>NC_134590.1:35989166-37358333 GCF_037038515.1 Microtus pennsylvanicus
TAATTATAAAATTATAATGCTGCAATATTAGATTTTGCAATCCATAAATGCAGAAAAGGATTTAAGTTTTCAGGAGGTCCAGTACTGATTCCATGTCAAACAATTTAACACAAAGCTGTATCGACATTGGCTGACCGAAAAACAAAAGTCTGCTTTGGAGGCAAAAAAAAAAAATACTGTGAGGCCTGTCCCTTAACCTCACATAGCCCCTCAGAATAAAGCTGCTCAGAAAAACAGAGTACAGTCTGCACTGGGCACTGTGGGGGAACCTCCAAAGGAGAAGGAAGCTTAGGCTGAACGCGCCGTGTTTACAACGACGCAAGCGTCAGTGAGTGAGCGTGCTGACACGGGAGGGTCCAGTCAGCCAGCCAGACCCGGTTTATTCTCAGAACTGGAAAGAGAGATGAACCGGGGACACAAAGTGCCCTGAGCACCAAGTCAAGGTGACATGAAGTGGACTGCTGAGGAGGGCAGTGCTTTCTTTCGAAGCTCGTCTGGTGGCGGTAGGCAGCAGGATCAGGCGGTGAAGTGACACTCTTGGGTCTGCCCTCACCTACGCCTGACCACCTCCTGCTGGCCTTCCACTGACTCCACCCTACCTAATTCATTACTAGCTCCAGAGCTGGCACCCTGTCCCGTCGGCCAGTCTATCGGATGCCACTCCCTCCTGTACAATGCTGCCTGGGTTCCTATTCCCTGGCTTTAGAATCCTACTCCTTTCTCAAGGTTATACATCTTGGGCATTGACGCCCCTTACAAACAATCCCTCCATCAATCTGGGCTTGGGGCTCCTCATGGTGGTAGCAAGTCTCCTCCCCAACAAAAGTTTCTGCACAGTGACTGGGACCAGAGAGTGCTATTGCCGTGGGAGGGCAGGTGCCAAAGGTGATAACATCTTACAAAGCACAGCATACACTAACGCAATGGAAAATAAGGACGCAATGGCACATAATGACCTTACCGTCATCCTCTTCATTCAAATAGAACCTGTCAACTACTTCTAGGTGCATGCCAAAAAAAAAAAAAAAATCCATGATATGTTAGAGCTTTTAAAAATGTTTTTACACCTATATGCTGACAAAGGGAAGGATCATGAAATATCAGAAAGGAATAATTTATGTGTGATGTATGATGTGTGTGTGCATGTGTGCAGGCCAGACTTAGGTACCATGTGTGATGTATGATGTGTGTGTGTGCATGTGTGCAGGCCAGACTTAGGCACCATGTGTGATGTATGATGTGTGTGTGTGCATGTGTGCAGGCCAGACTTAGGCACCATGTGTGTACCTCTGTCATGCTCTGCTTACTGCCTAGACATAGGGTCTCTCGGTGACCCAGAAGCAGGCTGGCAGTGAGCTCTTGGGATCTGTGCCCCTCCTCCTGCCCAGTGCCAAGGTTGCAGGTATGAACAGCCATGCTCAGTTTTCCCGTGGGTGCTGGGGAGTCCAACTAAGTCCTCATGCTTACAGAGCGAGGGTTCTTACCACTGAGCCATCTCTCCGGACCCACAAAATAAAATGTAATAGATATGACTTTATGTACATGAAATTTTAAATTTTATTGAATCAAGGTGAGAACATTTGCCGGTACTCTGAGTTTCAGGAAATGCTATTCGAATGGTTAGAAGAGGTTCGACTGTTATCTTGTTTGGTGAGTCACTGAAACCTGAACCCAACAGTCAGTGCCTTTCATCAAGGACCACTGAGATGGGAGCTATTTTTCAGCAATAATTCTCCATCAGAAGAAACTCAGACTTAAGGAGCCATGGATGCTAAGCGGTGGGGCCACACTCCTACTACTAAAAGGGTCCAATGGACACTTTATCAAACAATTGGACTATACATTGAATATATATCTACTTAAAGCGGTAGCTGTTCTGAATCAGCTGTCAGCCAGTGACAGGGTCCACAGTTCTAAAGGGACACCAGGACTTGGATGGCAGAAGGACAAAGAGCATTTAACTGATTCAACTGCTGCCATCCTGACCAGGAATTAATCCTCCCTTTGCTGTCTTTCCCATATTATCATGTAGTTGCTGGGAATTGAACTCAGGACCTCTGGAAGAGCAGCCAGTGCACCTAACCTCTGAGCTGTCTCTCCAGCCTGAGAGATCATATTGAATGTACGAATATTTTTCTTTTCTTTTTGAAAGTTTTTAGAATTATGTGTAGGTATACATGCTTGGATGCGGGTATGTACACGTTGAGCACAGATGCCCTCGGAGGCCAGAGACGCAGGATCCCCTGGAGCTGGAGGTACCACCCTACCTGGGTCTGGGAACTGAACTCCGTCCTTGGGAAGAGAACAAGAGAGCAGCAGGGGCTCTTAATCATCTCTCCAGCCCTGCATGCTGCTTTTCTTATATAATTTCAGATCCATATGGGGATACTAACTAATAATATTTTAACAGTTTCATGACATTTCATACTTATAACACAGTTCATTGCTATCTCTTTGAGGTAGGCACGGTGGCTCATCCCGCAAATTTCAGATCTAAGGAGGCTGAAGGAGGAACACTGCCATGAGTTTGAGGCCAACTTGGGCTCCATCTCATCTCAAGTTCCAAGCTAGCTTTCTCTATATCATCAGACCCTATCTCAAATAAAACCAAAACAAACCCAAATAAAAAATCTTGAAAATAATAGGCCTTAAGTTGATTTCGAGTTTTTGTTTGCTGTTAAGGCAAACAAACTGACTAAATTCCTGTGAGGCTCTTATATCTACGCAACCTATTCCTAGGAGAGCAGATGTATTGAAGGACTAAGTAGCTTAACTTCCCTCAGACTCACATCAGGTGGAAAGAACTGCGCTCCTCTCATCTCTCCCAGGCCTGACACCAGCAATGAGTGTGGCAATTCTTCTAACTCGAGATGACGCCTGGCCTTGAGCACATTTTTATAGGTCCACTGGACATTTCTGAACTAGCTAAATCTATTTTTTCCCTAGGTTATTTGTCTTCATTTTACCACCACGTAGAGACTTGTCATATACATTTTCAGATGATATTGTTCTTGTTTTAGAATTTTTTCTAGTCTGTTTTCAGAAGGACAGAAACTAGCTTTTGGACCTTCAAAAGAATGTCAGAACAACAATCAGAAGGGAAAATAGTGTCAATCACAAGTGGATAGCACCATGTATTTTCATGATATGAACCAACCACATAATTTTCACTAAGCTTCAGGGACAATGATCAACACTCAAGCCATCTGCACGCTCCTTCCCAAAGGTAACTCCAACCCTTAGTAGAGACTCCTCAAATGTAGTCTTCTGATTATTGTCCTGGAATTTAATTCATAGACTGGGGCTGGAAGCACAGCACATATGAAGTTTAATTTTTTTCACCACCACCAAAACCAACTTGCTGTTTGCACCACTTGCTGAATAGTTTTTATGACTATACGATATTATAAACATACATACACATATATATGACCACTAGAACCCCTTCCATGGCTGACAAGACTCTTGAGTTGTTTCTAGTTTTAAACTTTTGCCAATACTGCTGCTATGAACACTCTTGTATATGTGGTTTCACACACACACACACACACACACACACACACACACACACACACACACACACGCATTACAATCATGTATGTGTGCAGAGCTACTACATTACGGGGTAAACATGCGCTCTACTGTGACTGTTGTCACCAATTTACACTCTTAAAATCAGTGCGAGAAAACTCCCACTACTCCATTGTCATAGTGAGGGTTTCTATGGCTGTGAAGAGTCACTGTGACCACGGCAACTCTTATAAAGAAAACTTTTAGGTGGGGTGGCTCCCTTACAGTTTCAGAGGTTCAGTCCATTATCATCATGGCGGGGAGCGTGGCAGCGTGCAGGCAGATGTGGTGCTGGCTACATCTTGACTTGCGGGCAACAGAAAGTTGACTAAGACACTGGATGGTATAGGAAACCTCAAAGCCCGCCCGCATAGTGACACTCTTCCTCCAACAAGGTCATACGCACTCCAACAAAGCCACACTTTCTAATAGTAACACTCCTGTGAGATTATGGGGGTCAATTACATTCAAACTGCCACATCTATCCAGCCAGCACTGGAAATATCAGTCTTTTTCTCTTTGAAGATTATTTTATTTTTAATTGTGTGAGTATGGATGTGTGTACAGTGCCTGCAAAGGCCAGACTAGGGTGTTGAATCCCTGGAGCAGGAGTTGGGTACTGGGAATTGAACTCACGTCCTCTGAAAGAGCAGTGTGCACACTTAACTTCTGAGCCACCCTCCAGCTCCCCCGTCTTTTGACTGTTGGTCAGCTTGTTGGGTATGTAGAGATTGGTTTTTATGACATTCGATTGTGAGTGATGGTGAGTAGTTTTTCACTTTAATCCATTTTTCAGGTATCAAAACGGATGCTTCAGGTCTCTCGCTCTTTATTCTTACCATTTTGTTTTAGTTCTTCTCTTCGTGGAAGCTGTTATATCTCCCAGATTCCCTTTATGATAGGCGGAACACGAATGTGGCTATGCTATGGAACTTATCACTCTTCAATCCTCCCTCTCTCTCTCTCTCTCTCTCTCTCTCTCTCTCTCTCTCTCTCTCTCTCTCTCATGCATGGTCTCACTATGCAGCCCTCACTGGCCTGGAACTCAGTATGTAGACTAGGCTGGTTTCTAATTCATAGAGATTCACCTCCCTTTGAGTGCTGGGATGAAAGGTGTGTATGACCATACCCAACTGGCTAGCATGTCTTTGAATAAACTTTCATTTCATTCCCAACATAAAACTGTTTCCACCAAGCATCCAGATCTGACAAGAAGTACTCAGCAAGCTGGAGGAAGTGCTCAGCAGTAGGGCACTTGCTTTGCACGTGGAAGGCAATGGATCAATCGACAGTACTCCCCCCAATACACTGTATTGTTAAATGATCAGAATAGGTTTCACTAATTAACCTACGTATGTAATTTCTATCCCTTATAATCCTCTATCCCCCAGCCTTTCTATTTCTTCCATGACTCTCACCACTAACTGGCACTGTATCTATTTCCCTATTGTCTATAACCTTACTACAAGGCAACTCCCAGTAGAACTTTTTGTCTGGATTCATCACTGAGGCCCTAGTATGTGGCAGAGAGTCATGCCAAAAAATAGATCTACAGTGAATGAACTCAACAATCATAGCAACAACAAAAGCATGCATGTTTCAACTATAAAATAAATTAAGAACCTACTATTTAAAAAAAAATATGAACGAACCATTTGCCTCTGGTGACAAGATCTTTTAAATACTGTTTCAACTTGAGAGGAAAATCACAGCAAGGCATCCTAAAAATGTCTTTTCCTATTGCATTCCTGAGGCATTACACTGTCATCAAACTGGTTACACTTCATACCTCTTTACTCTTACCCCAACAGCCTTGCTTTAGTTCAAGTTAACTTCAGATATAGAATTTGGTGCATTGTTTAAAACAGATAACATGTCTATTACGAATATATTTTTCAGGAAATGATTAAGAACCTGCCCGAAACAGCTGCTTCGAAGCTGCTCAAATGCTGGACTGTGAATTTGCAAGACGCCACTGTTCGGTTTTTACAATAAAAGCAAGAACACGTTACTGAGATAGAGTGCAGGGAACACACTTCTGAGGCATGGCTCTTAAAGCGCTGCCTTTGGAGTTGAACATGCCCCGGCCTTAGAGGCATAACGTATTTTGTATGTTCTTCTTCACTCTTTGTTGTCTTGGTTTTAGCTCCGACTTCACCCAGTCATTTAAATCACTGATACTTGATCATCGGCTTACATAGTAAATCATTATTATAAAGATCTCACTTTGCTTAAGCGACATTAATAGAATAGTATCTATGAATGATCAGTTTTAATGGGTCTATCCTAGCGATTTCAATGTGTAACACACGATTAAAAACCTTTAGGAGCTGGAGAGGTAGCTTAGTGGTTAAAAGTCTTTTCTGCTCTTTCAGAAGAACCAAATTCCATCCTAGCACCCAAGTCAGGCAGCTCACAACCACCTGCAACTCCAACTCCAGGGGCTCCAACGCCCTCTTCTGGCCACCATAGGCACCTGCATGCATGTCATTCATATAGCACAGACACACACATATACATAGTAAAAAACAAATCTTTGAAAACTAGCAACTAGCTTTGTGTATGCATTTTGTTTTTGTTTTGTTTTGTTTGACACAAGGTTTCTCTATGTAGAATTCATTCTGTAGACCAGGCTGGCCTTGAACTCAGAGTTTCACCTGCCTCTGTCTCCCGAGTGCTGGGATTAAAGACATGTGCCACCATGCCTGGCTAAGGAGGAGGATCTTAAAACGATGATTTAGAGACAGACTTCAAGATGAATTAGAGATTGGTGAAAAATGGTCTCCTAAGGGAAGATGGGGTGAGCAAAGAAAACCGACAATGACAGGGCGAGATGCACGGTTTAAACTTGGTTGCAAACAACAAGGTTTGAAAGGGATAAGCATTTTAAAAATGTAGCACTATAGAGTCTGACTTAGGAAGCTTGAGGCTAAGCAAGAGGGCTTCAAAGGTCACAGTATGTTCAGGCCTGTGTGATTGGGAAAAAAAAAGACAGCAAAGACAAGGAAATCAGGAGACAGGTTTGAAAGGATGCAGTGTCGCTCCAAACGTGTTTAGTTTTAATAATAAATGTAGCAACTGCATTAGTCAGGGTTCTCTAAAGGCAGAGAACTGGTAGGATATATATATATTAAAGGGGAATTTATTGCAAATCAAAACAACTCTGAGATTCCATCCTACACCTGTAAGAATGGCCATGATCAAAACACTGATGACAACTTATGCTGGAGAGGATGTGGGGGAAAGGGAACACTCCTGCATTGCTGGTGGGAGTGCAAGCTGGTACAGTCCCTTTGGATGTCAGTGTGGCAATTTCTCAGAAAATTAGGAAACAACCTTCCTCAAGACCCAACAATACCACTTTTGGGTATATACCCAAAGGATGCTCAATCATGCCACAAGGACATGTCTTCAACCATGTTCATAGCAGCTTTGTTTGTCATAGCCAGAACCTGGAAACATCCTAAATGCCCCTTGTGAATAATGGATAAGGAAAATGTGGTACATTTCGACAATGGAGTACTACACAACAGAAAAAATAATGACATCTTGAAATTTGCGGGCAAATGGATGGATCTAGAAAATATCATATTGAGGTAACCCAGACCCAGAAAGACAAATGTCATATGCACTTACTCATAAGTGGCTATTAGACATAAAGCAAAAAAAAAAAAAAGCCTACAATTCACAATCCCAGAAAACCTAGACAACAAAGTGGACCCTAAGAGAGAATACATAAATCTAATGTACATGAGAAGTAGAAAAAGACAAGATCTCCTGAGTAAACTGGGAGCATGGGGATCATGGGAGAGAGTAGACAGGGAGGGGAGCAGAGAAAAATATATAGCTCAATAAAAACAATAAAAAAGTAAGAAGAAATAGGGAGGATGGATTTTAGTACTGAATTATATTTGTTATTAAATGAACATTTTAATATTTTAAAAAGAGGGAATTTATCAGAGCGGCTTGCAGGATGTGATCTGGAATGAAGTTGTTCAGTACAAAGTTGGCTGTTGCAGCAGTCTTACCAGCCACAGAGTCCTGGAGAGCTCTTGGTCTCCAGAAGCAGGTTCTAATATCAGTGAAGGAATGCCAGAGCAAAGGGACAGATGGACGTGCAAGGGAAAGAAAGTGAGGCAAGCGCTCGCAAAGCAAACTTCCTTTCTATGTCCTTTTAGCTAGGCTGCCTCCCGAAAGCTGCTGCCCAGATTCAGGACTGGTCTTCCTGCTTCAGATAATCTGGTCAAGAAAATCCTTCACAGGTACTTTCCAGCAGCCTGTGTTTTAGATACAGGCAAGTAGACAACCAAGATTAGCCATCACAAGTCCACCATTTGCCAACCTGACACACAATCGTATCTCACACCACGATTGATTTCCAGGTGGAAACAATAACCAGGTCGTGATCCTGCCTACTATGAATGACTACTCCGTGTACTGAAGCAAGTGCACTATGCACTTTAGGACAGGTAGCAAAGTCCCCGGAGGAATGTTTAGTCTTCCAGTGTCTCAGAACTTAAATATGGCGGCAAGGCATAGTGGTACACACCCGCACTCAGGAGGCAGAGACAGGTGGCTCTCTGTGAGTTTGTGGCTAGCCTGGTCTACATAGATAGTTCCAGGATAGCCAGGGCTAAACAGAAAGACCCTGTCTCAAACCAAACCAAACAAAAAACACTCACTATTGACATCTCGATTGATGTTACACGATGTGATAAACAGAGGAAAGCAGACACAAAAATACCGATTTTCACAAAAATAAGACATATACGCTTATGTCAATTACAGTCCTCATGTCTGCAACTGGTCACATGGCATTACTAGTATTTATAACTACTTTCCTCTCCTGTTCATTCTGTATCTCCACCCTCAGCAAGCACCTTAGCAGGTCTTAACTCTTCCTCTGGAGGAATGACCCATACCTTCATCCCTCAAGGGTCCGGCCCTTTGTTATTTTGCATGGATTAGGCTTTGTAGCTTCCCATTGGCTTTAATCACCGGGCACGGTAGCACCAAGAGACACCCTAAAGAATCTCCTGCACTCCAGACATAATCTTCCTTACCTCCATTGTGGAGAAGCAATCTAATTTCCCCCCGGTAATCTGGATCTAACAACCCTCCTAACACTGTTATTCCTTTCTTAGCCTCTAGGTTTAAGGCCATCAGAAGCCCAAAGTGACAAGGAGGGAGTCTGAGCTTCCAGTTCAATGGAATATGTGTTTTATCTCCAGTCAGGAGTGCTCCGCTGTCTGGAACCAAAACCAGCAGAACATAGGGTCAGAGCAACAGGAAACAAAATTTCCCCAGTGGTCACTAGGAATGACAGCGAGTGGAACCATCCCCATTTGCAGACCTTGGTTCCCGGACCTGTGAATCCTGGCTATGGGAGAAACTGCAATATACTGAATCGATTCCAAAACACACTACCTTCTGGAGAACCCTGCTCCAGCCCTCCAGGCTGCTGCCACCTAATTGGCCCTGTAAATGTGTCTTTAAAAGGCCATTCTGCCATTCTATCAAGGCAGCTGTTCGACGGTGGTGGGGAACATGGCGAGACCAGTGGATTCCATGATCATGGAACTACTGTCACACTTCCCCCCTGTGAAGTGGGTTTCCTTGGTCAGAAGTGATGCTGTGTGGAGTACTCCGACAGGGAATAAAGCATCCTGTAAGTCTACAGAAGCTAGCTTTGGCGGAAGCATTACATGCAGGAAAGGCAAATCCATAACCAGAATAAGTATCTACTCCAGTAAGGAATAAACAAAAGAAGTTGTTCAATGTAGTAACCTGCCACTAGGCTGCTGGCTGGTCACCCTGGGGGATAGTGACATATTAGGGACTCTGTGTTGGTCTTTGCTGCTGGCAGCATTCAATGGCAGTGACAGCCAAGTCAGCCTCGGTGAGCAGAAGTCCATTCTGTCGAGCCTATGTATAACCTCCATGTCTGCAATCATAGCCACGTTGTTCATGGCACTGGACAATAAGAGGGATGCTGGAGAAGGCTGACTACAGAATGGGTCATCCTTGCTGCTTCATTACTGAACTTTCCTCTGCTAAAGTCACTTTTTGATGAACATTTATTTACACGAGATACAAATATCTTCACATCATTTGAAAAGGACTATCTACATACTTATTCCTCCAAAAGTCTATCTCACCAATCCAATGTCCCAATCATGCTCTTTTCAAGTCATTGACCATCCAACCAAACCATGGCTATAGCCCCACGAATCAGTAAACAATCACACATTTGTCTGCTGCTGCTGCTGCTTCTTTCTGCCCAAGACATGGTTTTTCTGTGTAACAGCTCTGGCTATCATGGAACTGGCTTTTTAGACCAAGGTGGCCTTAAACTCACAGAGATCTGTTTGCTTCTGCCTCCCAAGTGCTGAGATTAAGGGCATGGGCCACAACTGCCTGGATCCATTTCTCCTTTTTAGCAAAATGTATGGCCATGTGCATTTACCTGAGGTTTTGCCCACCGAGAAGATTCCCTTCACAGTCTTTAAGGGTTGTCCCAGAAAGAGGGTGTAATGCTGTAGCTGCCTCTTCTGTGTGGTGCCTGCGTATCATGTAGAACCATCCAGGCCCTAGTCTCCTCTTCTGGTTTTTCTGTTTTCTTTTGTTGTTTTGTTTGTTTGTTTTGAGACAGGGTTTCTCTGTAGCTTTGGAGCCTGTCCTGGAACTTGCTGTGCAGATCTGCCTGCCTCTGCCTCCCGAGGGCTGGGATTAAAGGTGTGCTCCACCAACACCCGGCTCCTCTTCCTCAGTTAATCAGTCACAGGGCGTACTTCACAAGGCTATAGATGCATGACTGGGAGCAGAAGGCGCTGTAACAGAAGTACAACAGGCACTTGGGCAACTTCTTCACGTAGCTTGCTGGTTCCCACAGGACTTGCCATGGTCCGATCACGTATATCACTTCCATTTGATAACGGAGTGCTTCGGTGCACACCCTACTTTGTGGCTTAGCATTCTTCTGCTCCAGGCCCCCCACAAAAAGGCTTTCCAAGTCACTTGGTTTGTGGGTGGAAGTAGCACAGCCAAGTGAGGGAAGTGCTGTCTCTAGAATCCAAAGAGGCCACTAAACGTTGTTCTTATTTCTTCTTGGTGGTGGGAGGGGCCAGGTGCAATAACTTATCCTTCACCTTAGAAGGAATGTCTCTGCAAGCCCCACACCACTGGACTTGTAGAAATTTGACAGAGGTAGAGTCCCCTTATTTTGGTTGGATTTCTTTCCCATCCTCTAATGCACACATGCTTTACTAACAAGTCAAAGTGGTTGCTACGTCCTGCTTATTTGGGTCAATCAGCATAACGTCATCAATATATCAATATAGTGGGCCAGTGTGAGACTTCTGTGGAAGAGACAGACAATCAAGATCTCTCTGAACTAAGTCAGGACACGGAGCTAGAGAGTGAACATACCCTGGAGGTACAATGGTAAAGGTGTCCTACCGGCCTCGCCAGCTGAAAGCAAAATTGCTTCTGGTGGTCCTTACAGACAAGAACCGAGAAAAAAAATCATTTGTTTGATCAATAATAGCTGCATAGCAGGGAACAGGACGTGGTGGTTTGAATGAGAAATGTCCCCCACAACCTCGGGCCTTTGAACACTTGTTATGGGATAGTGGCACTGTGTGGGGATGCTTGTGGGGTGCAGTCCTGCTGGGGGAAGCGCATCAGCAGACGGGCTTCCTCTGTGAAAAAGCCTGCCTCATTTCAATTCACGTCCTCTGCTTCTTGCCCTGTGGTCCATTTCTGCCGCCATGCCTGTGTTTGGCTCCATGCCTCCATGTGTGATGAATTTCTATCCCTATGGAACCATAAGCCAAAACCTTTTTTTTTTTTAGATGTAAGTTGTTTGTGCCTTGGTACTCTATGGCAGCAAAGAGAAGAAACGAACGAGGGCAGCATCCAAATGGCCAGGTAGCACAGGGATTCAGAGCAGACCCTGGCTTATCTTTAAAGATGGACTGATTTAAGAAATGAATGCTGCATATGCAGTTTTATTGCATTGTGGTGTTGGGAGTGTAGCCTGGGAACATATTAGGTGACTCTTCTGCTAATGGTCTGCCTCCCAGTTTTTTGAGACAAGGTCTCACCACAAACTTCAGACTGCCCTTCAACTTTCTGTGTAGCCCAAGGAGACCTTAAACTTATAACTGTCCTGCATCTTCCTCCCAGGTGCTGGGATTAGTCACATGTCCAGATACCTGGCTCAAAGATACACTTTAGTGAAATAAAGTTTAACCTTGAAACTAAATTATACACTCTTGCAGTATGCTATCATATCCCATAATAATTGCCCAATTATCAAAATGACTTATTTAATACTTTTTCTATGATGATGACAGAAAGGATGATAGCTTTCAAGCCATCTATAATTCAGGAACTGATATTAATTTAAAAGTTGCAATACAAGGGCTAGAGAAACGGCTCAGGGTTTCAGCTCACTCAGTGTTCCTCTAGAGAACCCAGGTTTGATTCACCATGGCTCAAACCCATCTGTCTATAACTCCACTTCCAGGGATCCAATGCCCTTTTCTGGCCTCTGTGGGCAGCAGGCATGCACATGCACACAGTGCACAGACTACATGCAGACAAAATGTCCATACCCATAAAAATAAAAATAAATACTTCTCAAAAAATTGCAATACAGTATGATAAAGATATACAAGCATCCACAGGGCGAGCTAAGACAGGCGAGCTAAGACAGCTGCAGAGGTCAGTGGTGTATTTCTAGTCAACCTGGAGCTATTAGTAGAGTGTAAGCCCTCTTAGCAGATGAAGCTAATGCATAAGTGAAAAAGTCAGTAATCCTAAGACTACACTTATGTGCCATTAATGACATCATTTTAATGTGAATATGTAAATGCTCTCATTTGCCACTCTTTTGTATAGAGCTCTAATAGCCCTGTATTCAATATTCATCTCCTACTGAGTGTTGGTCTTCTTATTGCATAAGCCATACGTGATTCATTATGTATGATTTTTACTTATGGTTTCTATAATGGAGAGAGAACTCAAAAAGCATTTCTGAAAGAGCATGAATGCAGAATAACCTAATCACTATGAAAAAAAATCTCATGTTAGACTATAAATTAAATTCATTGCTTCCTTAAAGGAGACAGTCTCAGGAAAAGCCAGCTAACCTGAACAGGGCACTTAGTGACGTGGTTCATCTGTATTCTTGCCCGAGATCCTTAATGGTCCATGGTCTTTGGCGGGACAGCATAGGGCTTTGATGGCTTTTCTTGTCATCATTTATAATTATCTAGCCATCATTAAACTTGACAGCATACTTTAAATAGCTCATTTATGTTGAAACATCTCAAAAACACTCAACTTAATTTTTATGGAATTCTCTTTCCAGTCATTAATTTAGATATTTACTGATTTTACCATTACTCTAACTTTTGTAGCTGCTAAAAAGCAGGCTTGTGAATGAGCACAATCAAGTTTCAGTGCCCAACTGAACGGTTAAGGAGAGAAATAGGTATGTACCAGCTAGGGAGTGACCACTGAGCCATGGGGTCGATGTGTACATTTCCCAGAGGGCATTGGGCTGAAGCGAAGAGTCAGGTCAGACGGGGCGGGTCGAGAGTTCTGCTGTTATTGCCTGTCGTATCACGTAGTGGTGGGTTAAGCTATATGGTAGACTGAGCCTGGGTCAATAGCTAAAGCATTCAATCTAGGCATCTTACCCCCTTGCTCCTTGGTGTTCTCTTTGACAAAACAGGACTCTGGATTTGGGACTGCAGCTCTTTCCTAAGTGCCTCAATGTGTACAATATATATGGAATACTTCATAGTGAAGAGTGGATGTGTGTGGTGGCTTTGCTTGTCATAAACCTAGCGAACACACCTTAGAACAGTCCCCACTTTAGAGATGAAGACACTGAATGGGGTCGACCGTGCTGTAATGAACATAGCTGGGGAGGACAGGGTTCCATAGAGCTTCAAGTGCACTCTTCTGTCATATTTGCTTTCCAAATAATGTCATCTGCTGCTCCTGACTACGTCATGGGCAGGTAGTTATGAACCCTGCTATACCCATGAGGAAGCAGATTCAGAGTATAGCTGATTTGTACAAGCTTTGTGTGCTGCAGAGAACGGTAAACGGAAACCGTTTGCCAGTGTGATCAAACTACTGGCACACAAGGCACTAAATGCATGTTTAAGAACGTGATCACTTCTTAGACAAAAGCACCCTATGAGATTCATCACAGTTGTGATATAAACAGGAAAATGGCACCAATGGCCAAAAACAAGTGCCTCAATTTCTGCCTACTGGCTTCCTCCTCATTTTTAGCACTGGTCTATAAAACAAAGTGTTGACCCATACACGAAACTAATTTCCATTACCTATCTCTACTGATGTCTGGTAAGAATACAAGGATCATTTTACAAAACTGGCTAATATTATGTACTGCCCCCTTAAAGCACATCTAGAAAAGATCACAGTTGGTATTATAATGACTAACAGTTGATTATAACAAAACGTTTGCTTTTGAAAATATTTTAAATCCATTTAAGCCTAGTATGGTGACTCATGTCTGTAATCCTAGCAGTTGAGAGGCTGAGGCAGAAGGATTGAAATGAGTGCCAGGTCAGTCTGTGTTATGTTACCCAGTGAATTTCAGGTCAGCCAGGGCTACAGACGGAGAGCCTATTTCAAAAACAAATAAGCCTGTCAGCCGTGTGTCGTGGCCCACATCCTTAATCCTGTACTCTGGAGGCAGAGGCACGCTGTGGGACAATGGTCTTTTATCCTGCCACTTGCACTATTTTTAGTAAAATGCCGATTGGTCAGTAGCCAGGCAGGAAGTATAGGCGGGGTGATGGTGACCAGACAGGTAGTAGAGGCATGGCAACGAGAATTATAGGAAGAGGAAAGTTTCAGCCTGCAGTCGTCACCCAGATACAGAAGAAGCAATATGTGATTGCCTCGCCAAAAAAAAGTACCAAGCCACGTGGCTAACACAGACAAGAATTATGGGCTAATATAAGTTATAAGAGTTAATAAGAAGCCTGAGCTAATAGGCCAATCAATTTATGATTAATGTAGACCTCTGTGTATTTCTTTGGGACTGAAAGACTGTGGGACTGGGCGAGACAGAAACCTCAGTCAACAGTTGAGTGGTGGCTGACAGTTTCAGAGGTTCAGTCCGTTATTATCATGGTGGGGAGCATAGCGGTGCGCAGGCAGACATGGCAGTGGAGGAATAGCTGAGAGTCCTACATCTTACAAGCAACAGGAAGTCAACTGAGACCCTGGGCAGTATTTTCAGCATAGGAACCCCAAAGTCTGCCCCTACAAGGCCATATGTACTCCAGCAAAGTCACAGCTCCTAATAGTGCCATTCCCTATGAGATTATGGGGGTCAGTTATGTCCACACTACCACATTTCACTTCCTGGCTTCCAGTAGCTTGTAACAATGTCATAATGCAAAATGCATTTATCCCAACTTCAAAAGTCTCCATGGTCTATCACGACCACAACAAAGTTTAAATGTCAAAGTTCAAAGTTTCTTCTAAGATTCATGCGATCTCTTAACTATAATCAAAACTAAAATCAAAAAACAGATCACAAACTTCCGACATACAATGGCACAGGATGTACATTACCATTTCAAAACATAGGGAAGGGAGCATAGTGAGGAAATCCTGGACCAAAGCAAGACCAAAAACCATCTGGGCAAACTCCAAACTCTGCAACTTCATGTGTGATGTTGAAATGCAATTCAGATCTCCAACTCGTTTCAGTTTTGTTGACTGCAACACACTTCTTTCTCTAGGCCTGGTTCCATTCCCTGTTAGCAGCTCTCCTTGGCAGGTATCCCATGGCCCTCACATCTCTAACATTTTGGGTTCTCCAAGACAATCTAGGCTTCACAGCTTCACACAATGGCCTCTCTCCTAGGCCTCCACCAAAGGACACCCCTGACACATGCCTGGCCTCAGTGACTTTATTCCATAAATCCTTTTTTTTATCCTTAACTTTAATATAGAACCATATGGCCAAAGCTGCCAAGCTCTGCTGCTTGTAGGGACTGGAACATGGCCCCCTCATTCAATTACGTCTTTACCAGCCTTCTGTTTTTCACTGCCTAAGCTTGGCTGGGTCTCTAGACCAGGCTGGCCTCAAACTCAAGAGATCTACCAGCCTCTGCCTTTCCAGTGCTGGGATTAAAGGTGTGCCCACCACACCTGGCTCTAAGCTTTTCTTTCTTTCTTTCCACAAATTGGAAATTTAGCTGGGTGAGATTTTACCCTGAGATCACCACTCCCTTTATTTTACTTCTAAATCTGTTTATCTCCTTGAACACAGGATTTAGCTCCATTCCTGATCCTCTTTTTCTCCTCTTTTTCCAAAATTTATATTTTGTAATTTACACTGCTCATCTTGCTCTTTTTCATTATAAATCCTCATTAGAATCACCATTAATATCCATATGACAGAGTCTATACTAGGCTGTTTTGAGATTTCTTCTGCTCACAGAATTAATCTAAACCCCTTCACTTTAGCCTCGGGTAGACTCTTTGGATAAGAGCAAAAGGTAGCCACTTTCTTCACCAAAATACCAAAAGACCAGTCTCTAGGTTACATACTAACATTCTCCTCTGAAACCTCCTGATCCCCATAGCTCATCAAAACACCACTCTCATTCAGCACCACTGTCTTCCAGGCTCCTACTAGGATGGCTCAGTAAGCAGTATTTAAAGCGTTTCACTGTTTCCTAACCCAAACTCCCAAAGTTCCTATTCCTCCAAACAAAAATACAGTCAGCCCTGGTACCAACTTGTGTCTTAGTTAGGGTTTTTCTATTGCTGTGAAGAAAAGACACCATGATCTGAGCAACCCCTATAAAGGAAAATGTTTAATAGAGGTGGCAACTTACAGTTTCAGAGGTTCAGTCCATTATCATCATGAAGGGGAGTATGATGGCGTGTAGGCAGACATGGTGCTGGAGAAATAGCTGAGAGTCCTATATCTTGCAGGCAGCAGGAAGTCAACTAAGACACCAGGAAGTATCCTCAGCATAGGAAACCTCAAAGTCTGCCCCCACAGTGACATACAGTGACATATTTCCTCCAACAAGGCCATACCCACTCCAACAAAGCCACATCTCCTAATAGTGCCACTCCCTATGAGCGTATGGGGGTCAATTCAAACTACCACAGTCATCTATGCCTTGGAAGAGGAAGAAGAGATGAATGAAATGAATAGAATAAAGATGTCTTTTGTGCATGTTTGAAGAGTAGTACAAGTAGCTCTAAGTTTCCCTTCCCATCCTGCTGATTATGATAATGAATCTGTTTCAATAAAACTTGCAAGTGATGCTAATTGTGCAGATTTTTTTTTTAAATGGCATGTCAGGTTTCTTTAACCTCAGGCTTCTTAACAAGCTGCTAGAACAGCTTCCTTTTCTACAAAGTTTCCAGTTACTTTGCTACATTTTTTAGGGTCAACTTCATTATTTCCAGACTGACCATGGAACTACTTAAGCCATAAGTGGTTCTCAACCTTCCTACTGCTGCTTAATCTAATACTTCCTAACCCTTGAACACAGTTCCTCATGTTGGGGTAAACCCCAACTTGAAAGTCATCTTGTTGCTACTTCACAGCTGTAACTTTGCTATCATTAGGAACTGGAATGCAAACGTCTGTGTTTTCCAATGGCTGTAGGTGACCCCTCTGAAAAGGTTGTTCAACCCCCAAAGGTGTTGTGACCTATAGGTTGAGGGGCACTGATGGGGCTGCCCCTCCATGCTGCACTCAGAGAAGGCTGTGTTTGCAGAAACTGAAAACAGTATAGTTTCAAGCATGTGAACTCTTAGGTCAAAGTCCCCCTCTAAGAGCAAACCAGAGGCAGGTTAGCCAACAGAGACACAGAACAATGGAATATATGTGCAGAGAGAGACTGGCAAGAAATCACACACAGAGAAAAGAGCCTCGCTTCCTCACTTTCTGTTAGCGATGCCAACTGCCTCAAGGCCCAACCGCATTCCTGGTATCAGACTCTCACACAAAGCTACAGTACTGCTAACAAAACACTCTGGTTGCTTAAACTAGTTTAAGTAATTTTGTATAATTGTTAGGAAATAAACATTAAGAGCAAAACAAATGAAGGGAGAGGAATACAAAGTATAGTGTGTGTGTTGTGTTATACTGCAAAGTTTTGTTAATGTTGCCTTAAAAAAGAAAGAGAGAACTCAAATTAGAGCTATTTTGTCTTGGCATTATAAACTCCCGTTCACTGTTCTATTCTCAGACTTAACAGTGCCTTATACACATCTAACAAATGTTTATTGATGGACATACAATTCAAAATGAAACTCTCTTGATCAAAATAGTACATCTAATTGTGAGGTTTTTCAATAGCGTTTCATTTCAAATTAAGATGTTCTTTATAATTCTCATTACCATAATTCTGTCTAAACACAAATACACAAAGAAATGCTGTTTGTTAATAGGAGTCTAGGAACCATAATGGTACTTTTTTTTTTTTTCCGGATCTTGTGTTCACTCTTAGGGTTATGAAGCCTGCTCAGTGTAGTGGTCATTAAGATGGTTCACAAACTGCTGGAGCTCTTCCTTCTGGCCACATGGTAAAGCTGTACTTCCCTACTCTTTGAAGTTAGGTATCGCTACAGGAGTCGTACGGCTGCTTCCAAATGGAAGCCTTGAAGAGCCAATGTATTGCTATTATCCAGCACATTCTTTCCCCTCTCCTGCTAACAGCCTGGGGGTCCAAGTGACTACCGGAAATGGAGCTCTTGTGCTGACCCTCATCAGACATAGAGTATGACAGAAATAAACATTTGCTGACTTAAGTCATGAGGAAGCGAGGAGAATAAATGGCTTTGCCTCTCAATTTTTCAGAACGTTAACATTTTGTATATCTGTTCATTTTTTTTTTTACTTTTGTATAAAAGTGTTACACTTTCCATGCATGGGCTCCAGATACATTTTCAAATCAACTTCTCATCCTCCCAACTTGATTTCTGAAACCCAGGATCAAAATACATCTGGATAAGATGCTATTCTTGCACTCCAGACTCTTGCCACCTGTTCTCATTTGCATCCTTAAGGCTGTTCTACTACCAGTACACAGTAGGTTCTCAGTATTTATTCTATGAGCGAATTGTGTGTTATAACCACACTAGTCTTACAAACAAATGCAGTACCAAGGGCTTGTAAACTCGCTAGAAACAGTCCCACATATTAATAAGTGCAATTACAGGTTTGTTTGTTTTTTTTTTTTTTTGGTTCCAGATCTCTCTTCCTTTTGTTGTTATTTTGAGACAGGGTCTCACTATGTAACCCTGGCTGACCTGGAACTTGCTATGTAGGCCAGGCTGGCCTCTAACCCACGGAGATCTTGATACTTCTGTTTCCAGAGTGCTGGGATTAAAGGTATGTGCCACCACATCCAGCCTTTTTGCTCTTTCTACTTGTGGCAAGTTTTCTAAGATCTTTCATAGCTACAAAATGTAGGATTTCACAGTAAACTAATAATAATACAAATAACGTTTATGATAAAATGTCATACAAATCCTTTATAGTCAATAATAATAATTGAAAGTAATCCCTCAAGGATACTCACTTGCCTAAACCTATTCTAACGCTCAAACAGTAAACATTCTGAAGCATAAAAGAGAAGCCCCACAGGGTAGCTGGTCTAGCAGGCAACTTGCACAAGATGTCTGGAGTATGAGAATAGTGGCCTTTTCCTTTGATGTGTACTGGATTAAAACCCTGACTTCTGGATTAACTTCATTTTGGTCCCTCCCAAATTCACTAACATCAAACATTTTGTTATCCCATCTCAAGCTGTAAGAAACACTCACGAAGGACTGCTTTACTAAATGTGAAATAGGTCACAGCGTCCATCCTTCAGTCAACCGGTCTATAGCAGCACTGTAACGACGCTCAAGAGACTCTGGGTAAAAAAACACTGCAATTTGTCTAACCCAGATGCCTCAAGCTCATCTGAGCTCAGAATCTTCTTTTCCTCTTCCCTTGTTCTGGAGCTCCAACACAGGATCTTGCCCAGAGAGACAAGTTAAGTTCCCTGCCACTGAGTCACACACAGCCCGAGTGCCCCAGTTTAGTTAAAAACCTAGATTTTTGGGGCTGGAGAGATGGCTCAGAGGTTAATAGCACTGACTGTTCTTCCAAAGGTCCTGAGTTCAATTCCCAGCAACCACATGGTGGCTCACAACCATCTGTAATGAGGTCTGGTGCCCTCTTCTGGCCTGCAGTCATACACACAGACAGAATATTGCATACATATTAAATAAATAAATATTAAAAAAAAACCTAGATTACTAACCTGCTTTTCTTGAAAGCATGGCTTGGGAAAGACTAGCCCAAGTCATCAAAACCAAGAATTCACAGAACATAGCCTTCTAATTTATTATTGCCCTATATTGAAATACTTTTTTTGATGCAAAATTTACACTTTTCTGCTGAGATATTTTAAAGATATCAACTGCTTCTCTCTCTCTCTCTCTCTCTCTCTCTCTCTCTCTCTCTCTCTCTCTCTCTCTCTCTCTCTCTCCCTTTCTTAGGGCTCATGAAAAACTGTTTCTCTCAAGCCTCATTACTAGAAAATGCCTTGCTTAGGCAGAAGAACTGGTTTTGTTTTTTAAACCCTGGAATTTGAAACATGCTTACTTTGTTCCTTTCCGGGCTCCAAGGAAGTTCAGAACCCATGCTAAGACGTCACATACTTTCTTCCCTGCCCTCTTCCTGCCCAACCTCAACATTCTCATTTAGTTTGTTTTACTATATTGTACACATAGACACAAAATTACTTCACATATCTCGTTACACATATGTTATGTGTGTATATCTAATGTTTTTCTTACAATTTTGTATCCATTTATCTCCTGTCGCAAAAATATTATGTATTCGCCTTTATCTAAAAGTTTTTTACATAAACCCCTGTACAGAACATAAACATTCACTACAGTAGTCAAACCTGTAAACGCTGAAGATAAGGAAAAAAGTTGGAGTGCCCCTAACAGCGATCTAATAATAAAAAGCCTTATTAAACTGTTTCTTAACAGGAAGATTTATTAAACTCTTTCCTAACATAACAGGAAGAAGAATTAACATTTATTGTGCATCAGTAAAACTGCTAGGCAATTACTAACAGCAGTTCCATTTTCAAAACAAAGTCGGAGGGCATCTGCCAGATCATAATCCCTGAACCAGGGAGAAGAAATTGACCTTTCATGGCGGTGGAAGTGGGGGTGGGGGCACACTCTGTACACCCCTTTCAGTAAAAGTCTCAAATCAGATGAGATAATCATAGTGGCAACAATATATACTCGCTAACAACCAAGTCCTCCCAACAGCTTCTGATTCCGGAACACGCACTTGTGAAGCAGCTGTCTAAACGCCGAAGTTGCGACACCAGTCAACACCAAACACAGGAAACTACACTACAATCTTATTCTTCACCTTTGAGGATAAGGCCATTACTTGAAAACTTTAACAAGGTGTGTATGTTGTGGGGGATCAGAAATACTTTCCAGCTTGTTTTATTCTTGGGAACATTTCTGGAGAGCAGCACTCCCTTCTCACCCGCCCGGCTATCCGCGCCGCGTGCAGAACTTTGAGCAACTCCAGGGCGGCGGGACCGCGTTCCGGAGCTAGGGAGCTGAGGGGAGAACCAGGTTCGAGTCCCGGTAGCAGCTCGAGAGTCCCTAGCATGGGCTCGCTCATCTGGAAGGCAGGTCACCCGGGCGAGCAAGTCCTAGGCACGCGCAGACCCCGAGGACCAGGGAGGGTCGCATGTGTGTGGAGAGCGGGCCTTCGCGGAGGAGGAAGTCGCACTTACCGAGCGGGGGCGGGAGGGAGGCCCGGGGTCACCGTGGCGCGGGGCGGCGGGCGGGGAGGCGGCGCGGGGCGCGGGCGGGCGAGCTCGGCGGAGGGATGCTCGGCCCCGCGCGCGCCCCCAGCCCCTTCCCCACAGCGGCGCCCCGCGCAGCAGCCCTCCCGGGCCGAGCCACTCCTCTCCGTCAGGCGACGCCAGGCCAGGAGTCAAACTTGTCCCGCAGCCCCCCGAGGGGGCGGGCGGGCACGCGCGCGGCAGCGAGAGGGGGTCGAGCACCCGCTCGCCGGTCAGTCCCCGTGCGGCCGCCCCGCCCCACGACAGCAGGCCCCGCCCACCACCGAGTCCCGCCCGCGCCGCTCAGGGTGCTAAGCCCCGCCCCCTCCCGGCGGGGCCCTAAGATTGGCAGTTTCATTCTCCTCCGCGACCGCGGGAGCTACTAGAGGCGTAGAGGGAGGACAAATTGGGGCACGAAGGGTGCATGCAGGTCCGGGTCCGGAGAACTGGGGCGCCGGGTACATCATACTGGGGCGGGGCTAAGGCGACGAGGAGGCGGGCAGAGCGTATTTTATGGAACTCAGGATGCGCCAGCCCCCAGAAACTGGGAGCAGGGGAATTCCTGGGAATGGAAATTGAGGGAGAGTTCCCTCTGCAGGACCGGAAGGCGACCAGAGAGAGATGGCCTGTGTGCGTCTCAGCGAACGGGAAATCAGCAAAAGTCTGTCTTGGCTAGCGCCAGCAACCTTTCTTCTTGCAGGAGTCTGATTGATACATGTGCTCTAAGTAGTGGGTTTGTGCCATCTAAGTTATGATGTGCAGTTCTTGACCCTGGTTTTTTCTGTGGGATACAATTTACTTCAGTATAGAACATGTAATTTTATAGTCGATGCTGAGAAAACACTGTAATCTATCCGACACCTGTATGTCAATACTAATTTGAGACACTTAGTTACACTTTCGAGAAATGTAAGAAACAGTTATGATCCCTGGGTAGAAGAAAAGAAGAAAGGAAGGAGGGAGCAACAGTTCTGTGAGTCAGTCATATGTGGGAGAAGTACCTAGTTGTACTTGGCTCTTAAAATAATTCATATTTCTCTCTGTATCTCTCTGTCTGTCTCTCCTCTGTCTCTGTCTCTTTCTCTATTTCTCTCTGTCTCTCTCTCTCTGTCTGTCTCTGTCTGTCTGTCTCTGTCTGTCTGTCTCTGTCTCTCTGTCTCTCTCTGTCTCTGTCTCTGTCTCTCTCTCTCTCTCTGTGTGTGTGTGTGTGTGGACTTGGTACTTGCTATTCCGACCTGGCTGCCCCTCTTCCATGGTGGTTAACTGTGGCTATTGCTCAAAAACGATATTTACCTGCGAGTCTTCAATATATCTCCCTAACAGAAACTCACTGCAAAGCAGTGGTCCTGACGACTACTACTGGAATAACGGAACTTAATTGTCTAGGAGCTTGGGGTGGTTGGGAGTCTGTTGAAGGATGTTTCCTGAACTGGGAAAAAGGTTAGAAAAAGCAACAATGTAAAACAATTAAGGACTACTGATTCCAAGCGGAAAGGATAGAATCTTTTTAATGTGGTTACAATCAGAAAATGGATACACCAAGAAACCTGCGCAGCTTGCTCCAACGCAAAGCACAAGATAGTTTTCATCAGAGGCAGCGAAAAAGGCACTCCCTACGCAGTGACACCTACACACAACACCCCAGCAGCAGCGTTTCTTTAATTGCAGAATGCAGTGTATAAACCCACAGTCTGCATTTGCGGAATCTGGAACTACTTTGAGGCTTAGTTTGCTTTTTCTGTGTTAACGCTGGTACACTTTAGCAGCAAGTGACAGTCCTTCCATTGTTCCTTCCTGCTCATAATGACTTTGCATTCAGTTTTGCAGTGTTAACTTCTTATTTTTCTTTGGAGTTATAGTGAGAAAAACTAGAAAAGCTTGGCAACCAAATCAGATACAATGATGAAAAGCAGATTCTAATCTAAAGCAGACAATCTCATATGCCATTTCTTCTCCCTTCTGCTAATACATTGCTTGTTCTAAGACAGAGTCTATTCCATTAAATTTGCTAATTAATTCTGATTTAAAACGATTTGTTCCATCACTCCAGCAGAAGCAATCAAAATATCCTTTGCCGCCTGGCCCACGAATGCTAGCCTGTATCACTTGCCCTCTTTCAGCTCTCCCCTACACTGGACTACTCTCTCTGTGTCCCACACCCAAGGGTCCTGCATGTGACATGCTGCTAGCCTTTCTTTTCACACATCTGACTTCTTCTTCGTCACCTTCCCTAGCTATCCTATGGAAACCTCCAGTCCTCTCCCAGTTCCTCACTTTCAGCACTATGCAGCCAGCACCAGCTACTCAGATTCCCTACTCTCATTTAAATGTAAGCCCTGGGAGATAGATAGAATGTTACTTACTGAAATCACTGCCGGGTCTCGGTGTCTGATACTTACTGTGTCCATCCCAGAGGAGTGACTCCATGTCGGAGAGATAGTTTATTCCCTTATGTAACTGCCAAAGACTTTCATATATTTTATCTTTTTGAACTGTGTGATTTAGACATATTAAAAAAAAGTCTGAAACGTAGCCCAATTTTATTCTGTTTAATTCTAGAAGTAAAAAGCTGGTTTTGACCTACTGTAGCAATACTAAGCAACTGTGTTTGAAGAAACAGTTACAGTTAAGCTTCTATGACTAGATCTTATAACCTGCCCAGCAAAGACATCCACAGAATCAAAAGGTAGTGAACAATAAAAGTCTCAATATTTGTCCATGAAATGAAACAATATAACAATTACAAGTGGAATAATTGAGAATAGAATCTTATTGCTGATAACTGACAGATGGAGTTAATACAGTATACTTTGTAAGAGCTCAAATAATTTTAGTTAATAATATAAAATTGAGGTTAATTGTTAGGGCTCAAAAGATACTCCAAAATGAGAGAGCCCCGAAATTAATCTCAGAGATGAAGATCTGTTTTCTAGCGCTCTCTCTGCTGTGGTGTTTTTTTTTTTTTTTTTTTTTTTTTTTTTTGCTTTTTGGAGACAGGGTTTCTCTGTGGTTTTGGAGCCTGTCCTGGAACTAGCTCTTGTAGACCAGGCTGGTCTCGAACTCACAGAGATCTGCCTGCCTCTGCCTCCCAAGTTGCTATCTGTGTTTTAACACGAACAGGTCTAGTCCAAACAGTCCAGGGAGACACAGAGATGTTAAGACCCACATTCTACTGATGTCCCAAACTGGGAGGAAGACATGTTTGAACTGGGCCAGCAAGATGGCTGGGGGGAAATGCTCTTTCCACGCAGGCCTTATAGCGAAGTTTATCTGCAGAGCCCACAGTGAAGGGAGAGGATTGCCTTCATCAGGCAGTCCACTGACTTCCACAGGTACATTTTGACTCATAAACAAATAAAAATATAAAAATTAATAATAGTAGTAATGATGATGATGATGATAAAGCTGGGTATGATGGCACACACCTTTGATCCCAAGGCAGAGCTAGGAGGATCTCTGTGAGTTTGAGGCCCCCATGGTCTGCCTATGGAGTTCCAGGTTGCTGGTGGAAGTGTGTTGCTTGTGGTAGGCTTTGAGAGCTCCCTCCCCCTCAGCTTTGCTCTCTGCCTTGGTTGATGATGTTTTCTTAGATTCCTGTTCCAGTTGCTTCCCCGGCCATTATGGACTCCCCTCTGTCATGTAAGACAAAATAAACACTCCCTTCTATAACTTGCCTTGCTCATGGTAGTTACCATAGTAACAGAAAAGTGAGACAACCTGGTAAGATCATTTTCCTGCCTTTCCTGTGAAAGTCATGGATCTTTCCCTTGGCCTGGGAGAGGCTAAATATAGCCCCTTAGTTCTCTAGGTCAGACAGATAGGGTCCAGTCCCTGTCAAATCCCAGAGCATCAACTCAGTTTCCTGGGAAGCCTCATTCTTTACACGTAGAAGGAGGGTAATTTTCTCTCCTTATAGCCTGCGGAACATTTACCTCACAACTGCTCCACACAGTGCTGGGGACATGGGGAGGAATATACATTCTCTTACAAGCCAATATCCATTCACCCATCCATAAATAGGTCTCTCTATAAGACCGCACTTTGCACCTTGGCGGTGCGGCTACAGGACCCTGGTTAACTTGCTTCTGTGACTATTTTCTGACAACATGGCCTTCATGCTGCTCACCATAGCAGGGCTTGAGGCTCCTCGTGGTCTAACTAAGCCCCGTTTGTCACTCCAGTCCTGCGCCCATCCTGAATGGTTTGCCTCGTCTATACCACATTCTTTCTCCCACACTTAGGCCTTTCAGTCTGCTGCCCCCCATACCCTTTCCCAATATCTGATGGCCCTGAAGACGGCTCCTTCCCTGGTGATCTTTATCTGGATCACTCCAAACTTGCTGTTCTTCCTACGAGCTCCAACAGTACCCAGGGTGCCTCTCTCTGTTGTGGCATTTACTGGCTGTGAATGTGGGTTTACTTGCCCATCTCTCTGAGTAGTAAAGAGTGTCTGCTATAAGAACTCATAAATATTTTATAAATTGATGAATGAGAAATACCCTTGGCCTATAAACCATTGAAAACCAGCAACTTGATAGAATAGGACCATTTTTCCCCTGGGCATTATAACACAGACAGACAGACAGACAGACAGACTCTTCTAATTTATAGTAGTATACCACAAGTTCCATGAAATTTTAGGAGGTTTTAAATTTATTATTCCATCATCTTACAAGGATGAGGGAATGAGCACGGAGTGCTTGTGTTTGTTTTCACGTATTAAAATAATTATCCTAAGCCGGGCGGTGGTGGTGCACGCCTTTAATCCCAGCACTCGGTAGGCAGAGGCAGGCAGATCTCTGGGAGTTCGAGGCCAGCCTGGTCTACAAGAGCTAGTTCCAGGACAGGAACCAAAAGCTACAGAGAAACCCTGTCTCAAAAAATCCCCCCCCCCAAAATTATCCTAACTTCTCAACCTGCTTGTTATACATTGTAAAAAAAAATGGTTGAAAGGCTACTGATTAATGTTGCTGTCTCATGCTTTAAAGACTGTTCCAGAATGTTGCTCTGTGTTTGATATATCATTTCCTGATGATTATCTAACCGACGGGAACAACCAGCTTTGGTTTCTGTTTTCATGTTCTCTGAGAGCAAGTCTATAGCCAGTTTGAACACACATTTACAGATTTAGGGGTGTCGCAGTGTGTGTCAGTGTTCCGCCTGTAACGTCCCCGTCCACCGACACCTCCCAAGCACATGAAGAGGTCCACGGCCCAGGAGACACAGTGCCGCTCATTATGGAAAAGCAAATGAACAGCGATGACTCAGAGCCACATAATCCAAGAGCCGCTCGTTGGTCTTCACGCTTCCTCTTTCACCTCCATCTTGCTCATCCCTTCAGCGCAAGCACACACCCTCTGCCTTCACACTTACGCCCTGTAGTCAGTGTCTATACTTAGCGCAGAGCTCTTGGAGGAAGATTCTGGCTGTGTAATAAGCAGCTGACCTGAGATACAAAAACATCGGGTGCCTGGAAGGTGGCACACTGCACACATTTGAAGGTAATCAGGCAAAAGTCTACGCGATACCAAGGAGAGGCAAAACAATGCCTTTCCTACTAGGGCCCAACCCCAAGAAAGTCAAGAAACACTGTCAGTTAGCTTCAGGAAGCCTCTCTTGTTGCAGCCAAGTTTTTGTTTCTGTTGCTTTTAAATCTGAGTCTGCAACTATTGAACCTGATATTTTCAGACTGAGCCATTGATTTTTTTTTTTACTTTATCAAACAATTGACGGTTGTTACATTGTCCTAGCATTGTGAAGGATGTTTTGATTATGTATTTCCACTCCTGTTATGCACACACCTAAGATAAGGCACT
Organism: Microtus pennsylvanicus; assembly: GCF_037038515.1. Classification (NCBI taxonomy): domain Eukaryota; kingdom Metazoa; phylum Chordata; class Mammalia; order Rodentia; family Cricetidae; genus Microtus; species Microtus pennsylvanicus. The sequence goes on from NC_134590.1 coordinate 36,016,462, forward strand.
TCGGTATCAAAGGAGTTAGTTATTCAAAGCTTTGTGGCTAGAGGCTGGAATACTTCAGGGACAGGGAACTCATTACAGTCAGACAGTCCCTTCGGAGGGTACTAGCTGAGCAGGCAAGAAGGCAGCTCCCACAGGTTCTTTCCTGCTGTGGCTGCTAGGACAGCAGGGTTTGTTAATAAAAACAAGCCTGTCTTTCCAGCCACAGGTGATTTGTGTGGGGATGGTGTCCACATAGCAGCCGGTGAGTGGGGTCTGGATATAAATAAGTCGATCCCTGAGGCAGCTTAAATGAGAAGGCCTGGGGTAGCTGCCTACTTCTGAGCATTATCAGCACAGTGCTGGCAGGTCAAGGCAGATTTCCCCCTCAGAGGAAGAAACAGTGATTCACAGCCTGAGGTCTGAGACAGCTCCAGCACCTTTCCTGGTTCTCTGGGGAGCTAGCTGTGCTTCCAAGGCAGGTCTGCTACTCTCCACCACTGAAGAGTGATATCCAGTGTGCCCTGTGCTCTGGTGTGCTTTACCATGACCTCACTGCAGTCACAGGACATGATGAAGGAGGAAGGTTTTTTTTTTTTTGTCATCTCTTATTTTGAGGTTCTGAATTTCTAGTCAGTGCTGTTTAAACTCCTGCTCAGGGAATATCTGCCAGCCTTGGGAACAACATTCTAAGTCCTTTCTCAATAATCTCCATTTCTAAAACAGCAAAAAGGATACTAGGGAAGGGAAAGGAAGAATGTTGTTACAATTTACATATACTAAAAATTTACTCTTTCTAGTGTACTATTTTTAACTAATAGTGTATATATTTTAACTAATATATGGTTGCCACAAACACCAACATAGTCATGGAACGTTTTTATGATATGACAATTCCCTTGTGTCTCCATGTTGCTTATCTCCTATGGCAACCACTGATCTGTTTTCTGTCCCTGTGGTTTAAATCTTGTCCCAAGTGGCCTGTGGATGGAATCATATAAGGCCCGTAAGCATTGCAGCTCGTTTGAAAAGGTATCCTGGCAGTCGGGGGCCAAGGGATACCACAAAGTCACTGTAAATTTAGGCTTAGAGCCCTGCTCCAGGGAAAGATTTCCCCAATGTAACAACTCTGCTCAGGCAGGGGAGGGTTTCCCTAGCGAATTTGTTACAGCTCTGTTCTAGCGAAGTTGTTACAGCTCTGTTCTGCTAGGAGAATGTTTCCCCCAGCAAAAGAGTTACAGCTCTGCTACACTCTAGCTCCAGAAATAGTTGTTACAGCTGGGCTCCCCACTGCTCTGCTGAAAGAGTCACACAGCACAAGAAACCTCACTCAAGGGTTTTATTGGGAAGGAAGAACCCAGGAGGCTGCCTCTAGGGTGAGAAGCGGCAGCAAACTGAACAGAGTACAGAGCTTATATAGGCTTTCTTGGAGGGGGCAGAACTTTCCAGGGTGGCTAGGGATTGGTGAATTTTTGCGGGCTGATTCTGGGAAAAGCTCAGGGATTGGTGCAATTTCAATACCTGATCCTGGTCAGGGTGACTTTTTTCCTTGGCCCTTTTCATCCTACAAGGTGTCCTAAGCCTCCTCATGTGGCCTAGCTGTGCCTACTCCGTCTGTCTACTAGTCCATTCTCCCTCATATTTTGCCTGTCTCTTGTTTTTTTTTTTTTTTTTTTTTTTTGGTTTTTCGAGACAGGGTTTCTCTGTGGTTTTGGAGCCTGTCCTGGAACTAGCTCTTGTAGACCAGGCTGGTCTCGACTCTTGTTTTTTTTATTTTTATTTTTATTTTTTATTTTCAGAGTATGGAACATTGCCTGAAAATAATTTATTTTCATTATCTACTTGATTTCTGTCTTTCTTTTGGGTGTTCGTTGGCACTAGGAAGTAAAACAAGGATTTCGCCTGCCTACCACTGGGTCTCCAAGGTTCGCAAAGCCAACTAAGTGTGGAGTAAATATTTGTTGAATGAAGCGCAGTGTGAGTGAGGAGAATGGTGATTCCTGGGACCCTCTCCATGTTCAGACAGACCTCGTTAGGAAGAGTTTATTTTTCCTTACAAAACGTGTTAATTGAAGCATTTGTCTGTTGCCAACATAGTTGGTTATCTGAGAGGAATACAATTAGAAGACATAAGGATGACAAATTGTTTCTTTAAATTCACCTGGATGGCGAGATTAGCCAGGACTGAACCGGCCTGGAGTGAGGACAACGGCAATAACTCTTTCCTGGGGTTGCTATGGGCATTGGATGACTTAATGGACATGAAGTGTTTACTGCAGCGGTTTTCAACCAGGAACTGTTTTGTTCCCCCAGCAGCTACGGCAATGTCTGGAGAGATTTTTACTGTCAAAACTGGGACAGAGAGGACAGCTACTGGATCTGCTGAAGATCACAGACGTGCAGCATGGTTCTGCACAGTAGGGCGAGTGACCAGAAACCCTTGGTGAATGTGCAGTCAGGCTTGAAGTAAGGGCTGCGTTTGTGTGTGTGCGTGTATGTGTGTGTGCAATTGCTGAAGTTACAACAGAGGTGTTGGACTGCCCCCCAAAGCTGGAGTTACAGGTGTTCTGTTGGAATCTCTGTAATGGTTTAGATAAAACACTGCAGTTCCTTGAGGGGCGGCAGCTGGCAGCAGGCCACTAACACCCAAGGCCTTTGTGGGTCTCAGGAGGTTGGAAGGTGGTGGCGGGTTGGCGGGGCAGCCAGTCCCATGAGGAGTCACAGAGGGTGAGAGACAGAGAGTGAGTTTGGATATAGTTTATTCAGTGAAAGGGAAGGGAGAGAGGGGAGGGGAGGGGGGAGAAGAGGCAGGAGCCACAGCAGCAGCCATCTCTCCCAGAGATCAGGCTGGAAGTGGAAGGAAGATCTGGAAGTGGAAGGAAGTGGAAGGAGAGGGAATGGGTGGGGCTTGTCTCTTAAAGGGACAGGACAGACCATTACAATCTCCAATTCACTCCTGTTTGACCTGGAAAACCCCATTCCTGTCTCTCTTCAAACCCCACTCACTCAGAGAGTTTCTGAACAAAGGGAAGGCACCAAAAAGTCCAGTTCCGCATTACTGGTGCTACAGCAGCTTCCTCCCTGACGCTGCTAGCAGCCCAAGTCCCTGCCTAAAATGTCCAGCTTTTGACCATATTCGGGCACAAACCTAGCTTGTGGTGAACATGTCATCACCCCTCACCTACAAGCTATAAATCTCCCTTCTTTAGTTCCAGTGCGTGGCTTCTCTGCCCTCGATATCTGGGACTGGAGAACCCATCTGGGAGTTGCTTTGCTCAAGTAAACCTGCTGTTACACTTTTTCAATTTGGCTTGATCTAGTTTACTGCATTGGCAGGGAAATCTATGATGGGGGACAGAAAACCCATTAACAGTTGCGAGCTAGGTGGTGGGAACTGAACTCTCATCCTCTGGAGGAGGGGTGCGTGCTTTCAAGGCTGAGTCATCTTTCCAGCCCTGAGCTATTGAGCTATTATTTTAGATGTGATCCTTCCTGGCAAATGCTCTCTCCCCCAGGCTGAGAATGAAGCTGTGCATTGAATCTGAACTCTTATTCTTTCTGTCTGAAGCTCAGCACGACCCTTAGCAGGATGTCCTTGAGTGTGCGATTTAACTTCTTTACACCCCTCTATCAGAGTAGATTAATTACAATGACTGCCTCAAGGGGTTGGACGCTGTAGTCCATAGAAAGCGCCCAACACTGCTACAGTCCATAGGGAATGTTCAACAAATGTCATTCACTGTTGTTTCTGATGCTAAGAAGATCTTCCCACAGGATGTCACGAAGAAATTGGGAATGGTTTCCACCAGGGGAGAGAAATGAGAAATATTGCTCATGTAAAGTATAGACTGGCATTAATTTCACATAATAGTAGATAACTATATAGAATTCAAATTTAAATAAAGCACCATAAGACTGTTCATTCTTTGCATGTGTAGAAAAATCAAAACTATTTTGATTTTTGAATATTCAACTAGCAGGACCTTCAAGTCTGGCGGATGAAGGAAAAACATTAATTTGAGGATCAGTCTGAATCCACATCCTGAAGCTACTGCGAGGAGAGGACAAAGCATCTGTCTCCCTTGGGGCTAAAGGCAGCACACCTCAGGGTCATTGTTCCCCAGTGCCACCGCGACCATTGTGCCCCTGGACTCCTGGGCTCGGCACAGTGGTGTCACGCTATTTAGCACACCTGTCCCTTAAGAGTCCCACGGTGACTCTGGTCTGGGGTTCCTTTCTTCCTTTTGTTTCTGGGTTAGAATGCTCTTTCTCTATAAAAATTTTCTGAGTTCTAGTTTTGAAAACCCACAAATATTATAAAATATGAAATGGTAGGAATGAAAAATAACATGGGCTCCAAGAACCGGAGTTTGAGGTAGTCAGCAGTGTGGCTTACACATCCCTTTACCCTCAGCCGCAAGCAACCACTGCAAGGCCCACCGCAAGATTACCCAGTCATTACAGCTAACTGTCAGGTTTGAAACAGCAGCCCACACCAACACCAAGCTTGGCTTTCTCCCTGAAAGAAGTCCAACTATTTCATCAGTAGAACTGCATGCAAGGCAGATTCAGAAGGGTCATAATTTCTCCAGACAATGGAGCGATGTCTGCCCAGTAACACCTGGGTACCACCAAGCATCCACTAAAGCGCTTTCTTTTCAAACTTGCCCAGAATCGGAACCCTGGGATCCTTTGCAGTCCCTGGTCACAGGCTGGCCAGACAGGACAACTTGAACTTAAGTATCTTTTTCTACCCAAGCCAGCCATGGAGACTTCTCATGACTCTTAGTTGTAGAAATGGCTAAATAAGCCAAGGCAGGCTGAATGCAATCGACCCCAGAATCTCATAGGGAGTGGCACTATTAGGAAGTAGGACTTTGTTGGAGTGGGTGTGCTCTTGTTGGAGGAAGTGTGTCACTGGGAGGCAGGCTTTGAGTTTTCCTATGCTCAGGATCCTGCCTAGTGTCTCAGTCGACTTCCTGTAAGATAAGGGACTCTCAGCTCCTTCAGCACCATGTCTGCCTGCACTTCGCCATGCTCCTACTATGATAATAGACTGAACCTCTGAACTATAAGCAAGCCGCCCCAATTAAATGTTTAGTTAAAGGTTTACAAGCATTTCCATGGTCACTTACCTAAGGCACAGGCTGTGTTTTCATGAGAGCCTTTATGAGTTCTGGTCCATTCTCTGCACTCACTCTTGGAAGCAAGGCACAGAGAAACCACTGAAATTGGTCACTCTGTGTGTGGGGGGAAAACTTATTGGAGAACAAATTGCTGGGTTGCCCCAGAGAGTAAAAACAGCACTCAACGGGAAAAGCTTTGCAGTTTTCATTGAGAAAGCAGCAAGCAGGAGGCAGGGCTGGGATGGAGTCAGTCAGTTTAGACAACAAGCCGTGTGTGCTAGGGATGGTTACCCAAGCCCTTTGGAGGACTGTGCCCTGGTTCTTCCCTCTCCAATAGAGAAAAAGACCTTTAAATCAACAAATACACAAATGCTTAAACAGACAAATAATAAGAAATTAAAATTGCTAGCAAGTGTAAGAAATATTCAAGCTAGGTTGTGGTGGGACACATCTTTAATCCCAGTGCTCAGGAAACAGAGACTGGTGGGCTTCTGTGAGTTCTCAGAACAGCCAAGGCTACATAGAGAAACCCTGTCTCAAAAAAAAAAATAGAAAAAAGAAATATTCAGAATTATTAGCAAATAGATGCAAATTAAAACATTTCTTTTTCAAATAGGCAAAATCTAGAAGAATAAATTGGCCATTGTTGCAGCTTGGTGCCGTGTAATACTTTCATACACAGTAGAGTATATGTTACTGAAAATTCTGGACAGTCATTGGCTGTATAAATTAAAAACTTCAAAAACCTTTATTTTTTTGTCTTAGATATTCTACTCTATAATTAGAATACTAAGATTTATGTTTGTGAATTTTTACATTTTGGTGCTATTTAGAAAAATTGTAATAATATAATTAGACTACAGTGAAATGAATTATGACCCATCAATGGGCCATTATAAATGAATTCTGGCTTTAAAAATAAGGGCTGGAAATAGAGAGACACACCTTTAATCTCAGCACTTAAGAGGTGGAGGCAGGTGGATCTCTGTAAATTCAAGGCCAGCCTGGTCTACATACTGAGTTCTAAGACAGCCAGGGATCTAGAAATATTATCTCATAAACACTATCTCATAAACAAACAACAACAACAAGAGCAGCAACATTCACTTCTGTGGCGTTTTCAGTTTTAGGCACTTAAGAAGAAAGCATAGACAAGGGGTGTTTCTCACAGGTGTACCCCTGAGCAGAACCAGGCAGAACCTTATGGTTCCAGGAGCAAATGTAAAACGATGCACTTCATGGATTTAGGAATTTCAGCTGTGAAAAATTTTAGTGGATGAATTATTGGAGTCAGAAGAAGCAAGACATTTGGCCCATTGTTTTTAACCCTTGCCACTGAACCTCTGTAAGATAATTGTGAGGAAAAAAATTTTTTTTTTCTGTTAAAAGTAGCTAGTCTGCCAAGGGCCAATATTCCATAAATTTCTCCAACCTTGTAAAACTTCAATGCAGATCTTTACTCTTCACCACCTGGTAAAACATCGTTTGCACAAAGACTGGATGGAACACATTCCCAGAACTTGAAGGACTGAGGTGGCCAGCTTCTTCCCCTCTTTTCTTTATTCCATTGTGCCAATTTTTCTTTTTTTAAATTATTCTTTTATTATTTTATGCATGGGGGTGCTTTGCCTGCGTGTATGTCTGCATGCCACATGTGTGCCTGGTGCCTGAGGAGGCCAGAAGAGGGCGTTGTATCACCTGGAACTTAAGTTACAGATGCTCGCCTGTTGCCATGTGGATGCTGGTAACTGAACCCAGGTCCTCTACAAGAAAAGTCAGCCATCTTAACTGCTGAGCCCTCTCTCCAGCTCCCTCCACTGATTCTTTTAAAGTCAGCCAATTGTGAAAGATTGAGAGGTTGGACCTCAGCCAGTTCTGGGGTGGGGGTGGGACAACTGCATTAGAATAAAAACCAAGTGAACTTGTTTTTGTGTGATAGCTAGTTCTAGCTACGTCTTACAGAAAGAAATTGCCTTGCTGTGGTGTTTGAGTGAGAATGGTCCCCAGAGGCTCATATACTTGATGTTTGACCATCTGGGAGTGGAACTGTTTGAAAGGATTGAGTGTGTGGCCTTGTTGAAGTAGGCATGGCCTTACTGGAGGAAGTGAGTCACTGGGGGTGGGCTTTGAGGTTTCTAAAGCCCATGCTAGGCCCAGTCTTTCTCTCTTTCTGTTTATTGATCAGGATGTTGCTCTCCTCTATTGCTCTAGCACCATACATTCCTGCCACCATGCTCCCCACCGTGATGATAATAGACAAAGCCTCTGAAACTGTAAGCACACCCTCAGTTAAATGCTTTATTCTGTAAGAATTGCCGTGGTCGTGGTGTCTCTTCACAACAGTAGAACAGTGACCGAGGTGGCTCCTTTTGCTTTGCTGTGCGTTCCTTGTGTCTCACTGAGATTTTCTTTGTGTCTAACATACCAAACACCCACTGGATATGTGGAATTTGCTTTTGACTATTGTTCTGCAAACATTCAAGCAGTTAGCAACTATAGATGGAGTGATTTAAAACTTAACAACTAAGTTTGATGAGATAGCTGAGTGGGTAAAGGCACTGCCTTTGCTTGCCAAGAAGAGACCACCACTCTGGCTGAAGTGTCTGCACAGGGCAGCCCTGACTGTTGGTCAACGGGGTGTGTTCAGAAGGGAAGATTAGTCACGCATTGACAGAAAGTACACTGGGTTTTTAGTCTAACTCAGGCGGCTACTGTGTCTTTTCCCATTGGCAGGGGTCTGACCTTGCAATCCTATGAGACCAGCTGGTCTGAAAAGTTGGTCCACAGGAAATGAAAGAGGAAGAGGAAAGGGGGCCGTTGCTTCAAGGAGAAAAGGGTCAGTGTTCCAGGACATCAAATTCCCGGAATGCAGCAGAGGCCTTTGTGCAAACAAAGGTTTTACTGCTGGAGGAGATAAAAATATTGGCCTAGAAGCTTTACAATGTGGGAGAGACAAGAAGATTTGAATTCCTTGTCCTAAACACAGGTTTTACAGTAGTTGTTAGGGAAGACTCATATTTAGTATTTCTTACACCTCCAAACATGATGACCTGAGTTTGATCCCCTAAGACCCACAATCTGTAAGGAGAGAACGGACTCCCAAAAGTTGTCCTGTCGATCTCCATAGGCATGCGAAGGCCACGGCATACATGTTCACACACACACACACACACACACACACACACACACACACACACACAAAATCAGTAATGTAAAAAAATAGTTACAATTGGATTAGCAATCTAAGAGACTGACCATAGACAATAGCATTGTGTTTTCTTAAGATTGGCTAAGTCAGAGATAGCACAACTGTCTTAGAGTCTGGCTGAAAGATTCTGATTCCCTGATCCACTCGGAGCAGCCAGCCTGTGGTCTGGGGTTTATGGTCCTTCTGTTGCTCTCCTGATATCCACCATCTGGACACCACCAGAGAAGCCAGGTACAGAGCAGAGCACATGATCGCAACCAGGACAAAGGGCCTTTCAAGAAAATTGACTTTAAAGTGTCTAAACCTATGATGACCAGATTGAGTGGTAGGGAGCAGGGTGGTGGTGGTGTTCTGTCTCTACCCCATCTCCCCACATATGTGTGTGTGTGTATGTGTGTGTGCGTGTGTGTGTATATGTATGTGTGTACATGCACATGTCTACTCCCATGCATGGGAATGTCATTATGCACTGTGTCAGAATGGTTTGATTCTGATTCTAAAAATGCTTCATGAAGGTTCATATGTTTAAGGCTTGGCTGCCAGCTGAAAGTTTTTTTTGACAAATCAATGAACCATACAAGCTCTGATTTAATCAATAGATTAATCCATGGAATTCTTACTGAATGGATTATTAAGTGGGCTCTAGCAGGAAATAGATTGCCAGCGGAATGCTCTTAATGGATGTATTTTTGTCCCGTCTCTTGTTCCTGTGCATTCTGTCTGTCATGAGGGAAGCCAGCCTGTTCTACCACGTTTCCCACATTTTGCCTCACCATGCATAGGCCCAACAGCAATGAGTCACATGACCACACACTAAAACATCCCAATACATAAGCCCAAATAAGCTTTCTTCCCTTAAGGCATTTCACTCAGATATTTTGACACAGTGACAGAACGTGACTAATACAGACCCGGCAAAAATATTACAACAAAGAAAATTATTAAATCAATAATTTTATATGGATATAAGAATTACTGAGTGAACCAAGGTATCACTACAAAATTTATAAGGGAAAGGATAGACATTAAGATATCCAAGGAAGGGGAAATAGAATTATGTGCTCTAAAGGGATGAAGGGGAAACTAGAATAGGAAGGATAAAGGGACAGGGCTGGGCGTGCAGGGGAAGGAGGGATGTGGCAAGGACAGCTAACTGTAAAGACCTTTGAAAAAGTCACATGTAAACCTCGTGCTGTAGAAACTTCCTAAGATATATATACATATACAAAGAGTCTAAGTGGAGCTAGCGTATCACCGCAGGAGGACCAATACCTCAACTGGGCATCATTTGCTACCTCATAAAATCCCCAGCACCAGGAATGAGTTACATCTTTTCAAATTAGTGGCCAAAGGGATCCCATAGACCCCACAAACATGACAAGCTATTGTTAATGCTATTGGTTATCCTCCACAACTGGACAGTAAGACCCTATTGCTGAAGAGACACATACTTACAAAGTACTGAGGAATCGAGCTGGTAATTAACTGGAAACTCCAGTCCTACCAGCTAGTGCTCACGTATCAACCCTTGATGCTGTTCTTAAAGTTTGCACTTGAGAAGTCTGCTCCTATTTCTACTGCTTAGGTCTCAAAATCCCCTAAGCAAGGACTCCCATGCACACGCCAATCATGGTTACGGGGCTATAGGAACCAAGCAGGGAGAAAATAATTGAAAATATTTGATACATTTTTATTTTAATGAGCCGGACGGGTAACAATGGAAATGCTAGCTATACGCATTGTCTAAGTAAAATCTTTCTCTTGCACATATTTATTTATCACGATTTTCCCTATCCTGCATTTGCATGCTAAAACAAACTATTTTCTTTCTCTGGGATTATTCCAATGAAAGAGTTTATTCAGCGAAGAGAATAGAAATGTGGACTGTGTGGTAGTAAACACAGTGTTTATAGACATAACAAGTTACATTCTAACCCCTTGCAGAGACAACAGTAAAACAGAACCCCACATTTTCATAAGCTTTCGGTTTATGCTCATATCTTGTGCTGTTTACTGTCTTCCAAACACCAGCCTCCAGCACGGCACCCGGCATTTCTGAGAGATCAGCTACCATTGAATAAGTCAGCCAGTGAATGGGGTTCAGAAACCTGGATGCCACTGACATTTGATCTTTTATTTTTGGTTATTATGTTGCGGGCTTCCATTTATCCTTACACACTGGTAAACATGGAAAACAGCTTCAAATTTGCATGAAGCCAGACCCCCTTTGCTTCTTTTCCTTGTTTAGCAGATAGTTCAAAAGTGCTTGTTAGAGAGAGGGTGGCTTTATTAGGCAAAGTGACTCAAAATGAAGTAGTCTATCACTCAGTTCCGGGTACCTTTTTTTTTTCTTTTCTTTTTTAAGTCTGACCCAAACGGAAGTGAGTGTGAGGTGAATCTCAATCTCAGGAACTTGAAGTAGAACAGAGATGAAACTCGAAGCAGGAAGCAAAATAGTATCAAGCTATTGGATGGAGACACGATTGTGTCACGTGAGTAGACATGACAGAAACAGCTTTTCTTAAACTATTTGTGGCAATCGTGGTCACGTTCATTTTAGTCTTGCCAGAATTTTTCAAGACACCGAAAGGTAAGTCAATCGTCACAATCGAGCTCTCCTTTCCTACGTTAGAGCAATGGTGACAGACAAGATCTTTTTGGGTGTACGCTGCATGAGCTAAAGTTCAATGTCTGAAATACCTTTAAGTTAAGTTAGATCCAGTTTTAGTTGCCTGTTGTCTAGCACAGTGACCTTAGGACTTAGTGATGGTTCCAATAGAAAATGAAAAGAGAAATTTAAAATCTGCATTTAGATTCCAGATATAGGATTTAAGATAATACTGTTACATGAGTTTATTCTTTGCAACTGTTTCCTTCTTTGTATGTCTGTTTTTACAGTCTGGAAGTATTTACTAAGGAAAATAACACTTATTCATTTTAAGAGGATCGAATTCATTTGATCACAAGTTGATGCAATTAATTTACTGGTAATTTTGAAAAAATGGTGGTTATTTTACTATTTTTAATATACAATTTAAAGCGGATCGGTACAAATACAAGCAGTTCCGTGTGTGTTTGTGAGCAGTGGGCACGGGGCAACTCTGAGAACCCTTTAAAGAACTCTTGCATGACTTCATGCTGAAACTTCAGGATACAGAAGCAAAGACAAGGGGATTTAAACTATTTCTGTGTCATTAAAAGATTGGAAAGCATGCTATTGTGGATGCTCAAGTGATAATTGTGCTCGTTAGGGTTTAATAAGAAGAAAAAGAAAAAAGAAAACGTTCTATTACTAAATAAAAATCTATAACTTTATTAAAACTAGAGAAACACTTATATTTGATAGCTTGCTGCAATGAATATTTATTATTGCATATATGTAAAGCTAAGTATTCAGATAAAAATACTTTTGCTAATTATATTTGATGACATACTGCAATGATTATTTAATGTTGCATATTAAATGATGCTAAGTAGCCAGATAAAAATATTTTTTGCCAAATAAACACTGTGACTGCAATTTTAAGAATGATTGAATTTAGAATTTTTTCTTTTGGTTTGACTTTTTTATATTGCCCAGATTAAGCAAGCATGGTGTATATTTTTGATGCTTATTTTCATTGGCTGAAAAATGTATCCTAAAGAAAACACAATAAAGAAAACCTGTTTTTAAGATATTTTGGGCGGAGAGTAAAATCACGTTTAGTAGTTATCTAAGCCAGGCCTTCTCTGTGTTTATATACCTATTGCTTTGAAAAATGAGTTTGCATCTTGTGAAAATCAGGAAACTGGCACACACTGTCTGCTCTGTTGGAGTGTTCTGTGAGAGGCGGTAACTCTAGGAGCTTACCATAGGCTGTGCGGAGGACAGGGGAGGTGTGCTTTTGACTTTCAGTTTGTGTTTGTGGCAGCAAAATCCAGCACGGAGCAAAGAAAGTCAGAGAGCAACATGTGGGGGGCGGGGGGCGAAGGGAGCCTTGGGGTGGAGCACTAGGGTGCCTTTGAATTTGTAAACAGAAGGAAGAGTTTTTGCAGAATCCAAGTCAGCTGAACTTTCTGGGCCTGACAGTGTCTGTTCTCCATGTTGACCTGTGTCACTTACGATGTCTGTTTTCTCCCTGACACTTGCTTTTGCTGCCTTCCCAAACTGGAAAGAGCTACTTCTGCTTCCTGGTCTTAGGATGACGAAATTGTTTAGATATTTTGTTTCCTTATTTGTATCCTTATTGCGGAAATGTTTGCAAACCATTGTCTTCTTGATGTCCTTCAGTGCTGGAAGGAGTCTTGTTTAAACCTACCACAAACAAAATGCTGGTTGTTTGGGAAGCTGTTTCACATGCGTGAAACTGTAATAACCGTGCTTTATACTGGACTGTGGGTCATCAGGACTATTGCTATAACCGCAACAGATGTATCCTTATATTGAGGAGATATGAATGTAGTTATTTTGTTCCTTAATTTTGTTTTGTGTTGTTTTGTTTGGGACAGGGTCTTTCTATATAGTCTTGGCTGTCCTGGAACTTGCTATGTAGATGAGACTGTCCTCAGATTCACAGAGATGTGGCTGTGTCTGACTCCCAAGTGCTGGGATTAAAGGTGTACACCACTATTCCTGACCATTGATATTAGTTTTTAATACCAATATGAGTTATCTTATGAAATGAATTGAATGGTCAATCAGTGCATATCATAAAGAATTTGGTACAATTATTTAGATGATGAAGTGAGATTATTCTTGAAGAAGAAAAATAAATTTTGGAATTCTCAAGGCTAATCTTAGCCTGTTAGGTACTTGTGTACTTTCTTCATATTGTATTACTCTATTCACTTTAATTTCTAGAATAAATATAACAAAAGGATGTAACTTATGAATTGCTCATTGGTACCCTGTCTTTACCATGAACTCAAAAGGAATCTCAATGTGGAACAGTGCATATGAGGTTTAATATATTTGATTTCAAAATAATAATTGTCTAATGCTTCAAGAAAATACAGCACCGTATCTGATCATATGTTGTCAAAAATACATCCAAGTATTGGAATAATTGTTAGTATGAATCTTCAGTTATTACAATTACGTAGTGTTGGTTATTTGGCTTAATTTTAAGAATGAGAGCTTCTTAAATATTGCTTGCCACTTAACAGGTTGCCTTGGCAGGATAACCTGTTTTCCAGCAATGTTCTGAAACCCCCAGTTAGTTTAAAAGGCAGCTAGCACACAGCAGTTGGTGACCAGCTTGACCCTCTTAAACCATGAGTAGAGAATGGAAATGCAGTTTGGGAGCAGAATATTTTGATTCTGTTTCTTACAACTGAGTACACAAGTTTGCTCCCAACTACATCATCACCAATCTGCTTTGGTTGGATGTGACTTTTTTTTTTCTTTTTTGGATTTTCGAGACAGAGTTTCTCCGTAACTTTTGGTTCCTGTCCTGGAACTAGCTCTTGTAGACCAGGCTGGCCTCGAACTCACAGAGATCCGCCTGCCTCTGCCTCCCGAGTGCTGGGATTAAAGGCGTGCGCCACTACCGCCCGGCTGGATGTGACTTTTAAGAGAGAGCCTTGGGGGAGAGGACTGGAGAGATGGCTCAATGCTTAAAAGCGTAAGTCCTCCAGAGGACCTGGGTTCAATTCTCAGCACCCACATAGCAGCTCACAACCATCTGTAACTCCAGTCCCAGCGGATCCAACACCATCTTCTTCTGGATTCCATAACCACCAGGTGTACACAAACATATACATATAAAATTTGAAAGGGACATTTGATTAAGCCTTAAGTTGACCGCAACGATCTTTAGTTGATTCTTGCACTTAGCCACAGTGTCTCCTATGCTGGGAAGGTGAGGTTACCTACAGAAAAGGCAGACTCCTAAAGAGTCTTCATTCATGAAGAGAATCAGTTGCCAAGCAATTAAGTACAACCCCATAAAGAGTAAAATGGGCTGTAAAAGGGTGTTATGGGAACTTTTACATTGTTTCCAGGCCTGCGCTGAGAAGAGGTTTCTTCTGTTTCCAGTTGCCAAGAAAAATAATAACTTGGCAGAGTTCAAATAATCCTCCACTATTCTTCATGCCTGCAGAAGCGCTTTCAAAGAGAAGTCATGATTCTTATTGATTTTCAAATAAAATGCTCTCATATCAGCATCTCAAAGCTTTCTAAGAGCTGATGCAGCAGGGCCTAGTGGAGATTTGCAGAAAACAGGACAGGAGCAGGACAGATGAAGACTCTGCCAGCCTAACTTCATCCAGTTGTTTGGATGCCGCTTACTTTGATGAGTCAAACCTGCATAAAATGTTCACCTGCTTTCATTTTCTCTTCCATGTTACACTTTCTGGTGGAAATGGTAATATAGCGAACAGTAAAACTGAGGATAAAGGACCTTTACTTGTGAATTATAGGACAAACCCTCCATCCATAGCATGTCTTTACTATATTTATGTCTCTATTATTAGAGGCAGTGTGTGGAGGGAACTGCGATGAATGAAATGTCACCCTTGCTCTCAAACTGGGAACTTTATTTTCTTCTTATTGACTTCTTCATAAAAATTGAATCAGTTATCCCCTGTAAGGTGTAGGATCTACACCTATTTAAATTTTGAGCTGGCAGAGGTCTCACTGTGTTGCCCAGGATACTCTCAAATTCTTAGGCGCAATTAATTCTCCCACTTATGCCTCCCAAGTGTTGAGACGACAGGTGTTCACTATTGCATCTGGCTCACAATTTACAGCGTGTGTGCATGTGTGTGTGTGTGTGTGTGTGTGTATGCCAGACATCTCCTCTTCTGCTCTCTACCATAACTATTTCAGCCAGGGCCTGTCACTGAACCTGAGCTTATGAATTGACTTGGCTGATTTTCTAGTAACCTCCAGGGATACTGTTTCCAGCCTCCAACCCCAGGGTTGCAGATAGGTACCACCATGCCTGGTTTTTATGAGTGTGCTGGGTACCCAAGGTCAGGTCCTCATGCTTATGTGGAAAGCACTTTGATGACCAAGTCATCTCCCTAGACCTTTGGCTCAAAATTTGTAAACATTTTAATAGATGTGTGCATTTACATACATCAGGTACTGGGCTAAATATTTTTACATGTAATTCATTTCTAACTGATTCAATATTTCAACTCAATGACTGGGAATGTAGTTCAGTGGAAGCTGTAGTGAGACTCAAGAAATCATCCCGTATACTCCTTGGTACATACAACTGTCCTTCCAAGTGTTCATTGCGAAGAGCCATTGGTCTGGTCCGAGGCCCCAGGATTCCACTACATGTTCAATGCTGGCCACCCCAGGACTCTTCCTGGATGTCCTGCTGGTGCCCTGTGTTGTGGACATCCAGCAGCTTTGGGTCTGTGGGTCAGGTTCCTTCACATGGTCCAGCAGATCGTAGATGGGATGGATGTTGGGTAAGGCCAAGTAACAACTTTGGGTCTGGGCCTGGGTGGCTACAGAGATGGCCCATCAGGTGGAAAATGGGAGCTGTCCCATGCTCACCATTTCTGGAGTGGCTCACCCACACCTCCACTAACAGGATTGGATCTGTTGTGTTGCCCTGGCGGGATGCAGGGTCTGCTCTTCCAAGTATTGCAAGTGGCAATCAGGGCTAGCTCTCACACTCTTTTTTTTTAAATTTATTTATTATGTACACAGTGTTCAGCCTCCATGTATGCCTGCAGGCCAGAAGAGGGCACCAGATCTCATTACAGATGGCTGTGAGCCACCATGTGGTTGCTGGGAATTGAACTCAGAACCTCAGGAAGAGCAGTCAGTGCTCTGAACCTCTGAGCCATCTCTCTAGCCCCTAGCTCTCACACTCTTATTACCACAGGGCCAGCTCTCCCATCTACCCTAGGCATTGGTGGACAGGCAGGGAGGGCTCACAACCATCTATAATGAGATCTAGTACCTTCTCCTGGTATGCAGGCATATATGCAGGGAGAACACTGCATACATAATAAACAAAAAAAATCTTTAAAAAAAGAGGAGGAAGAAGAAGAATACATTTGGACCTTTATCCCACACTGTAGGCAGAGGCTGCTCTTTTGTTTCCTGGTCACCCAGACCCGAAAAAATTCACACAGAAACTGTATTAATTAGAACACTGCTTGGCCTATTAGCTTATGCATATTTCTAGCTAGCTCTTACATCTTAAATTAACCTATCTTTATTATTCTGTGTATTGCCACAAGGTAGTGGCATGCTGGTAAAGTTCCAGTGTCTGTCTCCTTCAGCAGCTATATGGCATCTCGTTGACTTCGCCTTCTTTCCTCTATCTTCTTGGAATTCCCACCTTATTCTATTCTGCCTTGTTGTTAGGCCAAAGCAGCTTTATGCATTAACCAATGGTTCACAGCATACAGAGGGGAATCCCACATCATCACACTACATAGTAAGCAACTCAAACCAGATTAAAAACATTGTAAAAACAACAACAAAACATTGTAAGATCCAAGACTGTCAAACTGTTAGAAGAAATGATTCTTGATTTGTTCCGTCCCTGTTATGACTTTTAGAATGTCCTCAAAAGCACAGAGAACAAAGATTTTAAGATAGGCAAGTGGTGTTACATCAAAGTAAAAAAAAAAATCTAACCAGTTAATCAACACAGCTGGGGGGGGGGAGGACAAGAGAACACATTAGATTAGATACAGTGGCAATTGTAGTTGTCAATATAACTATCACATTGTAACTACAATTAAGACATAACCTCCCATCTCTCCAAAGAGCCCCATGTTGCTCTATTCCATAAGAGCCCCTCCACCAACAACCATTATGGTGCATCTTTCTAAATCTCATAGGAACAGAATCACGTGGTGCGCAGGCACTTGTGTGCCTCATTTGATTTGGCGAGACACCATTGTGATTCACCCATGTCGTTACTTATGGTTTCTTCTCTTTGCCACTGAGTGACACTCCATCATATGTCAGGAGTTGGTTTTAGATTCACCATTGGCTGGAAAGTGGATTGTTTTCAGTTCTTGGCTCTTAGAACATTTAAAGGCTACTGTAAAACCCACGTGCAGGTGAAATGGAGGCATCCGACCGTGTGGATATGTTTTTATTTGTGTGTGTAGCTTCCTAGGAGTGGAATTTGGGGTCCATATGGTAAGTATATATTTAACTTGGGAGAAAATGAAAGTCAGTTCCCCAGTGTAGCTGTGCTGTTTAGCATTCCTATCAGTAATGTAACGTGTGAACGTCATACTTCATGGCAGCATTATTTTGAACAGCCGAAAATGGAAACAACCCAAATGCTCCCTGTCAAAAAGATGGATGAATTATGTAATATATTCATTCATAAGACCAACAAATTAGCTACAGTTGTGTAAAACTAACATGGCTAAAACATAGTAAGGAAAGAATCAAGTCAAGGAAGAGTGCATAGTGTAATGCTATACATTTGTATGCTTCCAAAATAAGCTACGGTACAGGGGTAGGGAGAATGTTCTGGAGGCCTTGGTAGCAGCCTGTTTCTTGATTGGGGGACAGAGATACTAATATTTACTTATTTTCTTTCATTGTTTGAACAAGGTTTCTCTGTGTATCCCTGACTGTCCTGGAACTCTCTCTGTAAACCAGGCTGGCCTTGAACTCAGAGAGCTCTGTCTGCCTCTGCCTCCTGAGTGCTGGGATTTAAGGAATGTGTCACCACTGATTGTACCACCACCGCTTGGTGTTATTTTCTTTCTTTATTGAGAGCATCTTTTGTGAAGGATCTTATACAAATATGTGTGGTTTGTTCTTACAGTAAAAGTTAAGGGAGGAAAATGCAATCCTTTAGTGTTCCGGTTCGCTTGTCTTTGAAAAGGAGAAAATAATTGTCGTGGATTTACCCTCTTGTGTCATGTGTTTTCCTAACTCAGTTTAGTGTTCTGCATACGTCCTCAGAGAAGGTGCCGACTTGGTACTGAAGTAATTCTGGGATGCACTGGCATCTCTCAGAGTGGGCAGGCAGACATCTGACTCCAGGAATATTAATATTATAGTTTAAGTTCACAAACCCTTGTTTATGGAGATGAGGATATAGCCCGCAAGATGACATAGTGGTTAGGGAGAAACATTTATTTCTTAAAATTATACCAAAAAAGGCCATGTCCTCCATTCCTTTTTCAATAGAAGTATTTAAAATTGAAGTTTAAAAACCTCATTAAAAAAAAAAAAAACCCTGCTATCCAAATCTTCGATTCTAGAAAGCCTGGTTGGTTGCTTATTGAATCAGAAGACGGCAATATTGACAGCGAAAGATTTCTCTCTCTCCTTTCCAGGTCGTGTCATAGCAATATAAATTCAAGAAGCTGAAAATTTCACAAGATCAAAGTGCCAGGGAGCAAGATGGAAAGGTGGCAGGAAATATGGTTTTTGTGTGTTTTAGTGATATTGAGAAAGCTGTAAATGCGAGTGTTCCATCAGTGGGTGCACTTCTGTCTTCCTCTGCTGACATTGCTGTTGAAGGCAATATTATACTATAGTTACAAACTCGTTATAATTTTTATTATAAGTGTATTACACATAATAAAATTTATTCAAATACAATTTAGTTCCTCCAAGTAAAAGGTTATTAACAACTCTGTTTTGAAATTTCTTCACAGTTGGACATAAGATGTAAATTTTTAGAGAAATAGTTTTAGCTGTAGAGGGCTAGGACGTGAGCATTTAATTTATTAAATCATGTTACAAATCACTAGCAATCAAATGCTTAAGGAATTACTTCATTAATTAAAAATGTCTTTAATATCAGTCACTAGTGTGGCGTCCTTGTTAGTCTGGCTAAGGTGCTGAACTGAAAGAAATCACTTTAAAAAGGGCAGCAGTTGTCTCCTGGTGCTCTGTGTCACCTAGAAATCCTAACCTACGTTTCAGAGAGAAGGTGAAGCCGCCACAGGAAGGTGGGATTGGCCGTGTCAGTTACTTCACGTCTGAAATCAGCTGGTGGTGTGTGAACCACTGGAAGCTGGGCTACCTGTTCCTTAACTGATCATCACTGTCAAATGATAATTCTCAATTACGCCATGAACTAGGATGTGCTTACATTGGTTAAATCACAGATAAGCCCAACCCTAGGCAAAGGGTGCATTTAAGCTTATTTATTTATTTACTTTTATTTTGTATACATTGATGTTTCGCCTGCATGTGTGTCCATGTCAGGATGTTGGAGCCCCTGGAACTGGAACTTCAGACAGCGGGGAGCTCACATCAGGGTGCTGATTAGCTTGGCCCCTCCACATTTCAAAGTTTTTAATCTGGAACACAGGATTGGATTAAAAATTTTGAAATTTGTATTTTATTTTATGTATATGGATGTTTTGCCTTCATGTATGTATGTGTACCGTGTGCTTGACTGGTACCCAGCAAGGCCACAAGAGGGTGTCAGGTCCCCTAGGCCTGGTGTTCCAGATGGTTGCCAGTCACCACGTGGGTGCCAAGAACTGAATCCAGGTTTTCTGGAAGAGCAGCCAGTTGAGTTAGCTCTTTCATTGAGCTCTTAACAGCTGAGCCACTCCTCAAGCCCCAAAGACCTGCATTTAAACAGTTCACTGGTGAGAAAGTGTGTCAAAGTACGTGGCAGAGATAAACTGCTCACCCATAGCTGGGAACAAAACATTCTAAACAATAGTTCTCAATCTGTGGGTCTCGACCCTTTTGTGGGTCCAATGACCCTTTCACAAGGGTTACCTAAGACCATCAGAAAACATAGGGCTGGAGAGATGGCTCAGAGGTTAAGAGCATTGCCTGCTCTTCCAAAGGTCCTGAGTTCAATTCCCAGCAACCACATGGTGGCTCACAACCATCTGTAATGGGGTCTGGTGCCCTCTTCTGGCCTGCAGGCATACACACAGACAGAATATTATATACATAATAAATAAATATAAAAAAATATTAAAAAAAGAAAACATAGATGTTTGCATTATGATTCATTTACAGTAGCAAAAGTACTGTTACGAAGTAGCAATGAAAATAATTTTATGGCTGGGGTTACTACAACATGAGGAAATCTATAAAAGGGTCACAGCATTAGGAAGGTTGAGAACCGGCTGTTCTAAAGACTTTCCAGTAGGACACATAATAGACAACAAATGCTAATCGTTAGATTCTGCAAATGCTACCTTATAAGGATACAGGGTGCTTACAAATGTGATTAGCAACTTTAATATGAGATATCTTGAATCACACACGTGGGCATAATATTTAATCACAAATGTCCAAATAAGAAAGAGGCTGTGATGGCTATTCTTAGTTGTCAAGTTGACTACATCTGAAATGAACCAAAAACTTAAGCCACCTATGAGGGATTTTTCCTGATTGAAAAAAATAAGGGAAAAACCATCCTAAATATGGACCTTCTGGGGTGGAAAGATCCATCTTAAATCCGGACATATCCTTTGGTGGCAGCCAATATAAAGGACATGAAAGAGGGAAGCTTGCTTTCTTTGCCTGTTGCTCCTAGTTTTATTGACAAGTATATTCCTTCACTGGCGTTAGAGCCTACTTTTCTGGGATTCTGACATATGCTGAAGAGTATCTGAGACATTCAGCTTGTGGACTGAACAACTGCTGGATTCTTGGACCCAATAGTAAACATTGTTGGACTAGCTGGACCACAGCTTGTGAGCTCCTCCTACATTCTATATGTATGTGTATGTGGTGTACATACATCTATAGAGCCATTCTGTCAGTTCTGTCTATATATGTATATGTACATATATACATTCTATCAGTTCATATGTATGTATATATATGTAGGTATGTGTAGCCATTTTATCAGTGACACACTATCAGTTCATATGTATGTATGTATGTATGTATATATATGTAGGTATGTGTAGCCATTTTATCAGTGACACTCTATCAGTTCATATGTATGTATGTATGTATATATATATATATATAGGTATGTATAGCCATTTTATCAATGACATTCTATCAGTTCTGTTTTTTTTTTTTTTGAAAAATCCTGACTGACACAAAGAGTCAAAGGGAACTTTGACAGAGCTAGGAGAGAAGAAGGCAGGGATACAGAGAAGAAAGCACTGTGACCACAGAGACAGTGATGGGCTATAAGCCAAGGCATGCAGTCAACTACCGGAAGTTAGAAGAGAATCAAGAAGAAAACTTCTAGATTTTTCAAAGCCTGTAGACTTCAGGATTTCTGACTATTGACATTAACACTGAACTTCTGGCCTCCCAAACCAGGAGAGAGTTTTTCTTGTTTTTTGTTGGGGACCAGCCTCAACAAAAATACCACTTGATAGGGTAGGGACGTGGGGATTAGGAATATAAGTAAAAAGTATGAAGATGCAAAAATAATAAGACAGGAAAACATAGAATAGTACCTGGAGGGAGTTCCAGTGAATACTAAAATCACCCGCATTTAATTTCCAATTGCTTAAAATACCCTGACCCTAAGAGGTAGGAGTAAGATAAAAAACTGCATTAACATGATACAAAGAAATGAACAGACCGGTTGAAGGTTGCAAGCTACATCCATAGTTAAACATTCTGTTGCTAGGACAGAACAAGTCATGCTTACACCCTAGACCAAAACCTTCGGTAGGCAAACCACTCCCTGGATAGAATCCAATGTTATCTCCTTAAGGGAACTGGAACCTTAGTTGAATCCTTAGACTTTTGTTTAAGGTAGAAACATATCTACTTCTCTATTTCTGAAATAAAAAGTCTGGATATTAGCCACACCTGTTGATAGTAACCTTGAGAGAGCAAAACTCTCTGCTCTGAACCTAGGTGGGACCTTTATTTGAGGTAGAAACACAGTAACCTTGAAGGAGTAGAGGAAAGTTCCAACTCTCTGACCTTTGGTCAAGGTGGAAATAGGCTCACATTTTTGGGCCTCCACAATTTTCAATGGCCAAGATTGTGGTACTTTGCTTTCTAGCAGACTTTGGAAACACAGAACCACTGTCTAGATTTTGCTATCTTTCAGAACCATGCAATTGACTATTATAAAAAAGATAGATTCAGAAAGACTTAAGATTTATGTTTTTTTTCCCCAGGGGCTGTAGAGATTGGTGGATGTCTGAGAGTGCTTACTGCTCTTGCAGTAGACCCAAATTCAGTTCCCATGTCAGGTACCTCTAACTGTTCCAGGGGTTCCTATGCATTCTTCTGGCCTCCATGGGCATACCACACACACACACACACACACACACACACACGCACGCACGCACGCACGCACGCACGCACACGCACATGCACACACATCCTTAAAAATTTTCCAGAACAGAGGATGTCTAAAATCCTAGTGTTTCTAGTCATTTCTGCACATGAATGTTTGCTCTCTGAAAATTAACAAGTTTTAAAACAAAATGATTCAACGGAGTAGATATTAATTCACGTGAGAATAAAACATTGTCAGAGACAGGCCATCATCTACCTGAACAACGACGAGCTTACTTTGTGTTTATTTAAATGTCAAAACCTTGGAATCCACAGCTAACAAGAGCTTTTTTTCTTTCTTTGCAGAAAGAACACGAGAGCTCGCCTGCCGGGAGGTGTGTTTATTACCCAATCTCACCTATTCGCTTCCCTCCTTCAATTTTTCTTCTGTGACTTTTCTGCACCCGGCAGAGGAAACACAGACTGTCATGGGACTCTTTCCAAATCACTCCAGTGTCCAAAGCTTCACTGAGAGTTGCCAAGGCATCACGAATGGATTTCCGATGTGCTCCTTGTGTTTGGTCTGCGAATCCAAAGGAGACGCGGATTTCATTTCTCAGGAACAAATATCAAAAGGTAAACACAAAGGAATAGAGTAACATTTGCCAAGTCTAAATTAAGTCATTCTGGAAAGAAAAAAAAGCACCCTAGGGCTGGAGAGCTAGCTCAGTTGCTAAAGCACTTCTTGCCCTACAATGTAAAGAACTGAGTTGGAACACCAGAACCCACAAAAAAAGTGGGCACGAGGCTAGGTGATGGAGGTGCATGCCTTTAATTCCAGCACTCTGGAGGCAGAGGCAGACACAGGTGGATCCCCCATGAGTTCAAGGCCCCCCTGGTCTACCGAGTGAGTTCCAGGACAGAGAAACCCTGTCAAACAAAACAACAGCAAAAAAACCAACAAACAAAAAAGTAGACACAGAGCCTGGAGAGATGGCTTAGCAGTTGAGGCCTTTCGGAGGACCAGCTTCCACGTTGACCATTTCACAACTACCTGGAACTCTAGCTCAGGGGATCTGACACACTCTTCTGGCCTCTGCAGGCACTGCACTTATGTCTATATATGCGCACAGAGATGCACAATAAATATTAAAGAAAATGCTGGCATGCTGGTGAGCCTGCTTGTCACTCCAGAGACACTGAGGAGTGAGGCAGAGACAAGCAGATCTCTGGAAGCTCACTGGCCAGACAGCCAATTCTACTTGGTGAAGGTCTAGTTGTCTTCCGACCTTCATCTACTTGTGCATACCCGAATATACTGTGCACATCCATCCCCTCCCCTCACGCACACACACAAGCATTCCGTTTTAACATCTAATAGCATTGAAACTCTCAGTGATGTGGCTTTTGATGAAAGATTTCAGAGGACTTTGTAATGTTGATTAATTTGAGTTTAGTTTATTGAAGACAAAATACTTGTTCGTGAAATCCATCAGAATGCCAGTGTAATTCACATGTGCTGGCTAGCTGAAAGGTTAGCCGGGTGGTCTTTCAAAGATAATGATTGTCTAAAAGGCAGTTCTAAGTAAATACCTAAGCGTTCACCCACTGAGTATGAGTTGGCATTTTATCTGGCTCTTCAGTGGGCCTCTTGTGGGCAATGTCTTTGTCTTTGTTTATTATCATATCCCTTCCTTCAGCATCATGTCCGATATAAATCATAACAGATACTTAATAAATATTTGTTGATTGAAGGAAGGAACATACAAAAGAATACATATATACACATATATATATATTCTAATGGGCACTGCATGTCATCATAGCTTCAGCTATCAACTTGATATAAACCTAGTCAAACGGGGAGAGGGAACCTCAACTGAATAATTGCCCAGATCGGATTGACCTGTGGCCATGTCAGTGAGACATTTTCTTAGTTACTAACGCACGTTGCAAGCCCAGCCCACAGTGGGTGGTATAGTCATCTGTCTGCGTAACAAATCACCCCCGTGGACAGTGGCTTGAAATGCAGCGACCTCCCCATCCTTTCTCCTCTCTTTCCCCTCCCCCTTCTCTGCTCTTCTTTCTTGTTGTTCTCCCCCCACCTCCACCCCCTGCTCCCCCTCTCCCTCCCTTCCTCAACCTGCTCTGGATGGAATGGGTACAGGTGAACTTTTCTGGCTTGGGGTGTTTCATACTATTGCAGTTAGTGAGTGGGTGCAGCAAACAGAAGAACCAGGGCAGCTGGGGGCAGCTGAGGGCAGCTGAGGTCCTCTCTCTTCCCATGGTCACCTAGAAAGAGTGAAGATCTTTTGCTTAAAATTTATTTTTATTTTTATTTATTTATTGTATGTGTAAATGTTTTGCTTTTATCTGTACACCCAAGGCATCAGTACTTACAGAAGCTGCCAAAGGGCACTGTATCCCCTGGGACTGGAGTTACAGACAGTTGTGAGCTGCCATGTGGGTGCTGGGAACTGAACCTGGGTCCTCTGGAAGAGCAGCCAGTGCTCTTGACTGCTGAGCCATCTCTCCAGCCCCCACTTTTTCTTTATGCATTTGCCTCAGTGGGCATTCAGGTGGCTTCCCTTTCAGTCATTGTGACTGAGGGAACACAAATATGTCTTCGAGGTCCCTTTTTTGGATACGTGTCAGAAAGTGCACTTGTTAGAGTCAAATGGTGTTTAGATTGTTCATTTTTGGAGGAACTTATTATTCCCCAAACTGAATGGATCGTTTTACCCACGATCAGTACAAGGACTCCAAATCCCCCACACTTTTCAACACACTTACAGGGGTCAGATCATGTCTGCCTGCGGTGCTGACTTGCATTTCTGTGGTGATGAGTGGTGTTGAGTGTGTTACCATAGGACCACTGGTCCTCTCTAGCTCTTTTATGGATGCAGGTCTTTGAACAGATGTAAATATCTGTTCCAGTTCTTAGTGCAGGTTTGTTTTGAGACACGGTTTTCTTATGCTACCCAAGATGGGTCTGAGCTCCAGTGGTCCTCCTGCCTCAGCCTCCCACGTAGCTAAGACAGCAGGCGCTACCCCTAACCTGGCATCTGCCCATTTTAAAACCTGTTGTCTGTTCTTCTCTCTGTTCCTCCTCCTTTGACAGGAATTCCTTGCGTATCCTGGACGTTAACTTTTCTCAGTTATAGTCTGTGAACATTTTCTCCCATCTGGGGGTGCCTCCTCACTCTGCTCATGGGTTCTCTTATATTGCCT
The DNA here is from genome assembly GCF_037038515.1 of Microtus pennsylvanicus. NCBI lineage: Eukaryota > Metazoa > Chordata > Mammalia > Rodentia > Cricetidae > Microtus > Microtus pennsylvanicus. Next base: position 36,042,113 of record NC_134590.1, read on the forward strand.
TTCCATTCATATTCATCGAGGACTTCCTCGCAGCAAGCCATACATTGGACCTTTTCTTGGCGACTCCAGATTTAGTGTCCCAAGGGACAAAGTGGAATTGCACCACCGTTTCCTGTCTGATCATGTAATGTCATTTTTCTGCATTTGACTATGTTAGGATTGGGTCTGGGGGTCTTGAGAAAATGAGCTCACAATCCAAAGTATTGCAGAAAGACAGAGAGGCTTGCTTCAGCAGAAGGGGGCGCAGCCAGCCTTAACCAAGCAAGCAAGTCCTGCAAGGTCCCACTGGATTTTTATTTCTAGCTCCAAGGGATCCTGCGCCTCACTCTGAGTGGCCAGAGCTCAGTCTCACATTCTTATGCTTCTGGCTAACGTAAGTACTACTTCTGAAAGACTGAGAACAGGATGGAACTCTGAGTACTTACTTTGATCTTAGAAGACCGCTGACTAGGGAGGGGTTTCTGCTGGGTGGGTGGTGTCTTTATGAAGTTCTTTAAAGACAGGGCTCAGCTAAACCTTTGATATAGAAGACAATGTGCTTCATTTACATCCCCCTGGCCCAGCCACCTATGTAACTCTCTAAGACTCTACGGGGAGGGAGTTATCTCCCCCTATTTGTGGGAGGTTGGTAAGGTTTTGGGGTAACTGAATTGTGTCCTCTCAAATTTTAATGTGGTGAAGTCTTAATCATCAACACATAAGACTGTGACGTTACGTGGAATAAGATCATCCTAGATATGGTTTTAAGATGAGATCATCATCCTGGGACCTAGTCCAGGATGACTGACATCCTTCTACAAAGAAGTGTGATTCTTTAAGTACTCGCCAGGCAAGCGTGAAGACCCAAGTTAGATACTCAGAACCACATCCCTGTAATCCCTGCAATGGGGAGGTAGAGACAGAAGGATCCCTGGGGTTTAATGACCATTCGGTTTAGCCAATCAGCAAGCCCCAGGTTCCAATGAGAAACCACATCTCAACAACACACGGTTTCTGCAGAATCACATGGTTCACTTCTCCCTCCACATGGACATGCACTCATGCACTCAGGGACACACACGCCAGTTTACCTGTGCACACACCATGCAGATATGTGGACACAGAGAAACAGACTCATTGGGAAAAAATGCCATGTGTGGATGAAGAAAGAGACCAAGGTTGCGCTTCCACGAATCAATGAAAGCCAGCGATTACTGCCAACCTCCAGAAGAGAGGAACAAGTGCAGTCTTCTCCACAGTCCTTCCAGCCTTAGGTCTATGGGCTAGAGATGGGCTGGAAAGCTGGCTCAGCAGTTGAGAGCACCGACTGCTCTTCCAGAAAACCTAGGCTCAATTTCCAGCACCCACATGGCTGCTCACAACCAATTGTAACTCCAGACCCAGGGGATCCAATGCCTTCATCTGGCTCCCATGGGTACCAGGTTGCACATGGTACACACATGTGCACACACAAAGGTAAAAACGTTCATGCACATTAAAATTTTAAAAAGAAAAAGAAGTATGAGAAAAAATTCTGTTCATTAGGCCACCCAGTTTATAGTACTTTGTTACTTTGTTACATCTGTAGAAAGCATGGGCTATGTGGAGTGGAAAACACTGTGAACCTTTTGAACAATTTGACCTGTCCCAGATCAGGAACAGATATTCATGGAAATATCTGTGTGTTCTCTGAGAGGTTCCAATCCTATTTTAATCTTACTTCTATCATTTTCATAACTTTTTTTTTTAAAAAAAATCACCTTGATAATTAATTGTAGTGTACAAAACTTTGTTTTCTATTTTGTTTTAAAGAAAAGAGATTCAAGACTTTGTTTGTTTGGTTATATTTTCTCTTTTTGAGACAGGGTCTTGCTGTGTACCTCTGTGAGACTTGGTATTGACTACATGACATTCATGTTCCTCCAACCTGTAAGTCTTGCTTCAGCATCCTGCGGGTTACAGGTGTGCACCGGTACACCCAGTGAGACTCAGCTCTGAATTGCGTCTTCTTGCTAAATACTACCACTCTGAAAATACCCTTCCTTAATCTCTTTCTAGGTCTCATCACGACAGGATCAATGGAAGTGAAGGCAAACGACTTTTTCTCACCCTGCCCACACTATAATGTCACCGTCGCTCTTCTAGCTGACCCTATGAAAGAATATAACGCTACCTGTACCCCTGAAGCCCACCCTGGGAAACCCACAGGTGTAGAAGATCCACCCAGGGGAGATTCTCTAAACCACACTTGTGGAATTATGGAAAACACGAGTAATTGTACTCATGTTTCCTTGCGCCTAGCAATAGATGTGAAATGTAAGTTTGCAAGGAAATGAGAGAGAAATAGAGAAGTTGGGTATCCATACATAAAATTAAGAAGGGGCTGTGAAATTCACCAGAAGTCAAATAGCTGAAAATTTCATTATGGAAATAATACTGCCCCAAAATATTAATCTTTTTTATCTGTTTACTTGATTTTTAAGATGTGTTTTTATGGGACTCAGCCATAACCTGAGACAGAGGTGGTATGTCTGGGTTTGTGATTTGAGGGCTACCCAAGGTCCTCTGCCCTAGGGTAACTGCAGCCTGTCTGGTATCTGCGCTTGATGGAAAGTCACCAGTCCTCAATACTCAGAGGGGGGAGTTCTCTTAAAGATTAGGCTCTGGTGCGCGTGTGTGTGTGTGCGTGTGCATGTGTGTGCGTGTGTGTGTGTGTGTGACTGGCTGATTCTGAGGAGAAAGAATCTTAGACATTTAAATTCTTTTCGAGGCTGATTAAGTTCCTTGCACCCTGTTCCGAACCCCACAGTTAATATTTTCTGCTAAGCGGTGTACCCCCACCTCAGCCATAAAATGTATTCTTAGAAAACATTTTATAATATATCCATTTAGTGAGTACCTTCTGTATGTCAACCACCATGCCCAGCACCATGCCCGGATGGGGGCCAGGAGTCAGACGAACATAAAACCAGAGAAAAGAATCACACAGCCCCCCGGAGCTGCAGGTGCTATGACAGAACTGTTTGCTAGACATTTGGGTACTCTAAAAAGATGGAAGCTTTCTCCATCACTTTAGAATTCTTCACTAAAGCTTAATCATTTTAAAGGTGGTTAATAGTTTTAAATTATGCCTGTCATATACGGTGTAGCCTCCTCAAATGATACAGTTAACTGGGCGCCAAGTGTTCAGTCACAGGAGTCTCTGGGGACATTTTCCATCCACGCTGTAACACAGGCAGAAACAGGGTCTAGTCACTCAGTCCTCGGCCTCTGCCTTCCGTCGCTGCCCCATGCCCCTTGCTCTTGCTGTACCTTTGTTAATTTGAGGGCATATTTGGGGCTGCATGGCCCACGACCAAGATGATTAATCGCTCACAATCCTGATATAAGGCTGCTTTGTGGCACTCTTGATGTACAACGAGGAAATTGATATTGGCATCACCTGGAAGTGAAATTAAATGCCAGGATTTTGAATTAAATGGATCCCTGGGAGCCACTTGGCCAATTTCCTCATTTAGTAGCTTCATTTAATATATTGGAAAAGTGTTCAGGAGAGCAAGGGTCCCTGTTAAGTTAAGGCAGCAAATGGCTTTTCTGCCAAAGGCATACACCTCCACTTGGCCTCTTATCTCATGCTCTGTCTCACTGTGTCGAATCTTTTTATTTTATATATATTTATTTGTGTGTGCATGTCTGCCATGACACAGGAGTCCAGGCCGAAGGACAACTCGCAGGAGTTGGTTCTGTCCTCCCTCTGTGTGAGTTTTTGGGGCAGACCTCAGAGGGTTGGCGAGTGCCTACGCCTGCCACCTTTACTGATTTTTAGAGTGCCTAAATTCTTTTCTTTTTCATTTTTACAGCTGTCACTTGTTCCGTGAAGATCACTTGGTACATTTTAGTGCTATTAGTTTTTATGGTCGGCATCATCCTCATTATCCACAAAATCCTTGAGGACCACAGGAGAGTGCGGAGGTGGCAGAGTAAGTACCGGGAAATAACCCTCCCCACCCCCCGGCCATATGGCTTTCCCCAGGGAAACACGCGCACACACACCTGTCCGCCCCAGATTTTCGTTTTAGCTCGGTTGGCCACTTACTGTGTTCCTCCTCTGTGTAAATGCTGGTTCTGGAGACTCTAAAGGAAAGACAGCAGCACCAGCATTCAGGGGCCATTCTCCTACACGGACAGGCAAACGGTCAGGAAGAAAGGCAGGGTGAAAAGGAGGAGCTGTCCCCGATGGTGGCTGGGAGGGCTTAGTGGAAGTGAGGGCAGAAGACGTGGTGACACTTGCAGAGCTAGAGACCCAGAGCAGAGGGGTCTCTAGGTGACAATAGGAGAGTAAAAATCTTTAATAAGTGTAGGGGGAGTCGATGGAGTTTGGGTGGGACGGAACTAGAAGGGCTTCTTAAGTCGGAACAGTGGGAGCAGTGTTAAACAGCTTTGGTAATTAGCATGACCTGGGCACTCACCTCGCAGGGTGGATTGTAACACTGCACGTGTATACCCTGGCTACATATCAGACTTGATTGACAGATCTCTTAAAGACTGTATAAAAGCATCGCCATGATAGCAGACTCTGAAGACATCAGATCCTTGTATTACCTCCTATAGCTTTGAGTGAGTTACCATTGCTAAACATGGTTTTCCTCAACTGTCCGACACGGTACTTGCCTCTGCCACATGGAGCTGGGATAGAGGCTGAAATAAAGAGATCACCCAAGGAGTTGAATATTGTCAGGCCACAGCCAGTTCTCTCTCTCTTTCTCTCATTCTGGTTTCTCTGTTTTGTTTTGCAATGGAGTTCTCTGTGTAATAGCCTTGACTGTCTTGGAACTCGCTCTGCAGACCAGGCTGTTGTCAAACTCATAGAGATCCACCTGTCTCTGCCTCCCAAGTGTTGGGATTAAAGGTGTGTGCCACCACCTGGTTTCCCAATGAAGGCTTGTAGTATGGCTGGGTGCGTTCACTTCTTATGTTCTTTGACAGGCAAGGTTGTTTAATAAATAATGTTCACCTGCAGCAAGAGTGCCGTTGATTCTTTGAATTAATTCTTTGTTGCAGGGATTATTTTGAGAGTCGTTGCAGGACGAGTCTCATCTCTGATCCCTTAGTAATAAAGGTCTGCCGCGTCATGGTTAATGACATGACCATGTTGAGTCTTTGTAGAACAACAGTTTCCACTGGGTGATCAAAGCGTGTGTCCTGTATGGCCTTAACTGTCAACTTGACACAGCCTAGAATAACCTCAGCAGGGAGTCTCAAGGGATGCATTGCCCAGATCAGCTTGGCCTTTGGTCGTGTCTGTGTGGTGGTGGGGTTGTCATGATTCCTTACCGATGCGGGCACCATCCCTAAGCAGGCAGTCCTGAACTGGATAAGAAAGCTAGCTGAGTACATGCCAGACTGCAAGCCAGCTAACAGGCGGCAGCCTCCCCTGTTCCTGCTCTACTTCCTGGCTGTGAGCTGAGTTCCCTGGTGGGAGGTGGCACCATGCAGAAGAGTTAGCAGGACTGCCTTGACTCCCATCACTGCTAGACTGTGACCCAGAAGTAGAAGACAAATAAGACCTTTCCTCTTTTTGTCCTGGTATTTGTCGTGGCCACCGGGTAAAACCACAGCAGTATGGAAACAGTACTATTATTTTTGCTTTTTGCAGAAAAAGTGGGGGGGACTCCCAAACTCAGGTAAGTTAGCAGTTTTGTAAAAATCTACACAATTAATAAAATGTCAGAGTAAAACTTGGCATCTTCTAGGCATTGACATGTGTGGCAGTTGAAAATAATTCAAAGTTCTACATTTCTTGAACCATTTTTCATGTATGAATGCAGACTAAGAAAGAAAGATACGAGGTAGGAAAATGCCTAGAAAGACACGGGCCACAGTGGGAAGTACGTTAAATTCTCTTAAACGTCTATCCAGAATACAAATTCAATGGCTTTCTAAGTGTTTTCCTTGCAAGTCTAAATATATAAAGCAATGAAAAATATCACAATACTCAAGCTACTTACTAGATATAACTAATCTGCAATACTTCTTAAATATTCTGCGTATCATATCCATATAGATAAAAATAGCATTTTGTAAATACTGGCTGGTGCCTTTTCAAGAATAGATAGACATAACAGTATTTATGATAGTGGAGAAACCATTACTTTTAGAAAGAGACTGGTTTTGTTGTTATTGGTGTGTGGGGTTTTGTTTGTTTTGTTTTTTTCTAGATAGGAATTGACTATGTGGCTCTGGCTGTCCTAGAACTCACTGTGTAGACAAGGCTGGCCTTGAACTCACATAGATATATCTGCTCTGCCTTTGGGGTGCCCGGAGTTAAAGGCTTGTGCCCACATGCGCCTGTGTTGGTTAGTGAAAGAACAATAAAAACTCCTGCTGCCGTGTTGCTCCAGATTCCCTTGTGGCCAGTCCTGTCTCCTTGACAATCTAAGCTATCTCAGGGAGCACAGTGGGAATGTGACTTTGCAAGGGAGCGACACAGGGGCCACTGTGTAGTCCAGGTTGCCTTCAGACTCAGGATCCTCCTGCCTCATTCGGCAAGTGCTGCAATTAGAGGCCTAAACCACCACCACATGTGACAGAATGTGCTCGTTTGGTATCTAAATCTTTAATTTCTTTTCTTGGAATAGGTCGTAAACCCAAATCTGCATCCGTTCTCTTAAGAGGAAGTGACTCTGCGAAGCTGAGCGTCTTGAATATGACGGCTATTCCAGGTGAGTTCTGCAGTTTCAAACAGCGCAGGACGGGAAATGCCAAGGCGGCGCCCTCTCCGCACACCGCAAACTCCAGACCCGAGTTCATTTTAAGTAGCCTCGAGTTTAGAATAAAGGAACTGTGGGCGACTGTAATCCAGCTCCGTGCATCTCATTATCAAAGGACAATTATGATCAAAGCCATCTCCTTAAATAACGGAAAGTTTGCCTAATTGGCAAGAAGAAGCTCGCGTGAGCAGGCAAGGGAGAGCACGCCATGGGGAACGAGCCGGGGATTTATTTTTAAACGAGACAAGATACTATTATTTCTCAGAGTTGCGAGAGGTAATTGTACAGTGGGCAGAGCTTCTGCTGGAGCCTTTACTTCACAGGGCGTCGTTGTGTAAAGAGAACTTCTAATAGCCTCAATTAAAAAGGCTCTGTCCTCGCCCGAGAAGGGGGAGGGAGGAAGGGGATCCTAATTAGAGCAGCTAAGAGGGCTGTGAACACAGATGCCGGTTCCAACTTCATCTTTCTAATTGCGCGGCCTACTGTCAAACCACATTAAAACGAAAGCCGATGACGTGGACAGGGTAAAGGTCCTCCTTTTCCTTCACCAAAGAGAAAGGATTTTTAAAAAACTGGAAATTCCACCTAGGTAGGGCCTTGGGCACGCTAGGCAAACACTCTATTTACATCGCTGAGCTATGCTCCCCTAGCCTCCCCACCTTTTTAATTTTGAGGTAGGAACCCACTAAATTGCCCAGGCTGGCCTTGAATTGACTTAGATTTGTGACCCTGTGTCACGAGGCCTGGCTTGCGTTTAGATTTCATTTTAATCTCTTGCAGTCTGTGTGACAGTTCCTCGCTATTCTCTCTCTTTCTCTGTCAGACAAGGGCTTACTATGTAGCCCAGGCTGGCCTCAAGCTTATAGCTCTGTCTCTGTCCCCCACCCCGCCCCGTAGGATTATGCTCATTTGCCTGGCGACAGAGGATGTTTTTGACGTCTTTTTGATATTGTTTATATTCTTTGTTTTCAGCGGGTGAGCAGCCACTTGCACTAGTTGAGAAGCTTGCACAAAAGGAAGCTTCATATCTGGTGTGTAAACTCTTTTCAAACACGAGAGGAAGCTGGATAACTTCCTGCTTCCACTGCAGGACAATGGCAGCCACCTAGAGGCCCGCCCAGCACTTTACTGGGGACCCTGTGCCCAAGGCTTCGGTTAACTACTGAAACAGGCAGTCAGATAGACCCTTAGCCTGGGAACAAATTAGCCTGGATGCAGCTCAAGATCTCAATCTACATAATCTGGCAACGAAAAATTATTAAGCCAGGGTTAGTAGTAAGCAACAGCTAGACAATTCTTAACATCAGATGTCTAGGAGTCAAGTGAATGGACATTTTGTGTGGTTCACAAAGATTTTGTTTAATTAGTGACATAAAAGCCCCCAGAGTTGTTTTAGGGTGAGAAATCATCTTTTAAAGGAAGAAAATGGCGATTCTGCTGCTCGTCTCTCTTGTCTAGTGTACCTGCCCAGGAATGGTTCAGCCCACCTCTGCTGGGTTTTGTGATTGCCCGAGGAAGCCTGGCTGTTTCCTAGCCATAATTCTGAGCACAGCAGTCTTGTCTGAGAACAAGTCAATTGTTCCCCTGTCACCTCAGATAATTGCGGGAGTCACAAATTTTAAGGCCTGGCTAGCCACGGGATGAACCTCACAAGTTTTATTTATGAGCCTGAGGTTTTCCTAGCCCCGAAGAAGCTGTCTTGGGGCTGCCTTCTCTGTAACGGCTCTCACTAAAAAACCCTCTGGTTTTAGTACCAGACATATTGTAGGAATGTTCAGGGCAGACCCAGGGGGGTGAGGTTCTTTTTTTTTTTTTTTTTAAGGCCAAGGATCCTTTTGAGGCTTAGCATCTTCTAAAGGAAAAGGGGGAGGCCCTTCTCATTTATCGTCCTTTACCCTGAAAGCACCCCCTTCTTCATTCTAAGTCGCTCTTTCCAGTGAGAAGTGGAGAGGAAATCATGTCTCCCCTGAGCTGTCTTTAAGGCTGCTCTTTGTCATGATGGATTACAGGCAGCAGCGAGAGGTAAGGGAAAATGTGCCCATGTGAGTCTCCGGAAATGCGGTACCATGAAGAAAAGAAGCGGAATTCAAAAAAGCGATGCCTGTGTGTAGCATTCAGCTGAGCCTGGTGTCAGTGCTAACCACTCGCTCCGGAATGGCCCTGTGGTCCATGACCTACCAGGGTAGTGTTGCCACACAGTACACACCCTGGGAAGGAGAGAGGCTCAGCCATCCCCAAATCATCATCCTCTAAAAAACAAGCAAGGAGGACTCAGCAGGACCCTATTCTGCTCAGAGCCGGCCTCTGCCACTATTAGAGCCACATGGAACAAGTGTGCCTCTGATGCTCTTCTCCTTCCCCGAGAAACGTGATGGTTTATGTTGTCTGTCTTTGTGTTAATTTCCTGACTATCTTATCCATTCAGTGAATATCGTCACATGGGTGACGACTTCACATTACCTGTTCTGTATCCTTCACTGTAGCATAGCCTTTGGGATCCCATTCATTCATGATAAGAGTTTATGAAGCAGCACAACCCTAGGGAGAAGTGGGTATAGAAAAGGGGAGGTGATGTCATGGCACACACCTTTAATCTCAGCACACGGGAGGGAGGCAGAGACAGGATGATGTCTGTGAGTTCGAGTCCAGCCTGGTCTATGCAATGAGTTCCTGGACAACCAGAGCTGCACACTAAGACCCTGTATCAAAAAATATCAGAAATAAATTTAAACGTTAGAAAAGAAACGAGTCTTAAGGATGAGAAAGGTGAACACAAACATGAACATGGACACACCGAGCAGGAATAATCAGAAGGAACATAATTCTCCTTCATTGGAAACATGGACAGTGAATTTTGTAGAATTGCTAAGGATATCAAGGAGCAATGAGAAACAATGACCATCTTAAGAAAGGCATTTTAAAAGGGATTTTATTTTTATGTGTGGGTTTGTACACACACACACACACACACACACACACACACACACACGCATGTACCTTTGCCCACAGAGTCCAGACAAGGGTGTTGGATCACCAAGAGCTAGAGAGAGAGGTTGTAGGGGGATATCCTGATTCATAGCACCCCCAAATAAAACTAATGGCAATGGAAAGTTATAATTCCCAGCATGTTCATGGCCGGGATAATAAAGACTGTGCAGGTTTCATTTGCTTGCAGAAGAGAAGATGAATGGCTGGTGCCAGATGTTTTGCAACTAAGCAAGATAACATGAAAGTTTAATTTTTACTTGCTTTACCCATAATATCGATGACTCTTAAAATGCCAGTTGGGTTCATAATGCAGAGAAGGTTATAGCTATCTGCTTGGTTACAGACTAGATCAAAATGCAAAGGATGGCTTTCTTTGCCGGAAGAGTCCACAGCTGGAATAGAATGATTTATTATAGGCGTTCATTGAATGCCTTTATGTGACAGTCATTTATACCAGCTCTGGAAGAACAGACTGCAGAACACATGCTTTGAACAAGTCCTCCATCTTTGCCCAGATGGTCCTTGCCTTGACCCTCTGTCCTCCCTTGATACCCACCATGTACATCCCCATTCCAAGCCTGACTTTGCCTTATGATCTGGGCTTAACCAACACGTTCCAAGACGAATAAATAATCACAAAAAATAAGTAAGCCAGTTATCAAAACATTTGCAAGAAGGAGGACCTGAATTCAAGAACAGCCAGGACCTATAGAAAAAAGCTGATTGTAGGGACAGAGACAGGCTGATCTCTCGGGCTCACTGGTCAGGCTACTTGGGTGAGGCTCAGGCCAGTGAGAGACCCCGTTTCAAAATAAAACATCAACATGAGGCGCACAGGACCTGAGGAGGAATGACGTGTCTGACCTCAAAATGCACACACACGTTTACTTGTGCACACACATCAGCACCCGCCCCCACACTCCTTTCACATACGTAAAAAATAAAATGTAACTGAATAAGTAGTTTGGAGGCAAGCACATGAAAAATTTGATGGGAAAGACAGGCTTTCCAACCAAGAGAAGAAGGCTTAGATATGTTCTCCACTGGGAGACAGACCAGAAATTCACCCGGAACAAAGCGTTGTGAGAACACCCTGCAGGTTACACGGAGGGAATACAGTATTACGTGGGAAGGATGAAATGAGGTTAGACCCCAGATGTCCCAGATGTAAAAGACCTCTGAAAAGTGATAGAAACCTGTTTTTTTTTTTGAGGGGGGAGGGTAAGCATTGCTTTGCAGGGCAACCTGGACGTCGTCACAGGAAGTGTGATAAGGCCTTTCTTCTACTGTGGAAATCCATTGTTTCTGAGACTCAGTCAGGCTGAAAACCACACTAGGGTTCTTTGAAAAACATTAAAGACCTTTGGAGGTTCTTGAAAAGCATCAAGTGTTTGAGTGAGAGAATTGACAAATTCTTGAAAAGACATTTATGACGTTTAAATATATTTCTGACAGCTTGTGCTGCCTTAACTAGAGTTGGTGAATTATTAGGGTTTGAAGGAAACTATTTTCCAGGGCAATGTGAGAGGAAAAGTTTCACTTGTCTTAGCTATTTTGAAGAAGGAATTAAAATGACACACATCTCTCTGACTTTGGATGTTTTTTAAAATCAGTTTTTAGAAGTTTTGCTATTAGTATATGAGTTGCATGACTTTGGATACTAGGGGACGCCGAAGATAACATACCACTAGAGGGAGGATATTCCCGACTAGGTATCATTTTGACAGGTAATAACTTTCCTTCTGACAGTGTGGTCATATTGTGCTATAAAACATCCACACTCTGAATCCACAAGCAGACAATGTGCAGCTGGCTCTCCAGGCAGATGACCCTTATTAATTCTGCATGATAATTATTTCATTTTATGAATAGACTCCTTTGATATGACCTTTAAAAAGAGCAGTCTCCAAATCTCAGCTTACAGAAGGCCAAAGACATCTTGTCGGGGCACATCTAAGCAATTGTTTGCACAGAAAATTTATTCCAAAAGCTTTCATGCACACCCAAGTCACTTTGGAAGTCTAGAACATTCAGACTCCCAGGCTTCTAGGAAGGGACATTCAAATCCAATAGATCTGGGGACAGAGCCCAAGAACCTGCATTTTTAACCATCGCCTCTGGTGACATTTAGGCCGAGACTCTGTCGATCACTATATTTGTTTCAACGGTGTAATCAATTACCGCAAACTTTGTTGCTTAACGCAACATAATGCGTCGTGTTATTTCTGCTTCTGCGGGTTGGAAGCTGGTCACTCCTTATCTGAGCATGACTCAGCTTAGAGACTTCCAAAACTGCAATCAAGAGGTCAGCCATGCTGCAGTCTCACCCAGACCTCTGCTTCCAGGTTCATGTCTGGCAGAAGGCACTTCCTTGCTATAGGGTTCTGAGGACTCTGGCTTCTTACTGTCTGTGTGCCTCTGCTCCTTCATGTCTCCTACAGTTCTCCACGACTGTTTGCTTCTCTAATCCACGACTGTTTGCTTCTAGAATCTTTCTGATCTTGGGATCTTGATCTGAGAAGACCTGGTCTCTCTTTGGAGAGCTTTGTTATGAATCAGGCTCGGACTCAGTCGAGATAATCTCCCTTTCTGTCAGCTCAAATCCAAGCAGTTTGGGATGCTGATTCCATTTGTAAAACAGTGTCCTTCCTCTTCACTCAATACTAGACACTAATCATGGTTTTTAGGAACTCCAAGGCGGGGCTGGGCTGATGGGAGTGGCACCCTGGAAGTAGTTGGTACTCACTGTCCGTGAAATAAAATCAAAGGATGCTCAGGCCTCAAGTGCGAGGGTTCAGCGAGGAGGAGACAATAGGGAGCAGGGAGTTCTGGGCCCAGGTGGAGACTGTTTCCGATCTCATTTGACTCTCTTGTTTGGGGATGTTTGGTCATTTTATCCTTTAGAAGACTAACTGTGGAATAAATGCTAATTTTAATAGTGATTTTAGCCAGCTTCAGATTGCATTCTCAGGAAATGGGGCGAGGAGCTGAAGGAGGAAATGAGGGCACATACCTGAACTTGAGGGAAGTGGGCTTAAAGTATTAGAACCATCTGAAAGAAATTGAATGAGCGACAGAAACTGCCCAGCTCCTTTTTAAAAGGAGGGCAGGGTTCCCTTCCAATCCATCCATATTACAAGTTCTTTTTGTCTTGCTATTGACTGACACTGCTCTTTGTCTTGAACTGTAGAGTCCACTGGAAGGCTGCCCTCGGTGCGGATCATGGAGGTGCTCCCCCCAATACCAGAACTCGAAGTCACTTCTGCAGTGCTCCAGCAAGATCAATATACACAGTGAGTGATGCCTAGCCTTATTGATGATTTGACCGGTGCATTATAAATATGAACGGCCTCAGGGAACTCTGCTTGCCCCTCATCAGCATTTCTGTCTGGGCGGAGGACATAGAAGTGATAAACTTGTGAAGCCAGCCCACTGGAATTCGGTGACATGAGCTAAAGTGCCCATTTTCTCCAAGATTCAGGAAGGATCAGCAAACTAATCTCTCGGTCTATTAGACTAATCTCTCGGTCTGTGCAACTGTCCCTGAAATGTCAGCTCATCCCTTGGCATCGCTTGTCCTGGAGTCGAGCGGTAAATCAGTCAGAGCATGAGAAAAGGGGTCGTGAGATTTGTTTAGTCCAACCCATCTATCCAGTCATTGAACGAAAACTTTACCTTTGGCATCTGATACCCTAGAGGAATGTGCCTTGATATAATATATTCTAATTTAAAAATATGCTCAGAGGTGTCTTCAAGATGCTTCTCATTCATTCAGCAAATGTGTATTAAGTGACTGCAGTGACACAAGGTCACGTACGGTGGTAACAGAAAGGGGGAGGGAAAGCTCACCTATGGCATGTAAAGATGGTAACAGAAAGGGGGAGGGAAAGCTCACCTATGGCATGTAAAGATGGTAACAGAAAGGGGGAGGGAAAGCTCACCTATGGCATGTAAAGATGGTAACAGAAAGGGGGAGGGAAAGCTCACCTATGGCATGTAAAGATGGTAACAGAAAGGGGGAGGGAAAGCTCACCTACAGTATGTAAAGATGGTAACAGAAAGGGGGAGGGAAAGCTCACCTACGGCATGTAAAGATGGTAACAGAAAGGGGGAGGGAAAGCTCACCTATGGCATGTAAAGATGGTAACAGAAAGGGGGAGGGAAAGCTCACCTACAGTATGTAAAGATGGTAACAGAAAGGGGGAGGGAAAGCTCACCTACGGCATGTAAAGATGGTAACAGAAAGGGGGAGGGAAAACGGCGTCTCTAGGTATCCTCCCATTGTGCTTCATCATGGCCGGTCTTGTCCCTAAGACTTCATAGTACTTGAGAGGCTATTGGCCCAGGCTCTAGCAGAAAACTAGTGTTTTATTCAAATTGAGTAAGTCAAAGTTTAATAGTCTATCAAGACAAGATGTGAAAACTCTGGGGGGGGGGGAGAGAGAGAGAGAGAGAGAGAGAGAGAGAGAGAGAGAGAGAGAGAGAGTCTGTTTTGTTTAGGAAGAGTTGTCTGATAAGGGGCTTGACCTCAAACAAAGGATATCATAGCTTTGGTTGCCCTGAAGAGAGAGGGAGGAAAAACCAAGCCGAACCCTGCCCTTCCTTTGCTCAGCTGTGCTAGCCTTTTCCACTGGCTAAGGCTAAGCAAGGATAGACAGACTAAGCCAAGCTGAGGTGGCTTGTGCAGCCTTTTGGCAGGGCACCAAGTGGATAGAAGGAAGGGGAGAGTTGATCTGGAGAGGTAACTAAAGATCCAGTCCAAACGGCCAATGTGCAAAGTGCAAACCTAGCGGTGTGGATACATGTGTGTTCAAGAAGGAAGTCTGGCAGGACTTCGTGTGGTCAGGGTCTGCCGTTGGCTAGAAATTCCTAGGTTTGATTAATGAGAGTGCCAAGAAAGTCTTCCTGAGCCCCACGTCTGTTTCCTCCCACGCCGGTCCTCATGCCGGAACTGTTCAAGCTCACAGATAAATATTCTCCACTTTGGTTATTTGCCTCAAAGAGGAACTTTGTGTCAAGAACTCTACTCCTAGGCAAAAGTAACGTGGCAGTTAGTGGGGAAATCAGGGTAGAGAAACTGCAATCCCAGTGACGAACGTAAGATAAGACAGGGTCTGGAAGAGCTGACGATAGAGCCGCCAGTCAGAGGGCAGGATGCTTAGCTTTTGCTAGACCCTAAATAAACATATGGAATAGAAAAATCACTCCACTGCAGTCCTACCATTACCGTGGGCTATTTTAACAGAGAGACCTGCACCAACTCCCATGTTTCCATTGAGAGGATGCCAAAGTCCCGTGGTAGCAGAGGCAAGAAGCATCTCCAGGGTTCCTCTATGCTTGCAAGGTTCTCATCACTCCAATGCTGTCCTTGTAGGGATACAGTAGGAGCATCATTGTGTAACACAGTAGCAGATAGAGCCCCTAGTCAGTGATGGAAAGAAGGTATTTCATAGTATAGGATACGATGTTTGAAATGAATGATTTAAAATTGTTCTCTACCAATTCTAATTTTAGACAGCACTTAAGAAACTCTTGAGGTGAATAATATTTGTTTGCATTTTAAAAACTTTCAGGCTATCCTTGGACAGTCTGGACCAAAGACTTTGAGGAGTTTGGGTCCAACTGAGGGAGTACTGATAGGTGAATGGCAGAGAGGAGACCCTGGCTGCCGAGAACTGGAGAGCGTCCATCTGACCCATGAGACCAAGGAGACGAGAGTGCGTCAGAGCTGCTGTGAGCCAGGGAGGAACAAGCTGAAGGAGCTCATGGGAGAGCAAGCAGGCGCTGACCTCTTCCAGCCATCATTACCTGGTCGACTCAGTATGGGCCTGAGGACTTCATCTTGAGGAACCAAGAACGACCAAGGATGAAAGTCTTCTCGCTGGGTCATGTTGCAGGCGTGCAGGATGGTTTTCTCCTACACAGATGGGCAGTTTCTAGTTGGTAAATTACTTAAGAGGGTCTGTGTATTTGTTCACACATTTATTTGCATTTATAAATGTTGCCTCCTTTTGGCATAAGACCATTTTTTTTTTTTGGATTTTCGAGACAGGGTTTCTCCGTAGCTTTTTGGTTCCTGTCCTGGAACTAGCTCTTGTAGACCAGGCTGGCCTTGAACTCACAGAGATCCGCCTGCCTCTGCCTCCTGAGTGATGGGATTAAAGGCGAGTGCCACAAGACCATTTTTTTTTTAAAAAAAATTCAAGGATACTGAAATAAAAGGTACTTAAATGAAATGCCTTGAGTATTTAAATTTGATAGCAAATGTTTCCTCTGATTCTTTCGGCTCTCATATCTGCCGCAGCCACCATGGATATCATGACTAAGTGTAGGTATCAGTTTCAATACGAAGCATGCATAGACAAGAGGTCAGATCTTCACAGTGAAAAGTAAGCCAGCATTTCCCAGAGTTAGATGGATTGCAGTCTTCCAATATGATTTATATGACTAAAGTTGTGTTTCTGAACAGAGGAAGCGAGGAGGCCCCCCTGAGCCCCCCGACCCATCTCCTGAGAGGCAGGCCAAATGAATCCTTTTCTGACCCTCCTCAGAGACAGCATCTAAGACCCATTGGGAGAGGTGGTTCTCTCATTCCCAAGCCTTACCAGCAGCATCCTCATCTCCAGAGACTCAGGGCAGTTGTAGAACTGGAGCAAAGAGGCCTTGCTAAGTCCCATCCCCACTAATTGTCATTATAGCTCACGAATTTCACACTGCCACGTTCTCTATCACTCTCCACTGTCCACAAAACACACTCTAAAACACATCCATGTCTTGAGTTGGCTCAGTGGGTAAAGTGCTGTATACACATGAGGACCCAAGTACTGATCATCAGTGCTCATGAAAACGCTGGTTACAGATCTGTAACCCCAGGACTGGGCAGTGGAGACGAATGGATACGCGGGAGGTTGTTGTCTGACCAAAACGACCAGCTCCAGACTCGGTGAGAGACGCTGTCTCCAAAAACGTGGTGGACGGCTGGTGATGTGGCTCAGCAGGCAGGCTGCTCTCTGCCAAGTCTGAAGAACCGAGTTTGATCCCTGGAACCCACACGATGGGAGGAGGAAACTGACCTCCTCATATTGTCCTCTGACTTCCACATGTGCAAAGGGGCATGCATGTATACAGATGCACACACACACTAAATATTATTAATGATGATGATGATGATGATGATAGGGTGGATATAATAGAGGACAACATCTGCCGTCGACCTCTGGTATCTGTGTGTGTATGCATGAGCTTGTGTACCACACACATGAGTACATGCGTGCATTCTCTCTCTCTCTCTCTCTCTCACACACACACACACACACACACACACATTTACACACACACACACACATTCTTTGGGTTGTCTTTTTCCTATAAAGACTGTTGGGCCAAATAAGATTTATTTAAATAAATTAGTATATTTTCTTCTGTTAATTTTTGTTAGATGGATCTCAGACACAGAATGGTAGGTGTGTGTGTGAGAGAGAAAGGGGGGAGGGGAACAACTCTGGCCATCAGGCTTGGGAGCAGGCGCCCTTACCCACTGAGCCGTCTCATGGGCACCATACCTTCCCTCCTGCCACAAACAATTGAGAGGACGGTTTGTGTAAGAACTTCTTCCTTTTTAGGTCGCAAACTAAAACTGTAATTTTAAAATTTAGGGACTGGAGATTTGACAAGTGGAACTCATCCTGTCTTACTCTGTCTGGGTGTCCCTAATTAGTAGACGAGTCAGCTCGGGTCTCAGATTTTTTCTGCAGGGGTTTAGGCTTCCCACATGATGAAGTATGGATATTCCACAGTTTCCGAAGAGCCAAATTACTGTTTCTCTTCACATTCCCTATTATGCTCTGACAGATGACTTGGGAATCGATGGGAACTTGGCTTCCAACAGGCATACATTAAGCTTCTGGTTCTACTGGGTGTGGCGGCTTTCAGAAAGCGATTTCGCTGACTTACACTCAGTATTACTTTACTAAACAGTGAAAACCATGCAAAGGTATATGGAGCTGGTCTGCCTGTGGGGCACACCGCTGGGCTTGAAAGAGCAGGTGGTTGTGCCGGTGTCCTGCAAGGATCTGACAGAATTGCTTCCAGTTGTGGGGAATTGCTTCTCAGAAAGGTGGCTTCCTCTGGTATCTCAGAATCATGAACCCTACTGGGTATATATATTCCTCCACACCATCCGTTTCGTGGCTATTACTTATAATTATTTTTGCAGTTATTCGTATCTGGCTTTCTCTTTAGACTAGATGCTGCAGGAGGGAAGGGAACATATTCGATTCTGCACACTGGAGCATCTGTCCCGGGACTTCAAATTACAGGGGCACCACAAAAAGGTGGGGAAAGAGAGCCCACTTGTTCATCTCAGGAGCCCAATTGCCCGCTGGTCCCTATCCACAGTTCACTTCCCATAGTTCACTTTCTACCTACCCAGAGGCCTGTTCCCCTTCCTGGTTCTCTTGCCTCTCTGTCTCTGGGAGCTCCTGGACGTCAGGTCCAAAGGAAACTCCAATTCCCCAAACTCCAAAACACAGTCCAAATATTCAGAACCGGGCTCGACCTGGACCCCAGGAGGATCTCTGTAGTTCGATAAAAGCCGGTGTTTCTCAGGAACTGGTGGAGCCAGCTCTGTGCGCCAAAAGGAGTCATTTCCTTCATCTCCGGCAAAAAGGACACAATTCACATACACCCGTGGCACGGTTCAACACATCAAGGCCCATGCTGGCCTCCAGGCTCCCTCGGTTCCTACCCACAAATACTGGCTATACATCTCAGGGCCCCCACACCAGCGTCCTGGCCCGCCCTCCCCCCAGCTACACCCCTTCTTATAACCCAGCTGTTCTCACTTTGCTTTCTCTCTTTATCCCTAGTTGTTCTCGCCTCCCCCACAGATTGCCCTGGCCATTTCCAATTTACTGGCTGTGTTCAGTCTGCTGGCTATGTTCAGCCTATTTCTTTCTCTGCTCTGGACTCCTCAAGATGCCTCTGGCTGTTCTCTCTATCATATCTACAATTAAAAAAAACCTTCCCATACCATGGAGAGGTCATGTTGTCAGTTTATATGTGGGTCATGGCCTTACTTCGAGGTCGTTTCCTGTTTCTGTTTCTAGAATTGCTTTCTCTTGCCTGTCATCTACATCCAAGATCTATATTGCCTTACAAAAGTCACAGCCTGGTGGAGTTGAGAAACTCTAATAACCCAATTTAACACTTTTTTTTTTCCAGGACAAGAAGTTGAAGTCTCCATGCAGGAACAGAACCGAAGGAAAAGGCATGATCTCCTTCCCTCAGGCCTGTTGTAGGACTGGTTTTATTTTAAAGCCCTTTTGAGTATCAAGCATGACCTCTTTCTTTATCCCTTTGTCTTTGAAACTGTAATATTTAACAGAGGATAATACCTTCAAAGTTCTGATGTCCCCCACAATTGACAGTTTGCTTTGAGTAGTATAAGACTGATTTCTAGGTACGACTAGATTTGGCATCTCACCAAGCCAGACGTCCTGGCCTGTCCTTATATGGAGCCGCACTCTGGCTCCTTGCAAATGTTCTTTCTTGAGTTTGGAAAGGAAGTGGATGGCTCTGGGGAAGTTTCTGGGCTGGGCTTCCTGAAGTGCCTGTTTACAGCTTCCAGCCAGACTCTTCCAGCTGGGAGCCTGGGGAGGAACTTCACTTCAACAATGCAAAATCCATTACTGCTCAGTGTTTTCAGGGGTGCTAGGCCAGTCTTAGCTCAGGTGAGCTCTGTCACGGCTGCCCCGAGCCGGAGTGAGATTTAAGAAGGGAATCATAACTACAGACATGCCAGAAATGATGTGAAACATTATATGTGTTTGAGTTCATCCATTTCTCCCTATGCGGCTAAGAGAGGTGTCTCTCTGTCATTCCTTCCTGTGGTGGTGTGAATAAAAATGCTCCCCTACCCCCAGTGGCTCATATAAGCGAATGCTTGGTCATTAGGGAGTGGCACTACTTGACAGGGATTAGTGAGTGTGGCCTTATTGGAGCAAGTGTGCAATGGGGTGGGGCTTGGAGGTTCAAGTGCTCTGCCCAGGCGCAGATTCTTTCTCCCTTCCTGCTTCCTGTGGATCCAGATGTAGAACTCTTTAACTTCTCCAACACCATGTCTACCTATTGCCACCATGCTCCCTGCCATGATGATAATGGACTAAACCTCTGCAACTGTAAGCCAGTCCCAATAAAATCCTTTCCTTTCCAAGAGTTGCTGTGGTCCGGGTGTCTCCTCACAGCAAGAGGACCCTGACTAAGACAACCCCTTTTATGAGAAAAGAGCAGGCAGAGAATCAAGTCCCTTGCTCAGTTCAAGCCCACAGCACACTGAAGGCTTGCGATTTGAATACAGCCAGATGTGTTTTCTTTTCCTGTGCTGGAGTCAAAACCAGGGCCTCACTCATGCTAGGTAAATGCCCTACCCACCGAGCTACACTCTCAGCTCTTCTAGTCGTCCTTTCAGCCATTCTCCCTAGGGAGCTAAGTAGGTCTTTTTCCCTAGGAACAAAACCCTCAGTCCGGATAAATGCCTTTCCCGAAGCCTTTCTAGTTGTCTCCATCTGAAGGTTGTTCGGAAGGACTACCCCGCAACAATTCTCTACCGTAGCCTTCTCTTCTGTCCACCCGTGTAACCAGACTCCAAAGACCTCACTTAAGTGGTAGTTATGAAGAATCATAACAACTACAGGGGGATTTTCTTGAGGGGGGGGGACTAGACGCTCATAAAATAAGATCAATAAGTAATGTGTTAATTGACTTTTTCAAAGAAAATCTTTTAGCTCATCTCAAGGTCCTCTGAGATGAAAAGGATTAACTACAATGCAAAATCCCCCAGTAAGGTCAAAAAAAGAAAGGAGCATGAGTCTTTGAAAAGGCCCCTTTTTCTTTAAGAGTTTAAAACACAATTTCCTACTTGAAATTTGTTAGAGAGAGACAGGAAATATCTCTACTCGATTTAGGCCAACAGACAGTGTTGGCTCCTTTCTCTCTTTTGGTGTGGGT
This sequence comes from Microtus pennsylvanicus, assembly GCF_037038515.1. NCBI lineage: Eukaryota > Metazoa > Chordata > Mammalia > Rodentia > Cricetidae > Microtus > Microtus pennsylvanicus. The sequence goes on from NC_134590.1 coordinate 36,062,857, forward strand.
GGCCTGGGTGGGGTTGGGCTGAACCAGGGCCTTGCCTGCTAGGCCAGGCACTGTGCCGAGCTCCACCCCCATCTTTAGACTTCCTCCCTTAGCAGTTTATTAGTACAGAGTCCCAGCACATCAAAACAAAACGACAACCGCCGTGCTGAGTGGCAGAGAGTGTGACTTTTCTTTTTCTCTGTTACTTTTTATTCAGAGTGAAAATTTCAGCAGGAATAAAGCGTTGTTTACTTCAGCTCTAAGAGACTACTAAGATTAGAAGGAAGGCTTTCTGGGCTTCAGTAATTGGTGCTTTTAAACACAATAATTAAACCAGAGAAAGGCAGAGAAAACCTCTTTCAATGCTGCGTGTTTGTGCTAGAAGTTTATGTGTGTCCATGTGGATGCACATATGTTTTAGTGCAGGTGTAAGTGCGCGCGCATGTGTGTATGTGTGTGTGTGTGTGTGTGTGTGACCCATGGAAGCCAGAAGAGGCCATTGGATCCCCAGACACTGGAGTCCCAAGTGACTGTGGACCACTCCTTCCCTGTGGGTGCTGGCCCCTGAAGTCCACCTTCTCAGCATTGGTCTTACAAACATCCCAGGTTATTACACCTGGCACTTTTCTGAAGTCTCAGGCATGGAATCCAGGTCCTCATGCTTTTGAGGAAAGCCTTTCAGTAACTGAGCTGCCTTCCCAGCCGCTAGGGCCAGAAACTGTATTGGAGACAGCTCTCCCACAGCTGTGGTCCAGAGACTATGCAGGTTCAGATGGTATGGGCGGGATGGGGAAACAGAAGGAAGAGGAGCAGAGAAGACCTCCTGAGGAGCCAGCTGTGTGTGTGTGTGGTTTACCGGAACCCAGGTAAAGGCAGCGTGACATTCCGTCTTTTCTCAGAGTAACTGAGGATCACGGAGCTTCTTTTCTCAGCCAAGCATTCAGACCTGGTTACTAAATAGATTAGATTTTACTTTATGTTTATTGATCTTATTTTATGTATGTGAGTGTTTTGACTATATGTGCACCACATGCTCGAGTGCCTGATGTCCAAGAGCGAGTCAGATCCCTGGGGGCAGAGTGTAGTGCAGACTCTAATTGATCTTAATAATACAAACCCGGCGTCAGATATTAAGGGGTGAAAGAGAAGCAGAGCAGCCAGCCACAAATTCTTACCTCTATGAAATTCAGAGAGAATGGGGTATCCTGTCTCTACAAGTCCTCAGACTGAATGCCCTGAGCTCCTGTCTCCTCCCACCTTATATGTCTCTCTCTGCCCAGCCATATCACTCCTGCCTCCACCTCCCTAGTGCTGGGATTAGAGGTGTGGGATCCCAAGAACCACAAGAATGTGTACCATACTTGTGATTAGCCTCTGGACCATCTCTCCAGCCCTTCTTTCTTAACGGACTCTGTCTGAACACTCAGCCCAAGTACCTGACACAAAAATTACCCAGTGTTTGCTAATGAACAGACAACTCAAAGAACACCAAATTGAGGTCACAGAAGCAAGGAAGGGTTGCCTGGAGGAGGGGACACGGGTAAGGTGAAGGATCCTCAGAGGATGGGCTGGTCAAGGGGAAAGAAAAGCACGCATGCACACGGTGGACGTGGGGAGTGAGCAGGGCGAGAAGGGAGTTGGAAGGATGGCGTAGTGGGAGAGACACTCTCAGTACAAGCTTGAGGATCCGAGTTCAGCTCTCCAGCGCACAGGGAAATAAATCCCCAGGGTGGAGGGGTGGTGGCAGCCCATCTGCAATTCCAGAGCTCAGAGGGCAGAGACAGGAGATCCCCAAAGTAAGCTGGCTAGGGAGACTAGCTGGAATGGTGGGTTCTGGGTTCAACTGAAAGACCCTGCCTCAAAAACGAAGGTGCAAAACGATCTAAAAAGATTCCTGGTGCCATGCGTTGTCTAGTGAATTTCAAGAAAGACTCCTCACGTGTGCCCACACATATGCAGACATGACACACTCTGACATCACACATATAGATGCATTAAGAAGTAATTGAGAAAAAAAATCATGTAGTATACAAAACAAATAGGACCCTTCAGCAAGGCCTAGGTATCTTCCAACATACACACACAACACACACACACCACGAACACATATGTGACCTTCTAACATTCAAAAGACAGAAGTGCATTCTCTTTGTAAATGAGTCCCTATTCCATGGACACCGCGGTAATTAATATATGGGGAGATGTGGCCTTTTGTTATGCTTGAGAATGTCAGGGTTCTTCAGGGGAGAACTGACAATATTGTGATCTATTGCAATTAAAGATTAAGCAGGCAGGCTTGAAATGCTACTGCACAGCTGAAAGAATGATTTATTATCCCAAAGGTTACTGGACTACGGGGAAGCGAGAGCACACTGAGAAAAAACCCACCGTCTGCTGCTGTTAGTTGGTGTTCCTGGGCAAGGTTTCCCTGTTAACCAAGAGAAAAGATGTTTCTTAACCCTAACTCTCAGAGAGTTCCAGTACACAACCTGAAGGGCATGGGAAGGCTCTGTTAGCTATGGGCAGATACGTCTATTACTGGTGAAGTAAACATATCCTAGAGAAATTATATTTGTTTTCTTCCTAGTTGTATCTAAATAACAATTTTTAAATCAATGACATAAGAGTATTGAGACACTGGAAGGCTTGGGGAATTCCATCTATCCTACTGGGGTCATAATGTAGCCAGATTTAGAAAAATACAGCCATATTACACAATTCCATTCATGTTGAAGATGCTATCCTGATTTGGGGAGCACGTTGGTTGGTGACATCAATATCGTGGCTCTTTCAGTTCAAATGCATTTCGTGCAGGGCTCAGGCATGGCATGGCAGCAGCTGCATAGGTTGCAATGCACCATAGAAAAGGTAGAAGCTGCATCGAGCAATGGGTAACTGGTGAGAATTTCTGCAGGTTTTCTCTCATTTGTGTCTCGTGGGAAGAACTGATGTAAATGCTTGTTAGATTGGCAGGGTCCAGGCTGCCAATATCAGGGTGTACAGGAATGCTCCTGAATCTTGGCTCAAGCCCATGAAGACTTTAATTAGGGAAAATCAGATTTGTACTGATACCGCTGCTGTGGATGGATTAGAAGGGGTTTGAGACCTGTGCTGAGACCAGCGGGTGTCTATTACCTTGGGGCTGAAGAAAACATGAAGCAAGCTTGAAGCAATAGGGTGGAAGACAATGCAACAAAGAAGCAAGTGCCAGCCCTTAGAACTCGGCAGGAAATGCATCAAGAAGCAAGGGTTTAGGAAAATGGAATGCTGTGCGTCCACAGAATACGAGACAGAAAAGATGATGAATTCGACTTGGCCATCTTTAGATTAAGCCCAGTGGGACACACAAATACTGCTGTCTGGTAGGAAGTTGGCAGAAAGGCTGGAAGCCAAGAGTGACGTCCGAGCTTCAGGTAGGAAGCTGGGTGTCATCAGCATATTGGTGGTGGCGGCTGTGGAGGCCATGCATTGTCCAGCAGATTTCTTTACTCAAACCAATAACTTGGATAAGAGAAACATAAAAGACATTTCAGATGAAATCCCACTTTACTTGGGGAAATGCACACACATGCATGTAGACTCAAGACCCGCACAAGATTGAGCCGGTAACACTCCATTCTGGGTGGGAGTGAGAGGCTTAAGAGCTCAATCCCTACCCGAAGAACCACTAACTGCTAATGGCTGCTAGAGGAGGGAGACCTTCTCCTCAATGGTGCAGTTACTAGTATGTTGCCTGTGGACCAATAAATAACCCTATGCCTAAGCTCACGCTAAGAGCCTTAATGAGACACAATACATTATAAAAATGAAATGAAAAGACATGAAAGTAGTATAGGAACTTGTTAGTAAAAGGAAGAAATTCAGAAGGGGATAATAGGATGAGAATAATGGGGATGGATATGGTTAAAGTTGTTATACACACATTTGAAATTATCAAAGAATAAATCAAAATATTTTTAATTATGTGTCTTTGTGTCTGTATGTGCAGATGACTGCAGGTGCCTATAGAGGGCGCTGCATCGCTGGGACCTGGCGTTGCAGGGGGTTGTGAGCTGCCCAGCGTGGGAGCTGGGAACTGAACTTTGCTCCTCTGTATGAGCAGTTATGAGCTCTCACCTGCTGAGCCATAAAAATATTTTCAAACCGCATCTGTGAACTGACTGGATAGATCTGTAATTAAATAAATGACAAGCATAGGTTCATAAAAATCGGTAAACATTCTCCCAAACTTTATTCTGCAATTTGTTTCGGTTTCAGCTTTAAAACTTGCCTACTTCAAAGAAGTAAAAAAAGGCAACATTTGGATGCGACACGTGGAGGGCTTTATCCCTGCTTTTAAAAATCAATGAGCCTTTCATTCTTTAAGTTTGCCAATTTCAGACCACTTGGTGCGTATTCCCACTTGGTACTGACACTGGCAGTGAGTGGACCAGCTGCCACCTCTGCAGCGGACTCAGGCGGAAACGCCCGGGCGGAGTGGCAGCCTGGGTGCTATTCAGCAAGCGAATGCGTTATTTAGTGTATGACTTCTCATGGGGAACTCCGAGCCTTTGCTCTAGAGTCTTTGCCGGAGACCGTGTGGTTTTAAAAGAGAAGTGTAGGATGCTGGCTGTGATGGTTAAACTGTCCACCTGACGGGGGTTTAAAATCCGTATAAAGCCAGTGAGGCATGCCTTTGGGTATGTCTGCTGGTGTTTCTGGGGAGCTACCCGAAGGAAAAAGACTCACCTGAATGTGAGCAGCACAATGCTCTGCGGTAGTGGAACAAAAGGCGGAGAAGGCCAGCCAAGTATGGCTTTCTCCCTCCCTCAGCTTCCTGGCAGCCATAAAGTGAACGCTTCCACTCTGTCACACTGTCCTGCAGCCTTGATGTTCGGCCCCAGTGTGCACCTCTGAAACAGCGAGCCCAAATCAGTCCTTCCTACCTTAATTTGTTTCTGTCAGGAAGTCCAAGCCTTCAATGGTTACTTACGTACTTTAAAAGGTCCAGGACGGCCAAAGTGATTCCACACCTCTCTATATGCACCAAATGCACCCTGCCAAGGAGCTTACAAGCCCACGTTCCGGTTCTGGGAAGTCATTAGGACTCTGGTCCATTGTGTGCTTTCTATTTATTGCTCTTTGAGCGAACTGAGCCGTGGAGCAGAGCGGAGATTCAGATTCATTCAACCCCAACGCATTGTGTCTGCAGCTTTTCCCATCAGTTTGGAGCGAGGGAGACAGAAGTTGCAGACGCCGGCATTTAAATGCCCTGGCGCTACATTTGTGGAGAGGAGCAGATTGTAAACTGTCTCCTGCAAATATGATCTGCATCTGGGCAGCAAGCTCATACCGCAGAATCAATTCGGTTGCCTGGCGTTTCTCTCCAGAAGTTTCTACAGTCATTATGGGTCCCAGAACCATTCAGGTTGATAAGGATGATGGGGGAGAGTATCTGGCTAACTCAGCTGGAGTCTTTTTCCAGTGAGACGGAAACGTGACGTTTTCCCGTTTAGATTATCACTGTCTTTAGAAGTTAGGCATCGAGAACGCTGGGTTTGCGCTATCCTGCCTGAGAAATCAAGGGGAGACCCGCATAATCATCAACATGGGCCCTGAAAATGTCTAAGAAACTCAAGTCATAGACACCCCCAAAGACTTTTGTCTTTTCTTATAAAATTAATCTGTGTATTTCTTGTTTTTCATGTCTGACAAGACTCTATAATTCCATCTCCCCATGAAAAACAATATATTTAGAATCTTGATTTTTTAAAGAAACAATTCATTTAGAGCATTGCTTTTTTAAATGTACTTATATAATTCACTTATTAATACATTTTATTCAAAAGTTTTAATTACTTGGGTCTGGAGAGATGGCTCAGTGGTTAACGGAATTATCTGCCCTTCCGAAGGACCCAGGTTCAATCCCAGCGCCCACATGGCAGCTCACAGCTGTCTGTAACTCCACTCCCAGGGACTCTAATGCCTCTGCTGACTTCCTCCGTCACCAGGCATGCATGTGGTGCATAGACATACATCAAGTAAAACACTCGTACACAGTAAAGAATTTACATGTAAGAGCTCTTCATTTAATTTACAAACAGGGCTGGAATCCTTCTGGATGACTCTGTCAAATTCTGGCATTCGTGCCCACTTGTCCCCTTGTACCTGTGGTTCTAGCATGGTTCCTGGCTTTTTGTCTGTAGTTTTGTGTGCTTGTGTGTGACATGTTTTGGACACACACATGTTATTTTGCATAAATAACCCAGAGCTTCTTGTCCGCCCAGCAGCTCAACAGTGCAGAAAGCCATTTCATTCTTTCGATTCTTTTGTAAAAATGGTTTCACAGCATTCACGGTTGACCTAATTTTCACTACCTTTAATCTGACTTTGAAGTCTTGACAGGTGAATTCTTCAAAGCAAAAACTACAGCAGGCCAATTAAGTGCTAAGTAGGTGCTGGGAACACGACAGAGGGTAGAAACGTGACTTAAGGGATTTTACATGAATATGCCCTAAAGGGAAGAAGAGCAAGCAGGGAAGGTGCTTCATTCAACAGACTTCATTGTTATTGTTTTGAACCAGGGACCTGTGTAGCCCAGGCTGGCCTTGAACACTCTCTGTAGACAAGGATGATCTTAACCCCTGATCCTCTGTCCCACACCTCCTGATTGCTGGGATTACAGGCATGTCCCACAGGAAGTGTTAAATGGAGACCTCAAAAAATGATAGCGGGAACATGATGCCATGCAGTAGAAGAGCGTCCCTAAGATGCTTGCTCGGATCAAACGCCTTTTTATGGACAGACATGGTCAGAGTCTGTCTTGCAGTTCATCATTTGCTTTCCGGTCCTGTATCAGTTCCCAGCAGGAAGCTGCTTCCCCCGGTCCTCACTTTGTTCAAAGACAGACGACATACTTTCATGTAGCCGCTTCCCTGTCAACAAAAGACAATCTGAGTTTTCAGGGAGCAACGGTCACTCAGCACAGGATGCTCACAACATGAGGACATTGAGAAAAATGGGACATGCAGGCGACTGGCCCTCTCCTGGGCTCCTAGGCATTGGCAGGGACAACGTGGAGCAATTGCTCCACTTGAGGCTGTGGGATCTAGAGAGGGGCATTCAGGGGTTATTAGAAGCAAAGAGCTCAGTCAGTGGGGAAACCAAAAACCAAATATTCTGTTTTAGTGTCAAGCATTGGCTAGTCCTTAGACTCTGTCTAGCCTTTTGTACAAGGCTGGGGTAGAAATCCCTGCTCTTGCAGTTATTAGTTGGCTAATCACAGGCGGCTTATCTTATCTCTGATTCAAGCTTTTCATCTGTAAATGGGTATGCTAATAATAGTAGCTGCCTTATGAGATGGGTGGGGGGATTAGATGAGACAGGAGGCAGAGTGTTTATATCAGGTGTCTGAAATACCAGAAGTAGTTAAGTTTGCTTCTGTGGTCTCCACAGTCATTACTATCACCACCCCCATTACCAGCACTACCACTGTGTCTTGGCAGCAATGCCGAGTTCAGGGGGTAGGAGGCGTCCACCAGCATTTTTTAAAAATGTTTTCAAAATCTTATGAAACTCAGTATTGAAGACGCAACTTAAAACTTGTCTAGACAAGGGAGAGGATTAAAAACAGCCATGGTCCAGGAAGCCAGTAGATGTTCAATGCCCAGAAATGGTGTTGGTTACAGACTGGCTTCTTTGGCGCCAGAGAAGGGGACAGGGAGGGAAGAGGAAATGGAGAGGTTTTCGTGTTGTCAAAGGCACCTGGGAGACAGGACAGTTAAGCTGCTTGGTTTAAATGTCTGTGAAAGGATAAAAAAAAAAAACAAAAAAAAAAACCTGTGGTGAAAGCCACCCAGGGACCAAATAACTGTACATGCTCCAGTCTGGTCTGTCTAGGCCCTGTTTGTTCTCAGCTGCTTGAAAAGAAGCAAAGCCCACAACTAAAGCTTTTGGTTGTATACCTAGGGCTTTAGAGAGTTAGGCCTCTAGTGGGAGGCTGCTCGTTTGTTTCCCAGTCACCCAGATCTAAAATAATCACACAGAAACTGTATTAATTACAATATTGTTTGGCCTATTATCTTATGCATATTTCCAGCTAGCTCTTATATCTTAAATTAACCCATCTCTGTTAATCTGTGCATCACCATGAGCTCATGGCCTACCGGTAAAGCTCTGGAATGCCCCAGCGGACATCTTTCTCCTTCTGCAGCTACATGGCTTCTCTTAGACTTTGCCTACTCTCTCTATATATATCTTTTCCAGCTTGGCTATATTCTGTTAAGCCATTGGCTTTTTTATTAACCAATGGCAATAAAACATACTCATAGCATACAGAGGGGAATCCTACATCATAAGCCTGTAAACCTGAACATTCAGATCTCCCTAAGACTTTCCTCTTTTGTTGGGTGGCTCCATACAGTAGTTCAAATGCTAGCTAGTGAGGTCAGACTGACTGTGTTTAAATACTGGCTCTGCTGCTACTCATGCTACTTGGAGCCAGTTCTTAACCTGTCTGGGTCTCGGTGGTTTTTTTCTTGTGGTGGAGATTATAGTCTGTATCTGCCCAGTTGGGTGACTGTGAATATTTAATGGGGCCATGCACTGAGCGCTCAGCACTCAGCCCAGCATACAGTATGTGTGCACTAATGATCATGGTTAGAGTTCTGAGTGGATGGTTTTCTGATAAATGGGGAGAAAGAAGTGCCGGGAGAGGGGAAAGATGGGCAGATCATTAAAAAACAAAAAACAACTGGTCTTGGAAGCTGTGCATTTTAATGGCTTTAAAAAAACCTGCTAAAGAAACAGGAGAGAGATGGCAAGGACTCAAAGGCAGAGCTTGGCTTTGCTTTGTGCCAAGGTTTCACCCATCTGGCCTTGGCATCCACACTGGCTTTTTCTTCCAAATAGCATCCGAGAAGCTTGCCTGTGGAACACGAAGGGCAGGAAGACAGATCAGCTCAGAATCGCTCCAAATTTCTGCACTCAGTGAAGGCACTGAAGACATCCATGTGTTATTCTTTTCAGGTTAAACTTCTTTCGAGACTAATGCGAGAGGCGGGCCAGTCAGGTGAGCTGCAGTCACTATAGGCTGACATAATCCTATTGCTTTTTGGCCAACAGCTCATGCAGAGAAAAATCCTCTGTGATCCAGACAAGGGCAAATTTAGCTCAGATCTCAACACAAAATCTAGCCCTCTGCAGTCAGACTCTGTTCCAGATCTGTGATGGCCTCAGACACTGGCAGTAGTAGAAACAACATCAATGACTCTCACGACTTGGGTTGTCATAATTGGATTATAAAGGCTGTACGTTCAAAGTGTGCAATAACTCCTTGATTTTAGGATGGAAGATAAAAGAACGAAGAAAATGATGTTTTTCTTCAGACCTTTTTACTGGCAGATATTCTGGAAGATCATTTAGTGTGGGTGAATACACAGAGAATAAATACAAACCTGCCTATGGGATGAGATAGCTCAGAAGACAAAACACACAGCTAAACACCTCATTTGTCTTCTTTCGTGTGAAGAATGGCTGGTGTGAAGCCACTCCTGCGCCATTAGGAATTCCAATCAACTACAGAACCGGGACCCAATTGCCGTTCTCACATGGATTTTCAGTCTGGTCTTTTCTGAAGTGCCTTTACAAGCACAGCAATTTAAGGAGCCAAGGTGAAGCCCAGATCTGAACATTAGAATGTAATGTTCTTAAGAGGAGGACCAAAGGGCAATTTCTTACATTATCAAAAAACAAAACAAACAAACAAAAACCCAAGTTTGGCCCTGTAGAGTAATTACTTTTATAAAACGAAGCACCATTTGAAGTACTGTAGCCTGGCCAACCTCATCTGTTCAGCATGTGCATGCATGTGAGCACACACACAGCATTTCATTGTAGGACAAAGAGAAATGCAGCGATAACTTCAAACTTTTGTAGACTTGAGTGGATTCGTCTGCTTTTGTACCTCAAACAGGCACAGCGTGGCCAGCCTGCACTGGTGCATCTCAGACAGCGTGGCCAGCCTGCACTGGTGCATCTCAGACAGCGTGGCCAGCCTGCACTAATGCATCTCAGACAGCGTGGCCAGCCTGCACTAATGCATCTCAGACAGCGTGGCCAGCCTGCACTAATGCATCTCAGACAGCGTGGCCAGCCTGCACTAGTGCATCTCAGACAGCGTGGCCAGCCTGCACTAGTGCATCTCAGACAGCGTGGCCAGCCTGCACTAATGCATCTCAGACAGCGTGGCCAGCCTGCACTGGTGCATCTCAGACAGCGTGGCCAGCCTGCACTAGTGCATCTCAGACAGCGTGGCCAGCCTGCACTGGTGCATCTCAGACAGCGTGGCCAGCCTGCACTGGTGCATCTCAGACAGCGTGGCCAGCCTGCACTGGTGCATCTCAGACAGCGTGGCCAGCCTGCACTGGTGCATCTCAGACAGCGTGGCCAGCCTGCACTAATGCATCTCAGACAGCGTGGCCAGCCTGCACTAATGCATCTCAGACAGCGTGGCCAGCCTGCACTGGTGGCTCTCAGACAGTGTGGCCAGCCTGTGCTACTGCATCTCAGACAGCATGGCCAGCCTGCGCTGGTGCCTCTCTGGAATTATAAGCACCTTGGAGCATGTGATTTCCACCCAGCACAGGAACACGTCTGCTTCCTGCATTGGGTTCTATCTGCTAATTTGCACGTTCCTTTAGCCAGCGCTTTGTCAATGCTTCCTTCTTATGGGATGAACCTGAAATGTGCTCCTCCCCCACCCCAGGCTCCTGTTTGGAATGCTTGTTCCCCGGTTGGTGTCGTGTTTGTTGTTGTTGTTTTGTGAGAGAGGACCTGGAAACTTTAGGTGTGGTGTATGGAGGGAGAGAGTTAGCTGGTGAGAGTGTGCCCTTAGGGGCCTTTGAAGGTTTCCTCTAGTTCCTGTTGGACTCTCAGCTCCCTTGGTCTGCAGTGATGTGAACAGCCTCCACCACACGCTCCCACAGCCACACACCGCCCAGTTTCACCGTATCTTCTCCATCAGGATGGACAGAAATCTTTAGAAACTGCACCCAAAGAAAACCGTTCTTTCCTTAAGTAGTTTCTGCCAGGTATTATGGGCGCAGGCACACAAAAGTGTGAACACACTCCTGGTCCTGCCTCCACGGTGTACCACTCCTTTGCAGAGATGAAAAGTGTGAACACGTTCCTGGTCCCTCTGGGTCTGAGGGAGGCCATTTCTTTGCTGGTGTGTAGGGCTTTCTTCCGTCACAGCTTCAGCAAAGACACACTGCTGCTAGAACGCCAGCTCATGTGAGACCAGAAATAGCACACACTCCTGTTCTCGCTGGGACTCTGTCCTTTAGATCTGTATGTATCAATACCCCAAAGCAATTTTTCTTGAATGTTCTTTGCTTTGAAACGTGCTTTGGATGCTTTTTATTTAATAAGGCACAGACGCAGGGCTATGTTCAATATTTTCATGAGAATTTATTTTGTACTTGATGCAAAATCTGGCATTGCTTGTTCAGGGTAATTGTGTGCAGTGCAACGAAGCTAATTTATGTAAAGTATTATTGAGAGAATACCGAACTGCCATGGTAAGCCTATTGAGTCATTCATTCAGTAATAGACACACATTTCCCCAGGTCTCCATCATGGGTTTTGACAGCTTTTAAAGCAAAACAAAGCAAAGCAGCAATTATTTCAAAGTGGCAGTGGAAGCCGGTAATGAGAGAGAGAAACCTTAGACAATGGGTCAGCGATTATCTCTCTTAAATAGTTTAATTTACAGACCATGGATCAGGAAACATTTTCAGTTCCTGTTTCTACTTGGTAACTTGGATAATTTTTTTATTAAAAAACAAATAAGTGAAATGTCAATAATGTTGCTTTTTTTAAAAAAATAGTTATCTATTATTTTAAAGCGTTTTTAAAAACTTTGTTGTATAATTAAAACTTTTGCTGTACAATAAATGGATGCTTAGGTAGCGTTTTAAAAACAGGGTCTAATGTAGCCCAGGCTGGCCTTGAACTGTTGATCCTCCTGCCTTACCTCCTGAGTGCTAGGATTACAGTCATACACCACTATGTGTTTTGAGCTGGTGCACACACATATTTGGGCGGGCAGGCGTGTCACAGATCCACCTAGGCCATCTCTACAGTTCTTCATGTTATTTTTTTGGGGGCCTTGATCTTCCACTAAACCTGGAGCTCATCAACTAGGCTAGGTGACCAGTGAGCCCTGGGGTCCTCCTGTCTCCATCACCCGCTGCTGGGATTACAGGTGTGCACCCAGATTTTATATGGGTGCTGGGGATCCAAACCCAGGTTCTTACGTTTTTCTCAACACTTTGCTGCTGCTGAGCCACCACCCCAACACTGACGGCTGAGAGACCAAGTCTGGGAATAGAATTCATTTGCGGCATGTGTTTTTCTTCTATATTTCTAGTTAATGTACAAACCCATCTGATGTGAAAAAAATGTCCACATCTAGATTTTTCTTCTGCTCTATACATAAGAATTATAGAAGTCATAAAGGCAAATGCGACATTGTTACCAGTTAATCACCACCATATTTAACATCAGAGACACTCCAGGTGTCAGAAAAGGAGACGTGAATCTTTCTTTGGTTTTATAAGAGAACTTTATTTTTTCTAGGTCGCAAATAAATTGTCCTTCTGTTTTTATTTGGTTGTTTCAGGAGACAGACAGCTGAGAAACAAAATAGGGACATACAAAAATGCTGCAGAGACTTCAGATATCTACTCTACCTGTAGGGAACAGGGAGAGTTGATTCTATCACAGAAAGAAAGGCAAAGGGACTTTCTCCCTTTTGAGACTCCACGCATCATTTGCTTGGGAGAGCCACTGGGCATGACTATTTTGGACACTGCTGGTACAAATGTCAGTGAGGGTCTGGAACAGAAGCATGCCACAGACTCCCAACCTGCCAAGAACAGGTGCGGCATTGCTACTGCCGGCTGCAAGATCTTTGAGGCATCTCCCTGAACCAATATACCAGCACGCATCGGTATTTTCTACCCTTGCCACCACAATTTTAGTGGGTAGTTTTGGAATGCAGGTCTGGGCTTCTACTATGCTAAAACCGCTTTAATTTTCTACTGAAATACATTCAAGCTTTCTAATTTTGCCACCGCATACCCTAAACTAAAATACGTCTTCAGGCCAGGCAGGTGTGGTTGTGCACACCTTTAACCCCAGGACCTGGGAGGCAGAGGCAGGCAGATCCTAGTGAATCTGAGGCCAGCCTGGTCTACATAAAGAGTTCCTGGCTAGCCATCTACATAGGGAGATCCTGTCTCAAAAATAAATATCTTTTCATACATATTTTTACCCTAGAGGTAATTTTGGTATTTAAAAGAAGTTCAAAGAGGTTGGAAAACTGTAATAAATTGAAAGGTAGCACATTTTAAGTAACTACCAGTTTACTTGGTTCTTCGAGTATTTTAAGGTTTAGAAAACATCTTAATATCTTTGAATATGTCAAGGGTTATTATAAATCATCTTTCAGAACATGTCTATTGGAGCGAGGTCACATCCTTTATGGAATACACATAGTAGGTGCTCAGTAAATCTTGTCACAAAACGAAGGACCACAAAAATATATTTATGCCCTTTTTAAAAACCAAATAAGTAGTGTTATTTTTGCTTGTGGTATTTATGCAACAAAATGAAGTTCAGTATAAGAACTGACTTAAAGGCGTGTTTTAGAAAAATAGGGCATTTAAAGGTAGACATTTCAAAGACGAACAAAAATCTAGGGTATTCCTTTGAATTTCTAAATAAAGCATGTTTGACTAGGAAAACACATATTTGTGAAGGAACTGAAAATTAAAGAAAAATTTCAATATAACAAGTATAAGTTTAAGTTAATATAAAGAAAATACAATTATTGATAAAAACAACAACAATATACATTAAGGGGAAAGTTAACTCTCTGTATTTGCAAAACTGTGCAAAATTGCTTGTAGTGTCCTCAGATGAGTGGTCCCGCCTGTGACTTTGAAGATCATCGCCTTTAAAAGGTGTGTAGTGAAGAGGCTTGGCCTACCCCCGAACTAGCTGGAGTCTGGCTGGGTTTCCACCTTCGAACAGCTGGTGTGGATGTGGGAGACCTGCAATACCGGGAGCAGCAGCTGGAGGGCGTCCTGGATGTATGTGGTGCTATTGCAGCCCTGCAAGATGCAAAAATGGGGCTGAGGGATCGTTTCATAGTTCAGTTCGATGGCTGTCACCTTTTGACAACATTCTTTTCCGTCTGAGGAGAGGGAACGCCAACCATCAAACTACATCATGAAATTCTTAGAATGTTCGTCCGTGTAGCAAATGCAAACACATGTTTTTGGATGGCACATGCCTGAGTCTTAATTATGTAAATTAATGAAGGGACTTCATTCAAAATGAGATAAATCATTGCCACTGGCTTTTAAGGGATGCCAGTATGTGTAGATCCACAGCCCAGTGTGGCCAGTATTATCCACCCCTTTCTCAGGTCTACCTTATGGCCCTAAAATCACAGGACAAGGAGACTAGAGCCGAAACCACAGAGGATTTATAGAAAGCTCTCCACAGGGAGATTATTGTAAAAATGGATGAAATTTAGGGTATCTAGGACATGAACATTTCTTCTGGGCCAGTGAATAAGAATTGGGTCTCGTATTTGTGGTGCACAAATATGGTCAATTGCCATGCTAATGTGCAATTTAATCTGGAAGCCAGGACAGGGATTTGGGGTGGGAGACTGAGAACTGAGACAGAATCTCACTACACAACTTGTGTTGGCCTTGAACTCACCATCCTCCTGCCTCAGACCTCTGAGTGCTAGGATTGCTGGGATACAGCACTACTGGCTTTCCAGGAGGTAGATTTTCTTATACTATATTCTGTTTTCAGCTTCCAGGGTTCCTATTAACTGTGTCTGTTCCACAGGATGTGTCCCTGTAGCTCCCGCCCCTTCTGGTTGATCCATTCCATTGTGTGGCTGGGATCTAAGCAATGACACTCACTGCCACCGCTTTGTTAACTTTTGTCCATTGACAGTTTTGCTTAACAACGAGGCACAATGCCCAACAATATTGCCATAGACAGCATTTCTGGTGCTTTGTAGTCTCCGAGCTTTCCGTTGACATCTAATGTGAAGACGATGGTATGTGTGTTGCCCGTGTCCCGCATCTGCTTGTCCAGCCCTGTGGCTACCCACTGCGAGTGGTTTACAGTCCGGTCTCCCACGGAAGACCCTCCTCTGACCGCATGCAGAACACAGAGCCCAAGTTCTAAGAGGAAGAAGGCATCTTGGGCTGCTTCTCTCTTGCATCACTGGGGTCGTTTTGGCAGAGCCACAGCAGAGCCGGGACAGCCTCCCCTTTGTGCAGCTGATGCTATGAAGTCCTAGTGAGCAGGCGGGTTGGGCCCTGAGCCTTCATCACCTAAGTATTCTACCCTTGTTACTGAACGGGCAGGCATGCTGTATCATTTTTGCTAACCTGGAGCTTAGACTCAGCTATACCAAAAGTTTTTGTGAACAATGGGAAATGCCTGCCTTTATGGAAATCACCAGTGGGCAATAATCCTCCATGGCAGCCAATAATCACAGTGTCAAACTTGGCAGCAGAAATCAGCCTCTGCAGGAGGGGGGTGGAGGGGGAGTGAGGGAGAGACAGTAGCAGGAAATAACCTGCAAGCTCAGCATTTTCTTTTATAACCAGGAATTCATGAAAATTAGGCATTGTGGCTCCACCAGAGGTTTTACAGCTGCTGAGCTACAGAAATGCATACACACACACACACACACACACACACACACACACACACGACTGTTAGACTACTGGTGATAAAATTTAGACTTTTGATAACACTTGCTGACTGGGAGAAAGAAGAAAGAAAGAACATAGCTGTGACATTCACTTTGATTTGGAGTACTTTTCTCTCTGGGGGCTACTTACCTCTAAAAACACACTATTGATCATGGGGTTAAGGACTTCAGCCTTCTTGTTGCTCTGTGAAATTGAAAATATAAAATTGACAGATTAAGGGCTTATACTGTAAGGTTTAGCACATCAAATGTACGACACCGCTTTGCAGAGGGAGGTCTTAGAGAGAGGAAGGTGAGCAGTGCGTGCTTACTGTAGACCAGGCTTCGTGTCTGCACCTTCCTTATGTGGTCTCTAGTTCTACCTGCAATCCTAGCAGGGGATTGGTGCTGTGGTAAGCCTAGGCGCTAGATGAAGAAATAGCAGTCCCGAAGGTTGGGCAATTTGTGCAAGTTCACTTTGCTAGAAATATAAACTAAGATCTTTCTAATTGTTGGAAGTTTATGGCTGATTGGATCCTGTCTTTTTGCACAATTTGCCTGACACCATCCTACATTACAGACATGCATCATGCCTCACCACACATTTTAATTAAGATAGCTGGATAGCTTACTGAGATTTTTATTCTTGAGAGTTTCATTCTACTCATTTTTAATTATGTGTATATGTGTTGGTGTGGAGTATGTGCATATAAGAGCAGGTGCCCTCAGGGGCCAGAAGAGGGCACTGAATTCCCTGGAGCTGTAATCATAGGCAGTTGTAATCTGCTCTATGTGGGTGCTTGGAACTGAACTCGGGTCTTCTGCAAAAGTAGTCCATGCTATTAACTACTGAGTCATCGCTCCAGGCCCTCAATTTTTGTATGTTTTTTTTTAGTTTCATATTTTGGCTTTTCCAAAATTTTCAGGCGGGTTAAGTCCTTTCCTTATTTATCCTGGTAGTCCAATCTTTCTGTCTGTCCTTTCTTCGTCCTCTTTGTTCCCTCTTTCCTTCTTCTCCCACTCGCTGCAAACACGAGTTCCAGGTTATCTACCAGAAGAGCAATAAGGTGCAAACACCCTCAAATATAACTTTCAAACACGCCTGCAGAATCAGGTTTGAAGAGCACAAGGATGTGTTAAGCATGGAGAACAAATCCCTACTTCAGGCACTCCGAAAGGCAGAGACGACCATTATCCTTAACTTGTACCATTCGGCTGTCAATCAGCAGACTTCCCTATCTAAACTGCTCAATCTACTCCTACAACAATGAATCATTAATAGGGCATCTTAGTGGGCTGCCTTCCCTTGCCGTTCCTGGAAGGCTCTATGGCAAACAAAAGCACATGAATTAAATATATCTTCCCAGAGAAGCCTCCCTTCGCTGGCATGGCGTTACTCTACAGAGAGCTAGGCCTTGCTGAGGGAACCGCAATGGAGTCTTGCGGGAGGTGGGGGGAGAACCTCTTTAAAAATGCAGTTATTTTAGTAAGCAACCCGCAAATCCATTATCAGCACATGCTTTTACGTTTATGGGATTATCAATAAACCTCTAAGATGTGATCAAAACGAGGGCAGTAAAATTGCATTTGGTTTTCAGAACCAATGAGATGGGTGAGCAATTTAAACGGAGTCTGGAGAGCAATATGCACTCATTAGTTTCAAGTTATGAATAATGGCTGTTTTGGAGGACAGAAACAATGACAGATGCGAATGATTCGTCACAGCTGCAGGCAGGGGCTCTGCTGTGGTGTGGTGGCATCCCTGGAGGCTCCCTTCTGAGATGCAGCTTTTACTGTCTCCAAACGGACAGCGCAAAGTGTCTGTGAGCGTGTTTGTATCTGCACACAATTGTAAGTTCAAGCACATGCCCACCTGCTGGAAACTTGCTTCAGCCAGTGGAGTCCCTGGCTCAGGCACGGACCTTGGCTTGGTAACCCTAGGGCTTATTACCAATGCAGAACCTCCGTCCTCAGCTCACATAGACTGACTGAGCGAGAACCTGCATTTGAACGAGGTCTCCAGATGGTTGATGTCATCGGTAAGGTTTGGGAAGCACTATGTTAGAGTATGATACGGCACAAGGAGAAGCAAACACTGTCACAAACACGACCCACCCCAGGGAAAAGCCTGTTTTAACACAAATCATATAAACACCACAGACACCCCTGGGACACCCAACAGTTGGTTATCTGATGCTTGATGAGCTGCGGTGAGGAGCCCAGAGACCGACCTAGAGGCCTGGACGCGTGTGGTCACCTCTCTGGGACTTGAGCTTCCTGAATGGGTGAGGTCAGCCCTGTGCTGCGGGGTCAACACACGATTCCCACCAAAGACTGTCACCAAGTAACTGGGAGTACAGAGTGTGCTTCATCTCGCCTGCCCATGGAGTCCGCCGCCCATCACTCTGCGTACAGACAAGGAGATACCATTGCTGAAAGCCCAAAATTAGATAAGGCCAAGATACGACAGGCAAACCAGACTCCTGGCAGCAGAATGGACGGGCGGCCTGTAGCTCACCCTTGATCAGACTGACTTACGGAAGTGTGGGGACAGATATCCTACTTCTTTTAAGAACTTGCTTTGGACCTAATGCGCAGTTGGGTCACAGCAGCTGGGTAATCTGCGTGACACAGTCTTGTCCCCAGTCACTGCTGAGTGACACCATCTGACCTGGCCAATGGTCTTTTTGAAACTTCTCACCCAGGGGAAAGGAATGGGAAAAGAGAAGCATAGCCAGACAATGTTTCAGAGCCTGGGGTGAGCTCTATTCTTGGGTCCCCAGGGCTGTGCACAGTCTTCCAATGCCTTTCACAAAGCCCCCCACTTATCTGAGGAATTTATATATCCATCCCAGAGGCCAAGGAGAGAGCAGAACCCTGGTGGCAGACTTCCAGGTATCCCCAGAAACCTCTACATTGCAATCAGATACCCTAACTGAAACATGTCTCCTGTGTCTCTGGGGAGAGTCAGATCTTGCATCCAGGACTTTAGAAGAGAAGTAAGAAGGTTGAAGAGGAATGGTTCCCACTTGCCTCTTACTACCCTATGAAGACGGGGCTTTATAATATGACCAATTTCTTTCTCCTGCCATGTGTATGTGTGTAGTGTGGAGGTACGTGTGTGTGCACATAGGCATGGAAGCCAGAGGTTGATGCTGGGTCTTCTTCAATCACACGCTACTTTATTTACTGAGACAGGGTCTCTTGCTGAACCTGGAGCTACTCAATTTGGCTACTCTAGCTAGCCAGCTTGACCTGAGGGAGCCCCTAGTCCCACCCCCCCCACCCCCCGCCCCAGCACTGACATTGCAGGCAGGTTCTGGGGATCTGAAGTCAGATTCTCATCCTGGCACATCCAAGCCTTTATCTACTAAACAACCTTCCCAGCCCATAAACACCACCTGGGCCAGAAAAGGGACAGAGAAAAGCAACCTGGATAAGTAATCAGAAGCCACACATTGAAATAAATGGAGAGTTTTTCAAAGCTATTATCTTGAGAACAGAAACACTTAGATCTTAATTGACATTTTGTTTTCCTTTTGAAACTCTTATCATATGTAACTTGTAAGAGAGGACAATATGAGTGATAATATTTAAAGTTAATTGTGTTAGTAGAGATTCTTGAGTAGTAAAATCACAGATGATAAGCAACGGAAAAGAACCTTCATTTTACACTCCTTCTTTGGATGTATGAATAAAATGAGGCCCACAAAGATCTGATCACTCACCCCACAAGTCAGACAGACAGAAGACTGGCTGGAGCCCGAAGCCCAGAAGGACAGTGGACTAGAGGAGTCCACAGCCCAGATGGACAGTGGACGGGAGCCCACAGCCCAGACGGAGAGCGGACTGGAACCCATAGCCCAGACGGAGAGTGGACTGGAACCCACAGCCCAGACGGAGAGCGGACTGGAGCCCACAGCCCAGACGGAGAGCGGACTGGAACCCACAGCCCAGACGGAGAGCGGACTGGAACCCACAGCCCAGACGGAGAGCGGACTGGAACCCACAGCCCAGATGGACGGCAGACTGGAGCCCGCAGCCCAGACGGAGAAGAACCCTCGGCCTGATTTTAGCAAGCAGTATGACACAGCTCTACTTATGGAGTTGTCTCCAAAGGTGTCATATTCCTGACTTCTCTTCACAGCTCCGCTTCCCTAAACAATGCACGAAAATGGTCCAAACGGTATTCTTACCCCAACAGTGGTTAGAGAATTTGTAAACTTCTTCGATAAGGAGGCTACTTCATTGCACATTGCTGTGGTCAATCTGAAATAAGAACAAAGAGGTTCGGGAGTTTTTTATAAAGTAAAGGATCTTAACCCTTGGGACAGTTATTGACATGAATGCTGCGTGACATCCAAAGGACAGCGCCTCAGGCTGAAGTCACTCAACAGAAATGAGCAGTTTTCCTCAACAGTTGTCCACAGGCACCGTTTCCTTTCCAGTTTAATTAAGGAATAATCATCTAATTAGTTTGCCCTCCTTTTAGAATCGAAGCCATGTGCAGGGAAGTATCAGGCCTGAGCATCATTTTCATAGGACTGGAAATTCAGGCCAGGTGGCTTTCCTCCAGCATCTGGGTCATTTTAAAATAATGGCTGCTCACCGAGGCACTTAATCACATGTCACCCAGTGACTAACTCTACCCGCCAGGTAACCTGCGTGGAACATACAGCAGTAATCACGGAGAGGGGATTAAAACGCAGGTATTTCACACGCATGCATGCACGCACGCACACACACACACACGCATGCACACGCATGCACACACACGCATGCACACACACACACGCATGCACACACACACGCATGCACACACACGCACGCATGCACACACACGCACGCACACACACACACACGCATGCACACACACGCATGCACGCACACACACACACGCACGCACACACACACACGCATGCACACACACACGCATGCACACACACACGCACGCGCACACATGCACACACACACACACACACACACGCATGTACGCGCACACACGCACGCACGCACCCCTACACACAAACACACACTTTCTGTCGCGAGGGGACAACCCAGGGTCTTGCACTGACGAAGCAAGTGCTCTATCCCTTGCCTCCCCCTTAAGCAGTGTGTCACTGTGTGGTCCAGACAGACCTGCCTTGAATAAGCGGAGATCTCCTGCCTCAGCTTACAGAGAGTTGGGTCTATGGGCATGTCCCACCATCCAGCTTCTCTCTGTATCCTGATTACATTTTTACTATATGCCTCAAAATAATGAGCCCCTGGAAAATGTCTTTAGGGTATCTCAAAATTCGAACTTTACTTTGGCCATTCTACTTCTAAGGCTTCACTCCAAATAAAGCAAGACAGGCAAAACGAGTGAGAATGTTTATCCTAACGCCACAGATGACAAAAACTGAAAACAAGATAATTGCCAAACAATGTGTGTTCTGTCTGATTTTGTCCTAACAATTAGAGCGGGTGATTTAATGGTGATTTAAAGGCTATTAGGAAAACAACAGTTCCACGTTAGAAGATCTCCTAAAGTCAGCGAAGGAGTTTTCTTTTTTGAAGGGACTCTATCTAAACTGCATATTCAGAGTTTTTTTGTGTGTGTATGTAGGTGCATATGCCACATGTTGAGGAAGGAGGTGTGTGTTTACATGTATGTGGAGGTCAGAGGTCAATATCTGAGCATTCCTTAATCTGCCCAATCTCCCTCCCGCCCTCTTAAAATTGTTTCCTTCCTTTCTTCCTCCCTCCCTCCCTCCCTCCCTCCCTCCCTCCCTCCCTCTCTCCCTTTCATTTTCAAGACAGGGCATCTCTGTGTAGCCCTGCTCATCCTGGAACTCGCTCTTTAGACCAGGCTAACCTAAAACTCGGAGATCTACCTGCATCTGCCTCCCGAGTGCTGGGGCTAAAGATGTGCACCACCACATCCAGCTGGGTCTGATCTTATTTCCTGAGACAAGCTCTCTCATTGAACATGAAAACTCACAAGTTCAGCTTAAGCCCCAGGGCTCCCCTCTCTCCACTTCTCCAGCTCTGAGACTGCAGGTGCCTGCAACCTTGTCTGGCTCTTTGTAAGAGGACTGAGGATGAAGTCAGCTCCTCAGGTGAACACAGCAAGTACTTTATTGAATCTGCCCCCTTCTCAGTCCCCACCCCTTCCGTACGCTGCTGGGGAAGAGACCTAGGACCTCCATGTGCTAATTCAGCCTTGTCACTGACCTACTAAGCAGTAGGCTGATGGACTCCATCATCTGAAATCCATCCATCTGAAATTTGTACGTAGGAAGCATCATGGGCCAGGCCAGCAGGCGGCAGAGAACCATGCTGTGTGTTCTTGGGCAGGTGGTGGAAGGGCACTCACTGAACTGACCAGCTGGGGGCCTGTGCAGCTTGAGGAGGTTGGCACAAACAGGGCAGGGGTCAAAAGGTGCTCAGAGCAAGGTCCAGGATTCATGTCCTGGGACTTCTGAGCCTCAGCCCTCCTCCTTCCAATCTGTATGGTGAAGACAGAGCAGTCTCTAGATGCTGTCTTCAGCATTTCAAAGCTTCCTGCTTTGTCGTTCTCTTTTCCTTTCGTATGTTAGAAAGTACACGATCTCTCTAGAATTATTGCATAAGATATAATTTCTTTCTAAATACATAATTTGCCTTGTCAGATGTAGTGAGATTAGCAAGCTGGGAAGTGAGTGTGGATAAGGTGTGTGTGCATGTGTGTGTGTGTTTGTGTGTGTGTCCCAATGTATTTTCTTGGGGGCTACTTGGGCTCCCTTGTTTCAGTAAGAATGGAGGGATATTTGGACATCAGCTAACATTCCATGTCATAATATATAATTATACACATAAAAGTTAATGACTTATTTTTAGCTCTGTTTTTGATTTTCAAGAAGATTCCACACCAACTGTTTTCCAGTGTGCATATATATACATATACATGTATATATTTATGTATAGTGTTTGCATAACACTAGATAAACTAATAATAACAACAACTGCTTATTGAAGAACATAAACTGCAATGCATGATGCAGGAACGCAGCCTACAGAGAACTGGCTTGCAGCAGCGGCTATCATGCTCAGAAATATAGACTATACAGGGCTGGTAAAGTCTCTAAACGGGTGGGGTGGGTTTGCCTACTTTTATCCTTTCTCTGTTGGTGTGGCATAAAAATAGGATTCCCCTCAATGTTCTGTGCTGAATGATTTAGTGTATCTTCTTTTTCTTTTTGTCTATTTCAAGACAGGGTTTCCCCATGTAGCCCTGGATGTCCTGAAACTCACTCTGCAGACCAGACTGGCCTCAAACTCACAGAGACTCACCTGCCTCTGCCTCTGGAGTGCCAGGATTAAAGGTGTGCACCACTAACGCCCAGCTTATTATGTCTCCTCTCAAATCTCCTATGTTACATTGTTATTATTTACTACTGTATAACATATTTCCTAAGGGCGTCCTTATCTTTTGAAATGACCATCGAGTAACGGAACAGTTGACAAGAAAATCTGAATCTTCAGTTGCTTGAAGTACACGCATATGTGCATTTGAATGGCATACACACATGCACACACATGTACACGCACAGACCACACACACGTGAGGGAGCACATACACACACAATTTAAAAAGTAAGAATTCAAAGTGGCATTTACTTTATCAGAACTTTTGCTTGGTCCTGAGCTGGTTTCTCCTCTTCTTGTCCATGAAGAATTAACTCTGCAACTTTATGAAGTTGCTCAATACAGCGTGCAGTTACTTCAGCCAGACTTTCGATGGATAACATGTACACCTCCTGAAATGAATGCATGCAAGGGAATTAGTCACAAACAAGTCTCTTTTCAAAAATCCCTGTCACATTATGTATACTATACTACTGAGCTACCCCCAGCCCCTAGATGATGTGATCCTGTATCCGTATGTAACTCAAGGGTGGGGTGATGCTTTAGTCAGTAAAGTGCTTCTGCATGAGCAAGAGGGACCGGGTATGGATCCTCCCCTGCACACCTCTAACCCCAGACTGAAGGATGGAGACAAGCTGATCCTGAAGCTCATGGGCCACAGACAACTGGGGGACTCCAGGTTCAATGTGGGACCTGAACTCAAAAGGAAATAAGGTGGAGAGCGACTAAAAAGGATGGGAAAAGTCAACCTCTGACCTCCACACAGACACTAACGGTGCATAACAGTGTGTGTGTGTGTGTGCTTGCGTGTGTGTGTGTGTGTGTGTGTGTGTGCTGCCAGGTCCCCAGGGATAAGGCAAGCCTAGTCACACCTGTGTCCTCAACAGAGGCAGGTGGTGAGTGGGGCGTGGAAGGAAAGCTCCTTAGAGAACATGTTCCCTCAGAGTGATCTCCCTTAGTCGCTTGAAGTTAGAACCCGGCATAATGAGCAATTAGCGCAGATGACTCTGGAGCACGGGCAGGACATAAAGCATCGCATAGACATTAAACTGCAGCAAAGAAGCCATGGCATGAACGTTTTTAGGGGAAGAAAAGAGCTTCAATTACCTCCTTAGTGAGGGAACATAAAAGAAATTTATAGTAACAAATTTGCATGTAAGATGGAGTTTTACTGTAAAGATAAATCAATCATGCTCCGGAAGATCTTGCCGCTTCTAAATTATGAAGTTATGGAGACAAGCTACAAAGTGTGCGGAACTGCAAAGGAAGTTAAGCCGTACGGCATCTTGGAGTAGGGGAACTCTCACTTTCTAGAAGGCAGGGCACGGTGTGAATGGGAAGTGGCTATCCACACCTGAATGAGGCTGACATAGAGCAATTAGGGATAACTGTGGGTGACGTGGTGTGGATTTACCTCTACAGTTTTAGTTCCTTTTCCCTCCGTTCTGTCTTCTTCGGGTTCTTTGGCTCGCTCTTCCTTTTCTTCCTTCTTCTCTTCTTCCTCTGGTCTTTTGGTCACATCTATTGACACCAGGCTTTGATCCTCTTCCACCCAGTCATGAGCTTTCTTCATGGCCTGCAAAGGCCCCCAAACAAACAAGACATTTGCCATGGGAATGGGGAAACCAAGTCATTTCAAGCCGGACCCTCCAGGGTGGATGTGTGGGGCCATTCCTTCAGGGTCTTAGATGGCAACCTCGTTGTTTGTAGAAACTATAGGCGAGGGAAAGAGGGTGGAAGAGAAAGTGCACAGAGCATGTTGAAGGGCTCTAGAAGTTTAGAAAGGCCATTTAAAAGATAATTAATTTATTTTTATTTTATGTGCATTGGTGTCTTGCCTGCATGTATGTCTGTGTGAGGGTTTCAGATCCTGGAGCTACAGACAGCAGTGAGCTGCCATGTGGGTGCTGGGAATTGAACCTGGGTCCTTTGGAAGAGCAGTCAGTGCTCTTAACCTCTGAGCCATAGCTCCAGATCCTAAAGAGAATCTTTTAAAATGATATTCAGACGAGAATATAAATGACAGACTGTACCACGTACGGTGTAGTCTTCGTGTCTCATGGCCAGCGACAGAAGATGAGCGGCAGCTTTTCTTGTAGGCATTAGAAATTAGTAAAGGGTCGTGGCTACAGCGAATCTCCTCATGTAGTGTTTTTCCTCATTATCTCAGAAACCGATAATGTATAGTGATGGAAGGAAGAACCATGGCTTTGCTCCTTCTGACTCAGGGCAGGCCCTCCAACCTCTACCAGGAGTGCAGCATAAACAACCCATGACCCACAAAATCGTGGCGAATTGGAAGCTGCAGAAACCATCTCCCTGGTCCAGTCTGTGGCTTCCAGAATTCAGAGAAAGGTCAGCCTCACCCAGGGCTCATTGGATCCTTCACGCCGTTGGCTTAAGTAGACGCTGTCACTCATCTGACGCTGAACTACTCACCGTAAAGCCTATGTGTTCAAGCTTAACAGGTCAGAATGTTGGGGGGCGGGAATTTAAGAGCTAGGAGATTAGGGGAGAGGCATCCGAAAACGTCCTCTTTGGGGAATAAAGGCTGACCCACGCAACTGAGAAGTCCCCCACGCTCCTCTCCGAGCAGTGCCAGGGGCTGCAAGGAGACGAACGAGGCAATTTCCCAGTGTTCGAGTCCCTGAGCTGCCAGATCAGGGAAGCCTGACAGAGAGAAAGAAATTACTCATCTGCCACCTCTATACCTCATCTGCCCTTTCTTCACGCATTGGAATAGGTGAGTGGCTATACAAACCTCTGCTAGATAAGGTAAGAGAAAAGGAGAGAAAAAAACTATTATATAATTTTGAGTAAGTAATGTTCAGTGTCTTCATAGGAAACCCCACAGCAAGACCCTGTACTAACTTGCAAAATGCACTGTGGTGTTAAAGGAAGCTGGACCGCCAAAGCTGGACCGTCCTAAGACAGTTCTAGCAGCAGCAGCAGCCCTGGTGGGAGGAGAGGTATGACTCTCAACTCTCAAAACTGACCTGTCTCTTTAAGAGGCAGGGCAAAGAGTAGAGTCTGGAAAAGGCCCCTGGTGATTCCCCTCCACCTCACTTTGAAGATAACAGTCCTCTGACAGAAATTTCTATTTCACTGTGAGAGAGTAACTGACTTTTTCAAGGTCACAGATAATCACTAGTAAAATTACAGAAGGCAGGTCCCAGAATTCCCGCAGACATCACGCTGCCCCTCAGATACTAATTACCGACCTCAGACTCCCCTCCCGCGGCGGTGCCAGAGGGGTTTGGTGTTTTTCCGTTTCTGTGGAATCTTACAACTGAGACCCTACCTCCCCAAGCCCCTTGAAACCAAAGGCACAGAATGGGTTGGTTCTGACCTTATTGAGTTTGTCAGGTGTGGCGGCGACGTGTAATTCGAACAGGAGTTCGGTAAGCATGCTAGCAAATTCTTCGCCCTTTTCTTCTAGGCCTAGAAATAGAACATGACAGAAGTAAGGAGCGTGATTTATTTATTTTCCATCCTTCAGAATGTGGCAGCTCTCCTGACTTTGCAGCCTGTACGTGGGGTAGACTAAGGAGAGGCTGTGGCAGTGTGCCCTGGGGCTGCCTGGGAAGATGGATGTCATGTCTTCCACTGGTGAGCCCAGCAGGGAAGCGGCAGGCTGCCTGGAGAGGGCTGCCAAGGCCTAGCTGCAGGCCTCTGGCACCAGGGCACCCCTAGGCTGGCTCAGACACCACAGAGGGTAGGGAGAGGCCTTGCGCGTTTTGGGACCACAGCTCTAGTGGCCCATAGCTAGTTGGCAAAAGAATAAGAGGACAGATAGATGCACGATCCATGTCAGGCCTGAGAGGCCTGCTGCCCAGAGTGTTGCTAGGCTTCAGGCTGTGACTCTGATGATGCCCAGGGTGCTCTGCTGAGGATGGGCCACAGGGCTGAGTGAGCAGAATTCTCAGCTGGGTGTGTACTCTGATGTAACATCCTCTCTCTGGAGAAATTTCCCATGGTTCCCTAGGATACCTAAGTGGCATTCTAATACTTTTTAATGATCTATTTTCTCAGACTGGAAGCTACCTAAGGACAGAGAGGAATTTAACTCATTCCTAACCCAGTGACTGGAACATAGTCCATGCTAAAGAAAATATCACCTTGATGATACAGTATTTATCATATGTCTACAACACAATAATCACATGATATTTGTTATATAGTATAGTCACATATCATGAATTGAAAATAGATGTTCCTGGTAGGAAAACTCAACAAAGAGCTTTAAAAGTTACAGTGTCCTTCTCTCCTTTGTGACTTCAAGACAAAGCCATCTTAAACCTTCAGGCAGGTGCTGAAGTACTGACTCCATAATGGGTTTATCAGCTCCCTTGTGGGGAAGAATAAAAGTAATCTGGCCTGATGGTATGTGTGCAAAGCCCTCTGTGAAGAACGCACCCAGGCTCACGCCAGAACCCAGGTGTACCTTTGGGGAAGGCTAAGTCATGTGAGAAACACTGTACCTCACACTTGCCAGGATACGTTAGTTTCAGCTTTATAGAAAAATGGTTCATGGGCAGCTCATAAAGATAGCCAGGGGGGCCTGTGGGTCTGCTCAAAATGTTTATCGTTGATCTGTTCATTATGATCTATATTCTCACAAGGGAGACAGGTCAATAAACAAATGGATAAACAAAATATTTATGTCAAGTGGTGAATTTTATGGAGAAGTATAAACCATGGGAGAAGGCTAGGGGTGGCTATAACTTAGGAACTTTATTACAAAAATTTAAAATATTTATTTATTGTTATGCGTATGAGTGCTTGCTTGCATATATGTATGTGTACCACATGCATGCCTGGTACCCATGGAGGTCAGTGGAGGTTGGAAGAGGATGTTGGATGGATGGCTGTGAGCTGAGCCCAGTTCCCAGACTATAGCAAGAGCTTTACTCTGAATGTTCGTGAGTCCCTAGAGCTCGTGTTGACACCTCATCACCAGGGGTGATATTATGAGCAGCCGGGGCTTTAGGTCATGGCACCACGGCATTCTTGGGAATAGATTAGTGTCCTTTGAAAGAGTTCCCAGAGAGCTGGCTGGCCTGTGCCCCCATGGAAGGACATATCTAGAGGACCCTGCCTGTGGTCCAGAGATGGACCCCACCGGTGGCCCAGAAATGGACCCCGCCTCAACACCAGATCTGCCAACACCCGGATCTTAGAAATCCGTCTAAACCATGAGAAAAAGTCCCTGCTGTTTATGAGGCGCACTGTGGTGCTTGCTGTGGGGGCCTGAACAGATAGGGGGAGGAAGGAAGGAGGGAAGGAAGCTATGAAGAACGGACGCACACTTAGAAGCTGGACCCTCCTGAAGCATTTCTGTTCTGATTTAGCATCAATTCCCGCCAAATACATTTAGTGTTTGTGTGTTCCGGTCAGTGTGGTACATAAGAACTCATTCACCTGAATTTTCCAGTTTTGCGAACAGTTCAACATTGTAGTGTTCGGTTCATATGGTGACTAAAAAGGGAAAGATGGAATTGGTGCAGCAGCCACCTGACAGCCTCAGAGGTCAGGGGAGGCACAGCCTTGCAGCCTGGCAGTGGCGGGGAATGTGCCTGTCAAAGTTCAGGGGACACTAAGGAGGCCAGAGGTGAGATGTGTGTCCTGGGGGTAGACAGAGCTTCAGGATGAGGCAAGGAGGGGACAACTCTTTAGCCAGGAAGGGAAGTGCTCCTCTGTACTCTGCTTCTCAGAGCAGGAGTGTGGAGAAAGCTTCCTAGGCGATGCTTGGAGAGAAGAGAGAATGAGACTCCATTAGCCAAGGAGTGGAGGTGGGAAGGGAGGGTGAGAAGGGGGAGGAAGGAGAGAGAGGAAGGAAGGGAGATTCCACAAGGCCTGCGTGAGGCCGGTCTGCAGTGAGGCCGGTCTGCGGGGCAGGGGCCCTTGGCTGAGGCCTACACCTGGCTTCCACCCCAGCCCATACCTTTGCCTCTGGGGCAGGAAACCAGCCACCAGACTGCCTCAGCTTACCACTTCCTGTCCCCCCATGCCCCACACCCCGTTAGCTGGGGATAATCAAACTCACCCTTAGTCCTTTCGTAAATTTTATTTTGTACTTTTGGACAGTTACCCACGCTAAGCAAGCATCCTGCCACACTGCATTACGGCAATCCCATCCTTCCCGCTTTAGTTACTATAAGAGCCAAACGCAACTCTGTTGAGTTGTTTTGTAAAAGTGGAAAACTACGTAAAGGAACCGTCATGCACCACACTGACACGGACACACAAGGTGAAATACATTTGGTGGGAATCCACAGTAAATCAGAACACAAGTACTTCAGGCGGGTCCAGCTTTTAAATGTGCGTCAATTCTACTAGACATATACCAGTAACTTTTAGCATGTATTTCAGAAGGGAAAAAAAATCACTAGAAATAAAAAGATAAAAGCAGATGAAAATAAATGTTGCCACGAAGACTATTACTGCTATTCTCGGCCTGTATACATGGCCAAGAGAATTTCCCCAAGGCAATAAAAACAGAAAGTGGACTTTTAAATTCTCCTCAGAGTCACGGTAAAGCAAATTAGAGGGCCATGCAGTTTGATGAGCCTGCACTGTGCCGGAAAGACAGGTGTGCAAACCATGAGCCAGTGTTATTTAGTGTGCAGGAGCCCAATATTAAATATATCTAGAAGATGGCAGTTTATTATTATACTTCCTGAGACTACCGAATAAATTATTTAGTTGTTAGAGGCTTTTAGGAATATAAGTGCATTTATAAGAAAAAATCACAACAACAACAACAAAAGGAACCTGGTGAAAATGCTTAGATTTCTGCCAGAATTTTGCTCTTGGAATTTTTTTCACATTCCACTGGTAAGATTCCTTTCCCGTGTGTTTGGGTAACCCCTCCACCCTCCTGGATTTTGGGTAACCCCTCTAGCCTCTTGGAGCTGTCACACGCCACGGGATGGGGTTGGTTCTACAACAACACCTCTGGTGTCTCTCCCAGAGCCTCATTAAGAATCTGAATGACATTTATTTATTAAATTAAGTTAATGAAAATTAATAGTGTTTTGATCATCTGGAGATGCCCTTTGGGGAAAATGGATCTATTACAGGAGCTAATAGGCTTTTGTCATGGAAAGAGAGACAAATTTACCATCTCTCCACCTTCCAGCCCCCAATTTTCTCAAAATATGACATTTAGCACTTCGGTGTGTGTGCGTGCGCATGAGTGCATGTGCGTGCTTGTGTGTCTGTGTGTGAATCTCAATTTACGGAATGAGGCTCTGTAGTATGAGAACATACCACGTTGCCTGTGGCGACATTTTCTTTCAGCAGTACAGACTCAAGTCTCCTCTCTAAGGAGCGGCACCGACAAGAAGCGGTGTGGTTTCACTCTGCATTAGCAACAACGTCTCTGATGTCTATGAGAACATGGAGTTGTGGGTGTGCATGTGTGTGTGCGTCCATGTGTCCCAGTGTGGGTGTGGATGCATCCGTGGCTGTGGCTATGTGCATGCAGCATGCCTGGAGAGGCCGGAGGACAACACTGGTTCATTCCTCAGGGGTCTTTCCCATGTTGTTGGAGACCAGGTCTCTCACTGGCCAGGAACTTCAAGGAAGAGGCAGAGGCCAGACTAGCTGGCCTACAAGCTTGCTTCTGCCACCTCTTCCCAGCTGAGATTACAGGAGTATGTCACTGATTTTGTCAAGCACTCTATTGGCTGAGCCCTCTCCTCAGCTCTGGGGTCCATTTTTAAAAATCCTTTCTGAATGTCACGCCAGCAGGAACAAGATCTAACTCATGTATCATGAGCTTGAAGAAGAGCCTCATTGGGGTGATGGTTAGGGCTGGAAAGGGGCATCTATAGGTTTATCTTGGGTCCCCAAAGCCTTTGTGTTTGAGCTTTGACTAAAGGCATATAATACTGCATCTGGGAACAAAACGTTTCTGTGACTTGACGGTGACAGTGTGAATGCGTATTGTCACCACTCTGCATGGTAGGGCGTGACAGGTACAATGATGAATAGAAGCTGCAGCTTACTCTGACTCCCCACTCTCCCTGGTATTGCGTTGACACACTGCACAAGAATAACGCCAGCTAACGTATTTGAGCAGTTCTGTATGCCAAGATCCGTAACGTATGTTTTTATGTATGTATTTACTCTGAGCCTCTGACAGGTCCTGGACTATGCAGCACTGTCTCCAGGATGTAGTAGAGATATATACTCTTTTCATCAGGGCCAGGGGACTTGTTCAAGAAATTACTGGAAAGGTTTCCAGTGGGATTTTCTATTGCTCCTAGAAGCAGCTAACCTTGAATCTGCGGTTGCTCTGACCATTGGCACAAACTCCAGGGAGCCCCTGTGGTATGGTGCCTATAACTGTCATATCTGTAGGAAGGCACCCTGTATATAGCAAATGCTTGACTCTATTCCTCACTGGATGACCAGTGTAGTAACTGGTAATGGCCAACTTTGAGATTCTTTTCTCTTCTTAAAAGAAGCCTCGCTTCTCTTACAAAGGCGCTGGATGCCTGTGGGTTCAGGTCACTTCTGAGGCTGTGGGGGATTGAATGAGAATGGCCGCATAGATTCATATATTTGAATGCTGTCTCCAGTTGTGGACTGTTTAGGATGAATTAGGTGTGGCCTTGTTGGAGGAGGAGGTGTGTCACTGGGAGGTGGCTTTGAGGTTTCAAAAGTCCTTGCTAGGCCCAGTCTCTCTCTCTCTCTCTCTCTCTCTCTCTCTCTCTCTCTCTCTCTCTCTCTCTCTCTCTCCTGAAGATTAGGATGTAAGTTCTTAGCTTCTGCTCCAGCTCCATGCTTATCTGCTTGCCTCCACATTCGCCACCATAGTAGTCATGGACCAATCTTTTGAAACTGTAATTAAATGCCTTCTTTCATAAACTTCCTTCATCATGGTGTCTCTTCATGGCAATAGAAAAGCAACTAAGACAAGGCGGAAGGCTGTCGAGATGTGTATACCTCACTCACTCACTCTGTGATCTTCAACTTGAAACACCTCATCCTGGGGCACTTGGAGAAAATGGCACAACCAGGGCAGAACTGTACTTCTTGTGTGGTGCCGGGAACTGAACTCGGGCTCTCATACGGCTAGGCACTGTTGTGTTGCTAGGCTACCAGCCTCCTACACCAAAACTGTACTATTCAGATCTCCACATCCCATGTATTCACACGGGACACATGTAAATGCACAACTCCTCCACACAGGGATGAAAAGGAATAACAAAGTTATCAAGACTTATGCACCATGGTCATCAGTTGCAGCCTACAACATCAACACGCGGAATAAGAAGTGCAACGTCCACGATAGTCATTTAGGCCCAGCCAACTGCGCTCTCGTCATTTGACTTTCTGCATTTACTGTGGGCTGGTGATGAGCCCGGAACCATGCAGAGAAAGGATGGGGCTCCTGCTCAGCAAAGAGAGGGCTATCCTGTGACCAGCCCAGGTACCCACAACAGCTGCACAGGGCGTTCAAGACGAGCACCTGAATTAAGTAAACCCAGTTCAAAGGGCTGTTTTCTCAGCAACTGCGTCCCATGGGTTTATCTTGGTGTTTATGTCTCTTTACCTTGTTCTTCTGGACTTGCTTCACTCTCTGATTCTTTGGCTACAAAGATGTCTTTGATAGAAATTAGGTCATTTTTCAAGAGTTCTAGCTTCTCTCCATCCAGCGATGCTAAAAATGACTGAACCTGGAAAAAAAATAGGTCATCTTAAGTGTCATCGTTTCTTCTTGTGAACACAGACCAGGCTGGCCTCGAACTCACAGAGATCCACTTGCCTGTCTCCAGTTTTCTCAAGACAAGTGAGAGAGCAGCGGGGCGGGAGGTAAGGGAGAGTTGGCTCTGCACCCGCCCATTCAGAGCATCGGCTCCCTGGGCCTCAGGCTATTCATTCCTTTACTATCCCTATTACATCTCAGTATATAGTCCAGACTGGCCTTGAATTGACTTTAAGGTCCAGGCCGGTCTTGAACCTGAGCTCCTCTTGCCTCAGTTTCTGAACTACTGTTATAGGAACAAGTTGCCACGCAGGACTAATTATCTCGTTCCTAAGGCAGGACCCGCACTTCCTTATGGTCCTTTGTGCGGTAAAGAACAAATATGAAGCAAATGGCACCGGTCAATGGGGGTGGGAACCATTTATCATAGTGGCTAAAACACACTTTGACCTCCAGACAGCTCAAATATCAGTTCCTCACTCACTAATTGCTGACCCTGTATAATTTATATTCCTACGCCTTGGCTCTATCTATGAAGTAGGGGCTGTGGATATCTATCTTACAAGGTCACCTTGACCATTAAAGCAAAAGAACTGGCTTAAAACCTATGATGCTCAATAAATGAAATATCAAACACACACACACATAGAGCCACATAAGTTCTTATTAGACAAGACTTACACTAAGTTTACAAAAATGCCCAAGGCACTTTTTCCATTTCTGAGAGCTAAGAGTCTAGAGCAGTTTCTCACACTGTGGGCCGTGTATCCGATATCCTGAATATCAGATATTGATATTACGATTCATAACAGTCACAGAATTACAGTCAGGAAGCAGCAGTGGAATAATTACATAGTTGGGGGCCACCACAACCTGAGGAGCTGTATTAAAGGGTGACAGCATCAGGAAGGCTGAGAACCTCTGCTGTGGAGGAAGGAAGAAGCCCAAATCAACCGGTTTCAGCCTGAATAGATGTGGGCGAAGGGCACAGCAGGGTCATTCTGCCTTGGGGGGGGGGGCTAAGGAGCTGGGCAGGGAGAGCTTGGGAGAAGAGGACTGACCTCACCCCTGCTCCCCTTCGGAGTCTCTCTTCTGACAGTACCCTCTGTGCACACTTCAAAACAAGTACAGATGGCCAGCCATCCTCTGAAGACTAATTTGAATTTCCAGATTGGTCACGGGGCATGAAATATCATATTAGAAAATGAGGTAAGGCTGTAAGTTTTTATTTTTTCATTTTGCAAGTCAGATGCTGGAGGGAGCTCAGTCCTCCCTGGGTTAGGTTGCAGTGTTCATGGGGCAGTAGATCAACACACCAGGCTAAGAGTCAGGCAGGGCATCCAGCCTGACAGACTCCATTTTCCTGAGTGCTTAAGCACATCACTGGGTGCCTGCCCAAGGCTCTGGAGGACGCTTGGCAGGAAATCAACATGAAGCCCATTAGCCGTGCAGTTCGGCAGGTAGCAGCCAATGTGCTCTGTGGCTCCTGGCCAGTCCTTCTGGCCTTGGCCTTCTGAGAGCCTGCCTTTTACTATGCTCTGTTTCCCCATTGGGCCACAGTGATGTGCACTGAACTGTGGTCGGATTCAAGAATAAATAATAAATAATCATGCATTCTTCAATACTAAAGGAATGCTGACTGACTGCTTGGTACTAGGTAGAGTATTGTTCAGGTCACACGAGGGTAGACAGGGTGTCCATGAAAAGAAAAAAATGCAACCGAGTGTAATGGAGACAAAATGATTCATTTTTCACATTTATTATGTATCACACTGCCGGGTCTGGCTTAGAACCAATCTGATCCTATTTAATATTGTGTGTGTGTATGATGAAGGTGTGATATGTGTGTGCACAATGAAGGTGTGGTGTGTGTGTGTGCACAATGACCGTATGGTGTGTGTGTGTGTGCACAATGACCGTATGGTGTGTGTGTGTGTGTGTGCACAATGACCATATGGTGTGTGTGTGTGTGCACAATGACCGTATGGTGTGTGTGTGTGTGCACAATGACCGTATGGTGTGTGTGTGTGTGCACAATGACCGTATGGTGTGTGTGTGTGTGTGTGTGCACGATGACAGTGTATGTGTGCATGATGACGGTGCGGTGTGTGTGTGCATGGATTGTTATGTGGGTGTTAAGGTCTGACCCCCAGTCCTCATGACTATGTAGTAGGCACTTTTAACCACTGAGCCCTCTCTCCAGCACCAATTCTTCCTGCCTTCCTTTTTCCTTGCTGAGCCTGAATCTCAGCCAATGAAATAACAGTGGACGCAATGAGCGTCCTTTCTTGTCCACAGCTTTCGAATGGCAGCGTCCTCTCTACTTCCTCAGGTTAATGGGACTCAGAAGACCATAAAGCACTAGAGAATGGTGCCATCCAATACTCCTTTTAGACTTGGACACAGGGGAGTCCACAGGACACACGGGATGCTTCCTCTTTCAGAGTGCCCTCCAGGTTACTGAGTGGGTCTCTTTCCTGAGTTGTGTTGAGGCCAGTGTGAACCCGGGTGATGACTAGAGGCAGGTGCTTGCAAGGGGATGTGGGTGGAGCTGGAACAATGGTATCTCCCTTACCCGTGCACAGCAGTTTGAGGCAAAAGGCAGTTGGAGTCTTACACATGTAAACATAGGCAACTTAGTTAAATTTGTGTTTCAGACACGCAATGATTGTTTTCTTAGTATAAGTGGGTCTCGAATAATTTGTAGGATGTATTTATTGAGAGTTCGATTTTAGGGAGTCATCCTGTGAAGTTTTTTTCTACTGTCTGTTTTCGAGGTGGTTGAGACTTGAACTCAGGACCCCGCATATGCTAGGTAAGCCCTTTGCCTCCCTCCAAACTACAAAGGCCTGAAGCCCTTTTCTTATTCACTTTATTTCTCACATGTTTAGTGTGTGTGCATGTGTGTGTGTGTGTGTGTGTGTGTGTGTGTGTGCGCGCGCGCATGCACATAAAGAGCAGAGATTTTCTCCCTCTGCCCCTTGGGTTCCAGGGGATCAAACTCAGGTCACAGTCTTGGCAGCAAGTGCTTGCACCCGATGTGCCATTTGCTGGCCCTTATTTTTAAGTTTAGATTGAATTTAAACAACTTCTTTTCAGTGCTAGGGACTGAACCCAGGACCCTGTGCATGATCTATCCCTGAGCTTTATCCTCCATCATTTTAAAATTTCTTTCCATCCACTTTTAATCTGAGACAGAGTCTCCTTAGGTTTTCAAGGTTGGCCTTGAACTCACTCTGTAACCCAGACAAGCCTCGAATCTGAAGCCAATCTGCGTCAGGCTCCTCAATGGCTGGGATTCAGGCCCATGTCACCATGCTTGTATCTATGGGGCACAGCGTGGTGACTTGACATGTGCACACCCTGGGTGCATCATGCCAGTGAAGGTATCTATGAAACATTGCCTCACACCATTGTTGTGGTGAGAATGTTTTAAGTTTATTTTTCCAGCAATTTTGAAATATGTGCATTTCCATCACCCCCAGTCACCGCGCTATAAATACATCTCTGGTAGGCACAGGGTGTCATTAGCTGTGCCTGAAGACCTCAATAAGGGCTTCCGCTTGTATTCCTGTGGGGGGCCTGTGTCCTTTAATCTAACCCCTGAGTACAGGAAGCCGCCTGCTGACCAGGTTCTCCGACTTCTGCTGGTTTTCACATAGATGTGTAGGACTGCTTATGACAGCACCACCCAGAGCGTTTTACAAGTTCTGCATTGCTCCCTGACTGTCACAGAAAGCTCCAGGCTGGGGAAAGAAAGCTTGTGGAAACAATTCACAAAGGGAAGATATGATCCCCTCTGGGACGTTCCCCAAAGGCCCCTGAGTTGAAGGCTTGCTCCCTAGCTTGGAGTTACTGGAAGGTGGTAAAGCCTTTGTGGGTGGGGGCAGGGAGAGATGTTAGGCCACTGGAGACCTATCCTTGGAGGGGGCTCTTCCTCTCTTTTGCTTCCTGGGCCTGAGTGAGTGGGTTGTTCCACTCTCTTGTTTCGCTGTATGGCCCAGAGCGAGGTGGCCAATTCCTCATGGATGGGACCTTATGAAATTCACACCTGTAATCTCAGCACTCAAGAGGCGGAGGCAGGAGGATTGTTTGAAGAACCCAAGGGCTGTTTTGCAACTGAGGTCTGTGATGGAACCAACCAGAATGCAACCTCTCTACTATTGTCTCCTGTAATGTTGTAAATAATAACAACAACAGATATTTAGAGCATCAGAGCGCATGTAAAATACAAAGCCATCAACGCTATGTTTACTCAAACCCGTGGGCGTGCTAAGCAGCAGCTGGCATTTACTGAGCACCTTATTTGTACCAGTCACGCCGCTACGAGCTCTTTCGCAGGCTATCTCACGGAATCCCTTTTGAAATCCTGCGAGGCGGGTTTTACCATCATCGTCATGTCAAGCAGATTGCAAGAAGAGAGGTCCAGATTCCCACAGCCTCAAATTGATGTATAATCACATAAAGGCTGATTCCAGACTCAGCTTTCACGGGGAGAATTTTGTGCTTTGGTGGGAAATTGCATTTTTATTTTTACCGGATTATGAGATTCTGAATGTAGGGAGCAATTTTACAACTGTGCAAATTGCGCAAGGCTGATGGCAGTGGGAAGCCGTCTCTCTACAGACACACAGCAGGATTTTAGGTGAGTTTTATAGGCGGAGGGCAGTCTGCCCCCCTCCCCCCGCCCGTTGGCAAGCTTGGGTCTATTTGCAACTATGATTCAACATTCTTTCTCTGGTTTTCTCTACAGCTGGCCATGACACCTGCCTGTTTTCCTCATTTAATTAATGAACTAAGTAAGATCTTTATTAGGTGCTTATTTTGTATCAGTATGAGTCATGATTTTCATCTTTTTGTTTCATTTAAAAAAAAATTATCCTTCAACAGTGTTTTTGCTTGCTCGCTTGCTTTTTTTTTAATAGTTTAATTTTTAAATTCTATTTGTGTGTGCTCACAGAGGCCAGAGGACAGCCTGCAGGTGTGAATCAGTTCTCCGTCCACCTTGGGCATCCTGGAGATTGAACTCGGGTAGTCAGGCTTGGCAGCACGTGCCTTTGCCTGTGGAGCCATCCCCTAGCACGGTTGGCTTCTTTCCTGAGACAGAGTCTCATAAAGCCTAGCCTTGCCTCCAATCCATAGCGAATCATCTTCCTGGCGTCACGTGGGAGAGTATGAATGTATAGGTGATGGAGGAAGGCCATTGGTTAAATAAAGAAACTGCCTTGGCCCTGATAGGACAGAAAATTAGGTAGGCGGAGTAAACAGAACAGAATGCTGGGAAGAAGGGAAGTGAGCTAGACGCCATGCTGCTCTCTCCAGGGCAGACGCGATGAAGCTCCGACCCAGGATAGACGTAGGCTAGAATCTTCCTGGTAAGCGCACCTCATGGTGCTACACACATTAATAGAAATGGGCCAAGCAGTGTTTATATGAATACAGTTTCTGTGTCGTTATTTTGGGGCATAAGCTAGCCAGTCGGTCGGGAGCTGGGTGGCAGGAACACAGCAGCCCGTAGCTCCCTCAACATATAGGGCTGTCTGTTTGGTAATCTAGGCTTCATAGGTTTCTCAGTGGGAGCATTTTCAAATAGGTCTTGGAGGGAAGGGATGGCTTTGTCTTTTTTGACCCAGATATTCTGATGAAGGTGACCAAATAAGTAACGCCGAACTCACGAAACAACACACACTTGAGGTCCACAGTCTAACAGAAATACAAGCCATCCTGTCTTCACTGGGTAGAATAAAGGCACGGGCTGGTGAGGGATCTCTGATCTGGGAATGAGATCGCCAAAAAGAGGGCCTGGCTGGCAAGTTTAAGAGCAGCCTTTTCTGCCCTGAGGAGGGGTAGTAAGCCTTCTGGGCTGGGTAGAATAACAGGTGAGCACAGGGCGAGAGGAAACCGTAAGTGGCTAGAGGGGACATCAAGCTGGACAGCTCATGAGACCTCAGCATAAGTCACGAGGTGAGAAAACATGTTGTTTTGCTAAGGAAACGCATCACCCAATAAGGCTGTTCAAATGACCCATGTGGATGTACCTTGCTCTCACTCTCATTGGACAGAATTTCCAAGGCTTCCAGGTGTGACAAACCTTGATATTCATCGAAAAGCAACCCGTAGTGTGCAGTCCTCTCCACTGTGAGCTGCTGGGCCAGCCTCTGCTTCTCCTTCTCCTTGGCCTCTCTCAGCATCTGCAGAGACACAATGGTCATGTACTAGACAGCTCCTTCCATGCTGCCTTCCTGTGCAAGATACAGAGGTGGTGGGGAAGACAGACGTTAACTGAAAAATCACCTTTATCACTTGGAATTTCTCAAAATGATTCTTTGTGAGTAGGTGGTAGTGGGTTCTCCCTCATGACCTCACTGGCTCTGGGTGAGTGGGTTTGGTTTCCAGTACTAGGTATACTTTCCCTATTGTTGAGAGGACATTGGGTCTAATTAGAAAGCTGTTGGTTACTGCCTAGGTATCTGTGCCACTATTACACCCTTCCCCATGCTGGTCATTGCTTTAGTTCATGGGCATCAGAACTGGCTAGGACTATGGGTGGCTCTTGTTCCTTGGAGGCTTGCATGGTGCCTTCTGTTACCATAAAAAACTAGTCCTCAGGGAGGAGGTTTTCAGATTCCCCATGAAGTCTCATCACCATGGCTACCGAAACAAGACATGAACAAAGACAACACCAATGGATATGCTAATGTGAAGGGGGGAAGCTAGTGGGGCCTCAACCCTACGTAAAAATCTATAGGCAACTAAGGAATGCTGAGAGATACTTGGAAGGGCCCCCAAGTATCCCAAACCGAATGGTCAGCCTAAAAACATATATATATATATATATATATATATATATATATATATATATATGTGTAACTTTATACAGACTAAGCAGGTTGTGTTTATATGCTTCGAAATTATATACACGCACACGTTACAGTAATTAAGGAAATACACACACACACAGGTTAAGAGAATAGAGGCCACGAATTTGAGACAGAGTAAGGGGCCAATGGAAAGGGTTGAAGAGAGGAAAAGGAGGGGGGAAGACAATGTAATTATATTTTATTTAAAATATACATTTTAAAAGAATGGTAAATAGATACATGATTGATACTGTTTACTAATGTTTACCTATTCTGTTTCATTTCTCCTCTGAGCCAAGCAAAGCAAGCCTCCGAGCCTAGGAGTAAGAGCAAAAGGAAGCACACAGGGGCTCTGCTGCTGCCCACTGAGGTCTTCTCCCACCTGGTTGATTCTTTTCTCAAGTGTTCTCAAGTGTCCACACTTTCTATACTGACAGTTTTCAGTGCACTAGACATAAAGTGAGGAAATGACCGCTCCAAGGGATGGCTGAGGAGAAGGGGTTTACTGTAGATATGAGAGAGAGAACTGCCAGAGGCAGTGGACAGGTCCAGAGCCGGGAGAGGGAGTAACACAAACATGGCCGGCTGGTAGACTGAATGCAGCCATGACAGGAGAGAGACGGGGAGAGAGAGAGAGAGGAAGGAAAGAGAGACAGCAAAGAGGAGAGAGGGCCAAGAGCAAAGAGGAGAGAGAGAGAGAAAGAGAGAGAGAGAGAGAGAGAGCAAGAAAGAGGAAAAAGAGCTTTGCAGAAATGGCAGGGTTATACAGGAATGAGAAGCTGGAGGAAGGGAAGCCCACAGGCTGAAGAAGTTTTGGGTTACAGGGTGGGGAGGTGGGGTGAGAAGAGCTGAGAGGAGCCACAGGTACTGAGTGTGCCTGGAGGCCAGCATGCACTTTGATATGCAAACAGCACCACAGTTAGCCTGACACTGGGAAATGGCAATTCTTTGCTATCTTACTGAGAATTCTCTGCCCAGGTAGATTTCAAAACAGAAAGAGGCTGGCCTGAGTTTCCTGTTACATTTTTAAAAAAATTTCCATGAAGGAAGCATGAGACATCTTCAGTGAAAAGAGTTAACAAATGAACACCAAATAGAAATCGGCTTATTTTTTTGGGCTGAATTTCCATTCACATTAATAACATCTGTCTTTCCTTCCTCAATTCCCTTCTTTTCTTCTTTCCTCTCCTCTCCCTTCACTTCCCTTCCTCTTCCCTCCTATCACCTACATTTGCAGTGTTGGGGATGGAACCCAGGCCTTGTGCATACTAAATAAGAGACACCCCCAACCCCTCCAGTTATTTTGTTGTTTAAATACAAAGATGACAGAATGGAGGCTATCCATTATTAACAATATTCTGCACTTGCTTGCTTTGGTGCTAGGCATCTTTTATTTGATTTCTCATTAAATTTACAAGGACATTACGTTTATGGAGTCCTTTAATATCTGCAGAGAGCCCCATAAATACACGGGCCAAGGCCACAAGGTCACAGGGGGAAGATCATCCAGGAATAGAGGCTATTATGTGCCAATAAAACAGGCAGCCTCATTTTCCTTTTGGGTTCTTAAGGTTGTTAGCCAAGAACTCGCTAGGCTGTGGAAGGAATTCTCTCTCCTGTCTCTCTTGAGGACTAAATTAGTAAGGTTCTGACTGTTAAGGTTTTCAAAATAACCCAGTGAAACCATTACTGGGAAGGTTTAACACTTGTAATAAAACTCAGCAGCCTCCCTGACCTCAGAGCACTAGAGGCTGGGGTAGGGGCTGTCCTATTGGCTTTAGTGACAATACCCAGAGGACCCATGCCCTTTCCAAAGCTTCTTAAGCAGTGTGGAATCTGGCACACTTCCACCCAGTCTTCCCTTTGGTCCTCCTTCACTGGGGCTCTGACATAAACCTGCTCTGATGGTCCTCCCAGGCCCCATTGGTCCTCCTTCACTGGGGTTCTGATATGTACCTGCTCTGATGGTCCTCCCAGGCCCCATTGGTCCTCCTTCACTGGGGTTCTGATATGTACCTGCTCTGATGGTCCTCCCAGGCCTGTTTTCTCTCAGATAGTAACTCCCTGAACATCTCAGCCCACCTCATGATCTACTCTGTGAGGAACAAGAGCG
Organism: Microtus pennsylvanicus; assembly: GCF_037038515.1. Lineage (NCBI taxonomy): Eukaryota > Metazoa > Chordata > Mammalia > Rodentia > Cricetidae > Microtus > Microtus pennsylvanicus. Next base: position 36,104,688 of record NC_134590.1, read on the forward strand.
ATCCACAGGCTGAAAGGCTTCCCTGTCCTAGGCCCTCCACTGCTCTCTTTGCACCAGAACAGCCACAGTGATCCTTTCTGAGCCCAGGTCAGTTCCTGTCACCTTCCTCCCCCAGCTCACTGACAGCCCTGCAAGTGCCCTCCACGAGGCGCCAACATCTGCAGCCATTGCACCCTGCTTTCGTCGTTGACAATTCCCATTGAGAGCTACTCTCTCAGCTGTAGCGTCCTTGCTGGCCTTTGTGGGTGCTGAGCAGCACATTTCCCTGCACGGTGCAACCTTTTAAATGTAGCTAGCCTGCAGCTGTGACCAAAAGAAGTATGGTAGTTTGGGAAAGGAACTCAGGCCCCTTCTTCATTTCACAACAAAAATAGCTAGAATTTGCCAGATTTTAGACTCAAGTTTTACTGCTCCAACATCATCATCATCTTACCTGGAACAGAAGTTGTACATGTATGTATACATGTGTGCCTTATCAGGTTCTGGGCTAGCTCGTGTAACTGTCACAACATAGTTATTAGGAAGTATTGCTGTCACCTCGTCGCACAGGGGATAAACTGAGGCACAGAGCTGGAAAGCATGGAAAAACCTTCAACAGATTACTAAATAAATAAGTATGCAAGTGTGACTAATATGCTGCCCTTTGGTGAGAGAGCAAGAGCGTGTGTGTGCACGCACGTGTGGGTGCATGTGCGCATGCACATATGTTCCATCTATATGCACAGCAACATGCAAACTCCTATATCCAAATGCGTATTTATCACAATATCTGTGTTTACTGACTGCGTGCACAAGGGACCATTAACAGTGCTTGCTCCTCATGGGGATTTCAGTGGAGTGTGTCAGAAACTTAGCTTTCTTGCTACTTTTTGTGCCACTTAAGTTTGAACACGTGCTTTGACTTTATTGGCTGAAAGGAGAAAATCGATAGAGGATCTATCTAGTCCAACCTGGGACAAGGAAACGGTTCTCTCCATCAGCGTCTTGGTGCGCTTAAACCCTGGGTCGCTTTCTGCGAGGACATTCATGGTTTTCTTTCCAATGAATTCCAGAGCATCCAGACCTCCGCTTAAGACGCTTTTGCCCTGCAAATGAGAAAACCACGGGAGATTAGGTTTTCCTACAGCTTGCTGTTTTGCAGTGGCCCGCAGTTCCAATGTACCCGTCACTCTCTTCAAGTATTAAAATCAATAGAAAACAAGTTTTTCACACCATGAGATTGAACATTTATATAATTCCTGTTTCTTTTCTTCTTGAAAAAAGCATGTCTTGTATAATTGTGGTATTATTAAAAAATGGTGCTGAGGGGGGAAAACAGTACACGTTAGGGATTTGTGTCAGCAGCTCTGGGCATATCAATAGATATGTATCCATGACAAAAAATTAACAGATGACCCAATTGCCTTGTTCGTTTGAAAGAATTTTAGCATAAGTAACGGTATTATTTGGGGTGAGTTATTAAAATGTCAAATACTCAAGCTGATTTAGATGATTTTTTAATCCAGGGCCCCGAAGCAGCAGCCCCTCAGGCTGTTTCAGATGGTTCTTGCGTGCTTTTGGAAACCAGCGAACACCAAATATAATTAGTACATTAATGAAGGAAGACAGCTTGCCTTCCGTGGACCTCCAGCTGTAGAAGTTGTTCTGTTAGCCAGGTATCAGTCTGGAAAATCCCCTTGCCAGACACTGTCTTCCTCTTAGCGGAAATTAAAACAGCCGAGGCACGCACACACTGCTCAAATGAACAGAACCACATTACTCTGAAGCCTCCAGACAGGACTGCAGCAAAACAACACGAATTACAACCTGCAGACACCTGTATTTTCCTCACCTTACACGAAAATGCCAGATTTTAGTTTTATATCATCTACATGTGCTTTTCAATCACCATAATTCAGACATTTCCATTTCCGGCATTTAGAATTTGTTTTCAAATCCGGGATCGGATCGGTACTTTTACGATGGAACAGATTTGTAAAGCAGATACTTTGAAGGATGCTAGGGGGTTCAGTACAAAGTGCTCCCCACTGGCTCACGAACATCCTTGGTCCTCAGCTACCCGTGTTATTTGAGGAAGTTCTAGAAACTTCAGGAGTTGGAGCGTTATTGGAGGAAGTAGGCCAGTGTGTGTGGGGTGTGCCTTAAAGGTTATATTTGGGCTTCAATCGTTCCTCTTTCTCTGCATCCCGGCTGCCAGAAGGCAAAGAGCCCCCTGTATTCTTACTACTCCTGCAACGTTCTGTCCATGGGGCCAAGCAGCCGTGGCCAAAACCTCTCGAACCACAAGCAAAATAAACCTTCTTCCCTGTCTTATTTCTGCCAGGTGTTTTTGTACCAGCAATGATAAAAGCAGCTAATACAGAGGACGGTGGCTTCTCAGCAGCTCCTACTTTCCCATGCTTTGCTCTACGTGGCCCCCAACAGCCTGCCACGACAGGTCACAGAGAACAAAGTGAGAACAGGAAGCATAGGTGCATTGCTGGACAAGGGCAAGCTTGCAGATGGGGTGGGGACTGTGGGAAGCAGTGCAGGTTCAGGAGGACACGGGAAGGGAGCTGAGGATGTGGATGGTGCACTCAAGAATGGATCGATTGCTCAGGACTGGCAAGATGGCTCCGTCGGTAAAGGCGAGAACCCGAAGACTGAGTTCCATACCCAGAAGCCACATAAAGCAGAAGGAGAGAACAAACTCCACAATGTTGTTCTCTCATGTTCATAAGAGCATCACGGTACAGGTGCCCCTCCCCCACCAGATGCATACACAATAATAAATTTAATTTAAAAAAGGGGAGGGGGGTGATGACAAGCCATGATTTTATGTTTTTAGGCCAGAGTTACGAAGTGAGCTTCCTCCACTCCCATGGGCACCCTTGAACGGCTCTGCCGCAGGACTCCTCAAACATTCTTGATAGTCTCCTTCTTCCTGCCCAGCCTAGGGGTCTCGAGATGCAAGTACAGGACAGTCATTTTCTCTACTCCTGGCAGACCTTCCCTCTAACAACTGTGTGAGATAACGCCCCCTGCTCTGCTCGTCTACAGTCTCCTTCTCTCCCATAGTGCATCACACTCCACGGCTGAGCTGACTTCCTGTGACAGAATCTGGCGTCAGCTCCTGCTGCGCACAGAGGACAATCACCTCTCTTCAAAGTCACAAACAGATAAGTGATTAAAAAGGACATGAGCCAAATTTTAGAAAATCTAGTTAGTTTGTTCTAGATAGTGGAATGAGTCTTTTCTTCCTGGCCCCAAGGACCAGCTAGCTCCCCCATCTCACTTGGGATGCCTCGGCTTCCTTTCAACACTATCAGTGTTTTGTTGCCAATAGGAGAGCAAGCTTCCTTCAGGGGTGAGAATGGTTATGTATCCGTCTTTTTAAAAATCAAAAGATGAATAAATAAGCAGGAAGGGCAGGACTTGCAGGGATACATTTAGGGTTCTGCAAGGAAGGGTAGAGTAGGGGCTGCAGGAGTATGGCAGGGCGGGTCTCTGGGCTATTCCTCCTGACTTGTTACGAGTCCTTTGTATGTAGACGATTTCATAATTTTAAGAAAACTGAGACGTGATCCAGGAAGAACAACTGTCCCTGCTCTGAGTTCCTCCCCCACCACCCAGATGTTGCCCTTGCAGCTGCTGGGAAGGACACTGTTAAACCAGATTGGGGGGAAAATGTCTCTTCTAAATCACTCTCTTCTTTCAAACACAGGCTGTATTTCATCTTGCCCTTATTATTTCAGATCCAAGGTTATACCTACTCTGTAGCAAAACAGCATAACAAACTGTAATCCAAAGTCATGAGCAAGGCTGCCTTCTCTCTGATGTATCTGGGTCACGAGATGGAGAGATCAAAAGAAATGAGCCACTAGGGAAAACAGGACCGGCTGGGGACTCACAGTGTTTTGAACCGCGTTGGTGAGGGCTGACAGCATGCCCCTCGACCCTGCTGCCCCTGGCGGAGGAGAAGGGTGGGGGCCTCCGGCAGGGTCCTGATCTGGAGTCACATCTGTCACAGCAAGAGAGAAGACCCCTGTTAGAATCTGTTTTGCTGATCTGAACTTGGGCTTTTTTTCCCCCGCTGTGCAGTTGTGCACACAGCATAATAAAAATCCCCTGAACACTAGGTGAACGCCACTCACTTTCAGAGAGTCCGTTGTCGGCATCAGTTGGGACCCCTTCAGGAGACCTGGAATTGGCACTATGGATTCGTAGGGTTGCCCCAGCCTTTTCTTTGACTGCTGTTAATCCATGACCTGTAGGGAAACAAATATATAGTTCACAGATACATTAGAAGCCCACACGGTCTATAACCCCTGGGCTGATCTCACAAAACCACACAAACCCTTCTGGCTTTGGGGGTGTCTACCCTGAATAAAACAAAATACTCAGCAGCAGGGCATTTAGATTCCTCGGGTTAGGGCCCAAAGATGAACTCAGCTTGGTCAAGGCTAAGGGACCATAAAGAAGCCACCCTCCTTTTGTGACTCAGTTTCCTTACTATGTATCCAGACCCATTTGCCTTCTGCCTCTCACATGGCTGTCTTTCACACTGAGATTCCAAATTCAAGCCAGCGTTTTTGAATGGCATGGCTGTCTCATCTTCCTCATGCCTCTCTAAGTGTCTTATGACCGAGACGCCATTGGTTTTCGTTGTTGCTTGTTTTTTGAGGTCCTGGCACGTCACAGGTGCTCAGTTAACCCTGGGTGATTTGAAGTCAGATGAATTTCAATACATTTCTATGTGTGAACCTAGACATGGTGGCACATGCCTATGATCCCAACACTCAGGAGGCCAAGGCAGAAGGATGCAAGTTTGAGGTTAGCCTGGTCTACAAAGCATTATAGGTCAGTGTGAGCTATGTAGCAAGCTCCTGTCTTAAAGCAAAACAAAACAAAATAAAACCCCCAAATCAAAACAAACAAACAAACAAAACCCACTGCATTTTCTTAAAAGTACACCATGAAGAATCTTGGACTGACCTGAAGGCTTTGAATTAAAAAGGTCAGTCAGTGGGAAAATCAGGAAGCAAACAGCACAAACCAGACTGAAGGTCATTGGTTTTACTCCACTGGGCAGGTAACACCTGTATTTCCAAGAAGGGGCGGTCCTTTATTGCCAAGCCACTGACTTACTGAGTCCTTGATGAATACAGAGCAAAAATCAACCCTTGACTCAGTAGGAAACAGTCTGGTCCCTATTTCATCCAAAGACAGCCTGACATCCTCCACTAAGATGAGCCGTAGCCTTTCTGTATTCCCAGACAGGAAGAAGCAACCAAAACATGTGTGGTCCTCACGGCTATTGGAGTTCTAGAAAGAAAAGCGGCCTGTGCTATCTCCATTCGGGTGCCTGGCACCTGCCTTGACATGCAAGAAGAAAGGAAGGATGTCTCCAGGGAACTTGGGTTTCAAACACAAGGCAGTGGTAAGCATAAAACCTAGAGGCAAAGTGCCAAATCAGAGCTAAGCAGAATCAGAATCACAAAGCACCGTCCAAATGACTGTTCACCCATCTCCAGAGTTAGAGGAAGACACAGATGAATCCGAAGAGTAGTATTCTGTACCTGATGTCAATGCTTACAACCCATATAAAAATCTGGAGGTGGAGGCATGATTTTGTAGTCTCAGAACTAGGCAGGCAGAGAGAGACAGGTGGATCCCTGGGGCCTGATGGCCAGACATTCTGACTGAATCCGTAAGTTGCAGGCCAAGTGAACCATGCTGTCCCCAAAGGCAAGGTGGACAGCATCCCGAGGAATGGCTTCTGAGGCTAACTCTGGCCCCTGCACATCCTCACACATGGCGCCCACACACGAACACATCCTACACACAAAATGCTGTTTTATCAATTAGAACCTGATTTATCAGAGCAACTCAACACAAGGCAATGGTATTTGTTGGTTCCGGTGAAAATCATTTGTCTTCATGGATTACCTACAACCCCTGAAAACCTAGGAAACATGATTTACAACCTTAATTACAATAGAAATATGTGCCTACACTCATGCAGATAATTAAACACAGCTCAAGCTCATTACTGAGTTACTTGAAAAAACAAACTGCAAAGCCCACGACTTAATTGTAAGCTTTCAATCTGGCTTGAATTAATTCTTTCTAGCCTCCAATGAATTCCAAACATTTCAATAGAATTTCATCAAAATTTCAGCAAACATTTAAGTCATTGACGTCAAATTCTTTAAGGTCTTTTTTTTTTTTTAAAAAAAAACCAAAACCAAGACAAATAACAACAACAACGAAAAGATTGCACAGGCAAATCTCCAGCCAGAATGCATAGCTATAGATCTCTGAGAACACCAATCAGAGTAAGTGAGCTTTGGAGGGCTGGGGGTGGGAGTGTGGGCACAGCCTGCTCTGGGAGCTCAGGAAGCCTTACATCATCATCACCCTTTGACCTTCTTGCATCCCTGGCAGGTTAGTATCCTGTCTGTCTCTCTGTAGGGAAGAACAGCCTCTCCTCATCTCAGAGCACAAAGGACTATCAGTTTGTAGTTCCAGCACTTGGAAGGCAGAAGTAGGAGGATTAGGAGTTCAAGACTAGTCTCAGCTATCTAACAAGGTCAAGGCCTACCTGGGCTATAGGAGACACTGTCTCAAACAACACAGACCAACAAAAGGGGGAGAAAGCCTCACAAATGACCGCCCATAAGTGTGCATGAACTGTCTCCAGAACAATCCCTTTGTTTTAGGACTGAAACAGTTTTTATGTGCATGTAAGCAAGGTGTATTTAGTTGAACAGAGATAACAAGAAGCTGCTGTTCTCTGATTAACAGTTCTAATTGTTTGTATGTGAGTAAAAGAAAATATTTTCTGAATTCTACTAGAAATTCAAAGTTAAGTTTTATGTTTCCCCAAAAGCTGTAGTTTTTTTAAAAAATTTTTTTAATTGCCACACCCTATTTAGCCAAGTCACTTCTAAAGCTTGACTTAGTGTGACATCTAGTGCCCAGAAGAAGGAAATCATAGCAGAGCCACTGGCACTTTGATGACTCCATTTCTAGAGACAGTGGCTGGAATCTACCAGCAAGAGAAAGACAACACACGTATGTGACACTATTAAGCGTAGCTTGTGGATTAACTTCACGCCGCCACGGATCCTAACTATCCTAAAACACAGAAGGCCCCAGGATCCCAAGGCTTTGAGGCTGGGGCTGGGACTGGGGCTGGTTTTTGTGCTGCAGTAGAAGGTGAGCACTGGAAAGCAAAACAACCAAAGCAAAACCAGAGAAACAACAAACCCAAATCAAGACACCACGACCTCAAGACCGGTGTAGGAGAGCATCACTTAGAAGCACTCAGCGGTCAGCTGGTACTTAGGTCACCTGTACTGACTCTCTAAAGACAAGCAGGCTGTACTGAAGTCAGCCTAGGACCTTTGGTTTCACCACTTCTCAGCTGTGCGATGTTAAGTAAGTAATTCACCTCTTGGGTCCCTGTCGCTGTGCTTTCTCTGCCAGGAGAATTATAATATATACGTTCTAGAAGTTAAGAGGTGACGTTGCATCCCTTCCGTAACCGAGAAAACGGAGGGCTGTCAAGATGGCATCACCTGCTCCTGAGTTGATAGGTGGGAACAGCATCACTTCACAATAAATAGATAGATATAAAAATAAAGACTCCCTTGCAGCTCATAGTCATTTGTACAGAAGGGAGTTTTCACAGAGGCACCGTGTGGATGAGTTTGCCATTCTTTGTAATAAACACTGATGCTATTTGGACAGGTGGAGGGGGCCATCAGAATGTGAGAAACTGCAGCTAGGGCAAGGATGGGAACGAGAAGAACAGTGGTTCTGAAAAAGTACAACCCAGATGCATTCCACCACCCAACCGGAAATTCTCGCCTTAGATGTGCAGAGCCCTAAAACTGTCACAGCCAACTTTTCAAATAAACACTCAGGCCTTTGGTGGCTCTAGTTATAAGTTTCTCCATTCTGTAGCCGTTTGGCTCTGGAATTTCCATGTCTTGGTACTGCCAGCTCTTGTTTGGATGACTGGACCACCGCTTTACTCTTAGTAATACATTCTAAAGGTAAGCTATGTCTACAATGTGCTTGCGGAAAACCAGAGCTGATTTTCATGATATTGCTCTGAAGTTATCAATATTTAATTAATTTTTTGGTCATTTTCTATATTTTAGACATTTTCTCCCTTTGGTTTCTATATGGAATGACAAAGATTTTTATTGCAGTTTATGAATTTTCCCACAGGCATGAGTGGCAGATGATTGAGTCCTCCTAGACTATGACACAATTTGTCTGTGAGTGACACAGATGCCTTTTAAGAGGGAGGGTCCCGGGCTGGAGAAATGGCTCAGTGGTTAAGAGCACTGGCTGCTCTTCCAGAGGTCCTGAGTTCAATTCCCAGCAACCACATGGTAGCTCTCAACCATCTATAATGAGATCTGGTGCCCTCTTCTGGCCTGCAGACATGCATGCAGACAGAACACTACAAATGATAATTAATCTTAAAATATATACATATATATATATAAAGAGGGAGAGTCCTCTGAAAAGAACTGTTGGCTGATAAATCTTTGACTTCACATATACATTGGGATGGTCGCTTTTTTTTCACTTCCTCTTACCTTAGAGTCAAAGTAATAAGCCACAAGACAAGAAGGAACCATGTAGAGGAGACAGACACCCATCTGGGTACTGTATGTTTCCAGTCGGCCCAGTGGCCCAGTGGCTACACATATGTAATTCCTTCTGCAGGTAACTATGAGGTGGAAAGTGGGAAGGGACCTTGAACTTTCTCAAGTACCTCTGCTCGCTCTTTTTCAAATAGAGAACCTAGGTGTTACAAAGCGCACCTACAAGGTGTAGCTACTGCATCACGGTGTCTTACCACGACAGGTTAGAGGTACTCAAGACTGAGTCTCACGGCCTGCAAGCATGGTTCAGTGTTCACTCCAAGAAAGCACCACCTTCCAAGTGTTTCTATACTGTTTTCTTTCCTGCCAACTCTGAAGACTCACACCCTGTACTGCAGTGTCCTGCCTTGTGAGCTTCGCTTGTGTTTCTAGCGCTGTGGGCAACCATATGTGAAGGACTGTGTTCTGCTGCCTCTCCACAAACGAATTACCCTGGGGGTAACAAGAGGCTTTGAGTGGAAATCAATCACAGTTGAATGTGGTTACTTTCTTTCTTTCCTGTCTGCAGGCAATTTATAAACCTTCAAGAGCTTCTCTGTGGCTATGAGTGCCCTCTGCCTTCTAATAAGTTTCTTTGCCTCACAATGATAAACTGCTTATGCAACAAAGACCTGGGATTGCCCTTGTTTTTTAATGTGATGGAAGTTACCCCTCAACACCAAATTAGCAGCTCAGGCAGGAACCTATAACTTAAAAAAATGTGTTTTTCTATTTCTAAATCTTTATATTTTTTTTTACAATTTTACATATGTACACTTTGCGTACTTACTGACTAACCTCACCTCCTATGTCCTACCTCTCCTTACCCATTCATATCTCTCTTTCTGTATGCGTGCCCACACACACACACACACACACACACACACACACACACGCTCGTGCATTTGTATGTGTTCCACTGAGATTAATGAGAGCTGCCTGTGTGACCATGGATTTGGAGGAATCTGTCGGGGCTTGGAGCATCAGCAGCATTGGAACCTATAACTTTACAGAATCACTGTTCATAGATGGTCCCGTTCCAACCCCCACTCCGGCAGTGACTTTTCCATTGTCTTTTGAGAATCCAAGTCTCAACCACTGCTCTCTGGTTCCAGCTTTGAGACCCCTATCTCCTCTCATGCTGTTTAGTTCTGTGTAAGGTCTGCAAAGAAATTCATCTATGTTTAAAGTATACTGGTTTTAGGGTAGTTCAACACACACAAACCAATCAATGCAAACACAGTACATAAACAGATTCAAGGACAGAAAAAAACAGTATATATTGCTGTTACTTGGGATCTATGATGGTTAATGTTGATTATCAACTTTACCGGATTAAGAAACACCTAGACAAATAGTGGATGTCTTTGGATGTGCCTTTGATGGTGTTTTCCAGAGATGATTGATGGATTAATTCCTTGATGAATTTACAGAATAACATTGCTGGGAGGTGATGAAACGGGCCTGTGCAGAGGAAATGAGTCTCACGGACTGTGTCCTTGGAACTCTACCCAGTCTCCCTCCCTCCTGAGTTCCCCCTTGTCCTGCCTCCTGTCTTCCATGAGGTGAGGGAGAGAACTTCCTCTGAAACAGGCTCCTGTCACCATGGTGACACCTCATCCTGGATGCAGACACACTGAGGCCAGTGACCACAGACGGCACCTCTGAAGCCCTGAGCCAATGCGCGGCTCCTCCCTTTAAATTACCCTCAGGCCACAGTGACGCAAAGGTCACTACTACAGGCCATTGCTGTTGAGTACACTGTAGAGCTATACTAGCTATGCTATGCACTGACTGGAAGTCTATAAAATATGCCTTGAGACAGTCCAGGAAGGATGCTCAGTGACATTTCTTCTGAGGTCACGGGGGCAGTGACAGTGAGTGGTGATGAACAATGCTAGAATTTGTCCAAAGACACCGGGTGGTCAATACCTGTACCTGGACTCTTGACCTAAAGGGACCATAAGACGGTAAGTGTAGACTGGTTTTAAGTCTCCAAAATTTTTGTGGTAGTGTTGTTGTTTATTTGTTTTGTTTTGTTCGAGACAGGGTTTCTCTGTGTAGCCCTGGCTGTCCTGGAATACATACTCATAGAGATCCACCTGCCTCTGCCTCCGAGGGCTGAGTTTAGAGGGGTGTGCCATCATCATCACCCACCTCTGGTAGTGTTAAAACAAGGCGGGTATATTAAACTCCATTCGCGTTTACGGGGTCTGTAAATGTGACTGCATGAAAGCATAGCCTGACCACATGAGAGCGAGATGGTTAGTGACAGCTGGATCTGCTCTAGAGTCACCTAGGAGACAATCCTCCAGGCATCCCTTTCCTGTATCACTGAGGCTAAATTAGTCTCTGAGTATATCTTGTTAAGTTAATTAAGGAAAGACCTGCCCATTGTTGTAGGGCTATATATTATACAGGCCCATATGCCTACATTGTATGGTGGCCATAGTTTGCACCCGGCCTCACAGAAGGCAGTCACTTCGCCTTTCCAGACAAACCTAACAAAGGGTCAGGATATGCTAATGTTGTTCTGCTTCTTCTTTGTAATTTGGAGAACGCAATTCAGCCTACGTGACAGAGCAGGCATAGATAGGTGTGGGCGTGACCTTAGACCTTTGCCTGGTTACCTAGGAAACAGAATACTAATAAATTTCTCCCTCAGTTTATGGTTTGGTATAAAAGCTGTTTGGAGAATAAACACAAGTGAATTTTCAGGATGTGAACTCAGGATTTCATGAGGGATCTCTGAAAATCTCCCTACTGATAAAGCCATGTGAATTATGTTTTTAATCCCACACCCCCCCTCTGGTCCAGAGAAATAATTTATGGTCCGGGCTGGCACCAGACCTCAACACATTCTGGGTGGCTCCATTCTCTGGTGTGTGATCCTGGACTGTATAAAAATGAGAAAATGAGCCAGCAGGACTGCTATACAGGTCAAAGTTCTTGCCACTAATTCTGATGACCTGAGTTCAATCTCCAGGGCCAACACGGTGGTAGGAGAGCTGCCTCCTGCAGGCTGTCTTCTGATCTCCATACGTGGACTGTGCTCCCCTCTCCCCAACAATAATAATAAATAAAATGTAATAAAATGTTTAAGAAGAAAAGGAAAAGTGGACCAAATACAAGCATTAATCATTTTCTGCTTCCTGGCCATGGCTGGAATATGACAAGTCATCTCGGGCTCCCGCTGTCAAGTCTTCCCTGCCATGATGACTGCACCCTAGAACTGTGAGCAACCCTTTTCCTTAAGTTGCTTTTGTCAAGATGTTGTGCAACAGCAATAAGGAAAAAAAACTAGGGGTGACAGTGGGAATGGGGTGACAGAGACTGGCACAATGGCGATGTTGGTCCATGGGCAGGACCATAAGCTCTAGGCTCTGTTGGGTCAACTGTTATGCTGGGGGCAACCAGCAGGGCCTTTAAGTGGCTGTGAAGGCAGCAACATCCTGTACTTATCATCTTCATGGCGCCTGAGGTAGAGGGACTTCAAAAGTAACACCAAGCCCAAGTGAAGGTTGAGATGGGAGATACTGCCGACAAGGCCTAAAGGACAGAGTCACAGCCTGCCTTCCCTGCACAGGCAGCACCACATCTACCGGTTACACCTGAAACAGGTAACAGAAGCCAGATGCTCAGGAGTGTAGCCCACCAGAAGCAAGGTGCGCACCTGCCAAGGCCAGATGACATGAAGAGAATGCTGGGCTGTTGCACCAACAGGAAAGCAACCTGTCAGTGCTGAGAAGCCCCACGAAAGTTCAGGGAAGTCCAGATCCAGTGAATAGGTGAGCCACTGAGGGGTGAGACATAATGGAGGACTCACGGGGGTGTTGTGGAGTATCTTCAGGAGAGCACTCCAAAGTGTGCTCAGAAAGGACCCATGACCGTTCATTCCCATAGGGATGATGATTTCTTTGTGCACTGTAGACTGTGTATTTACAGTTTAAAGAGAAAAGGCATTGAACCTTCTGTTGTGGAATATTTGTTTAACCATGTAAAGATTTGTTGCGTTTGTTTTTGTTGTAGAATATTTGTTTAACTATGTAAAGATGTGTCACATTTGTTTAACTATGTAAAGATGTGGTGCTGTTTTACCTTGTCTGCCTAAGGCATCTGATTGGTCTAATAAAAAGGCTGAATGGCCAATAGTAAGGGAGAAGGGATAGGTGTAACTTCCAGGCAAGGGAAATAAGTAGGAAGAGGAATTTAGGCTTGAGAAAGAAAGAAAGAAAGAAAGAAAGAAAGAAAGAAAGAAAGAAAGAAAGAAAGAAAGAAAGAAAGAAAAGAAAAGAAAAGAAAAGGAAAGGAAAGGAAAGGAAAGGAGATGCCAGGGAAAAACCAGGGGCCAATCAACCAGACATGGAGGAATCAGGAAGGTAGGACATACAGAATAAAAGAAAGCTAAAAAGCCCCGAGGCAAAACATAAATGAAAAGAAACAGGTTAAATGAAATTAAAAAGAACAAGTGGGGACAAGCCTAAGCTAAGGCCTAGTATTCACAATTACCAATAAGTCTCTAAATGCAGACCTTGGCCAGGCCTGTGGGCTTAAGGCTTGACTTTCACAGACCAAGGAGGGGCAGAGCCACCTGCCAGAGTTTCACAGTGGAGGGCCTAGCTGTTACTTAGCAGCTTAAGGTTTGGCTCACATGCTCAGAGAACACTATGGGTGCACAATAAAAGAGGTCCAGACTGAAAAAAATCTTTAAACAGGTTACAGTGTGAAATGGTACTTAAGAAAGAAAAGAAAATGGATATAGACAGTCACAGAAAAAGTAAATAGTTTAAAAATGATTAGGTAAAGTCTTTAAAGAAAGAGTAAAGTAGTATAAAAAGAATAAGTCATGTAAAGATGGGAGATACACAGGGAGTCTGGATCCTGTATGGTGCTTTGTTGACTTTGAATTTTTTGAATGTTGCTGAGTGAACCACAGCTGCTAAGGGACAATAGACTGTAAAAAGAAATGCTGAATTACACCAGCCGAGATACTTTAGGGATGCTTTAACTTTAAAATGGAATTCAGAAAGTGTATTGTGTTGGGGAAAGATTATGTTTTTATTTCCACAGGAAATGAAAGGCTGTGGATTCCTTCAAAATTAATAGAGATCAGATTTGACTCTGGGAGACACCCTGAAAAATCCTGGCTACAGACATAAAGAAATAAACCTAGAAAACCTATACAGGTGACATATATGCTGATCCCTTGACATGGGAACAGCTCTGAGGCTAGAGGAGACATGGTAAATCTTGTTGGTTACACAGTCCTCATGACTTACTATTACATGGCATCTTTTCATATAGCATGGATAGAAGTTTGGTTATACAGGTCTATTGTAAAATATTATTTTAAGATCTGTTATATTTGTGCATTTGTTTTAATGATGCAAAGATGTGTTGCCTTCTTTTATGTTGCATTTAACTAGTGAAGCTGTTTTACTTTGTCTGTATAAAACACCCGCTGCTGCCGGTCTAACAAAGAGCTGAATGGCCAATAGCAAGGCAGGAGAAAGGATAGGCAAGGCTTAGGGTGTTGTGCCTACGCAGTTCATTTTAAAATGTAATATAAGGTTCTAGTTCTTGAAAACTATTATTACAGAATGTTTAGGATAATTTGAGAATGCAGGTTAGTAGTTAGTCATCTGTCATAATCAAACACGTTACATATGTTTTCAAAGTTAAACAGATGTATTTTAGATAGATAGGTGATTTTCAAATGCTTCAGAGACCTACAGAATATGGCGTTAAGATGTTTAATAACCTAAGACTTAGTGAGGCATTGCTCCCGACAGCACCAATCTACTTCATAGAAGGATGATGGGTATTGAAGAACCTCCATATGGAGTTTGCTTTCATTTTGGGTTAGTAATACAAGTTAGGATAGAAAGTAAATTAGGTACACAACTTTGGATTCACCAAAATAGAGTATTTTCTATGAATTTTCCAAATGCAAATGGACTAGATATTATAAATGTAATTCTTTCTTTTTTTTTCTTTTTTTAAAATATTTATTTATTTATTATGTACACAATATTCTGTCTGTATGCCTGAAGGCCAGAAGAGGGCGCCAGACCTCTTTACAGATGGCCGTGAGCCACCATGTGGTTGCTGGGAATTGAACTCAGGACCTTTGGAAGAGCAGGCAATGCTCTCAACCTCTGAGCCATCTCTCCAGCCCTGTAATTCTTTCTTGATAATTGTTCTTATTGTATATAGTTGTACTATGCTGAAGCTAAAAAATTTATTTTCCTTTTTATTTAGACAAAAAGGGAAAAATGTCGCTGAATATTTTTTTAACTATGCAAAGAGAAGAAGAGAGTTGTTCAGCTAAATGTATTCAAGGGATGGCAAGGCCCTCTCTCAAACAAACAGAACACCAAAGTGACATAAAACAAGCAAAAACTAGTAGAGTTGGATGATAAACACATAGCTATAAGTAAGCTGGGTGGTGGTGGTGCACACATGTAATTCCAGCCCTCAGGATGCTGACACAGGAGAATCACAAGTTCAAGGTCAGCCTAGACTATACAATAAGACTCACTCTTTTAAAAAATCTGTGTGTGTATCTGTATTTATGTATATGCATAAATATGTGTGTACATATGCATTTATCTATATCTTAAATCTATACTTTTAGGGATAATAAAGATAGTGGTTTAAAACCACATTACGTGGTTTCCAAATTCCACCCCAAACAATACTGACTTGAACACTGAACATGGATTTCAAATGTTAAACTCCACCAATATATGCTATGTCACCATCTCTTGTCCCATCAAGCTTCTGAACTCTGTTCTGGTGCAACACCCAACACTTACCTACTGTGGCTGATGCAGATGAGAGCAGAGATTTCCCCCAGGATCCCCAGCCTGCCCATCCTCCTGCCCGTGGTGGAGAGTCCACAGCCTGCAGAAATAAACATTAGCAGCAGGTCAGATATTCACTTTGTCCCTGAATGGAAAATCATTCATTCAGAGATGCAGAGAAGATTTCAGAAAAAAAAACAACAACACCAAGTTAACCATATCTCCTGGGCATATAGTTTATATGGGTCATAAACGAGTATCTTGACCCCATTGCAGTATGCACTTTGGAACCAAACCTAGTAATGGAAGTGTTGGCTCCTGCGGACTTGGCCAAATGTGAGAAGGGAAATGTACTCCTCCCATCCCATGAAAGACAGGGACAAGGGCTGGCAGGGCTGAGGGGTGGGGTTAGGGGAGTGGAGGAGGTCAGGGAAATGTAACACATTAGAATCTAAAAGTGATGGAAAATATTTAAAATGATCCTGGTTTAGCCCATTCTTACAGAGCTAAATAAGTGTGTCTTTCAAGACAGTTAACTTCCAGACTTGTGGAGGGGGGATGGGAATGGTAGTGTGGTTGGTGAGTGGCGGTGTCCAACACCACTAAGTGTGCAATGGGGCCATCAACTAGCCTGGAGGGGGGTGGGGACCACAGAAAGCTTTATGGGATATTTGAATTCAAGCTGTCAGCTTCACTCAAATGACCCCTGCCACTCAGCCCTCACCTGCAAGGGTGAAACTCTTTCTGGCCGATGCAGTCAAATTCTGTCTCCCTGGTTCCCGAACTATAGACTGGAGACTGTGGTTTAGTGCGAGTTGTCTGTTTCAACAGAATGTGAAAACTCAGGCAGTGTGGGCCACCCTAGTCTATTCGCTGAACCAGTGAAGGGAAAGCAGGCTGTGCAGGATGGAGCTGCACCCAGGCCACAGCACAGATTTTCTGAAGTATCTCAGCTCTGTGATTTCTAGTTTGGGGACCGGCCTCATTCCCAGATTTGTGTTCTGGAAGATTCCCCCAGTTTGGCTTCCCTCCCTCCCTTCCCTCTTGATCTCTCTTTTTGTCTTCCCTCCTTTCTTTCTTGTTCTGGCCACTAATCCACCCCCAGAGTCAAGCAGAGTGCTTTGGTATTTGTTGGATAAATGGCCGACATTCATCCATTTTCTCTCTCAGGTCTGCAGGAGATTCTGTTAATCGTATCAAGTGAGTCCAACGCATTTAGCGGAAGCACAGCTTCCTCTTACTGTTCACAAACATCATAGAAAGCAAAGGAAGAACAAACACATCGACCAAGTATTCGAGCTTTTTAATAGGAACGAAGGGAAGGAGGCCTATATAATCCTGAGGCTGGCTGTCAGTCATCCCAGTTCCCTTTTCCCTGTTGCCTCTTACTCTTGCAGATAAAGGTGGTATCATGCCCAGTTTTTCACCAAAATGTGTATAAATAAGGAAATGTTGGCTTTTGTGATAAATTTTCAGTTATGGTCATTGCCAACTCTTTCTCTTCCTTTGGGCCCTGAATGTTGATATGATACTTAACCGTGAAGCAGTCACTTTGCTGCTTCAAGGAAAGCTCAGGGAAGCGGCAACCCTGGTCCTGATGCTGATGGGCACTATGCCAACACCAGGAGCTGCTTGTCTTCATCTTTCCTTTAATGGGAGAAAAATACATTGCTGCTCTGTAGACCACTACATGTTGAATTTTATTCATTTATATCTTGACGCATTCCTGACAGCATCCATCCAGCAGAGACATGAGAAATAGAAAAGGCCATAGACTTGAATTGCTTAAGCTTGAGTCTAGGTTCTGCCGTTCTGGACAATGAGTTACTAAAGTTCCTCTAAACCCTCATTCATTCATTAAAAAATGCAAGACGTGACAGAAGAGAGCTTTCAGAATGGGGCAGGGGATACACTCAGTGCTACCATAGACGTTTATGAAATTGTACACAGAAGATGTATATATATATATGTGTGTGTATATATATATATATATATACACATATATATATGAACTCTCAGAACCAATAACTCCACAGGTTTTGTGAAGATTAAAAGAATCATTTCATATAAAGTTGTGAGTGGAAGCCCTGCAATATAAACAGTCTGTGGGTGTTAGATAGTAACAACACGGAACATCAGCCTTAAGGCTACGATGTAGAGAGGTTGGCAAGCTGGCTGTCAGTTTTTCCCTCTGTCTGGAAACAGAGAGGCTTGTCAAGGTGAGTGGAACACTCATGACTCATGACGGTCTGCAACTCGTTTGTGGTGTCTGCATCGATCACCTCACCTGGCAACTGAATCCAGTGGCAACTTCGTGCCATCAGAAACACAGATGTAAGCTGATGACTAACATCACCCATTCATATGGCCAATCACTGCCCATGACTAGGAAGGACAATACACGCAGGGGTGACAGCTTCTGACTGAAATCTATACAATATTTAATATGCCCTGACAGTTGGTAATTGACTAGCAAATGGAAAAGAAATGTCAAATGATTCTAGAATGTTTTGCCGTGTAATAAGCAACACTTCACCTGCTTTATTAAAGTTCTTGACATTGAGCTGGGGTGTCTAGACGAGTTGTAAGGATATTTGTAATCAACAGAAAAAATTACAAACTAAAGATTAACTGTGAATTATATATCTCATCATGAACTTTGTCTCCACTAACTAGTCATTATGCCACACACTTAGAAGCCTATAAAATTGTATAACATAGGACCGCTGAGACGGCTCAGTGGGTAAAAGCACTTGCCACACACGGTTGATGTCCTGAGTTCAAGCCCTGGTAAGGGCAGAAGGAAAGAACCTTCTCCACAAAGTTCTCTGACCTCTACATGTGTGCTATGGTAACATGTGCAAACACACACATACACAGCCAAATAAAAGTAAAATAAGCAGAGTGGGTGAGCTCACACCCCACATTACTAAATGTTGTCGTAAAGCTTTCCTTCTCATCCTTTGCCTATGTATCTCCCACCTGCTACAACAGAGACCATCACGGCCCAGCTCAGACATCATCCTATGAGAACGCTACACGTTTTTCTCCTTCTCACAGAGTCAGAAGAATGAGTTTGGATAGTAGGAGCAAATCAGGCTTAGATTTAACAAGGACATCTAAAACCTCATTGGAAGGGCTGGAGCGAGAATCAGCTGATGGCTCAGCTGTTAAGAGTGCATGTCTTTAATCCCAGCACTCAGAGGCAGAGGCAGGCAGGTTGCTGTGAGTTTTAGGCCAACCTGGTTTACAAAGAGAGTTCTAGGACAGGAGGGCTGTACAGAGAAACCCTATCTCGAAAAAACAAAATAAAACACAAGAAGGGCTGGAGAGATGGCTCAGTGGTTAAGGGTACTGATTGGTCTTTCAGAAGACCTGGGTTTAATTTCCAGCACTCATATGGTGGTTCACAACCATCCATAACTTAGTCTCAGGGGATTCAACACGTTCTTCTGAAATCTGCAGGCCATGCATGAGATGCACAGACATATGTGTAGACAAAACACCCATATACATAAAAGAAGTAAATAAAATTTATATATAAAAAAACCTACTTGGTCCTTTGAACAATAACAACCATTGTGTGGTACTAAGCATATCTAACAATGCAGGATTCTATGGAGCTCAAAGTTCCTCAGTTAGAAAAGACATTTAAATACCTAGCGTCCTGCTTAACATCAAATAAAAAGTACTTTTTAGGACGGAGCTATAGCTTGGTGGTAGAGTACTTGACTGACAGGAGCAAGGCCCCAAGTTTCGTTCCTCACACCATCAATACCACCAGCAAAACAAGACATCATTTACTGAGGCTGCGAGTGTGGCTCGGTCACAAAGTTCGCCTAGCTTACACGTGAAACCCTGGATTAGATTTCTAGGAAAACAATGAACTGCTTGTTTATTTAGGTGAACATGTTCAAAACTATAAACAGACAGAAAGTAAAAACCATCACTGAATACAAACACCATCCACAGTTAGGTGGAAAATATATATTCCTATGTTAAGGGTAAAAGACCAACCTGGATGTCCCATCCCCAAGACAGATGAGGAATCCGGTACTGTGTGTATCTTTGTACCAGGGGTGCTGGCCATTGGATCCAGGAGACCAAGCCTTCCTCCAGTTCTGTAACTCATGGCACAGATACTCTAACCTTAGTAGGAAGGTTGCAAGCTGTCCTGGGCACCTACAGCCCTGTCAGAAGGTCTGGCTTGCAACGACCTCAGTTATTTCCAAGTAATTTTCTTCCCTGATGAATATACACAACTCAACTCTAGGAAGATTTAAAAATTAAATGTAGAAAGGCTAAAGCCCCAAAGCCATGCTATTAATGTTTTTTGGTCCACATTTGACCTTTTCTGTCCTACTAATATTTATGGAACTTAACAGGGTGACAAGGTTTGAAAACCAATTTACAATGAATAGCTGAATTATCACCTTAGAGACTTTAAGCCAAAATTGTGCCGCATTTAGGAATACTATATTAACGTTTAGGTCTTTAAGTCTACTCTATAAATTTAATAGCTTTATAACAATTATTAAGCACTCAGCAAGGTTTTGTAACCTAGAGATAAATGATGTACTTAAAAGGAAATAGAATGTATCGCATTTTTGTTATTTAAAACATTTGAATGTATTCAAGTTGGGAAAAAAGGACCAAACATTAATCAAATCTCCCTGGAAAGTGGCTGCTCTGTTTTGCTTAGCTTGCATACAGAATCATGATTTGTGAGATGAACATAATCCCAAGGGAGAATTGAGTGTTTGAAATTGCAGTCTTAATAAACTAAACACTAATTGTTTAAATTAATTAAGCAACTAAGCAGATCTTTTTATGTACAACATGCACACCAGCTTACACCAAAACCCATCGAAGGACCTAAATCTAAGGATCCCAAAGCCAATTGATGATTTTGTCCTTTCCATTGTCATGGAAATAGTGTCATCCTCTGAGTTACACTGTTTTCTCCACCTGACTCCTGCAGGGTTGGAGTCGGATGGTTCTCCATCCCGTCTTTGTTTATCTCCATCAGTGACTCCTCACATCTAATCATATCCAGTGTCTCCACCACAGCTCTACTGCAGAAACAAGGGGCTTCTTGCAGACTTCTCTGGTGGATGCTCCACATCTTTCTTCTTCACCTCTTCGGAAAGGTGGCTACTTCCTTGCCCGCTGCTATTACCACTTCTCCATCTAACACAGCAAGATTCCTCCTGGCACCACTTCCTGGAGCCACTTGCATCGAAGTCACAATGACTTCCTTGGTGTCAAGCTATGGATTCGTGTTATTCGTTATTATGTGACGTCCCAGTAGGATCTGAAGCTTAACCATGTTTAGATTTAAAGCTCTCTAGTTTCATAGCAGCGGAGCCAGTCCACTTTTCTTTATCATAACAAAATATCAGAGGCAGGCACATTTTAGAGGAAAAGGTGTTAACTTAGTTCACAGTTCTGGAGATTCCGAGGCAAGCTCAGAAGTGGCTTGGATGGTGGTTCACATTCATTGGTTCACAGTGGATGGTGGAGCATGTGAGGAAGGAATGGCATCTCAAAGTAGGAAGTTAGAGAACAACTCAGGGCTTAGCTCATCATAGCTTAACAATTCATTCTTGTGAGAGCTCAAGAGTCTCATGGGGGGACCTTAACCCTTTCTTAGGACAGCTTCCACAGGAACTAAGGGACGTCCACTGAGCTCTAATTCCAAAGGTCCAGCTTTCCAACATCACCACACTGAGAACCAACCTTCTAATCTTATCTCTTAGAGGTTGTCTTGGTTAGGGTTTCTATTGCTGTGAAGAGACACCATAACCACGGCAACTCTTAGAAAGGAAAACATTTAATCGAGGCATTGGCTTATGGTTTCAGAGGTTCGGTCCATTTTCATCATGGAGGGGGGCATGGCAGCATGCAGGCAGACATGGTGCTGGAGAGGTAGCTGAGGATGCTACATCTCTCAGGCAACAGGAAGTCAACTAAGACACTGGGCAGTATCCTGAGCATAGGAACTCTCAAAGCCTGCTCCCACAATGACACACTTCCTCTAACAAGACCACACCCACTCCAACAAAGCCACACCTCCTAATCGTGCCACTCCCTATGAGATTATGGGGGCCAGTTACATTCAAGCTACCACAGAGATCCAAGTAAACTCTATCAAATAGCATTGCCTCTGCCCGATCTTCTCATTATTACTTTTTTTTTGTTTTTTAAACTTTTAATGATGTAAACAAAAATATACCTAAAAGCGAAGCTTCTGGAAAAACCATTTGTTCTTCCCTGTCTTGTATCGTTCCTCAAATTTGACCTTGGCTTCCCGCCTTGCCTTGCGTTTTAGGGCTGGGTCCCTAAAGACATCCTTGTTGACAACAGTTTTGTCCAGGGGGATGTCCACAGAGTACCTTGTGGGCATCAGGTGGTTGTAGTTATAAACCTTCACAAAGGACTTGATCTTGGATCTCTTAGCGACCTTCTTGCCCATGGCAGCTGCCACTTTTCGGGGATAGCGGTCAATTCCAGCATGGCTGTAAGGGCGGTCTGAGGTGCCATCGTCAATGTTCTTCACAATGACGGCTTTGCGTCCCGAGTAGCGTCCAGCCAGGACGAGCACCACTTTCCCGGGTTTCATGAACTTGCCCATTTCGACAGCGAGCAGCCGGTTCCTCGTTATTACTTTTTTATTGTCAGCATTTAGGACTATGATTTCAGTTATTTTTAGAACATTCTTACATACATAGAAGATATTATATATGCTTCTTAGATTAAGTTACAATTAAGTTAATTCCAATAAAATACGTACAGTCCAGGTCAGCAGGGCATCCTCATTGGAAAAGTCATACTCCTGAGGCAGCCATAATAGGCAATTCTATTATCCCTGCCCCCATCGACATCGATGCTTTGCTAGTTAGCATTCTGAATTGCAGAACTGATTTTAATTAGGGAACACATTATACTTTTTACCAGCATCCCGAATATCTGAAAAGAAAGATATTCATGATTCGTAGATGGTTAAATATATTTAAGAGAGTCTTCCCACCTTTACGTGTCCAGGCATAAGGAAGCCTTTTGGGCCAGCTAGCCTACAATCAGTGTGCTCTGGGTTCAGTGAAAGATACTGTCTTAAAAGATAAGGTTGGAATACAAAGGTGTAGGACTCGGGATTAACCTCTAGCCTCCACATATGTGTTCACGCATGTGCAAACACACACACACACACACACACACACACACACACACACACACACACACCCCAGAATTTAGAGAAACTTGGCCTGGGCTGAGCCTTTTAAGGATCACTAGGCTGGTACATCTTGCAAGATCCATAAAAACAAGAATCATTTGTATCATCCTCAACGAAGACTAACCTTTCTGAACTTGGGGAAGACTTCAGGACTGGTTTAAATTAACGCTCCAGGGAAGGCTTTTCCCACACTGCTGTGGTCACTGCTTCTCTATGACTGCCTGTCCTAGCTAGACCACAGAAATCCTGTAGATGCCACATTCCTCACCTCTCTGGTGGCATGCAGCTGGAAGAGCTGCCGGAGGAGGTTATCCTAACATCCGAGGTTCGAGGGAGGATGGGGACTCTCTCCCGCACATGTTTAGAGAAAATTGTGCAGAAAGGCTTAACGCCATGGCTCCTGAGGACAGAGGAGGAGTCCTGAGGACAGTTTCTTTGAGAGCAGAAATGGTGTGATCAGAGCAGTGTGATGGAAAGTCCCGACTGACAACATGATTGAACTAAGAAAACCTAGGAGTGCTCTCTGTGAGTGTGTCTGGGGGCGTTTTCAGAGGCAATCACACACAGGGGTGCCAACCTCGTGAGTGCACCAATTCCTTGGTGGGTTCATAACATTAAGGCATTATTAGCAGATGGTAAACATATGAAGCAGGATGCCACTGGGGACATATCCCGGGGAGCTTGATAGGTTCTAGTCACTTCCGGTATCTTCCTTCCACTGGGGACATATCCCGGGGAGCTCGATAGGTCCTAGTCTCTTCCCGTATCTTCCTTCCACTGGGGACATATCCCGGGGAGCTCGATAGGTCCTAGTCTCTTCTAGTATCTTCCTTCCACTGGGGACATATCCCAGGGAGCTCTACTGGTCCTCGTCACTTCCGGTATCTTCCTTCTCTCTGCTTCCTGTCTACCACAAGGCAAAACACACTTTCTGTCATATGCTCTTGCTGCTGTGATGTTTGGACAAAGTCACCACGGCCCATGCCCTCTGAAACGATGAGTCAGAGGAAATATTCCCTCTCCTTAGGTTGTCTGTGCTGGGTGTTTGTGCACAACAACACAAAATAACTGATCCAGTCGTCACTGGCAGACTGCTGGCCACATCCTGTCCTTTGGCTTCGTCCTGGTCAACACCACTCTACTGTCAAGGTATAGATTCCACTCATTCTGGTAAAAGTGAACAGAATGGCAGGACCCAGATTCAAAGCAACTATGCAGATACAGTTCACTTAAAGACAGACATTCATGCACAGTGTGACAAACTCTAATGCGTTCTAGAAGACATTTTTCCTACAGAGACATCTTTAAAGGGGTTCATGAGCCTTTGTCAGGCTTAGCTACCTTAGGATCAAGGAGGCTTTTGAACCTGACTATTTTCCAATAGAATCTTTCATACTAAGGAACCTGTGTTCAGTAGCCAAGTAACCAATTTAGAAATGAACTTCTATTTCAAGGGCTTCCTTCCTGCCTGCCTGCTTCTATTTTTTTTCTAAAGAATTTATTAAAGAAAAACTATCTGGCTCGATGGTTGTTTTCTTCATTGCAAAAAGATTTCCTGTAAATAGCCAAAAAAAAGGCAAATATAATAAAAGACTAGTATTTAAAGATTATGTTCAAAATCGATCACTTCTAATAATAACTTAAGGAACTCAAGATAAGAAACTAAGGGAGAGAATAGAATGTCCTGTAGACAGAAAGTAGGGTTCAACCTAAAGGTCAGAAAAGAAAAATAGCCAGCCACTGGCTCTTATCTCTACCTCAGTCCGAAATGGTGATCCTGCCTTCAGGAATCTCAGAATGAGACTGTGAGTGAGAACTGTCTCTTCCTGTCTCTCTAGTGCTGGGATTAAAGGCGTGCACCACTATCACCCAGTTTCTATGGCAAACTAGCGTGGCTACTGGGATTAAAGGTGTGTGTGACCACCGCCTGGTCTGTAAGGCTGATCAGTGCGGCTGTTTTATTCTCTGAACTTCAGGCAAGCTTTATTTATTAAATATAAATGAAATGCCACTATGATGTCCCTTTCTGGTAATTCTTTAAGTGAGGCTAAATTTGCTCCCACACAGAGGGTTAAAATCTGACTCTAAAGAATAAGTGTAAATATTTTGAAGGCAATTCGACAGCATGACCATTTACCAAAATAATAGTAAGTTCTACCTTACAGCCTATGACTGCCTAAGCCGTGAGCTTTTCACTAGGATTACGGTACCAAACTTGAAATTCTTCCCTGTGGAACAGGCCTCACAGCAAATCACAAAGGGGTTGGTTTCTCTGGTTACTTCCATGCCACTATTGCACCAGCAGCCCCTCTTGCCTGCCAGGTCAGGACTGCAGCAATTAGGGTGCAGTATTGAGGGAGACCACTGATGGCGTCTGTCCCCCAACAGTTTGCATAGTAACTTCCAGCACTCTGAAAGCTAGCCAAAGGAAAGAAGTTTCCCCAGGAAGTTGAGATTGATTTCTCTATGTTCTATAGCCAAAGTGTATGGTATCTTCAGCAATAGAGTCACACCATGTAGTGATGGTTGGCAGCCAACGAAAGTAGGGATAGCCTATGTTGTTTGACATATCTTAGGGTAACTGGGATATTCATTTAATAACCTATGTCTTCTAGGAGCAACATTGTCCACCTATGCAGGGTAAAATTCTGCTCTAATTCTTTTTTTTTATTAAGTTATGTTTTGAAATTACCTTACTAACTAGTGGGTTTTCTTATCTTTTAAATAGACCCTGAGCTTCAGCTTAACCACCACTACCTTTTCCCCTCCCCCATTCCCTGGCTCCTATCCTTAAGTCTTTGACATTCAGTCCCCCGCCCCGTTGCCCCTTCTTTCATTTCACATGTGTTCTGCTCTCCTTCAGCTTTACATTTTAAGTTGGCTTTGAGATAGTAGCTTCCATATCATACCCCGCTTCCTTTGGGCTCAACCCATCCCTCCCATCCCTGACTTCACCCGTAGTCCTGCCACAACACAAATGGGCAACACTAACTCAACTTAGGGAACTATTAAAAAAATACATGAATTTGTTTGGGGGAAAAGGAGGGAGTTACAGAGATGGAATTATCATATTTCATTGTGAACGTATGTGTATGAAGTTTTCAAAAATCAAGGAAAGAAAACTTGGCCTGGGATTGACCTCAAGTCCCTTTCTGCCCCTCTGGTTACAAACATAACTACCTAGAGAAAGGATGAGTTGACTTGCTCTCTCTCAATGCCATTATCTTTAGTTTCATTTTTGTGTGCTGAGGACCGTATTCCTGGACCATGCCCATGCTAGTCAAATGCTCTATCACTGTGCCAAACACCCACTCTTCTTCAGATGTTTCTGAAGCACTGGACTGGCACCACAGAATTTTAGAACCGAAGTGGTACCAAGAGATCACCTCCTCAAAGAGTCATTAAGAGTTTCTTCATGGTTCTTTGTTCTGCAACAATTATTTTAAATCCTGGACAAACATGAGAACTATCTGAAGCTCCTTAAAAGGCCCCATCCATGAGTCAGGCTCCGTTAGGGTGGCACTCAGGTGTCAGCTCATTTTAAGCATTCCTGGTCACTGGGATGCTTGTCTAGAGTTGAGATCCTCTGCTCTGGGAGTCTGTGGTCCTTAGGGGTCATGGCTGGCCTCAAAGACTTTTTACGTGACTTCTCAGGGGAGACAAACTTTTGTGGATATTTTCCATATCTGATCATCTGATCCAAATGCCTAGCTGGCTCTCAAGTCTCCTCCACACCATCCCCACAGAATGACCATTTAGCTTTTGTTAGAACTCCAGGCCTGACCACTCTCTACCAGGAGAGCTATGAGTGCAACCCAACACAAAACTGTAAACTTTCTTAAGATACTGTGAGACTGTTTTGCATTTTATTTTTGTTTATTTGTTTTTGTAATTTGATTGTGTGGCTCTTAAGAGTAGACTTTGTGGGTAACCTGTTGCATTGCCAAAGGTTGGATGTTTCCAAGTGACGGGAGGTCAATCCCTCCTCTCTCTGGAAGCTCATACTATCTTTGAGCAGGTCTGAGAGTCAAACCTTTGAGGATGATAAAAAGAAGCCACACCTTGAATACAAGCCATAAAACATTGGAAGCAATTATCGAGACTTCATGTGACAAGTCCTATTTTATAGAGAAAAAAATTGAGACAAAGAAAATTGATATTTCTTGACCAAACGTCACAGTTAATAACAAACTGGAAAATGGATGGTCAGAATTCTTGGTTCCCTGTTTCATGTCTATTCTTGGAACACTACACTCAGACACTTCTAAGGGATTTGAGGTGCGCACCTTGAGATTAACGAGGCTAGTCCTTGGTGAAAGCTGAGCCCTGACCCTCTCATGCACCATCATTCTAGATCACCCGAACAGCTCGTCTTCTACCTCCTGTCCTGTGCCATGCCTGCAGGGAAAGCACCAGGAAATGAAGTTTAGATGGCCATGTTGTCGGAGCACAAGGAATGTCTATAATCCCAGCACCTGGGAGGCTAAGGTGGGAGGATGAATTGAAAGCCAGCCTGGGGAACATGGCAAAATCTTGTCTCAAAACCCCCTCTCCCTACAAAAACCAAGATACCTATGGGCAGACACTGGCCCAGCTTATCCTACCTACAGAGGAACAAGTGCAGGCACTGTGGGGAGGGGCACCAAGTGAGCTCTGCTTCTGGTTCCCAGAAAGGTGACAGGTGATAACAGGCTTGCGATCTAAATGCAGAAGACCTCCACAGTGGACCTTCGGTTATGCAGCAGAACTCCAAGGGTTCTGCAGAGACCCCTGGTGCTTGTCATTTGGGATTATTAAGGCTAATACTGTATCTTTTGTTACCCACTGAGCAGTCCAGGACAAGCTGCTTGTCATCTTTGAGTTTAGGTGCCTCACCTATCAACTGGAGTCATACGTAGCTTAGAACCATTGCATGGAGTGAACTGCACAGCACGCCAGGAGGCCAGCAGGGCTCCTGGAATACAGGCCATGTCCAGTAATTGATGGCTGTCAGGATTCTTAACACAACGATCAAAACACAAAATCAGATCCACAAGTTCCTTTTCTGAATGTCTTCCTTCCCCCCACACAGCAGGCAAGTGAGGAGTCACAGCATGTTGTGAATTCTCAAACAGGCAGAGTTTGGCTCAAAGGGTGCCCTTGTGGGTTGATATGGTACCACTTCAGAATATGGTTTTGAACTTCCCTGTGGAGCTTATGCTGGAATCTAATTTCCATGAGACAGTAAGAAATAAGACCTTTAAGGACTAGCTAAAAAATCAAGGATGTAGCTCAGCGGTGGTGAACTTTCCTAGAATTGGAGAAACCCAGTTTGATAACCAGCCCTCGAAACAAACAAACACAGGTGATGGGGCTCTGCCATCATAAGTGGATAAACTCATTCATGGGCTCAGTCCATCAGTGGGGTAGCTCGGGAATGGGCAGCTTTAACAACTAGTCGTCAAGGTCTCTCGTGCACAACTTATCTCTTGTCCAGTGATGCCTTGAGTTACCTTGGGTCACTTCCTGCGAGAAGGCCAACCTCCTTTATAACCCCTCATCCCTGCTGTAGAGCTGTGAATCAGAATAAACCTCTTTTATTGAGAACGTATCCAATCTGTGACATTGTGTTATTAGCAGCAGCTAGCAGCCAGAGACTGGGTATCAGGAAGAGTTTAGGTTAAAACATGGTGACTCTTGCAGGGCGCTGGTGCCTCATGCCTTTAATCCCAGCACTCGGGAGGCAGAGGCTGGTGAATCTCCATGAGTTTGAAACCAGCCTGGTTCTACAAGAGCTAGCTCCAAGACATCTAAGCATGCTACAGAGAAATCCTATCTCGAAAAAACAAAAAAACAACCAACCAAACAAAGAAACAAAAACCATGGCGACTCTTACCACATCGTTCTGTTCTTTCAGAGGAATGTCAGATCCAGTATCTCCCTCGAGGCTGACGGAATCAACGCACTCAGCCAGCGTGTCCTCGGTCACTTCTCCATTGAGGGGGGCCTCCTCGGCATCACTGACCTTGGCCTGCTCTCGAAGCCCTGTAGGGGCAGTCTCTGCACATGCATGCTGTTCTCCAGCGTGGTCAGCTGGCACTGGCTCATCTGAAGTCGTAGCTGGACCACACCGCACGTCTCCATCTTCAGCTGGGGAGTCACCCCGGGGCATCCCCGCAGCATCTTCTCTGACTTCATTGGCTATGATGTCATTGGCATCATCAGACATTTTAATATCTGTCAAGGGGATCACAAACACTTGTGTTGGCAACGTTCATTCAGTTCAATTATGCCAAGTGGGGGTAAGCTCTTGTCAATCAAGAGGTAACTCTATGTGATCTTATGTAGCCAGAATAAAGGCATGGGAAAACTGTCTTCGTTTCTCTGAGTGGCCCTAACTGTAGTCCCAAGTTCCTCGTCATCACAAGTGTCACTCACCAGAGTGAACAAAAGAAGGTTGGACATGATGGAGAAGCAGATGACATGTGGAGAAGGTGACATGCCAGAAGCAGAGCCTGAAGGGATGCACATTGAGAACAGAGGGAGGCTGAGGCAGCTACGAAGGCAAGGAAACCATTCTTCCCTTCCAGAGTCTAGGAGGAACCAGCCTTGCCGCCATCTTGATCCAAGCTCAGGAGAAATCCATATCTGACCTCTAAACTGCAAATGCGTGTTGTGTAAGTCATGGAGTCTGTTGGAAGAGACAGCCAGCACTGCTGACAGGGTTCTGATGGGATTCAGTCTCAAGATTGTACAGGGTTCAAACTTCCATCTTATTGCTTACTCAAAGCGTACCTTTTTAAGCCTCGGTTTTCTGATCTGGAAGATGATTTTGAGGCCATCCTGGGCTGCCTATAGGTATATCATGTCTCAAAACAAACAAACAAATCAAAACAAAAAAAATAAAGAAAAGAACAAAGAATGGCTGAGTTTTATCCCAGACCCACATGGTGGAAAGAGAGAACCTACTCCTGCCAAGTGGTCCTCTGACTCCACAAGTGAATTGTTACAAGTGGGAAGTCTCCACAACAAATGAAAGAACGAATGAATGAATGAATGAATTAGTTAATTTTTCTCTGAAGAATAAAAAATGTATCTGTGAACTTGTTTAAAAAGTGCTATTAGTTTTGCGGAGTCATCAAACACACGCAAGGACTTACAGACGCACTTGGCTCTACTGTCCTTTGTAACAGCTAAGGGCTTGTTGTGGCTCTCAAACTCCTGCCCCCATTCCATAGACATGGAATGGGTGAGCGTCGGTTTTAGAGGCTCATAGAAAGGGGAAGAAGTGACAGCTACTGAAGAGTTCTCTTGGAGGGGACAAGAGTAGTAGTGGTTGTATAGGTGTGTAAAATATACCAAAAAACACTGACCACAATGCCTAGAAACAATGTGAATTTTATGATCTGTGAATTATAGCTTAATATTCTGACATAGAGAAAGGTCTACAGCCAGATAAATAATTCTAGTAGCCAACTGAATCTCTGTCCATGTCTTATTTTTAACGGCAGGCCTCTTTGTCTTGTGTGTTTCTCACAACAAATCCTATATTTCTGCCAATAACATGCTGAAAATCTCAGTGCTATTGTCCAGGAAACCTTCACCTTCTTAAGAATACATAGTATATTGAAGGTACAGACTCTAAAGAACACCACTACTGACATTTTCCTAAACCAGGCCAGTTTCTAGCTGCATTCTAAATCCTTATCCTTCTGTCCACAGGTAAGCAGCTCCTGCCCTTCATCATGGCAGCAGATGAAGATCATTTCAGAGAGCCAAAACCGGTCTGTGGGGTGCCTGAGCCCAGCCAATGCATTTAGAACATAACTCTTCCACCTAAGGCTCAGGGACACCGTGCAAGAGAGGACAGAAAGATCGTAAGATCCACCGGACCAGGACGTCTGCTGTGAGGTGGTGTCTTCTATATGTTAGGGAAGCCGCACCCATGAAATCTTAACAATATAGTCACCTGATCAAGACCTGACTAATGACGACAACACCAGCTGACAAGCTGAAGTGGTGGGAGCAATCTCACAAGGCTCCGCCCCTAAATGAAGAGCTACATTCATTTGACTAGTGGCTGCTGAGAGGAGACTCCGATAGGTTACCTAAACCCAAGTGGTCAGCCATAAACAAATACACATATGAGCAGCACTAAGTGTGTATTCATATATACACATGTGTATCCATAGTTACACACATATATGTACATATATATGTAACAATCATTAAAGACAAGGTCATGAATTTGAGGCAATGGGGAATATGGAAGGAGTTGGAGGGGGTGATGATGGTGGAAATGTTGTAAATAAAATATTCGTGCATAAAATTTTAATAAATTGTAAATTAAGAAAGAGAATATAAAACACACAGAGCTATGATTTACTGACTGCTTACAGTAGCCAGGGTATGCAAATGTATCGCTTTCTGTGGATTAGATACACCGAGCTCCATTTTCCAGACCAGAAAACTGAGGCGTAGAGGGCACGCCCTCAGTTGCTGACAGAATTACAGTTGGAGAAATGTGTGACCTTGAGATTGAACCCCATCAGAGTCTTTGGTGTTCAGAAGCCATGCCCACTTTCCTACTTATTCACCGCCAGAACCTCATTGTGGGCCTGCTGTGATTTCACCTTTGGGTTTTCCTGTTCCCCTTTGGCTATTCCCCAAATCCACATTCTTTGCCTCCTAATTACACAGTGTTGCTGTCTTATTACACAGCTTTGCTGTCTACATCTCAGAGACTCCCTATCCCTAGCCCCACTGAGTGCATCCACACTCCTCCTGGCATCCGAGGACCAGCACACTGATCCCACTAGGATTGGCTCCTCCTATACCTTTCCAAACATGAAACGAGACATTCACAACAGACTGCAGCTGGCTACTGAACCTAATCCTCCACAATGGGAGGGTCCGGAAGACGAACCCTTCACCAACTGTTAAGAGCCGAAACGATGAGAGGGACCAGCACACGCGAACGGCTTTGCTCTTCTTTTTCACTAAACCCCAGGGTTGAAGACTCTGCTGTTCAGTTGGAATGAATTAAATGTAATGGATTTAACCCAGCCTAGAGTAGCCTGGTTACCAGAGCAGCATGGACTCACCAAAGGCCAGGTGAGCTGTACGTAGTTACCGTGACAGGCAGGACAAGCAAAGCAAATGTCTATGAGGGCTTGTATGATGTTACGGGCTTTCATAATGGCTGATCGACCAGATAAGAAGTCTGCTAAGTGCTTATTCTCTCTGAATTGGGTAAATGTATTGCTTTGCTTAAAGTCCAGGTAAAACCATCACATCATTCCTTCCTTGTGTCTCCCAAATAGATTTACTGTTTCTTCTTATTCCGGGAGTGCTTTGCTTCTACGGCATCATGGGCAATTAGAACTATCTGATTACAGTTACTCAAGGCATTGTTCTTACTCTGCAAATTCAATGAAGATCTTGATTTTTCAAAATATTTTACGTGTGTGTTTTCTGCCCATATTGGGAAGCTCAAGAAACATGTTCAGCACTTAAGACTGTGTAGAGAATGTAGGTGGTTTCAATTGACTCTATGACAGCTGTGTTCTGTCACAACAGCCAGTGCCAGAGAGAGTCAGCCTATGAAGACTCACATCTTGGGAGGGTTTGGCCTATGCCTGTTTAGTCCCTAACTTCTGAGTGAAGCCACACATCATAACAATAATGGATGTCACTTGGTGGAAAGAACCTCTCACTTCATAGTCAGGAAGCAAAACAGAACTGAAGTCTCACTCTCTCCTGCCAGAGTGCACTCCCGATGCCTGGAATTCCTTCTACTGGGCCCCACTTCTCAAGTTCCCGCCTCCCTTTAGTGCCATGTGAAGGGCTAAGCTGTGAGCACACGAGCCTCGCAAGAAAAATGGATTTTAAATATAAACTCTAAAATTAAATTAGAATTCTCTTTTTAAGCCAAACTCTGTACTGGAACTTCAGCGCTCCTGTGAGCAAGACTGCAGACAGGAAAGGCAAAGGTTATTCGCTTTGCTCGAGCTGCTGTGTGAAGTCTAAGGCAGGGTTTGTGGGCTGTGGGCAGTCAAGGAGTCTGGACTGGCCGGCAGGGGACACCTGAAAAGGGATTGTCATTTAGAAGCGGTAACGAAAACTTCCCAAGCTGGGCCTGGCCTAGGGTAAGAGGCTGCCAAAGTACAACTTGCTGCTCCAGTCTTGCCCTTCGCCCTGCCCTGCCCGGGTAAATAAAGTTTTATTGACCACAGATGAACCTTTCTATTCACATGCAGCTACTGTTTCTCCATAACAGCAAATCACTGCAGACGCAACACAGACCACGAGGCTGCAGAGAAACCGAGATGGAAATACTTACAGTGGAGCCTAGCACAGAGAACTCTAGCCTGGACCTGGGCGCCTAGAGATTTCTCTTTCTTACCCTTGCCTTCTTGCCCAGTCTTCTAGAGACAATCTTTCAAGAAGACACAGCACATCCACACACGAACATCATCTTTATCTCTGTTTATTTATTTATTTATTTATTTATTTTCAACTATAGCTGGTCACAGGCTTTATCCGAGACCTTTATTTTTTCATAAACTAATTTGAACACCCCTATTATTAGTCTGGATCTTTAAGAAGCACCAATTAGTTTTCTTCAGCTTTTTCTTTCCCCTTTCTTTCTTTTTGAAATAGCATCTTACTACATAGACTGGCCTAGAACTTGCTATGTAGACCAGGCTGGCCTCAAACTCGCAGCAATGTGCCTGCTTCAGCCTCCCAAGTGCTGGGATTAAAGGCGTGTATCACCATGTCCAGCAATTTTAACTTTTCTGTAAGCAGAAATATGAGAACAAATGTGGCCATGATAAACATTAATGGGCAAATGAAAACCACATGGATCACTTTCATGATGTCTTAATTATGCTATTATAACACTTACAGACATTCTAACATACTGTGACATATGTCATATGACCTACATGCTGACTGGCTAATACCTATGTTGCTCTGTCCAGGGATACAATATCCAGAGGTCTTTAGTAAGCATTCAAAGTTTACCACGGGGGGTCTGTCCTTTGAGAGATCTCAGCCGCCATCCTCTTGGACGCATGCTTTGGGGTATGTCAAATTGCATAAAGGTAGAAATCCATTTCCACATGACACAGCAAGCCCTTAAGACATGTGCTCCAGGCAGAAATAACGCACTGGTGTTCCCTGTCCTTCCATGCCCAGGGCCTAAGATTATGTCAAGTCAGCAGCCCGTGGGCCTTTGGAGTAGGGTTTTTCTAGAGCTCCTAGCTGACCGCAGAACTCCGAAGCCTGAAGCTAGCTGAACTGTGCTCTAGATGGACATCTGTTTCTGAGCAGGGACTCGTGAAGCGCACGGGACACAGCTGTAGCGAGGACCACGTGTCCTGGAGAGGTACATCACTTCCTATCTGCACAGTTCGGAAGTCTCTTCTGATTTTGGTTTGGAACACTGATCTCTGCAGCCATCCGTGTCCGTGGCTTTGACCCACAGAAACAAGGAGGCTGCTTCAGGAAGCTCCAAGGAAGGGGGGGCGATACATAATGAAGTCTTTGTAGGGTGGGAATAAGTTAGTTTTTTCATGAGCAAATGTATTCATCACCTAAAATGCTCCTGGGCCCATCGGAGCAGCTATATCACAGCACCCCAAGTGAGGGCAGAAGGCACAGGGCTAGATTTCGGAAATGAGAAAGGTACCAGGGGCTAAAACAAATCATTAAAAAGGCATTCAGGGGTGGAGGGTGGCTCAGTGCGGGAGGGCTTGCCCAACACATGCAAGGCGCTGGGTTTGATTCCTAGCACTGAGAAAAAGAAAATAGAATTAAAAGAAGGAAGGGAAGATGGAAAGAAAACTATGTAAAATAGCATCATACATAAACAATACCCCTGAACTAGCACAAGGGAGAATCGTGACCCCGGCTTAGCATAAGTGGGTGGGGTGAGAAATGAGAAAGGTACCAGGGGCTAAAACAAATCATTAAAAAGGCATTCAGGGGTGGAGGGTGGCTCAGTGCAGGAGGGCTTGCCCAACACATGCAAGGCGCTGGGTTTGATTCCTAGCACTGAGAAAAAGAAAATAGAATTAAAAGAAGGAAGGGAAGATGGAAAGAAAACTATGTAAAATAGCATAATACATAAACAATACCCCTGAACTAGCACAAGGGAGAATCGTGACCCCGGCTTAGCATAAGTGTTCAGGTGGGGGGGATGAGAAATGAGCTCTCGGCAGTCAGGATGCACGTCTGTGTGGCTGAGGCTGCACATGCGTGACTGCGTGGAGGAACAGTGAGGTACATTCTGCAGTGGGAAGGGCTAGGCAGGGGCCTCCGTCTGACTGCAGTGTCTCTTTGTAGGCAAACAGCGCTTGCTCGTTCGCACTGGGCTTCCTGCTCCCTCTTCTGTGAAGCTGGAGCGGATAACATGATCTGGAAACTTTGTTCCCAAGTCCTGACTGCAGAGAAAAATCAGGGCAGGGTTTTAAGGTTCTCCTAAATCTAAATTTATTCAAAGTAATGCTCGGCCTTCCTCGTGCCATTTAAGCGTCCATGCTCTTCTTGGTATTAAACTGTCCCGAACTGACAGTAGGTGGCTTACTGTCTGAATGAACTCACTTGGTGAGATGCAAATGTGGTAACATGACCTCTGTCCCAGGTGGCCTCCCTTCCTTCACAAAAAAGGCTCGGAGAATGACGCAGGAACCTACAGAGAAGAGGCTCCCAGACCTGTCCGGTTTTCACAGTGCACACATTGAGCCCCTAGGCCTGTCTCTACACCTGACAGGCATTTTCTGAACCACAGAGGAGACCTATATTTGCTTGACTTAAAAATCAAGCGGGGCTGGAGAGATGGCTCAGTGGTTAAGCGCACTGGCTGCTCTTCCAGAGGTCTCCGGGAGGGGTGGATTCCCAGCACCCACATAGCAGTTCACAACCCTCTGTAAGTCCAGCCCCAGGGGCTCCAATGCCACCTTCTGGCCTCCACGGGCGCTGCATGTACAGATACATGTATGTAGGTCAAATACTCACCCACCTACAACCCCCCACGCACACACTCACACACACAATACCACTACGGGTATTCTGTGGCCCTTCCTGAGCCAAGACCACCCTGTCTCTTGCATCTCAACACTTCTTGCACTTCTGACTTCTCACACTGGCCCTCCCTACTCACATTGCTCTTAAACCTTCAGGCTGGCTTCCACCACTGATGTCATGTCTTCCTGTCAAGCTAATTCCCAGTCCCTTCGCTACCCAGCATCTAATGTCACCCTTAACTTCGAAATTGCTCTTTGTGTACTCCACACCCTCCCAACAATGAACTGCTCCTCTGTCTCTGTCCTGAGACTTTCACAGACTTCTCTATTGCCTTTAGAAGTCTCTCCTGTCATCCTTCAGGCCTTGCTGTGAGGCACAGGATCTTACTTCATTCTGACCCACAAATATTTACTGGACTGAAATATACTGCGTTTGATACTGATTTAAAAGAAGTGATGTTTCACATAAGCCTGGTCTGATGAAAGAAATAGCTACTTACACGTCTGAATCCCCGAAATTAAGGGAGGTTCCCCTCCCCCCTTTCGAATTCCTTCTACAGGGGCTCACTTGTGCTTCAAATTTCACCCTTCATTCCTTCGTTGATGGCTTAATCAGAACATCTCAGGAGAGAGCCTAGGGATAGGGGCTGGGGAGGAAGGAGTCTCTAGGAAGCCCAGAGAGCTTGGGGAGGCCTCTCAGGATGACCCTTGAGCTGGGGAGTCGCAGGGAGGAGTTCAAGGAGTGCGGATTTAAAAACCCATCTGCTTCAATCAAGAGGTTCAGGGTGGAAACTATTATGGCCGAGATAATGCTCCTACAACCTGCAGAAAGTCTTCCTTTAAGAAAAGCCGGTGGGATTCTGGCGCTGACTGACGGCTGGGAAATACTCACCAGATTCCTTGGAGAAGAAAAGCCGACTGGGTAGAAGGACTGCATTTGGGGTGGGGAAGAGGGAATCCAAGAGGAGAACCCAGGATGTTGCTTGGGCAGGAGAGCAGGCATGCTGGGGGCACGCCAGGGAGGGGTGATGGACTAGGATGGAGACCAAGGCCTGAGCTCGGTTTTCCGAGGGCAAGGGCAGGCACACCCTAGGGATGGAGGCCTTTGCCTTGCTGGGACGGGATCACTCAGTGCTTCGCCCTGGGAAGACCCCACCGCTCGCTCCCCTACTTGGGACACTTGGAGAAACTTTTCAGACTGGTTTGTGCCAAGACTCCAGCAGCCGGCTCCGCAAGCTCCAGGCGAGACGAGGGTGCAGACCCGGCGTGCGGGCGTGTGGGTGTGTGCATGAGCGTGGACACGGAGCGACACACACTCACACACACACACTCACACGCCCGCACCCACTCAAGGCCCTCGGCCGCGTCGCCCGCGTCTCCCCCGACCTTCGTCCCCAAGCAAGCGGGTTTTCCTGGACCACTTTTCCGCCGCAGGCTTCTCGCTACCCAAAGAGGACAGGGGTCGCGGCGCTCGGGTCCCCGCCCGCCCGGGAAGGGATGGGGAGAAGGCGCCCCGTGCTCTTACCGCTTGGCCGCCGAGTGCGCGCCGGAGCCCCGGGTCCCGCCCCGCCACGTCGGCAGGACCGGCGGGGACGCGGCTGCAGGGGAGGGACCGGCCGAGCTGCCCCGCCCCGGGCCGCCCGCCTACGCCTGGCCCGGCCCAACTGGAACCTGACCTGTGGCGAACTCAGTTGTCCCAGCTCGGTGGTCCCGGCACTACGTCGGGTCCCTTGCCTTCCTTCAGAAACACCGGGAAAGCCCTGCATGGTCCTAAGGAAGGGGTCCCCTGGGCTGCACTGTGGGATCCCCAGGTTCTAAGTTAGGTGGAAATCTTTGACCACGTCCTCGGTGGGAGTGGGATGTTATTAAAAACAATAACAAAAGGAATCAATCAAACAGACCACACTTTGTAGGTCAGCTTGGAAATATGGATCAAGTTCATTCTCTTTGGCTTGGGGATTGCACATCTGTGTTTGGCATGAAAAATATATTTGTCCTGAGAAAACAAATTGTGTGTGTGTTAACTACTTAGATTGTGGGTAGCCGGAAGCACACTGGATAACCCACAATCAGGGATTAATGACATAACCTATAGTAACGCCAAACAATCAGGTCAGCTGTATCAAAAAACACGATTTATTTCAATGAAGGCCATATAGCAAGGTTTTCCTTAATAAGGGTCTAAATGATTAATTAAGTGCGGGAAAGCTAACTAAATATGTGCATTAGTAGGAACTACTTTTGTAAATATGTATGTGTACATGATTCAAATTCGGGAAAACAGTTTAGAAACAGTGGGTCTCTGACTGATGTGTTTAAGGCTAATTTTCTCCTTTTCCCTTTACGGGTCACAATCTTCTTTTAAAATATGGCATACACATGCTAAGAATTTATGAGGTTGAGGTAAAACCAAACAAAAGACCTTTGACCTGTCTCTTGTTGATCCCAGGCTTAAGCAGTTATTGGTTTGGTAGTTGTGTGGCTGAGGCTGCCTTAGGCAACCTGTGGCGGTGCACGCTTGCTTGTGCAGTGTGTGGTAGCCCCTGGAACAGAGAAGGGATCTCAGTTCCCTACAATATCCCCTCTGCTATTGCCTTTTGCTTCATCAAATACCTGTTCTATGAAACTTTGCACATAGTGAGTGAGTTGAACTGAATGAAAGTTGCATTTGGGTGCCATACTGGTGCCAAGGGTTACTTTAATTCTCACTTGGGGCCTGGGAACGTAGCTTGCTCCCCCATTCCCTGATGGGGAGCCTCAGATACAGGGGAATAAACAAGTGAGGACACATATACCAAATCAGAGGACCTTGTAATATTACCCCAAAGTGAGGTAATATTACATGGATAACGGTAGTTGTGTGTGCAACCCTATACACCCATTCTTCTAGGATGCCAGCCAATAACTGGTACACACCTCCTGGCATCTACATTCAGGCCACACCTAAGCACACACTTCTCTAGTTTTGTGGTCCTTTGTCCTTCATGGCCTCTCTCCTGTTAGTATCCATTGAATGTATGTAGTCTTTGAACATGAATGTCATTATAAGATCTATTTCTAGTGTGTGTGCTTTTTACTGTACCTAGATGATGTTATGCAATAGCCATTTTGTCTTCACTCAGTATGAGTGATTATCTAGCCTGGTGCCTTCTAGATCTTCTGTTGCTCTGGTCTGTTACCGGGGTGCCTCATAATGGCATCAGATGAACTTTATGTACACGATACCTTAAGCGGAGGATGTCTGAGCCTTCAGCTCCTTGGAACCACATTTCAGACCATAGCAAATATCTCTTTCTGTGTGTCTTTCTGGGACAGTTCTCTGCCATATGTGTCCAGGATGGGACTGTGGGTTATACAGGTTCATTTTTCTTGTTTTCTAGATTTTTCTTCTGAATGAGGACTGCCTCCTTTTAGGGGCTTATCTCTGTACCCTCCCCAGCATTTGATGCTGCTGACCTTTCTGATATTGCCAGTCCATTTCCTATAAAGTGCCACATATCTTAACATTCCTTTATCTGATCACCATATTGGGGGGGGGTTGGTGTGGTATTGGAGACAAGGTTTCTCTGTGTAGTCCTGGTTGTCCTGGAACTAGCCCTGTAGTCCAGGCTGGCCTTGAATTCCCTGATCTGTCTGTCTCTCTCTGTCTCTATCTCTCTCTCTCCCCTCTCTTTTTGTAAGAAGCTCTCACTTTCTTGTAAAACTTCCACTTATGTGTGTTCTTTTCCTTTGAAGAATTGTTTGTCCATTTCTGGGGAGTTGCAAACAACAACAACAACAACAACAACAACAACAAAATCCCTAAGATTAGGACTTTGTGTATTTAAGGAGATTTTTCACCAACCAGATGTTCTTAACTTTAGTATAGACAGTTGACTTTTACCAGAAAGCTTACTGCTTTTTTTTTCTTTTATGAAAAAATGAGTGATGTGGGAGTCCCCTCGGTGTGCTGTGATTACCATTAATGAATAAAGAAACTGCTTTGGACCTATAGCAAGGCAGAACTTAGCTAGCAGGGAAAGCTAGGCTGAATGCTGGGAGAAAGAAGGGCAGAGTCAAGGAGATGCCATGGAGCTGCTGGAGACAAACGCTGGGAACTTTACCTGGTAAGTTACAGCCACGTGGCAATATACAGATTAATAGAAATGGATTAAATTAATAAAAGAGTTAGCCAATAAGAAGCTAAAACTAATGGGCCACACAGTGATTTAATTAATACAGTTTCTGTGTGATTATTTTGGGGCTAAGTGGCCTCTTTATTACAAATGAGAAAGAACTTTCCGAGTGGCTCCAAGTGGAGATATTCAAGATTGATGCTTTTGGATTTCTAAACTAGTTAAGGTATTTTCAGTTGCTTCTGTTAATTTTGTTTTGTTTGTTTGTTTTTCTCACATGTTGAGACTATTAAATGGGGCTGAAAATCTTACCTGGTCCACCACGATGTTGGCATTGTCTATTCTGAGCCCTCAAACCCTGGTTGCCACTGGTTGTCACCAGGCTGTATCGGTCACTAACTTTTGTATGACACTTATCAACTATCTGAAATGCATCTTTTTGGAAGAGAAAGTTTTATTTTATTTTTAATCAAATGGGACAGTTTTCTAAACTTTGTCTGAAAAAAAAAAAGCCACTGATTTTCTACTAATCTTTGAATCTGATTTTTCACCAAAGCATGTCAACTTCTTTGAAAAAAAAATTTTGGTGAGAATACATCATTCCTTTGAATTTTGTAACAATTAAATAAAGCATGATTTTGTATACCCTTCCAGTTTTTATTCCTAATCTTTTATGCCCATCAGTGAATTTGGACACATGAATATTATGTATTAGGTCTCAACTAAATAAATGGGAATGCCTTTACCTAAAAATTAGATAAATTATAAATGCAAAATTAAAGAAAATGGCAACAACTTCATTCTTGTCCCTTTAATGTTACTTCCATCATCATCATCTTCTTCATTATTATCATCTTCTTTTTTATCATCATCTTCTTCATCTTCTGCACTATCATCATATTTTGTATCATCATTATTACTTTGGAAGTACTAGGGATTAATTAATGCTAAACATAAGCTACATTCCTAACCCTTTTTAAATTTTTAATTTTTGAGAACATCTTGCTTGGTGTGTACCACCACTGCCTGACTATCATTTTAAGTGTATGGATTCTACTGTAGCTCTTCTTTACTGGTATAAAGGCATAGACAGCTCTTTTTTTGTTACAAAAATGGCAAGATGCTAGAGGTGGGGATGATGGGCATGTCTATAAGTCTAGAACACAGCAGAGCGAGGCAGAAGAATTGCAAGCTTGAGATCAGCCAGGGCCACACAGCAAACTTGAGGCCAGCACGAGCTGCATATGGACAGCCTATCTCAAAGGTTTTTTTTGAAAAAAATTAAGGCAAGATTATCACATACTTTTTATTTTTCCTACAATTATCTTTCTTGGTTGACATGTGTCAATCAAAGCATTCTTCTAAGATCAACATTGTACTTTTAGTATAACAATGTATGTGATCACAATCAGGTCATTTCTGGTTCCTTCCTTATATTTTCCATATGGAATAAAGAAATTGAAGCTAATAAATGCTTTTTATTTTTATATTCATAGAAAAACTGGGAAGTCATCTGGATGTCACAAAGGGTGGAACGGCTTTAAATCGAGATTGATCTTTGTGTTTTGAGCCAGAACTTAATACCCATCCTAGTGCTTGGCCCTTGTACCCCACTTTCCTCTTCAAAAACAGAGCACAGAGCATTTCTCTCCCCTGTTTCTTCCAGTTCTGAAACTGTGACCCTTACCAAATTGTGTTCTGGGTGGGTCAGGTAGGTTTCAATGAACCACGGACTTCAGCATCTGTGCTGTGACTTCT
This sequence comes from Microtus pennsylvanicus, assembly GCF_037038515.1. Taxonomy (NCBI): domain Eukaryota; kingdom Metazoa; phylum Chordata; class Mammalia; order Rodentia; family Cricetidae; genus Microtus; species Microtus pennsylvanicus. Next base: position 36,146,256 of record NC_134590.1, read on the forward strand.
GTGCCTGCCGAGAGACAGCCATTGCCTCTGCTGTCCCTGCCACGCAGCTGAGGGCAGCAACCCAGTCAGCCAGGGAGGACTTCCTTTTTCTCCTTTAACCCAAAATCCGCACCTGTGCAGCAAAGACGTATGGGCTGAACAATCCCAGCAACGAGGCGGTTCCTCGTGCCACTCCCCACTGTAGATTATGACCTGTATCCAAAAGCAGCTGCTTCCAAGCCAATGGGTCTAAACATCTTGGGCTGTTTGAAACATATAGAGAAGTCAAAGATAATAGAATAAATACTTATTTGTGGGCAGAAAAGGGAGAAAATGCAGTGACGAAGCTCAGATGTATCAAGTCTTAAGTTTTTTGACTTATTTATTTTAAAACTTTTATTTTGAAAGAAAAAGTGTTAGGGATCTGTTTGAAAGAGCTTTCCTTTCTTTCTCCACATTCTTTGAAGGTCACTGTTGTCCTGAGGTAGTTGTGAATCTCTTTACCCATATTTTTGAGTGTTTACTGCCGATACCCTTACTGATAAATGCATAAAAATTTATTTAAATGCTATGTTATTTAAATTATATGTAAATCAGTTAGAATTTTACAGATAACTATAGGTACTTGTTAATTCAACATTAAATTATTTGTTTATTTGAGATAGGGTCTCAAGTATCTCAGGCTAGCCTCAAAGTTGCTATGTAGACAAAGATGTCTTTAAAGTGATGATTCTCAGCTGAGCATGGTGGTGCTCACCTTTAATCCCGGCACTCAGGAGGCAGAGACAGGTGGAACTCCATGAGTTCGAGGCCAGCCTGGTCTACACAGCGATTTCCAGGACGGCTAGGGCTGTTACACAAACCCTGCCTCGAAACTGTGTTCCCACTCTCACTCCCCGCAAATAAATAAATAAATAAATAAATAAATAGGCTCCTGATTCCTCTGACCCGACCTCCTCAGTGCTAGATGACAAGAATTCTCCTCTGTACCCAGTTTAGATAGTGCTGGGGATCACAGCCAGGGCATCTGACAACCATGCTACTACCTTAGAGCATTCCCAGTTCTAACAGTGAGTTTCGCCTGAGAATAATCATGTTCACCCATGGAGCTCTATGGCGGTCATTCTGTTGTCCTTTAGACACCCATTCTGTGTCACAATGTATCGGTTTCCTCCACAGTGGATAGTTAGTGTGTTTCCTAGTTCACTCCTATAGTCAGATGGCCTTTACTGGGCACGTCCCAGTTGTCCTCTGCTGTGATCCAGCATGGCTGAACAATTTAGTCAGTGCTTTCCCTTTTTCTTTTTTTTAAAGGTGTGCACCATCACATCTGGCTTGCTATTTTTTTTAAGATTTTTAAATTTATTATGTGTATACAGTGTTCTGTCTGCACATACGCCTGCAGGCCAGAAGAGGGCGCCAGATCTTACTACAGATGGTTGTGAATAGAGCCGTGCTCTTAACTGCTGAGCCATGTTTCTAGCCCTAGACAATGTTTTTCTTTCTTTTTTTTCTTTCTTTTTTTTGTGTGTGTGTATGTATGTGTGTGTGCGTCTCTTTGTGTGTGGGTACGTGTGTGTGCACATGCATATGGAGGTCCAAGGTTGAGGCTGGAAATCATCTTCAATTACTCTTCACCTTATTCAAGGAGGCAGAACCTATTGTTCAAACCCAGCTCTCGCTGAGCTGGCTAGTCAACAGCCAGCTGGCTCTGAGCATCCCAGCTCTGCCTGTCAAGGCTAGAATTACAATAGGCTTCCAGGCCCACCCTGTGTTTACTGGGGTTCTGGGGATCTGAACTCCAGGCCTCACACGCCTGTCTGTGTGGCAGGCACTTTCACCCCTGAGTCATCCCTCCACCCTTGCAACACAACTTTTCAAAAGCATGTATTATGTAGCAAGTAATGCTGGCTCTGCTCTGGAGGCCCTCCCTTGATAGCATACCAGAAGGAACAAAGGTTTCGTAGAACCTGTGAGGCGAAGAGTGTGGCGGGTGAGAAGGATTGGGGTCCGTCTATACTTCTGAGCTGAAGGGAAGCCTTGCAGTTTTTTAATAGAAAGCTGCTGTGATTATGGGGTCTGAGTCTGGTGGGGTTGGGGTGGATGGGACTGAATGGGGAGAGGCAAATGCAGAGGCCAATAAGGAACTACTTCACTTATCCCTGTGATCCAATGATAGCGATGATGGCCTTGCACTCAGCAATCTCACCATCAGGAGAATGTGATTCGGAGCATGGAAAGGACTTTGTTTATTAATCTATTTTGAAGAAAGCACAGAAAATTAGTTTTTGGATTGGATGTAAATTTTGATAGCTTCAACAAGAGGAAGAAGTCACCAATTATGCCCAGGATCTTGGACTGAGATTCTGGGCGAGTAGAAAGATCAAAGAGAGATGAGAAAGGATGTGAAGGGTAGTTTGGGAGATTAAGGTAGTGAGGATGTAACTGTTTGGTTCTCCACAAGAATAGCCTGGTTAGTGTTTAGCAGGCAATTGGATAGAAGGGTCTGCAGTTCAGGGAAATCTGGGTTGGAGATGGTTACTGGAGAGTCACTGGCATTGATGCCACGAGACAGGATGGGAGAAAGAAGAGAAGTTCAAAACAGAAAGGACCATAGAGTGGGGAGCAATGCCAGTGAGTTCACAGGGATTTAATCCAAGAAAAGGGGAGGGAAGCTGGGTGTCCAGAAAGCCCAGATGTTTCGGCCATGTAAAATGCTGCTTGATAATCCAAATGAGATGGAAAAGGAAACCCGACCACTGTGTTGGACATTATGATAGTCCGTTTATGACCTTGAAAAGCGTCTTGAGCAGCAGGGAAGGAAACCCGAACGGTGTCTGTTTAAGGGAACAGAGAGAGAGTGACGAGAAAAATACCAGCCGTGCTCCGGTGTGAGGAGGAACAAGGATGAGGAGGCTGTGCATTTAAAGAAAGGGTTTTGCTTTCTAGAGAAAGCGCCACGCTGAGTGCAGAATAAAGCTGGCACCAAGGCAGAGAGAGGACACCAGCGAGAGCGACTTCCTGAGGAGACAAGGCAAGAGCGAGTCCTCTGCTGTGGGAGCAGCCAGGCTGGCAGAGCTTCGCAGAGGGCAGGACCCTGCCGTATGGACAGGTCTGTTTTCCTTGTGTGGTATGAAGCCTCATCAGCCAAGAATGAAGAATGAAGGGGAGGAAGGTCGGAGAGTTAGAGGAAGGCGAGCGTGGAGCGTGAGAAAGCGGAGGAGAGAGTTGGGCCAGGGTACGGAAGCTGATACAATCGCACCCCTTCAGGTTGGGACACAGTATGCATTTTACATGAGACCAGCTCTGGGTGGTGCAGATGTTTACTCCCAACTCCCTCAAGTAGCTTGGGCTCCATGGTCCAGAGAAAAGAGCGACTTAACGTGGACTGAGAAGAGGGCATAAGGTAGCCCAGTGGGAATGCAGACGGACACAGCAAGGCTGGGGAATTGCTGGCATCAGAGGGAAGGACTTGAGGTGGAAATGGAAATCAGAGAGCGCCGAAAAAAGTCAGATGGTGGCTGGAGCTTGAGCGCAGCCACTGGTATTAAAAGTATCTGGGATAAGCCGGGCGGTGGTGGCGCACGCCTTTAATCCCAATCCCAGCACTCGGGAGGCAGAGGCAGGCGGATCTCTGTGAGTTTGAGACCAGCCTGGTCTACAGAGCTAGTTCCAGGACAGGCTCCAAAGCCACAGAGAAACCCTGTCTCGAAAAACCAAAAAAAAAAAAAAGTATCTGGGATATAATCAGGGGTTTTCTGCGCAACTGCCTAACACCCTGGAATTAGCCAAGGGCTGGTGGGGCTCAACTTAGTGAACAAAACACCAAATCTGAAACATCAGGCAAACTGATTTCAAGGACTGGCTTCAGGTGTCAGTGAAAGACGGAGGCAATGAGCAAGAAAGTCAAGGACAGGGAAATGAGCAAGAAAGTCAAGGACAAACACCTCCAGGCCCCTGGGAGCGCTCTGTTAGGAAACAAGACACCAGGTAGTGTACAGGTCTCAGCTCCTAGATCCTCCTACGGCATCGATAGAATCAGAAGAGCTTCAAGCGTGGCATCAAAGCCTGGCTCCTCTGACCATTTATAAACAAATCAGGCCCCTGGACATGTTGACAAGCTCCTGTTTCCTATCCTTCTCACTCAGGCTTGGCATCACCAAGGCTCTGGATTTGTGTCTGTCTCAGGAGTGGGCAGTGATACACAACCAGGGGTATCTGAATCCGTGTTTTCCCAAGGGTAGTGAGGATGCTTGGTTGTGTACATCCCCACGTCAGATCCGTTTCGACTTCCTCTGCTTTCCGTCTGTTTATATCCTTGGCTCACCTTGCCCTCCCCTTTGGGTTTCTCAGTCACATTTATACCGATTTGTTGGAAACTTTATATATTTTGGATACTATCATATGGTTGTATGTACTACGAATACATTTTTTTTAAAAACACAGCCGTGGCTTATCTCCCCCACAAAATCAAGAGCAAATGTTAGCTTTAATATCAGTACTTCATGTTTTGCTTCTGTCTGAACTGGGACAGGATATTAGCTGGCCTCGGGCCATGTTATCTTACTTATCCCGCTGTGGCATTTTTAAAAATAAAATAACATAAAGTTGGCACATGCTTACAATGTCAACACTGGGGAACTGAGGCAGGAGGATTGCAAATTTGAGGCCCATCTGTGAGATACTATCTCAAAAAAATGACATATGTGTATGGCATTTTTTTTTTAAGGGAGAGGGTCATACGATGGTAATGGTTCTTAGCTCTGTTGCTGGAAGACAAGAGTTCCGAAGTAACCTCTGAGAAAAGAATTATGCCTGTTCCAGGATATGTGTGCAATCCTAGTATTAATCTCCTGTGGCTGACATAATAAGTTATCCTCAGTCATGTGCTTAAAACAACAGCAATTTATTCTGCTTAAGGTTCCAGAAGTCAGAGAACTGGAAATGAACGCAGGGCGGTGAGCCCTCCAGCCCCTGGCTGCAGGCATTCATCGGCTCTGGACGCCAGGCTCTGTGTCCGAGTCCAATGGGTGTCTGCCTGTGCCTCTTCATGTGCGTCTTGGGCCTTGACCCACAGTCTTGGGGCCACCCACCCCTGGCCATCCGTTTCCTAGCTGCTCCGGAACGGGCGTTAGGTGGGGGTGATAAAAGTGCTTCTCCCCCAGCACCTTTCTGAGGGTTGGCGGGAACTTAATGGGTCCTTGTGAAGAGCTCCGAGAAAAGCTGGCGGGAAGACAAGCCCTGTCCACGCGTGCCAGGCCGTGGTGCTGCAGCTTGCTTTGCTTCATTTGGCCACAGTGTTCTCTGATCTCCCTACTTCCCCACTTAAAAACACGGCTTTCACAGGATTCAAATCCCGTTACTCTCCTGCCTTCTCTTTTGGGTGGTCCCTGGTCCAGCCACCTGATGTTCATCATCATCCCTGAAAGTCACAATTCTGACCGTTCTGCAGGTAAAGACAGCCTCAGCGAGGTCACACAACTTAGCCAAAGCCTCACAGCTCGCAAGTAGCCACACGAGGAACTCAGCTCACTGTTCTCGCCTCTGCTCATTCCACTGTCATGTGGGCTCTTCCTTGTTACACGAATTTGGCTGGTTTGGTCTTCCCCTTGAAGGCGCTTCTGAGGATTGCAGCAACCCCAGCAAGAAAAGTGTCTGCCTCCCCAAATGTCAACATTATTATGCAATACAGTTGAGACATGAGTCATGTGACCAGTTTTCAGTGATGTGTACGTGTGCGCCTGCGTGTGTGTGTACGTGCGTGTGCCCACACGTTTGTGTATATACATATGTATCATGTGTTCTCTTAAGAAGCAGGCCCAGTGTTGCCTGCAATCCCTCCCTGTCTCTGGCTCCTCTCCCCTCTGCCTGTGTCCCCTCTCCCGGTGACCCCCCCCTCACACCCACTGCTCACAAGCTGCCAGCCTTGCCTCTCTCCCTCCCTCCTTGCTAAGCCTCCCCGGTTCCGAGCAGACTTCCTCTTATGTTTGGTGAGTAAGGATGAACAGTAAGATCTTTCTCTTCCCTTTCTCCTGAAAGTAGAAGTAATTTCTTCCTATGCTCAGCATTGTCCTACATACAGTCTTAACTTGCTTTGGCAGTTAGATCAATTAGGGGACGCTTATTTAGCTCCTGTATTCAGTTCTTTGCACAAGCTAATCAAGTGAGAAGGCTCGGTACGGGAACACCTGGCTGAAGGGGCTGGCCTTCATTCTCTTTGCCTTCCAGCCTGGACTGGAAGCATTCTCAAATTCTTTTTTTTTTATTTTTTTTTTGTGTTTTTATTGGGGTTAATCATGGGTAGGAACTGTCACCTTCAAGGTATGCTCCTCCCACTCAAATTCTAAACAGTCTTTAGAAAACTAATTTCTAGTCTGATCTAGAAGGATTCCAGCATTGTTTGCTCTTCCAGGATGAAAAATTAGAACATGCAGCTGGGCGGTGGTGGCTCACGCCCTTAATCCCAGCACTCGGGAGGCAGAGGCAGGCAGATCTCTGTCAGTTTGAGACCAGCCTAATCTACAAAACTAGTTCCAGGACAGGCCCCAAAGCTACAGAGAAACCCTGTCTCAAAAATCACAGACAAAACAAAACAAAAAAATTAGAACACCCAATAGTATCCAATGTTTGTCAGACTGTGAAGCCAGGCTAAATGTGTATCAGTCACAAAACTTCTCTTGAAAATTGACTTTCCTAAAAGGCAAATGAGGAGCATAAGCTTGTTTTATTTTTAAAGTATCTCTGTCAGTCCCAAGATGCTCAAACCGTGCTTGATTGACAGGCATTTCTGGGGGGAAATGTGAAGGATTGTTGTCGCAGAGAATCGAGTCTCATAACTTTCTGTCCTGGCAGCAATTTAAAATTTAGCCTGAAAACGTAAAACGTGTCTTAGATAAATATTTCTAGTAATTACAAAACGTTCATAATTTGCTTCAAGGATTTATAAGCTGTTTTAGATTGGAACGATTTTATACGTGGGGTAATTCCACCGAGGGTCAAGAGATGGCGCCAAACCACTCACGTACTGCTGCTCCCGGGCTAAGGACTGGGATAGGTCAAGCTCGTATTTTTTCAGAGCACTTCAGAGGTTACTTTCTTTTCCGAGAAGGAAGTCTTGGTGAGTAAGAAGGCTTTTCTGGATTTTTCAAATTGGATTTTTCAAATTATTGTGTTGACGCTTTAAAGGAGAAAGAAAATGGTAACGGCAGTGTAGGCAATAGGTAACCTTTCTTTGAAGTTTTTACAAAAAGATTTTGTGTTTGGTGTTTTGAAGTGTGGCTATCGTTTGAACCACCTAAGACAAATGTGTGACTTAACGCTAGACAGAAAACAGTTGGCATTTCAGCAGTAGCCAAGGAAGTGAGCAGACTCGTGTGGTTTTATCTCCCCTGGTTTGGGCTGTTTTCTCCATTCACAGAGTTTGTAGTCGTTTGTAGACGCGACAGTACACCGTCTGTACTGGTGTACAGTGTTTCATTTCCCAGTCATGTAGTACTATAATCTTTAATTGGTCGGTACCTCTCACTGATTCTTGAGCGTTGTGGAGGAAAGGCTAATTCAGTCGCTCCCATGTGATTTCGTATCCCCAGCGCTAGTTTCTACCGTGCTCCGTGCCCACTGAACAAACATGATTTAAGTGGTGGAAGTGAATGAGACCGGATTCCTAAACTCTGTGACCTCGAGTCCAGCACTCTTCCTCCACTCAGAGTTTGACAAAGCCGGGTTTCTCTTGTGTTTGTGTTGACTTGATGACAAAATTCTTCTCATGCTTGCCCTTGCTTACTGTTACTAACTTCCCTTCCCCTTCTTGTAGCTTTAATTTTCACAGCGACTCCCTCCACCCGCCACCTTTGTGGTTTTTGAAATAGGGCTTGTGTTGACTGTTCCTTTTTTCTTTCACTTTTTGTTTGATGTATAAATCTTACTCCTGTCCATTCCTAACTTCCTTTAGAAAGACAGAAACTCTTGAATTTTCCAGGGAGATCTTCCGGTTGTCCCACCCCCTCAACCACGTATACACTGAAGTTCGGCTCTGCTTCTCAGAATGCGTACCCTAAGAACTGCTTGAGGTTTTGAGCAACTTCCAGGACTCACATGTGTCCTCGTGGTCACATGGCGGCTGAATGACAGATCCCCTGAACAAGACACACAAGCTGTCAGAAGAATTTGTAGGATGGGACTTCATCCATGAATATCAATTCTCTACCATTGTGTTGAAAATGCTGACCCTCTTTATGTATGTATTAATACTATCAATAATACAAGCATGCTTATTTACATATAACATTTTATTTTGGGTATATTTCAAGTGGATTTTAAATTTTTCTGATTTATTAGTTCTTTGAGAATGTCGTACAATGTATTTTGATTGTATGCAGCACCCCCCCCCCTGCAATTCCTGCCTGATCCACCCCTCTTCCCTATCTACCTACCTTAGCACAACATATATTACATCCTAACCTCAGTTTCCCCTCCCTCTACTCCTCCCAATCCCTCTCCCCGAGAACCACTCCTCCTCCATTTCCCATTAGAAAAGAGCAGACCTCTCTGAGATATCAACCAAATGGCGTAACATGTTACAGTAAGACTGGGCACATATCCTCGTACCAAGGCTGGACCAGGCAACCCAGAAGAAGGAAAGGGGTCCCAAAAGTAGACAAAAGAGTCAGAGGCAGCCTCCACTGCCACTGTTAGGAGTCCCACAAGAGCACCAAACTACACCGCCATGGTATATATGCAGAGGATCCAGCTCAGAGCCATGCAGGCTCCCTGATTGTCGCTTCAAGTCTCTGTGAGCCCCTATGAACCTTGCTTGGTTGATTCTGAGGACCACGTTCTCCTGGCGTCTTTGACACCTCTGGCTCTTACAATCCTTCCTCCCCCTCCTCCGCAGGGTTCCTTGAGCTCTGCCTGATGTCTCTCCATCTGCTCCCATCAGCTGCTAGATGAAGCCTCTCCCAGTTATTCTGTGATACAAGGCTCTACTTAAGAAACGTCTGCTTTTGTGCCCCAAGCTCACAAATAATTTTACGTATAGAATAGAACCCAAAAGAGGGTGGAGCCAGCCAGGGAGTCTCAGTCATCTGTCCTCCCTGAAACACGAGGTCTGCGGGCTTGGGCGCCTGCCTCCGTGTCTCACTCAGGTAGACTTTTCTCGTCACTCAATGTCATTGTTATGTACATCAATGTCTGTGATCTGATGAGATACACATGAAGCCTTCTGGGCTCTGGAAAAAATAGTTATTGCTGACATACTTTAGCCTCACACACCTTCTAGATTCTTCCATGGGCTTTAGATTTCTTCCTGAAACATGCTCTCGCTATATAGCCAAGACTGGCCTGAAACTCTTAATCCCCTTGCCTGGGCTTCCCTAGGGCAGATTACCCTGCATTACTGTGGCTGGTTCCCCCGGTGTGTTTTGACATAGTTCTCTCTCTTCACCCATTTTGTGTGAACTGTAGAAACTTCCAAGCTTCTGACTGTCACATGCTGAATCTCATTTCCTTCACTCTATAGCTTCTAGGCTAATAGTTGTCGGAGAAATGCATGCTCCTTTTTATGAAACACGTGTCAAAGAGCTGAGATCCAGGGATTAAAAATAAATCTCTGGCATCAAAAGAACCAATGAAATGAACCTCTGCCAGGACCCGAATGCTCCTGTTTCCCTGAAACGTGTCTGCCGACTCTGAGTTGTCAATGTGATTGTAACGGGATGGGTGAGGGTGGGAGGGCAGGATGCCACTGTGAGAATTAAGTTGTTGGTGGAGAATTCTTTGACTTCAAAGCCCAGTACACAGTCTCTGGCTGGCTTCTGGCCCTCTGTGGCTCAGATATTTTTCTATGCAATTCAGAGCCCGAGTGGTATGGATTCTTGCATGTGTGTTTATGTTGATCCCTCTACACCTCTTTGCCTTCCCTTCCTTGCCTCTGTCCCCTCTTTCTGTCTCTCCTCACCCCACTTTCCCGGTGTCTACATATCCCTTCTCCCTTTCTCTTACTTCTCTGGCCTTTGGTGTGTCTATTCTTTGTTACCTCTGGCTCAGGTGACTGCAGCTAGTCTATTTGTCCTCAACTTTTGTTTTTTGACAATCACTGCCCAGGAGGTTGCTCCAGTCCTGAGAAAGTTCTGAGTAAGGAACAAAGGTGGTGCCTCTCTCCCAAATCCTTTAGCCCCCTAGACTAGTCAAAACACTTACTCATGGTACTTTGATTAAAAGTTCATATTGTCCCCTGTAGCTACAGACTGAGAAAATTTCACATAAAAACATGGGCTAGTGATGACTGCCAGAGAGGATGAAGAAAATATCCAAGTTTCTGAGAAGTGAAAGCTTAAAAGCCATTATCTAAACTTCATTCACCTTAAAGTCTCTCTTATTTCTAGGACTTGAACTCAAGTAAAAATGCTATGAAACAAATGGTACAGTCCCTTTGAGCTAACCATTGCATCATGACCCGAGATAGAGAACCCGCTGCGGGAAGTTTTCATTTTGTTTGCATCCTGGCCTTCATAGTCGGAATCATGATCCAGTTCTCTGATGAACTTGAGTCTGCAGTTGACTATTCAAACAGGAACCTAACTCGTGTCCCCAAAGACCTGCCGCCAGGAACAAAATCCTTAAATCTGTCTCAAAACTCTATCCCCGAGCTGCAGGTGTCTGATGTCCGCTTTCTGCCGGAGCTGAGGGTTCTGAGGCTCTCCCATAACAGAATCCAGACACTTGATTTTGGTGTGTTCAAGTTCAGCCCGGATTTAGAATATCTGGATGTCTCTCACAATCAGTTGCGAAACATCTCTGGCTGCCCTGCGGTGAGCCTGAAGTATTTAGACCTCTCATTCAATGACTTCGACCTGCTGCCCGTGTATAAGGAATTTGGCAACTTGACGCACCTGAGTTTCTTGGGATTAAGCGCTACGAAGTTCCGACAATTGGATCTGCTCCCAATTGCTCACTTGCACCTGAACTACCTTCTTCTGGACTTAGTGGGTTATCAGGTCAAAGATGGTGAGAACGAAAGTCTTGAGGTTGTGAACACCAACGCTCTTCACTTGGTCTTTCATCCAAGTAGCTTGTTCTCTGTGCAAGTGAACATATCTGCGAATGCTTTGGGATGTTTACAATTGAGTAATATTAAGTTGAATAATGGAAACTGTCAAAGGTTAATTACATTCTTATCAGAACTCACCAGAGGGCCAACCTTATTCAATTTGACTCTCCACCACGTGGAAACAACCTGGAAGTGCTTTGTTGAACTTCTCCAATTTCTTCGGCCCCGACCAGTGGAATATCTCAATATTTACAACTTAACGATAACTGAAAGCATCAATCATGAAAATTTTATTTACTCAAAGACAACACTGAAGGCATTGACAATAGAGCATGTTACGAACCAGGTGTTTATCTTTGAAAAGGAAGCACTGTACTCTATGTTTGCTGATATGAACATCACGACGCTGACCCTCTCACACACACCTTTCATCCATATGACCTGCCCTCAGTCCCCAAGCGCATTTACGTTTCTGAACTTTACCCAGAATGTTTTCACAGACAGTGTATTCCAAAACTGTTCCACCTTAGAGAGATTGGAGACACTTATCTTACAAAAGAATAGCTTGAAGAACCTTTTCAAGGTCAGTCTCATGACTGAGAACATGGTCTCTCTGGAAACTTTGGATGTTAGTTTGAATTCCTTGGACTCTCATGCATATGAGGAAACATGCTCTTGGGCGGAGAGCATATTGGTGTTAAACCTTTCTTCAAATGTACTTACTGACTCTGTCTTCAGATGCTTGCCGCCCAAGGTCAAGGTCCTTGACCTTCACAACAACAGAATAATGAGCATCCCTAAAGAGATCACCTACCTGCAAGCTTTGCAGGAACTCAATGTTGCATCCAATTCTTTAGTGGACCTTCCCGGATGCGGGGCCTTCGGCAGCCTTTCTGTGCTGGTCATCGAGCATAATTCAGTTTCCCACCCCTCCGTGGATTTCTTCCAGAGCTGTCAGAAGATCAGGTCCTTAGCAGCAGGGAACAACCCATTCCGATGTATATGTGAGCTGAGGGAGTTTATCACAAACATAGGCCACGTGTCAGGAGGAGTGGTAGAGGGCTGGCCCGATTCTTACAGGTGTGACTCCCCAGAAAGCGCTAAGGGGACCCCACTGCAGGACTTCCACATGTCTCCATTGTCCTGTGATACTGTTCTGCTGATTGTCACCGTCGGGGCCACTTTGCTGGTGTTGGCTGCCATCGTGGCTTTCCTCTGCCTCTACTTTGATCTGCCCTGGTACCTGAGGATGATGTGTCAGTGGACACAGACCCGGCACAGGGCCAGGAACGTCCCCGAAGAGGAACTCCAGAGGAAGCTCCAATTCCATGCTTTTGTCTCATACAGTGAACGTGATTCCACCTGGGTGAAGAATGAATTACTACCAAACCTAGAGAAAGATGGCATACGGGTTTGCCTCCATGAGAGAAACTTTATCCCTGGCAAGAGCATCGTGGAGAATATCATCCATTCCATCGAGAAGAGTTACAAGTCCATCTTTGTGTTGTCTCCACACTTCATTCAGAGTGAGTGGTGCCATTATGAGCTCTACTTTGCCCATCACAATCTCTTCCACGAAGGCTCTGATAATTTAATCCTGATCTTGCTGGAGCCCATTCCACAAGATAACATTCCCAGTAGGTACCACAAGCTGCGGGCTCTTATGACACAGCGGACTTACTTGGAATGGCCTGCGGAGAAGAGCAAACATGGACTCTTTTGGGCCAACCTTAGAGCTTCTTTTAGTACGAAGTTAATATTAGTCAATGAAGAGGATGTGGGAACTTGAAGTTTGGATTTCCAACTTAATGAACTGCCAAGTTGGAATCGGATGAGCATTGTGGTTTTACATTCCTAACTGGAGCTACCTCTCTTATGGTGTCCTAGTTCGGGGTCTGTGAATTGTGATGAACAGCATAACCAAATGCAACTTATGGAAGGAAAGGTTTCTCTGGGCTTATGATGGCAGTGTATCATGAAGGGGGATCAAGGCAGGAACTTAAAGCAGGAGTCTGGAGGCAGGAATTGAGGCAGAGACTGTGGAAGAGTGCTGCTTTTAACCTTTCTCTCCACATCTTGTTCTGTGTGCTTTCTTATTGCACTGAGGACCAGCTACCCAGAGGTGGCATCTCCCGCTATGGGCTGGACCCTTCCACATCAATAGTAATCAAGAAAATGCCCCACAAGCCTGCCTACAATCTGATCGAGACAGTTTCTTATTTGATGCTCTTTTTTTCCCCAAATGTGACCCCAGCTTGTGCCAAGTGGACAAAACAAAAACAAACAAACAAATAAACAAGCAAAAACCTAACAGGTATGATTTGGAGATAAAATGTCCCTAAAGGCTCATGCTTGAAGGCCTTGAGGAAAATTCTGATGGTGCTATCCTAAGTAGTTTATGAAGCTGCTCACTTCATCAGTGGAGTTACCTTCTGCTGAGTTCACAGCTGTATGGGCCATTAGGATGGGGGGTCCTACATCTAGGAAGTAGGTCATTAGGGACATGCCTTTGAAGGTTGTATTTTCTTCAAAGCTCATTTTTCTTTCTTTTCTTGATTTTTTTTTTTTGGTTGTTGTTTTTGAGACAGGTTTTTCTGTGTCACAGTTTTGGCTGTTCTGGAACTCACCTCATAAACCAGGCTGGCCTTGAACTCACAGAGATCCACCTGCATCTGCCTCCCAAGTGCTGGGATTAAAGGCATGCGCCATCACTGCCCAGTGTTTTCTTGTGGTTGTTAAGTCAGGGTCTCACCATATGTAGTTCAGACTGTCCCTGAGCCTAGTGTGACCTTCCTGCCTCAGCCTCCAAGTGCTGGCATTTACAGAGATGAGCTGCCACAATTAGCTTAGGAGTGCGCTCTCACGCCCTCTCTCCCCTCTCTCTCTGTGCTCCGTCACCACCATAGGGTTAATAACCCCTCCATCACATGTCCCCACTGCCATGATACTCTGCATGACCTCAGGTCCCAAAGTTAGGGACTCAGGTGAACCTGGGCTGAAGCCATGGTCACTTCCTCCTTTGTTTACATGGGGTCTTCACTCACAGCGGCACAAAGCTGACAGACACAGCTTCTGTCTCCTTCATGTCTTTGACAGAGAGTAGATGGAAGTTCTGGTGCCATTGAGCTGCGGGCTGAGGCTGCGGGGTGGGAACGGCACTCATTATATTAGTCAGAGGCGGCTCAGTCGCATCCGGCGACACAGTCCATTTTAGGGAAATACTCTCTCCTTCACAGAGAGTTCCCTCTCCCAGATGGATTCAGTATGGGCAGGAGTCTACAAGGCTTCGTGTTAGCCAGCCAGAGGGCAATGGTATGCGTCAGTCCTCACAGAGTCCCGTAGCTGCTTGTCGACCTGCCGCTGGGCTTCACCCTCCTATGTGTGTACAGGTAGATTGGTAAAAGTTTCTGAACAACAGCAGGCATGAGGAGCTGAAGCATGTTGACAGGTTTAGAGAAGAAAAAATTTGATGTTACAAAAACGGAGGGGTATTATTGTTGACTTAATTTTTTCTTTTTGTTTGTGTGTTTTGATTTTCTTAGTAAATGTTTTATTTGGATAATAAAACATTGAAATTACTAAGAACTTTCATGTCAGAAAAACATATGTATGGATATTTGATCTTGTTGTAGGAAAGAACTTTTAAATTATCAAAGTAGTAGGGCATATGCCTTTAACCCTTTCCTCGGGAAGCAGAAGAAGACAGATCTCTGAGTTTGGTCTACACAGTGAGATCCTGTCTCAAAATCAAATAAACAAAACGTCAATGGCTTGCTGGAGTGGGCATCTTAGTTAGAGCTTCTATTGCTCTGAAGAGACTTCCATGACTACAGCAACTCTTATAAAGGAAAACATTTACTTGGAGCGAGGTTTAATCCATTATCATCGTGGCAGGACATGGCTGGACACAGGCAGACATGGTGCTGGAGAAGTAGCTGAGAGTTCTGTATCTGGATTAGCAGGCAGCAGGAAGAGACAGTGACATTGGGTCCAACTTAGGCATCTGAAACCTCAAAGCCCACTCACAGAGACATATTTCCTCCAACAAGGCCACACCTACTCTAAAAGGCCACACCTCCTAACAGGGCCACACCCTATGGACCTATTGTGTCCCTTTTATTCAAACCACCACACTCACCTTATACAGACTAGTAATAGCCAACTGCTAAATATTCATCAATTCTGCAGCCAGATCAGCAGGCGGCCAGAAACCAGCTGTGGTGGGAACGCTGGCATTCCTAATATGAACAAATGCTACAAACCCATTCGCACTCAGTTGAATGGAAACAATAACAAAGGACATTTATGGACATAAAATATACAGATTCATTGTTTAAAAAAAAATCGTGAAGTGAAAGATGAACAGGAAGTGAGATGTCTGAACAGAGTGGGAAGGGCCAATGTCAGTAACAAAAAAAAGAATGTACCATAAGGTGCTAAACTATGGCCCCAATATGAAAACAGTTATATTCTATGGACAAATAATTCACTAAAGAGGTACAAATTGTTCTCTAAATATGAAAAGCTCAATGATATAATAAAGTGAAAAATAAACAGGAAATATTGCTCCCCATCACTGAAGGTGACAGAACCTGCCCAGCCTACACATTGCAAACCTAAGTGTGAAGGGCAGAGGCCCCTGGGATGCCGGTGTCAGTTGTCTGATGATGGGTGATGATGTGTAAACGGGCTACAATGGTGTGCTTCCAGGTCTTGTATGCTTGATGCTGTTGCTATTACAGCAGGGTTGTGGCTTCCCCCCCTTTGAAGAGATTACTGGATATCGTGCCTCTGTGCACGAGCTACTCAATAATAAGATGCCCAGATAAAACCAGAAGTTATCCAAACAAGCAGATACAGAAATCACAACACAGGGACACAAGAAGGATGGAGAAGCAAAGCACACAACCCTCCGAAATATCAGAAAAAAAAAAAAGATCAACTACGGGATAAAATAGATACTGAAAACGTGCAGCCCTGGTGAGCCGCCATGTTCTGGTGAAGGACCGCACATCCAAGAGTATCTGAAGACAGGTCGTGAAGAATCCTTTCTAAAGGACACAAAGGGAGTGGATCTGGGAAGAGTTGGGGGATGAATTTGATCAAAACACATTGTACAAAACTCTCAATGAACTAAAAAAAAAAATTTAAAAACTACTGAAGAAAGTAAAATACCAGACAAAGGTTTCAAAAATTCACAGAAATGTGATAAATGACCTGAAAGAGAATGCAAATAAGCAAAAGAATTTTATCCAGAGCCTGGAGAGGAAAGTCGGCAACATAGAAGAAAAGGTCGCCCACATGGACGAGAAAAATTAGCGGTGTGGATTTAAAAAGCTAGCAGCATGGAAGCAAAATTCAGCAAAGAAATGAAGATATTTGAAAAATATCTAGGAATGGAAAATTCAATGCATGAGATGGAAACCCTGTGGCAGGTGTCACTAATCAGCTAAATGATGCAGAAGAGAGAATGTCAAGGGTGGAGGCCGTGGCTGACAAAACATTGCATAGCAATATGGGGAAAAGCAATGAGCATAGCCACAGCATCTAAGGATGCTGAGACATGGAGACCAAGCCTAGGAATCTATGGGGTAGACAAAGGGCTGAGGCAGACACCAAATGCATAGAGAATCTGTTCAACGAAGTTACAGCAAAAAACTCTCAAAATCTGGGTATTCCAACACAAGAAGCACTTAGAGCTCTAAGTGGAGATGAGCAGAAAAGCCCTTTTCCAGGGTGTGGTACAGTTCAAATGTCAACAATAGGAAGCAAAGACGCTATACTAAAAGCTGAGGGGGAAAACTCACAAAAGCAAATATCAGAATAATGCCAAATTTCTTGTCAGCACCATAAAATACAGGATAACGCAGTAGGTATATTTTACACTCTGAAAGTAAAAACATGCCGAGCCAGCTTGCTATAGCCAGTTAAACTGTCGTTTAAACGTATCGGTGGATAAATAAGGGCACTTCAAGACAGGCGTAAGGGGACGTGCCGCGCACCGTGTCCCCGTGTCTGTGCTCGGTGCGCTATTACCCAGTTCGCGAGCTTCGGGCAAGGGGCTGGAGGTTAAAATACACAGACACACACAGACAGAGAGACAGTGACACAGGTCATCCTTGAGTTCCCCAAGAATGCCCCCTTTATTGTGTTCAGGGGCAGATTATATAGAGATAGCCACGCCCCAGCCAAACCCACCAGAAACCACTCCCCTGCCATCAGGAACTCCTGAAGGTCTCGTGCTCAGAGCAGCTGTAGGCACTCAGATCAGGGGAAACAAGTTGTTTACAAGATATTCAGGATCTGGGGTCTCACTGCTCCCAACACTGACGGCTCACGACTAGCTTCGTACTGTAGAAGATGCGTGGTAGCATGAATAATGAAAACACAGAGACAGATATTGGGTTCAACGTGAAGACCAGAAAAGCAAAGCAGCCGAGCCACGAGAGTACTCTTACCTCCATGAAATCTTCAGACTGAAAGAGAGCGAGTTGTTCTCTCATCCTGCCCTTATATTCTTCTCTAGTGCTGGGATTAAAGGTGTGTGCCCCCACTGCCTGGCCTGTATGGCTGACTTGTGTGGCTGTTTTACATTCTGATCTTCAGGCAGGCTTTATTCATTAAAATGCAAGTGAAACATCACTACAATATATACACAGAGGAGGAAGAAATGCAATCTTCATATTTCTCTTTCATGGAACAGTTTGAGGGACATTAGTACTAGGTCTTCCTTAAGATTTTTGGAGATTCTTCAGTTTATTCATTATTATTTAATTGAAAATTTACATACCAATCCCAGTACCCACTCCCTCCCCAGTTTATTTTCTTTAATATGAGTTTTTAGAGTTTTCCTTGCTGGGATAGGGAAACTGAGGGATTGCTAGGTAGGTAAACCCCTTGCCTACAAGTGTGACAGCCTTACCCACACAAATGCAAGGCAAGCGTGGTGACCGCCCATACCAGTGCTGGGGAGGCAGAGACAAGGGATCCCTGTGGCAAGCAGACCCAGTTAGACTAGATGAATCCAAGAGCTCTGGGTTAAAGTGAGAGGCCTTGCATCAAAATACAAGGTAAAGAGTAATTACACAAGACATACAACTTCAGTTTCTGGCCTTCACACTCATGTGCACACATATGCATATGGATGCAAACATGCATGCAAGCATGTGTGTGCACACATGCGCGCACGTGCACACACACCAAACCAAACAAAGAAACAAAAGACGGCTAACTCCCACAAAAACAGACACTGGAGAGAGACAGCCTCTTCAACAATTGGTGTAGGAAAAAGCTGGATGTCCACATATAGAAGAAAAAAACTAGATCCGTGTCTCCCACCTCGTACAAAAAGAAATTCAAAATGCTGCAGAGACCCAGAGGTAAGGCCCAATACCTTGAGAATGCCAGAGAAAAATACTTCAAAACACAGACATAGAAAAAGACCCCAGTAGTACAGGAAACAATCCAAAGAGCCAACGGATGGGGTTGCATGAAATCAAAACCTCCTGCCCAGAAAAGCAAACAATAACCAAAGTGAAGAGACAGTTTACAGAATGGGAAAACATATTTGCCAATTACACATCTGATGTGGAATTAATAGCTGCAATCTATAATGAGGCACAAGAATTAAACATTAAAGATCCCAAATCATTGACCCAAATGAGCTAATGCATCAAGCAGACACTTCTCAACAGAAGAAATATAGATTGCCAATAAAGGCTTGCAAAGTGTTCAACACCCTTCAGCATTAGGAAAATACAAACGGAAACTGTGCTAAGATTCTTTCCTGCTAGTCAGAAGGACCATAATCGAGAAACCAGATGACAACAAATGCTGGCAAGGATGTGGAAAGGGGAATCTTTACACAGATTTGGTGTGAATGCAAACGTGTGCAATCACTATGGAAATCAGAACGGAACCTGACCAAAGGGCTAAAAATGGAACTGTTCAATGATCCAGTTACTCAACTCAGATTATATTTGAATTACATATTCAAGCTGGGACAAGCATAATGACACACATGCAAATGCCATAATTAAGCCCATTAACCCGTATAGTTAGTGTTGCTTATCAACTTGATAGGATATAGGACCACCTAGGAGACAACCTCTGGGCATGTCTGTGAGTGATTTTAGACCACTGAGGAGAGAGATGCATCCTAGATGTGGGTGGTCCCATTTCAAGGGCTAAGATTCCTAATTAAATAAAAAAAAGGCAAGCTGAGAATCAGCTTTCATATCTGTCTTCTTACTCTCTGTGGATGTAGTGAGACCAACTGCCTCACCCACCTATTGCCATGACTTCCTCATGCTGAGAAACCGTACCTTCAATAAGTTGTTTTATTTACCAATAAAGACTTGGGAGTCAGATGTTGGGGTGAAAACCTGCTAGATCGGAGAAGCTAAGAAGCAAATAGCTGACAGTTATTATTGGCCAGAAACCCACTAAGAGAAGCATCTCTCCACACATTCAACCAAAACAGCCTGCAAATCTCTAAGTCCCTCCCTACTTTTTCCTGGGTCCTCCATACTCTCTATGGCTAATTCATGTCAATTCGTTGCTGGCTTCACTCCCTGATCCAAGGGTCTCAGAGTTTCACAGTGCAATCAAATATCCAACAACATTTCCCCCTTTTTGTCTAAATCAAAAGGAAAGGTTTTAAACTCTAACACAGTAACACTATATGCAGTAAGAATTCAATGAAGAATGACATTCACAGTGTCTGCTCCATTAGTATTTGGCAAATTCGGGGAAAGTACTCAACTATCTATCCTGTCTTAAGGAGTTCAAAGTTCTATGACTAAACAACTTTCTAACTTGTACCACCAATCTAGAAATATCTTTTTAGACCTTGAAATATTTTCTTAGATAAACAACTTAAGTCTTTACGCTTCTCAACCTTATAAACTTTACATCTCTTTTGTTTCACAGTGCCATCAACTCCCGCAACAGCCAGCTTTTAAAGAAAATGTGGTATATCTATACAAAGGAGTATTACTCAGTGGGGAAAAAAAACAATGACCTCATGAAATCCACAGGCAAATGGATGGAACTAGAAAAAAATCATCCATCCTGAGTGAGGTATCCCAGACCCACAAAGATAAACATGGTGTGTACTCACTCATAAGTGGATGTTAGTTGTAAAGTAAAGGATAACAAAACTACAATCCACAGCCCCAGAGAAGCTAGGCAACAAGGAGAACCCAAAGAGAGGCACATGGATTTTCCTAGGAATGGGAAATAGAAGAGGTGTCCTGGGTAAACTAAGGGCTGGGGTGGTGGAGGTATGGTAACATGAAGGATTGGTTGGGCAGTTTGGAGGTGGGACAGATGGGGAGAATAATGAAAGAGATATCTTGATGGGGGCTAGGGAGAAACCTGGTGTCAGGGAACCTCCCCGGAATCCACAAGGAAGACTCCAGCTAAGACTCCTAGCAATAGTGGAGAGGGTGCTTGCACTGGCCTCCTCCTGTAATCAGCTAGGTGACGATCCTAATGGTCATCAGGGAGCATTCATCCAATAACTGATAGAAGCAAATGCAAAAATTTCTAGCCAAACACTGCGCCAAGGTCTGAGAGTCCTGTTGAAGAGGGAGAGGAAGGATTGTATGAACCAGGGGATTCAAGATCATGGCAGAGGAACCCACAGATACAGCAGGCCTGAGTTCATGGGAGCTCACCAAGTCTGGACCAATAGTTAGGGAACCTGCATGAGACTGACCTAAGCCCTCTGCATGTGTGTAACAGTAGTGTAGTTTGGCCTGTTTGTGGGGCTCCTAGCAGTGAGATCAGGATCTGTCCCTGGTGCTTGAATCCATTTCCTATGCTGGGTTACCTTGCCCAACCTTGATGCAGGGGGAGGATGCTGGTCCTGCCTCAACTTGATGTGTCGAATGGAGATGGAAGAGGAGAGGGTGAGCAGGGGGTGGTAGTGGCAGAAGGGAAGTGGTGGAAGAGAGGAGGGAGGGGAAACTGTGGTTGGTATGCAAAATAAACAAAAAAATTTAAAAATAAATAAATAAATGTTTAAAAATGTTGAGCAAAGAAAAAGAATGAGATATCAATATGTACGACTGCATGATTGAGCCATGAAAACATGATGCTAAGAAGCAAGCCAGTCAAAAAGGTACCTGGAGGACATAAATCCACCATCTAAAGTAGTCAGGAGAGGTAAGTCTGCAGAGATGAAGTGTTTTCTGTAGAGTAAATTGGGCCAGCTTGTCCAGGTAGAGAAAGATACAGCGGTTCATTTTAAGATGATGAAAATCTTGTAAATTGATTGTGGCAATGATTACACAATTCTAAATACATCAAAAGTATTTATGTTACTGAGTGTATACATTATATTTTTGCTTACTTTTTACGTTTTTATTTTTAGAGTATTTATAGTTCGATAAGGCTTAGAAAAAAACCAATCACAGATTAGACCTGCTTGACGGTTTCTTTACAGTGCCCTGGACCCCAAAACACACACCTGGATGTGGGACAGAGAACTGGCTGTGGTGAAAAGTTAGGGGCTGCTTGAAGGAAAGGGGTGGACTTCGGCTTTGTGTGTTTTCAAGTTGTGATAGTGCTAACTAATCCGGAGCTGTCCAGTGTGGGAGCCTTCAGCCACATGTGCTCATTGGGCTCCTCAAATGGGGGTGACCCAGTTGAGATGAGTATGTACATACCAGACTTTGGAGAGTTGGCATTAACACACACACACACCCTAATTTTAATAATATTTCAGATATACTTTTAAAATTTCGGATATAATTTTAAAAATTGCAATGCTTTCAATACTTTTACAAATTTAAAAGGCCATACTCTCTGAGAAGAGAAGGCTTCCCCAGGAGGGCTGGCTGTACTGACGCGTGGGTATCCCCTGGATAGTAGGGGAGACGTTAGGTGAGGAGGCAGCTCATAGAGGATGGGGCGTGAGCTTGGAGGGAAGAGGGACACGAGGGTGATAATGTGCTTTGCCTTGAGCTCCACTTATTTTCCTTTTTGGCTGTTTTCTTTTTAAACAGAGTATCTTTATACTTTGACAATTTTGTATTATGTGTACAATATATGTTAGTCATATCTACTTGAACTCTCCATCCCCAACATGTTCTTTCAGGCTCTCTCTCTCTCTCTCTCTCTCTCTCTCTCTCTCTCTCTCTCTCCCTCCCTCCCTCCCTCCCTCCCTCCCTCCCTCCCTCTCCTCTCCCATCATACTTTAGTGCTGCCTGTTGGAATGTTGACTGATGTTGGCTTGGTTTCGTGATATCATGTGAGCAGACATACCTGGGGTGAGTTCGGGAGCAGGGTCACGGAATGTCCTGAAGGCCGCATTCCACAGCTCTCTTCCCCATCCCTCAGCTCTCACCTAATGCTTTGTCTTCCATGATGTTCCCTGAGCCTTGGGTGAAGGTTGCTATAGATACCCTTTTTAGGGTGAGCACTCAATAGTCACTATTCTCAGCACTTTGAGTGAGGAGTCTCCATTAATCCTGAGCACTTCAGAGAGAGGCTCCTCTGGCTAAGGTTGAAGGCAGTGCTAATTTATGTTTATAAACATTAGTATTTAGAAGCCAGCTTGACAAAGTGTTCATTTAGCAAGACAACAGCTGTATAAATTCCTCCCTAGGGCCTATAACCTCCTGACTCACAGTTGTTTGGCCAGGTTTACGGTACCAGGAAGGACTTCCTTCCTGTCAATTAGATCTGACTTAAGAATGGTTGGTTACCTCATAACCTTTGGGCCCCTATTGCACCAGTGGGCACATCCTTAGGCATTTCTTTAGAGCTTGGATCTTGAAGCCTGTGCCTTTAGGAGCTGTGATAACTATTCTTGGTTTTAAATTGATTCCATTTCAAATGAACTAAAAACTCAAGCTGCTGTGAGGGATTTTTAGTTAACTGGATCTTTTGAGGTAAGAAGACCCACCTTAAATCCTTAAATTTGAGATCAGAAGACCCACCCTAAATCTGAGCCACACCTTCTTATGATAGCCTAGTTAAAGGATGGGAAAGAAGGAAGATTTTGCTCTTTGCCTGCTTTCCCTCGCTCCCACTGGCAAATGTTATGGAATAATCTTTTTGTACACTGTGAAGAAATGCCACTTGGATTGATTTAATCAAAAAGCTAAATGGCCAATAGCTAGGCAAGGTTTTGGGGGCAAAGAGGACTCTGGGAAGAATAGGGGCGGAGTCAAGAGAAGACACCAGGAGATGCAGCGCAAGCAGCATGGGCTTTACCAAGTAAAGGTAACCAAGGTACGCAAAAGAATGTAGATGAAAAGATATAAGTTAATTTAAGTTATAAGAACTGGTTACATACGAGCCTAAGCTATTGGCTGAGCTTTCATAATTAATAAGAAGAGTGGTTATTTGGGAGCTGGCTGGCAGAACAGGAAAAGTCCGACTACAGGCAAGTTCATTCCTTCACTGTTCTTAGAGCCTACTTCTTCGAGATCCTGATGTGTGCTGAAGACCAGCTAAGACATCCAGCCTCGTGGGCTGAGCAACAACTGGATTCTTAGACTTTCCGTTTTAGATAGCCGTTGCTAAACTAGCTGGACCACAGCCTGTAAGCCACTCCAACAAATCTCCTGTATATAAATACAGTCTCATTTTGTCGTTTCTGTTCCCCTAGAGGACCCTGACGAATGCAGGAGCCAAGAGCTGAGCTCTCAAAGACCTCTCTGTCTCTGGTGGGGGCGGGGGCGTGCTTTACTTCTTTCTCAGTTTTATAAACATGTTTAACCACACATTTCCCTGAGCAGCAGAGATAGGTCATTTGGGAACGGTGGCAGCTGTTCTTGCTTGTCAACTTGACTCCTGGAATTAAACATTCTCCGTTAAACAGATTCCGAGATGGGGAACATAAGAGGGGTCAAAAGGAAATCCCAGAGTTCTCGGTTTAGGGAAGTAGACCTCATTGTGTCCGGTAGAAAAGCTGATTCTGGTGGAGACGTGTGGAGGGGCAGAAGGAAGGGGTTTTGCTGTCTCGGCATTCACACAGTGACTGGACACGCGTGGAGGCTGCTGTCATCCTTTAGCTTTGATTGCCCATTTGTTGTGGTCGTTTGATAAGAATTTGAGTTTGCTAACCGAAATCAAGTCAGTGGAGGTACCGAGGGTCTTATTTGAGAAAACAGGGCCTTGGCTTTGGTGGCAGAGTTTTTTTTTTTTTTTGTTGTTGTTGTTGTTGCATTTGTCTGTTTTTTTTTTTTTCACACAGAACTTTAAAAGCTGAAGATGAACTTTTGAAGAAAGTTAGAAAATATTACTGGGAAAGCCTTGTTTCAAACCGCATCTGAAAGCCAGTGATCAAAAGGCTGGCATTTGTCTGAGGAACCGCTCACAAATTACTTTTCCTCTATGAGAAGAAAAAAAAAATCTCTTGCAAAACTTTGATCTTGCCTCCCGACTTCTACCGCCCAGTCACTAGACAGTGAGCTGATCAAAAGGCCAGAGGAAGCCGGGCAGCGGTGGCACGTGTCTTTAATCCCAGCAGAGGCAGGCCAGTCTTCGTGAGTTTGAGGGCAGCCTGATCTACAGAATGAGTCCCAGGACATCCAGAGCTACACAGAGAAACCCTGTCTCAAGAAACAAACAAACCGGAAGACCAGAGGAAAAGCAAAGCAGATGAGTCGCACCAGAATCGTGACAGCATTGCCACAACCACCACGATAACCAGGTTGAATCGAGCCAACAACGGTCTATGAATTATTAACACCGCTGCTGCGCTCCACCAGTGGGGATGAAATGAGCCTACTTACTGCAGTATAAAGACGGGACCATGGCGAGAATACTCTATTTGACTGCAAGTCTACAAAGTCATTTCATGGGCTTTAGCTTTCTATGTGATGTAATTCCAGTAATCAACAGTAGGTGGCAGTAATGAGTCCCTTTTTGCAATGCTGAAAGCAGTTGCCAAAAGAAAAAAAAATGCTTGAGGAAGTACTTGAATTTCTTATTGCTATGCCAGAGAGGCAAGTTGTCTTGGTAAGTAAAACAAATTACTCTGTTTAGAAATAAGGACAATGCTTGTTGCCACGTGGAAATAGAAAATATCTCTATGATCAAGTTGTGCATGTTTCTCTAAGTAGGCTCGCTTCTGGTAATTACTTACTGTGAACTGTGTGGCTTGAAACTAGTGTTTGTCCAACCTAAAGCAGAGAAAACCTTCAACCTTCATCTTGTGTGATTTGTTTTTAACAGCTCCTGGGTGTGTGTGGGTGTGTGTGGAAGGTGGGAGGGAGAGGGGAGAGAGAGAGAGAGAGAGAGGAGCATTTGGTCACAGGTGTTTTTTTGTTTTGTGGACACAGCTATTTTTGATTTTAAGTGACCTCTCCTCTCTTCTCCCTCCCCTCCCCTCCCCTCCCCTCCCCTCCCCTCCCCTCCCCTCCCCTTCTCCCATCCTCTCCTCTCCCCTTTCCTCTCCTGTTCCCCATCCATATTCCTCTCACTGAAATGTTCAGAAGAATGGACAAGCTGGGACCTGCATACATTTGAGTGACCACACCATCACAGTAAGTAACGATCAGAATTCCACATGTTGGAACTTACTACCCTCTGTGAGGCACCAAGAGAGAGGAAGCTCAATCTGACAATGGCATTTGGAGGTGGCCCTTTGGGAGGAAACTAGAATTGGATTCAATCAGACCATCAGAGGCCCATGGTTGAATACTGGTGGCTTAATAAAAGCAGGGGGGAGGAACCAGAATACACATATATGTCCCATCTCTTGCCTTGAGATGCCCCTTGCTGCCTAGGATTCTGCTATCACGGTCACTGCCAGATGTGACCCCTTGACTGTGGACCAAAACTGTAAGTAAAATTAACTTCTTTTCTTTGTCAAGCAGTCTGTCTCAGGAGTTTGGTTATACCAGGGAAAACAGTCTGCACAGTGGAACTCAGTTTCTCCGGGACAAGCGCTGTAACACACAGCTCCTTGTTAATTCCTTGTTAATGGAGAGGGTTACTTCCATTTTTATTCTGGGCTATTCTTACTGAATATTCTTGAAGTTTTCCGAGACTATAGAAACTGTTCTGGGGAGCTGGAGGTCAAGGTGGAATTGTAGGGTTTGAAAATGCTCCCCAAGCCACATCCAAGTAGATGAATGCAGGAGTGTGCGCAGTCACACAGGAAGCCAATCAGAAATGCTTGCCCTCCGTCCAGACCTCCCAGGGCTGGTTAATAGTTACTCTAGCTCAGAGAAAACTCTTCACACATGTTTGAAGAACTGAATTTAACGAGCCACATTCATTGTGGGGGTGTTGTCCTATTTAAGATCAACCGAACCCTGATTGATATCCCCAGAGTTTCTGAGCAGAGGTAAGGCAAACACGTTAGTTCCTTGTGCCATTTGATGCCAGCTAAGCTTGTCCTGGTTCATAAAAATGGACGTACGTGTCTCTGAAGGCTTTTATGCTTCGAAAGTCCCCTTTCACAGCCCAGTTAATGAATCATCCTTTTCTAGTTAATGGTGAGATGGTTTTGAGGTTCTAAAATAGACGGGGTCAGTGACTATCGTTAAGACTCTGCTCAACGATGTTTTGGCAGGGCATGGTGCTACATACATCCCAGCATTTTGGAGGCTGAGACAGGAAGATCACTGTGAGTTTGAGACCATCCATTTTACATAGCTACAAAGTAAGTTCTAGGATAGCCAGGGTTACATATTGGGAGGTGTCCCCAAAACAAAAACGGTAACAACAGGAATTTGGTTTTGTTTGAACAAGAAAATTCAGATTCTGATTTTCAGTGACTTTAGCAAGTTTATTATCTACAATTTATAGCTCCAAATATCTAAAATTATTTAGATATCTAAAAGTCTCTAAACAAATATCTAAAATTGATTTCTTAATGTTTATAATACTTTAATTTTTTGAAAAACACTATTTCTTTATCTTGAGTGTGTGCCTGTGTTTGCGTGTGCGCACGTGGAGGTCTTTGGGATGCTGGAGCGGGATAGTTGGGACATTTCTCGGCCTTTCCCAGGGCAATCAGTGCGGTGCAAAGGCTAGCCTTGCTTTTCACGTGAAGGTTGATGCGGTCATCTTTATTGCTCAGAGATTTCCTGGTGGAGAACTCAGAATAGCCAGGACATCCATGGACACCCCTGCAGAAAGGTCAGCCCAGGGAGAGTTCTGCATGTCTAGCCTGGGGAACTTTTATAGCACAGGGCTACCTCTCAGAATTGAATTCTTTAGGTCTGTCTGCGCCATTTGATGTCTGGTGAGGGACATGCAGGCAGGATCTGGCTCTTTGTTGGTATGCTGGTGGCTTGTCTTTAATGCCAGTCTAGGGGGGTTGAATCAGTTTCCTGAGACAGATGCCGAGCTGTGCAGTCTGTAAAAAGCCTCGAATGCTCATCTCAGCTCAGCTCCCTCTGTCCTCCCACCATTGGAAAGGGGTTGACAGACAGCATCCAAGGTCACAGGCAGGGGCTGATAACTAGAGCAATGGGCACAACCCCAAACAATGTCTGGTGTGTCTGAGGGGGACATATTCATTTGATGAATGAACAAAAAAGATTTTCTGAAGTTTTTCCAGCCTCGAATCCCTCCAATATCGAATGAGTGAATTATTCTTATGACTCAGTGTCCTTGTGACTCATAGGATCTGTTGGGTTTTGAATGTGAAATGTCTCCCAGAGGCTCGTGTGTTTGAACACTTGGCCCCTAGTTGGTGCTCTTTGGGAGGTGTTGGAATCTTTACAAGGTAGAGTCTTTTGGGGGAAGTATATCTGTCATTGGGGATGGGTTTTGAAGGTTAATAGCCTTACCTCACTTCCTTCCTCCCTCTTGCTCTGCCTCCTGTGTGTGGATGGAAAGGTGATCCGCAGACTTTCCTGCTCCTGCAACCATGCCTTCTCCACCATAATGTCTTTGTCCCCCTGGAGCCCCTCCAGTGGCCATGCCTTCTCCACCATTATGACTCTGTCTCCCTGGAACCACAAACTAAAATAAACCCAATTCTTCCTTCAGCTGCTCTTGCTAAGGTATTTATCACAGCAACAGAAGTATCTAATAATGGGATCTAACCCTGCTTCCTTGCCATGACCAACAAGCCCTAGAGTGATCTTGGCCCCGACGCCTTTTGTGTTTGCCTCATCCCGGACTATTGCTGGCTACCCTGTCCCTCAGAGCAGCTCACCGCAGGTCCATCTCAAGACTTTATATTTACCTTTTGTTTGTTTGTGTTTTGCTAGAAGGGCTCTTCCCTTAGCTCTTTGGCTTCCTTTCGATTTCTATCCCAAGGTCATCTCAAAAGGCTTTCTCCAGGGAATTAGTCAAAACGAATTCCTTAGCACTATATCAGACCTGAAGTTACCCTGATTCATTTTTCTAGATTACTCTTTAACTACTGCATGAAATTAAAATGAGTTATTTATTAACAGGGCTTTGCTTTGAGAGACAGGAGTTGCTCTTCTTCACTGGTCTGCATCTGGGCCCCCAAACACTGATACATATTGGCTGGATAAATGAATGAATGAATGACCTTAACTGTGATCTTTATCAGCTTTTGAGTAAGACCAAAGTTAGGTCCAAGACTTGTCCAGGTAATCACAGTGATGCCAGTGATGCCGGGGTAGTTGAGACTCTGCTGCCCAGGGGGTCTTTTCAGAGTCACGGGACACCCGAACATCCCACGTCAAAGCATTAAAGGACGTGAAATGAGTCTCAGCATTGGTTTTGAATGAGTGTTTGAGAGGGCCAGAGCCAGGGAACTGTCTTAATTAAGATTACTGTTGCTGAGATGAAACCCCATGGCCCAGCAGCTTGGGGAGGAAAGGGTTTCTTCGGCATACACTTCCGTACCATAGTCCATCACTGAGAGAAGTCAGGGCAGGAACTCAAATAGAGTGGGTATCTGGAGGCCAGAGATGATGCAGAGGCCATGAAGGGAGGCTGCTTACACTTTGCTCAGTCTGCTTTCTTATAGAACCCAGAATCACCAGCCCAGGGAGGGGACCACCCACAATGGACTGGGCCCCCTTCTATCAATCACTGGTTAGGAAAATGCCCTATTGCCCAGTCTTTTTTTCTTTGTAAAAGCGTTGAAATATTTATTTGAATTCTATTTCTTTTCTTTTTTTAAATTTATTTTTAAAACAATCTTTTCTCATTTTACATATCAATCCCAGCTCCTTCTCTCTCTCGTCCTCCCTCTCCCGGCCCCTTCCCATCCACCCATCTACTCCTCAGAGAGGGTAAGGCTTCCTATGGGGAGTCAAGAAAATCTGGGACATCGCTTTGAGGCAGGACCAAGCTGCCTGCCCCCATATCTAGACTGAGTAAGGTATTCCTTCAAAGCGAATAGACTCCAAAAAAACCATAAATCCTGGTCCCACTGCCAGTGGCCCCACAGACTGCCCCAGTCACACAACTATCACCCACATTCAGAGGGCCTAGTTTGGCCCTGTGCAGGTTCCCCTGCTGTCAGTCTGGAGTCAGTGAGCCCCAACTAGCTCAGGTCAGCTGTTTCTGTGGGCCTCCCCATCCTGGTCTTGACCCCTTTGCTCATATTACCTCTCTTCTACTGGACTCTGGGAGCTTGGCCCATTTCCAGCTGTGGTTCTCTGCATCTGCTTCCATCAGTTGCTGGATGAAGTTTCTATGATGGGGAAGGCCAGCTCAGGTACCCTCTCCACTATTGCTTATGGTCTTAGCTGGGGTCATCCTGGCGGATTCCTACAGCTAGATCTTATGGAGGCTTTTTCTCAATTGAGGTCCCTTCCTTTCAGATGACTCTAGCTTGTGTCAAGTTGACATTAAGCCATACAGCATAAGGAGTGTCTGTAGGCCATCTGTGCTCCCATCCTATAGTTCCTGCAATAAGCCATCGTGAATTTAGTAGCTTAAAACAACATCAGTTTATCGTGGGGACTAGAAGTACAGGCATCAGCGGAGCTGTGCTCTCTGTGACTTTCTCCAGTTCCTACGGTGTATATAAAGGTGTTTGGGGCTAACAAGATGGCGGAGTGGGTAAAGGTACTTGCTGCCAAACCTGCATGGTGGAAGGAGAAAATTGACATCCACAAGTGTCCTCCACACATGCCCTGTGGCAGGCACACACACGCACATACACACACACACACTCATACACACACACACACACATACACACACACACATACACACACACATACACACACACACACATACACACACACTCATACACACACACACACTCTCATACACACACACACTCATACACACACACACTCTCATACACACACACATACACACACACACACAGTACCCACTGTCCATCTATTCACCAGCTACCAAATTTATCAGTCTTCTTGATTTTGAGTTGTATAACTCTAAAGAGCATAGCCTTCATTTCATAAATCTCTAATAACAAAAGCTGTTTAATATCTGACTTCATATAATCATTTCATGTGAATTTTTCCTAGGATCTGTACCCATGTCGAAAGTGCTCTGAAGAATATAACAGCTGCCTCAGGAATGTTTATTGCCATACAATGACTAAAATAAATTCCATCATCTTCTCTGTTATCATTGTCTTGGGATTGATACTTATTAATATCCGATTATCCAGTGGAAGTGAACTTATCATTAAGAGGCCGAGAGCAAACCTCACCCATGTGCCCAAGGACCTACCCTTGACAACAACTACTTTAGATCTATCACAAAACAATATATCTGAACTCCAGACTTCTGACATCCTCTCGCTGTCCAAGCTGAGGGCCTTGGTGATGTCCTACAACAGTCTCCGGTACCTTGATATCGGTGTTTTCAAATTCAACACGGAACTGGAATATTTGGATTTGTCCCACAATGAGTTAAGGGTGATTTCTTGCCACCCCACAGCCAACTTCAAGCATTTAGATCTTTCCTTCAATCCATTTGATGCCCTTCCCATATGCAAAGAGTTTGGCAACATGTCCCAGTTAAAATTTCTGGGACTGAGTGGTAGTCAGGTGCAAAGCGCCAGTGTGCAGCCGATTGCTCATTTGAATATCACCGAGGTTTTGCTGGTGTTAGGAGACACTTACGGGGAAAGAGAAGACCCTGAGTGTCTTCAGCACATTAACACTGGGGCTCTGCATGTTGTTTTCCCCGAGAAAAGAGAATTTCGTTTTACTCTGGATGTATCAGTCAGCAATGTAAACAGTTTGGAACTATCTAACATCAAGTGTGGACCTGAAAGCTCTAATTGTTCTTATTTCTTAAGTGCTTTGTTAAAGCTTAGAGAGAATCAGGGGCTATCAAGTCTTACCTTAAACAACATTGAAACAACATGGAATTCCTTCCTTGATATCCTCCAGTCTGTTTGGCATGCACCCGTAAAGTATTTCTCAATTTCAAACATGGCACTACAAGGTCAAGTTGAGTTCAGAAATTTCAATTATTCTGGCACTTCTCTAAAGGCGTTGTCAATACATCAAGTTGTCAGTGAAGTGTACAGTTTACCACAAAAATACATTTATGGTATCTTTTCCAATATGAACATCCAAAACTTCACGGTGTCTGGAACACGCATGCTCCACATGCTTTGCCCGTTAAAAGTTAGCCCATTTCTGTATTTGGACTTCACAGATAACCTCTTAACAGACATGGTTTTTGAAGATTGCAGAAACTTAATTAAATTGAAAATACTTAGTTTACAAAAGAACCAGTTAAAAAAACTCGAAAATATAATTCTTATGTCTGCGGAGATGAAATCACTGCAAAAACTAGACATTAGCCAGAATTTTCTACAGTACAGCGAGGAGGAAAACCTATGCTCCTGGACGGAGAGTTTGCTAGCTTTAAATTTGTCCTCAAATATGCTTACTGGCTCTGTCTTCAGATGCTTGCCGCCCAAGGTCAAGGTCCTTGACCTTCACAACAACAGAATAACGAGCATCCCTAAAGAGATCACCTACCTGCAAGCTTTGCAGGAACTCAATGTTGCATCCAATTCTTTAGTGGACCTTCCCGGATGCGGGGCCTTCGGCAGCCTTTCTGTGCTGGTCATCGAGCATAATTCAGTTTCCCACCCCTCCGTGGATTTCTTCCAGAGCTGTCAGAAGATCAGGTCCTTAGCAGCAGGGAACAACCCATTCCGATGTACATGTGAGCTGAGGGAGTTTATCACAAACATAGGCCATGTATCAGGAGGAGTGGTAGAGGGCTGGCCCGATTCTTACAGGTGTGACTCCCCAGAAGGCGCTAAGGGGACCCCACTGCAGGACTTCCACATGTCTCCATTGTCCTGTGATACTGTTCTGCTGATTGTCACCGTCGGGGCCACTTTGCTGGTGTTGGCTGCCATCGTGGCTTTCCTCTGGCTCTACTTTGATCTGCTCTGGTACCTGAGGATGATGTGTCAGTGGACACAGACCCGGCACAGGGCCAGGAACGTCCCCGAAGAGGAACTCCAGAGGAAGCTCCAATTCCATGCTTTTGTCTCATACAGTGGACATGATTCCACCTGGGTGAAGAATGAATTACTACCAAACCTAGAGAAAGATGGCATACGGGTTTGCCTCCATGAGAGAAACTTTATCCCTGGCAAGAGCATCATGGAGAATATCATCCATTCCATCGAGAAGAGTTACAAGTCCATCTTTGTGTTGTCTCCACACTTCATTCAGAGTGAGTGGTGCCATTATGAGCTCTACTTTGCCCATCACAATCTCTTCCACGAAGGCTCTGATAATTTAATCCTGATCTTGCTGGAGCCCATTCCACAGTACTCCATCCCTAGCAACTACCACAAACTTAAATCTCTCATGGCGCAGCGGACTTACTTGGAATGGCCAATGGAGAACAGCAAACATAGACTTTTTTGGGCCAACCTAAGAGCAACCATTAATGTCAAGCTGGTTAGCCAAGCAGAAACTACATGTCACATACAGAGATAAGAATATTCACCTCATCAGGCTTGCGGCTTTGGGCAGTTCTGATAGTGGTGCCATTGGTATCATCATGAACTTAAGAATGATCTGACATTATGTTGCAGGAATTTGTGATTTTAAGCCCAAGTTTACTACTAGCGTGTGGTAATAAAAATTAGTAGGTACTTTAATATTTGTTGAAATCATTTATTTCTTTTTTTATTATTTTTTATTTTTTTTAAAATACTATTTTGTATATATAAATATTGTGTCTTACCTGATTTATTTCTGTATACCACACGCATGCCTGGTGCCCTCAGAGACCAGCAGAGGGCATTTGAGTCACTGGAGCTGCCGTGTGGGTGCTGGGAATCGAATCTGGGTTCTCTGAAAGAGCAGTCAGTGCTCTAGTCCAGCCCCAAACCAATTTCAAACACTTAAGGGATTCATTGGCTTCTTTGCTATAACCACAGTCATGGAAGTTTTGGTAGACTCGGGAGCAGCCCTTCCTTCTGCAGGTGTGTGTATGTCTGTGTGCTGGGTCAGAAGAACTCAGTTCACTTTAGGTTGACTTTCCCATCCTTCCTTCTCGCTTTGGCCTCCCAGGCCCTTCACTCTTAGGTCCTGATAGTTCATTTCCACATACATTGCCTGCACATAAAGCTCTTGTCTCGGTTTCCACTTAATGGAGGGGTTGAAGGGCAGAGGATGGCATAGTCTATGCGTGACTGCATGTATGTGCTGAATAAAATCCCTCTTCTACGGAGCTCCCGGTGAATCCCAGCGGCCTGTGTGTGTCCCCAGATTCAGAAGGAATAATGAAACAGGAACATACAGTGAGGTTCAGAGGTTATTTAGTGTGGCCATCTTAGAAATAATAGGTAGTTAATCTCAGCACTTAGATGACAGAGGTGGGTGGATCTCTGTGAGTTCAAGGCCACCCTCGTCTACAGAGCAAGTTCCAGGACAGTTAGAGAGACCCTGTCTCAAAATAAGCAGATAACAAAGCTGAGAAAATCAGAAATAGTAGGTTAGATTTTCCACTGGGTGTTGAAGGAAGCCTCAGTATGTAACGGGGAAGCATGGAAGTCCATTACAGTGAACAGACCAAAGGCTGGCACACCCAGACTTATTCTGGGACTGCTGTCCCAGTGGGCTAGGATATGAGGGTTTACCATAAATAAAACTGGTATATTGCTGTTGGCAGTTAAATAAAACCATATTGCAGTCAGCCATGCTGGTGCATGACTGCAGTACCAGCAACTTCCAGGCTGAGGTAGGAGGTTCCTGAATTTTAGACCAGCCTGGATTACATAGTTAGAGCCTATCTCCAGGAGGAAGAGGAGGAGAAAGCAAAGGAGGAGCATGTTGTCAATGGTCCCAATTAGACGACTGAGTCTGAACTAGGGATTTAGACCCAGGCCAGCTGGCCTTGGTGAGTTCCCGAAAGAACATCCCCATTGTCTCAGTGTGTGGGTGCACCCCTCGCGGTCCTGAGTTCCTTGCTCGTGGTCTCTCTCCTTCTGTTCCTGATTTGGACCTTGGGGTTGTAGTCCAGTGTTCCAATGTGGAACTCTGTCTCTGTCTTCTTTTAATCACCTGATGAAGGTTAATATCCAGGAGGATGACTATATGTTTGTCTTTGGGTTCACCTTCTTATTTAGCTTCTCTAGGATCACAAATTATAGTCTGAAAAAGCCTGGAATAAAACCGGATTTGCTGAACATAGCGGACAATGAGGACTGCTGAGAAGTCAGGAACAATGGCACTGGGTTTTGATCCTACTGCACGTACTGGCTTTGTGGGAACCTAGGCTGCTTGGATGTTCACCTTACTAGACCTGAAAGAAGGTGGGAAGTCCTTGGACTCCCCACAGTGCAGGGAACCCCGTCTGCTCTTTGGGCTGATGAGAGAGGGGGAGTTGATTGGGGGAGGGTTATGGAAGGCGGTGGCGGGGAAGAGACAAAAATCTTTAATAAATAAATAAATAAAATAAAAAGAACTGGGGATTTAGGAAACATGACATCTAGGAAGCACAGTGGGAAGTGAACATCAACCATGAACCTGTTATCCCGTGATGCCGATGCAACCATTGTTCTAACTGGATTCTCCCATGTCCCCTAGGACCGCTCTACTTCCCAAAGTATGCTTCTAGATTTTACAATCCAGTTTCAACTTCTGATTTTATAGAACTTCGGGGACTTCTGTGCAGAGACCGTGTTTTCACAGACTGAACAGTTGAAGTTTCTTGTCTCAGGGTTCTGGGGCTGGATGTTCATAGTCGTGGTGAGGGTGGGGTGGGTTCCTCGTGAGAGGAGGGACGGAAGGACCTGCTCCCTGTCTCTTCTTGGTTTGCATTTGGCTATTTTCTCCCTATATTTCTTCACTTTGTCTTCCTTGTTTGCACATCTGCTTCTGTGTTCTAATTTCCCATTTTCATATAGAAATCCATGGTTTGGCCTTGGTCCAATATGAATATTCCTACTTAATTATAACTACAATGCCCCCATTCCCAAGAAAGGCCCCATTAAGAAGTACTCAGTTTCAAGGGTGCATCCTAAGAATTTGGAAGATACAATTCAACCCCAACACCTCAAAGTCTAAAAGGCAGTCTCTGTAGTGAGAGGCACTGACTCAAAGACTCCCAGAGTTTATCCAGCAAAGTCAGGGTGTTGAGACATTAAATCAAGTCCTGTATGTAGACAGCGGAACTCACGAGCAGCTTCACGGAGGCTGCCAAGAGTCTGCAGGTGCACTTTTGGCTTCTCCCATCCAAGAATTCCAAACTGAGAGATGAAGAACTTGGATCAAAGTATAGATTAAAAGGAAGCAATGAAAGTAAGAAATACATAAATGAGAAGGAACATAGAATTCAGCAAAGTGGAGGTGGCACAGACCTTTAATCCTAGCAGTCGGGAGGCAGAGGAAATGGATCTCTGAGTTTGTGGCCATCCTGGTCTACAGAGCAAGTTCTAGGACAGCCAGGGTTACACAGAGAAACCCTGTCTCAAACAAACAAACTTTCCCTCCCCCCCCCCCAAAAAAAAAGGAAGGAAGAAAAAGAAAAGAAAAATAGATTTCAAATGCAAGCTCTGAAACCAGTGTGGCTTTCAATTCCAGCTTCTGCATTCATTTGTGACAACCGACTGTAAACAAACTACTTCAACTTTCTAAGCTAAGCTTAGTATTTATATTAGAGATTTTTCAAAAAGTACTCTTACAGGAGTTAGTCAACACCTCTAGATTTCCAGACATGAATTTAAAATTGCTCAAATGTGTTCCCCAAATTACAGCATTCATAGAGCAAGCTTTCCATGGGGCTCCATTCTATTTCCTAGCACTGGAGAATGAGATATACACCTTTCCCTTTGCGGAGTAACTAGGACCCATAAAGAAAACCCCACCTCCACAGTGCTCCGCTGAAATGAACAAGGGGTTATTCTTCTTATGCATTGATTTTGCAGGTCAGCCATTCAAAGCTGGTACGTACTTTCACCATCCAAGCCTCTTCAGTGTTTTCACGTTACTGCTTGGGAAAACAAATTTTTCCCCAATTGCTTTTGGTTATGGTGTACCATCACAGCAGTGGAAAAGTAGCTAAGACAATATATATACCCATACACGTGAGAAAATATAACGTTAGTAGTAGTTAACTTCTAAAGTGTTACTATCCAGTGGGGTACTGATCAATACATATAGCTTTTATTTTATTAAATATCTTCCCTGTATGTTTTAAATATTCTATAATGAGCTTATAGTGTAAGGGAAATTTTTTACCTTTTAAAAAATATAGAAAACATGCTATTTTAAAAACAATACCTCATTCTTTCAAAGAAAACTAGGTATAAATATGTGTACTTATTTTCTCTTCACTGTTAAAAGAAAGGAAGCTGCTGTTCCCATCTTCTGCTGCAAATTTTGAGTCCTGCTTCTTCCCCTCATCTTCACCTTCTTGGAGAAGAGATGATCTTCCTGTTAAGTTCGATTACTTCCCTCATGGGGCAAGGTTCTACTGGTTTATTATTCAGGGTCCTCCATCCACCGAGCTGATTCCTCACCTGCTTTTCCAGCCCTCTTTCTGCTTTTTGAGGAATTAGGCTCAAGGCAGTGTCTCACTCTGTAGCCCAGGCTGGTCTTGAACTCCCAGCAATCTGCCTGCTCTGGTCTCCTGAGACCTGGGGTTGCCAGCATGAGCAGCCACACCTGGTCTTTGTGAAGACACTACCACTACCCATGACTGTTTATCTTTGTCACTGTGCTCACCATGGTCACTTACAAGAGGCTGGGTTCTCTAGCCTCCAGGTGAAGGAGAAGCTAGGCTGCCTTTAGTCCATGGGGTGGGCCCTCTCCTCTTCCCCCATAGCTGAGCTGTTTAATGAGTCAGAGCAGCAACAGGAGAGAGTGGTACTAACAACATGTGGGTCCATAGTCTCATATGGCTTGCATTTATTGTTTGTGAAGCAAATGTTAAATGTGTAGTCAGTTTGTAGTAGAATTATCCCTCCAGACTGGAGAGATTCTATAAAAGCTGTTTTAGAGCTTGGTCCACAAGTGCAATGGAGTAGCTGGTTCAGAGAAAAGGTTAAGAATATTGAACAATGGAGTAAAGCTTGAGATATGGAAATCTCCCAAGAGCAACTTCTTGGAGAATGAGACTGTGCTACATAGAAAGACAATCCCTATATGATGTTCTGCCTTGTAATGGCAAAGTCCATTAATTTCTTTCTTCTGTGTTTTGCAGAATGTCTGACAGACTCTTTCATGTAGCAGGAACCCCAAAGGACCATCTCACCTTTAGGCAAGTTCAGTAGTCATTTCTCTGTGGGTCCTGCATGTCCAGTTCATACAGCATAGCATTAAGCAGTCCAGGCAAGAGCAGTTTCTTGCCCAAATGGCTAACGAACTCCATAAGGAGTCTCTTCAATTCCAATTATTTTCTTGAAGTAGATTGGTGCTGCCAGGGGCAGATGTGTCTCATTGTCATGAAAAGTCCTAAGTCCTTAAAACATTTTAAATCCCATATTCTGAAGGTCTCTGAAAGATTTGAAGAATATTTATATAACTGAAATATACATACACATATGTACATACATATATCCTAACCAACATGACTACAAGCTTGACTATTATAGATGATTATCTATTAACCTATGTTTCTTAATTATACATTACATTTTTAAATGAGCTGTACAAACACAATACCTTAATCAAGAGCAGAAATATACATATAACTAAATTGACCTTAAATTTGTATCAATAAACCAAGATCCATATCAATGCAAATTTCTATAGCATATTCCCTTTTAAATGTAAACAAACATTTATTAAACAATCATTTAGGGAAATTGGATATAGTTCTCTCTAAACTGCTTCCTGGTTTTGATGGGCAAAGTATTTTGGGGGTGTTCACAGCAACCTTTCAGGAGATCTTGGTTCATCAAACCACATTAGTCTGGAAGAAGTCCACAGGTTCTCATCTTCTGTGAAAACAAAAGCAGAACCTCTTTTCCAAAGCAACATATCCTTAAGCCCATAATTTGAAATTAAGATACCTTTAAAGTATATAAATTGGCTTAATCCCAGAGATGGAGGGATGGTTCAACATACGAAAATCTGTCAATGTAAACCACCATATAAACAAACTGAAAAGTAAAAACCACATGATCATCTCATTAGATGCCGAAAAAGCCTTTGACAAAATACAAAACTTCATGATAAAGGTCTTGGAGAGAGCAGGGATACAAGGAACATAACTAAAAATAATAAAGGCAATATGTAGCAACCCAACAGCCAACATCAAACTAAAAGGAGAGAAACTCCACTGAAATCAGGAACAAGACAAGGTTGTCCACTCTCTCCATATCTATTCAATATAGTTCTTGAGGTCCTAACTAGAGCAATAAGACACCAAAGGGAGATCAAGGGGATACAAATCAGAAAAGAAGTAGTCAAAATCTCACTGTTTGCTGATGATATGATAGTTTACATAAACAACCCAAAAACTTCTACCAACGAACTTCTATAACTCATAAACACTTTCAGTAATGTAGCAGGATACAAGATTAACTAAAAAAAAAAAAAACCTCAGAAGCCGATAAATGGGCTGAGAAAGAAATCAGAGAAATCTTCACAATAGCCACAAATAGCATAAAATATCTCAGAGTAATTCTAACCAAAAAAGTGGAAAACTTGTATGACAAGAACTTTAGAAGTGGAAAGCAGAGAAAGAAATCAGAGAAACATCACCCTTCACAATAGCCACAAATAGCATAAAATATCTCAGAGTAATTCTAACCAAAAAAGTGGAAAACTTGTATGACAAGAACTTTAGAAGTGGAAAGATCTCCCATGCTCTTAGATAGGTAGAATTAACATAGTAAAAATAGCAATCTTACCAAAAGCAATCTACAGATTCAATGCAATGCCCATCAAAATTCCAACAAGATTCTTCACAGACCGCTAATGAATGGTACTCAAGTTCATATGGAAAAGCAAAAAACCCAGGATAGTCAAAACAATCCTGTACAATAAAGGAACTTCTGGAGGCATCACAATCCCTGACTTCAAATTCTACTACAGAGCTACAGTACTAAAAACAGCCTGGTATTGGCATAAGAATGGACAGGAGGTTGCTTATTTCAAACAACGTCGATCATAATTTTACAGGAAGATGTGGGAGGTTAGTTGAATCAAAATTCATGCACGTAGCCCTCCAATCTATAATGAATAAACATTAAAAATGAAGGTAATGCTAAGATTTTATATA
Source organism: Microtus pennsylvanicus (assembly GCF_037038515.1). Lineage (NCBI taxonomy): Eukaryota > Metazoa > Chordata > Mammalia > Rodentia > Cricetidae > Microtus > Microtus pennsylvanicus. Next base: position 36,185,877 of record NC_134590.1, read on the forward strand.
AGAGTTAAATATATTTTGAATGCGGAATATCTATTGAGGAAAACCCCAGCTATGAACAGAGCCAGGATAAAACAGAGATTATGTCTACAGTATCCAGCAGGATGATGGAGATAAAATCAGTGTCTTCCCAATGAATCTACACTTTTTCTTGATGTAGCTTGTCGTTGATATGGTCTGACTAATTCCTGAGACACATTCCTTGCACTCTTACTATACCTTCAATGTGGCAGGAAGATATATTGATCAGCACATATGTCTGATGACCCTGATATCTTTTGGAAAAGTCGCAAATAAATATTTTTTAACAATTATGAAAAAAAAGAATAGACAGGAGGTCGAGCGGTGGTGGTGTAAGCCTTTAATTCCAGTACTCGGGAGGCAGAGGCAGGTGGACCTTTGTGAGTTCAAGGCCAGTCTGGTCTACACAGCAAGTTCCAGGACAGGCTCCAAAGCTACAGAGAAACCTTGTCTCAAAAACACAAAACAAAACAAAACAAACAAACAAACAAAAACTAGACAGGAGGATCAAAGACCCAGAATTAATCCACACACCTACAAACACCTGATTTTTGACAAAGAAGCAAAAACTATCAAATGGAAAAAAAAATAAAGCATATTTAACAAATGGTGCTGGCATAACTCAATATCAACATGTAGAAGAATAAAAATAGACTCATATCAATCACCACAAAACTCAAGTCCAAATGGATCAAAGACTTCAACATAAAGTCAGCCACACTGAACCTCATAGAAGAGAAAGTGGGAAGTACACTTGAACACATTGGCACAGGAGACTGCTTCCTAAATATAATCCCAGTAACACAGACATTGAGAAAAACAATTAATAAATGGAACCTCCTGAAACTAAAAACCTTCTATAAAGCAAAGAACAGTCAACAAGACAAAACGGCAGCCTGCAGAATGGAAAAATATCTTCACCTAACATGCATTGGACAGACGACTGATCTCCAAAATATAAAAAGAGCTTAAGAAATTGATCATCAAAAGAGCAAATAATCCAATAAAAAATGGAGTACAGATGTAAACAGAGAACTCTCAATAGAGGAATCTAAAATCACTGAAAGACTAAAGGAATCACTAAAGGAAATGCTCAACATCTTTAATTATCAGAGAAATGCAAATCAAAACAACTCTGAGATTCCATCTTACACCTGTAAGAATGGCCAAGACCAAAAACACTGATAACAACTTAAGTTGGAGAGGTTGTGGGGTAAAGGGAACACTCCTGCATTGCTGATGGGAATGCAAACTGGTACAGTCCCTTTGGATGTCAGTGTGGCGATTTCTCAGAAAATTAGGAAACAACCTTCCTCAAGATCCAGCATACCACTTTTGGTTATATATCCAAAAGCTGCTCAATTGTGCCACAAGGACATGTGCTCAACCATGTTCATAGCAGCTTTGTTTGTCATAGCCACAACCTGGAAACAACCTAAATGCACCTCAACCAAAGAATGGATAAGGAAAATGTGATACATTTACACAATGGAGTATTACACAGAAAAAATAATAACATCTTGAAATTTGCGGTCAAATAGATGGATCTAGAAAATATGATATTGAGTGAGGCAACTCAGACCCAGAAAGACAAATATCATATGTACTCACTCATAGGTGGCTTTTAGACATAAAGCAAAGACAACCAGCCCACAAATCACAGTCTCAGAGAACCTAGACAACAATGAGGACACTAAGAGAGACTTACATAGATCTAATCTACATGGGAAGTGGAAAAAGGCAAGATCTCCTGAGTAAATTGGGATGGGGACCATGAGAGAGGGTTTAAGGGGAGGGGAGAGGAGGGGAGGAGAGAGGAAGGGAAGGGATCAGAGAAAAATGTATAGCTCAATAAAATAAAAAAAGGGGGGGAGAAATGCTCTTTTGTGAATATTTATCTATTTATTTGTGTATATGTGGGAGTGGTGGGCATTGCAGATATCAGAGGACAACTTTGTGATGTGAGAACAACTTTGGCTTCCCCTTCACTTCTGCAGGGCTCTGGAGCCTGAACTCAGGGCTTGTACAGAAAGCGTCTTCATCGCCTGAGCCATTTTCCCAGCCTTCGCTTTGTATCTGAGACAGAGTCATATATATTCTAGTCTGGCCTTGAACTCATTATGTAATTGAGGGTGATCCTCTTGCCTCAACTACCCCTACCAGGATTCTAGAAGTGTGCCACTCAGCCCGAGTGTTTTCACTTTTCCATGGCATATGTAAACAACACAGATACCGCAGCTTGCTAATAAATGCCTGGCAATGGGGAGGGGCTTTGAAAAAGCAGTAACATTCTTAATTATTTTATATAGAAATTTAATAAACATCGAATAAAATTCTGATCTGTGTTTGCCAATTTTGTCATACACACACACACACTCCATGATCAATTTCAAGGTGTCAATGTAACATCATTGAAGGTAGAGTTGGAAAGAGATAGGCATGGATGTCCCAGTATGGTGCTTTCACCGTGCTGAAGCAGTGGCCAGAGGAGCTCTCTAGGGCACAACCGCGGTGAGCACACGACAGAACGATCAGGCACAACCGCGGTGAGCACACGACAGAACGATCAGGCACAACCACGGTGCGCACACAACAGAACGATCAGGCACAACCGCGGTGAGCACACGACAGAATGATCAGGCGGTGAAGAACCTGGAGGACTTTCTGGTGTTTGTTTTTAAGGCCATTTGTTCAAAACCCAAGTAGACACAACTCCATTGTTAGTGCTGGTTGCTTTTAACTATCTCACAAAATCCTTGAAAGTTAAAAACGGACTCTCACAAGTTAATAAAAACCTGTATGCATTAGAAAAGACCTTAGTAAGCGTGACTCATTGTGTAGTGGGTTTTTCCCACATCCATTGAAAGCCATGGCACGTGGCTTCCATGCAAACTAGGGAATCTTGGGGGAAATCCTTGAGCTCAGCCAAGTGTCTGACAAGCCGTCTGTGTCACGCCTGACCTCTGCAGCTCAGCCTCAGATCCACAGTACCTCCCGATCGCGGTCTCAAAGACAGCTCCACTGTAGTGTACTGTGTGTACTGTACCGTACAACTCTACTGTAAGGTGTAGTTAAGTGGTATGGACTTCCCATCGCACACATGACCTTCGCTTCCATCCCCAGCATCACCCCTACCACAAACAGGAACAAATTGTTGGGGCTGGGAAGCCAGACATGGAGCACACCCCTGAAATTCCAGAACTCCAGAAACTGAAGCAAAGGGTTATAAATTTGAGAACACCCCTGGCTACATAAAAAACCCTCTGCCTAAAAACAAAACAAAAAACAAACAAACAAAAAATACATAAAGATGGGGGCTGGGGAGTCGGCTCAGTGGGCAAAGTGCTTACTGCACAGACATGAGGACCTGCATTTGGGTCCCCAACACCCACGTAAAAACTGGGTGCATGGCAGGTTCAGTGAGAGACTCTGCCTCAGAAAATAAGGTGGAGAGAAAGAGTTGAACCAGCTCGTGGGGACAGTTGGGTAGCTTGGTCGGTTTGAGGGGCCCCTCGGGGACTCTAGACCGATGGCTGGGAGCCTGCATGGGGCTGAACTAGGCCCTCTGCGTGTGGGTGACAGTTGTGTAATTTGGTCTGTTTGACGGGCCCCTGGAGCGGGACCGGGATCTATCCCTGGTGCATGAGCTGGCCTTTTGGAGCCCGTTCCCTATGGTGGGATGCCTTGCTCAGCCTTGACGCAGTAGAGAGGGGCCTGTCTCAACTTAACCTGCCAGGCTTTGGTGACTCCACCTCGGAGGCCTTACCCTTTCAGAGGAGTGAATGGGAGTGAGGTGAGGGGGAGGCAGAGAGGGGGGCGGAAGGAGGGGTGGGAGGGGGAACTGTGGTTGGAATGTAAAATGAATTTAAAAATTTAAAATTAAAAAAAAAAGAAAAAAAGAAGGTGAAGAGTGACTTAGAAAGACATCTGATGTTGACCTCTGACCTCCATGCACGCTCACACGGGTATGAGCACCCACATTTACACAGGTGTGCACGCCCACATTCACACGGCTGTGCGCAGCCACATTCACACGAGTGTGCACACCCACATTTACACGGGTGTGCACACCCACATTCACACGAGTGTGCACACCCACATTCACACGGGTATGAGCACCCACATTTACACAGGTGTGCACGCCCACATTCACACGAGTGTGCACACCCACATTCACACGGGTATGAGCACCCACATTTACACAGGTGTGCACGCCCACATTCACACGGCTGTGTGCAGCCACATTCACACGGGTATGAACACCCACATTCACACAGCTGTGCACGCCCACATTCACACGGGTATGAACACCCACATTCACATGGCTGTGCACGCCCACATTCACACGGGTATGAACACCCACATTCACACAGCTGTGCACGCCCACATTCACACGGGTATGAACACCCACATTCACACAGCTGTGCACGCCCACATTCACACGGGTATGAACACCCACATTCACACGGGTATGAACACCCACATTCACACAGCTGTGCACGCCCACATTCACACGGGTATGAACACCCACATTCACACGGGTATGAACACCCACATTCACATGGCTGTGCACGCCCACATTCACACGGGTGTGAGCACCCACATTCACACGGGTGTGAGCACCCACATTCACACGAGTGTGAGCACCCACATTTACACAGATGTGCACACCCACATTCACACGGCTGTGCACACCCACATTCACACGGCTGTGCACACCCACATTCACACGAGTGTGTACACCCACATTCACACGAGTGTGCACACCCATATTCACATGGGTATGAGCACCCACATTTACACAGGTGTGCACGCCCACATTCACACGGGTGTGAGCACCTACATTCACATGAGTGTGAGCACCCACATTTACACAGGTGTGCACGCCCACATTCACACGGCTGTGCGCAGCCGCATTCACACGAGTGTGTACACCCACATTCACACGAGTGTGTGCACCCACATGCATACCACAACCACACAAACTCTCCAAAACCGAAACCAAAAAAGTACGCAGCTAGGGAGAAATACAGACTTACAGACTTTCCCTCCTTCCTCTTTTCTCTTTGTCAACCCCGTATTCACTCTGTGTGTAAAGATGTATTATATATATAATTACAAATGTAATATATAATAACCATATTATATATGATATACCACACATGTATGTGTGCATGCATATATATGAGTATTCACCTGCCCTTTAAAGATGTATTTTGTCTCTAGTCCCTTCCTCTGGTGCCCTTTCCCTCCCTTCTTTTTTCCTTCCCTCCCGCCCCCTCCCGTCACCTCCTCCCCCAGCCCCTTGGGAACCACAGGTGGGTACCTTTGTTCCATGGGAACCACAATGTGGGTACCTTTGTTTCATAATGATTCCCATGCCATGATGTTCCGCTTTGCATAGATTCCAAGTGACAGGGTGAGGGACCCACGTGCTGAAGCCTCTATATGCCAGACTAAATGTCTTCTGTAGGCTGATTTTCTCAAAGCTGTCCTAGTGCCTGGGGGCTGACTGACATTTGTTTTAGGGCTCGCTCCAATAGACAGTCTCTGCCTACTCCTCACGATCTTACAACTGCTGGAATTGCTTTCTTCTTATTGTCATTTTGCTACTCCACCTAGTTTGAGAGGCAAAGTAACTGATCTGAACCTGGAAGTAAGGACCACCAAAGTGTTCCAAGATGCTCGGAGGCCAGCGTGGCAGTTCTGATAAATAGATAAGTAAGCCTGAAACACCTGGTGACCCAGCGGTGCTGCCTGCAGGAATGTTCATGTTTGTACTCTCTGTTCATAGCAGCATTTTCCACAAAACTCCTGAGGCAATCCAAATGTCTGACGATAAGCAAGATGTGGTCTGTGCGTTTAGTATTATTCAGCCTTAAAAAGAAAGGGTAAACTAGGCGGGCTGACACACACCCTTAATCCCAGCATTCGAGAGGCAGAGGCAGGTGGATTTCTGTGAGTCATCCTGGTCTACAGAGAAATCATGTCTCAAAAAAGTAAGTAAGAAAGAAAGAAAGAAAGAAAGAAAGAAAGAAAGAAAGAAAGAAAGAAAGAAAGAAAGAGAAAGAAGGGAGAAGAAGGAAGAGGAGGAGTATTCTAAGGCATACTGGGTGGAGAGAATTGGAAAGGTTCTAAGTGAAATAAACCTATTATATATTAAAGAAAAAGAAATATTTCCTGAGTTCCCTTACAGACGGCACCTAAAACCATCATATTTTGAGACAGAAAACAGAGCAGCAAATATCAGAGGACAAAGGGGAGGAATGGGGAGATGGCGCTGATGGGCACAAAGTATCGGTTTGTGACGATGAATGATGAAAAGGTTCTAGAATGTACTTAACACTCAGAATTACAGTCTTTAAAGGCAAGTTTAATGTGTAGTTTGCCTCAACTAAAAAAGAAAAGAACAAGAAGCGCTCTTCCGTGCTAGCTGATGTAACATGTAATGCCAGTGGCATGCAGCAGAGGGGGAATTGTCTGGCCCTTCCAGGGAACTCTGATTCAGACTGTTCCCACAGCCATTTCTGACCTTGTCCAAGAAGCCATCTGCACACCTGCATCTCCACTGAGGCGGGAGCCTGCAAGCTGGGCTAGGAACTGCGGAGACACTCATGAAAAAGAATGGGGTTGTACAACTCTTTCCAAAGAGCTAATACAGATGAGAGCATACAGACCTAGGGTCTGTTTTGTTGTTGTTGCTGCTTTGTGTGTGTGTGTGTGTGTGTGGTTACTGTTTTGCCTAAAGCTGAATGATTAGTGAGCATGGGCTATTGCTCGGAGGGATTATCTTGTAGGAGTGTGGGGGTTTGGATTTATTTTCACTGCAGAATGCACCTGATCAGCTCTTGTGCCCACTGTGGATGGTCCTAGGGATTGTGGTGAGTTTCTCTGTTAACAACTGAAAGCTCCGTTACTGTTGGGAAGTTCTGCACCTCATGGTATGTCTAAAGATTGGTCGGATGGGTCTTCAACACTGTGGTTCTTGCTCCAAAGGATGCTCCCAACATCTGAAGTGGCCAAAGGTGGCTAAGGGGTTGCCGTGGTGTCTCAAGGAATTTGAGAGCATTCTTGCGGAGTGCCTAGGCTGACCTTGTGAACTGATAACTCTCAATATATGTACATGCAGGCCAAGTCTCTGTGATGTGTGACACATAGCACAGCATCCCATCACAGGCAGCAATATCAAACTGAGAAAGACACTGGGGTGAAAGGAGGAAGCCCCCACAGCAGCTGGCCAGGTGCGTGGAGCTCACCTCCGCAGTCTGAAAAGGCTTTGGTTGGGATTTAACTCCCACCCAGAAGGGACCAGACAGATCCAAATTCAAATCCCTAGTTTACTACTTTCTAGGCTGTCCTAGACAAGTTACTTAATCTCTGAGTTTTCACTTCTGGATCTGAAAAACGGGAATAATAGTGGCCACCATTTTGTTGGATTATTGAAAGGATCTTTAAGAGAGTGTTTGGAAAATACAAAGCTCTGTGTCAGACTGGTAGAAACACTAAAAAATGCTCTTTCTTACTCTCACACTGCAAGATCACTCAACCTTCGGTGGGTTTTTAAGCCTTTTTCCATTTACTAGAATTATTAAGGGGAAAATGACGCGGGATAAATTTCTTGGCAAACCACCAACTGCTATTGTGTAGTGCCTTCGGGTTGGACTTTTACATTATAATCTGTGAATGGAGGACTTTCTCTGCTTCTCAGCTGTTTTCAGCATAGTGACAATAGTGTCAATGCAGGGACAGTATGTACTGCTTTCTGACTGGATGCGTCTTTCATGAGGCCTCATGTTGGGTGAACGTCATAGCTCCATGGTACAGGGTGCACTTGGCGTGCCTGTGGCCCTGATTTAATCCTCTGTACAACAATAGCAATAATATAATCTCAATGCCTCGCTCAAAATGCTTTAGTGAGATGCTACGGGACATATGAATTGCCGGAGGGACAGGAACTTCTAATTTTCTTAAATTAAGAGAAGTTCAGTGGGAGTTGCTTCCTCTCTCTTTATAACTCCATATCAGGTTGTGACACTGGGCAAGAGGAAGCATCACTCAAGAGAGAAAAACTCTGACATCCCCGTCTAAGTAATTCCACAGAAAGTAGCAGGGTGGGTGTCGCTGTGGTTTTTTAAGGGCCATGACTCTCGAGTTCTGTGAGATGAAAACCCAGCCTCGCCCCTGTCAGCCCAGCGACCTTCCCAAGCCAAAACGGTGCCTGAGGGAATCCGAGTACCCAACTCTGTCTTTGTGGAAAGCTTTGATATTTATTCAATGTAGGTTTCACATTAATTTTGATTTAAACATTATTCATCCTGATGACTGAGTTTTTGCTAAACACCTTATAAGTAGTGTATCATGAGCCTTGTCCTGCCCTTGGCTATGAGAACTGATATTTACTGTGTGTGGTCAGCGTACGGCTAAAGGACTTTCTCATTATGCACCTTTGCACAAGCCTCATTGTATGGATGGGAAACCTTTCAAAAGTCGAATGATGGAATGATAGCTGCCCAAACTGTGACCGATTACGTTTGGCCCTGAGCGCAATCCACAAGAGAACAGGTCTTCAGAAGAGAGGCTGGATGCGTGGGATCACTGTCTGCAGCAAGTGCCGTGAGCAATCTTCTTTTTTATTTTTATTTCATTTTTCATTTGTTTATTGCATATGTGTTTGTGCCACAGTGCACATGTGGAGGTCAGAGGACCTCCGTTTGTTACCCCGTTCCACTGTGTGGTGCTATGGGAATCAAACTCGAGTCTTCAGGCTTGGCAGCAAGTTCCTTTAAAAAAAAAAAAACCTTGAGTAAATCCTGATTCCTTTTCCCCCCTTGTTTTTACATCCTAACTGAAGCTTCTCTTTCTTCCCCTTTTCTCAGTCCCCCCATTCCCTTCTTCCCCTCCCCAGCCCCATCCATTCCTCTTCCACAGTTTCTCTTCAGACACAGGTGGATATCCTACGGATACCAGCCAGCCAGGGTACATCAAGCTACAGTGAGACCAGGCACCCCCTCGCCCAACAAGGTTGAATGAGACAATATGGTCAGAGGAATGGGTCCCAAAAGCAGGCAACAGAGTCAGAACTATCCCCTGCTTTCACTGCTAAGAATCCCACAGGAAGACCAAGTTACACAACTGTAACACACACATACGTGTATGTATATGTGTATGTATGTATATATATAATGGCCCAAAGACAGTTGCAAATGTGAGCCTTTTTGGGCAAACTTCTGAGCTGCCATTATGTTAATTTATCAGACACCCAGCGAAAGGTGTCAACTACAGACATTCACAGGGCCAAATGATGAGTACCATGGTTCTACCATCTCTCTGGTGAGAACAGGCTGTTTCTAAAACCCACCACACCCAGGGAGATTGGGGACACCATCACTGTTGGGAGATAATGTATATAACCTTTAAGATGATAGTTTTGTAACATCTATTAAAATAAAATGATTATTTCCTTTGTGTCAGTTCCTAGAAAGATTTCTTAGACTGTGTCCTCAGAAATAGCTGCACAAGTTTGCAAAGGTTTAAGTAAATAGATTTCCAACATTGTTCATAATCATGAATTAAAAAAAAATTCCAAATGCCCACAGAACAAGGATTATTAGTTCAGTACCTTACAATATTCCTATGTAACAGAACAATTCATAGCCGTTAAAAAAGGATGCCATGGAGACACATATTATATTAATGTTAGTTTATACATTGAAATCAAAGACTGGACTTGCACGTCAGCTTGCTGTGTAGAAAACGTGCTCAGGGTTTGTTTGCTCCTACATAGCGTGTTCTGTTCCTATCATGTTTGCATTGCATAGGATGAAGCTGTATTTGTGCTTTTCTGACTTCTCAAGCAAACAACAACCAAAAAGAAAATTAACCCCAAAACGGCAGTTTCTGGAAGTTTGTGTATCCTTCTCATTCTGCGTGTTCCTTCCTCTCCAGTCTCACAGGCCACAGGAAGAGAATAAGCAGGTCTCAATTTGGGGAAATTACATGTTTTAAAAAAGGTTTTAAAATAGCCAATGAAATTCCATTACCATGTATGGAAGACATGAAAACAAAGATCGGACAAAAGGCTCTGTCTTCAGGGCTTGGTTCTTCTGAGCAGAGAAATTCATCCAAGTCTGTGCTAGAACAATTTAAAGCTATTTCCCTGGGGGCTGGTGAGAGACGACTCAGAGGTTAAGAGCACTGGCTGCTCTTCCAGAGGTCCTGAGTTCAATTCCCAGCGCCCATATGTGGCTCACAGCCATCTATAATGAGATCTGATGCCGTCTTTGGGTATGCAGACATACTTGCAGACAAAATACTAATATAAATAAATAAATAATCTTTTAAAAAAGAAAGACATTATTTAAAAAAAAGCGCTGTTCTTACAACAGCCGAAATCACATGATACTGCTAATATTTGGTTGCTTTTGACCTACATGGACAACGGCGCTTCACCCGATTTAATCTAATAAGAAAAAAAAGATTAAAATTAGAGTTTGTAGCTGGGCATGGTAGCCTGTGCCTTTAATTCTATCCTATTACTCAGGAGTTTGGAGATCTCTGAGTTCAAACCAGATTGGTCTAGAGAGAGTTTTAGATCAGGGCTACCCAGAGAAAACCTATCTCTAAAAACCAAAACCCAAACCCAAACCAAAAGAACCTAGAGTTTGTATCTACTTCTGTTTCTTATGGCTTGTATTTTATGAACTTCTCATAGTAGTAAATTTGCTTTGCTTTGGCTCTTTCTTTCTTTTGTAATTTATTTATACGCAATCTCATGTTGCCCAAGGTGGCCTTAAACTCACTATGTAGCCAAAAATGACTTTGCACCCCTGATCCTCCAACCTCCTCTTCCCAAGCTCTGGGATCACAGGTGTGCGCTTCCACATCCTGTGTAGTAGGTCGGCTTCTAGCCTGAGAACCCATGGAGTGGGCTGGGGCTTGGATCTAGAAGCCAGGTCTGGTTTACATCTTGCCAGTGCAAGAACTGGGGAGTAGCCTTGGAGCTAGGTGTCCCTCTGTCCTTCTGTGGAGTGTTGGCAGAAGGGGAAACTCAAAGAAATCACAGCGGCGTGTGGGCAGAGGTGGGGCTGGGAACTAACACACTGTGGCTCTTGGCTGTTGGAGAAGTGAGACAGAGAGGCTACAAACCTTGAGGGAATTATTCCACAGGAAACTGCTCCCTTTGAAGATGCAAGCTCAGCAGGATTCCACTGCTTCATGGTAGTGACCTCAGTTTAGTGACAGCTGTAAAAACACATATGGCTTTTACGTTTTATTACGGCTGTGTCTGTGTGCCTGACGGAGGGGGCACAGCATGTGGCGTGCTAGAAGTCAGAAGACCGTGTGGAGTAGGCGTGTATAGAGGTCGGAAGACAATCATGTGCAGTTGGCTTTCTCTTACCTTTGTGCAGTTCCAGGTATGAATAGAATGCAGGCTGTGAGGTTAGCTGGCCAAGTGCTTTCCCCACTGAACCATCTCCCTGGTCCCTGATAGGTTTTATTACAATTAAAAGAACAACAACAACAACAACACATCGGGCTTAGCTCTCAGCCCCTTCTTGTCTCCAAAGCTGAGCAGATCAAACAATTAGAAAATCCCTTCTCAGAACCTCAGGGGCCACCCCGATTCCCTAAAAAGCCTGGCCGTGACTGTCATGCCTTATAAGCCAGACAAGAGGAGTGCTGCTTACTTCTGTGGCTCTAAATACCCCTAATAGCCACATAATATCTAGATACACATAATACCCAGGCTCGGGAGAGCTCCATCTGGTATCTTTGCTCCCAAAGCTTTCCCATGGCAGCAGCTGTGTCCTCTGCTGAACCATGAAGTAAAGCGGAAGCCAACATGCAGACTTTGTGCTGCCCCGAACGCCAGCTGAACAACTCCAGTCATGTCCGCGCGCTCCAGAGCTCAGAGGACACCTGGGATGAGCTATCTGAAGGGCGCTCACTCATCTACTTGACTCTCATTTCTCCAAAGTCTTTACCACCTGACAAATTACGCTGTGGACCTTCTGCCTATCCCTCGTGTTCACTGGCGTCGTCCGCTAGGATCTAGGCATTTCAGAGGGAGAGCTCTGGCTTTGCTCGTGGGTGTTATCCAGCTGAGTCTGGAATGGGACCTGCTATACAGTCACTTCAGTAGTCTCTGAAGGAAACTTTGTCAGCAGGCATTGCTGGTCCTATGCTTTTGGGGACCCCAGTAGACCATCTGCTGCTGAGGCTGCCCCGCTTCCAGGTGAGCCTCTGTGCCGCACAAAGGATACAGGTTTTCCCATCAGGCATTCTTCCCCTTCGGTAAGCGTATTTTTGCTGACACTTTGTGAGCTAGGCCTTAACTGGCCTGTTATTCCCCTGTTCTACCCCAAATCTCCAACCTACACGTATTCCACAATGCCCCACTTCCTCCTTGGCACATGCCCGACCTCAGGGGTTTGCCCTGGAACTATTTTAGAGCCTGCTGATTATACAAGTCACCACATGGCTCCCCAGCTCCCCTCTTCATCCTTGTTGCTGTGTCAGCCAGCAGAGCCTCTGCCGCAGGACCACTCCTCCTCACTTCGGAGGGCCTCCCTTGAATGAATTTTCTAGAACATGGCGCTGTTAGGATTCACTGTATTCCCCAGTCAGGAGGCTCTTGGCCCAGACACAGACCCATTGTGCCTCTCTCTTTCCTCTCCCCTTCAAGGAACGTTCAGAGTCAGCCAGCTCTGGCCCACCCCCACCCCCATTCAAGATGGACAGCCTGACATAGACCATTCTTGCTGACTGATGTGATGTGGGATTGCCTGAGGCTGAGAACCAGAAGGGTGTTGACATACGACTTCGTGGTGGCTCTAGTGAACACGAGATGGCCTCGGGACTCCGAGCATACACCACTTCTCCAGCAAGCCTCGGGCTCAAGCTAAGTGCGCCTAAGTCTATCTGTGTTTAGATTGCAGAGTTTTCGCCTGCCTCCAACACTTAAGGATGGCATCCTGGTGGCACATGTTTTCCACGGTGTCCCTCCTTCTCAGGCACTCACACGATGGCCATCACTGCTGCAGGGTCTGAGCTGTCAGGTAGTCTTCCAAGGATGGCTTTAATGACAGAGCACCATCCAGGCTGCCCATCACTGAAGGCTCTTGCCCTCCACTGACGGGGTTGTGTATGCTCTTACTGCTGGCCTTAGGCTGTGCAGGCTTAGCAGGGGGACCACGCTGTGTTTGTGCCTGGCCTCTCGCTTACCCTCCTGTTGTTGCTGGACTGAGGAAAACAGAGACTTTGTGGTCTCTGAAATGACCTAGAAACGCAGTGATATCCTTATCAAGAAGCTTGGAGGGCACATGGTTCGAGTGTGGGTTCTTCTGTCTTTACACACTCCAGTTCTCAGTGATACGCTGAATAATACCAGGAGACAAATAAGCTTCCCTGGGCAAGACTTTCTCAAAGGAGCACAGGAGCAGCTGTTGAGGGGTCGCTGGGTGCTACTCTGAGCGCATGGCACAGAGCTGTTAGCAACGTTGCAGACAGACTATGAGAAACCGGCATTGACAAGAAGGTCCATCCTGCTTCATGTAGGCAGGTTCTGCAGACCATGTCCTCGAGATCAGTTCCAGGCCCGCTGCTGACCTCTCCTAAGGGAAATGCACACTAGACAGGGAAGTGCACAGATGACGGGGCCTGGAGCCTGCAGATAACCCTCACGTGTGCTACAAGACGATAAACAATCCATAAGTGACTATTCATTATTTTATTTGTGTGTATTGTACATTCATATATGAGGGCACATGCACGCGGATGCTGGAGGCTGACGCTGAGTGTCTTCTTAACCACTCTCCACCGCCGTTTTTGAGACACAGTATTTCACTGCACCTGTAGCTCACTGGTTCAGCTAAGCGAGCTGGCCAGCCAGCACCAAGAATCCACCTGCTTCACCAGTGATGAGATCACAGGCGTGCTCCTGTGTGCCTGGCCTTTCCAGAGGTGCCAGGAATCAAATTCAGGCACTCACGCTGGCATAGCGAGCATTTATATAAGGACCGAGGCTCACACAGGAAACTGTTCCTTTCTCACCTTCCTTCTAATTAAAGATTATACTGTCTGCAATCTTTCACATAATAAAATCTGCTCATCCTATTTTGACGGGGATTCTATAGTGATATGTTGAAATAACAAAATAACAAATTTTAAAAACCCGTGTGTTGATGTGCTGGGGCCAGAGTCTGCTGTGAGATGCTTGTTCAATACTCACCCCACACTCCTTGGGGGTGTCAAACAGATCCAGGGAGAACGGGGACCATAGACCACATCCTTAGCTCCAGACCCCTCCCTTCCTTCCCCATCTGGCCAGAGCTGCGATTACTCCTCCCTCATCCTGCCTGCGCCTGTCAGCTCAGGCACACAGACACAGAGAGGTCAAGGCCACTTAAAGAAAAGCCCAGTTTTTTCTTCCCCTTGTGCGCACAGCTAGAACTCTCTGATGTGGGCTTTATGCAAACTCGGGGGGAGAAGACTGAGAAGAACACAAATTTAAGTATCAATGTCATATAGTGCAAAGGTTTAGAGCCTCGGGCTTCGTAAGGGCTGGGTGAACATTAAACTAACTGATGAGGCAGGCAAGGAACAACTGTTCATATAACCATGTTGAGGAGACAAAATGGGGGAAATATATGGGGGCTGAAGATGAAGCCAAGTTAATAGATATCTGGGTTTGTGAAACCTACGTTTTATCACCAGCAAATCCCTGCACTTGGGAGGAAGAGTCAGGACTATTCAAAGTTCAAGGCCATTTTCAGCTGCACAGAAAGTTGAAAGGGCACCGTCGCAAACCAGCTCTAGAAAATAAAATGTCAGAGTCAGTCAGAGAAAAAGGACAGACCTCCTCTTCTCTTAGATGCTGCTGTGTCGAAGCAAGGGCCTGCCAGGAGTCAAAGGGCCTCACTGGACAAGAAGTGGTTTCACTTCATGCACTGTTCCCGGCAAGCCCTTCTCACTTGGGGAAGCAGAAGTTCGTGTATTAAAATAGATGGATTGTGTATGCAAGAGTAACGCCATCGGCGAAGCGGCTCTTCCTGTTACTGCTCTCGGTTCTTTCTATGGCTGGCTCTCCCCAGTATGGACTCTGCCTGCGCCTCAAGGCTGGCTTCTGAGGGGAGCATTTAGGAATGCGTGCTGAAGCCCCTAGCACTGGCTAGTGTAAATCCTGCACTGAGTTTTCCTCGGTGCCAGAAAGAAGGTCAAGGAAGGATCCCGCGGGTTGCACTTCTCACCTGGACCAAAGCATCTGCTCTACTGAGTCAGTGCTCGGCAGCCCCGCCCCCTCCCCCACAGGGCTAATGGGATTGGAGCACTCCGAGAGAGCTGCCTGAGTTTGTTCCGGTTGTCGTCCCCCCCCCCCCCCCCATTGCCTCTTAAAGACAGAGGGCAGAGCCCTTTCTCCTTTTCCCAACTACGTAGTTTCCACTCCATTCCAATCACTAGAGAAATGAAAACTGAACTCGCCTAGAACCAGGAGCAGCGTTAGTATCTCCCTAAAGCCTCTTGGAAGCGCGCAGTTCAGGCTCCACCCCAGACCTGCCAAACCAGAACTTTCCTTGCAGCAAGGTGGCTCTGGCTCACCAGTGTACGTTACAGTTACAGGAACCCCAGGGTAATACGACTTTAAAAAGAACCTAGGTGCTTTGATCTATTTTCTTAAGTTCTCTATGTATTTTGGAGATAAGCTCTCTGTCAGATGCGGAGTTGGTGAGTAGCTTTTCCCGCTCTGTAAGATGTCTTAATGACAGTGTCCTTTGCCTTACATAAGCTTCTCAATTTCAGGAAGTTCCATTATTTACTGTTACTCTCAGTGTCTGTTCAGGGAGTGGTCTCCTGTGCCAGTGTGTTCCAGGCTACTTTCTGCTTACTCTTCTATCATGTTCAGTGTAACCGGATTTATGCTGAGGTAATACTCCAGTTAAAAAATGGGGTACAGATCTAAACAGAGAATTCTCAACAGAAGAATATCAAATGGCTGAGATACACTTAAAGACTTGTTCAGTATCCTTAATCATCAGGGAACTGCAAGTCAAAACAATGTTGAGATGCCACCTTACACTGTCTGCATGGGTAAAATCAATGATGACTACTTATACTGGAGAGGATGTGGAGTAAGGGAACACTCCTCCATTGCCGGTGGGAGTGCAAATTGGTACAGTCGCTTTGGAAATCAATAAGGTGGTTTCTCAGGCTAAAATGGAAATCAGTCTAACTCAAGACCCAGCAATGCCACTCAGGGCTATCCCCAAAAGATGCTCAATTACACCACAAGGACAATTGCTCATCTATACTCATAGCAGCATTATTAGCAATAGCCAGAACCTGAAAACAACCTAGATGCCCTTCGACTGAAGAATGGATAAGGAAAATGTGGTACATTTACACAATGGAGTATTAATCAGTTGTAAAAAAAAAAAAAACAAAGCAAAACAATGACCTCACGAAATTTTCAGGCAAATGAATGGAAGTAGAAAAAATCATTCTGAGTGAGATAACCCAGACTCAAAAAGACAAACACAGAGTGTACTTACTCATAAGTGGATATTAGGAGTAAAGCAAAGGACAACCAATCCACAACACAGCCTCGGGAGGCTAGATAAGAAGAACAGCCCAAAGAGGGGTGCATGGATTTCCCTGGGAAGGGGAACTAGAAGAGATCTCCTGGGTGAACTGGGGGCATGGGTGGGAGGGTCGGGAGGATGGGGGATGGGAACCTGAGGGAATAGGTTGGGCAGGCTTGGCATGGAAGGCAGGTTGAAGCTGGATGGAAGGGGAGAGAAATGAAACAGACATCTTGATGGGGTGGGCATTTCAGGGTTAGAGAGAAACCCGGTGCCAGGGAAGTGCCCAGGAATCCACAAGGATGACCCCAGCTAAGACTCCTAGAAATAGTGGAGAGAGTATCACCTCCTGTAATCAGATTGGTGACCACCCTAATTGTCATCAGAAAGCCTTTGTCCAGTAACTGATGGAAGCTGATGCAGAGATCCACAGTCAAGCACTGAGCTGGGCTCCAGAAGTCCTCCCAAAGAAAGGGAGGAGGGATTGTACAAGCCAGGGTGGTCGGGGTCATGATGGGGAAACCCACAGAGACAGCTGACCTGAGCTTATGGGAGCGCATAGACTCTGGACCAACAGTTAGGGAGCCTGCATGGACCAACTGGGTTCTCTGCATGTGTTTGACAGTTGTGTAGCTTGGTCTGTTTGTAAGGTTCCTAGTGGTGAGAACAGGACCTGTCCCTGGCGCTTAGCTGGCTTTTGGGAACCTGTTGACCATGCTGGATTACCTCCGTCAGCCTTTATGCAGGGGGAGGAGCTTGGTCCTACCTCAACTTGATGTGCCAGGCTTTGTGCAAGCCCTTGCCCCTTTCTGAGTGGAGACTGAAGAGGAGTGGATGGATGGGGAGGGGGTAGATGGGAGCTGGGGAGTAAGGAAGGTGAAACTGTGGTCGGTATGTAAAATAAGTGAAAAAAATGTTAATTATTTAAAAAAAAAAAAACCTAAATTTTTCACTTGTGTGAAGTTTTAGGTCACACCGCCACCTTGTGGTAACTTCAGTAGTTAACACTTTCTCTCTGAGTATATTCATCCTTACAGGGAAGAGACAAGTGAACAGAGGTCTTTCCACTACAGTGTCCGTTGAAAAGATACAGGACCTCTTCCAAGGATGCCTTCTCCCTAGTTCAGACGAGCTTCCGTGGACATAGGTGTTATCTGCATCCGAGGCGGCAACTCACTTCGATACATCCAGGAATTGCTTCCCGCTCACAAAGTTTCTAAAACCATCACATCCTAGAAGCACAAGAGATCAGCTCAGAGATCATCTAGACAAGTGATCTCACTCTGAGGGCGAGGATTGCTTTACTATAATGGCCAACATTGACTCAGCCGGGCCCAATACCAGGCGCTGTCTCAACCCCTGGTGTATTTACTTGCTTGCTTCCACAGTCCAGCAAGTCAGCCCAGCACTTGGGAGACGGAGGCAGAAGGATTGCCATGGGCTGCAGAGCAAGAACCTATCTGAAAACAAAACAAAACAAAAACAAAAACAAAACAGCGAGAAACAGAAGCAGGAGGATCTCTGTGAGTTTGAGGCTAGCCTGGTCTACATAGTGAGTTCCGGGTTATCTAGGGCTACATAGTGAGACAGACTATGTCTCAACAAC
Source organism: Microtus pennsylvanicus (assembly GCF_037038515.1). NCBI lineage: Eukaryota > Metazoa > Chordata > Mammalia > Rodentia > Cricetidae > Microtus > Microtus pennsylvanicus. Next base: position 36,204,078 of record NC_134590.1, read on the forward strand.
AAACCAATACCTGAACAGGTGATCTCTTATCTTCAATTTGCAGGAGCTCATTTGACAATAAATCTTTGTGTTCCATTTGCTGTTTGGGAAAAATCTGTGTTAACGAGAAGTTATGACAGGTTGATTATCTGTCGTCCGAAAACCTGGAACTGGAAATGCTCCAGAACTTGAAACTGCTTTTCTAAGACTGACTCTTACTCTGTAGCCCAGGCTAGCCTGACACCCGTGCTTATTGTCTTGCTTCGGCCTCCTGTGTACTGGGATTACAGCTGAGAGCAGCCACACCGGGCAAAACCTGAAACAGAGCATCAATGTGATGTCCAAAATGGAGAATTGTGCTCCTGACTGCATGCCCAAAAATACTAACAATAGGTGTAGAGTGCTTGCCCATCATGTGCGTGGGCCTAAGTCTAATCCCCAACACCACAAATAATAACAAACGCAGCTATAATAAAGAAAATATTGTATAACGTTACCTTAAGGCCATGAGTGTAGGATGCACATGAAGCTCAGGTCCATTTCCTGTTGCTATGACCCTACAGGTCAAGATATGGTCCATCGTGGTAGGGGGTCAAGGCAGCAGGAGCTGGAAGCAGCTGGTCACATGACATCAATCATCAAAATCAAAGAACAGGCTTGTGAGATAGCTTGCTGGGTTCCGGCACTTGCCAGGCAAGCCTGGAGACCTGATTTCAATGCCCCAAGTCACACCAAGTGCAGAAGGGTGGAACCATCTCTATAAAGTTGTCCTCTGACCTTCACATGCACACCATGGCACACACACACACACACACACACACACACACACACACACGAACACACATTCCATGCACACACACACGCTCACATATTCACACACATGCACCATACACACACACCATGCATACACATACACACATGCACCATGCACACACACACATGAACACACACACACACACCGTGCACACAATACACACATGCACCATGCACACACACATATTATGCACACAGATACTCACACACACTATTTAAATTTTCTAAAGAGAAGCAAAGAGCAGTGAGTGCCAGTGCCTGCCCACCGTCAAAGTGGGTCTTCCCACATCAATCACAATCGAGATAATCCTCCCTGAGACATGTCCTTTCTCCAGGTGGTTCTAGGTCCCGACATCACATGAAACATAAACACGGACATTCTGTGTTTAGACTTGAGACTCATTCCCAAGACATCTCGTTATATATATATAAAAATATTCCAAACTTTAAAGAAAAAAATCTGAAACTGAAAAAAGCACCTCTGGTCCCAAGTACTTTGGATAAAGGATACTCAAAGTGTATTACATGTCTACAAGCTCTTGAAAAGAGCATAAATTTCACTTCTACTTTGAAAAGGCTGTTATAGGTGGGATCTACAGCTAATTTCTCCCTTCATTAATCTATGCCCTCCAAGAAGGCTAATCTCCCTAAAACACAGCTCTGTTTGGGTTAGTTCTCAACCTGGCTATGCACATCTGCCCATAGCTGACAAGCACACACCGGTGGTAAAGTACCTCCTAGCTTTGTGGCTGTGCATTTTGTCCTCCTAGCTGACCATAAAAAATGATCGTCCCAAAAAGACCCTTCCTGGGAACCTGGAGGGCAGAGCTAGGGCCCAGCTAGACACAGGGAGACAGCTCTGGTAAGTAAGTGAATTGGGCAGCCTCTCCCTCAGGCACGCATGAGTTCACTGTGAGAAACTCACAGTTAGCTGTGATAGACTCTGTGGCTGGCATTCTCCTCTGTGACACGTCCCCTACCCACCTGACCCCAAGTGCATCTGAGAAGGAACAGGGCCAGAGGGGCTGCATGCATCTTGGCGGTGGTTGTTTCTAGAAGCTTAGAATCAAGTTGTCTTAGAGGGGGCTGAGGCTGAAGCTCAGCGGTACTTGCTTACTGGGTAGAAAGTGGTGGGTTTGATATCCAGTCCTGGAAACACCTAAACACAAACCAACAAACCAACCAACCAAACAAATCCCAACTATTCTCTATGAGGCGTTCTTTCTTCCTGGTGGATAGAGCCAAGGAGACAGCCGCCATGAGCCCGTGCTCGCTAGTTACTGGATAGAGGTGGTCCCCACTTTCCATCCTTCCTCCCTCATCCTCATCCTTTCTCCTTCCTTCCTTCCTTCCTTCCTTCCTTCCTTCCTTCCTTCCTTCCTTCCTTCCTTCCTTTCCTCCTAATCAGTTACTGATAGACTAGTATTGTCTAAAAAGTAGCCCTCAAAATCTCACTGATTACAGCCATGAAAATCGTTCCCTTATTCCATGGGTCAGGGAAGGTAGGCATTCTTCAGTCGTCAGGTCTGGTTGAAGTTTGTCCCAGGTGTCTTGAATCTGAAAGCGGCAAGTCCTTAAAACATGCCCTTGCCATCATGAATTGGAGGCAGCAAGGGCACATTAAGAGTCTCTGGTTGGGCAGCTCACATTTTACCGTATTCCATGGGTTAGATTAAGTCACATGGTTACGCTTGACAGTAATTGTGTGGGGTTGCACATTTGGCAAACTTTAAGGTAAGTTAAAAAGCCACTATACCAAGCAAGGGACACAAATGTCTCACCACCCTGTGAAGAAAGAGTGTGAAGCTGGGACAGGCCACCTACCACAAGGAACCAGGATATAATAAAAATGTTAGCAGGGATGAATTTTAACACAGTGATGATCAAGCTTGTGATCGTTGTATTGTGCTTCCCATGTCTCAGTTAAGAGCTTCTCTTTCAAGGATTGAAGTGTTTTATCTAATTATTCTTCATCAACCAAGAATCGGGAGCCAGACATTGGAGTAAGATCCTGAATGATCAGAAAAGCAACAGAGAAGCCATCAGTGACTTGCTTTCTCTTCTGTTCCTCAATCCAAAAAGGGTTGAGATCCTCTGTCAATCGTTCCCTGCTACTTCCTGTGTCCTATCTGTCCTCAGTCCTCCAAGACCTCTATGGTTAATTTTGGCCAGCTAATAGCCGACTGCCCTCTGACTCAAAGCAAACTTTATTGCCAGAATGGGATCAAGGTCATGAGAAAGCCGTCTGTCTCCCAGATGGACAGATGGGCAGGAGGACTCACATCTGCAAGGCTCCCAGGTGTGTCATCGCTCAGCAGCTATGCAAAAGGCTCCTTTGAACCTAGGTGGGACCTGAGTAGTTGGGAATGTATAACAGTGCGGTTGAGGGTGAGGGGCAGAGTGGATGTTGCCAACGAGACAGTCTATGCTGAAGAAGGAGGGTACAGGGGACCTCTTGTGGACAGGGCTTGATACTGTTGCCTGCCTGGTCCTTCCAGAGTTCTCCTGTTGGTCTCGGGCCAGCACTGTGGGTCTGACAGCAAGGAGAGGAGGTGTAAAGTTACAACCCTAGTCATCCCTGGAGTGAGGTGACAGATGGTGGCCTAGAATAGGGCTTCTTTTTTCTCTTCCTTCCTTTCTTCCTTCCTTTCTTCCTTCCTTCCTTCCTTCCTTTCTTTCTTTCTTTCTTTCTTTCTTTCTTCCTTTCTTTCTTTCTTTTTTTGGCTTGTATTTCTTTTTTTTTTCAATTGTTTTTATTGAGCTATATATTTTTCTCTGTTCCCCTCCCTTCTACTCCCCTCCCCTTCCACTCTCTCCCATGGTCCCCATGCTCCCAGTTTACTCAGGAGATCTTGTCTTTTTCTACTTCCCATGTAGATTAAATCCATGTATGTCTTTCTTAGGGTCCTCATTGTTGTCTAAGTTCTCTGGGATTGTAAAGTGTAGGCTAGTTTTTCTTAGCTTTATGTCTAAAAGCCACCTATGAGTGAGTACATATGATATTTGTCTTTCTGGGTCTGGGTTACCTCACTCAATATCATATTTTCTAGATCTATCCATTTGCCCGCAATTTTCAAGATGTCATTATTTTTCTCTGCTGTGTAATACTCCATTGTGTAAATGCACCTTCAGTTGAGGTGCATTTAGGTTGTTTCCAGGTTCTGGCTATGACAAACAATGCTGCCATGAACGGGTTGAGCACATGTCCTTGTGGTACTTATACAACTTCTATGAGTCTATGGTCTTCCAATATTTCACTCAGGGTCCACTGGCCACTGGAAATGAATACAGGATAATTATAGTCCATGTTTCTTCACATGGGGCCATTAAGATGGGAGAGAATTTACTTGCAGTCTGACTGGGGCAGAAAATTCTCAAGATCAAGGCTTCCTGGGTGTCTTAGGGTTTCTATTGCCATGATCATGACAACTCTTATAAAGGAAAACGTTTAATTGGGTGGCTTACAGTTTCAGAGGTTTGGTCCATTATCATCATGCAGGACATGGTGACATGCAGTCAGACATGGTGCTGGAGGAGCTGAGAGTAGAGGCAGCAGGAAGTGAACTGAGACACCAGGCATGACTTGAGCATATTTGAGACCTCAAAGCCTGCATCCCCAGTGATACACTTCCTCAGATAAGGCCACACCTACTCCAACAAAGCCACACCTACTCCAATAAAGTCACACCTCCCAATAGTGCCAATCTTTAGGAGCATATGGGAGCCAATCACATTTAAACAACCACAGTGGGCATAACGACTACTCTTACCTGTCAAGTTGACAGCATCTGGAATTAACAAAATCCCAAGCAGCTGTGAACATCTGTGAGAGATTTTTCTTGATTTGATCAGTTGAGGTGGGAGGATCCATCCTAAATCTGGGCCACACCTTCTGGTGGCAGTCAAGATAAAGGACAAGGAAGAAGGAAGTGTTTGCTCTTTGTTGCTTGCCCTTGGTCTCACTGGCAAGTTCTTTCCTTTGCTGATATTAGAACCTACATCTTCAGGATTCTGGCATAAACTGAAGACCAGCTGAGACATCCAGCCTTGTGGACAAAATTGCTACTGCATTCTTGGACTTTCCACTGGGAGACAGCCATTGTTGGACTAGCTGGACCACAGCCTGTGTAACCCTCCAACAAACCCCATTTTTATAGATACATAGAGACATAGGTAGATGACAGATAGATGAATTAGGTTGATAGATAGATGACAGATAATATCAGTTTTATTTCTCCAGAGAACCTGGACTGTTATGTTAGGGCATAAAGTGCTTTTTTTAAGAAAAATAACTTGTCTTGTTCCCTCTGCTCTGTAGTGGTCTTTGTCACCATCTGTTGATACACACACACATCCAGAGGGACTCTCTGGACTCAGTTGAGTTTCTTTGTTCTACCTGTCAATTCTTGAGCTGGCTCCGCAGGAATCACCATTTGCCCTTCAGTTTTTATTAGCATCAACTCATCAAGTTCCATAGCTGCATGCTAAAACCACCAATCACTGTTTGGTTTTTGAATTACTTTGAATGAAACATTGGTATGGAGTAAGCAGTTTGAGATAATGAATCTTACTCTTCATGAATATGGAATAGCTCTTCAATTTTTCTAGTCATATTTAATTACATTCAATAAAATTTTATAATTGCCGAAGTGGGTAACGTGGTTGCTGTTCAAGCCTGAGGACCCAAGTTTGGATCCCACTGCCCACATAAAAAGTCTATCTGAGAGGCACCATAAAGAAATGCTGACTTGCTGTCTCCACTTTTATTTTATAAATAAAGTTTTTTTTGTGGCTAAGAGAGAAAAAATATCCAGAGGCATCTGGAAGAGTCCAGAGCAGAGAGAAGGAAAAACAGACTGGACACGGGCAGGGCTAGGGAAGCTGGGAGGGTGGGAGAGAATAGTGGAGAGAGATGGCAAGAGATATGGCATAGTGAGAGATCTTGAGACAGAGAGAGAGGTAGCTGGAGAGAGAGGCTCCTTTGCGGGATAGAAAGCCCTTCAAGGTTCCCGAGGAATGCTAGCTTTATCTAGCATTTTTCTAACCACCAGAAATTCTTCTGCAGTGCAGCTCGATCTCATTTCTGTATGTATGGATAGCCTGAGACCTAACAAAGACTAGCATGGTGTTGCTTACCTGTCCTCTCAGTACTGGAGAGGTGAAGCGAGAGGTCTTGTCTCAAAAATACAGTGGGGATGGCGAGAAACACCTTGTGGCAGAGAATGGTACCATTGGCTCATAGATTTGAGTACTTGGTTGCCAGGGAGTGGCACTATTTGAAAGGATTAGGAGGTGTGGCCTTGTTGGAGGAAGTGTGCCACTGGGGGCGGGCCTTGAGGCTTCAAAAGGCCCATTCTAAGCCCAGAGACTCTCTCTTTTCCATGCTTGTGGCTTGGATATTGAACCGTTAGGTACTTCTCCAGTGGCATGTCTACCTGTGTGCTACCACGCTTTCCACCATGGTGCTAATGGGCTAAGCCTTTGAAACAGCAAGCCCCAATTAAATGGATGCTTTCTTTCACAAGAGTTTTCATAGTCTTGCGGTCTCTTCACCATAACAAAACACTAAGATAGAAGTTGGTACCAAGGAGCGGTGTGTTGTTGTGACAGGCCTGACCGTGTGGTTTAGTAGTGGACGTGGAGTTTGGGACTTCAGACTAGAAAAGCCATGAGAAAAAAAGTGGAGAACAGTAAAGATGATGGAGGCCTAGCCTGTGAAGTTTCAGAGGGAGGTTGAAAGACTCTCAAGGCCATTTGTTATTTTGAATTAAGATCCTGTGGTTCTGGTTCGCTGGGGCTGAAGAACCAGCTGGATTTAACAAGACACCAGAACTACTGAAGTAGTTTGCTTGGCTGGGACCCTCACTGCTGGTCAACTGGAGCTGAGAAGTTGCTGCTTATTAACACGAGACTGGTGTCACCGACGTGAAATCATCTGGAAGGCTTTTCCTCAGAGTCAGCTCACAGAAGCTGTGCTCCAGAGGTGGCCATGCTTGTACCTTGTGCTGGCAACTGAACTTGGTAATATCAGAGCCACCCAGGTGGTACTGGTTTTGAAGGCATGAAGGGGCCATGGAGAGCAGCTGAGGCTTGGCACTGGGAGAGGCCAAGAAAGATCATTGGCAAAGATACAGCCCCAGTGGCAATTGATGGACCAGGACTGAGGGCTCATGCAGAGAAGCTGAAGCTTGTTACCATGAAGCCTCTAAGAGGCTACAGTGAAAGTGTGGCCCAGTTTCAGTAGAAGACCCTGGTGTTTTGGAGATGCCAGCACAACAGGATGACTGCCAAGAATAGCAAGCAGCAATGGTGCAATGGAGCTTGTCAAAGCTTAGAAGAAAGCTGTGTGCAGCAGAGGGCAGGGCCAAGGAAGTGACTCCTTCCTTTGGAGGAGGCTAGAAAATCATGATTGGATCCCAGACTATCCTAGTGAAAGTTTCTACTGCTATGAAAAGACACCACGACCACAACAGCTCTCATTTTTATTTTTATGTGCATTGGTGTTTTGCCTGCATGCATGTTTGTGTGAGGGTGTCAGATTTTGGAGTTACAAACAGTTGTTAGCTGCCACATGGGTGCTGCCATTGAACCCGGGTCCTCTGGAAGAGCAATCAGTGCTCTTAACTGTTGAGTCATCTCTCCAGCCCCAACGACAACTCTTATAAAGTAAAACATTTAATCAGGGTGGCTCACAGTTTCAGAGGTTTAGTCCATTATCGGGATGGGGAGAATGGCAGCGTGCAGGCAGATGTGGTGCTGGAGCTGAGAGTCCTGCATCTTACAGGCAACAGGAAGTTGACTGAGACACGGGGTGGTATCCTGAGCATAGAAACTTCAAAGGCTGTGCCCACAGTGACACACTTCCTCCAACAAGGCCATACCCACTCCAACAAAGCCACACCTCCTAATAGTGCCACTCCCTGTGAAATTATGGGGGACAAGTACAGTCAAACTTCAGACGCACACACATTGGACACTGAGTTACTTATACTGTTTGGTTTTGCTTTGTTTGGATTGTGACTCTCCCCTGGTTCTTCCCTCTTCCCTGGTTTGCTGGGGAATCAAACATGGGTCTTCTGGCAGAGCAAACCAGTGCTTTCAACTGCTGAACCATCTCTTCAGCTACAGAGATCGGATGACTGGATATTTTAAAGAGACTGGAATTTTAATATGTCTGAATTTGTAAGAACTGTTGGACTTTTAAAGTTATTTATGTTTTATATTGTGATATTAATATTAATGTGCCATCTTGGAAATCAATGAAAAAGTAAAGGTTCACATAGAAAAGTGATGTATTTGTGTGCCACGGTAACAAGGGATCAGTTGTACTGGATAGTTTTATGTCAACTTGACACAAGCTATAGTCATCAGAGAGTAGTCCCAGCTGTGAAAATGCTTCCATAAGATTGGGCTGTAGACAAGTCTGTAGGGCATTTCCTTAATTAGTGATTGATGGGATAGGGTCCAGTTAATTGTGGGTGGTACTGTAAATGGACATTTCTCTCCTGCCCACATATTTCCAAATACCCAGCAGCCGCTTCCCAAATAAACACTCAGAGGCTTATATTAATTACAAATGCTTGGCTGATAGTTCAGACTTATTACTAACTAGCTCTTACATTTTAACTTAACCCATATTCCTTATTTACACTCTCCCACATGGTAGTACCTTTACTAGCACAGCATGTTTATTTCCTGCTTCCTCTGTATCTGGCTGGCAACTCCTGACTCTACTTTTCTCCTTCCCAGCATCCTTAATTTGGTCACCTCACCTATACTTCCTGCCTGACTCCTGTCCAATCAGTGGCCATTCACAGCAACAAATCTTCACAGTATGCAAAGGGATCATTCCACAGCATTTCCTCCTTTTTGTCTAATTAAGAAGGAATGATGGAATCCACATCTTCTCATTTCCTATGGAAATTAAAGCATAACCTCTCCCACAAAGCAACATACCTTTTAACTTAAATTGTGAAGTCAAAATATTTTTAAATATATAGGTTTGTTTAATCAAGCAGCTCTAGCCCAGTGTCTCTTAGCAAACATTACTTCTTCCTCAGTAGACAAAAAATTCAAAGACAACACAATAACATACAATATCCAGACTCTCTGTATTTTCCATCTTTATGTGGCTTTTTATATTGCTTTATTTCCTTTATAAGGATTTTAATATTTTAGAACTATATATTTCTTTTCTGTGACTGTCTATGCCTTCTCTTTTATCTCCCAAGCCTATGTATATTTTTAAGCACACTGTAACATGTTTAGAGTTTTTTCCATCCAAATCTCTCTTCACAGCATATCTCTCATCTGACTGCATGAGCCTTTAAATTGTTAAGCAGCAAGGCTAGGACCTCCTCTGCTTTGGCTGTTGGCGCTATCCCTCTTCGCCCACTTGGTTTCCTGAAAGCCGACCTTCATGGCATAGGTACTGCCATGAAAGCCATGTTTACCAACCCAGTGTTGGGTTCACACTGCCATCAAATAGTGTACCACTCGCTGCTCATAAAACCCATCTAAGTGTTTGGTAGCAGGGCCTCTTAAAAGAGCTGCAGAGCTTTTACCACTACCACTGAGTTAGGAAACTGTCTCTTAAAGGTGCCATACCTCTGCTTACCACTAGGGAACAGAGCTTACCAAGAAAAGCAATTACCAAGAAGCCAAGTTTGGCTCTGTTCTCTGTGGGTTTTTTTTTTTTTTTGTGTGTGTGTATGTCTAGAACATTTTAAAGCTTTCTCAGGTCTTATGTGGGTGGATCTATGCTGGACAGTGGGCACCATTTGTTGGTTGATGTTTTTGTCCCACCCTCCAGTTCCCAAATAACATAGCTCAGGCTTATTACTACCTAACTCTTACATTTAAATTAGCCCTCATTTCTTATCTATGCTTTGCCACATGATTCATGGCTTTTAGCTCATTTTCTTCACATTCTTTTTCCTCAGCAGCTGACTGGTGTCTCTCCTGACTCTGCCGTTCTTCTTCCCAGCATTCTCCTAGTTTGATTGTAATTCCTGCCTGGCTACTGACCAATCAGCATTTTATTAAACCAATCTGAGTGACATATCTTCACAGTGTACAAAAGTATTATTCCACAGCAAGAGTTGCTGTGGTCACAGTGTCTCTTCATAGCAATAAAATTCTAACTAAGACAGCAATGAAGAACAAACCAATAAGCAGCACCCTTCCATGGCCTCTGCATCAGCACCTGCCTGCAGGTTCCTGCCCTGCTTGAGTTCCTGTCCTGACATCCTTTGATGATGAACTGCAATGTGGAAGTGCAAGCTGAATAGAGCCATTCCTCCCCACATTGTTTTGGTCACGGTGTTTCATCACATCAATGGTAGCCTTAACTAAGACATTGCTGTTGACAACCTCCAGTCTCCACAGGCATGGACCTGGGTACACACCCTGCACCCCAAGCAGCATACACTCATACACAGTTTTTTAAAAAATTATATATTTTTTCTTAAATTTTCTATGGACCTCTTTTTAAGCTTATTCCTAAACTTCTTGATTTATACTTTGGCAACAGACATAAATACAGTCTTCTAAATTTTTTGTGCTTGAAGTGTTTGTTAAAACCTGTGTAAGGAATAGAATCAGTGTTTGGATAACGGTCTTGGCATTTTTCAGGGTGTTCTCATGCCATAACACAGCAGCTGACATTGCCACAATCCTCAACTGTAGATGCTGCACCCAACACTTCGTGCGGATGGGACGCATTCTCTCTCGGGGTTTGCTCTGTGAAGATGTTATTACTGTAAATATCTATGGCCAAGACATCTGGAGATTCCAGAAGTGCACAGAGGCTAAGTAAATTATTTAGGGTCATAAATGGTAGAACCAGGATTAGAACTCATTGTATATCAGTAAGGATTCCAAAACAATGATGTCATATTTCCCTCTTAAGCTTGCCCAGATCTTTCATTCTAATGAGTTACCCGTCTGCTGTTGGTTTTTTTTTTTCTTTTCAAACAACAATAGCAGATACTTTACAAATCAAGGAGTAGTCAGCTAGCAATCACATTGTTAACACACAGGCAGAGCTCCACGGGCTGTCAGTATATGAGTGAGTGCGTGTGTGCTGGGAGGGGAAGCTCACTGAGGAGGAGCCTTCTGAAAGCCAGTGGAATCCACCAAACCCTTGGGATTGCTGGTACGCTTCCCAGGGAGCCAGGAATTCTATGCATTTCAGTCCTTGCCAAGTTGGGGCATCCTCAGCTAGGGCCTACAAGCTCCAGGGAGGCCTGAGAGGGACTGGGCTTTGCCAAGCCCAACAGAGTGTCGAATAACAGGCCTGTTCTTTCCCCACCCTCCACCCCCAGACTTGGGTGAATCAAAGGGCCATTCAAGCCCCTCCCTTTCACTAACAGAGGCCACAGGGGCCAATCCCCCCAGGGCTGAGCTGAAGCAATCCCATGGGCTCCTGCTTCAAACAGGCTTGAGTTTGAAACCACAATATACTTGGCTCGCATTTTACACACATTGCTTTTTTGCAAAAGAAGGAATTGGAAGAACGAAAGGGAGAGGTTTGGAGAAATGGGGGAATTCTTTTTTCAGCCTAGAGAATGAGGTTAATAAGTGGAAAAATACAACCACTCCTCTGTGAAGGGGCTTTGGGAAGGTTACCGGGCCAGGGTAATTAAAAACAAATTAAAAGCTTATATCATTCATTCAGCTCCCTCGCATCCCTCAGACTGGAAGAAATGAATGGATTTCAGGGCATGGCATCTGGGAGAACAGAGCCTGCTTAACTGGGTGTCAGAAAGGGAGGGACATCCACAGGTCGCCTCTCTGCATCCCAATTGCTCCTGTGTTACTGAGAAAAGCATTCTGATGCTTTGCATGGCATGAACAAACCCTATGTCTGAGTGGTCCTGAGTGATTCCCTTGAATTCCCAGGCTGTGTCTCCTTTCTGTAAAGCGCCGGCGACACTAACTAGATCAACAGTGTCCATCAGGGCTTTCTGAGCCGACGGAAGGACCCAGGAATGGGTGAGCACGTCGCCCAGACGTCCTTCTTTCTCCTCTACTCCAGACCACTTTCAGTGCAAGCCTGGTTGAGTAGTGAATGATCGCAAGTTGGTCCTGAGGCGTGACACCCTCTCTCGACAACTCCCAGAGGCTGCTCATGTGGAATGTCCACGCAGAACTAACGCTAACATGGATTAAGGGTTTCTTCTTGAGCCAGATATGAGTTACCATGACCCAGACACTTAGATTCAGGTTGTTCCAAATAGCACGTTATGACATGGAAGGAGTTACTGAGATTATATTAGTTACAGAACAAAGAACACCTGGAATCAAGGCATCTCCCAAGTGCATTGGTGAACCATCAAATAGGCGGGTTGCAGCGGAAGGCGAATACCTCTGCTATAGGTTTCAGATGCTATGGGATGACGCTCTTAGCTTCTAGCTTGATGAAGCTACTGGTCTGTTAATAATAGAGCCCAAAGGTTTGGTTTGAGAGTCAAAAGGACTGTTGGAAAATCAAATACAGAAGTGAGCAACGAGTAACTCTTAAGGGGACTAAAAGTAGTCCGAGCTAATTTTGCTCGGGATCGGTACCACTTCTAACTCTCCACAGCCATAAAGTTCTCATAAGCATGCAGCCTTGTGGAATATTTAACACTGACATGCTCAGCCCCCATTTTACCCTGGGAACTTTCCCTTACAAAGCCCCTGTCTCGGCACTGACTTGAGCTCATGACCACCAGACAGTGGCTGTGGAAGGTTCCCAGCAGAGCCACGCTTTTCTGGAGATCACCAAGGAAAACTGTAAGAACGTATGCGGCTGGTCAGTACCCCAGGGTCTGTACCAGCGGCTGCAGACAGTAGCTCAGAGGCCAGTGTGGAAGTCACAGCCCACACACATATCTCCATGGACATTCTCACAAGTACAAACCCAGACATTCTCCCCAAGCTCGGCATCAATTCCCCAAAGGCCTTCCTACGCTCTAGATTTGGACTTGTGCCTTCCCCACGCTTCCAGAAGCACCGTAGCTCTCAGAGGCTCTCCAAACTGGGACTGTTAGCTTTCAGGCTCATGAAAAGAACGTCCTTTCTCTCCTCTTGTGGCTAGAAGCCATGGCTTTTCATTAGGAACCCCAGGAGCTGGCTAAGTCCCTGCTCTTCAGTGATGGTTGGGGTTTTCCAAAAATGGGAATGAGTGATCTTTCCAGTTTCACAGTCTCCACTCTCTTTCCATTCCCCACCACGAAGGATCGCTTTCTTCTGTGCTGAGAACCACTGTGGGGGAGGGCAGAATCCACGAGGGCCTCAACAGTGAGATCATTGCCAAATGGTCGACTCCTGCAGCTAGTTTCTATAAAAAAAAATCTTGGCTTCTGCGTGCTGCTCTCCCTGAAGTCTGTCACACCAGGCTGTAAGGAAGCATAAGCTGGCCTGCTACACTTTAGTGCAAAAGTGTGTGTGAGTGTATGCTGTGCTAGTGTGTGCACCTTTGTGTTAAGTGTTGCGCGCGTGTGAGAGTGTGTACGTAAGAATGTGTTTGTGTGTTTATGTTTGTGGGAGTGTGTATAAATGTGTTCCTTTGTGAGTTTCTGGATGTGGGAGAATGTATTTGTGTGTGTGTGTGTGTGTGTGTGTGTACATGTATGAGCATGTGAGTCTGCATCCGTGTTGTGCTTAGGTGAGAATGCTGAGTGAGTGTTGGTGTATGAATGTGTGGATTGTGTATTGGTGTGAGTATTTGTGTAAATAGGTGTAATAGTGTGTGTGAGTATGTGTTTCTCTGAGCGTATGAGTGTCCCTTTGTGTTTGTATGTATATAGTGTATTTCTATGCCATGCATGTAGTTTGGGTGTTTGTGTGTGTGTGTGTGTGTGTGTGTGTGTGTGCTTATATGCTGGTTTTGTATGGCACTAACAGATGCACCGTTCTTCAACGTGGTCTTGCTCAGTTGATTTTTGGGATTCTCCCATTTGCTAATTTCTTTGGGTCTTTTACTTTAGACCAGTGGTTCACAACATTTGGGCATTGACCTCTACAGGGGTCGCATATCAGATATCCTTCATATCAGATATCTTGCATATCAGATATTTGCATTGCAATTTATAACAGTAGCAAAATTACAGCTATGGTGTGGTCCTGTGCGGACCATTCTAAATGGGTCTGATCCGGTCTGGTCTGGTCTGGACCAGTCTAAAACGATCTGGTCCGGTCTGAACCAGTCTAAACCGGTCTGAACCCATCTAGACCGGTCTGGTCTAAACTGGTCTGGTCCAGTCTGAGCTGGTTGGGACTGGTTTGTACCAGTTTAAACCGGTCGAGACTGGTCTAAACCAGTCTAAACTGATCTGGTCCTGTCTAAACTGGTCTGGCCCAGTCCAAACCGGTCTGGCCCAGTCTGAACTGGCTGGGACCAGTTTAGATTGGTTGAACTGGTCTAAACCAATCTGAACCAGTCTAGTCTGGTCTAAGCCAGTTGGGACCGGTTTGTGCCAGTTTAAACTGGTTGAGACGGGTCTAAACCAGTCTAAACCGGTCTGGTCTAAACTGGTCTAAACCAGTCTAAGCCAGTCCGGTCTGAGCCAGTTGGGACTGGTCTGGACCAGTTTAAACCAGTCTGAACCAGTCGAGATTAAACGGGTCTGAGCTGGTTGAGACCAGTGTGGGCCAGTCTGGACCAAACTGGTCGAGACCGGTCTGGTCTGGCCTAAGCTGGTCCGAACTGGTCTAAACTGGTCTAAACCTGTCTGGCCAGGTCTGAGCCAGTTTGGGCCAGTCTGGACCAGTTGGGACCGTTCTAAACTGATATGGACTGGTCTGAACTGGTCTAGACTGGACTGGTCTAGTCTGAACCGGTCTTAACCAGCCTAAACTGGTCTGGACCAGTCTGAACTGGTTGGGACTGGCCTGCACCAGTAGAGACCAGTCTAAACGGGTCTGGTCCAGTCTAGACTGGTCTGGACCTGTCTGAGCTGGTCTAAACCGGTCTGAACTGGTCTGGTCCAGCCTTGGCCGATCGAGACCAGTCTGGGCCGGTCAAGACCTGTCTAAAACGGTCCAGTCTGAACTGGTTGAGACCAGTCTGAACCGGTTGTGATGGGTCTGGTCGGGTCTGGAACGGTCAAGACCAGTTAGACCAGTCTAAACCAGTCTGAACCGGTAGAGACTGGTCTGGTCTGGTCTGAACCGGTCGAGACCTGTCTAGACTGGTCTAAACCTTATGCACGGAACACATTCCTGGAGATTGCCTGTGGGGTTCAAAGCCACTTTTCCTGTGTTAATACATTTAAAGTGTGAATAAATGTTTCAGAGCTCATAAATCTACACTTACTGGCAGGGAACGGCCTTTTGATAGCACTTTTTATTTCTGCGCTATGATTGCTTGTGTTGTGCTGAGATCAATCTGCTAAACTATGAGCATATCACATTATGATGGCCATTATGTCTCCGGAGCCTTTTTATGACATCTCATGTCGGAGACAAACACGACGCTTCTGGTGGCTTTCTGCACCACCAGTTGTAAATGCTCACATGATGTCGTTTTATAAAAAGGTATTTTAGATTCTAATGACAGCTCAGTTGTCTGCAGGCTCGGAGCTGTGTGAACAGCTGCACAGCCCGTGAGATGGGTTTCTGACTTACAGCTGAAGCAACACAGTTTATGGTTCGCTTGTATGGTTAGCTTCGAAGCTAAGCCATTCTGGGGGCTTTGTAACTCAGACAAATGCAGTTTCTCTGAGACCTTGTAAGTGGTCCGTGTTGCACAATTTCAAATCTAGACCCGGGCCGACTAACAACTGGATATGTCCTGAGAATGTGTTGTTAGGGAAGTCTGCCATGGTGCGAACATTACACAAAATTTCACCCACTAAAGTGGCCCATCATGGACGGAAATATTATTAGCTGGTTTATGAACGCACACATGATGGAGATTCACCTATAAGATAGCCGGAGATTCCTGACAGAATCTCCTAGGGTCTCTCTTTTTTTTCCTTCCTTTTCTGATCTGTTTTTGTGTCCAGTCTACACACCCTCCTATTGTCCCTGCTGCTTCCTGTTGCTAACTTGAAGCAGATGGGTGCAGTGGCCAGGTGGACGGAGCCCAGGTTGAGGAAGAGGGGGTGACTGGGGAACGCTATGAGTGCAACACTGGAGAAGTCGCAGGAGGGACAATTGCGTCTGCCGGAGCAATTCCAAGTTTTAGTTTGCCACTGCAGCAACTGTTACGGTGACCCCACAGACAGACTTTTGTTCCCGTTGGCTTGGTCCTTCTTGCTTTCCTGGATAACCACAGTGGAACTCTGAGGCCGGACTCTCCGGTTTGAATCCTGACTCTACCACTCGCAGCAGGTCCCTTGGAATCTCGGAGATGCAACTTTCTGATCTGTAGAACAATCGTGCTGACTGTAAAGTCGGACCTGTAGAGGGGAATGCCTACTTGCAGTGCCAGTCAGCTTTGCGTTACTATAGCAACCTGCTGAGATAGTTATCTACAAAGAGAAAAAGGTGCATCTTGGCTCCTCATCTTTGGGGTTCTGGTCCACGATCAGTGGGCCCTGTTTTGGGGCTTGCGGTGAGGCAGTATATCATGGCAGGACCACACGGCAGAGCAAAACTCTCACCTGACAGTAAGGCAGAGAAGGGAAAAGACTGGCCATAACCCCAATGACCTGAAAACTCCCAGTAGGTCCTACTTATTAAAGTCCCCATCATTTCCCCATAGCGCCACAGCCTGAAGATCAAGCCTTTCATCCATGGCCCCTGGGGGACCCATACCCAACCCACAGCAATAGGATTGGACATTTTAAAACCAGCCCTGGGCAGCTTCCCTGACGGCTTTCCACCTGTCTGTCTCTGAGACTGTTTCATCAGCCAGGGGACCCTTCGGCTGTGCCTGCAAAGCCTCCCTGACTCGGAACACTAACCCACCTTCTCGAACCACCATGGAATGCTGTTGCCGTAGGTCCTTCTCTCTACTAGAAGACAAACAGCAGCAGATATTGGGCCACAGGCCCTTGCTCTGCCTCGCTGGAACTCTTTAGCCAGGAAGGAGTCCCCGTTCTAGCCTGTGGCAGTTAGAGTTCACTGTCTTGCGTCTGGAATCACCTGGGAGACCATCACTGGGCGAGTCAAGGAGGGTTGATTTTTATTTTATTAATTGGCGTGAAAAGATCTATCTTAGCGGTAGAGAAGACAGTTCCTGAGCAGGGATTTCTGAACTGCATCTGTGGAGTCGGAGCTGAGTAGCAGCCTGCACTGGTCGCTCTCTCTGTTCTCCTGACTGTGGATGTGATGTGAGCTGATGCTCCAGGCTCCTGCTATCTTGACTTCCCCAGCATGATAGACCCCTAGAACCATGAGCAGAAAGAAGTCCTTCTTTTCTTAGAAGGCATTTGTCAGTGTACGTGATCACAGCAGCCGCCAAGGAAGCAGACGTGGGCTCACGGTTCTCTGCTTCTTCCCTTCATCCACGCACCCATTAGCTGATTCCTTGCACTGCCTGCTTGGTTGTGTGCATCACTTAACACAAGCTAGAGTCATCAGAGAGGAAGGAGCCTCAGCTGAGGAAATGCTTTGATGAGATCCAGCGGTAAGGCGTTTTCTCATTTAGTGCAATGGGGGAGGGCCCAGCCCATGGCGGGTGGTGCCATCCCTGGGCTGTGGTCCTGGGTTCTGTAAGAAGGTGGGTTGAGCAAGCCAGGGGAAGCAAGTCAGTAAGCAGCTCCCTTCCATGGCCTCTGCATCAGTGGGATCCTGCTCTGTTTGAGTTCCTGTTCTGACTTCCTTCAGTGATGAAGTGTAAGCCTTTCCTCCCCCACCGGCTTTCTGGTCGTAGTGTTTCGTGGCAGCCATAGAAACCCTAAGACATTCCTTCATTCATGCACACATCCATCTGTATCTGTCCATCTGTATCTGTCTGTCTGTCCATTCCCCCATGCAATCAATACTGACCACATGCCAATCATGTCAGGTGCTATGCTAAGGTCCGGAGAGACAGAAACAGAAGGAAAAGCCCCTCCCCGCTCTCTCCTGAAGCTCCCACCCTTCCGAGTGGAGAGTGGACAGGGTGGCAAGAGCTTTGGTGCGCGTTTGGTGCGGAGTGTTGGCTTACAGAACGTCAGAGGCGGCACGTCACAGCGCTAGGAGAGCTCTACACAAATTGTACGCCTTAGTACAATTTCCCGTGCAAAACAGCCACAACTGTGACCATGCCGAAATCTACCTTTTAGACTACCTGGCTGCTGCATTCTTTAGGTACGATATCATGTCCCCTGCTTTCCCAAGACCTGGCTTGTCCTGCTTTCAGCTTTAACAGAGCACATTGCTCTGGCATCCCTCAACTGTTGCAATCTTTCCCGTGTCTACCTCTCTCCCCACAGCCACTAAAATCTGACCCAAAGGAGCACAAATGTAAGGCATCCTGAATTTTTAAAAATAATTATTAATCCCAGCACTTGGGAGACAGAGGCAGGTGGATCTGTGAGTTTGAGTGAGGCCAGCCTGGTCTACAAGAGCTAGTTCCAGGACAGGCTCCAAAGCTACAGAGAAACCCTGTTTTGAAAAAAAACTAATAATTTACATTTATTTTATGTGCATTGGTGTTCTTCTGTATGTATGCCTGTGTGAGGGTGTCAGATCTCCTGCAACCGGAGTTACAGATGGTTATGAGCTGCCATGTGAGTGCTGGTTATCGAACCCCGGACATCTGGAAGATCAGCCAGTGCTCTTAACCACTGCGCCATCTCTCCAGCCTCCATCCCCCATACTGGATATTTTTGAGTGTACTTTATATACACATATGTGCATAGCTTCACTGTATACTTAGAATGGAATCTACATGTGTATAGATTTGCAGACACATGCATCATCTGTATGTAAGTACTACCACATACGTGAATGTTCACCGGTAATGTCTCCAGTTTCCCGAGAATCCTAATTGCTTGGTTGAAATTAACTGTTGCTTCCTCAGAAATGAAGCTACAGCCAACTTCCCCAACTGCAGAAATAAGAGGCTGTCCACCGCTTACTCTATCTTCAGAGAAAAAGCTGAGAAGCCCAGCAAACGTCGGAACCGCTTGAGTGCTATGAGATTTAGCCTACCATTCACCTTTGAGAAAGCTTTTTAAAATAGCAATAGTGATTTCTTCCATCCCTTCCAAACTAGAGTAAGGCTCCACGATACACCCCACAGCAGGAGAGGGTCCCGGTGGAGTCACTGGAGGACTGATGGAGGATACCGGTTATGTGTGCTGTTATCTCTGCCGTCATCCTTTCAACAGCACTTCCCTAGCAATGATCCCTAGAGGGTCAGAGTTCCTCATGGCCGTGGGAGTGAGCCTTAGGGTTCGGACAGGGGAAGAAAGATTTCTTTTAGATGTTGTTAGTCAAAAATGGCTCTGTGTTGGTGCCATAGCAAGGAACAGTGCGTGTGTAATTAACATGTTCCTCTCCCTGTATTGGGTGCTCTTCTTAGTACTGATACAGCCCTTCAGTTAGTGTTTCAGACAGTCTTTCGTTTACATCTCATAGGTGTTCTGGGAGGGAGGCTCTAATTTTCATGCCAGTCCTTCATGGTAAAACACAGAGAGAGTCAATAGCCCAAAAGTCACACAGAACCAGGAATTCAGTGTGAGGGAATCCTGGCTCTCGAGTCAAATTTCTTCCTCGCTAAGCTTCACTGCCATTTCCAGCACTATCACCGAGCTTCCCAGCCCTGGAAGGACGGGAAGAAGAACCCTGGAATAGGGCAAGACCTTCGCAAGAACACCAGCTCTTCCCAGAGGCGTGTTTCTTCCTGGATATCCAGCAGAGGGCGCCAATGGCTTAAACAATCCGGGTTCCCGCTTGAGGAAAAACCCGGATCCTAAACCTTTGTTAATTACTTCTGAAATATTTCAAACGTACGAAGGAAAGATCCAGTATATGGGAAAAATCGAGTGAATGTTCTAGTACATTTCTTGGAGGATTTGCAAAGGGGCACTGATAACCAAGAGCCCGATAAACCAGGGTTACTGCTAGACTTCCTACGTGGGAAAGCCTGCTCACCGTTAACTTGCATCTCGTGGCTGTATGGAGTAGAGACCTCTGCTTTGCAAAGTTTGTGGCTTCAGCTTGTCCACATTCAATGCATTGCCCTTTTGTGCTGAGCACAAAGTTTTCTGTCCAATGGTGTTTGTCACACCGGTTGCAGGAAATTACCCAGAAGGCCACAGCGCCACCTGGTGCAGCTCTCAGGAGGCCAGGTCATAAGTGCTCCTTGCATCGTCTCTGTGAGGGGGGTCTCTGCATCCTCGCCTGCACCTCTCTACCCCCTAGTACACACAGTTAACAATGAGTAGCCACTTTTTGTTTGTTTGTTTGTTTCAAGACAGAGTTTCTCTGGGTAGTCCTGACTGTCCTGGAAATCGTTCTGTAGACCAGGCTGGCCTCGAACTGAGATCTGTCTGCCTCTGCCTCCCAAATCCTGGGATTAAAGACTTTTGCCACGCGGGAGCTTTAGGGCAAATGGACCAATTTCTTCCCTGGGCTTACAAAAGTTTCTACATGTGGCCCTGCTACTCTGAGGAGCACTGAAAATTTGGGGGGACCCTCAGCAGTCTCCCTATATGGTTTATTTGTGTCCCATGAAACCCTACGTGAGATCCGTAAAGTGATGGTTATAGGCAGTTGACTTTCGGAGGTGCTGAGGTCCGGAATGAATGTGGCTAGTGCCCAGTGGAAGCCCTGCCTTTCTGCTGTGAGGACCATAGCTAGATGTTCCCCATGACCAGAGATGGGCATCTCACCAGACACCAGACCTCATAGTGCCTTGATCTTGAGCTTCAACAACGTATTTCTGTTTGTATAGTCTAAGTGTGTGACATTTTGTTTGCTGCAGCATACAAAATGGATGAAGGCACCCCTAAAGCCATCCCTTTTCTGTGTGCCCTGTGACTTGAGAAAGTAGAGGCAACATTAACTCAGAGGGAACTGTCTTAGTATCGTCTCCAACCAGGGGTTCAGCCTCTGTGGGTTCATCAGCAGCCCCTGGGCCCGCTGCTAACCCACCCTGGACCACAGCTTCCTCACCAACGAAATGAAAACAGTGAACTCCACCCTCAGCGTGACTGAGCCCATTCCACAAATAAGGTAAGGATTTGAGGCTCCTTGCTGGCTGCCCAGCCGGCACTCAGTCCGCCTTAGCGGCTGTATCTGTGCAGCGCAGCACTCCACAGAGAGGAACTTTGTCATCTCTCATTGCTGAGGTCTTTACTAACGTCCCAACTGTTTCTTCACTTTTGGTGGCATGATCAAACTTTGGTCTTCCCCAGGGAACATGACACCCCTCCCTCCATCTTTCCCAAGTGCAAACTCCCTCCTGGGTAGCCCAGTTAGTTCTGTCCCCTGGAGTCAGGTGCCTGGGCGCTTGTCCCTCAGAACCAACAAGCTTGGAGGTCAGTTGAAGTTCAGGAGGGCCTCAGTACTGACTTTCCTGTTTATTGATCTGGGCCATTTGTAAATGAAAGATCCGTCTGTGGTCTCCTGAGCCAAGGCCAAGAGGGCAAGCACACAGCACAGCCCTTCTCTGGAGGCCCTGTTTACCTTCCGGGAGCAGGCAGGGTGTGGCAAGAACTTCTGGGTGGCGAGAATTGCAGGGTGTGGTGAGAATGCTGGGTGGGGCTGCCCAGGCCAGACCTTGCAGAAAGCTGCCAAGCAGTAAGCCCGGGGACCCAGTGGCCCAGGTCTGACTGTGGGGAAGGGGGCGGTGGTATCTGCTGAGGCCTGACTCTTTGGCAGAGTGACTGTGGCCTGTTTCCCTCACTCTCACTCCCCTCAACATGGCCCTCCACAGCTTTCCCATCATATTAAAAAGTAATCTGGGAGTAGAGGGGGCTGATGCAGGGGGAGGAGGGATGCAGGGAGGGGGGGACGACTTCGTGGGAGTCTTGGCACCCACATTCACTCTCTTCGTGACATTGGTGGATTGGCTGGACATTCTAACTTAATTCATATGCACTTATAGCATTCCTTCTATTCAGGCTTGAATATTCTATTGGGGCTGCGCCTGGATCCATCCAGGATGGAGTGACCAGGGACCAGGGACCTCCAACCATCCATGAAGTTATTTTGGAGACAGCAGAAGACCTGCTACTGGGAAGAGAAGAATCTGAACTGGGAGCCAGGACACCACTCTCTGCCTTGTAACTTGCTGGGAGAGACACCTGGAATAGGACCCAAGGAGAGACAGGAATCCTTCTCACAGGGACCAGCGGGTAGAGAGGGCTTAGAACAGCCATGACCCAGGGAAGCCTCTAGTGAGCCAAGCCATTCGCCCTCTCCAGGTACAGCTCAGGTGTGTTCAACCTTCAGGCCCAGGAACTACACGTACCCACCATAGGTAGGAATGTGGCCCAACACAAAACCATAAAGTTACTCCAAACATTATGAGATCGTTTACAATTTAAAAAAGCAAAATGACTCTACTGCATGGTTCTGGAGTCGACTCAACACTCAACACCTATTCCCCCTGGAACCTCAGAGGCTTCTGGGGCTCGATAAACACCAAGAGGGTGTGAGGCTCCGGTACCACTTTTCAGGGCTCCACGCCTCCCCACCCTCCCTGCTATCGTCGCCAACGGTGTGTAAGTCCCGTGTAAATGTTGATCACACGGAGCAGTCTTCCTGGGCCTGACTGTCTGAGCGCGCTGTCTGGGGGTGCTTGAAGTTGCTACTCTGGACTCAAGCCAACAATGAATGACTCAGTTGCCTGAGAAAACAGATGGCCCAAGACTGTACAGCAACAAGGCTGGGAGCGGATCCCAGTTTTGGGGGCTTAGTTGGGGGTTTTTCTGTCTCTGGAAAAGATGTAAAAAGTACACAAAAGAACAGTCCGCAGCGTATCCTGAAAGTGAGGCCTTCCACAGAAAGCCAGCATGGGCGGATAATCCGGGGACAGTGGCCCAGAGACCTGGGGACAGGGTTGAAGGTGGGCAAGCCGGGCATTAGAATCTTGAGGCAGGTGTGGGAGAGCAGGTAGACTTGACCAACCTTCCTGGCTTTGGCGAGATTGTGCAATGGGTTGAGGGGAACATACTGGATGCCCTGCAGGTTCCCAGAACAATCTCAGAACTCTTTCTGTGAGGGCCTCAGGCTCTTTTGTGGTTAGAGAGAGACTCGGGGCCCTTAGGGTGATGGCTTGGGTGTGGCTTAGGAGTCTGAACTAGTGCTTTCTCAACCCCACCCACTTCCCACCCCTGGAGGTACTACAGAGAACCAGCGGGCACAGGTCCCATAGGGAAAGGCTGCAGTAAAGTCCTAAAACAGAGCTGAGCCTCCAAGAAGAAAGGGGCGCCTTAGGAATCCAGCCAGAAAACACGGCGCTATTTCAGCTAGATTCAATCCGACAGATCCTAAGTGCCTGACGCCACATGGCCCACTACCACCATTTGGGACCTACAGCATTTCTGTTGCCTACTGCCACCCGGGATCTTGCAGCATTTAAAAAAAAAACCTACTGTGTGCAAGCGCAGGGCTGGAACACAGCACTGAAAAGACAGACAGACTCTTCTGTCACATGTTAGGTTTATAATCTGCAAGGACAGACCGATGAATACACAAGCACGTTGCCATTCGATTTTCAACAGTCCTGTGGGCCGCGAGACAGCTGGGACTTTGCCTACAGGGGGAGAGCTGCTTCGGACAGGGACAGCCTCGTCATTCACGGCTTCTCCTTGGTGCTCAGGGGTCTGCTGGCCCCCGAGGCAAAGTTGTTAGCCACTCACCCTTTAGTTTCCTTCTCTGGATTCAGCTCCTCCCTCCTGTGCTTATTGCTTCATCCAGCTCCATAGTGATTTTGAAAACTGTTTTTTTTTTTGTTGTTGTTGTTGTTTTCAATTGAACCTGGTTTTTCCAGTTTCTCTTGGCAGAAACTCTGGTTGGCTGAAGGCTACTGCATCCTACACAGACGTAGAAACCATCTTTTGCTTTTGTGCGTTTCTTTCTTGTTTGATTGATTTGTGTGGATGTATGCTTTGCTTCTGTTTTAAGACACAAATCGCCCACGAATGTAAGATCTTCACACAAAATTTAGTAGGACTGTTTGAGACCTTGGGAGTTCTCCTTGCCCCGTTCCACAAGGACTTCCTTCTTCCTCATGTTGGTGATTCTCCCTCAGGTCACAACCGTGGCCTCTCTCTTCCTCTTGCTTCCTTTGGTGGCTGGGAGAGAAAGGAGGAGGCCTAACTTGGTTGGCGAAGGCCGCAACAACACGGGGCAAGCTCAGTTTAAACTTCCCTTCCTCCCGAGAGACATCTGCGAGAAGCAGTAATTCTCTCCTGCACGTGAATGCTATCCTCTCCTCTGCTGTCCTCTGCCAGGCAAAGGCCATTATTGGACCCTTGCTACCCCTTCCCCTGGGGCAGCAAGTTGAGTAGCTCCCGGCCTTGGGTTAGCCCAGGATTTCTCTAGACCTGCCCCCTAACAGCCCCTTTCAGCTGGAGAATTTTTATGCAACCCTGGATACACAAATAGATAAAGCAGGTATACAATTTAAGCACTGACTGAGATAAATCATAAAGAAAAGTATGTTAAGACAATTATCTGGCCTACATGTAGTTTTAACCCTCATTAAAGGTGTGTGTAATTTTTCACATCAGCAAGTCACATACACTTAATTTCACAAAAGCGGCGAGACCTTGGCTGAGTGTCTGATCCTGCACGTCAAGCATCTTCAACACTGTCTTAGTTGATTAATATTTTGATTTATAATCATCAATGCTAAGAATTCCCCTTTGCATGCATATATTGTATAAAAACGGAGGAAACGTGTTTAAGACCATTTTAGAAACTGTTGAAAAATCTTGCCTAACCCCAAGCCAAAATTCGCTTAGTGATTTTTAAATGAAACCCGAGTCAGCAACTCAAAGAGCAATTTTAAAAATCAGCGAGATGGGTCAGTGCCTGCCTGCCCAGCTGAATCTGCCAGACCCACACGGTGGAAGGAGAGACCTGATGTGTGTAAGTGTTCTCTGATCCAGAAGTGCTAGTGGTACAAGCACGCCCATCCCCCACCCACCCGCACACCCACAGACGCCCATCTCGCACCAATGGGAAATGTGAGATTTTGTTTATTTGCTCTTTGTAGACAGGGTCTCATTGTGTATCCCCTGCCTGACCTGAAACTCACTATGTAGGTCAGACTGGCCTTAAACTCGCAGAGCTCCTCCTGCTTCTGCCTTCCAAGTCCTGGGATTAAACGCGTGTGCCACTGTGCCAGACAACTAATGTGTGTGTGTGTGTGTGTGTGTGTGTGTGTGTGTGTGTGTGTATTTAAAATAAAACATTCTGGTACAATTAAAAAAATACTAACGTGATACTTACTGAGGAATGATAGTAAAATTATGCTTAAAGTGTTTGCTTTCTGTAATTATTTTATGTTTCCATATAAATATCTGAAACAGTGCAGTTCCTGCTACATATAACATACAGTAGTCTCCAGTCTGAGCCAAGCTGCTTCAGTCACTGCTCACCAACCATGTGTGGCCACACTGTACAGAGCACAATACACACATGGACATCAGAGCCTAGGCTGCAGTGACGTCATGGACGGCAACAAAGGCAACGGCTGCCAGAAACAGGTCAAGCTCACTGCGTGCTTGGTTTTCAGTTTAGTCTTTGGTCCTTGAGCCTTCAGAAACCTTTTGTTGTTGCTGAGCTATTCGCTGCCCCCACATGGGATAACACTACAGGTCAGTCACATGACCCCACATGACCCCACATGGGATAACACTACAGGTGAGTCACATGATCCCACATGACCCCACATGACCCCACAGGGGATAACACCACAGGTTAAGAAGCTGTGAATTAGGAGGGCGCTTGACTTTCCACTAACCATGCTCCTTACTTATCTTTTCCCAATAAAAGTCAGGATGTTTTGGAAACGTTGAGAGCGTGGAAATGTAAGGGTAGGAGAAGGAGCCACCTCCAATGTGCAACTTTGGTCTGGGTACTTCTGGAGTAAAAGCTGAATTTAAAAAGCAGATGCAGCCAGGCGGTGGTGGCGCAGGCCTTTGATCCCAGCAGAAGACATTTCTGTTACTATGTTGAAAGAGGAGGATGGATTGGCCTGTCTTGAATTCCGTTCATCAGTCTGGAGGCAGAGGAAGGCAGACCTCTGTGAGTTCAACACTGGCCTGGTCTACAGAGCAAGTTCCAGAACAGCAAAGAAAGCCTGTCTCAGAAGAAGAAAAGGGAGAAAGAAGCATGTGTAAACAAGCCACCCTCTCCACTTGTTTGGCTATCAGCATAATAGCTGTGCTGGAATCACTAACAGCAACAGACACTGCCTAGAGATGGCACCGGAAGGCTCTGTGTGATGAGTTTTCCTGACTTGCTCATCCTATCCATTGGTCTTCTTTTCAGTTGCCTTCCACAGTTTACTACCCTAGAGACCAACATTTTGTCTTTTTTTTTCCTCTGGAATTTATTGCTGTTTTCACCACCTTGTAGTGCTGAGGCTTGAATCCCTGACTTCGGATATGTTGGTCAGCATTCTGCCAACTGAGCTATGCCCCAACTGTATTATCTTTTCAAAGATCCATGTAAAAGATGCTTCGTTGCTTAAAGTGTTTGCCAGCAAGCCTGGTGACTCCAGATCTATCACTGGAATAACACACTCCTTGGTACCAACTTCTATATTTGTTACTTTTCTATTGCTGTGATAAACCACCATGACCAAGGCAACTTATCAAAGTAAGTGTTTACTTTGGAGCTTACAGTTTCCGAGTATTAGAGCCCATGACTGTCATGGTATAGAGCAAGGCAGTAGGTGGGCAGGCAGGCATGGTGCTGGAGCAGTAGCTGAGGGCGCACATCTTCATCCGCAAGTACAAGGCAGAGAAAGATAACTTGGAATGACATGGACTTCTGAAAACTCAAAGCCGCTCCCCCAGTGACACGCCTCCTCCAACAAGGCCATACCCCCAATCCTTCCCACAGTTCCACCAACTGGAGATCAGGTATTCAAACAAATAAGTCTGTGGGGCCATTCTCATCCAAACCTTCACAGATGCCAACCGAGAACCTAAAAGAGCAGAAGGAAAGAAATTTTTGACTTCTCTATAAAAATGTATTAGAAAGAAGTTAGAAGAACCAGACTGAGTGATGAATGCCTTTAATTCAAGCTTTCCAAAGACAGAGATAGACAGATTTCTGTGAGTTCAGGGACAACCTGGTCTAGGAAGGAAGGAAGGAAGGAGGGAAGGAGGAAGGAACAAAGGAAGGAAGGAAGGAAGGAAGGAAGGAGGAAGGAGGAAGGAGGAAGGAAGGAAGGAAGAGTGAACCCGGAGGGCTCCATCAACACATGACCGTATCTACCACACCTTTAGCAATGTGTACAAAAGCTCATCTTGTATCTATACCATAGGCTGGGTTGGCTTTACCCACTAAGACTGGGTCATCTACTTTTCTTCACTGGAGTGGATAGGGTTTCATGAGGAGAACTGATGGTTGCTGCCCAACCAATTAGTTTAGCTCAGTTTGCAGCACGTCCCTAGAAAGGAGATATGTATACATTAAATTTTTTATGAACACTGTCAATACTCTGAAAGATCTAGTGATCTTTCTATTACAAGTGTTTGAGAACATCTTGCAGCCACTCTCGTGGGTCACTTTCTTCTAAAAAAATTATTAAAACTTCCTTTTATCTCTAGATCTGTATCTATGCGTATTTGTGTAAGGGTTTGTGCATAAGCGTGCAGGAGCCTGCAGAGGCCAGAAGTGCCCAGGCTGGAGCTGCAGACAGTTGTGAACTGCCCAACGTGGGTGCTAGGAATCAAGCTTAGGTCCTGTGGGTGAGCAGAAAACACTCTTAGCAAGTGAGTCATCTCTCCAGCCGCCGCCACCTGTCTCTTTCATTTTTATCATTGGTACGTGGTAAAATAGTGAGAATAACTAATATATTGAGCAACGTCCCATGTAGCTTTTTTTCAAACATCACTTCACATAATCCTTATAATTCTGTCGGTGAACTATGAGCCAATCCAGGCAAGAGAAGCTCAGAGAGATTGACTCACTAGGTCCAGGTACAAAACCGCAAGGACAAGACAGATGTGTGAACGAAGGCAGCTGGTTCTGTCCTCGGGAACTGAGGCGGAGGGCCAGACTCCACGAAAAGGTCTGCTACTGTGTTTTGTGGGGATTTTTGAAAAGATTTGTTTTCAGAGGTGTGTGTTTGTGTGTGTGTGTGTGTTTGTGTGTTTGTGCACATATGTGCAACACCCCTTGAAGCTCGGAAGAGGAAGTTGGATTCGCTGGAGCTAGAGTTATGGGAAGTTGTAAACTTCCCCATGTGGGTGCTAGGAACTGAACTACACTCTTCTGTGAAGCCATCTCTCTAGCCCCATATTGTTTTAAGAACGCCATATGGAGCAGGGCGTGGTGGCTCATATTTTTAATCCTAGCAGCTGGAAGACGGAGCAAGGTGGATCTCTGTGAGCTTGAGACTAGCCTAGTCTCTGTAGTGAGTTCCAGGTCACTCAGGGCTAGATGGTGAGACCCTATCTAAAATGAAACAAACTAACTAACAACTAACTGTGTGATGGCCAGGAAGGTGGGTGAGCAGGTAAAAGTCATCAGTACACAGGCCTGGGATCAGGGTTGGATCCTGGGAATGCATGGTGACAGAGAGAACTGACCTCTGTAACCTTGGGGGAGGTCCTCTGACCTCCACAAGTGCACCTTCTGGAACACAGGGAAAAACAGTGATCTTTCAGGCTTCTCATAGCTAGTTTTAGGTTCTAGTAGTCAGGTACAGCTCCTGAGCTAATGTTTGCCCTCATGATTCACAAGAAGATGTGTGTGTATGAGTGTGTGTGTGTGTGTGTGTGTGTGTGAGTGTATGTGTGATTGTGTGTGTGTGTGAGAATGTGTATGTGAATGTGTGTGTGAGTGTGATTGTGAGTGTGTGAGTGTGTGAGTGTGTGTGATTGTGTGTGTGAGTGTGTGTGTGTGTGAGTGTATGTGTGATTGTGTGTGTGGGTGTATGTGTGATTGTGTGTGTGTGTATGTGTGATTGTGTGTGTGTGTGAATGTGTGTGTGAGTGTGTGTGAATGTGTGTGTGAGTGTGATTGTGTGTGTGAGTGTGTGTGTGAACCAAGCATTGTGCATCATATTTAAAACTGGTCAGACTTGAGAGTGCAGAGGGAGAAGCAGTCTGGTTTGGCTGCGGAAGGCAGTGACAGGAATTTGGGGAAGGTGGCCTTGACTGCTGTCATTACTCAGAATGCCAAGAGACCTTAACATATGCCGGCTCTCAGGTTACCAGGGCAACTCTGGAGACAATGAATTCAGAGACCCGGGATGTCCTCTCCATTTCCTCCCTTCCTCTTCTGTGACCCTCTCCCCAGCTGCTTAACACCTCTTCCCTCTCCTGTGGGAGCAGATCCACAGTGGGGAGGCCTTGGCTGCTGGATTGCTCTTCTGGGCCACAGATGCTTCTGGTTATCAGCCAGGTGTGCAGCCGCATGGGGTCAGAGGTGCGTTTCCTGTGATGAGCTGCGGCTTCATGGGTCTTTCCAACCCCGAGAGGGGCTTCACTTTGCGCATGGACCTTTAATGACATTTTAACTACCCCCTTCTTCCTCTCTGACTTCCCTTCATGTTTGGGGCCTAGAGCAGCTGTGGGCACTTTTGGGGGTTCACCTAGAGGAATATTAACTAGGATCTGTCGTTTAGCATGGGCTAAGTAGGCTCTAGTCACATGTTTTGTGTCATTTCCAGGGTGTGTTTTGTCAGTTCATCCCAGCGTGGGAACACTGCCAAGAATCCTTTTATCCCCGCTTGCTTGCTGCCTGCACCTGACTGGAGAGGAAGTTCATGGATCTGGGATTGTGTCACAATAAGAGTCTATCCCGCAAGGATGAAATTTCAAATAAAAGCTCCCCGGACCTCCTAATAAGCATCTCAGGTAGTTAGGGACTGTCCACCAGGAGCTGCTATTGTGGGGATCGGCTTGCGTTTGGAATTCTTGTGTTGTTGACTTCAATTTGTTCCTGATTCATCAGCCACAGAAGTCACTGATCAGGTCACACTTTTGTTTGGTTTATTTCCCTCCCTTTTATCCCTTTTCCCCTCTCTGTTTACCAGTATTTTTTGGAATAGACTCTCAAATAAATTTTTCAGTAAAAAGAAATGAGGGAAGCCGGGTGGTGTTGGCGCACACCTTTAATCCCAGCACTCAGGAAGTAAAGGCCAGCCTGAGCTACATAGCAACAGCCTGTGTTACCTCTTCCAGCTACTCAAAGAGGTACTGTGACAGAAATGATGTCCTTGAGATACAAAGACTATACAAGAAAAAAAAATACTGTCAAACTGGGTGTGGTGGCACATGCCTTTGATCGCCAAACTTGGGAGGCAGAAGCAGGTAGATCTCTGTGAGTTCAAAGACAGCCAGGGTATACAGAGAAACCCTGTCTCAACACACACACACACACACACACACACACACACACACACACACACACACACACACAGTGGTCAACAGAGTGTATAGTCAGGCAGGTTATTAGGAGATACCAGGAGACCTTTAGATTTTCTAATGGTTAGCATAGCTATTCCCTTGAAATACTGTTTATTTGGGGTTTCTTTCACTGTAGAAATGACTGTTGATGGTTGTAAATGGCTTTGCATTCATCTTGCTATAGCCTTGTTAGTTCTCCTGGACATCATAGTGCTGGACTAGAAGTCCAAACATCAGGGAAAAGTTGCTCCAGACACCATTCACATAACCACAAATTGATGCAAAAGCAAGAGGATTTTTATTCTGTCATGACAGGGTACTTCAGGTTCGGGATATGAAGGACCTCGATAGCTGTTACAGTCCATCTTTTAAAGCAAAAAGCCACAAACACAAGGGGGGTGACCTGTAGGTTGTTTCCCAACTTATTGGATTGGCTTATTCAAAGGGTTACTAGCAATGATTGGTCTATTCCAGGGCAGGAGAATAGTTACGTGGTCAAGTGATAAGGGAGAACATTTGTGGTCCATCCTGACCTTTGGTTCAGTGACTAAATTAATACATCAGGAACTGAGTCAACATCTGTGGGTTGTATTTGCCTCAATTCCCAAAATGGAGTTATGTTTGAAGATTATTCTCAAGGACACAGGGGGATAAGCAGTCCAGTATGTGTGTGTGTGTGTGGGCAACTGTCCCTTTTCCAAGATAGAGTGAGTGTAAGGTTTTAGAAAAATGTCTTAGGGTTGAGGGAGCTTACAAATGTATTTAGAGTCTTTCAATAGTCCCTTACATTAGGCAACACTAGACAGCCCAGAGCCTGCACTGCTCCTGGCTTATCACATTGTATTCCTGAGACTGCCATCGAGGCCGCCAGCCCAGTGCTCCTTTCTCCCGCCCCTCCAGTAAAATTGTCTTTCTTCTGGAGTTTGTGTCCTCCTGACTGAGCAAGAAAACTCTTAATCCCAGTCACCCCACACCCCACCCCCATGTACTGAATTCTTGTAAAATCAGTGATTTTTTCTTTCCCGATGTCTGACAAGTGGAAGACTGGGAAGCATATTTAATGGAATCTCATTAAAGTTTGCATGCAGACACTTCTTCCCTCCGTGCCTCACAAGGGAAAGGGGCATCAAAAAGAAACCAGACAGAGGACTCTTTCTCATTACAAACGTTCAGTTCAGCCTCTTGCTCAACCAGTTGATGTTCATAAAAAGTGAGTTCCCATGAGTAAGGTTGAAAGCTTTCACTTATTGAAAGAGAAATCAGCAAACGTAGTCTGGCTTGAGGACGTCACAGAACTTCAGGGTGGTGGAGGAGAGTGACTGACCAGATCAGATAGCAGGGAAGAGGCAGGACCAGCTAGATCCTTTGCAAATGAATGCTCTCTGGACTAATTTTTCTCTGCATAGAGCTGAGTTGTGTGGATATAGACTAATGAAGCCCCAAGCTGAGATATAGGGATCTCATTTTCTTTTCCTTTTTGTTGTTTTTCCTCTTGCACTGATGCCCGCTTTCAAGTTGAAAGCTTACTCTGTGACTTTGATTATGCATGCATTAAAAAAACAGAATATGTAGCTTTGAATGTGTTTTTTCCTCCTTGTCCTCCTCTTCCTTCTGGATTCACTACGTACCCTGGCTGGTTTGGGACTCTACTCAGCTGGCCTGGACCTCATGGAGATCCTCCTGCCTCTGCCTCCCAAGTGTTGGTATTGAATGCGTGTATACCAAACCCTTCTGGGTGTTCTTTAAATTTGTTTTCAATTTATTAAATTTTTGTTTGCTGGGTGGTGGTTGCACATACTTTTAATTTCAGTACTTGGGAGGCAGAGGCAGGTGGATCTTCAGGTTCGAGGCCAGTCTGGTCTACAGAGTGAGCTCCAGGACAGTCAGGACTGCACAAAAAAACTCTGACTTGGACCACCCCCCTCCCCCCCACCACCTCCCCCCGCCACACACACACACACACAAAGTAAGAAAAGATTTGCTTATGTAAGAAAGTATCT
The DNA here is from genome assembly GCF_037038515.1 of Microtus pennsylvanicus. Lineage (NCBI taxonomy): Eukaryota > Metazoa > Chordata > Mammalia > Rodentia > Cricetidae > Microtus > Microtus pennsylvanicus. The sequence continues at coordinate 36,236,341 of NC_134590.1, forward strand.
TAGTTACTTTCCTACTGCGGTTCTGAGATGATCAAGGCAACTTATAGAAGGAAGAGTTCGGGGACACTGTTTAGAGCGTGAGTTCATGACCGTCGTGATGGGGGCATAGTGGCCGACAAGCAGACACAGCCTGAAGCTTTGCTGAGACAACAACCACAAGGTGGGGGAGAGAGAGAGAGAGAGAGAGAGAGAGAGAGAGAGAGAGAGAGAGAGAGAGAGAGAGAGAGAGAGAGAGAGGTCATTTTTTTCTCGTCACCCAGTGAAGGGCTTAAACTCTCCCATTCTCATAACTAATTTAGGTTTCAGTTTTCTGAGAAAGGCGAAACAGGTGTCTTTCCCATAAAGGGCCATTTACCAATAACACCTGGAAAGAAGAAAGAATGAACACAGGGCCTAGGTCAGGTCAGCCTCACACTGTCTCAAGGACAAATCCACCAGCCCCTTCTGAGTCACAGATGAGCTTGCCCAAGCTTGTGCACGTATGTCCAAAAAGGATAAGACTAAACCTCAGCCAGTTAAAAGTATACTAGTGTAACTTTCTTGCTTAACCAGTTTTGAACGAGATGACCTAACTGTCCTCGAAACGCCCCTTAGCTGTGCTTAAAAGTAGCCTGCATGCTCCTTCGGGGTTGTCGCCATTTTGTACAGGCGTCAACCTCTCTGTGCTGTATTAATAAGCGGTCTTTGCTTTTGCACGCTCTTTGAATCTGGGGTCTTCCCTCAGCATTTCCTCAGATCTTTACACTAGCTCAGGGGGCTCTATTACTCATTAATAAGAGCACTAGGTATAAACACCCTTATTTTGCTTCCAATCTTAGAGAAAATGCATTCAGATTTCGCCTATTCTGTTGATGTTAGCTATTTTTTTTAAAATAGCCCTCTCTCTGTTGTGATACAATCCTCCTATATATATTTTCAGAGCTTTTATCACAGAGATAAGTTGAATTTTTTCAAATGTTTTTTCTTGTCTGTTGAGATAATCAAATGGTTTTGTCCATCATTCTATTGATGTAATGTGTAACCCTGATGGGTTTCCACATTATGCTGATTCGTTTTTTGTCAACTTGACACAGGCCAGGGTCATCTGGAATAAGGAACCTTCGGAGGAGGAAAGGCCTCCATTGGATTGGCCTATAGGCAAGTTGTGGAGTATTTTCTTGATTAATGATTGTTGTGGGAGACTCGCCTGCTGTTGACAGTGTTTCCACTGGACAGGTGACCCTGGGTTGTATAAAAAAGCAGACTGAGGAACCCATGGGGAGCAAGAAAGTAAGCAGCACCCCTCCACGGTCTCTGATCCAACTTCTGCTTCTAAGTTCCTGTTTGAATTCCTGCCCTGATGTCCCTTCATGATGGACTGGGATCAGGATTTATAAACCAATAAACCCCCTTTTCCTGGCGGTTTGAATGAGATGGTTCTTGTGCCACATACTCGCTGGCATTTGCAACCTTGGTCCCCACTTGATGACACAATTTGGAGTGGCTTAGGAGATGCACCCTTGCCAGAAGAAGTGTGCCACTGGGGGTGGCCTTTGAGCTTAAAAGGCATCCCCTGTCCCAAGTATACTTCTCTGCTTTCTACTTGTGGCTTAAGACGTGGACTCTCAGTTTGGGGCTCCCGTTTCCATGCCTATTTCAATGCCCAGCTGTGATGCTGATTTGACTACTTGGTCCCCACTTGGGTGACACTATATGGAGAGACTGAGGAGGTGTGGCCTTGCTAGAGGAAATACGTCACTGGAGAAGCCTCTCGTCACCCCCCAGTTTGCTCTCTGTGCTTCCAGCTTGTGGTTTAAGATGCGAACTCTCAGTTCGCTGCTCCGGTCTCCAGCCCTGTCTGCTGCCAGGCTTCCCAGCTAGCATGGTGACAGATTCTTGTTTCTCTGGAGCCGTAAGCCGAAATAAACACTTCCTTCTGTCAGATGCCCTGGTCATAGTGTTTTAGCACAGGAACAGAAAAGAAACTAAGACATTTCCCTGGTTGACTTTGCTTATGGACTTTGTCACGGCAACAAAACAAACTAAGACACATATGTTGAACCATCCCTGCATCCTTGAGATTCTGCCAACTCGATCATGGTAAATTATCTTTTTAATAAGCTATTGAACTTAGCTTGGCGATATTTTGCCGAGAAGTGTTGTTCCTGTGTTCATCAAGCATATTGGCTTATAGCCTTTTTCCACTGTACTCTTATTTCAGTTTGGTGACAGGGTAATGTTGGTAGAACAAAATGAACTGGAAAAGCCACTAAATACTGTTAAGTCACCATTAACGTTAGCACTAAGCTTTTAGCATGACCACTCCCTTTAATGTTTTTTTTCTCCTTTAAATAGGCTAAATCGTTGGGGACTGGAGTGATGAGACTTCATGACAGCTGTTAGACCCTCTTCCCTGCTGCCCCAGCTGCTTTGACTAAATGACCGCTAGGCAAGCGGCCAGCCAAACTGGCCTCATGGCTAGCCAGCTCGTTGGGACACTCCATAATCACTCTGAGGACATTCCAGCAGCTGCAGTGGACCGCTATAGCCACAGCTAAAGATATATACTCCAGACAGCCTGCACGTGTGGAGTTGGGGGCGGGAGGGGGAGTATAAAATACTCTTATAATTCACATTGGACTGGTAACTTCTTCCTGGCAAGAGCCCCCATCTTGATTTTTCTTTTTTTTTTTTCTGCCAGGTAATTTTGCCAGTAGCACAATGATAATTAATAAGGAAAATGGGACCAGATAGGAAAGTCTCTTGCTTTGATAAGCCTAGCTACGTGGTTCTTAAAAACTGGTTTTCAAGACGAATGCAGAAGAGTGTGGAGGCATGGGCTAGAGAATGCTGTAAATTAGTGTAATGAGTGATTTTGGTGGAGGTCTGGGAGACTGAAGCACCAACAGGATCACAGACAATGGAGACAGCCCACAGTTTTCAAACGGAAACAAGAACTCGACTGAGAATTGGATGAGACACTAGGGTCTGACATCATGGCAAATGTGGCAAAGAATTTGTCTCTGTTTTGTTCAAGCACTGAACATTTGAGTAAGGATCAATGCAAAAGTAACAGACCAAGCCAGGTGGTGTTGGTGCACACCTTTATCCCAGTACTCGGGATGCAGAGGCAGGCAGGTCTCTGTGAATTTGAGGTCAGAACTCTAGTATAAGATACGTGTTATTGCCGGGCGGTGGTGGCGCACGCCTTTAATCCCAGCACTTGGGAGGCAGAGGCAGGCGGATCTCTGTGAGTTCGAGACCAGCCTGGTCTACAATAGCTAGTTCCAGGACAGGCTCCAAAGCCACAGAGAAACCCTGTCTCGAAAAACCAAAAAAAAAAAAAAAGGAAAAAAAGATACGTGTTATTGTTTAAATATAATTGTACCCCATAAGCTCACTAGGAGTGATACTATTAAGAGGAATGGCTTTGTTGAAGTAAGTGTGGTCTTGTTAGAGGAAGTGTGTCATTGTGAGGACAGGCTTTGAGGTCTCCTATGCTCAAGCTACAACCAGTGTCTTAGTTTACTTTCTGTTGCCTGTGGATCAAGATGTAGAACTCTCAGCTCTTTCTCCAGCACCATATCTGCCTGCATGATACCATGTCCCACCACGATTAGTAGATAAAATCTTACTGAACTGTAAACTATCCAATTAAATGTTTTTTTTTATATAAGAGTTGCCATGGGGGGCTGGAAAGGTGGCTCAGTGGTTAAGAGCATTGCCTGCTCTTCCAAAGGTCCTGAGTTCAATTCCCAGCAACCACATGGTGGCTCACAACCATCTGGTGCCCTCTTCTGACCTTCAGGCATACATACAGACAGAATATTGTATATATAATAAATAAATATTAAAAAAAAAGAGTTGCTATGGTCGTGATGTCTCTTCACAACAGTAGAAACCTTAACTAAGACACCATGTGTGAAACACTGAGGGAGAAGCTGGAGCGGCAATGGAGACCCTAGGTTGTTAGAGATGCCAGGAACATAGGGTGACTGAAGAAAACTACAAAGCACTCAGTGGCACTGGACTAATAGAGGCAATGTCTGCTGCACCATGGGTAAGGTCAAAGGGCCAAGGCTATCTGAGTATGAATGATGCCACCAACTACCCTGGGTACTAGAAACAGAGTTGTTGGATTTAATGCTGACTCTGCTAGGTTTTGGTCCAATATTTGCTTCCCTTTTGAAATGGGAATGTTTACTCTGGCATTGTATAGTGGAAGTATATAATTTCTTCATTTTGCAGCAGTTCACAATTAAAAAAAATTCCCTTGAGTTCAGAAGGGAATTTGGACTTTTCTAACTTTTGGAACTGTCAGGATTTCAAGACCTCTTAGCTAGGCTAAATGCCTTATGTATTATGGAATGGCCATGAGCTTCGAGAATAAATGTAATGCTTTGAATCTGAAGTGTCCCCTACAGGCTCATGTTTTCAATACATGTTCTCCATTTGGTAGCATTATTTTGGGATGCAGTAGAATCTTCGAGAAGTATAGCTTCGCTGGCAGGATTCAGTTAGCAGGGGTGGGCTTTCAGAGATTGTAGTTGGGTCCCCAATCCAGGCTATTCTGCTGCCTTCCCCCAGCCATTGTATGCTCTCATCTACGTGTCTTCCCTGCACTGAAGAGCTCAAACGCTTGACACTATGCTCTAAAGGAAACCTTGTCTTCCTTTGGTTAGGTACTTTGTCTACAATGACATGAAAATAAAGTTGTTGTGAAGAGGATGGGAGAGGATGAAGGCTACCACATTTTGTCTTAAATAGAAAGAACTCTAGGGCTGACAAGATGGCTCAGTGCTGAAAAACGTGAAAACTTGAGTCCTATCCCCTGGACCCATATGGTCAAAGGTGACCTGACCCCCATAAGTTGTCCTCTGACCTCCATGTGCACCCCATGACACAACTATGTGTATACATACACACTAAAGAAATGCAATAATTAAAAAAAATTTCTAAATCCTAATCAGAAACCACCTGTTGTTTTAATGGCATGACCATTGAAGGCCTGAAAAACCCATGTTTATCCAGACTGACTTTTGTGAAGTGCTTACTGTCTGCTCCTGACTTGCTAAGGTATGAATCCTGTTTAATACTAGATAAAAATTTATGGCATAGGTGGGTATGATGGTGCATGTCTTTAATTCCAGCACTTGGGAGGCAGAGGCAGGCAGATCTCTATGAGTTTGAGGCCAGCCTGGTCTACAGAGAGAGTTCCAGGGCAGTGAAGACTACACAGCAAAATCAAACCAAGCCAAACCAAACTGAACCAAAAACCAAAGACCAAAACTCAGAACAGGTGCATGACTGAGGTGCTAAAAAAAAAAATTACCACTTCTTGGAAGTCCTGGTCTTGTTGTAAAGCCATCCCTGGGACTTGGTTTATAGTTTATAATAAATAAAGTTCTGTCTCACAGTTCTGGAGGCTGGGAAGTCCAAGGTCAAGTGATGGCCTCATGCAGCCAGTGCCAGGATGGAAGAGGAAGGGAAGTGAGCATGTGTAGAATAAAAAAAACATTAGAGATTGCTTCAGGCTGTAACCCTTCTCAAGATAATCAATCCAGTCCTTCAGGAATTAACCCAAACACATGAGAAAAGCATCCACAGGGTATCTGACCCTATGACTCAAGAGCTTCCCACCAGGGCCCATCTCCAACACTGCTGCATTGAATAACTTCTCATTAGCACAAGACTTTCTGGGAAATACACTGGAACTAGAGTGTGCTGGCTAGTTTTATGTCAACTTGGCACAGGTTAGAGTCATTTGGAAAGAAGAAACCTCACCTGAGAAAATATGCCCCTACCAGATTGTCTTGGAGGCAAAACTAAACAGCATTTTCTTGATAGTTGCTGTGGGAAGCCTAGCTCACTGTAGGTAGTACCAACTATGGGCAGATGATCCTAGACGGCACAAGAAAGCAGGCTGAGCAAGCCATGGGGAACAATGCTGTGGGATAATGCTCTTGTACATTGTAAAGATTTGTCACTCATATTGGTTTAATAAAACTCTGATTCACTCACTAGTAGCCAGGCAGGAAGTATAGGCTTGGGGACCAGACTAGGAGAATTCTGGGAAGAGGAAAAGTAGAGTTGCAGTCATCATTGAGAAGCAGAGGAAACAAGATGAGAATGTCTTACTGAGAAAAGGTACCAAGTCATGTGGCTAAACATAGATAAGAATTATGGGTTAAGTTGTAAGAACTAGATAATTATAAGCCTGAGCTAATAGGCCAAACAGTTTATAATTAATAAGCCTCTGTGTGTTTCTTTGGGACAGAAGGACTGCAGGACCAGGCAGGACAGATACTTCTGTCTATAGAGCCGGCCTGTATATCACTCTTCTGTCCTCTGTACAAGTATAAACAAAATAAGTTCTTCCCTCAAATTGTGTATGGCCATGATGTCTTATTACAGTATTAAAAACCCTAAGACAGAAACTGGTACCAGGAATGGGGTGTTTCTATGACAGATGTGACATTGCTGGATAAACTCATTGAGCGCTAAGGGATCAGAGGACTGTTGTGTGGCATCTTGGAAGAGGATGTTAAGAGCAAAGCAGATGATGATGTCTGGCTTGTGAAGTTTCAGAGGGACGTTTAAGAGTCTCTTAAAGATTCTACCAGGGCTCTTTGTGTGATGTTTTAAGAATCTGCAGTCTCTGGAGCAGTTAACTGGAGCTAAAAAATTGGCTGTGATTCCTAAGAGACCAGCACCACTGGAGGAAAAACTGCTTTGCTAGGGACAATGGATGCTGATCCCCTGGAGCTGGAGAATCAGCTGTGATTAAGAGAAGGGGGCAGAATCATAGAGGAAGTGTTTCCTCAGGGCCATCACACAACAAGGAGGTATTGTAGATAGGACTGAGAAACAAAGCACTGGTGTAGGAGGTCCTTCTGTCTGTGTGTTGCTTTCTTTGGTTAATGAATAAAGAAACTGCCTTGACCTGTTGATAGGGCAAAACTTAGGTAGGTGGGGAGACTGAACTGAATGCTGGGAGAAAGAAGGGCAGAGTAAGAGAGAGACGCCATAGGTCCACAGCTGGAGATAGGGGTGCTTTGCTGGTAAGCCACTGCCACGTGATGATACACAGATTTAATAGAAATTGGTTAAATTAATGTAAGAGTTAGCCAATAAGAAGCTAGAGCTAATGAGCTAAGCAGTGATTTAATTAATATAGTTTGTGTGGTTATTTTGGGGCTAAGGCAGCTGGGCATCCAGGACAAACAAGCAACCTCCCCATGCAACAAAGCACTTCTAGAATGTACCAGATGGATTTACAGGTGAATGCTGGCTTGCCTGTAGCTTTTTGGCTTAAGCTCAACCTTCTTCCAGGAAGGTCATTATTTTAAGGCTCTTCACTCCTGTGGTGTACCTACAGGCTAGATCTATTTCCTTTTCTAATCATTAAAACTTACTGCTCATTAGTGACTTACTTTGAAACTTTACAACTCTCTCTCCTTTGTTCCTAGTGATCATTGCCTATAGTAATCACATGATCACATGTAATATTCGGATGGTTTTATTAACAAGTATATAATACATATATTGCATACTGTATATAGTATATGAGGACTGTACAGTACAAATTTATGTTCACAGTTTGACATGACAAAATGTCATTACTGAATTCCCATTGGACTACAGGGTAGAAACAGCGAAGGTACATTAAACATTCACATCTTTAGTAAGAAAGATTACCAAAATGTTTCAGTATTTGCAAGTATACTAATGCATGCTAAAAACCTTTACCCATTCAGTCTTATTAGCTTATAAAATATATTACACTTTATTAAAAATTTCTGCATAGTTTATACAAGTATTAAAGTACTGTAAATGCAATAACCCTTCTATGCTTGCAGGTAGGGTTTAAGAGATGCTAAGCAGAAAGGTTATTCTGACCCTCTAACACTAAGTACATAACAGGAAAAAAAGTGCTAGTATTTGTAAAACACATTGTAGCCCTCGTTTAATGCATGTAAAATGGCTTTGTAAATGTATTACTTAAGTGAATTTGCAATCATTTAGAAACTGTTAACCTTGACCAAGATGAGAATAAAGAAAACTCAAGTGACTTCATGTACGTTAGCAATTCCTTCAAGACAATTCTTATTTTCAAACCAAATTATTAAAAACCTCTGATCTCGGAGATTGTCTTTACAACAATCTAAAGAATGGTGTGCAGATTACAGTATCAGCAAGTCTCTCAAATTCCGCATTAGTGCAATACTGATAGTGCAGGTGGGTGTTTAATACAACATACATATACATATATCATTCCCCTGTAATCCTGTTCCAATGCTCTTGAAACGTCTGCATATTTAGCATCTTCTTAGCTGAACCAAGCTATGCTGCAGTCTGCAAATCAAGGGACTTTAGACTGCTAAGTGCCCACTTAATGATGCACACTCCGACTGGAAAGCTGGAATTGAATGAACTCTGTAACAATTCACACGGGGTGACTTCGTGTTTGCAGCCTGTTCTCATCAGTTTAAAATACTACAACCGAACCACCACTGACAGTAACATAGCATGCCATCAAAAAAAAAAAAAACAAAAAAAAAAAACCACGTTTCCAGGGCATCTTCTATCTTCCACAAAAACGGCTTAAAAAAAAAAACAAAAAACTAAAAGACTAAATTTCTCAACTACCATAGTAAGATACAAATACATACACATATAAAGAAAATTTGGTAAGGGCCAATGAACTAAAAGCATATCAGACCAGCATGGGGATAGAGAACGGGTTCTCTGGGTTACTTTTCTTTCCGAGTTAAAATAGATCTTTCTGATGGAACTGTTAACATGACCTAAGCAAGCTGAAGAGTAATGTAATGTAGATTTCTGAGCAAAATTTAAATCTGTCAGGAAGCTATTAACTGTACTTCACTGCAAAGCTAATTCTGTCCTTCCCGGCACCCTTCCCCAAGTTTGTGTGGAACACACAAACTGAAACAACAAAACCAGGCTGGATTCTGCAGTGCGCTGCAGAAGAACCACTTCAAGACACGATGGTGTTGGCATGGGTGTGACTGCACACCCACAACGGAGACCCTGCTTTTTCCAAGAGACATTCCGCTCCTCAATTCAGGCCATGGATACAGAGAAAAAGGCAAGAGCCTAATCAGCATGCTTTAATAGCATGAACAGATTTTTTTTTTTAATTTATTTTTTGCAGAGCTAAAAAAAGAACGAAAAGGAACCCAAGTGCTAAGATAACATTTCTTTACAGCTTCCACCCACATTTCCCCTCAGCTGGTTCACGGGGCTGAGCAGGACCTTCTGTGTGCAGTCCCTGCAACTCTGAACATAGTGCCATCAATGTGAGCTCCTTGCTTCTGTGTGCGGGTAGCCTGCATCACTAATTCACTGATGTTCAAGGACAATCAAGTAGCGTGCTCCTCCCAGGTGTGCTGGATCCTGAGTTGTGGCTGGGACGAATTTTCAAGATTCTCTCCTCTCTTCTCCTCCATCCTTTGTGAGGGGGTGAAGGAGCTGTCATGTCATATGTAACCACATCTGCCCACTGCGCCCATTTTCTTCAAATTTATAACCAATGGCATTTCTACGTGTGAATTGTTTTTTGTTGGCGTTTGGACTATGGTGTTCAAAAGCCTGCTTTTGAAAAAAAAAAGTCCCCCCAAATAATGGTGCTATTTATCATCAACATCAGCACGAGTCATTGTTTTTAGTTTGTACTAACAGGATACATAGTAGCGACAGGAAACTGCTAGCTCCCGCAGAAACTTGTGGGAATCTTCAAGCTACATATATAAATCCCTGAATTGTGGTTTTTCTCTAGTTTTCAAAAATCTGTCACCAAAATAAAGATCTATGTGCTTCATTCACACTAGGTATATTTACAAATAGTGTCACTCAGGGGTTAATTCAATTATTTCCCTCAAGCTTATGGATGCTCATGTATGCTGTGTCACGGACACAAATGACAGCTGGTTTGGCACCGTAGAGCTCACACAAAAAAGCTCCATACGAAAGCTATGTGACTAATTGGATATGGGAATATAAGTACCACTAATTTTCCTGTTTGCAAAAGCCCACTTAGTAGGTCGGAGGGGTGGGGAGAGTTCACTTTTACACTGTCTCAAAAGTTTTTGTTTGTTTGTACATTACCGGGCAAATATTTCTGTGGATTCCTTACTCTGAATGCGTCGTGATCCACAATGAAGGATCCTGCAGGAATGGAGGCAGTGGTACCGATAACCCTTCAGGTATCCAGCTGGGTAGCAAGGGTCACTTAGTTGAGTCATGTCTGGGGATGGACATTTAACAAATGCACCGCACAGCCCATGTTAACGGCCCAGATGTCGATGGCCCACAGTCCTATCCAGGAAGAATCGCTGGCTTCCTCCTCCACTCGCAGGCTCTTCTGCTTCTTCCCCACACTATGGGAGCACATGGCTCCCCTAAGGCAGAAGCCTGGGCTCAGCGAAGGCCTCCACATAAACTTTGGGTGCTTTGGAGGACAAAGGACTTTGACATAGCGGAGTTGGTTATCCAGGCCAACAAGCAAGTGGGAAGGTCAATGGAAGAGGGGACAGGACCAGCTTGACATCTCTGTGGATCTATCTTGCTAACTGGTAAAAGGAACCCCATTCTTTGTGGGTGAACACAAAATGTAGCAGAGGTACGAAGGTCTCTGGCAAGGACTAGCAGGCTGGATACTGTATTTCTGATACATTTACTTTGACATTCTTTTAAGGAATACATGGAGAAACTGACAAATTGGTCGTGAGTTTACATGTTCCCTTGTTCTCATTACATTAAACGTATCTGTAAGGAGGGTTTGCTTAGCATCCCCAGAAAAAAAAATGTTCACATTCTTTAGGTCTGACCCGTGGTAAGGAAAGGGAGGGTTAGAGAATCAACTACTGACCATATGGAAGTCTTGAATGATATAAATTCAGAGATTCAGACCAGCTGAATCAAAATTAAAATGTACATACAAAAAATGAGTTAGCTAATGGGCAGGAGGAGAGGAACAGAGAGACGCACACGGACAGGGAGAGAGACAGAGTGCCAGGAGTCGGGAGTCACTGAGGTGGAGCCAGGCTTTCAGACGAGCATGTGGCGTTTCCTGTGGAGGGCAAGGTGGTCGGAGCGAGAGAAGCTTCGGTCGCAGTCCGGACACTGAAAAGGTTTGATTCCAGTGTGCTTTCGGAAATGTCTTGTTAGTTCATCAGACCGAGCAAATTTCCATGTGCAGCCTTCCCAGGTGCATTTGTAGGGCTTTTCTCCTGCAAGGAAGGGAAACGGAGCTTGAATGGTTCTGCTGTTGTCGTCGTTAAAAGGAGAAGCTAAGATTTTTTTGAACTAACGCACTTGGAAGATGTAACTTTCAAGATAAAGTCAATAATACAGTCACTATAGGAAAGCATGGAGCAAGAGTATCCTCCATGGAAAAGCAGAGAAAAAGAATGGGGGTAGGATCTAAACAATTCTTAAGGCAGGAAGAACCATTCCAGGGACGAGCATGGAGTAGGATTCTGCATCTTTAGGTCTCCAAGCCCTAAACCCTCGGGAGATTAAATGGTCCATGGTCCACTGGAAGCTTCTGAGGTTTTCTTATTCTTTTCCATAGTTTTCTAAAACTACAAAGTTCCTATCAATCAAAATACCTGCTAAAGAATTCGGCAGCCCACTTTCTTATTTAGTTCCTGACAGTGATACCAAGCCCCTATGTATTACCATCAGAAGTTTTCTCTGCTTTCTATACCCCTTCCTGTAGCCACCACTCACAGGAAGGCTCTTGTGGGAAATGCTAGTGAGAGCCAGAACGAAGACCCTCACAGATATACTGCTTCCTGGTGATCTTATTGAATTAAAGTCAGTAATTCAAGTTGGCCACCCCCTGACGGGAAATTCAGAACACTATAAAACAGCGTTTCTCAACCTGCGGGTTGCTGCCCTCTCAGGGGTCACCTAAGACCATCATAAAACACAAGATATTTACATTATGATTCACAGCAGTAGCAAAACGACAGTTATGAAGTAGCAACAAAAATTAATTCTACACTGGGGGTCACCACAACATTAGGAACTGTACTAAAGGGTCGCAACGTTGGAAAGGCTGAGAACCACTGCTCTAAAATCTGCCACAAGTCTTTCATAGCAGAAGTTCTCCTGGTGGCATCACGTCAATGCTCAGAGTTGGGAAAATGCCATATATAAGTTGCCTTCAGGCTGTGAGTAGAGTACGGTACACCTGGGTCATGGTGGGTGACGAATTCATCCCTGTTTAGTGACTCTTGTCTCTAGAATGCTTGGTATTAAGTTTTAGGGCCTATGGGCTCTATTTTGCTACTCAGCCCATACACGCCTATGTCCAAATACAAAGACTCAATACCGCTTTGATTTCAGACAGGAAGACCTGATGCTCCACCCCTCTGGTCCCATTCATGCCTAGTGCTGACCTGCCATTGCTGTTTGGGACCTCCCCTCCCCGCCCCAATACAGCTTCCTCTGCCGCCTCCTCCTCAGGATTCGCTGAAAACCACTGCTGTTTTTCTGTGCTGAATCCCAGATTCCTCTGTGAGTATTCCCTGATGAGAATGAGCCACCAAGACTCAGAAAAACAATTACATTCTACACAAGGGTCATGCAGCAAATCAGTTAAGACTGTAACGTCCACCGAAGGGCTCAAGCCAAGAGCAGCCTTACCACACAAAAGAGCAAAATAAATAAATAAAAAAGTAAAATTCCTGTAACTCTCAGAGCGTTTGGAATGCCAGATTTAGAGACTTTAGCAGCGTGCGAGAATGCGGATGTTTCTCCTACCTGTGTGAGTTCTTCTGTGTGCTTTCAAGTGCGAGCTCTTAGTGTAGACTTTGTTACAACCCTCGTAGTCACATCTGTGTATCCTCCGCTTCCTTTGGGTGTCCGGGGACTCCACAGGCAGAGGTCTCTTCCCGGGCTGCACTATGACCGAAGGATGGTTCCTACCAAAGCCAAGTTAAATGCAAAACACTTGAGTGATGGCGCTTTCTTTCCTTCTGTCTACTAACAACCAAAAAGCACTTTACGACATCGGGCAAAAACAAACGAAAACCCCCAACAAAATATAAAATACGAACAATAAAAGGAATTAGCTGTTCAACCCAAGAAGCACTGCTATATTCATTCAACAAACATGTAGCGAGCACCTACCATGAGCCAGGCACTGTGCTTGGCACCGGGATACAAAGATGAATAAAAACAGGGTTCCTGCCCTCGAGGAGCTCACACTCTAGGGGGAGACAGACATGGAGATAAGTAATGACAGCAAGAAGGTTAGGTGCTCCGCTCGAGGAAGCGCCCCGAGCGGGAGAGGCTCTCTGCAGCTTTCAGATCGTGCACCTTCCTTCTCTGCACCGCACCGACGTTCCCACAGGCTGCCTGACTTCCATTTTTCTCGCAGGAAAAAAAAATGTAAACAGTCAAATCCCTGCTTCTTCGGCAAACACACTGCTTGACAGATCTATGTCCTAGTCTTTCTCTTAATGTCTCTTTTAATGATTGCTGACTCACGCTTAGTTTTTCAAAGGCTGGCTCTTTCAAAGGAGCCTGTAACTGCTGTCTTTCAGTGCCACGGTGGTTCCTGCGTGACAGAGGCTCCAGCGGTCATCAGTGAGGTGGGGATGGGATACCTCATGCCCTTCGCACCTTAACCTCTCTCGCACCTGCCCAAGGGTTCTTAAGCCACACTGGCTCGCCATGACTGTGAAGTGTTTCCATGCCAGAAAGGCGGCCGACAGAGAGCAGGGGCAAATGGGAAAAAAAGTGTGCGGTTTCCCAAGCCCTTCCTGCGGCCTGTCACCCACCCACCCACCCATTCGTTTGCTCCTGGGCAGTGACCTGGCGGATGCAAGCATTTGCAGCTGTCCGCTAACCGGGAGTAAAGGCACTGCTCAGTTAGAATCTCCGGGTCCTAAAATATTCTAAATGATGTACACATGATTTCTGTGTGGGGGAGGGGGTAAAAAAATAAAGAATAAGGGGGTAAAAGGACGATTTCTCACGATTCTGAAATGTTATTGAGCGCACTGAGGGGTGCCTGCAGTAATAGTTTCAAGGCTCAAAAAAATGAACATACTTCTCTTCGGCTTGAGATGTGTTAAGAGGAGACTAGTCAATAAGAAGGTGGGTTCGGTTTACTTAACATCAGTACTTTAAACCTTACCCGGATGCCTGAGAGACAGATAAACGGACACTAAAGTTTATTTGGAGTTTTCTTTTTTTTCTTTTTTCCCTAAAGAAGACTCAGTGGTGAATTATATCCTGTGTCTAGGATCTGGGGAGAGCCCCCGTCAAATGGCTTTAGAAATCTGGGCTCTATAGGTTGAGAATCTAACTCATTTTAGCACGGTAATTATGACTGCTTTCCCCAATGTCACTAATCACCTCTGTACCCCAATTTCATCTGTGCCATAAGGGTGATGCTACCAACTAAAAAGGCTGTGGGAAAGCCACTATCAGCGACGACCCAGGGAACCACAGGATAGTGTGTGTGCCGGAGCCAGAAGTCCCCCCGCCCCTCTGCACCTCACAGCTGTCCAATCACGTGGAGTTTTCTAGCCACTTTAAGGAGTATCAAGTTAGGGTCTACTGGAAAAGGCGGCAGCATGAGGCTGAGAGTAGAGGTCCCGGGAATCTCATGCTCTTTGGCTTCCCTCTCCTCATTTTTTAAAGATATCCCCTGGGATCATACAACCATACAACAACTACCTGCTAGGAGCTAAACTGGCCCTTTAGTGTACGTTCTCATGCCCACCCCTCCTTTTTCTGTTCTAAATGCAGCATTTTGGACACATCTTTGAATGTATTTAAAAATGACCCTACAGCTGAAATCCTGGACTGGACAATGGCTTTCCAAGATGGGAAGGCCAAGCCCAGGCAGCAGGGTTCCAGGCACCTGGCTGATTCGAATGCTCCTTGCCTGGCTAATGCGCCCTATGTGTCCTGTGTGGGCTGCTACTGGGTCCACTCCAAGACATTACTTAATCCCATCTGAGAAAGAGTTAGCCAGAGTGCATGCTCCGTTGTGGCTAATCTACAGATTTTTCTTTCTTGAAGATTAGGTCATCATTAAATAAGTACATCACCCATTAAGCATTTAAAAGCATCTAGCAGTAAGATCACTAAAGGAATATTGCTTGAAAAGGAGAAGAAAAAAATATGCATGTCTATTTGAGACAGGTCTCACGTAAGCCCCAGGTGGGTTTAAAAGCCTGACCCTCCTGCCTCTTCCTCTCAAAGGCTTCAATCAGAGGCACGGATTACCACACCTAGCTGGAAACAGTATTCTTTTCAGCAGCATTCAAAGACTGCTTTCAAATCTTCTCCCACAACATATCACACTTTAATTCCTAAGACTTTAGACTAGCCCTCTGCTGCTGGTCAGTTTCGGCAGGGAGAACACCCGGAGAGACACAGTGGGTCGAAGCGGATCCCCTGGTCAAGAGCGGGACTGTGGGTGCCTTAAGTAGTGCCTTGGCTCACCAGCTCTCTGTGCACTCTGAATAATAAGGGGGCTCTCTTGAAACACTCGGAGATGGGCATGATGACGCGTGCCTGCAACCCCGGCACAGGAGGCTGAGGCAGGTGGCCCGGGCTACAAAACGAGACCCCATCTTTTAAAAAGCAGACAAAAACCCTACCACTGAACTCTTAAGGGGAAGCACTAGACCAGTGTGAGAAACGAAAGCAAAGGCTCCCGAGATGCTTTCTTTGTCTGATGCTGCAGCTGGGCGTTGAGGAGTCGCCCCTCTGTATCTGTTAGGGACCATCTACGCCAGCATCCCTCAGTGTGGTGTTCACACCTGAGCCACTAGGAAAGCCACACCAGTCAAAGGTGGGTACGACTGACGGTCTGACGTCACCACAACAGCTGCTGAAGCCAGAGAACTCACATGTTGAGGTGATAGACAGGGAAGGTGGGCGGAACATTCACCGAAGCCAGAGAAAAGGTGACGTGGGAGGAGGACGATGGAAGGGACCCTAAGGGACAGTGGCTGTGGCCCTGGAGGCTGACCAGTGGACCCAATGCAGAAGTACTATGGTACAGAGACGGTACAAGAGTGATTACAATAAACAAAAGCAGAAAATGTGGATGGGGGGGAATTAGCCTATGGTCCCACCCAGGCTGAAGCACAGCGCCAGGGTCAAAGGTCATCTCCTCAGAGACTGCTCACCCCAGCGGTGAAGCCATAAATGCTGTGACTTCACCATGTACACCATCGTCCTGTCTGAGCGCACGCTCAGATGCTGGGCAGGGCAGACAGCCTTCCTACTTGGCTGCAGTTCTGCACGTGAGGGGAGGCTCCAGGGCAGCTATGATTAAAGACGCGACGCAAAGATGTCCTTCAGCGCTGAGCTGCTCTGAGCTGCACGGAAACCTTCTGCGGCCAACACTGTGGTTGGCCTGAAGATTTTAACAGAAGCCAATTTTTCGATAATAGACACACTAAATTACATTTGAAGCGGCAGCTGTGGGGAGGGGGACGGATTCTGTTTGACACATTAAAAACATTTTGGGACTCAAGCTGATGTGAACATCAAATCCAATCTTCGTGAGAACACTAAATATGTGTATTCCAGATGGATGGAAAAAAGAAAAAAAAAGATGCATGTGGCCACCTTGGGGGACCCATCCGCTGAAGTTGCCACACTGCCGGAGATGTGGTTCGTGCTGTTCCCGGAGACTGTCGTGACCACTGTTACAGAGGCGCCACCCAGTGACACCACACACAACACAGGATGTCCCCGGTCATCCACAGTACATCCTAGGTTTGCAATTCCACTCCAGGTCCCCGGGTGCATGGCACTACTAACACCAGGCACACCGAAGGATACTTACTCTTGCAACAATGCCTGCGGGGGGGACACTGAGTTCATTAAAGGGGGTGACATTTCTTCAGGGTAATAGTCTGTCCTCTGTGGTTCAATTCCAGGTTCTATTTTAATTTTTTTCTGTAATATGGGCTTCTCATAGGATTCAATTACAGGTACTAAAAAATAAAAATAGAAAAAAAAATCATTCTACATATGATGAATCAATTTCAGCTTTAAAGCTCACTGCCTGGCTTCTAGCAACTACACTTACATATGCGTATTTATTCTCTGGCTAGGGTTATATACAGCAGGGCTCAGTTTGTAAGGGATCCTTACTTCTGAAGCAGAGAGAGGGCCCTGCACTTCAAGATGACTCTTCCTTACAAAGTCTGGCTATCCCTATCTTTAGTCCCCCAGTCTATGGCTGGTACGTAGGCGCCTTTTAAGAGCCATTAGCAGCAGGATCAGAAAGTACTTAAGTCCCGTTTGTTCCCAGAACCATGCTGGTACTCAGTAAATCAAAGTGTAGCATATACCGTGAAAGTAACCAATTATTGGACCTTCTCTCAATATCAACACTTCAAAACAAAGCAGAAAGAGTTGCCGAGGGGCAGACCAGGCGGCGGTCCGTCTGAGGATGTGATAGCTCTGCCTAGAGTCCTCACTAGATTCCCGAGGGAAATGCGGTCTATACTAAGCAGGTGCCCCAGAGCGACGGCACAGCAGAATTTACCTTGCAAGCTACCGTTTGAATTGTCCATCTCTTCTGACAAGGAGACCATGAGCGGCTGCTGGAGGTGGCTGGTGTACATGAAAGGGACAGGCTGCACCACGACGGGCTGGATGACAGGGAGGATGCCAGGGCTCCGGATTCCATGTCTGGTCAGCGCGGCCGCCATCACCGGAGGCATGGACAGCGGCATGCTGAAAGGCTGCACTCCAGGAGAAGGGGGGGAGTATTTCTTAATGGGCGGGCTGGAGGGCGGCATGCTCAGCACAGGTGAGGCTCTCCGGTGCGACGGAAACTTGAGGGAGGAGGGAGAACTGCCAGCCGAGGGTGGTGATCCCCGCTTGTTCACAGTGAGGTCCACTGGTTCCATCTGGATCCCGTGAGTAAGGCCTTCTGGGGTCGGGAAGAACTTGTCGGGTAATGGCGTGGAGTAAATGACCCCGTATTTGTTGGGTTTTATCGATTCGATGTAATTCGATGGGTAGGACTATCAGAAATGAGAAAAAAAAAAGATAAAAGTGTAAAGAGATATACCTTTGGGGGGAAGGTTTAGAAAATGCTATAAATTAGGCTATTGGGCCCCAGGGAGAACTGAACGCTATGGCTATGTTTTCACGTTTAGTCTGAAGGCCAAACCTGCCTGGACGCGTTCTAAAGTAGCTTGTCTGCATTACCAAAGGCTTGCGGCCTTCCCAAGGACCCCTTGCTGCCACCAAGGACAGGCCAAACCATATGACCTGCTGCTTTTCTTTGCTCTTTTTTCTTTTTTTTTGAGACAGAGTCTCACTGTGTACCCCTGGCTAGCCTGGAACTCACTATGTAGACCAGGTTGGCCTCAAACTCGGAGATCCACTTGCCTCTGCCTTCATGGTGCTGGGATTATGTTGTGCACCCCCACACCAGCACACTGTTCCTTCTGAGCTTCCCTGCCGTGGCTTTGGCTGGGATTATTCCTGGAATTACACCCTTTCTTCACTAGGCCCAGACATGCGGAATCTCTGCCTGTCTATGAACCACAACGGTTCGCCCTTATCGAAATACCATTCTGGACCTAGTGCGATCCTCAAATGACCCAGGAATAGGCGACCAGGCAATGAGACTAAAGTCACTGGTTCTGGCGTCACTTCCTTTCCTTTCCTTTCCTTTCCTTTCCTTTCCTTTCCATTTCTTTTCTCTTCTCTTCTCCTCTCACCTCCCCCCTCTCTCCCCCCACCTTTAAAGAATTAACTTGTCATTATTGTTATCACTGTGAATTATCTGCAAGTGTGTATCTACAGGTAGGTGTGTGCTTGTGAGTACCCATGGAGGCTTGAGACACGGGATGTCTGGGAGCTGGAATAAGAGATGGGTGGGAGCCACCTGATATACACGCCCAACTGAGGTTTCAGGAGGAGCAGCAAGCGCCTTTAGACGCTGAGCCACCTCTCCACTGCTTTATGAACACGTGTGGTTTTCTTCTGCCCTTCTTTACTCTTATTACCTGTGTAACTCAGTGACTTCTACTGAGATCAGCTGAAAGATGGGAAAAAACTATCAGTACTGTGCAGAATACACAAAAGGAATAAACCAGGAAGAGCAGGACGCAGGTTTTGGCATCAGCTTTCTAGGGGCAGAGGGTTGAATAACGACAACCCGTGCACTCCTCCCACTTAGTCACTGGAAATTTAAAATTGTATTTTTGTTTTGCTTTGTGGATTTTTTTTTAAGGATCTAACTCCACAGTCCAGGTTGCCTTTGTACTTGTAGCAATCCTCCTGCCTTTGCCTCTTAAGTGTTGGTCTCCACCAGCATACACAGCTCTTTCCTTCTTTAGAACTGGCCATACCCAAGTATAACACAAGAAAAGAGGTCCAAGTTACACAACAATATAAATATGAAACATATTTAATTAAAATAGGTACTATTAAAAGAAGCACCAGGCCCACTTAAAAAAAAAGAGACATTATGCACAAAGAGGATCAGTAACTAAGAAGTTACATACACTTTATTTAATTTTCCAAAGGACACAGGTCTGGCGGGAGGCAGATCCACGTGAAATGGATGGGATCCGTGAGTTTCTCCACTGTAAAGCTGAATCCTGATTTCCAGCCCCGTTCTTCCGAGACCTCCCAATGACCTAGATTTTAAGGCCTACAGTTGCTGGCAGCTCAACAGGGAGCAAAATGAGGACAATACTTTCATCGCTGTCTGTCACCGTGGCTTGAATTTAAGACAAGCAGAACGCAGGCAGAACCTGGGGGATTTGCAGATTTACTAATACCCTCAGGGTCTGCAAAATCGTCAAGGAAGAAAAAGCCGCACACCAGGCGGAGTCTAATACACGCTTCGCACGTTTATACACGCTCAACACAAAAGAACGTCCCTGTCCTTCATACTTTGGGTTCCAGGATAAGTTCAGGGAGGCACTTTTGGACACTCAACTTTGAGTACATAATCAACTATTTCCAGGACGACTGCCTCAAAAAGGTCGAAGAGCCGTGGTCCTTCCAAAAGGCTCACTGACAAGTTCCAGGATCTTCTCTACTTCGTTTGGGTGGAGCACACAGCCTACTGCAGTGACTGACACCCATGTGGCGTGCACTGTAAAATCCGATGCACATCAGGTGTGGCTTGAGCTGGAAACCCCGCTGAGCCACTTGCCCTCTGGTTTAGAAGTCTTCTAAGGTCATGCACAGACATGGCTCCACAGGTCCCAAATACACAGCAGTGGCAAGTGTTGGATCAGAAAATTCTTCTCTGGCCATTGGCAGGCATGAATGGAAGCCCAATGTCCTCGTACCTCATCTTCTGCAACACAGCTATCCAAAGACGAGACTTAGAAACGGCCCACGGGCAGCACCCCAGCCCTAGGTGCTCCTCTCCCGGTGAAATGCATACCACAATGTCCACACTTCCCCTACATGTATGTATTTGCTGACTGCTGTCTGTCACTGGAGCAGGAGGCAAGAGCTTCACAAGCACTTCATGTCTGGATGTCTGGGATGAATTAATCGGCTCTCTGCAGGTCTTCACTCCCGGAGAGGCTCAGGATAATGCGATACTTGTGATTCTTGAAGACAGGGGTTCAAAACAGGAACTGGGGTGACGGTGGGGAGGGGGTGGGGGAGAAAGAGGCTTGGGCACTCTCCCAGGGGTCTTACTATTACTTTGCACAGTGAGAATTTCCAGAGTCATATTTTACTAGGAACAGCTCTGGAGAGTTCGCTTTACAAGACAGTAAGTGGGTGGGACCAGTGGCAGAACAGGAAGTCTCTGCTGCTGATGGACATGAAAACAAGGAGCATCTGTGACGGGGCTAGTCCTCAGACCACAGGTGGGGCTCTGGGCACAGGAAGGCGGAAGGCGTGGCACGTTCATCAACACTTGCTCTGGGCTCAGCAAATGTTCTGAGGCAAACAGAGAAGGCTTTCTGTCCACCTGGTCCAGGAAAACCACAAAGGGTTGCTATTGGGACAGAGCTCGGGACATGACGGGTGTAAGTGTCTCTCACAGAACAAGGAGTCTGCTGGGAGACAAGTCACCAGGAAAGCAAAAGAAAAGAGGGCTCCCAGGGGAATTTAGAGAAAGAGTAAAAAATATTTTTCAAGTTTTCTTTCTTCAATTTTTTTTTGATAGCCTGAATCAGAACCTCTAGTTTTTAATCTTCTTCAGGAGGCCATCCTGTCTGTCGTGTGCAGTCTTTAACAGAGTTTATATTTCAGTAAGAGAAGAACACTAGTTCCTCACTTTCTCTAAGCTATGACAAGAATTACAAATAAGAACCCTGCTCTGGCCAGGATTTTCTTTGAAAAAGTAAAAGGCGATGGTGGCGGGGAATGACGAAAGACATATGGACAGACACAGCAACAGCCTGACGCTTTTTGTGATAGGATTTAGAAAAAAAATTCTGGAGGCTGGAACGGTGGCTCAGTGGTTAACTACACTTGTAGAAGATCCAGGTTTGGCTTCCAGCACCCACATGGCAGCTCACGACTGTCTGTGACTCCAGTTCCAGGGGCTCCAATGTCCTCTTCTGGCTTCCTCAGGCACTGCATGTTCTTATACATGCTTTGCCTAGTGCCTGCAATCCTAGCGCTCAGAAGGCTGAGGCAGGA
Source organism: Microtus pennsylvanicus (assembly GCF_037038515.1). Taxonomy (NCBI): domain Eukaryota; kingdom Metazoa; phylum Chordata; class Mammalia; order Rodentia; family Cricetidae; genus Microtus; species Microtus pennsylvanicus. Next base: position 36,257,968 of record NC_134590.1, read on the forward strand.
GGACTGCCATGAGTCAGGGCCAGTAAGGAATACACAGCAAGACCCTGTCTCAAAGGAAACACAACCCAACTTACAAAGGCCCAGTGCTCTGTAACAAGTGCTTTTTGACCCCTTCACCTCCTCCTGTGAGGGTGGGGGAGGGGAAGCTGACCTGAGAGCACAGACTGAAGCTCTCTGGAATGGAATGAATTCTCTGTCGGGTGAAGCTGACCACCAGCGCATGAAGGAGAAAAGCACTAATTACAAAAAAACACTTTTACACATTTCAACTTTGTATGTTTGCTTTTCTGTTGTTGTTTTTTGTTTTGTCAACTTGACACAAGATCAGGGGACCCGGGAAGAGGGACGCCAACTGAGAAACGTGTCTTCTGTAGACTGGCCTGCATACATTTTTCTCGGCTAATGATGGATGTGAGAGGGCCCAGTGCACTATGGGAGGTGGCACCCCCGAGCAAGTGAAAAGTAGCTCTTCAGCTAGGTCAGGGCAATTTCCCTCCGAGGTCTCTGCTTCAGGATCCTGCCGATTTCCATTTCCCCTCAGTGATGAGTGTGGCCTGGAGCTGTAGGCTGAAATAGTTGGCTCTCCAAGTTGCTTTTGATCGTGGTGTTTATCACAGCAATAGAAATCAAATTACAGCACTAACACATAGAAAAACAAAAATCCCTTTTATCCCCTCCCATCGCAGTTAAGTTGCATTTTCTGCGCACCTATCTCCCAACAATCTGCTAATGTGGGTCTTCATGTCGGCTGCAACTGGGCTCATGAGCATACTTTTCATGGTTGATGAAGAACACTGGATGTACCGTCAAATATATCAGCGATGGCCACGCGCCATTTACGAACATTATATTCTCCAGCTAAGAACTGAGAAATGTGCCTGTCTTCACATTTTCCTGCAAGCTGAGCATTGCAAGAGCTGAAAGAAAGGGGTGGAAGGACAGTGCCGCGAAGTTGCCGAAGAAAAGTCCGGTTCTTCCATGAATGCCATTCGAACTGTTCAACTATTCCACTACTCCATTCGGGCACGCGAGAGCTGTGTTATGTAGCCGCTCTGCTGGAATATAAATGCTATCTCCTCAAAGATGCTCTCGCTCCACTCCTCACTGCGGACAACTCGAAATACCTCACCGGCTTAGTAATATCTATGGTAACTGCATTCTGGGCGCCTCAGAGTGACCCCGTGTCTGGTATAAGTATTTCTGGCAGATCTTCCACAGCTAGAGCATAAGCATGATCTAATTTTGCAAGCGTGTCAGCCCCAGCCTTGAGATACATATCCAGGCCAAGATATTTTCCCCTTGTGACTATTTTTCCAATCCCATGGAAGAAAAGAGCAAGACAGACCGGGAGCATTGCTTTGTTAGTCAGGATCCGCCGAACCACATCCTCTCATGTCTAAACTGCTCCTTTGGTTTGAAAACCCGGCCCCTCTTTGTCACCCATGTCTTGTCTCCACGGCACTAGGACTGGACTGGTGGCCTCCCAGCACTATGGCCTGGCTCACCAGAGGGGACAACTTAGCGCTAAAGCGTACAAGAGGAGCACGGATGTGATTCCCACCCAGCCGCGGACTGTTCCAAATGTAATAGGATTCTGGCCTCGCTGCCAAGTCCTCTCTCTGGCTGGCTTCCTCAGTCATCCCTCATAGAGCCTCGGCCCCATATGGCTTCTGTCTACCCTGTTTTCTTTTTCCTTAATGACTTTATCCTCAATGTATTTTACACATGTATCTGTGAACTTACTTTCACTGTGAACAGATCAGCCTGTGGTTGACCCTATCTAGGGGTGTGGAAAAAGGGTCCCAAGGATGGATCATGGCACCTCGTTTATTACTGGGGGCTTTTGAGAAATGCCACCTGTCTAGTACCTGTCAAACAAGGAGCACTCCAGGAAACAACACAACACATAATGTTACCAGTTAAGGGAGCTCAGTCGTGGGCAACTCACCACAGAGACAGGGTCCATGGCCTCCTGCTTGACAGGGACGGGGTCAAACATGAGCATTCTTTTAGTTAAGCCTTCTAGGGTGTTCTGATCTCTGGCCTGCAAAACAAAACGACATGCCCAGTCTTAACACCAAGGTCACATAAAACTAAGAAAAACGAAACACCCCTTTGCCCCTTTCTCCACTCTACCTCTGTCTCACCTCTGGAAAGGCTCGGACTGTTGGCCTTACCTACCACCAAAGATGCCCCCTTCATATAATTAAACCCAGGCCTCACGGGCAGGACTAGATGAAGCAGCCTTTCCTACTCAGCTGCATAAACCCTGACATTTCTGGAACAATATGTACAGCCTCTTCTGGCAGGAACCTTGCTTGGCATTGCTGGGCAGCTCAGCAGAGGATCCACCCCACCCCCACGCTCATCACAGCAAAACACAGGGAGAAAGAAACCCAGAAGTGGCCATCAGTGACCCCCGTGTTAACCCTGCAAACCCTTTCAAGTGGGACCGCAGTACACACGCTGTTAAGAGCCTTTATGGTCACTTGACACTTTATTGAAAAACGCGTCTTTGTTGTAATGAGTGCGGGCTCAAACCATCCGACTCACCACACTGCCCTGTGAGGACATTGGCTGAAACTGTCACTTTTCATCAGACACAAGGGCCAATCAGACGGCTTGGTGAGCAAACACGTCTGCTGCTAAGCCTGATGATCACAGTTCAGTCCCCAGACCCCACGCGGAGCAGGAGCAAGTTGCTCTCTGACCTCCATGTGTGCTTGTGCCCACACACACAGAGAGAGGAATAAAATAATAAATACACTGTTGGACCCTTCATTTCCAAATGTTCCCACTACAGACAGCACTGACCCTCTCTGTACCTGTACCCTACAGTTTAAATCTTACACCAAATTTTCTAAAGGAGAATTCTCTCCTTCCATTTTGATGGATCTCAAATGATAAATCATTTTACTTTGAGTTACAACATCACTGATTGAACCTGTTTCATTTTTATTTGCCATTTACAGTTCTTTCTTTGAGAAATGTCTACTTGGATCTTAAGGCATACCCCTACACACGCACACACACACACGCACACACACACACGCACACGCACACACACACACGCACACACACACACACACACGCACACACACGCGCGCACACACACACACACACACACACACACACACACACACACACACAGTTCCCCTTATTAGCTTGCTGTCACTCCGTCCTGTTCTGCTTGGTAACCACGGCGTGCTGCACAGAACCGTGTGGCTGCTATGGGACTTTACACAGCTGCATCAGGTCCTCACCATCCCAACCTGGGGTACCCACTTAGGGCTCTGATTTGAGACAAGGTCACTCAAGGTCACAGGTCACTCTGGCTCTCCTGAGAGAGTGGTGTGCCTGTGAGCTTAAGCACTAGGGAGACCCAGGGAGGAGGACTGCCCCAAGTTTGAGGCCAGCCTGGGCTACATGGCAAGACTTTGTCTCAAAAACACAAACATAAACCCTGCAGAGGCCGCAGATGGCTAAGGATACACACCGCTCTGGCATCTGCCTAGAGTTTGGCTCCTGGCACCCATCTTGGGTGGCTCCCAACCACTGGTAACTCCAGTCCTTGGGGACCCAATGCCCTCTCCGTGCCTCCATGGGCACCTGCACTCTCTAGCGCATACCCACACAGAGACACAGAATTTCAGGTTCCAGAGTCTTTGCATCTTCTATTATTGTATGGAGAAGGTCCCACCCTCACGGTCCCATGAATGCAGTGTCCAGAGTGGACCACACGTGTGCTCTGGCAGTGACACTATGACATCTTCACACCAGCACGAACGTGGTACCAGATGGCTCCTGGCCTCAGCTCTTTAATGGAATATCACCCACAAGGCCCTGACGTCACACTCACTGTCCGGTACCCTAGGATGTATAATAATCTGCAAACGCAATGTCACACCAGGTTGCTCAAGTCCACGGTGTCACTACCCTCTTAGTATCCCAGCAAAAAACAAACTGACAGCAAAAAAAAAAAAGGGGGGGTGATCTCATTAGAAAGAAAACCTCTTTGTGTTGGGATCTAATAAGCAGTCTTAATCTAGCAGCTACACTCAAGGGTGGGGCTCTAAGACCTGCCTATCCCCCAAGCCTTAGAGAAGGAAGGTGCAGCATCTCCTGGTGTGGTGAGGAACCATAAAGCCAGGTGACACCTCTGTGAACACTGATAAGGTCAGACAGTTGAGCAGCTTCAAAGAGAGCTGGCTTTGTGGCCTCCAACTTCTAGCCCCGAGGCAACACTTCTCACAAGCAGGGTACAGACTATACTCCTTGTTTCAGGTTGTAGGATCCTTTTCCCTCTCAATATTCATCTCAACAGATATGTACAACTTCTGGATACGTGATCTATCACACACACACGCACACATATACACACACGCGAGATTCATTGGTCTCAAACTTCGGAACAATATATAAAGCAAGATAAGTGCCTGGACCCCTCGACTGTTAACAAGAGCTTCTAGGGGGACCCATGTGTGGTAGTATATGCTTAGATCTCAGCACTTGGATGCCATAAGTTCAAGACCATCCAGGGCTTGTAAGAGAGTCAGGAGCAAAGGCTAGCTTTAGCTTCACATACCCATGTGACCATGTTTATTAACTCGGTAGTTAAACGTTTAAAGACACACAGGGGGAAGACGACAGGAAGCAAGCAGAGTGCACTAACATCAGGCTGCCTGTTCAAAACGGCAGCAGCCTCTGCTCTGTACCAACCACCTGGCCACCGCTTTAGGTTTTAGGGGTTCTGGTAAGGAACCAGGAAAGAGGGGGCGTAACTCTTGGAGGGCAGAATGCTTGCCTAGTACCAAAAGGCCCTGGGTTCAATCCTTCATACTTGAACTAAAGTTAGTATCTAAACCACGCACTAAAATGGAAGCTAAGGCCGTAAGAACTGGGGTCTTCGCGCCGAGCTGTGCTCTGCAGTTACTCCTGTATCCTTTTTAAAAGCCCTTCCCCACTTTTGAGACAGGGTCTCACTAAACAGTCTTGGCTGAGCTAGAGCTCACCAGTAAACCACACTGGCTTAGGATGCAGCTCCACACCAGACTCTGCCTCCCAAGTGCTGGAATCACGGATGGGTACCACCACACCTCACGCATTTTTAAAACAAGGATTCTGAAATCTTTTACCACACTGGCGGCGATCCTCAACGGAACCAGTAGGTGGCGCACTAATACAGGCATTGGAGCCTTAAGACACTGGTAGAAGACAGGCGTGTGCCCGCCTCAGGGTCTTTAAAACCTTGTGGGTTTTAACCAAGCTGAGGAATCCTATTAACCACTTTATGTGGGTATTGCAGAAATGAGGAGCCTCAAATGCGGTTTTTTGGGGTTTTTCTTGTTTTCCCAAACACACATTTACATCTTAGTTTTGTTTTGTCCAACTCTCAATCTAAATTAAGCTAGGGCAGGATAAAACAGCAAAATCGTTTTATTTTCAAAACTAAGTTACTGAAATACTTAAAAATCAACAATACAGAAAATCACTTTGGCCCAAATAACTTTTCATAATTGGACCAACTGGGTCATTTTTCAGGGAAGGGGCCGTAAAAGCCGATTTTCAATTGGAAGTGATGTCCCTCCCAACCCCCCTCCACCCACGCGTCTACTTTTGACTGCAAGGGTTAGATTGGATCAAGGGTCAGATATCTGTCAACATACAAAACTGTAGAATTAGAAACCTGGCGAGCCATTTCAGTGACTTCTAGAAATGATACAGCTCATTGAACAACTGCTTCATAAGAGGGGATGAATTGGGGTGCGGGGGAAGGGGGAGAGGAAGATCAAGACTTCTCGGTTTGCTGAAGGTGGAGCAAGATTTGCCTGACTCTCTCCTCTTTTTTATCCCTGTTCTTTGCCGCGTTTCTTTCCTCAAACCCTCAAAGGGTCCCTATGTGAGTGACTATCTCCCCAACCCAGCCTGACCCTAAGGCTTGTTTGTCCCAATTACGCTCTTCCCTCACAGGGAACCCCAGCCAGGTGTGGGAGAACACTCATTAGACGCCAGGCAACAGTCAGCAAGTGCCCTTTTCACTCCGCTGAGTGTTCGAATTTCAAATGAGGAAGTGAGCTAGTGGTCCCCACCGTCCCTCTCTAAAGGACCTTAGGGACAAAACCTGAGCTCTGTGTATCCTGGCCAGGAGGGCAGGCGCGTCCCCGGAGCTGAACTTCCTCTGGAAACCTTTCTTTAATTTCTTTAGCAAACTCTAGCAAACTCTTCGAATGCTCCCAGGGAGTAGAACGGCAGGGAGCGCTGTGCAAAGGCCCAGGCCAGAGACACAGGAGCAGGCACCCAAGTCGGAGGCCAGCTTAAGGAGAGCTGGCGCTGGCCGGCACCTACCTGGAAGGGTGTCCAGTTTCCACACCACCCAAGTCTTTTCGCCCACCTCAGTCTTCTCTTGGTGACTGGAAAAGAATCCCACGGAATTGCTCCAAATCTTGGCCTCTCATAAATTATGTTTGCATTACCATGTTTTGTCAAAGGGAGAGAGCCGGGAATTATTTCGCTGCAGATGGAATATAATGATCCCGAGAGCAAACAACCCGCCCTCCTCCTCGGCGAACAGGCCACCCAATTTTACTTTTCTGCCTCCACCCATCTGCTCCACCCCATGGAGAGTTGCCAGGGCGAGTCCAACTTGTCCAAACAGGACACGGCTTCAGATAAGATTCTGCCCACACCCTGTACTTCGGAAAGACCGGGTGAAGCAATTGACATCGCATGGAAATGAGCACAGGTGCAAAGGTGACCAGCAGGCAGAGTCCCTCAACATCTCCACACCACCCCCTTCCAGCAGGGGTAGGGCTGGGAGACCCCAGCCTGTACTACCAGCTCTCAAGTTCAAGGGCACCTGCTTAGTGCTTGGGTTTCATTCCTTTCCTCCTTTATGCTCCCTGGCAAGTCTGTGTTTCACTTTTCAGGGCAAGCAACCTAAGTTAAACTGAAAAATACCCACAAAGTCTAATCCCGCTGTGAACACGGTTCCAAAGGCCTCGTAAGCCCTCCTGGCTCTCCTCTGTGAGGTGTTATATAATCACATCCAGAAGGGCTGCGTGAGGCCACACTACCTCTCCTCTGCCTGGCTCCCTGGGTGCCTCCCGTCGCTGGAGACCCACCTCACTCCACCCTGCTGGGCCTCCACCCATGCGGCCCCACCCTACAGGGAGTGGGAAGGCTGGGAGGGACCTGACTGGCTCCAGGCTGCAGCCGGTTCCTGGAAATTCCAGCCTGAGCAAGGATGGCAATGATCTTAAAAAGAACCAGAAAGAACTGTGTGTGTGTGGGGGGGGGGTAGTTCCTGATGGCGTGGAGTGTCCACTGAAGCTGACCTCAGAGGGCTGTACCTTCAGACCCAAAACTGTGCAGGGGAAACTGCCCTCCTCTTCAAGAGTAAACACAAACCAGAAATCGCTTGCAACTACTGCTAGGGAAACAGGACTCCAGACCAAACCCTCCTCCTGGTCGCCTCTCTAAGGGCTGCCCCTCCCTCCCTTCCATTTGCCTGATTTTCTGGTCTTTCACCATAGAAACCTAAGGTCACCTGTGAACCCTGCCCCGCCCCTTTTCTCTCCACCTCCACTACTGCTGGGGGGGGGGGCTCCTGCGGGGAGTCTGTGACCCAGCACTGCAGCCCAGCCCCCTGGCCTCCAGTCTCTACCTCATCTGGTCCCTCCTCCAGGGCAGCCTGGGGCTGCCAGGGTGGGGCAATACTGCCTGTGCTTGTCACCAGCTTCCTAAGGAGCCCAGGCTCTCCCGAGTGGCCCTGCCCCCCCACCCAGGCTTTTGTTCATTTTTGGCCCTGACGCTGGGCAACAGTGTGGAATGCCCCCCTCCTCTTCCGGCTTATCTAAATCCGCCTAATTCTTCAAAGACCTGCTGAAGGCCTCCCTATGTGGCCAGCTGACTGGTCCCTAATACATCCAGGTTGGCCGCCTCTTACCTAGACAACCTGGGTGTGTCTCCCAGCACCAGCCTCCCCACACTTTGGGAGGCTCCTTCCCTCTTTCCAAGGGAGAATGAAAAAACAAAGATGTTTCTTTCTCTGTCAGGCCCAAGGAGCTAACAACAAAACAAGCCGCCCCTCCCCCCAGTAATAATAATTAATTGCAAGCGGCCAAGCCTTGAGTAGGACTTCCGCAGTCTTGTCCTTCGGAGTGGGAGCACACTCGAAACGTTCCAAGCCTGTTCCAAGGGTGAGGGAGGGCCCAGCCCTACAGGAAATTAATGATCAAAACTTCCTTAAGAAGTGACTGCCCCTCACCTCTCTCCAGCCTACCCAGTCTCGGGGAGACCTCACCTCTCTCCAGCCTATCCAGTCTCTGGGAGACCTCACCACTGCCACCTTCAAACATCTTTTTCTTGCCCACCCATGGAGGCCTTTTAAATAAGCCTGGTGTCAAGCGCTCTGAAAATCTAAACCAGAACAGTTAAGAGAGGGGAGGAGGAGGCAGCTATAGGTGAAGGGTTGTGTGGGCCAACTTTTTAATTTTTTTTTAATGATACTTCTGCCTGGTTTGCTGGCAAATGCTGATATTCCCAGTCTCCAGAGGAATCATAGAAATTCTTACCTATTTGACCCCAGCCTGGGCCACACAGAAAGACCCTGTCTCAAAACCAGAGAGGACTACTGTTGTTGACCATCGAGAGCAAAGGCTATGGGATGTGTCCGTCCTGCAGGTTCCCCACCACGTTCATGACGAATGTCCTGTTCTTTGCTCACCCATGTCATGTCACACCTTGAGTGGGAACAGCCTTCTCATCTCACAGATGAAAACACTTGAAGGGCGAGGCTCGAAATCCCACCAAGTCCACACAGCTGGAGAGCCAGGACTGGAGCTCCAGGTCACTGACTTCCAGGCTGGCGATGGGGCACACCACTCAGACGGGACTGCACGCTATGAGCGAGACTGGTCCTTGGGGGACATGGGACTCAGTGCCGACCTTCCAGCAGCCAACGGGAATGATTTTAACCCCCTCCACCTGGCGCTGGCTGCCTGCCCCTTCTTTCTAAGCGTATCTGGACACAAGATCAAAAGCCATATTCTGAAGGTCCCAAATTCGGTTATTATTCTTGCTAGCCAAAGCACCTGCAATTGGCCCATAAAACTGCTGAGGAAAAAAATTGGCAGCTTTACCCAAGTAAATACGGAAATCCTCACAGTAACTGTACAGAGGTGGAGGGGTCAGGCCTCCATCCCCATTTTAGAAAGGAGGAAATGGAGGAAGAGGTGAGGTGACGCGTCCACATTGGTGGAACAGCAGCCAAGAACCAAAGTGTGCCTGTTGTCAGACCATGGCTTTCTGTTATGCAGAGCCTGGGCGGAGGGAGCCATCTTTGGGTGGAATCACCTCACCCTGGGGTCACTCCCCAATACGGAGGGTGTGGTGTGCACACTGGTCCACGGTAAGCAGAGCCGTGGGGAGGTTCCAACAGCAATTAAGATTTCAAAACGCCTTTTCAGGTTGGATCACTCCCGGCAGCTCCCCTCCATCCTGTGGCCTAACTCAGAATGATTGCACACGATGCGAGATTAGCAGTAATAACTAGGTGCTCAATAAATACCTGGGAGATGAACAAAGGTGTGGATGTGGAACTACACTTCTCAGGTGGGATACACAGGAAGGTAGGAGCCCGGGTTGAGCACCGGTCCGGGACCAGTGAAGCCAGCGTCTCCTAAACTGCCAAGTGTGAACCCTTTAAGGAAGGAGTTAGGGGAGGCAAAAGTACCATGTTTGAAAAGGGTGAGCGGAACAGGAAATTGATCTCCCTAATCAACGCGTTTGGGAGTGGAAAGCTTTGAAGGTACCAGGGTATAAAGTACAAGCACAGATAAAAGGAGTGGACGTCCGTGATTAGCCGCCAACAGTAAGTTCTTGGAAAGAATGGCAGAGGCCACAGGAGACAAACCCAGGCTGCTCTCCAGCGTAGTGTGCCTGACTTCAACAATCTCCATTCCCGCTCGGCTGTCCAGATCCATCCGGCTGCGCTCCAGGGATGAGGGTTGAGTCCAGCTCCGAACCATCCCTTGCCTGATCCCTACACCTTCCAAAGACTGGCAAGTGGGGTACGTCCCAGGCTAGGCTGGACCCAGGATAGTAGTCCTGGGAGGGTTGTCCTCTTGGGTGCCCCCTTTCTGGAAATCAGGGGGCAAGCTAGTCCAGGGGTCTAACAGAGTGCATGGGAGGCCAGGAGCTTGCTTGTCAGTTGTTGCTCCATCTTTACCCCCCCCCCCCCCAGTTAGCTGGGGAAATGGTAATGCATCCAGCCTGCCAACACAATGGAAATTGGAAATGAATTTCAAAAACCTCCACCAACCAGTTTTGCCAAAGAACTTCCCTCCATGCAGACCAAGGCACAAGGCGCAGGGTTTCTTTAATGGTGCCCTGAAGAGGGTCGCAATCCACAGTCTGGGGTGTGGAGACAGTTGAGAGGCGAACATGCTTCTTCTCTTTTTGCTTTCCTGATTTGCAAGGCCTCTACTGCGCAGCGCTTCTTTCCGTGCTTACTTTCAAGGAAGAAGTCTTTGGGGTGGGGTGGGGGAGCAGGGCTACCTCCTGTAGACAATACTCTCCCTTATCAGGGCAGACTCTGTCTGGTTTCCTGTCTCGGAGCTCTGGCGTGACTGGCGAAGATGAGAAGCAGGGTCTGGACAGACCATCCCCTCCTCTCCCAACTCATTCTCAGAGGCGCGGCTGAGAAAATAATCACTCGGCTCACCAGGTGTTAATTGCTCTAAGATTCTAGGGATTTCTGCCCCATAAAAGCTAGGGTCAATGATAACCAGTCACCTCAGGAAAGAAGCCCAATTACAAGAATAATGTAACTCCTACTGCTTAAAGGACAAGGCTGCTTATGTTTTTTTTTAAATGCAAATGTATAAAACCAGCAAGAAATACTGAGGAGGAAGGCCACCATTTATAGCAAACTTGTAGATCTAGAAATAGAAGAAAAGGCAAGAACCTGGAGACAATGAAGTTCAATTAGGCATCGTGAGTTCCACGGTGGAGCGAGGAAACTACTGTTCCTATGTCTTATAATTATAGCAGCTACCAAAAAAAAAACCCCATAATTTCCCCAACCATTTAATACAGCATTTAAAATTCTGCAGCACTTTTGATAGACTAGATTAAACCCTAATCAATCATATTAGCCGCCTCCCTGTCCCCACCCAAGCAGAAAGAATGATCTGGAGAAAACCTCATCAAGACTGTCGACCCTATATAGTTGGAATAAAAACTCTGGAATAAAAACAAAAACAAAAAACAAAAAATAAACCCTGCTTCAATTTGGATGACTTATGAACTTCAGCTTAAAGGTCTCTTTTTCTACAAATCAGCTTAATATTTCAAGTTGCCTTGTTCCAAGGAAGAAGGAAAAAAAGAAACCCAACCAACCCTGAGAATTTCGAGGACTCCCAAGAGTTTTCAGGGAAGGCATCACTAACCAACGGTTTGGCTCTGGTAACTTTTGGGCATGAAGCAGATGGGACACTTCACTTTGGATCACTGTATATTTTCCTTGTGTAAGGCCAGCAGGTTGGGCTATTAACTATCTCAGGCCTGATTCTGTATTAGCATCTCTTGAATTAGCTCCACCAGGCATCATTGTAGGCCATTCCTTTAGGGTTTAAAAGAAAATCCCCAAGTAAGTTTGTAAAAAAACACATAAAAGTCCCCACCCCCAACCCCTCCTTTTTTTTTAAAAAAAAAGTTTTTCAAGAGCTCAGAGGGGGAAAATACCCAAAACCTTGTTGCAGTAGGTTTTAAATAGTTTATCCTGACTGATGAAGCCACAGAGAAGGACTGAAAAACTGATATTATGAAAGATAGACATCTTTCTGTTTTCAAAACAAAAGATTACAATTTTCCAAACTATCATTAAAGAAAACCAACCAGCACCTAGCTCTTCTTTTCCTTAAGATTTTTATTCTCAAAATGGGCTGGAAATCAACTCTAGGATAGAGTAACCTCTTTGTCCCTAAAAAAAAAAAAATTGTTCTGTTGGTTTAATCTTTATTCTTAAAAGAAATAACCCTGGGACTATTTTTTTTTCTTCCTCAATAAATGCCATGCTTAGCTTGAATAATTTTTCTAGAGATTTCTCCTTCAAAACAAGCAAGACTTTCCAACTCAGCCCAGGTGGCCAAGATATTTAAATTCTCCATCCCCAGGGCCCACCTTGGGCGGCCCAGTGAAAACGAACAAGGGTGGGTCACAGCTTTCGCGTAAGGCTAGGTCTTCAACTCTTGTTGTCAATCCTGATCTAAATTTGACAGCTTCAGGGCAATGGGCCCATCTTAAAACCAGAGCTCTACCCATCTTCCCAGGAAAATCACAAAAACAACTTCCTTCAGATGTGTCAGCATGCCCATGAATTCCCCCACATCATAATCCAACGATAGAATATGTCTTAAAAGGTAAAAGTATTGATTTGCCCCCATCAACAGTGGAGCAAGGGGTGTGTGCCAAAAGGTTAACTGACTTCTCATTATGACATAACACAGGCATCTTAAGCAATCTTGGCGTAGAGACATGATAACTCCTGGGTGGGGATACGGAATTGAGGGGCAGGGACCATGGCCTGGTTTAGGCTACTGATCGACCAGAAAACAGCCTGAAACAGGAAAGAGCACACATATGCCACTTGGAATGTATGACGCAAAGCCCAGCCTTGAAACAAAGAACAGGAAACAGCCCGGCCGGCAGTGCTGGAGAGAGAGCGCAGAGAAACATTTAGCCGGCCCTCCCTGACCCTATATTCATGAGCAGCTGGAGTTTTTTAAGACAACAACAGGGGGGTGGAGGTGTTTGTTCTATGGGTGTGAATAATAGCACCAGCTTTCTACAGGGGACCTGCCCTATTTACAAACAGGAGCTGCCACCCAGTAAACACCCCGAGTGCACACGTGATAATCATCTTCAAGCTGCAGAGACCTTCCAAATTACCCAGTGCCAGCCTCCCTCCCGATTTCTTTTGTCCCTTTCAGCCAGGTCCCAAGGGCCAGTAGTAGCCCCCAGCCCTGACCAAACTCTATGCTGGGATAACAATTCGAGGCAGACACCATGCATGCTGGGGAAAAGCACAAGAGAGCATTGCCTTAGGAATCCAGGTTACAGCTGGGTTACCCTACAGAAGTCAAGCTGGACCAAGTTAAAGCCTCCCTTGGTCAAAACTAAATTGAAGACCCAGACTTTGGCTATGTAGCCACTTGAAAATTTCATTCTTTTTCAAATGTAGAGAAGGACACAGCTACTCACTGGTTCTCCAAATTCCCCCTTTTGGGGAATGTGATGATTTTTACTCCTGGTAATCCATTTACTCCAGAAGTGCTTGGCAATTCACAAACTGCAGCACCATTTCTGGCCCAGATAGATATTCTATCAATGTCTACTTTCTCTTAGCTATTCTTAAGGTAGCAAAGCCCATTTAAAGTCCCTTCTGCTGTATTTTCCTTTATACTTTGTTAGCCGAGATGGTTTAACTCAACTCAGGTTTCCATTATCAGAGACTTAAGGATTGGTACCTAGACATAACTACAGGTAAAAAGAAAAAGGGGTGGGGGAGGGAAAAGGCATCGCTGTGCCCATAGCAACAAGACTGGATTTTAATGTAGAAACTTCGCAGCAAAAAGACAATAGCTTTCCCCACAGCTATGGAGTTTCCTGTGGCACAAGGCTTTGCGACCCAAGCAGCTACTTTTCTTTGTTATTCTCACATCTCAGTTCTTACACTTGTGCGTCCCTTCACGGCAGCCAAACCATCTCCACAATGCACCTTCCCAGGACTTAAGCAATGCCGTCGGTCTGCAGCTTTTCTCCAGGGAACTTAAATTAATCAAACATCTTCTTTCAGGATTCCATTAACAGCCTAAGGTTAGCAGGCACGTTTAAGCCAAGGAATAACTCAGAGGGATCGTTCTTCAAAACACCGCAACTTGCAAAATTAGAATGTTTATGTTGCATAGCTTTTTCCCTCCTGAAGACTTCCCTGGGGTGAGGGGCATTATCATGCAAGCAGAATTCACTTAAAAAAATGCACCTCAAATTTATGCATAAAATACTCATTTATCAACAACCGGCCCATGCTCACCTAATTTTGCTTAGTAACACGAGTCTAAATCTAAATGAGCACAGAATACCAAAATTCATACTTTTCCCATACACCAGACTCTCTCGAGAACAAAGTATCTTGGACAATATTAGAGGAAAAAAAATGATTCTTAGAATAAAATCTCAACGATTCCAATGTAAATGTAAAATGTTTATTTTTGAAGAAACACAAGGCGAACAATTTTCAGTGTCCATTTAGCCTGAATTATCCAAAGTCTCAGTCAACTACTACTATTGTGTCCTGCAGGAAAATTTACACAAGTGTTTCTGTTATCTGCCAAAGATGTGGGTATGACAATTCCAACTCTTATCTGCCACCTCCAAGCTAGCCACTCTGAAATGTTAGGGTACTGGTCCACACAACAGTCCTGTGGGTCCCTACGCGGCTCCGGTTCCCTAACACAGAAGGCGCTCTCCACAGCCAGCCGAGCTGCAATCCTTTGCTTCAGGCATTGCGGCAGGTTCTCTAAGTCCCCAAAGGCAGACTGTAGGTTCTTTTCCTCCCCCTCTACCCCTCCCCAAGCCAAATGATCCGGCAGCTCGCCCGCTCTGGGTACCAAGATGGGGATGCTCCTCAAGTCCCAATCGCCCCCAAGTTTCTCGCCAGGGGCGCCGGAGGCTGGGCTCCAAGTTTGCTGGGGCAGGCAGCAGCTGGGGGCGCGGGCGGGGGGCGGGAGCCCCGAGTCGAGGTGGGAGGGGGAGGAGCAGGCGCGCGGCCCCGCAGCTACCTGGCTCTCTCCAACGCGGCCGCACGCGGGGTGCGCCGGGGGCACCGAAGGGAGCCCAGCGCGGGAGGCCGGGGACCACACAGGTGAGCCCCGCCCGCGGGGTCCCACTCCACCGGGTCCCCTTATCCCACGATCCGGCCCGCCATCCCCTCCCCCTCGCTCCTCCACCCTGGCTCCGATGCACTTTCCCAAGCCCGGAGGCGCCCTCGCTGCACCCTGTACCCGTTCTCCGCGCTCCGCTTTCTCCAAGAGAAAAAAATAAATAAAAAAAGAGAAGCAAGCAGATGCGGCGCAAAGCGGGGCGCAGGAGGGCAAGGTGAGGGCGCGGGGACTTACTCTGCCAAGCGCGGTGCCAAGCGCAGCGGCCGGGAAACCCAGGCCCGGCTCCCCGGCGCCCGGAACCCCGCGGGCGGGCAGGCAGGTCAAGCGCTCCGGACCGAACGGCGTCGGGGACAGGGACGACGACCGCACAGGCGCGCGGGTGGGGTCGGCTCGGCAGGCGCTCGCACTGCGCTCGGGCCGCGGCTCCGCGCGGCTCGGCTCCCGGCTCCCCTCTGGCTCCTTGGCACCAACTCCGGGCAGTCACATGACGCCGGCGCCGCTCGCTCTGCGAGCCTCCCCGGGGCTGGCGGGGTAAGTAGAGGCTGGGAGCCGGGGTGGGAGGGTCAGGGAGGGGCAGCGGGAGCCGCCGCAGCCGCCGGGGCTGGGAGGGGTCCCCACCCACTTGGGTGGAGGCAGCCGCCGGAGGGGTCGGCGAGTCACTGGCAAACACGCACCCCGCCCTGCCCTTCCCCGCCCCCGCCTCCCGCGCCGCCCCCGCCCGCGCCCCGCCCAGTCACCCGGGGCCGGCCTGACAGACACTCATTATTCCCCGGAGCCGGGCGCCGCCCCGCCGGCTCGACCTGTCCCGCGAGGCGCGGCGCGGCCTCGGGGCTGGGCGTGAGCAGCCCCCGCCCGGCTTCTCCACCCTGGGCCTCCACCCGGCCGAGCGCTCCGCCCCGCGCCCTGCTCCCAGAGCCCGCGCCCCGCCCTGGCCGTCCGGGCCGCCCCGCTGCCGCCCGAGCCCTGGGGGGAAGGAAGGGCGGCGCTGGCCGCTCGCGGCGTCACACAGCTCGCGGCCCCGTAGCACCGCTTCCAAAACACACAGCCCGGGCTGGCTGCGCAGCCGAGGAGGGGGAGCGGAGATGTCAATCTCTGGCTCCCGCGGGAAGGGCGGCCCCTCCCGGGCGGAGCGCAGGAGGGCGGTGGAGCGGGGTGTCGCGGCGGAGGACGCGAGTCCCGGGCGTCGGAGAGCGCGGTGGCTCCTAACGCGCTCGCTGCCCAGGACACAGGGTCGCGCTGCTGCCTTTGCGCTGGCGCTCTGTGTTCCGGAACTCTGGGGTCGCTCTTGTCCTTTCTCCTGCCCTGCAGGGGTGACCCCGGGGGCGCCTCCAGCCCAGAGGGACTTTTCTTGGAAAGGTGGAGACCCCCGGAGGCGTGCAACTCCCGCAGGCCCCGCCTGCCCCGAAGCAAAAAAGCGGCCGTGGCTCTGCACTGCTGCCAGAAAACTTAGCAAACTTCGGGCAGATCCTCCTCCCACCTGGAGCGAGAGCTCAGGCTGGCCCGGGGCTTAGCCCCGCGACCTTTCCTTTCACAGCTTTAGAAGGCCAGCAGCCTCCAGGCACTTTTCTGTCCGAATCAGACCCGTGCAAGAACGATTTCGCGTAGCTTGGTGCGAGAGTCTGATGCCTTTGAGTTTCATTTTTAAAACAGTATTAATGTAATAAGGAACGCAATAAAAAGAACAAAGGACAAATTGGTTCAATTGTTTTAGTTTTGTGTAATGTTTTAAAACAACCCGGCTTCAGTCTGTGGCTTGTTATTGCTTCAAGATGTTTTAAAGGCCCTTTAAGTTCACCATTCTCACTTTGATGCCTCATCCAGGCATGGTACTACTTAAAACGTAGTGATACATAGATTCCCCGTTCCTTAATAAAACTGCACAGTACAATAAAACTAGAACCCGGTAACATCCAACATTGAAATTGCCTGTCCCGAGGAGACCCTGAATTCACTGGTTCATATACCTTTGTAATATCCTCTATTAAAGTGTAAGTGCTGGGGGTCTTGGGTGGTTTATTTGAGTAAAATACGCAAAGAAAAAGACAGTTGATTTTTGTGTCGTTTGTTAATTGCTTTTCATTGGTCACCAACCATAAGCAGTCTGCATGAATGGCCTGAGTCTGAATGAACTGAGACAGATGCAATGACTATGGAATTGTTTCCCAAGCTCATAGTAGGTGCTCAAAAAAAAAAAAAAAAAAACAGGTTTCTACTCAAGGGGACATGGGGTGATGAAAACTTGAAAATCCATAACCATAGTACCCTTCTATTGTTCACATGGACATGGGACCATAGAAGGGTAAAGTTTCTACTGTTGGGCAAAAAGAGACCAGATAAGAAGGCTTTGGTGTGGGTGTGGTTGAGGGTGGGGGACTAACAGTGAGCACTTGTCTTGGGTGGCTCCTGGGAAGGTCAACTCAATACCCAAATTCGTCCCTCCAGTGCCGAGTAGCTCCGGGAGTGACGCAAGCCCTGCTAGGTGGGCAAGTCAGAACTGCCGGAAGTCATCCTGAACTCTTGCCCCTCCCTAGCAAGTCACGGAACCCTCTTCCACCCTCACCTACTCCATGCCACTACCCTGGTCCACCCTGATGCCGCAGTATCTCTCCTGTTTGCCGGGTGGCTAACCATGTGGGAAGAGAATGCAAGCCTGAATGGGCCCTTGGGTAACTCAGTTTAGCCTGAAGTTCAACCTTTCTGTCTCCACTGATGGGTTCCTGTGTTAGTTGCTTTTCTACTTCTGCATTAAAACTCAACGACCAAGCTAACACAGAGAAGGAAGATTCATTTGGGGCTTATGGTTTGATGGCCATTGTGGTGGGAAAGTGTGGCCGCAGGTAAGTATGGCAGCAGGAACAGCCGCGAACTCACATTTTGAACAGCAAACAAGCAGAGAACTGGAGATGGGGAGAGACTTGGACCTCCAGCCCACTCCCCAGTGATGCACTTCCTCCATCGAGGCAGCTCCCGGACCTCCTCCCCAAAATAGCACCACCCACAGAGGGCCAAGGACTCAAATGCTTAAACCACCACATCCCACTCCCTGGCACCTCTAGTCCGCGGCCATGTAATGATGCAAAATGTATCTAGTCCAACTTCAAAAGTCCCCATAGTCTCAACGCCATTTTCAAAAATTCTAAACTCTGTTCTGAGACTCCAGGCAATCTCTCAGTTGTAACCTCCTGTAAAATCCAAAAGGAAATGACGTACTTCTAGCGTCCAGTGGCACAAAACCTATACATCCATTTCAAAAGGGAGGGATGGAGGTGTGGAGAGAAAACACTAGAGCAAAGGAAGTGTGGAGCCCAGCAGGGCAAACTCCAAAGTTGTCCACCTCCTTGTGTGATGTCGCCGCCCTTCCAGCTTTGCTGCTGTACATGTTCTTCTCTCTTGGGTTCCTCTATTCCCTATGGGCAGCTCTCCTTGGCAGATTTCCCACAGCTCTGGCATCTCCAACATCTTGGGGTCTAAATTGTAACTGTGGCCTCACTTCCACAACTTCACACACTAGCCTTTGAGGGCCTCCACAAAAGGACTCTTCTGCCATATGCCTGACTTCAGTGGCTCTCTGAAACCATGTAGAAAGATTCTATAATCCCTTTACTTATATCTCCTTCATGACTAAAGCCAGGATCTCTTGTGGAATATTCCTTTACGCGGTGTGAAGATGTGTCACTGTGACTGGTTTAATAAAGAGCTGAATGGCCAACAGATAGACAGGACTTCTGGGGACAGAGAGGTCTCAAAGAAGAAAGACAAAAATTGCCAGCCAGACACAAAGGGAGCAAGACATGCAGGAAGAGAGGTAAAAGCCATAAAAGCATGTAGATGAATAGAAATGAGTTAATTTAAGTTGTAAGAACTAGTTAGAGCTGGGCTGTGGTGGTGCACACCTTTAATCCCAGCACTTGAGAGGCAGAGGCAGGCAGGTCTCTGTTAGTTCAAGGCCAACCTGGTCACCAGGGTGAGTTCAGGGTTAGCCAAGGCTACACAGAGAAACCCTATCTTGAAAAACCAAGTGTGTGTGGGGGGGGACTAGTTAGGAACAAGCCTAAACTAAGGCTAAGCACTCATAATTATCAAGTCTTCACGTCTTTTTTTCTTTTACTTTTTGTGAGCTGGCAGTCCCTGTAGCATGATTAATAAAAACCCAGAGACAAATATTAGAGTTCAAGCTGAAGATCAGAAAAGAAAAGCAGCCACGCCAATAGAGAGTTCTTGGGATAGACCAAGTACTCAGACAAGCAAAGGGGCGATCCTGTCTTCAGAGTGACTGCAGACTGCCACGCTCGTCACCAAACTTCAGACTGCACTAGTCTCCCGCCTTATATTCCTCTCTCTACCCAGCCATATCACTCTGTCTCCACCTCCCTAGTCTGGGATTAAAGCTGTGTATCTCCTGAGTGCTGGGGGCACCTTTGTGTGAATCTTATTTCTCTTTTTAGGCAGATTCAATCTGCGTAGCCCAGAGAAACCGTGAGTCCTGGGGTCAAAGGTGTGTGCCACCACTCCCTGAACTCTAGTGGCTTAGCTCCGCATTCTGATCTTCAGGCAAGCTTTATTTGTTAAAACACAAATAAAATATCACTACAAGTTCTGACAAGACCCAAGCAAACAAAAAGAAAACACACACCCAGGCCCTCACAGCAATATCCTACTCCCTGGTACACACTTGGGTCTTAGTTCATTTTTCTGTCACTATGATAAAAGATCATGGCCAACACAACTTAGAAAAGAGTTTATTTTGGGTTATGTTGGAGAAGGCTGCTCATTTGTTCCCAGCCTCCCAAACCAAAAATAATCACACAGAAACTGTATTAATTACAATTCTGTTTGGCCAATAGCTTAGGTGTATTTCTAGCTAGCTCTTACATCTTAAATTAACCCATTTCTATTATTTTGTATTTTATGAGACTCATGGTTACTGACAAGGTTCCAGGGCTTCTGAGTCCTTCGGTGGGTACATGGCATCTTTGACTCCGCCTACTCTCTTTCTCCATTCTGTTCGGATTTTCTGCCTGACTTTATACTCTGTTAAGCCTTGGCCGAAAGCAGCTTTTTTATTAGCCAATGGCAATAAAACATATTCACAGCATGCAGAGGGGAAACCCACATCAGGGTTACAGTTCTAGAGGGATGAGAGTCCATCAGCATCATAGCAGGGAAGCGTGGCAGCAGGCAGGCTAGGCTACAAGGAACAGCTGGGAGCTCACATCTTAAATGGCAGACAGCAAGCAGAGAGAGCCGACGTGATGGAAGGCTTTGCTATCTCAAAGCCTGCCCCTAGTAAGGCTTTCTCCAGCAAGGCCACCCATCCTAAGCTTCTCCAGACCTCCACCAACATGGGATAGACCAAGTACTCAAATGCCCAGAAATCTGGGGGGCATCTTATTCAAACCAACTCAGTTCTCTCCCTCCCATTTAGACTCCTTTCCCCTGTTCTCTTCTCACCCTACTCGGCTTTCTTCCTATTTACCCTGCTTCCCTGGCCATTTCATGGGCTTGGGTCTCTAGGTCAGTGGTTCTCAACCCCTGACCCCTTTTGTGTGTGTGGGGGGCTTAGTGACCCTTTTACAGGGGTCATATATCAGATACCCTGCGTATCAGATATTTACAATTCATAACAGTAGCAAAATTAGTTATGAAGTAGCAATGAAATAATTTTATGGTGGGGGGTCACCGCCATGTGAGGGGCCGTCTATATTAAAGGATCACAGCATTGGGAAGGTTGAGGACCACTGCTCTAGGCGGAGAAGCCCCCTTGCTTTTTGTCTCAACTTTTTACCTCCACTTTTATTTCCCTAGATGGTTTTCTCTTTAAGACAAGACTATCTCAGAGGTATATCTTCTCCTACCACCATCCTCCACCCTCTTCAGACAAATTAAGGTGCTCCTGCTAGGTGCTCTCCAGCCCCTCCTGAGAAGAGAAAGATTGGAGATGATCTTGAACTCTGATCCTTCTGCCTCTACTTCCCAACTTCGGGCATTATAGGTATTCAAGACCATACTCAGTTCAATAATATGTGTATGGAATGTGTGTGTGTGTGTGTGTTCAGAGGCCAGAGGCTGTTCTGAGTCCTTTATCCCCCCTTCCCTTATTTTTTTTTTTTTTCGAGACAGGGTTTCTCCGTAGCTTTTGGTTCCTATCCTGGAACTAGCTCTTGTAGACCAGGCTGGCCTCGAACTCACAGAGATCCGCCTGCCTCTGCCTCCCGAGTGCTGGGATTAAAGGTATGCACCACCACCCGCCCGGCCTTCCCTTATTTTTTGAGACAGGGTCTCTCAGTGAACCTTCAGCTCATTGATTGCCTAGATGGCTGGCCAACCTTCCCCTCCCCCACCCCCCCATTCTTCTACTTCCTCACTGCTGGGATTGTAGACCTGCAGCTGTACTTGCATGGGTGCTGGAATCCAAACCCAGATCCCTTCTCTTGTGCTGTAGATACTTTACCAACTGTGCCATCTCCTTCACCCTGGACATTTGCCCTCCTGGTGCTGGAGATTGGACCCGGGCCTCCAGACCATGGAAGTCCTTTACCATCAGACTATACCCTGAACCGATAATAATTATTTGATCCATGGATTTATTGATGACTTTCAGCCATGTTGGGTTTTTGTTTGGGAGATGTCTTTCTTTGTTTGTTTGTTGTTTTGTGATTTTGAGGCTCTAGCACAGGCTTCTGCTTCCTCGGCAGGAGCTCTGCTGGTGGGTTGTGTACGCCCATTTCTCCTCCTGTAACACTCTCTTTCCTCGTCAGTGCACCGTGATGGTTCCTCAGTTGGAACGAGAGTGGAACCTCTGAGGACAGACACTGTTATTTGAGCAATATTACCTGTCCAGGGCCCGGCTGTCCAGCGACAGCTTGTCAAGTGAGTAGATAGATTGTTCTAGAAATGAGAGGAAGGGAAGGTCTTCTGAGATAAAGAAATGCAGCCCGAGCTCTATGGTACAATGGTGGCACAGAATGCGTAGGACCTGGGTTCCACCTCCACCCTGCAAAGGGGTGGGGAGAAGAGGGGAGAAGGTGCACTGAACCCTAGTACTTGGAAATAGGAGTGTGGGGAGGAGGAGCAGGAGGGAGTGCCTCTTGCTGAGTATTTGCAAGCACCAGAGTGGATATAATGCCTAAGTGGGGTCTGTCAGTTTGCTTTGCTTTGGTTTGCTTTTATCCTGCTGGGGAATCTGAAAGAACCTGTGTCTGCTGGGGAGCACTCCAGAGCTCTAGACTGAGCTGTCTGCTGGGGGAGCACTCCAGAGCTCTAGACTGAGCTGTCTGCTGGGGAGCACTCCAGAGCTCTAGACTGAGCTGTCTGCTGGGGGAGCACTCCAGAGCTCTAGACTGAGCTGTCTGCTGGGGAGCACTCCAGAGCTCTAGACTGAGCTGACTTGCTGGGGAGCACTCCAGAGCTCTAGACTGAGCTGTCTGCTGGGGGAGCACTCCAGAGCTCTAGACTGAGCTGACTTGCTGGGGAGCACTCCAGAGCTCTAGACGGAGCTGACTTGCTGGGGAGCACTCCAGAGCTCTAGACTGAGCTGTCTGCTGGGGAGCACTCCAGAGCTCTAGACTGAGCTGACTGCTGGGGAGCACTCCAGAGTTCTAGACTGAGCTGTCTGCTGGGGGAGCACTCCAGAGCTCTAGACTGAGCTGACTTGCTGGGGAGCACTCCAGAGCTCTAGACTGAGCTGTCTGCTGGGGGAGCACTCCAGAGCTCTAGACTGAGCTGTCTGCTGGGGAGCACTCCAGAGCTCTAGACTGAGCTGACTTGCTGGGGAGCACTCCAGAGTTCTAGACTGAGCTGTCTGCTGGGGGAGCACTCCAGAGCTCTAGACTGAGCTGTCTGCTGGGGAGCACTCCAGAGCTCTAGACGGAGCTGACTTGCTGGGGAGCACTCCAGAGCTCTAGACTGAGCTGTCTGCTGGGGAGCACTCCAGAGCTCTAGACTGAGCTGTCTGCTGGGGAGCACTCCAGAGTTCTAGACTGAGCTGTCTGCTGGGGGAGCACTCCAGAGCTCTAGACGGAGCTGACTTGCTGGGGAGCACTCCAGAGCTCTAGACTGAGCTGACTGCTGGGGAGCACTCCAGAGTTCTAGACTGAGCTGTCTGCTGGGGGAGCACTCCAGAGCTCTAGACTGAGCTGACTGCTGGGGAAGCACTCCAGAGCTCTAAACGGAGCTGTTACTCACCCCAGACCTAAGGTTTGTTTTGGTTTTCTTTTTTCTTCTCTTTCTTTTTATTTTTTATTATTTATTTATTTATTTAGTGCCAGGGTCTCCAAGTTGGCCTCAAACTTGCAATGTATTCATGCAGGAGGATGAATTGCAATGTCCTGATTCTCTTGCATTCACCTCTCCAGCAGTGGTTCGTACCTCACGTAAGGTTTTAGTTCCTAAACCTTTCATACACACACACACACATACTATATGTATATATGTGTGTGTGTGTAAATATATATATATATATACACACACACACACACACACACATTTTCTTTCTTTCTTTTTTAAGTGAAATGAGATCCCCCCCCCCCATTTGTTTGTTTGAGACAAAGTCTCATGAATCCTGCCCAGGTTGGCCTTGAACTTACTATATAGCCAAAGATGACCCTGAATTTTGGATCCTCCCACTGCTACCTGCTGAATGCTAGGATTACAAATGTGTGCTCCCACACCTGAGAGACTAGGGCCTTACACAGGAGTCCAAGCTAGCCTTGAACTTTTAACAGGCCCCCTCAGTCCTCTTAACACTGAGAGTATAGAATGGAATACCACGCCTGGTACTCGCTTTTCTTTTTACCCTCAACACTAGCACAGTGCCTGTCCCAGGCTTAGGTGCCCAATCACTCCAAAATAAATGCAGTCTCTCCAGCTGGCTTTTGGGGTGACAGCAAGCTGGTCTGGCTCAGCTCAGGTGGCTCGGGCTCAGTACAGGCCACCCCTTCTTGTCTTCTGCAGAGCCACAGTTGCTCCCAGGCAGTCACTGAACCCCACCCTCTTGGCTGGAGAGTAGGTGTTGTGCGACCTAGTTCTGGCCTTTGGGACAGGAAGGTAAGTACGCTAGGGCCTTGTGGGAAATGTTTTTCTTCCTCGCAACAGGAAACCCCCAGACCTACTTTGGACAGTGTGCTGTGAGGATGTGGAAGCTAAACGTACTGCAGCCATCTTGTCCCGCAGGAGAAAGGCTTTCAAGTTTCCATACTTATGCTTCTTTTCTCTCCCGTTTAGTTTTTGGTTCAGTCGTTACCTCTTCATGGGCGAGTTCCCCGCTAGCTATGTGTTTCCTTTCTGTGACAGAAACAACTCAAGAAAGAAAGGTTTATTTGGCTCCCGGTTTGAGCGAACGGCCCATCGTCGCAGGGACGGCATAGCACTGAGAACAGCTAGAGCTGTGCTGGCAGAAATGCGTGGCAACTAGTCACAGCTGAGAGACGAGTGCTGGAGTTCACATCACTTTGGGGCCCCAGCCCTTGGCGCGGTGCTGCCCATATTCCGGGGGATAAACCTGTCTGGAAACACCCCCAGAGACACCCCAGCGGTGAATCTCCTAGGTGTCTCTAGACCCAGTCGGGTTGACAATGAAGATTCCATTCTTCTCCCTTCTGTCATTCACTGCCCTGTTTAAACATCTCATCGACTAAAATTAGCTTCTTCTTTTCTTGTGTACATGGTGTGTGTGTAATCCAGTTTGATAGGGGGAATCTTCTTCAATTCTCTTCCACCTTATTCTTTTGAAGCAGGATCTCAGTCAAACCCAGAGCTCACCTATATTACTAGTCTTGCTAGCCAACTTGCTGGGGAGACTCCTGTCTTTACCTTCCATGGCTAGAATTACAGGCAAGCAGCCACACCTACCCAGTATTTTTATATGGGTTCTGGGAAGCTGAGCTCTGGTCCTCTTGTGGTGAGTGTTCTAACCACTGAGCAATCTCCCCAACCCTCTCTTATTCTTTTTTTTAAATGAGGAATTTTATTGAGATAAAAAGGGATGGGGGAGGGAAAGAGAGGAAGATAGAAAGGGAAAGATAGATAGATAGATAGATAGATAGAGAGAGAGAGAGAGAGAGAGAGAGAGAGAGAGAGAGAGGAGAAGAGAGGATAAGAGCTCCTCTCTTAAAAATAAGTATTTTTTGCTCCTTAGACAAGGACCTGGGCACTTTCAGTCCTTCGTCTTTTGTAGCTCCTAAAACAGTGTCTCGCAGATGAAATTATTCCGTGGGGACCTATGGATTAATGGCTGATGGGGTGACCACACGATAACCCAGGCTCAACAAGGTGACCACGAGATAAGCCAGGCTGATAGTGACTCCAGGGCGGTAGAGCCGAGGCTCCAAAGCTTTGCTTTCTCTTTCACGCTCACACCTCATGTAGTTCCAGCTCAGGCAGCTGTTCTTGTGCAAAAAATAAACCCCCCTGAGATTTCCTCTTTCTGTTACGGTTTAGAAACTTTCGGTTTCTTGCTCAGGAAAGTTTCTCCTCCTCATCTGATGACGGAGAGTGACAAGAACAGAAGAGGGTCACGTGACTGTGAAATTGTGACACCACAGGTCCACGCACCTTAGAGGAGAAGAGGAAACTGGTTTCGAAGTAATATAGGAAATATATTGAGGGCCACCCATCTCTAAAACACTGCAGTGCCGTGGAGATTCTTTCAAGCATCTCTACAAGCCCTTATTTATCCAGCCATCCATCTGTCCAATTTAAAATTGCCAAGGAAGTATTGAGACTGAATTAGATGGCTAAGAGTTGTTTCGGCTTGTTTTGGTTTTACATAACCCAGTTTGGCCTCAAATCCTCAGTCCCCCTGCCTGTACTTCCCGAGTCCTGGGATTACGGGTGTGCAGTACTATACGTAGTTTGATGGCCAAGAGTTCTGATAAAGTTCAAACTCTGTGGATGATTCCCTGCCTGCCTGACTCCAGCAATTGCCCTGGATTCTGTTTTGGCTGAACATGCCATCCAAAGACAGTGGCAGAGAAATAGCCAGGAATGGCAGGACACAACTGAATTCCCAGAAGTAGGGTGGGTTGAGGCAAAAAAAAATTTTTTTTAGAAGTTTGAGATTAACCAAGGCAAGCTGGTGGTGGTGGTGCACACCTTTGAACGCAGCAATCAGAGGCAGAACCAGACAGACCTCTGAGTTTGAGGTCAGCATGGTCTACAGAGTGAGTTCCAGGATGATCAGGGATGCCCAGAAAAACCTTGCCTTGAAAAATCAACCAACCAAACAAAAAGATTAACAATGATTACATACTAAGTTCAAACTTGCGTGGGGTACTCCAGACCCTATCTCAAAACAATCACTCAAACAACAACAACAACAAAATTCCGGAGGAAAAAGTTTCAATCAAGAACAATAGCACAAATAGCCAAATCATTAGATCTTGGAACTAAGTAGGAGAGTTCAAACACAAAGAGGATGTAGGGAGATAGCTAAGGGATTAACATCTGGACATTCCAGATATCTAGAAAGTGAGAGTGCTGGGAATAACGTCATGAGCAACCTGAAACTCAGAGGTGAGGGGCCAAAAGGGAGACCTCTGAGTTTACTATCCATAGGTGAAGCTGTCCGTTGGGACAACATGGTCCAGAGAATTGGAAGAGGAAACTAGAGAACAACAGAGCCACTCCTGAAATTTTGACAGGGATGTTAGCAACGGGCATTGAACCTTGGTTCTGGGGATCCTGAGGGTACTCAGAACTGTGGCCACGGGATCCTGGGAAGATGATTCAGCCTCCTTCTGCCACATCTTCATTCTATAGGAAAAAACCTGCCAAGAAATGTCAAAGACCAGCCTTGATGAAATTCATACATTCCAGGGTAGGATCATGAGGATTAGAATTAAGCAAAAGGAACAGAGATATAAGAGAAAGAAACACAGAACAGAATCAGGAGGGACATTCAGTGGATACTGAGTCTGCCTCATTTATTTTCCACACACTTTTATACTTAACTCCAAAAGGGGCAGGGGGATACAACAGACTTACTTCATTAACAGGATATAAGAAAAAGACTCGAATTCTCCAACCTTTCGTCCAAGTGGAGCGGATCCACCTCTACACCCAAAATACTAATTACCCACACCCTAGGTCAGGACCTCTTGTTTGTAGCCATATCTGTTGTCAACAACTTCGAGAGAGCAAAAATAAACTCCAACTCTCTGGCTCCAGTCAAGGTGGAGCAAGCTTACTTCCGTGGCCCTCAGAAACTGCTGGTGACAGCCGGAGAGAGCTGCTTTACTGTCCTTAGAGTGGCTTCCCTGAGTCCTGATAGCGCAGCTAAACTCTGTCTTTTGTGTTTGGTTGCCTATTGGTTATTTTTTTCTTGTGAAACATGTCAGCTTAAGTGTTTATATAGCATTGAGATTTTAAGCTACCTCTGAAGGACTGGTCAGAGATATTAACATGTTATCACATGTCAGAGGGATCTGATTCATAATTCTGAAGTCAGTGACTTACACACACATAAATTTATTCTGCAGTTTTATTTCTGATTGGGAACTGAGTTTGTTCATTGCTGTTATTTCATTTATCTATTTTTTGTTTTTCAAGACAGGTTTCTTCTCTGTAGTCCTAATTGTCCTGTAACTTGATCTGTAGATCAGACTGTTCTCCAACTCAGAGATCCATCTGTCTCTCTGCCTTCTGAGTTCTGGGATTAAAGGGCTGCACCACCAGGCTCAGCAGTTATTGTTATATTAATACATAACATACTGAGCATTGTGGGTTCAATTTAGTGTGTCTGCCATAAAGCTAGATCTGCAATATGGAGATACTAAGTAGGACCTTTAAGAGATGGATGGAACCTTAGCAGTTCCAAGTTGGTTCCTGCCTGCAATTCCAGTACCAGGGAGATGCAAGTAGATCTCAAATTATAAGTCTGCTTGGGTACATGGAAAGACCCCTTTTTTTTTATTTTCAAGACAGGGTTTCTCTGTAGCTTTTTGGTTCCTGTCCTGAAACTAGCTCTTGTAGACCAGGTTGGCCTCGAACTCACAGAGATCCTCCTGCCTCTGCCTCCCGAGTGCTGGGATTAAAGGCGTGCGCCACCACTGCCCGGCTTGTTTTGTTTTTTTAAGTGTGTGTGGGGGTACAAAAAAAAAAAGAAACCAAACAAGAGCCCGTGGTTGGTGGCACACACCTTTAATCCCAACACTTAGGTGTCAGAGATAGGCAGGCAGATCTGAATCAGCCTCTGGTACCTAGCTGTATGAGACCACACACCCATTTCAATACATATACACAAATATACACCCAACACACATACAAAAAATGAAAGAGGAAAAAAAAGATATTATGCCCGTTATAGTGGCTCATGCCTATAATCCAGCACTCAGGAAGCAGAGGCAGCAGGCTAAGGCGTTAGAGACTCAGAACAAAGAAATGACTGTTGAGGTGGTTCAGCAGGTAAATGTGCTGGCCACATGTTTGGTTGGAACCTCCAGTTCACCCCTGTATGATCGGGAAGCCCCTTCCTGTTTCTCTCTCTATCCAAACCCCACCCGCTCAGAGTCTCCCAATGAAGGGAAGACACCAAAAAGCTCCAGTTCCACATTCTTGGTGGCTACAGCAGCTTCCTCCCCTGAAGTTGCCAGCTCCAAGTCCTCGCCTAAAGCCCTCAACTTCTGACCATACTTGGGCGTAAACCCAGTGTGTGGACATGAACGCATTGTCATCCCTTGCTTGCAACCTGTAAAGTCTCTGTGCTTTCATTTGTGGGCATGCCTTCTCCAGTCTTGATCTCTAGGACTGGAGAACCCACCCGGGAGCTTTTTTATTCAATAAGCCTGTTGTTATACTTTTTCAATCAGCTGGATCCAGCTTACTATGTTGATGGGGGAACATTATCAGGGGGCAGAAAACTGATTACCACAAAACCCTGGTGATCTGAGCTCAAGCTTGGGAAACTATGGTAGGAGAGAAAAATCTCCCAAAAGTTGATTTTTGACCTCTGAACATATGTTGTACATGACAAGTATTTTGAAAATCCCTGGTTTGGGGGTTCCTCTGTTGATGCAATAAGTCAAACTGAATTAATAAGACCAGATTTAATAAACAGAGCAAAGCAATTCCGTGGTGACTCTCAGAAAGACAGGAGAGAAATCTCATGTGGTAGACCTGGGGATCAGGTCTTAAATACCCTGTAGGTGTGGTCTTGAGTAGCTCTGCGGGAGGAACTGATCCTTGGTGGGCTTTTTGAGGGGCAGGCTTTCTGGAATGGGAGGAGTGAAACCAGGGCGGAGATTCCCAACAGTGCACTCAAGTCACACACACACACACACACACACACACACACACACACACACGCTAATAATATAAGTAAAATGAATTTTAAAAGAAAAAATAATAAATAACATCATTGAATAAGCAACACCTATAATGTGCACATATATTTCTTGTTCTATGATGCTCCTACTCATTAAAACCCATTTTTTTGTTTTGTCTTGTTTTTGAGACAGGGTTACTCTGTGTAGCTCTGGCTATCCTGGAACGTGCTATGTAGAACAAGCTAGCCTTGAATTCAGAGATCCACCTGTCTCCTGAGTGCTGGTATTAAAGGCATGTACTACCCCTGCCTGGCTTTCAACAAACCCATCTTAAACTGTTCCTAATAAGTTGGAGGGGCAGTGAATAATTCACCTAACCTGCCAAGCGAAGTCCTTGGAGGACTGTCACTGCATAGCATAGCCAGAGCACATCCCGTGGCCCATCACCAGCCCCAGGTGAGATTAAAATATAAAATTTAATTTCCACAGAATGTGTTTGCTTTTTATACCATTGTAAAGTATATCTGTCATGGTTCTTGAGAGTAATAGAACTTATAAAATGAATCTCTATTCATTTTATGTATATGTATATTGTATATATATAAAGATTATGTGCAAAATTATATATGTGTGCATATATATATATATATATATATATATATATATATATAGAGAGAGAGAGAGAGAGAGAGAGGGAGACAGAGAGGGAGACAGAGAGAGAGCGACATTAAGGTGTGTCTTCCTACCTTAAAGATCCAGATTAGAAGTGAATCTTTCTATTTCAAATTAAATAAAAATTCCACCACTTTTAGATGTTGTTTCAAACTGACAACCAAGAATAGCCAACACAAATCCATTCCTTGTCAATTGAACACACACGGTCATATCTCATTATACTTCAGGATGGTGGGAAACATGGCAAAACCGATGGATCCCATGATCATGGGCCCACCACGGCACTTCTCTGAAGTGAGTTCCTATTGAGAGCTGTGAACCTCCAGATCCTGAATTTCTTGTAAACAACTTGGTTTTCCCTGATCTGAGTGCCTACAGCTGCTCTGAGCACGAGACCCTCAGGAGTTCCTGATGGCGGGGGAATGGTTTCTGGTACATTTGGCTGGGGCGTGGCTATCTCTATATAAGCTTCCCCTGAACACAATAAAGGGGGCATTCTGGCATCAAGGATGACCTGTGTCTCTGTCTGTGAGTCTTTGTGTGTTTCAGTCTCCAGCCCCTTGCCCAGTTCACTAACTGTATGGGGGCACATAGAGCACAGACGGGCATGGTGTCTTCGTCAGAAACAATACTGTGTGGAATTCCATGGTGGTGGATTTGGCATTCAATAAAGTCTGTGCACTGGTGGTTTTGGCTGAAGCATCACAGACAGGAGAGGCAAATCCATAACCAGAATAAGGATCGACTCCAGTAAGGACAAAGTAATGTCCTTTCCACGGGGGAAGTGGTCCACTGTAGTCAACGTGATACCTAGTCACTGGCTTGTCATCCCAGGGAATGGGTCACCCCAGGAAATGGTGCCTTATCGGGAGCTCAAGGTTGGTCTGTGCTATAGGCAGATCTGGCACACAGCAGCAGCTGTAGCTGCTATGAGTAGATGTCTATGTCATCAAGCGTAACCCCATCTCTGCCACCATGGCCACTTCATACATGGGCCCATTGGGCAATGACAACCTCAAGAAAGGCTGACTGTCCACAGAGCATCTTTTGATGAGCATTCGCACGGGACACAAGCATCTTAACATCCTTCACCATCTCATAGGAGAGACCTACCCACATACTTCTTTTCCAGATGTCTTTCTCTCCAATTTCCAATCACGCTGTTTCCAAGCTCCTGACCATCTGGTCAGTCCACTGGCTACAGCCCATGAATCAGTGAACAACTGCTCGTCTGGACATTTCTCCCACCAAACAAACTATATAACCATGCATACTGCCCAAAATTCTGCCCACCATGAAGAATTCACCAGTGTCTTTTAGGGTCGTCCCAGAACGGGGCTGTCATGCTACAGCCGCCCACTTCTGAGTGGTGCCTGCATGTCAGGCAGAGCCATCAGTAAATCAGTAAGTCAGCCGATCCCAGGGAACAACCCACGACCCTATGGGTGAATGCTTGGCAGCAGATGGCATTATAATGGGAGTAGAAACCATAGGCATTTGGGCAACTTCTTCATGTAACTTGCTTGTGCCTTTAGGACCTGTATATATGGGCCTGATCACTTATGTACCACTTTCATTAGATAGTAGATTGCTGCTGTGCACGTCTTACTTGATGGCTTGTTGGGTCAGATAACACACAGCTCATGATGGGCAGCCCAGGTCACATGATAACTTGGTAGCCCATTGCCAAACTTTCAGTTTCTACTGAGGCCCAAGGGCAGGTTCAGAGTTGTATGTCAAAGGGAGAATAGTTGTCTGCAGATGATGCAGAGAATTGTTCCAAAATCTGAAGGATTTCTGATATGATCCACCTATAGGGGCCTGCCGGAGACTCTGAACAGCATCCCTACCTGCCTCTGACCTGTCAGGTACCAGTAGGTACCAGTAGGTCTCCTGGAGCATATGGTCCAAGTGGTAGGGCAGCCTGCATAGGAGCCTGGACTTGTTGAAGAGCATTCTTCTGCTCCAGGCCCCACACAAACCTTTCCAAGTCTCTTGGTATATGGGCCAGAGGAGCACAGCCAAGTGAGAGATGTGCTGTCTCCAGAATTCAAAGAGGCCAGTAAATGTTCTTCTTTCTGGGTGGTGGGAGGGGCCAGGCGCAATAACTTATCTTTCACCCTAGAAGGAGTGTCTCTGCAGGCCCCATACCAGCGGGCTCCTAAGAATTTCACTAAGATAGGAGGTCCTTGAATTTTGGTTGGATTTATTTCCCATACTCTGATGTACATATGGGTTATGAATGAGTTCAAAGTGATTGCTACTTCTTGCTTACTTGGTCCAGTCAACATAATATTGTTAATATAGTGAGCTATTATATGTTTCTGGAAGAGGCAATCAAGATCTCTTCTAACTAGGCTATGACACAAAACTGGAGAGTTAATATATTTTTGAGGTAAAACTATAAAGGTATACTGCTGGACTTGCCAACTGAAACATACTTCTTTCTTTTGGCCCTTGCAGACAGGCACTGAGAATAAAGCATTTGCTATATCCATGGCTACACACCATGTACCAGGAATGGGGCAGAGGTCTTGATCAGCTTTGGAAAGAAAGATTGGCTGAAAGTATATGAAAATGATTGGAGTGGTTTGTCTTGATGGTTGGTGGACAGGGGAATTTTTTCTTTGCATTTCAATACTCTGATGTAGTCTTTCTTTAATGAACACACTCTTCAGAAACAAGGAAAAAAGTGTTTCTACAAAAGTAGCTAGAAAGAAGTGGGTAATTTTTGTCTAAAGAAATGCAAAATTGGTCTCTTGGAAGCACCCCAGACTCAGGCACCTGGAAAGGGGGCAAGGGAGAGGAGAGGAGGTGGGAGGTAAGAAGCCTGGATGAGACAAATATCTTTTAAGTTTTCAGCGGCCGCTTGAATGGTTGGGCCTACTCAGTTTCTAGAAACTAGAATTCTTCCTCAAAATCTCTTCTACTTGAAAACCTTTCCAAGCAGAAAAAGCTGAAAACCAGAGGAGCCAGCAAATTAGACTGAACAGAGCCCAAGTTCCTATTTTTAAAGGCACGTACTTCCTGGGGCCCAGGGTCTACTCTTCCTCTCTAAGTTCCTTTGCCAGGATCTATTGGGTCCAAGGCCAACAAAAGAGGAGTGGGCATTTGGGGCCATGAATGTGAGAGACCTCCCCAGTACACCGGAACACCTGCCTGGGTCTCCTCAGCTGGAGGGCCTCTAGCTCCCAGGGTCTCTCTTTCAAGATTGTTGTCTGTTATTGTTCTGAAGGTTTTCTGGGTAACTATAAGCAACAGAACTTGTTAGTTCCTCTTAAGATTGCCCACTCCTCCCCACCCTTATTTCTCACCTCCCAGCATCCTGTTTGTCTCCCTGACTTGGTTCCCCTGCCCCGCCCCTAGCCCCCACCCAGCTGCCAGTCCCCTGAGCCAGGCTTTCCTTCCCTCAGTTAATTCGTGTGAACCCTTTTCACTTTATCCTGTGTACTTAGACCAAACACACCATGCATGCGCCTATTCGGTGCTTTTGAATTTCTTCAATTTTTAACTCACTGGGCCATTTGTTTTTCTCTCACGAAAACACCTAAAGCATAGTTCGAGCTGGTGTTTGTCTCTTCCTTCCCTTCCCTTGAGATAATGTATTTATAGAGCATGGAAATGCAGGGGAATAAGAGGAAAATGTGGAAGTAAGGAAATGTGGGCAGTCATGGCTTAGATATGCAGTCTCCCTAAAAGGCTCTGTGAAGGCTTAGCGTCCAGCCGGTCAGTCCAGGCCTTGAGAGGTTGAGTGGATCACCAGTGCGCTGACCTGCTCAATGGACATTCTTATCCACAGGCTGACGGATAATCTGATGACATTGTTTGGAGACTTTCACAGGAGGGGCCTAGTTAGAGGAAATAGGTTCCTGGAGGTGTGTCACTGAGGGCTTTCTCTTGTTGTTCTTCATCTTCTGCTGAGGATGGGTCCACAGCTCTGCTCTGTCCTACCTTCACCCTTGACCCAACCTTGTCCAGATCCACAGTGAACAATGGGACAAGTGTCTGGATGGGAACCCACAAAGCTGGGGCCAGAATAAATCTGTCCTTGCATCTTGTTTGTCTCGGGAATTTGTTGCTGTTACAAGAAACTGATTAACATGGATAAATTTGAACCAAGCACAGGGCATTTTTAGTGATCTTTGCCTATTTAAAGGTATCTGGTCATGACATGGTTTGAACCATGTAACACACTGCAGTCATGTTCACATCAGTATGATATTTAGTTTATTAGATACAAAACACATTTCTTTAGAGAGAGGGAGGGAAGGAGTGTGTGCCATGGTGGACAAGGACAACTTTATAACTTTGTGAGGTTGGTTTTTTCCTTCCACTGTGTGCGGGTTCAAGGACTTAAACTGAGTTAATAAGGGTTGGCAGCAAGTGCCTGTATCTACTGAGTATTTTCACAAGCCCAGTTTATTAGATATTTTGAATGTTTTCATAGGTAGGACACAGCGGTACACACCTGTAACCTCAGCACTAAGAGGCTAATGCAGGAGGATAGCCATGAGTTCTGTCTAGCCCAACCAGTGAGTTCAAGGCAATCCCATGCTACTTTGTGAGACCTTGTTTCAAAAATACCAAAAAGTCAAACCAAATCAAACCAAATCAAAACAGCCACCAGTATTTTAGCCAGTTAGTAATCTTACATGAACTATGTTAGTTAGCTTTCTGCACTGTCATGAAATATATGAAATAGGGGCTGGAGAGGTTAAGAGCACCGACTGCTCTTCCAGAGGTCCTGAGTTCAATTCCCAGCACCCACATGGTAGCTCACAACCATCTGATATGAGATCTGACGCCCTCTTCTGGCCTGCAGTCATACATGCAGGCTGAATACTGTATTTATGATAAGTAAATAAATTTAAAGAAAAAAATATCTGAAATAATCACCTTATAATGAAAAAAGTGTTTATTTCTGTTGTCAGAAGGCAGCTTGTTCATTTCCAGCTGCCCAGACTACAAAATAATCACTCAGAAACTATATTATTTGTAATACTATTTGGCCAGTAGCTTAAGCATATTGCCAGCTAGCTCTTACATCTAGTATTAACCCATTTCCATTATTTTATATTTTACCACAAGGCTCATGGCCTACCAACAAGGTTCTAGCAGGTAGCACACGTCTTTCCACTCTCATGGCTACATGGTGTCTCATGACTCTGCCTTCTTTCTTCCAGCATTCAGTTTAGTTTTCTCCACCTATCTCTACTCTGCCCTATCACAGGCCAAGCCAGCTTCTTTATTCAATTAACCAATAAAAGTAACACATATACAGAAGAACTTCCCACACCATATGTCTGCTCAGTTTCGAAGGTCCCAGCCTGGTTTCAGTTGGGTCCTTCCTTAAGGTAGCACACCAGGGATTGTTTACCCAGAATTAAGAAGCCAAAAACCTGGGAAGGGCTGTGTGTCCCACAGTCCTCCTTAAAGATATAGGTCAGTAACTTGAAAACCTCCCACTAGACCCCACCTTTCAAAGGTGCCACCAACTCCCAATACTGTCACCTAGACACCAAGCCTTTGACACACGGGTCTCTGGGGGAAATTCAAGATCCAAACTATGAACTTCTAGACTTTGACTCAATTATTTTTTTTTACATTGTTGTAGCAAATGGGTCTGTTAGTTATATATAACCTAGCTCTTCAAATTTTTCAGGTTTATAAAAAAAATTGTGATGATTTGAATGAAAATGGCTCCTATAGGCTCATAGGAGGTGACTCATAGGTGTGACCTAGTTGGAGTAGAGTAGGTGTGACCTTGTTGGAGGAAGTCTGCCTGTATACTGCCATGCTTCCCACCATGACAATAATGAATTAAACCTCTGAACTTGTAACCAACCCCAACTGAATGTTTTCCCTTAGAAGAGTTGCCATGGTCATAGTGTCTTTTCATAGCAATAGAATACTGACTAAGAAAAAATTAAGAATATTTGTCTTTTAGGGCAATAGTCATTTTAAGAATACCAGAATAGAAGGAACAATTAGCTTTCCAGTACAAGTGAATAGATAATTCTGCACAGTTGCCACAAGATTATCACAGAAAAATCTACGTGTAAAAAAGGAAACTTTTGTCTAAAAAAAATTACATTTATTTTTTTTCCTCTATTTCTTCCTTCCTTTCTTTCTTTCTTTCTTTCTTTCTTTCTTTCTTTCTTTCTTTTTTTCTTTCTTTCTTTCTTTGTGTGTGTGTGTTTATAAGTCATACAACAATTTATGGAAGTCAGTTCTCTCTTTCTACTGTATGATCCCAAGGGATTGAACTCAGGTCATCAGAATTGGCATCAAGTACCGTCACCCGCTGAACCATCTAGATAGCCCTCTGTATCATTTTTTGAAAAAGAATAAATACTTTGAAAACTCACTGAGCACAACTTAACAGTAATTTGTTCCAGAAACAGAAGAATTTGTTCCAAACATGCAGAAAATAGTGATGGTGGAGCCCTAAGATCTCACTGAAACCTTTGGTTCCTCTGACATTATTGCAGATATTCATATAATAAAGATTTTTCCCAGATTCACTGAATGTCCATGTTTGTTTGTGTGCTTATTTGAACAAATTTTTTTTTAACACAATTTGTGTTCTTTCACTCAATACTGAAAGGCCAGGCAACATGAGAAAGCCTCATCAGAAAGGGACAGGACAAGCCTTGTTGAGGATTGTCAGAGAGACAGTCACCAGCCAGATGCAGAGTAAGCAAGATGGGAATACTTTACTGAGAAAAGGTACCACACTATGTGGCTAAACATTGATAAGAATTATAGATTAATTTAAGTTGTAAGCGATAGTTAATAATAAGCCTGAGTTAACAGACCAAGCAGTGTACAATTAATATCAGCCTCTCTGTTTCTTTAGGACTAAACGGCTGTGGGACTGGGCATGACAGAAACTTCCATCTACAAATGGCACCCAATGTTTGGCAACTACATCCACATAAAGCCTGAGAGAGCTTGGGGAGGAATTCGAGACACAAAAGAACAGAGTCAAGCATGGCTTCTTAGTAGCATTATTGTCTCAGGTGGACTCTGTTTTCTCGAGGTAAGAAGAAGCTCAGCTCCTTTAAGAGAGGCTTCCTGACTCAGTGTTAATGCAAAAATCTTGTAGCTCTTTTAAGAGGCTCTGCCACCAAACACTTAAATGGTGTTTATGAGCAGCCAATGTCAGGCATCTTGGTGGTGGCACGGAGTTGTGGCAATAAACATGGCTCCTGCCATTACCTCTGCCATGATGCTAGCCTCTCAAAAAGCTAAGGAATAGAGTAGAGGTAGCCACCAAAGCTGCAGCTTTGATCCTAGCCATATCACTTAGCAGATTAAAGACTCATGTGGTAAAAAAAAAAACGATAGAGATATACAATAAAGATAGATTCAGACAAAAAACACCTCTAAATGGTTTACAGTATGTTTAAAAAATAGGTCATATTAGAAGAGAAAAGAAAAAAGGATAGAGAAAGTCCTTTAAAAAAAAGAAAGAGTATCAGGGTATGGTAGCACATGCCTTTAATCCCAGCACTCAGGTGGCAGAGGCAAGCAGTTCTCTGTGAGTTTAAGGCCAACCTGGTTTACAGAGTGAGATCCATGACAGCTAAAGATACAGAAGAACCCTGTCTCAAAAAACCAAAATATAAAAAGAAAAAGAAAAGAAAAAATCCACATAAAGGTGGGAAATATACAGAGTCTGGATACTGTATGTTATTGTGTTGTCTTTGAATTGTTGAATGCTGAGGAAGGAGCAACAGCTGCTAAAAGACATTTGATTATAAATGCTGCTGGATTAATCTAACCTATACATTTTGAAAGTGTCTTGACTTCAAAATTTAAGGCAAAAGATATGTTACCTTGGAAAAGATATTTGGCTTTTGTTTCCACAGGAAATGAGAGGCTGTGGATTCATTCTGGGTTAAGAAAAAAAATAAGATTTATAAAGGAAGACCCTCTGAAAATTCTTCCATGGGAACAGATAGCTCTGATGATCCAATGCCTGAGAGCACCTCTGTTGCAGTTTCCTCTAAGTTCTACATCCAGAACAGCCTTAGATTGCTAGCTAAGATGATCCAGCCTCACAGAATACTCCAGTCAGGATTTGACCATAATCTTAAA
This sequence comes from Microtus pennsylvanicus, assembly GCF_037038515.1. Lineage (NCBI taxonomy): Eukaryota > Metazoa > Chordata > Mammalia > Rodentia > Cricetidae > Microtus > Microtus pennsylvanicus. The sequence continues at coordinate 36,295,952 of NC_134590.1, forward strand.
TATTCTTTGTGTCTCCATAAGATTATCAGTGCCCCCAATCAGCAGGAAGTATCCTAGAAAACTACGCCAACTTTCTCAAAAAATGGATTATGGATGCTTGTCTTTGTTTAGAATGTTGGTTACAAGTTGTTATGGATAATGGTCAGGAAAAAAATCTAAACAAAGGATATTAGAGTCATAAAAAAAAAACGGGTGAATGCTGTGAGATAATGCTCTTGTACTGTACACTGTAAAGGTTTGTCACTTGTGTTGCTTTAAGAAAACACTGATTGGCCAGTAGCCAGGCAGGAAATATAGGTGGGGTAACTAGACTAGGAGAATTCAGGGATGAGGAAAGGCAGAGACACAATTGTCATTCAGAAAGAGAGGAAGCAGCATGAGAATGCCTTACTGAGAAAAGGTACCAAGCCACATGGCTAAACATAGACAAGAATTATGGGTTAATTTAGGTTGTAAGAGCTAGCTAATAATAATCCTGAGCTAATGGGCCAAATAGTACATAATTAATATAAACCTCTGTGTGTTTCTTTGGGACTGAACGGCTGCAGGACTGGGCAGGAATGAAACCTTGTTTACAGCCACCTTTTCCCAGAGAACAAACTCTTGGCACCATCTCCCCTCAATTTCTTTCCCCCTTTGCTGTGGCATTAGAAAACGTCTTTCTGAGGTCCAGTCTTCAGGACTTTTCTATTACTAAGTAATGGCCCTCTCTCGTGAGTTGTGATGTGGATAAGAACATAATTAGCCTTGCTTCTTAAAGCCGCTCTTTTCTTCTGTACATAGAGGACAAGTATGCCCACATACTTAAAAAAAAAAAAAAGTCCTAGAAGGTTTAATCTAGTCTGTTTGGTCCAGAGACCTGACAAAGCTGTGTAGAACTCAGGCAAAGTGGAGGCAGTGTGGGACACCCTTCCTGATAGTGTGACTGATTATGTTATTTCAATTCCAGATAACAATCTCTCTATTCCACTGTCTGTGGAAAGGAGGGAAGGAAGGTAATGTTGAGTTAGCTTATTTTAAAGAAAACTTTTCCTGTGTTATTGTTTTTCAAAAGTGTATCAGATTTTCTTTTCCAACAGAAAATTGAATGCACATCCCCCCAATATTTTAGAATTTGTTTTTAGACTTGATGTTATACTCCTGCAACTTGAATTTTCCAACTAATTGAACCTCTAGCCGTCATTTATATTCTTATGAGGGCAAGGGCTTCATCTTTTGTGTGTTTTTTGTTACAGCTTTTATATTTAACAGGCAGTTTTATATTATTTCCTTTACCATGGATTTTTTTTTGTTTTTTGTATTTCACAACAGGATTTCTCTGTGGCTTTGGAGCCTGTCCTGGAACTAACTCTGTAGACCAGGCTGGTCTCAAACTCACAGAGATCCGCCTGCCTCTGCCTCCTGAGTGCTGGGATTAAAGGTGCGCGCCACCACTGCCCGGCTTGGATTTTGTTTTTAAAATAGCCTTGCTATCACAAAGTCTCAAAAAGTGGGAGGGGGTATGGTAGGGGAGCTTAGGAGTCAGAGTTGTTCTCAATGGAAATCTTTACTAAAAGGTAAGAGGTTAATATGATCAAAAGAAAAACTGGAGTATGCAAATTGCCTTTTAAAGTTAATGGTCAGCATCCACAGAAAGGATGTCTGTGCTGCCACTGGAAGAGTGCTTGTTTCTATGTATATATTGACACGTTGTCACATATCACTTGCTTTGGAACGTTTGAATTACATTCCTAAAAATGCAAAATTGATCGGCAGTAGTATATTGTTTAGATCCTTATTTCCCAAAGAGATGCTATAACAAAATATTCCATTTCAACTATAATAAAATTCCATACAAAATGTTCTCTTATATCGCACTAAAAGGAAGAGAAAGTTACTCAGGATTAGGTGAAAAAGAAGTCAGATTGTGATATACCTGCCTCCGAGGCTAGGAACCCCCTCACTGGCCCCAATTATCTGAAATTTCAGTTATTGCATGGATGCCATTCAGCACAAAGAAACACACCGAGTCTTTTCAAGGTCATGTGAAGGTTAAGGCAAGTTTCCGGAAGCAACTGGAAAAACATCACACTAATTTTTCCTAGAAGCTCTGCCCTGAATCCAGAATTCTCTTATGTGGGGCAGTTTTAGTCAGACAAAGTGAAACAGGAAAAGCTGACTACCAGAAGAAGAAAATTTCACATGAATTAATTTCCTCCAGTATGTCTTCTACTTAGCGGCATAAGTATCCTGCAGGTGCCTGCCGAAGGCCAGAGAAGCAGAGTTCATACCCATTCTGCATCCTGCACCTTACCCGATTATCTCAGGCAAGCACCTACTCAATGAGAAAATGACAGGAAGCTTTGGCCAAGGAAATTCCAGTGTGGTGGTTCTAATGAGATGTTGACTATAGTGTCAAGCATCTGAATGCTTTGTCCATAGAGGGTGGTGCTCTTTGGGGAGGTCAGGAGGTGTGGCCTTGTTGGAAGAGTTAAGTTCCTGAAGGAAGGCTTTGCATCGTAAAGCTATGCACCATTCAGGTTTGCTCTCTCTTCAGTGACTGTGTCAGAGACCTGAGCCCTTGGATTCTTTCAGCCTCCAGTCACCATGCTTGTCTGCTGTCACACACATGATGACAGTGATGGATTCTTATCCCTCTGGAAACATAAACTCAAGTCTTTCTGGAAGTTTCTTTGGTTTGGGTATTATATCACAGCAGCGGAAAAGTAAATAATACAGAAGTTGGTACCAAGGAATAGGTGATTGCTATGACAGACCTGACTATGTGTTTTTTTGAGGAATATGGAAGACTTTGAGATGTTAGACTAGAAAAGGGGTTGAAGGCTGGAAGTGAAGCTTAATGGGCCATCCTAGGAGTCTGGAAGACAGTAACACTGAGAGAGACGCAGACTGTGGAAGCCCAGCTTAGGAGATTTTAGATGGAACGGAACGATATTAGCAACTGGGCTGGAGACCGTTTTTTTTTTTTTTTTTTTTTTTTTTTTTTTTTTTTTTGTGATGCATTGGCAAAGTATGTGGCTGCTTTCTGCCCTTGTCCTAAGAACTTCTCTGCATCCAAATTAAAAAGTAACGGCCTAATTTCTTCAGTGGGGAAGATTTCAAGATAGCGTAGTACAGATTCTGCAGCGTGGTTATCAGTAATCACTCGTCAGCAGGTCTGCAATGGAAGAGAAGGGAGGCAGAAAGAAACGCAAACACACAGACGAGAAAAGGGAAACCAGAAATTCTAAACATCGCAGCTGAGGCTTGTGCTGAAGGGGAGAAGGAGACTGAGGAGGAGCCAGATCTGTACTGGAAGAAAGGGAGGGGTACCCTTGGGGCAAGAGCCCACCCAGCTAAACTTCCAACTTGTGGAAGGAAAATGCTCGAGTCATTTTCTGCTTCTGCTGAGCAATGATAAACAAAAGCTGCTGGAAAAGTGATGAAGAGAAAGGGGTCCAGCCCAAGCCGGCAGCCGTAAAGGGCGGGGTCATCTCCAGGCTGCTAGCATTAGAGTCATAAAGGATGCACAAGTGAGGAGTTCTGGAATCTTCCTCCACGGTTTCAGAGAGCTGCTGAGGCCAGGCATGTGGCAAGACAGTCCCTGCCCAAAGGCCCTGGAAGGCCGTGGCGTGAAGCTGTGGAAGTGCAGCGTGGGCTATGTTGGAGACCACAGGATGCTGAAGATCCTGGAACCATGAGATGGATATCTGCCAAAGAGAGCTGCAAACAGGGAGTGGAACCAGCTCAAGAGAAAAAGGCATGCTTCAGGCATCAAAATGAGCAGGGCAGAGACATGGAAGCCCTTTGACATAGAACTAGTGAATTTGCTATTTGCCCTGCTGGGGTTTGGTTTTGCTTTGTTCCGATATTTCCTCACTATGCATGCCACCGTTTCTCCCTTTTAGACTGGTAATATATATTCTGTGCCATTGTGTGCTGTAAGTATGCAATTACTTTTTGATTTTATGGAGGCAGGCTTACAATTGAGAGATTACCTTGAATCTCAGAAAAGATTTTGGACTTTGATTGTGAAGGACTGTGGGGACTTACAGAATTTCACACGTGCATTTTGTATTACGATATGGCCACAAGGCTACGGGGGTCAGGGAGCAGAGCATGGTGGTTTGAATGAGATGTCCCCCGCACCCCTCCCCAGGAGTCTCAGGCGTTTGACTCCTTTGTCCCTAACTGCTGGTGCTCTTTGGGAGGTTGAGAGCTGTGGCCTTGTCACTGAAGGAGGCCTTTGAAGTTCTGAAGCCCACATACAGCTCCAGTTTGCTTTCTATGCGTCCTGCTTGTGTGTAGAGATGTGAGCCCCCAGCATCCAGTTTTCATGCCTGCCTGCTGTAATGTTTCCCTGACGTGATGGTGATGGATGCTTATCCCTCTGTAAGCCCAAATAAGCCCTTCCTTGTTTGTGGCTATTTCTTTTAGGCTCCTAGCCAGCTCCCAAACCGTGGTATGGAGACTTCTTTTTGGTTATGAATGTTCAACCTAACTTAGGCTTGTTTCTGGCTAGCTCTTTTTTAACTTAAATTAATCTGTTTCTCTTTATCTGTCTTTTGCCTGGGGGCTTTTTACTTTCTGTATTTCTTACTTTTCACGATTTCTAGTGTCTGGCTGGCAGATGCCTGGTTTCTGGCCCCAGGGTGTCCCTCTCCTCCTTGTTCTCTTCTTTCTTCTCCCTTCTTAAGTTCCTCCTTTTACTCTCGCTGCCTGCCAGGCCTGCCTACCCTTCCTCTGCATAGCTATTGGATGTTCAGCTCTTAATTAGACCAATCAGGTGCCTTAGGTAGGCAAGGTGAAACAGATACAACACATCTTTACATAATTTAACACACATCCTTACATTAAACAAATGCAGCATAAACAAATGTAACCCACCTGTACACAGTTAAAGTAATATTCCACAACATACACAAGTGTAGCACATCTTTGTCCAGATAAAATAATGTTCCACAACACTTCTTCCCAAGTTGCCCGGGTGATGATGGTGTTTTAGCACAGCAGTTAAAAAGTAATGACTACACCCAGCATGAATCAAGACATCATTCAAAAGTAGGGCCGAAGGTATCTTCACCTCACAGATGTTAAGGGCAAGGCCACACTTCTCGGAGGTCACAGCACGCCAGGTGACCATACGACTTTAGTTCTTTACTTATTTGTCCTGTGACCTTAAAGAGACTTGGATTGATGCTTCTTAGGTTCTTCATACAGCGCTGGACATGAATCTGCTCTATAGCTGGGGCTGGTGTCGAGCTGATCCTGTAGCTCCAAGTAGACCAGTGGTTTTCAACCTGTGGGTCGTGACCCCTTTGGATGGAGGGGGTCAATGACCCTTTCACAGTGGTCACCAAAGACCATTGGAAAACATAGATATTTATATTATGATTCATAGCAGTAGCAAAAATACATTTCTGAAGTAGCAAAATTTTATGGTTGGGGGTAATTGCACCATAAGGAACTGTGTTAAGGGGTCACAGCATTAGGAAGGTTGAGAACCACTGTTCTAGGCTTTTCACGTGCTTCTAGAAAAAAAAATCTTGCCAATGTGATGACTTGTGCCTGTAACCCCAGCACCCAGAAGGTCAGTCAGGAGGCCTCTTGTGAGTTCAAGGCCAGCCCAGCTTGGGCTACTTAATTCTTCAGCCAATCTGGGCTATGGTTTGAGACTCCAGCTCAAAAAACAAAAACATGACACACAAGTAAGAGAGAGAGAAGTGGTAGGAATGAATACGTGAATTCAAAAATGCGTAGTCTGCAATTAACTTCCTTTCCTCTTTCCCTATAGAGTCCTTTCTGGATACTTGAAATTCATATCATGCCATCCAATATTTAGCTAAACCCCAAGGAAGGACTCTGCCTTTGCCTCTGTAGCTCCATGTAAACTAGTCTAACGACAAGTCTCCTCTGGAAAGTCTGAAGGCTGTGTGCGCATCTCAGAACATTCTCCCTATCAAAAGGCAGGTGGAGAGATGGTCCCTTAGAGTCATGATGGAGCAACAAAGGCCAGACTGAAACTGTGAACTATAGAGTACTGGAAAACAGGAGAAAGTATGAAACCATTGTGTTCATACATTCTACATGGAACCCTGACCCCAAAGAGGAAAGAAATATGCAACAAAAGCTCCATTTTGGCTTTCTGCCTGGAAGCTCTTTCTGAATTTTAAACTCAGGAAGGAGCAAACAAAGAAGATCCTGGTAGCCTTACTGAAGAGATATGAGCTAGACCAGAGTTGGAGGAAGCCAAGGTGGCTAGAGGTAGTCAAATAATACTGTACTATTTCATGTATAATGCCAAAGTGTTACAGCTATAGGACGTGTTTTTTTTTTCCATCCTGACTTTCAACATATTACCAATCATTTTACCTCTATATAGTTGATAAATCTCAAAAGCACATTATTAATTTTACTTTACATAACCAGTTGGGTGAAGTTCTGAGAAGGAAAGGCTATGCAGTGGTGGAAAAAAGCTCAACAAATATGAACTGCATAGGCATCTTTGATGAGCACTAGACCCAACTCTATAAAATGACACAGTGCAGTTAGGGCAAAAAGACTGATAAGCACACAGGAAGTGGGGCAATGTTTAGGTCTGCCTAGCCCCAGGAGAGGCCTTGGAACGATTATTGGAAATTCCGGGATCATGTGTTGGTAAGTAAATCAGAACTATCTGTCTTTAGAGTAAAGTATACTGTAGGCCAGGGGTGGAATGACTGAGTCTCCTTTGGAAAGTTTTTCTAAGATTTATAGAGAACTAATACTTTATGCTTTGGCGGGGAGAGGGGGGTCTGATGGTCTCTGCCATGCTCATCAGAGTGAAGGCCATCGTAGACATTACAGAAGTGCTTGTTTGGGCTGAGTTCCTCTGATGATTAATCTTGCTGTCAACTTGATTAGACTGAGAGATACCTAGAGTAGTGAGCCACACCACTGGGTGTGTCTGAGAAGCAGTTCCGGAGAGAATTAACTGGCTGGGGTGGGGGGGGAGACCTACCCTGAATGTGGCTATGAGTCCAGTTCTTCAGAAGTAGAGGCAGAAAGATTAGAGTTCAAGCTCACCATTAACTAAATAGTGACTACAGGAGAACCTATTTTAAAAAACAAAGTAAATTATTCAGTCAAGATCAAAATGATAACCAGATGGAACTATGAAACACAGCACAGCAGAGAAAGTAAACATGTGGGCAGACAGAAAAAAATTGTTTTGTCAGTTTTGAATCTATTGAAAAGTTAACTGGTTATGTAAAGTAAAATTAATAATGTGCTTTTGAGATTTATCAACTATGTGGAGGTAAAATGATTGGTAATATGTTGAAAGTCAGGATAAAAAAAACCCAAGTCCTATAGCTGTAACACTTTGGCCTTATAAATGAAATAGTACAGTATTATTTGACTATTCTGAACTAAAGTGGGTAGTATAAAGTACAAAGTAGTCACCAAAACCCATAGGGGTTTATATATGCAGATGCTCCTTACTTGGAGGGCTTACTTCTCAGAATAACAGAGTATCTTTTGGAGTATGGGTCATTTCTCTTTATGATTGCCTGGCTGTGAAGTTCTATGTATTGCAGCTGGCAAGCATCACAATATTGTTATACCACATCATGGAGGAAAAGATCAAAATCCCAAATGTAGTTGCTATTGAGTATATATTGTTTTATCACCATTGTAAACTAAAAATGTAAGTTGAACTGTTGTAATTTGTAGACTGTCTGTACATACCTGTGTACAAAAACTTGTGGGATATAGCTAAGGCAGTGTGTCCAGGGAAATACATGGAGATAAAATTGAATACTAAAAGGAACCAGATAATTTAAAACAAGCATGAAAGAGGGAAAATGTAATAATTACAAATGAGTCAAATAAAAATCTATTAGCAAATAATTGATTTAAACTCAGACACAGTGATCATTATATTAAATGTAAATGGTCTACATACTCCAATTAAGAGTCCGGTTGTTGGGGTGTCAAAAAAAACCAAGTAATATTCAAAGAATACAAGAAAATCACTTTAAATGTACAAGTCAGATGCAACTGAAAGAAAAGCAAAAGATATGTTATACAGATATCAATTACAAGAAAGCTGGACTGGCTATATTAGTATCAGGCAGGGAAGACAATAGAAAAACATTACTAGGAATCACAAAAGAGTTTTCATAATGATTAAAGTGTAAATTCCACCCCAAAGATAGGGCACACGTAACTTTTTGTTCATTCTAAACACAATGCAGCTTTAAAACATATGTAGCAAAAGCTAACAGTACTGAAAAATGGCAAATGCAAGCAAACATTCTATCACTGAGCTACAGACACAACCCCTCATCAGAAGAAGCTTTAACAGTCTACAATTACAGTTGCAGATTTCAACACTTTTCACTAATAAGGAACAAAGAAATAAGACAAATCAACAGGCATATAGAAGACTTGAACATCATCACCAACCAACTGGACCTAATTGGTCTCATCCCAAGGACATCGAAATACACATTCTTTTGAAGTTCACATGGGACATTAGCCAAAGGAGGCCGTATGTTAATCATGAAACAAGTCTAAAAATGCTCGGAAGTTTTGAAATCATAGAGTATGTCCTTTGACCATAATTAATTAAGTTAGAAATCAATAGCTGCTATTTGGAAAATCTCTACGTATTTAGGAACAGAACAGCACATTTCCAAATAACACACAGATAAAAGAAATAAATCACAAAGAAACATAAAATATTCTGAACTAAGAGGAAATGAAAACACATGTACAAAAAACTTATGGACATACTAAGGCAGTATGTCCAGGGAAATACATAATGTGAAATGTTTGTATTGAAATAGAATCATCTAAAATCAGTATTCTAAGATTTCATCTTGAAAAAAAAGAAATGAATGAATTAATCAAAAGAAAATAGATAAAAGATCACAAATATAAAAAGCAAATATCAATAAAATAAAAAAAATAGAAATGACGGAAACAATGAAAACTAATATTGGTACTTGAGGAGGTTCAGCTACATTATAATCCTCCAGCTAGAGTAGAAGGGAGAGGGCATATCATGGAGAAAATGTGCCACGGGCGCAACAGACAGAAAGACAATAAAGGAAATCTGTAGAGCATATCATGTCAACAAATCCAGCGATGTAGATCAGTCTGTGTTTTAGTCACTTTTCTGTGGCTGTGGGAAAACACCATGACCAAGGCAACTTATAGAAGAGAGTTTATTTAGACTTATAATTCGACAGGGGTAAGAGTATAATGGCAGGGAGACATGGCAGCAAGATGCTGAGGTTCAGGTCTTGAACCAAAAGCATGAAACAGAAACAGCAAACTAGAAGCCATTTGGATATTTGTTGCTGCAGCAGCTATGCTTGCTATACATTATGGGGAACTTAACATTATGGCCCACCTGCTGCAATCCAGGAATCTTGAGGAGTATTTTTTTTTAAAAAGTCTACCTACCTACCTACCTACCTACCTACCTACCTACCTACCTACCTATCTATCTATCTATCTATCTATCTATCTATCTATCTATCTATCTATCTATCTATCTATCTATCTATCTGCAATGGTGTTTCGCCTGCTTGCACATCTGTGTGTGGGGGTATCAGATCTCCTGGGACTGGAGTTACAGACAGTTGTTTGCTGCCCAACAGGTGCTGAGGATTGAAGAGCAGACAGTGCTCTTAACCTCCGATCCATCTCTCCAGCCCTTTGAGGAGTCTTTTAGGTGAACCCTGTGAGGTATGGAACATTCTTGCAGGCATATAAGGGCTGGATAAGTTTAGGCATGGAGACACTGGTTCTGTAGCTACTACAATGTGAACATAGGTCTGCCTAACATTTAAACACTTGTCTAACGCCAGAAGCAACTGTCTACTGATACAAGTGTTTGTTGGAGTTGCTCATCTTCATGTCGTGGCCTAAAATGGGCTCTCTACTTTTTCTGTTCATGATTTAGAACTGCCATCTCAGACAGAATATTGAGTAGTTTCAAGTGAAAAATACTTCCAAACTAAAGTTATGTGTATTAAATTGTAAGATTTGGTCTACTAGAGTAAGCCTTTTTGTGGTTGTTGTTATTGCTTTTCAAGACATATTTCTCTGTGGTTTTGGAGCCTGTCCTGGAACTCACTCTGTAGACTAGGCTGATCTTGAACTTGTAGAGATCGCCTGCCTCCCCGAGTGCTGGGATTAAAGGCATGAGCTGGAGACTGCTTGTTCCTTTCCCGGCTGCCCAGACCCAAATAATCACACAGAAACTATATTAATTACAACACTGTTTGGTCAACAGCTTAGGCGTATTTCTAGCTAGTTCTTATATCTTAAATTAACCCATTTCTATTAATCTGTGTATCGTCACAAGGCTGTGACTTACTGGGCAAGGTGTCGACATCTGTTTCCTTCAGCGGTTACATAGCATCTCCTTGAGTCTGCCTCTTCTCTCTTTCCATCTCTGGATTTCCTGCCTGGCGTACTCTGCTAAGCCATTGGTCAAAACAGCTTTATTCATCAACCAGTAAAAGCAACATATATACGCATATACTGAAGAACATCCCCAATCATGCATCACCCTTTCACCCCCACCCCCACCCTAAGCTTTTATAGTTAAAATTTTTGTGTAACCATGAGTGTCATGGCTTCCAAGTGGAAAAGAGTGACTTCCTTTTCTTTGGGTGGAATAAAAGGCCCCTTTCCTCCCAGTGGAGACTTAGATTTCAGTGCCACTGCCGTGACTTGATTGCACAAGGACTCATGCAAGTCTTTACACCCTGAGAGCTCTGTCATCCCAACGCTTGGAGGTGGAGGCAGAAGAGCTAAGATACACATTATATTAAAATATATGTTAATGTAGGTGATCCCTTTATTGTGCAAACTGGGAAAATTATTACTGAAGCTACAACTACACTGGGGGCAACAGAAAGAAAGGGGCTTTTCTGGGAAAATTGGATCATATGTCTCAAAGCCACTTTACCGTATTTATTTTGATACATTCTGTTATCTTATCAACTATTCTAGATAATTTAAAAAGTGCTTTGGGGGCCTGCTAAACTGTTTTCCCAAGCTCCCTAATGATTCTCTGCCAAAGCACTTTGATTCCCTCTGGAGATTAATTAGTTCATTTCAATATTCCTGGGTCCAGAAGCGCTAAATGTTATTAACATAATTATTTGCATATACAAATGTGGGGAACTCAGGCCCCAGGCCAGGATGACACCTAATCGCCAAAGCTACTGTTAATCTAACTGACTCTAGTCTTTGAGCACCTCCTTGCTGGCCAGGGCTGGCAATGGCCAGGGACTGGCTGCTGGGACTTGGTGGTTGTGTTGTAGGGGATTCACTCTAATGAAAGTGTATCTTCACAGTAGCTGAGCATGAGGTAATTCTGGAGCACATTGACCCATAGGCCATGGAAACAGGAGAAAGAAGGCCAGCAAGATGGGTGAGTTCAGAGGAGCCGCAATTCCATCTGTGCCATTCTTCAGGAGGATGCTGATGTCTTTGGGAGTGAGAGAGCTCACCGCAGAACCGCTGTGCTGCTGGCACTGTCTCACAGGCCAGTACAATGTGGGCATGGGGATGTTTCAGCTGCCTTTCCTAAACTTATCTTATGCCTCATGAGGGCATTGACAAAGGCTGCAGTCAATCTGCAGGGGGCTTGGTAGTATTTCTTTTCTTTTCTTTTCTTTTCTTTCCTTTCCTTTCCTTTCCTTTCCTTTCCTTTCCTTTCCTTTCCTTTCCTTTCCTTTCCTTTCCTTTCCTTTCCCTTCCCTTCCCTTCCCTTCCCTTCCCTTCCCTTCCCTTCCCTTCTCTTTCTTTCTTTCTTTCTTTCTTTCTTTCTTTCTTTCTTTCTTTCTTTCTTTCTTTCTTTCTTCCTTTTTTGCTTTAGAAAGGGTCTCATGAAGCCCAGGTTACCTTCCAACTTGATACGTGGGCTCTGGTTGACCTTGATCCTCCGGCATCTGCCTACCAAGTGCTGGTATTACAGGCATACCCCACCTCTACTACACTCGTCCCTACCTTGTTTTTGACACACAGTAAACATGTGCCAACTCGCTCATCTTCTTTCTTCTTCCCACCCTGCTCGCTCTGAGTCACTTTTCCCACAGCACTTTCACCTTCTATAAATGTACTACCCAGTTGACGTATCTGTGAGGTTTAGTTATCCATTTCCTCCTGCAAGAGAGCAAACTCAAATGGAGATCCTGACGTGGCTCCTAGCCCCTAAAGACGTAGCTACTGCACACATGGTAGAGTCCTGATGACTTGGCTTTGAAATGACTCCAAAGGGTTTATTTCTTTTGTAAAAATTTACTTAAATTTTATATTATGTGCAGCTGTGTATGGGAATGCACACCTGTGAGGGCAGGTACTTGCAGAGGCCGGAAGAGGGCATCAAGTCCCCTGGAGTTGGTGTTGTAGGCAGTTGAAAGCTGCCTGATATGGGTGTTAGGAACTGAACCATGAAACAGCAGTATGCACCCTTAAATGCAGAGCCATCTCTCCAGCCCTCAAGGAGCACATCTCTGTGTGTAGGCTGTAGTGGAGTTATTATCTCCAGCCCTCAAGGAGCACATCTCTGTGTGTAGGCTATAGTGAAGTTATTATCCTCTCAGATTTGAAGGAAAGCATAGGTGGAAACCTGCAAGAGATCATTTGTGATGGAATCTGCTTCCACCCTCCATTCAACAGCCTTTGATCGCTAGCTGTGGATCTGTTATCGTTGGTTAGAGAAAACGGAAACTAAAAAGTTAGAGAAAACTGAAGTTTGTTAGAGGAGACTGATAATCTAGCCCTCTGTTCCTGGAGCTGGCCTGCTGAGCGTGGAAACGGTATTGATGAGCTCTATTACTGCAAACTGGGACGACTCTTACAGGGGCAAACAGACTCCAGGAAGGCAAGAACCAGCCTGTGCTTGACTGGAGACCTGAGGGACCTTATCTTTGGGTAGAAGCTAGCTTGGTGAGGGAAGAAAGAGCAGAAGCACTCGTGCTGAGAAAAGAAAACTACAGCAGTCAGGAGTAGGAGAAAGCCTTGGTGTTCTGTGTGTGAGTGCCCTAGAGCCAGACAAAGGGGGACAGCAGCCTGGGAGAGGAAGGGAGGTGGGAAGACATGCAAAGAAGGTGACTCCTCAACTAAAGAACAGAGGGGAGTTACAGGAACTGGCTGTGCAAAGGTGACAAAAAGGTTCTGGCTGAAGGAAAGACAATGGGCTGGGGAGGGCAAGGAGGTTGCAGGGAGGCAGGTTAGGAGGTGTGTCTTAGGGTTTCTATCACCATGAAGAGACACCATGACCATGGCAACTCATAAAGGAAAATATTTAATTGGAGCTGACTTACAGGTCAGAAGTTTAGTCCATTGTCATCATGGTGGGAAGCATAGCAACATGCAGGCAAACATGGTACTGGAGAGGTAACTGAGAGTTCTATATCTGACCTACAGACAGCAGGAAGAGTGAGGAACATTGGGCCTGACTTAAGCTTCTAAAACCTCAAAGCTCACCCCTAGTGACATACTGATTTGGGATTCCCTTCTGTATGCTGTGAATGCCATTGGTTAATAAAGAAACTGTCTTGAGCCTGTGATAGGGTAGAACAGAGCTAGGTAGGGGGAAACTAAACTGAATGCTGGGAGAAAGAAAGAGGAATAGGGAGACGCCACGTAGCCTCGCCTGAGGCAGATGTTAGAACTTTACCCAGTAAGCAACAGCCATGTGGCAGTACATAGATTAATGAAGATGGGTTAAATTAAGATGTAAGAGTTAGCAAATAAGAAGCTAGAGCTAATGGGCCAAGCAGTGATTTAAATAATATAGTTTCTGTGTGATCATTTCGGGGCTGAACAGCCAGGAACCAACAAGCACCCTCCTACCACAACACACTTTCTCCAAGAAGGCTACACCTACTCCAAGAAGGTCACATATCCTAATAGTGCCACTCCCTATGGGCTTATGGGGGGATTTTCATCAAGGCACCACAGTGTGCTTTAGAGGACAAGGAGTATAATAGAGTGTAATAGAGTGAAGATGAAGGGTTGGGAAGGTTAGAAAATGAGACAGATATTAAAGTAAAGGCTGTAACTCCAACAAATAGATTGTGGTGCACACACACACACACACACACACAGAAACACACACTTATACAAGATTTTTAGTGTTTCTTTGAAGTAGACTATAAAGCATTTTCTAGGGAATAGAGGACACCCTCCATGAATGAAGTCCTAGGTGAGTGCATATTGTTGGTATGGGCATTGCCCAGGTGAGGACTTCAGGGCCTCCAACCTAAGGGGAATTGGCAAAGCTCTTTCCCATATGTGTTAGCATTTCTGGACCACCCAGCCAATGCATGTGTCATTGGTAGTCAGGGAAATGCTTAGTTAGCTAGGGCCCTATGCAGTACGGTACATCACTCCTTAATCTATGCACATACGTTATGTGGCTGCGGAAGACTCTGTATCTAAGCCTGCATGCATGTGCCAAGGCCCCTTTAAAAGCAGGCTCTCTCTCCACTACATCCTTTTCCAAGGCAAGCCTCCATGAACCCTTCTCTTTTCACCCCCTATCAATAAATTGCCACATGGGTTTGTTGTACATTGTGGTTCCTCCTCCTGAATTTTTACATCCTGACGTTGTTTCACCTCAGAGACTCAAGTCCTGAGTTCTGTTGGTAGTGGGTAGAGCTCTGGCAGAGCCCACACCCCAACCTGACCCCAGCGTTTCTGTATGCCTGTTTGTCATTTCTTTATCCCACTGCCACTTCCAAACCCAAGCCGCACTGGCTGAAGGACTTTTGTTTGTTTCCTTTCTAGGAGCAGGTAATTTCTTTGCCAGTTTTAGCTTAACTGAGTGGGATCTTGCCCTAGGGGCACTTTTCCCTTTATTCCAAAGCAGTTCTTAATCTCTATATCTCTTTCAGCACAAACCTGGGCAGTAACATTAAGTTTCCCTTCAAACGGTACAGCATGTATTTCTTTCTGCCCCACTTGCTCTTCTACTGTAGACTTGTTGAAGAGGGTTTACTAATAACCATGCAGCACAGTCGATTAGACTGTCTTGAAATCTCTTCCACCAAAGAAATTAGACCATTACTTTTTTTTTTTTTTTTGGTTTTTCGAGACAGGTTTTCTCTGTGTAGCTTTCTCGTGTGTGCCTGTCCTGGAACTAGCTCTGTAGACCAGGCTGGCTTCAAATTCACAGAGATCCACCTGCCTCTGCCTTGCGAGTGTTAGGATTAAAGGCATGTACCACCAGCATCTTGCTTAGACTATTAGTTTTAATTTTAGCCTCAGTCAAGTTCTTAGGACAAGGGCAGGAAGCAGCTACACCTTTTTTTGTTTGTTTGTTTGGTCTTTTTATTTTTGCCAAAATTTTACAAGAATGGTCTCTGGTTTACCTGCTAATATTGTTTCCCTCTGAAGCCTCTTGAGCTGGCCTCCATAGCACACATTGCTCTCAGCCCTACTGTCTTTCAAGCTCCTGCCAGAATGACCCTTCAAGCTCTACTTAACAGTGTTCAACTTCTTTTCTAGTCCAAAGCTCCAAATTCTTCCACATTCCTTCAAAGAAATCACACAGTCAGGTCTATCAAAGCAATAGCGACAACTTCTGACTTAGGTACTTTTCTATTGTTGTGATAAAACACAGTGACCAAGGCAGCATATAGGAGGAAGGGTTGGTTTGGCTTGTGGTTCCAGAACATGAGAATCCATCATGATTGGGAATCATGGCATCAGGTACCTAACATGCAGCTGGAGCGGAGCTGGGGACTCACATCTTGAATCACAAGCACAAAGCAAGAGAGTGAAGCGGGAATGGAGCATGACTTTTGAACCGGCAACGCCTTGCCCAGTTATGCATTTCCTTCAGCAAAGCCACACTTCCTAAACCTCCCCAATCAATGCTATTAACCGGAGACCAAATAGTCAAATGTTCAAGACTGTGGAGGATGTTGTATTCAAATCACCTCAATAGATAAGAATCTTAAGAAACTATCCTTGTATGAAGAAAATATACATCAAAGACACTCATCGCAATGATGACAAGAAAACCAGGAGTTGCTTAATCACTAAAATAATCACTAAACAGTATGGTTTAAAAATTCTAGAAACATGTAGCAAAATGCCATGCAGTAAAAAAAAAAAAGACATTGATCTCTGCTCACAATATATTTGATAAAACATGTAAGATGCAAGTGGTCTACATAGCACAACATGTTTTCTATCAAGAGTCTTATCAAAAAGTTGTGTTCTCCATAAATGGGCTCAAATATGCTTAGAAAACATACATACATATATATATATATATTTTATGAAACTTGGAATAATGATTCTCTCTATAGAATAAAGCTTTGCTTGTATTGACAGTGAATCTTCCATATTAGCATCTTGTTGCCCTTTAGGGGCACGAGCTATACTTTAGGTCTCCACATCCTCATTATCTGCCCTCAGAAGGTCCCATTCCCTGTTTGCTGGGTGGTCAAAGCACCCACGCCCCTTCTATGAATCTATACACTGACAGTCTTGAGATACAAGAGACCATTTTTTTCCTCCTAAAAATTAGCATAAATACTTAATGGGTTTTCATTATGAAAACATCTTCAAACATGTTTTTGACCATGTTCACCTCCATTATCCTCTCATGCCTGCCTCTTACTTCTGTTGATGCTCCCTCTGTCCCCAAATAGCTCCCCTTCTACTCTTGTGTTTATTTTCCTATTAATCAACGATTTTCTTTAGAGTCACACACAAGGATGTGAGCAGTTTACCAGTGGCTACGTCACTGAAGGAGAGGAAGAAACTGAATTTTAAAAGTCTTTACAAGTCAATTTTGTTTTTGAACATAGAGCCTAAAATAAAATTTAGAAACAGAAAATTCCAGCATTTAGAAAGGGAAGGATTCGGGAATTATCCGGAGAACTTATTTGCAGTTAGGAACCAGTTGAACACCAGGCAACGGAGCATTGATTTGTTGTCCCAGATCCAAGCCCTTCTGGGCTACGTAGTGAGATCATGCTTTAACAAGCAAATAGAAATGAAAATAAAGACTGATTGCCAGTCTGACACCGCATTCACACGACACCCAAATCTGAGAAGCAGAGGCAATGAGCAGATGGTTTACAAATGCCAGGTTAAAGACCCACCTTCTCATCCGTCACCTCTCCCTACTCATTATAAGGCTCTTTGTGAATGATGTGTGAATGGATGGTATTTTGTAGGTTTTGCTTTTATTTCCTTGGTAGCTTATATTAGTTGTTGGTTCCTTCTTGATTAGATTAATTCCCAAGGAAACCTCCAAAGTCTGGAAGGGAGAGAGAGAGAGAGAGACAGAGAGAGAGAGAGAGAGGAGAATGGTTTTGGTCACAAAAGGAATGGATGTTTTATCTCTCCGTCTTTCTATTGCAGCTGTGAACATTGAAACTGAAATACACCTTGCATAGTTGATATGATTTGATTTCTGTTCAACATCTTACATTCATAAATAAAGCATTTAGTTACTGCATTTTTTTTTTTGAGACAGGGTTTCTCTGTGTAGCCCTGGCTGTCCTGGAACTCACTCTGTAGACCAGGCTGGCCTCAAATCCAGAGTTTCACTTACCTCTGCCTCCTAAGTAGTTACTGCATTTGTAATAATCTATCTGGAAGCAAATTTGCTCACAACAAAGTGTCTGCAGCCACAAGCTACTGCTTGCCAGAGCTTGGTGGCATCATAGTTCTGAAAGTGTTTATATGAAGCATTACTACTGACGTTAATGTAAAAATAAAGTCTGTTCTCTTCCAATTTTTGATTGATTACTGAGTATGAAGATGTTACAAACACTTTAAAATTGAATTTGGCTATTGCTTTAATTCTGGCTTTTAAACACCCAAATACTATGCAACATGGAACTTCTGCTTCTTAAATACTTAATCTAATTCGATTTATTTTTGCCTGCTGTCTGTCTGTCAATGATCTGTATGAGTGTGGAACACGTATACTGTATGTGCAGGTCAGGAACGCTCTTGGGACTCTGTTGTAGTAATATGTGCGGCGGGGCTGCATCCCCAGCACCCTAGCCACCTGGCTAGCTTATGCCCCGAAATAACAACACACAAATTGTATTCATTTAAACACTGCTTGGCCCTTTAGCTCTAGCCCTTACTGGCTAATTCTGATATCCCGAGCAACCCATCTCTAATAATCTGTGAGCACCGGTCTTACTGGGAAGATTCTAGCCTATGTCCATCCTGGGTCCGAGCTTCATCGCCTGTGTCTGCCCGGGAGTGGGGCATGGCATCTCTCTGAGGCGTCTGCTCCTGAGAGGAGAGCTGTCGAGTCTGAGCTCACTTCCTCTTCCTCCCAGCATTCTGTTCTGTTCACTCCTCCCACCTATGTTTTAACCTATGAGGGCCAAGCAGTTTCTTTATTGCTTAACCAATGAAATCAACAGATTGATATATGACACTTCCACATCACTCGGTTGTTTTCTTCCTCAGTGGGGCCTGGGGATTGAACTCAGGTTGTCAGATCTATAATATAAGTACTTTTACCCTCTAAGTCATCTCGCCAGCCTGTTTCTGAGGGTTTCCTTCAAGAAAGTTCTGAAAGATATCCACAGAGCTAAGTGTTTCAAGACCTTCATTCCAATGCTGGTATTCCTCTGGTCGTGATGGTGTAGGCGTAAAATCTCAGCACTCAGGAGGCTGAAGCAGACAGGAGGATTGCTCTGAGTTGGAGACTTCCTAGGCTACATGGAGAGAGAATCGGTCTCAAAAAAAAAAAATCACCCACAAAGAAGGAAATAACAAATAGGGAATAGAATAAGTACAATTTGACCTAGCCTTCATTTATTTGTTTACTTTTATTTTTCTGTGGATGTGGATATGTTTGCAAGAATTTTGTGTACCAAATGCATGACAGGTGCCTACAGAGGCCAGAAAGGGGAACTGGCATCTCTGGAATTGGAATTAAAGATGGCTGTGAGCTACCATGTGGGTTCTGAGAATTGAACCCAGGTCCTCTGGAAGAGCCATGAATGCTCTGAGTCATCTCCCCAGCCCCTCAGTCATTCCTTGAAAAATACCAGAGTAATAAAAGTGATTGCATTTTTCTTCTATGTACATGTAGGTATGTATTTTACTTTGCTACCAGGGATGGTGCTTAGGACCTCATACATGCTGATTCCATGCTCTATCACTGGGTTAAATCCTCTAGCATTAATTTGATAATTTTTTTTTAGCATGAAGTATTGCATTAGTTACCTTTTTCATTGCTGTGACAGAAGGCTTTATCTTGGCTCACAGTTTAAGATGGTATAGTCCCTCATGACAGGGAGCACCCTGCAGAGTTTACAACGGCGTGAGCACGAGCACGTGGTATAACGGAGTTTCTCTGCAACTGCTCCCAAATAACTGCAAGAAGCTTACTATTAATTATAAATACTCTGCCTATAGCTCAGGTTTATTACTAGCTAGATATTACAACTTAAATCAATCCATTTATGTCCATCTACATTTTGCCATGGGGCATTGCTTCTCTTTTCATCTTGGACCTCCTGTTTCCTCTCCATGCCTGGTTGGCAACTCCTCTGCCTCTGTTCTTCTTCTTCCTTAGTCTGATTCTCCCACCTAACCTTATCCTGTCCAGCTATTGGCCAATCTGCGTTTTTATTAAAGCAATTACAGCAATGTATATTTTCGCAGGGTAAAAGAATAATCCATAGAGCAGCACGTGTTGGAGCTCCCTTCCTCTGTTTAGTTCTGCCTGGGCCCCCAGCCAATCAGATGCCGCTGCTGAGGTTCAGGGCGGGTGTCCCTCCAGAGTACACCTCTCCAGAGAGGCCCTCACGGGTATGCTCAGAACTGTGCCTCCTCTGTGGTTCCAGATCCAATCAAGTTGTCGATGATGATTAATTATTACTGTAGGTATTCACTTTGAACCGAGCTCAATGCTTTGTCCAATATAATACCCCTTGCTCTTTGCACGTTTTTATTTTTCCAAATAGATCTTATTGATCATATAACTTGGTAGCCAAAGTTCAGCCTTCCCCAGCTCTAAGTTTTAACTTTTGTTCTGAGCTTTAACATCTTCTATTTTTGTGATTTCTTCTCAATTTCAGTTCCTGAGACAGCGCCCTGGAGAACTGTCAGGTTCGTTTTCTACGCTGTGCACTTCTGCAAGCTAGCGGGAGGTCAGATGTCTTTTTGTTTTGGTTTTGCTTTTGACACAGGGTCTCATGTAGCTCAAGCTGACCTCTAACTCCAAACATAGTCAGTGAGTGACTTTATCTTCTGTCTTTTCCTCCCAGATGCTGGGATTACAGGGGTGTGCTGCCATGACTGCCCGGGGAGGTCAGAGACCTCTAGTCATTTACTCTATGTCTATCCCTGCGATTGCTGGAGCTATAGCTCAGTGGTAAAACACTTGTCTATCATGCATGTGGACCTGGGTTTGAGCCCCTGTGCTGCAGAACAAGTGCACAAACAAACCTCAGACAGTGCACAGACACCTGGTACTTAGTAACTATTGCTTTTGTGAGTGAATTAAGATAGAATGTCTCCATTACTGTTGACTGTCCTTATGTATTTGGTGTGTGCTTTGGCTGTCACCTACCTAGTTAAAAACTTGAAGTGCGTGGTGCTTATGAAGAGGGTACATTGTTCATCCTCTCTTAATACTTATAACCCCGACGGTCTGCTGCATGTGCTTCCACAATAGATGTCTGGTCTCCAGTGTGCTCCTGGAGCTTCCTTCAGCAAACACAAGACCGCTGACACGGGTAGCCAGGAGCTAGGCTGTGCGTTGTTGACAGTTTCTAAGTCTTCCAGTCAACCAGATGTTACAACTATAATCAAACGGCTTATTTTTAGAAGATGCTATGCTTTTAAAGCAATATTTTCCAGAAGAATACTGATTTGTTGTATATGTTCCATAAGTCAGATTAGAAATGGTGATTTTATATATATATATATATATATATATATATATATATATATATATATATATATATATTAACCTTAAAATGAGGGTGCCTCCTTTTAACCATGAACTCCGTCACTTCTGAGTTCACCTGTCACTTAGGAGACTCAAAGCTGAGATCTGTTCTCACTTACTCCACCCATCCTTAGCTCCTGTGTTCTTTTGAGGAGGGTCTTGCTATGTAGCTGGTGTCTTGCCTGGTTCTCCCAACATGGCCCACACTGGCCTCAGACTTGCAGCAATCCTCCTGCTTCTACCACTCTTGCTGGGATGCCAGGAACACACTACCACATCTGCTTTTAATTTTAGTTTCCTGATGGAGCTACTTTCCCTGTTTTCTTTCCTGCCTAGCTCTTTTAGCTGTTTGGTTGAAAATAGTCTCAAATTCTTGTTGCTATGTGTAAAATGATCATTAATGAGAATCACTAAAAAAATTAAAAATTGCTGACTCTCTCAGGAGTTGTGATGGTCAGCACCTCAGCGTACTGTTGCGCCTTCCTCTGAGTCACTGGGCAGGAGTTCTCTCAGGGAGCCTCGTGTCTCATTTCAGAGGGCCTGGGAAATAGGCAGGTCTTGCTAGAGTCCAAGAAAGCCCAGTGTGCTGGGTTTGGGGTCTGCCAGGTCAACTCTTGTTACATTTCTGCATGCTACTGGAGGAACCCTTGGTTCAGTCACTCTTATCTTACAGTTGGTATAAAAATTTTGAGCCATACTTATCTCTGGGTTTTTATGAAGTAAGATGCGAGGATAGATGGAAGCATGTTCTATAAGCATTGCCGTTGTCTACATGTGTCTCCCACAGACATGTAATGAAACAACTGCATCACAGATCTAAGGTTTTATTGTTTAAGGTTTTATTTATTTGTTTATTTATTTATTTGTTTGTTTAGGGTTTATTTTTTTAGTGTGTGTATACACAGGTATGCACCGCAGCATCAGTATGGAGGTCAAAAGACAACACATACAAGGCAGTTCTCGTCTTCCACCGTGGGGAGTACAGGGATTGAACTCAGGTCCTAGGGCTTGGCAGCTGGTACCTAACCTACTGAGCCAGATTGCTGGTCTGCATCATTTCCCCCAGAAGCTGGTTTGTTGGCCTGTCTTTTCTGGAGCTCGCTAATGTAGACCAGGCTGGCCTTGAACTCACTGAGTTCCGTGGGCCTCTCCCTCCCAAGTGCTGGTGGGATTAAAGGTGTGAACTACCACACCCAGCAGAGAGGGCACTAAAGATGACTGAGACAAGTCTTGTTAGTTTTTCTCAAAAGAGTTCTGCTAGTGGTTGTTCATTAACAAACCAATTTACTGGCCCGTTGACCTGAACTAAGACTGTCTGTGTGCACTTCCCAAAACTGGGCTTGTCTTAGTTAGGATTACTATTGTTGGGATGAGGCACCATGGCCAGAATTTGGGGAGGAAAGGGTTTATTTGGTTCACACTTCCACATCATTTGTTTATCTTAAGGCTTCCTCCTCTCAGGTGACTTTAGCTTGTGTCAAGTTAACATAAAACCACCCAGCACAATTGACCCCTTGTTAATTTGACACACAAACACACCACAGTTAAGCTATAACCTTTCCTTTCCTGTTCACCCCCAAGATCACACATTAATGTCAATATTGCGATATAAAACATTTTACAAACTTAAAAATTCCCACAGTCTTTGCAATCTCAAAGGCTTTAAAATTCAATCTCTTTGAAAATCCAAAGTCTCTTTTAAAACCCAAAAATCCCTTAAAAATTCAGTTTTTCAGCTGTGGACTCCTGAAAATAAATAAATAAATAAGTTAACTACCTCCTTACTTTAAGAAGGACGTTCCAGTACATTCACATCAGATCAAAGCAAAACCAAATCCCAACAGTGTAAATCATTCAGCGTCCAACATCGGATTCATTCATGGTCTTCTGGGCTCCTACCAGGGTCACTTCTCCGGCTCCGTCCTTTACAGCACACACAGCTCATCTTCTAGGCTTTGACTGCTCCATTCCACTGCTGTTGCTGTTCCTGGTGAGCATCTCATAGCACTGGCATCTCCAAAATGCTGGGTCTTCTGCTGCAACTGGGCTGCGCTTTCACCAATAGCCTCTCCTGGGCTCTCTTCCTGGTACCAAGGCTCATCTTCTCTATGTGACCCCTTCAGTCCTGGGCTTTTGACTGCTACTGAGGCTGCGCCTTCACCAAAGGCCTCTCCTGGCTTCTCCCAGTGCCAAGCCTCCGCTACTCTCCATTGACCCCTTCATGTCTTCAAAACTGGTACCACCTGAGTGACTCTTAACACTACCAGGTTTAGCTGCCAGCGTGAGGTTCAACCATGGCCGCCTCTGGAACACAGCTTCCCTGTGCTGTCTCTCAGGAAACACTTTTCAGAAGAGTTCACCCCAGGGATGCTGGCCTCTTCTTAAGCACTGCCGATTTCTCGGTTCCAGCTAGCCAGCATCAGTTGTCTCCGTAAAGCAAAGGTTTCATGTTAACGGCGCTGGTCTCTGGTTAATCACAGCTGACTCCATGCACAGCTGATCAGAACCACAGACTCTTAATTCACATAGCAAAAATGCAACGGTTCCAGAAGTGTTTTAGAAACTCTTGAACTTCCCCCCTGTAACTTCCCAAGCCAGGCCTCCACCATCTGTAGTTTGTTTTGTTGTTTTGAAGGTTTTTCAAGATAGAGTTTTCTGTATAACAGCTCTGACTGTTAGGGAACTTTGTAGATCACGCTGGCCTTGAACTCACAGAGATCCACCTGCCTCTGCCTCCCAAATTCTGGAATTAAAGGTGTGCACCACCACACTCAGTTCTGTATTTCTCTCAACATTTTTATCTTCCACACCCCCACAGACAGCTCACCAAACCTTGGACAGTCACCCCCACAGACAGCTCACCAAACCTTGGACAGTCAATGGCGTTTGTTGCCCAAATTTCCAAAGTCCTTTATAATCCTCCCCAAAATAGATGGTCAGGTCTGGCACATCGATAGATACCCCACTTCTAATACCAATTTCTGTCTTAGTTAGGGTTACTGTTGAGATGAAACACCAAGCCCAAAAGCAAGTAGGGGAGGAAAGGGTTTATTTGGCTGGCACGTCCATACCATTTGTTCATCTTAATTGAGGTTCCCTCCTCTTAGATGTCTTTAGCTTGTGTCAGGTTGACATAAAACTACCTAGCACAAGCCTGTTCACCTGGGGAACAAACACAAGAGATAAACAGAAAAGCAGCAATACTGGCCTTTAGATCCAGACATGGCTAAGCCACACAGTAGTGACTGAAGGGCTCTGTCTGCCTTTAGATGTGTCTTCCTTGTCTGTATCTCTCTCTCTCTCTCTCTCTCTCTCTCTCTCTCTCTCTCTCTCTCTCTCTCTCTCTCTCTGTGTGTGTGTGTGTGTGTGTGTGTGTAGGCCAGAAGTTAGCCTTGGATGTCATTTTTCAGAAACCTACCACTTAGGCTAGGCTAGTTGGCCAGGGAGCACCAGAGAACTGCATCCGTCTCCCGGAAAGGGGCTTGCAGATGTACACTACTGTGCCAGTTTTTGACGTAGTTAGAGGGGATCCAAATAAGCTTACACGGCAAGCCCGTTACAGGCCTAGTTATTTCCCCAGCTCTGCATACTAATATTTTAAAACGGAAGCCAACTACTTCAAGTCTAGAGGTCAGGGGCTGGAGAGATGGGCTTAAAGTGCTTGCTGCCCTTGAAGGGGACTGGAGTTTGGATCCTAACACCCACAGCAAGCAGCTCACAACTGCCTGAGAGTCAGCTCCAGGGGATCTGATCTCTTCTGAGGTCTCTGAGGGCAACACACACATACACACACACACACACACACACACACACACACACACACACTAAAATAAAATACAAATATTTTAAGTCTAGAGATGAGGATTTTGCCATTTGAAAACAGGAAACACTCTTCACACCGGCCTAGGCTTTCACAGGGACAACTCGTGGGTTCAATATATCTTCTCAAAGCCTTCTCTCATTATCACCTCCCTGTAGCCTCCCAAACCCTGAGGCAGTTAGGAAGCCCCATCTAAGGTCACACACAGTAGGATTTACTGCAGCCTAGGCACTGTTCTAAACACTTTGGGGAACCAGCCTTTCATCCGCCCCACCCATCCGTCAGTAAAGATCGGATGGATCAGGCTTCAAACTCTCCCTCAAAGCTCTCCAGGTTTTCCTCCTGACAACTCAGTTGTATCACCTGGTGGTGAGTTTATTTGGGATGGTGGGGGAGGAGACAAGATACCCCAAATCAAATATAACCGGTGTGAAGGTTGTACCAGAGCCTCTCGTCTAGGACACTGTGTTTTGTTTAATTAGACAAGGACACACACACACACAGAGTAACTTTTGTTGTTTAAAGATCAAACAGTTCAGCCAGGTTAAACCCCTGGGTGAAGGCCATCTGAGAGCCATGCAGATGGAAAGCAAGCAGGATAATGTTGGGGAACCTGGTGCAGACAAGAGACAAGCAGGCAGTGTTGGAGGCAGCCTGCAGGGGCTCAGGGTTCACCTCTGATACCAGGGGGGGACCTGGTGCAGACAAGAGACAAGTAGGCAGTGCTGGAGGCAGCCTGCTGGGGCTCAGGGTTCACCTCTGATACCAGGGGGGGTATGGGGTCAGGGAGGCGGCCGGAAGGTGTCTTCTCACCACTGTGGTGTGGAAGGAAGGCATCCCTCGGGAGTCCTGCTCAACTTCGCTCATTGCTTTTACATGGAGGAAAAGTAGGTTCTGTAACCCCAGGATTCCTACCTAGCTGGCCCGACTGTTTACTTCTACCTCCCTGCCTGCGCCTGTGAGCAAATACTTAGGCTCTGTTAACGAGCAGAAACTTGAGACAGAGCTTATCTTGTAATGCCGGGGTTTGCATCATACCCAGGGCGTGGTGCTGTCTTAGGAGGCAAGTTAAATAATTACGTGTTTACAGATTGAGCAAACAGCACTGTGGCTCAAGAGGGCTCAGCATCTGCTCCCTGAAAGCCCAGGGAACTAATGTGTTCAGTTGGAGGGGGGACTCAGAACTTGGAGACATCAAATCAAATGGTTTCATTATATGATATATATATACATGCTTATGTACATACAAATGTATATATGTATATGGGCATACATTGAATATCTATGTATTACCTTGTATTTAACTGTAATTATTGACAAAATAAGTATTTACAGAATAGAGTAGGCAAGCTTAGAAATGTCATGAGCCAATTAAGGTTAACTTAACAAGTCTAGGTCATTGACATCTGTATGGCGTGAGACATAGTAAATACTACTTTATGATTTTGGTATTTCCTACACAATGGCAAATTGGCAGAAGTTCATGCTGCCATCTTTAAGCCCACCATAAGCTTCATGCTTTTTCCAGTTTTTAAATTTTAACATATTTATTTATGTATGTATGGTCTGTGTGACTATATGGCATGTGTGTGCAGGTAGCCAAGGAAGCCAGAAGCAGGGGTCAGATCCTTTGGATCTAGAGTTACGGGGTTGTGAGCTATCTGATGTGGGTGCTAGGGATGGAACTCAGGTTCCCCGGAGCCATCTTTCGAGCCTCGAAACTTCGTTCCGTAGGGGAAGAAAACCATCACACAGTCCTTCATTCTCTTACTCTAATGCTCTTCCTCCTGGGAAAAGGGCTAGAACCAGGTTTGATATTTATGTTGTTTTGTTGTTTTTGTTGTTGTGAGAGACAGGGTTTTGCTGTGTCACCAGTCTGGCCTCAGACTCTCCTTTTGTTTGTGTTTTTGTTTTTTGTTTTTCGAGACAGGGTTTCCCTCTGTAGCCTTGGCTATCCTGAACTTGCTCTGTAGACCAGGCTGACCTCGAACTTACAGAGATAACCTTGCCTCTGCCTCCTGAGTGCTGGGACTACAGTAGTGTACCACTACCACAGGTAGTGGCCTCAGACCCTTAAAACTTATGTGGTCCTTCTGCCTCAGCTTTCTGAGTAGCTGGGACTACAGGTGCCCAACTGTGCGGTGTTTGTTGTTGTTTGTTTGTTCGTTGTTTTTGGTGGTACCCAGGATCAAACCCAGATGCTCCAGCTGGCTCTATTTCTCAGCCTGTCAATGACTGTCACACAGCAGAGTCATAAAGAGCATTAGTCATGGCCCTAGCCTACACCCTCACCTGGTCTCTTTCTTCAGTTTACTGCTCTTAGACAATTTCTCCCTCTTCTAGTTTGCTTTTCAAGGACAATGCAAGCTATGAAAGTTATCTTTTGGCTGAAGACTCTTCAAGCATACTTGAAACTGGGCTGTCACTCAGCATTATAGCTTGATAAGAGACAGAAAGGCGACTGACTGCTCAGGTGCTGATCATTCCTTCCCCTCCTCGTCTTAGCCTTAGTGGGGCAGGCTTTCAAATTTGCCACGTAGTTGGGCTTCGCACACAGGTGTGACCCCGGGCCTCCTTTGCAGTGACTATATATGCTGTGTTTCCCCTGTCATTTAGCTCTGTGGACCAGGCTTCCCTGTGGACTGAGGAGATGATGGTTTGGGTGATTCTGCTTCCTGACCATGCCGTTCACTTGGGAACTCATGTTGCTCTTCCTCACGGTATTGTCTCCAAAGTCTGTGTGGAGACTTCAGAGCACTTTGAGCCAGGACAGCATGAAATAACTTCCTGACGGATTGCTTCCCACCTTCTCAGCACCAGGGAAGGCCACAGCTGCACCAGTACCGTATGGCAGCCAAGTCTCATTTCCTTATTTATAAAGGGTGAGAATCAGGCAAGATTGCCTCTAAGGTCCCTTAACTCACAAGTCAATGAGCTAAAGAAGGCTAGAACACACGAGCAGGACACGCTGGTGTATAGCTGAATTCCCAGCTCTTGGGAGTCAGAGGCAGGAGGATTGCTGTGAGTTCCAGGTCAGCCACGAACATGATTCGATCCTGTCTCAAACACAAGTGAGAAGGTTTCAAACATGTTCACAGTATGTTTAGCATGCTGCACGTGTGCCTGGAGCAGAACAATCACTGTGTAACCAAGACAAGTCACTGTGACGACAGATTCTAGGACTATGGTCTGGAGGTTTGCAACAGATCAGATCCCAGGACGACGACATTTGCTCCCCTACATGGGTGTGAAATCTTTGAAGTTGATGAAGGGCTAAGAATGCCTGGAGCAACGGGAAGACGTGATGGGGCAGCACGTGATGTTGAGGTGAAGGGCTTTGCTGGCCAAAGCCGTCTGTTCACCTGATTCCAACACTTGATGCTGGTGTATGTGTTTTTAATGGGACTCTCTCATTATCAACATAGTCTTGTGACTTGGCCAGCCTTATCTCAAGGACACCGTCATATGCTGTACCCAAAGACAGTATATGGATGACATACTGTGACTCTTGTTTCCCATAATAGATCTGGGTGTGTCTGATAAGAACCCAGGATGAGCAATTCTTTCTCCATGGAAGATGGCTCCGGTCTGCAGTTACTATCGCACCCGCCATTTCTGTGATTCTATAGACATCTGAATTCTTGGCAGTCCTAGCTCAGTTTAGGGCTTCTGAATCCAGCCTGTCAATGTCTCAAGGTATTTGGGAGGCCCTTGTAATTCCTTACAGAATTGCACATATTTGAGTGTATTTCCATATGAGCAATGCCAGCCATAAAAGAAGAGATGTATCTGGGAACGGTACATATATGTATAATCACCACACTGGTGAGGCTGAGGCAGGGGGATTGCTCTGAGTTTGAGGTCAGCCTGAGTTACCAAGTGTTCGAGGGCAGCTTGGGCCACAGAGTGAGACCTTGTCACAAAATGAAATAGCAAAACGAACAACAGCAAAATGAATAAAAGCCAAACCAAAATGGTAAGGAGTGATGATGAAGAGCTTCCCGGCTGGGGGTGGGGTGCGTTAAAATGACTTTCAGAAGATTAGACAAAGAAGGGCTTAACCCCAACACAGTGATCCCCACGTGCTTGCTTGCTCTGCAGTCAGGCACTTCCTGGCCCGCACACCCCATTCCTCTGTTCGCGGCCAGGTCATGGTTTTCAGGGTTCCAGACCAGCTGTCCAGGACAGAGCCCAGAGTGGCTGAGAAGTGTGGAGACTTGGCCCCTTCCCTGTCCTTAGGAAGGGAGGCTGCTCTCCCCTCCCCTGCCAGAAACTTAAATGTCATAGCGTAGTTTCCAGGGAGAGAACTGAAAAACTGACTTTAAAATCATCAGTTTAAGAGTGTAAAATAAATATTGCAGGGTGAGGCTTAAATTTTTTTAATTAATTTTTTTTTTTTAAGGAAAAAGGGTTTCTTTCCCAGCTTCTGCTTGTAAAGAATGGTCTCTTTATGCCTGGTTTTGCCTCTAGGCTAGCAGGGGCCACAGGTTCACACCCTAAGGCGGATTTTGGCTCTGTCATTCTTCCTCCTCCTCTCCCTCCTGTTCTTCCTGCTCATCCATTCTGCCACCTCAAAACACCTTTAACCCCCCTCTCCACACACATTTTTAAAGATACAGTCTTCATTCACCACTAATGTCATTTTAAAGAGGCACATTTTAAAGAGATACTGGCTACCGTGAATTTATTTGGGGAAAGGAAGTGGATTTCAGTTGAACCTGACCTTGAATATACAAAACTTCTCTTTTTTATAAAGAAGAATGGGCTGGTGAGATGGCTCCAGTGGTAAAATGCTTGGCACATATTTGTGAAGATTTGAGTTCGATCCCCAGCATCCACATAAAGAGTTGTTGCATAGTGGCAATGTCTGTGATCCCAGCACCAAGAAGGAAGAGACAGGTGCATCTCTGGGACTCCCTGGCCAGAGAGTCTAGCTGAATCTCTGAGCTCCAGGTCCAGTGAAAGAGGATGTCTCAAAGCAACAACCAACAACAACCTTTGGCCTACACATCTACAGATGCTTGCACATGCACACAAAAGGACACAGACAACTTATGGATCTATATCTAGACAGATAAATTGTCAAGCCTCTGCTGCTGTTTAGATGAAGGAGTCAAAAGCCCAGAGTCCATTCATTCAAGAGATAATATGTGCCAGGAAGTGGTGGCACATACCTCTAATCCCAGCCCTGGGGAGGCAGAGGCAGGTGGATCTCTGAGTTCGAGGCCAACCTAGTCTACGGAGTGAGTTCCAGGATACTGGCATGTAGTTCTAGAAACTTACCTTTTGGTATTTGCCATGTATGAAACAATGAACAACAATAATGTTTGATCAGATTTCTGAAGCAGAAGAGCTGAAATGATTGGAGGAATGTACCAGATGGTCCCCAGACGGATATTTAGTGTCACTCAGAATACAGGTGCCAGGGAGGCAATGCTGTTCAGCAGTCAAGTTTAACAGCAAGCTGCATCCACCGGGCCTGCAAAGATAAATCTCAGCATTAGTGTTGACAGAGAAAACAAGCTGCAGGGATGCGATGCACAAGGTTCACTCCATGAGTGGTGGTAGGGGGCGTGTGCATACCCCCTTATCCCCCTTATTTTTAAGTGTGTGTTTTTGTTTTTAATGATCTGGAGGGAAACACATTGGCCTTGTAGTCATGGATAGGATGACCATGCCAGGGACAGCCTAATTCAACTGTTTGTGCTGGTGACTGGCTTTGTTGATGACCTCTGGGAGGCCTGGCTTTTTTCGACAGAAAGCACAAGGGCTTTCATGAATATCCTGCCTTCTTCTAATGGGCCATGTGACTTCCTGGTAGCCACGGCCTCACCCAGGTCTAGAGAGCCAAGTCTCTTCCGTGTGTGTGTGTGTATTTGTGTGTATGTGTGTGTGTGTGTTGGTATAGCTATAAATAAATAAACAAACACATAACCAAAAACGCAGAGGTGCTCAAAGAATGGTACAGCCAACACAGTACATTTTCTGTATTTGCAATTTGCTCTTCACAGCGTCTGATGAATCCTTCTGCCTCTAATCCCATCCAAAGCCTACATCTTGAGCCCTGTGCCAATGGCCTGCCAGCTACGCCTCTGCATGGCCCCATGGCTGGGCCCCAGAATGGGCAGAAGCCACACTCAACGTGCTGGCAGCCTGACTCTGAGAGAGCCCGAGAAGACAAGCGCTCCTGACTGTTCTTCCTCACAGGAGGGTCCTCCACCCAGGCGGGGGATGTGTGTCTTCTCTTTTCCAACACAAGGCAGGCTTCAGACCATACCTTTGCCTTACAGCCCAGGATGAGGACATTTTTTCCTTCCCAGCCATTCTCCGTGTCCTCCATCGGGGCATTTAAGGTCAACCAGCCTTTGAGTGCACACCCTGTGGCAGCCAGGCCCCACCCAGGGAGGGAACTGGGGCTGGATCTATGGCTACAGTTTAACAGCTCTGTAAAATGCCTAGCTATCTTTTTTTTTTAAAAAAAAAAAAAGCAGAAAATGTTCATCCCCAAGAAGAAGTTGCAAAGAGGCATAAACTATTTAAAATGGGAATCTATTTTACTTTATTGAGGGGAAATGGATGGTGTGTTAAAGTTGTTACTTGGGACTCGGTGACATTCCTGCATAAATGGCTCCAGAAGTTAATAGCTTCAGCCAATTAGGAGCGCACTCTGGGAACTTTGAAGTCTTGTCCCGCCCACCTCCCTCGTTTTAATATTCTATTAAGTTTTGTATACTCTAAAGCCTTCTCACTGTGAACCACTGGATGCTGTCACAAAAGGGCACATTCATTCCGACAAATATACCCCAATGCAACCACAGGCTAATGCTCATTTACAGGATCAAAGGGCAAACAATAGAATTAGACATCAATTTCAGGGACTCAAGAGTGGTAAATCCAAGCTTGCCCCAGAGCCCTGGGCAAGGTTGGTAGGTTGGCCATTTACGAATCCAATTTTCTAAGCTTGCTGAGGGCAACTTCCTGGGACAAATGAACAGAAGGAAAGTGTCTGTCGGTTCTCTTTCCTTCTCTCCAGACCCTGGCGAAGGGCTCACTGCACCAGCAGGTTCTCCAGGAAGCTCTAGGGCATGTGCTCAAACATTTCCTGCAGGGCAATTTCTTATGGACTCTTGCCAAGGGTTTTCCACTCCTCTGTGGTAGGCATTTCTTGACTGTCAATACCAAAAATAAAATAAAATAAATAAAATAAAAATAAAAGCAGGTTAAACGGCAGTACAAGCTAAAGAGAAGACCGAGGGCGGCCACGCTATTCCTGTGTTTTGGTTGAGCCATTGTGATTTTCCTTGTCCTTGCTAACAGAGTTAAGGCTTTTCTGTAGTTCTGATAGGCTAGTAATACAGCTTTCTAGAAAGTGTTCCCCAGGGCCCGCTTTCCTCTGATGTCATTAGATGGTTTTCAAAAACTGAATTTTCGCATTAGACATTCTCATGCTTTTCAAACCAGTATGAGGGCCGCTGGCAACTGTAAAGGAAACCTGGCAGTAAAGAGAAATCTCGGAGACAGGATTTCTTTGTCACTTCTAATTCCCAAATTCTGCTAAGTAAGAGAAAACAAAAATCCAAAAAAGGTTTTTGTTTAGGGCAGACAATACTTTAAACCTACTGAGAATGCACGGGGCTGGAGAGACAGCTCAGTGGTTAAGAATGGTTGCTCTTACAGGGGATCCCACAGAGGAGGGCTCACAACCACCTGTCACTCCAGGACCAGGGGATCCAATGCCATCCTCTGATCTCTGAGGACACCTATACCCCCGTGTACATGTCCACACAGACACGTACACACACAAAATACTTCAAAATAAATAATTAAAAGCTGTTGCTAATTCGATGTTAAATTCCAACTTTAAATTTTGACACACTAAAATACTAACTACTCCAGCAGTTCTTCCCGCCCCCCCCCCCCCCCGGACAGGGTTTCTCTATGTAGTCCTGGCTGTCCCAGAACTCACTCTGTAGACCAGGCTGCCAGGCTGGCCTCGAACTCACAGAGACCCATCTCCCTCAGCCTCCTGAGTGCTGGGATTAAAGGCGTGTGCCACCACGGCCTGACCCAGCAACTGTTTTCTAATAGTAAGTACTCAAATCTGTCCACAAACCATGTTGTTGCTTTGTTCATTTGTTCATGTTTTTGTTTTTGGTACTGGGCATTGAGACATCAGGCTTGCAACGTGTCAGGTGCACACCTCCCCCTTTATTTCTTTATTTCTTTTGTTTTTATTTTCTATTTTCATCTGAGACAAACAAAACACCATGACCAAGGCAACCTATAGAACAGTGAGTGGTTTCCAGCTTTCCTAGTGCTGCACCCCTTTTAATACAGTCCCTTATGTTTGGGTGACACCAACTGTAAAATTATTTTGTTGCTGCTTCATAACTATAATTTTGCTACTGTCATAATCATAATGTAAATATTTGAAGTGGGACCACTGGGAAGGAACTGTTTGACCCCTGACGGGTGACAGCTCATAGGCTGAGAACCTGCTGCTGAAGAGGAAGGTGTTTACTTGGTCTAGAGTTCAGGATGGTTGAGCAAAGGGAGGTGCAAGAAGCTGAAGCCACACACCTTTCACCACAAGATAAAGTAGAGAGAATGAACCTGAAATAGT
Source organism: Microtus pennsylvanicus (assembly GCF_037038515.1). Lineage (NCBI taxonomy): Eukaryota > Metazoa > Chordata > Mammalia > Rodentia > Cricetidae > Microtus > Microtus pennsylvanicus. The sequence continues at coordinate 36,329,336 of NC_134590.1, forward strand.
GAGTCTTTAAACTCTCAAAGCCCACTTCCAGCGACATCCTCTCTCCAACAAGGCCATAACCCCTAAAACTCCCAAACAATGCCACCAGCTAGGAACCAAGTATTCATATCCTGAGACTCCGGGTGACATTTCTCATTGAAAACACGACATTCAGTCCTTGGCCCTCATGGTCGTTGGACAGATGATAATGCAAAAGGGCATTTAGTCCCAACATCAAAACTCCCCATAGCCCTTTATAGTTGGCAATGCTGTTGAAAAATTAAGGTCCGAAGTCTCTCCCAAGACTCAAGGCAATCTCTTATCTCTACGCCCCTGTAAAATCAAAACACAAATTACATACTTCCAACACACAAGGGCATAGGATATAAATGAACATTCCGAAATGAAGGAATGGAGGCATAGTGAGGAAATACTGGACCAAGGAAAGACTGAAGCCCGGCAGCTCCATGCAGCTCCATGTCTGGTGTCAAAAGGCTTGGATGACTTGGTCCTTCGGGTGTGGCTGGCTATAACACGCTTCTCTCTCCTGGTCCATTTCCGCTCCCCTGTACAGGTCCTCTTAGCAGATATCGCAAAGCTCTGGCATCTCCAACACCTTGGGGACTCCACTGCAACCCAGGCTTCATTTCTACAACTTCACACAATGACCGCTCAGGGTCTCTCTCCACGCAGGAAATCCCCCACCCTTTACCTGGCCTCAAGAGCTGTTGGAACCATGGAGGAGGATTTCACTACCCATTTGCTCCTTCCACAAGGATGCTGCTGCCAGGTTCAGCTGCCAGCTCGGGGTGGACCCTGTTCACTTGGACCACATTTGCCGCGGCTTTTGTTTGGTGTTCCTTTCTGGGAGCAGATAGTTTCTTAGGCGGATGAGTGGGATTTTCCTGAGGGCAGCCTGTTGTTTATCCCAATGCCGATTAGGCATTTGCCTAAAACACTAATCTTTACAACTGTCCCCTCTCTTCCAGAACAAGCCTTGGCTGTACCATTAAGCTCATCAGTGCCCTTTCCCTCTCCACATAGTATATTTTGCTTTGGTTTTCTTTCCCATTTGCTATTTCTCACTGTAGACCTGCACACGAGTGATTACTAATAACCATGTGACATAGCCAGTACTGGGCTGTCTTGAAATCTCCTCCACCAGACAAGTTAAACTAGTTTTAAATTTAGTCTCAGACATTCTTAGGCCATGGACTGAATGAAGTCCCATTCTTTGCCAGCACTTCACAAGAATGGTCTCTTTCCCAGTGGCTAAAGTACTCTCCTTTAGAACCTCCTCAGCTGGACCTCCTTAGTCTGTGTAGCTCCCAACACTACTGTCTTCTAGTATAGCATAGTTCCCACTATGACGGCTCATCAAGCTTAGAGCATCCAACTGGTTCTTCTAGTCCCAAGTTCAAAATGTCTTGTTTAGGATTTCTATTACTGTAATAGAACTGAACGTCGATTTGGGGAGGAAAGGGTCAATTCACTTATACTTTCAGGTGATACTCTATCACCAAGGAAACTCAGGGAAGGAACTCAAGCAGGGCAAAGACCTGGAGGCAGGAACTGATGATGTAGAGGCTGTAGAGGGGTGCAGCCTACTGGATTACTCCCCGTGGTTTGCTCAGCCTGTTTTATTTCAGCACCTAAGACCACCAGCCCAGGTTGGTGTAAACGGAGACTACCTGTTTGTTTCCTGGCCCCTCAGATCCAAATAACACAGAAACTATATTAATTACAACACTGCTTGACCAATAGATTAGGATTTTTGTTAACTAACTCTTACATCTTAAATTAACCCATTTCTATTATTTTGTATTTTACCTCAAGGCTCGTGGTTTACCAGTAAGGTTCCAGGGCATCTGTTTCCTTCTGCAGCTACATGGTGTCTCTCTGACTCCACCTTTTTTTCTCCTCAGTCTCTGCTTGGAATTCCTGCCTTGCTCTATTCTGCCCTTTCGTAGGTCCAAAGCAGATTCTTTATTAACCAATGGTAATAAAACATATTTATAGCATATGAAGAGAAATCCCACATCAGGTTGGCACTGCCTACAGTGAACTGCCCCCCCCCCCACATCAATTATCAATCAAGTTGACATAAAGCTAGCCAGCACACAAAGCCTTCTCAAGTCCTCCTAAAACCCACATGGTTGGGTCTGTCACAGCAATAGTGCACTCTCGGTTACCAACTTCTGCATTCGTTACTTCCTATTGCTGTGATAAAACACTGTGATCAAAGAAACTCGTAGAAGAAATAGGTTATTTGATGTATACTTCCAGAGATTTAGACTCCATGAGGGCTGAGCTAAGGCCATGGCATCAGGGGCAGGAGGCTGAGGGCTCCCATCTTGAACTGCAATCATGAAGCAGAAACCAATTATGAGGTGGGAGGAGTCTTTAAGTTCTGAAAGCCTGCCTTCAGAGACGTACCTCCTCCTCCTCCAGCAGGGCCACACCTCCCAAGTCGCTCAAGCAATGCCATCAATTGGAAGCCAGGTATTCAGATGTCTGAGATTATGGGGATCATTACTCACTGAAATCATTGTGGTTATGCAGGTTAGCCTTGATCTGACTGTAGCCCAGGAGGTCTCAGAACCTCTGATCTTCCTGCCTTCTGACTAGTTGGGGTTACAGGTGTGTACCTCCAGGCCCAGGTTAGCCTCTATCTCACAGGCAGTGCTGGACCCTCCCATCGTCCTGCCTTCTGAATAGTTGTGGTTACAGGTGTGCACCTCCAGGCCTGGCCCACCTCCCTTTAACAAGCTTTCAGTCAGCACCCAGCGTCTCATTATATTCTTTGTGATAATAATATAATTTGTGGCCAGGTAATGGTGGTATATGCTTTTAATCCCAGTTCTTGGGAGGCAGAGGAATCTCTATGATTTCAAGGCCAACCTCATCTACAAAGTGAATTCCAGGATGGCCAGAGGTCAAGGCTACACAGAGAAACCCTGTCTCGAAAAACTAAACACACACACACACACACACACACACACGTATATATGCATATATATATATAATTTGTGTAGATATAGGGATCTCTGACTGTTGCAAAGAATGATCTCACACATAAGGGTTTGAATCTTGTCTCTGCCATCTACTAGCTGTGTGACCTTGGGAACATCACATAGCCTCTCTGAGCTTGGGTCTTCTTCTGTACAGTACAGTAGGAACACTGATACTGAATACCGTATTCACTGCGATGCTGTGAGGATTAGCAATGTCTGTAGGGGATTCCAGCAGGGCCCAGAAGGCTTGTAAAAGCTTAAAAGTTTATTAATTCATTTTTTATCTTCCCTCATTTATTCCACCAGCACAAGTCAATCTGGAGATGAAGACAGAAGTAGCTGACGTGATTTCAGATGGCGCTGTTCTAGCTTTAGAGCGTTTCTGGGTGCTCCAAGAGTTATGTGTCCTTTGCACAAACAAATTTCTGGAAATATTCTTTAACCCAAATAAACCTGTTTTTATTTGGGTGACCCTGTGACTGCCTCAGATAAATCCGGAGAACTGAATTGCACACGGAAGAAAGTTGTTTCTGAAAAGCCGGCTCTACCTCTGCAGGTGTTCCAGTAAGAGGCTCTTTCCCTATATTCAGCCCTTAACTCCTGAGGCAAACAGTGGCGATTCTGGTTTCTGCCCGATTCTGGTTTCTGCCTGAAGCCTCCTGCCCTCAGGTTTGGGCTTCAGTCTTAAACCTGGCTTCCTTCAGTTGAGTTTTGTTGGGTTCCCAGCACGTGCCCACCCCAGAGCCTTGCACTGATGAGCAGCACCGCTCCCCTTCCAGGCCATGCAGGTACTACAAGCATCATTGCTTCATACCCTGTGAGCATCATTGCTTTGCTCGCCCGGCCGGCCCGCAGAGCATCCTCTGAGAGACAGCCTTAGGGTGCTGCGCTTCTGCCCTTTGTGTTTTAGTTCTCTAAGGGCAGCGGTGGTGGCTCTTACCCTAGCGCTGGTATGGCCCTGGCCCCCTCCCCAACAGCCTCCTTGTGAGATGGGGAGCATGGGGCCTGTTACTTTCATTCTAGATAGAAAGGAATAGAATTCAGAGTTTTCCTCCTCTTTTGGTGCCATGACAAACAAAATGATAGGAGGCAGGTTTATTCTTTGGGAAAATATGCAAGTACCAATTCCAGCGGCAAGTTTCCCTCCTTTTGGCTTGTAGTCATTTTTGTGCACTGTGACAGAGGTTTTTTTTGATTTTTTGTTTTGTTTGTTTTTTTTTTTTTAAGACAGCATTTCTCTAAGTTTGGAACCTGTCCTGGAACTCGCTCTTGTAGACCAGGCGGGTCTCAAACTCATAGAGATTGGCCTGCCTCTGCCTCCCGATTGTTGGGATTAATGGTGTGTGCCACCATTGCTCAGCAACAGAGAATTTTTTTAATCAGAGGAAGGATGGTAGATTGTGTGTGGCATGGGAAATACAATTCTTCTTCTCCTTGGGCTTTCTTTGGGCTTTTAATTCTTGAATGGAACCACAACAGCATGTCAAGTGGCCTGGTTGGGACAGGAGGGCGGCTCAGCGTGTAAAGGAACTTGTCCCAAGTTTCATGACCAAACTTCAGTCCTGGGGATCCACATAGTAGAAGGAGAGAACCAACTCCCTCAAGTTGTTCTCTGAGCACACCCTTCACCCAACACACACACACACACACTCACACACACACACACACACACACAATCAAAAATTAAAATGCAACAAAAACTTTAAAAAGAAAATTCTTGGGGCTAGAGAGATGGTTCGGCTCTGAAGAACACTGGCTGTTCTTTCAGAGGACCTGGGTTTAATTCCCAGCACCCAAATAGCAGCTCACAACTGCCTGTAACTCTGCCTCCAGGGGATCTGACACCCTCACACAGATATACATCAGACAAAAAATACCAATGCACATAAAAGAACCATTACAAAAAAATAAAATAAAAGAAGATTCTTGGTGTTCAAGGCCAAGACTTTGTGCTGGGCATGTGTGACCCAAGCCTGTAGTAGACTATGCTCTTAATCTTGGCTTCTGGGGTTCAGCCCTCTGCACAATACACACACCCCGAGCAAGTGTGACTTTCCGAAGGGTGAAGATCATTGGATACAGAGGTTTTTTGAGGCAGACATGGTGGCATATACCTGTAATCCCAGCATTTTGGGGTCAGAGAAAAGAAATCATTGCACGTTTGAGGTTAGCCTGGTCCTCATAGCAACACTGTCTTAAAAGGACAAAAAGAAAGAAGAAAGGTTCAGCTGTTGCGAGCACACGAGCAGCTCTTCTGGGGGCCGGGATCCAGTTCCCAGCATCCACACAGCCACTCACAACCGCTTGTAATTCCAGTTCCAAGGAATCAATGCCTCCTCTTGAGTGAGCTCTGTGGAAAGCTGTACCAGGAAGGGCAGGTCTCAGGTGAGCAGAATGAGCTATTGGTGTGTGGTGGCAGAGGCACATTGTTTTCATGTCGTGTTTGGGCCCCGACTCTGACCCAGGAAAACAGGAGCCTCCCAGGCCAGGATACTGCCCAGAGTCTGAAGAAAGGCCTCACTAGTGAGATGCCAGCAAGTGTAGAGCTGCAACCCCAGGCAGTCCTGCACCCTGGGGGGAGGCTGAGCTGTGTTAAGAGGGCTAGCCAGGAGTGGCCGGAAGGAGAAAGGCGATTCCCAGGGTCTGGGCCAACGAAGGGTTTTGGACAGGAAAGGGGACTCATAACACCGCACACTTGACAGGAGTTGTTTAAGGCTTTAAACCCTTGCCAAGTAACACGAGACCGGCCCTATAAGTATTTTAGCTATATATAGGGTCTAACCTGAAAAAAAACCACCTCCTTCGGCGGCACTCACGCTTTTGAACTGGCAGTGCCTCCCTCCAGGGAGGATAGAGTGGGGGGAAGGGGTTCTGCTTCAGACAGACAAAAGTAGGGGAGCACTGCCTTTGAAGAATTTCCTCCCTTTTCATGCCTGGGGTGTAACCAGAGACCAGTGTCAACAAAAGATCCTGCTTGGGAAAGCTTTTGTGTGCAGCTCTCTTTCGGGGGCGTGACTCGCTTTTTCAGAGGTCAATGAATTGTAAATTGTATAAGTTTATGTTCTCCTGAACTCCAGGGGAAGTGGGGCGGGGAGCTTCTGAGAGGGTGTGGGTGGGAGAGGGGTGGGTGGCATCACTCAGACATTCTCCAAACTCTCTGTGTGTAGGACCAGACCTGGCCACAAGAAATCCTCCCACTTAGAAGAGAGCAGGAAACGCATGTGGGTTTGGATGTTCACATCTGAATTTGCTTTCGCAAAGAAATCCATATTAAAGTTTGAAAATAAGGTGCCATAGCAGGGTCAGGGATGGCAAAAGTGGTAAAGATAGTTATTTGGTCCTGCAGTTGTCAGGACTGTTTGTGTGCTTCCTGCAGGCACCTCCTCTATGTTGTACTCTTCACAGGTTGGAGCTAGTTGTAAATGACTCTCTCTCTCTCTCTCTCTCTCTCTCTCTCTCTCTCTCTCTCTCTCTCTCTCTCTCTGTGTGTGTGTGTGTGTATGTGTGCACGCACGCGCGTGTGTCTGTGATTGACATCTCCATTGTTCTTCTTATTCACTGAGCGAGGATCTGTCAGTTAAACCCGAGCTCACTGATACAGCTGGCTTGAGAGTCCTTCTCCCCATTCCAAATGCTGAGATTGTAGGTAGATCCCGCCCCATGCCCTCCTGACATCGACCTGGGTTCTGAGGCTCTGAACCCCAGTTCTCATGTGCACAGCAAGCACTGTTCACTAAGGCACGTCCTTTCCCCCTCCTGATCATTTTTTATCTATATTTCTTAACCCTCCAAAGTCCTACACCCTCTGACTTGGCAGAGGATATGACACTCGTGCTTGATGGATGTTTGTCCTATTCCAGGCACTGTACTGTATACTCAAGATACAGAACAGGCCAAGACGTAAAGGCTCTCACTCTCTCGGAATGTGTGAGCGGGAAGCAGACAAGAAAACTATCAAGTGATGTCACTTATTGGTAGTTGATACATGTAACAAAGAAACAGAAGAGAAATCCAAAAGGTAGAAGGTGGCATCTCTCAGGAAATGGCTGCTCTAGACAAAAGGTGGGGTGTCTGGACAGTGGTGGGAAGCACAGTTGATGGGAACCCATTGCTGCAGACCTGGGGACCTTGTAGGTTACTGCAAAGCCTGAATGTTCTTGTGGGTGAGACTGGAAGCCTCCAGAATGTCTTCAGAAGTGAGACAAACATTTTGGCTGCGGTTTTGAAAAGAACCCCAAGAGGGCAAAGATGGAAGCAGAGAAACAGAATACAGTGATCTATGCAAGAGGTGATAGTGGCTTGGTTTAGAGAGGTTCCAGATTTGAATTATGGGGAAGGAGAGCTGCCAAGACTTCCTGCTGAGTGGAATTCTAGGTAGGAAAGAGACAAAGGGGAGTCAGCACCTTACCCTTGAGGAGGGGTGGAGACTGACCCCCACATGTTGGTCTGGGTAAAGAGAAGTCCAGGAGTGGACCCTAGGCTCTGCAGGACCCAAATTCCTGCAGGGCTCAGGAGGAATTTGGTGGTGGCAAAGGAAGATCAGGCCCGAGAGAACTGTGGGAAGGAGCTGGGTCCTGATTTGATGGATGTGTGTTTCTAGAGCCCTGGCTTCTGCAAGCAGAACAACATTTATTCTTCCATCTATTGAGTTTTTATGCTAGTCCACAATGCTAGGTTCTTCGTTTAAAGATGAATAAAATCTTGTTTGGCAGAAATTCATACTGTGTGTTCAGGTGATGGGTATACAGGATACCGTGACAGTCTAGATTGCAAACCTCTTCCTTGTGTGTATGTGTGTGTGCATGTGTGTGTGTATGGGGGTGGTATGTGTGTGTCAAAGGAGAAGTTACTTGATGGCTTGTCTGGTGCACCTCAATTCCTCATTTCTGGAGCCATGCGACCATAATCTCTGGTCAGAGACAATTTGAAGAGTCCTAAATTGTTAGCAGAGCGCCCCCAAGTTAGTCTTGTCCTCAGCATCGATAACTGCTTTATTAACCATTTTGTGAGCCGTCCCTTGTACTCTTGTTCCATCTGCTAGGGAAATTTTCTAGTTTCACAACTGTTCACCTCCAGAGCTTCTTAGTGTTTTTCTCATCTAAAGCTCAGACTTTGGAGAAAATCCCACTTCCTCTTCTCTGTACCAGTCTCAGCAACATTTTACAAATGAGACTAAGGGAAGTTAAGTAATTTGTCTACATTCACAGAACTAGAGAAGGAAAAGGCAGGGCATTGAATTTACACTGAACATTCAAAGCTCTGACTGGTTTGGCCTCACTGAATTCCTTCAAAACTCACGCGTGGAGATCCTAGGTGATAGCACGGAGACATAGAACCCCGAGGAGGTGATGAGGCCGTGAGTCTGGAACCCTCAGGGTTGGGATTGGTGCCCTTTCCACCAGAGAAAACAAGAGAGCGTGGCCCACTTCTCCATGTGAGAGCCCAGTGACGTGGTGCCATCTGTGAGGGAGCAGGCACTTACCAGACACTGCCAGGACCGTGATCTCTGCTCTCCTGCCCTGCGAACTGTAAGAAATACTGTGCTCTTGTTTGCTCTCCACCCTCAGGTGTCTCGTTGGAGGAGCTCGCAAATGACCACGTCTAAAACAGTCGTAACTTTTTGGTTTTTATTCTTTTTTGTTTGTTTTTGTTTTTTTTTCAAGACAGGATTTCTCTCTGTAGCTTCGGGGCCTGTCCTGGAACTCATTTTGTAGACCAGACTGGTCTTGAACTCACAGAGATCCACCTGCCTCTGCATCCCAAGATCTGGGATTAAAGGTGTGCGCCATCACCACTTTGTCATAACTTTTTAAATTCAGAGTTTTCTAGGAAGAAAGACTAAATATTTGCTGTGTCATTTTATAATATTTTTAGTTGTTTTTAAATGAAGGGTCCTTTTTTTCCTTTCGTCTGTACTCATTTCTGCATCTAAGGTGTGTATAATATTTTAAGAGTGAATCTAGTTTGTTTTATCAAGACTAAAATCTCATATATGAGCTTTTGTGACCAATGCCTGTGTGTGTGTGTCCTGTATATACCATGGCATGTATATGGAGATCAAAGGATAATCTTTAGGAATCCATTATCTCCTTCCACTCCTTAACTAAGGCCGGATTTTTCTTGTTTTTGCTGCTGAGCTAATTGCCTTAGTCAGTGTTCTATTGCTGCGAAGAGACACCATGACCACAGCAATTCTTATAAAGGAAAGCATGTACTTGGAATTGACTTACGGGCTTCAGAGCTTTAGTCTGTTTTCCACATAGCAGAAGCGTGGTGGCATGCAGGCAGACATGGTGCTGGAGGAGGAGCTGAGAACTCTACATCTGGATCTGCAGGCAGAAGGAAGAGACTGAGACACACTAGGCCTGGCTTGAGCCTCAGAAACCAAAGCCTGTCCCTGGTGACACACTTCCTCCAACAGGGCCTCACTTACTCTTCAAGACCACACCTCCTAATAGTGCCAGTCTCTGTGAGCCTATGGGGCCATTTTCATTCAAACGATCACATTCTACTCCCTGGCTGCCATGGGTTTATGTCTATAACACAATGCAACATGCGCTTAGTCCAACGTCAAAAGTTCCCATAGTCTATAACAATCTCCACACTGTTTAAAAGCTCAAAGTTCGGAGGCAGAGGCAGGCAGATCTCCGTGAGTTGGAGGCCAGCCTGGTATACAAGAACTACAAGAGCTAGTTCCAGGACAGGCACCAAAAACTACAGAGAAACCCTGTCTTAAAAATCCATTTAAAAAAGCTCAAAGTTCAGAGTCTCTTCTGAGACTCATGCAATCTCTTAACTCTCATCCCCTGTAAAAACCCAAATCAAAAAGCAGATCACATTCTTCACCAAAATATCACAAGAACAGTCTCTATGACACATACTAAAATTCTCCTCTGAAACCTCTTCATCCAGGCCCCCACAATTCAAATCACCCTCAGCACCATGGTCTTCTATGCTCCTCCTCCTACAACCTATTAAGATGCACTTACAGTATTCCACTGCTTTCCTAACCCAAAATATCAAAGCCCAAATTCCTCCAAACAAAAGCACAGTCAGGCCTATCACAACAATACCCTAGTCCCTGGCACCAACTTCTGTTTTAGGATTTCTATTGCTGTGAAGAGACATGTAAAAGGAGACCGTATGTGGGTATGTGTCTGTATGTGGGTATGTACATGTGAGTGCAGGTGATGGTGGGAGCCAAAGCTGTGGAAACTGGGGTTGCAGAGGGTTGTGAGCCATCCGATGTGGGTGCTGGGAATTGAACTTGGGTCCTCTGTAAGAGTAGTGAGTGCTCTTAGGTACTGAGCCGTCTCTCCAGCCCTCAATTCTAGGGGATTTAAAGCAATTTCTTGTTCATTTCTATGAACAATTAATTGGCATTAGGTAAGAAAGAAACTTTATTGGAAGCTTAACTTGAGGGGTGAGATTGAGAAACAATTGGACTTTAGTAAAACCAGCCATGTTTTGAGCAAGGTCATACTGAGAGATTTTCTTCTCCAAACCTCACAGCTATTAAAAAGCAAGAACTAAAGCAACTGAATTTAGAGCCAGACGTTTCATTCCCAAAGAACTAAACAATAGCGCAGCATATTTAATTACTTAGTTCCCATAACATTAATAAGCATTTCAAAAGAGAGAAAATGGATTTTTACATCATTAATCTCTTTATAAATACTTAAAGTACATCATATTTTCAATCTTTTATGTTATATTTCAATTGTTTACTTTTCCTATATATTGTCAATCATGTTTTTCTGTATTAAGTATATAACATCTGTATTGTATGTGTAGCTGTGTGTATAGGCACAGACATTAAATCCAAAATTAATTAAATATGCATGTTTTACAAATAACTTTCAAAAGCTTTTTATTGATAAGCCCAAAAAGCTCAAAGACGATTATTTAGGATTGGCTCTTGCAGTTACGTGTATCCTGCAATCCCAGGACTTGGGAAGCAAAAGCAGGAGGAAGGGACAAAGAAGACATCTCAGCTGCCTTGGGAGTTTGAGGCCAGCCCAGGCCCTGCATTAGAAAAACAAACAAAACAAGGTTGGGACTTGAAATTGTCATCTAGGCTTTACCATTTTGGGTGAGTTGAGCAAGGAAACTTCTTTGTAGTAGTGGTATTGATGACTACAGACTCATAACTTTGAATGAGAACCGTTGAAGGTTCTGTGACAATCCTACCCATCCCGAAAATAAAGAAACAGTCCAGACAGGAACCAACTGAAGAGAGCCCTTTAAAAATGTGATAAAGATAATGCTGTGTAGATCTTCACAGTCGATGGCTTCACAGTTGGTGGTGGGCAAGGACTCAGTTTTCTTTAAGGGGCTGACTACTGGGGGTTTGATCATGCTCCAGGGAGTATATAGGCAATACAAATTATATTTGATGTTTTAGTTTCTTTGTGGGGGGTGCAAGGGTGGAAGGGTGATCACGGGAGAAATGGGAAGTGAGTTTGATAGGGTACCTTGCATGAAATTCCCGAATAATTAATACAAATTTATGCTGGAAAAAAGAAGGTGACATTTGCAGCTGAACCTTTACCATGACCTCGAGAGAACCACAGACTAGGAGAAAAAACCCCAGGCACAAGGGTAGTAAGTGCACACAGAGCAAAAAACTCTGCAGGGGCCAGCAATATGGCTCAGCTGGTAAGGAAGCTTGCTGCCAAGCCTAATAACCCAAGTTGAACCTTTATGATGCACATGGTCAATAAAGAGCCAGCTCCCTCACGTCTCTGCCACTGCATCTCCCCAAGGAGCCTCCAAGGATCTCTCTGGCTCCTCAGAGCTGCCCTGAGGCCTCGAGGGTGCTGGTAGCTGTCACCATCTTGAGTCTGTCCAAATGTCACCTTCTTAGAGAGATCTTTTCTACCTGATCAAGCTATGTTCTATTACACTTCCCTCTCATCTAATCTCATCTTTGTATTCCTTTTTATGTCCTAAATTGCCTTTTTGCTCTCTGGCAAACCTCGTGTCTTTGCTCTCTCCAGTGTCTGGAATGATGCCTGGGATGTGGGAGGCATGGGCTTGATATTGCCAGGTGGAAATGTTCATGTCTGGCTTGGGATTCTTACTTTAACACTTAATCTTTCTGGGGAAGTGAACAGTGGCAGAAAGGAGCATGGTAGCCTGGGGAATACAGATCTCCCAACCCTGCTGCCCTCCCTTCTATCATAGCTGCTGGGATTCTGCCTGCCCTGCAGTGTGACAGCAAGGGTGTGCACCCTTGGTGGCCTCACAAGGAGACTACATGGTGACTTGGGCAAGACCTTTCACTCAGAGTTCTGGGGGGTTGCTATATGGGTCACTTTCTCATGCATCGCGAACATTCTGGACTTGTATGAGTGATCTCTTACCCTAGTTGCCCCCAGTTACAGAGAACGAGAAAAGCTGCTTCTCTATTTCCCGTAGGTGTCAGGTGGGCTTTGTTGGTGGCCATGTCCCCGGTGTGTTCTTCTGTTACAGATCAAAGGTTAGGAGAGGACATGTGAGATCATGTCTAAGGATGATGCTAAAGTGAACAAGAAGCAAACCAAGGACCCAAATTCTTCATTTGTTTTCCCCATTAAGAGAAGAGCTTGCAATGCCAGTGCTTGATGTGGTCGTGTCTTCTCAGCACACAGTTGTTGGTAATCTAAGCTAAGTCATGCTCATGCCTCACCTCCCATGCCTCACTCAGCCTTGGCACATGGGCTGGGGAAGCTGGAATCCTTAGAGCCATCTGGACTGTTGCCCTGAGCCATGGGCAAAACCAACAGGGTCTTTGCTAGGAAACTCTGGAGCAAGCCTCTGACTTTGACTACAGTTTCATGAAGCTGGCAGACAATGTTTTCCACAGGACACCCACGGATCCTCCTGAAGGGGATGCTCCAGTGTCTGCAGCACAAGAATTAGGAATGCCTGCAGATCCCTTTCAGGCTTATCTGTCCTTCAGGTGGGACATTCTGACCGCATTGACTACCTTCGCATCTGCCCTGTTCTGTGTTAGAGCCGGTTCAAGGCACAGAGACTTGTTGATGACTCTGGTATTGCCTACACACCTTGTCATGCCAGGAACAAACTGGAGATGGTTTTGAGAGAAGCAAAGGCTGTGTGGGTGGGAGACTTGACAGCTCCCAAAGGAGCCGCCTTGGGGGTTTTGTTAGGACTGCTCATTCTCCTCTAGAACATTCCTTTGTGTGGGAGCTGGAGTCAACAAATACCAGACCCTATTCCCAATTAGGTGCTAAGAATACCTAGACCAGTGGTTCTCAACCTGGGGGTCATGACCCTGTTGAGGGGATTAAAAACCCTTTCACAGAGGTCGCCTAAGACCATCAGAATACACAGATATTTATATTACGATTCATAACAGTAGCAAAATTAGAGTTATGAAGTAGCAATGAAAATAATTTTATGACTGGGGGTCACCACAACATGAGGAACTGTATTAAAGGGTCATGGCATCAGGAAGGTTGAGAACCATTGACCTAGATGAACAGAATTCTGCCCTTGCTGTCAAGAAACTAAGTGCTTTGTTGGGACAGGGACCTGTGAGTTGACCTCAAGGTGGCCACTAATGCTTCCTATTTCTTCCTCCTACTCTGGGCCTTGCCACTATTTCTGACAAAGGTAGAGGGAAGCCACATTGTATAACTTCATTTATTTTCACTCTTCAAATGTTTCTTGGAGGAGCATTGTCACCTTGGAAGGAGTGTGTGTGACTTCACCATGCTGTGAGGAAGCCTAAGCTGGACACGTGATGTGAGACCATAAGAAGAACACGAAGGCCATGCACAAGCAAGCAGGTCATTCACAGGCCTCGTCTTCACCCCTGCTGCCCGCAGAGTGCAATTAAGCAAGTGACCTCCTTTGATGCCATCCAGAGCAGAAACGTCCGGGCAAGCCTTGCCGACATTCCTGACCCTTCAAATTGGGAACAGATAAAGTGGCTTCTTTTAAGCCACAAATCTTGTGTTGTTACATAGCCTCAGAGAGCGCAATGGGCAAGCAACTTCTTAGATAATGACAGAAGAGGTAAGTGTAGGATGCTGCAGGATCACAGAGGAAGGGTAACCAAGGCAACCTCCAGAGATGACAGCATGGCATGGGATGATTCCAGAGATTTGCTAGAGTCCAATATCCTCTTTAAAGACCTGGGTGTGAGCCAGACTCTTGGGCACAGTGGAAGGAAATAAGGAAACCATTAAGGTGACTCAGGCATGAGGCACATGTGAGGGTCCTTCGTAAGGTGTGAGGCAAGTGTCTTTTAGTGTGCAGAAGTGTTCATAGTGATAGCCGGGATAGATCGGCTACTTATTTCATGGTACATGTGGATGTAAGGTTTTCTCTGTGTGAACACATTTAATTCTCACATTATCTGTTCACATTGGAAGGACACGAGGCAATCAGAGCTGCAGTGAGTTGCTCAAGGGCACCTAGCCAGCAAGAACGGAGTCCAGATTCAGGTTCAGGAAGAACTTGAGGAGCTGTGTTTGATTCCTTATGCAGCTTGGGGCCTGTCCAGCAGGGGATGGCAGTCGACCTAGAGGTTTAAAAGAAGTAAGTGACATGTCTCATCCAAAGATTCTGCACTTGCTAGGCATGGGGACACATGCTTCTAATCACATCACCCTGAGGCTGAAGCAGGACATTGCCTTTGAGGGCAGCCTGAGCTACATAGCAAGGGCCCTGTGTCTGAGCCAAAACAAAGACCTCCCCACCTTCGCGCCGTGATGCAACTTCCCTGCATTGCTGCTAAAAAAGCTTTGTGGCTTCTAGTTCCCTGCTTTGGTTGCTCTCTTTGCCTGCTGACTATCACTCTCTAAGTCTAGCAACGGACGCCTTGAAAGATAAGGAGGACAGGTTGCTTATCTTTGGGGGATACAAACACAAGGTTCAGGGGGACTCTCTCTACTTCAGAGATGTTCATGGCAGTAGATGGGAGGACAGAACACTCGGGGAGATAAGGGTGTGGCATCCCCTAATCAAGGAAAATGACCACGAGGATAGCAGCGGGCACGAGCAAGCCCGTTTCCATATCTTGTGAGCTGTTCGGCTTTGCAGACAGTCTGCATCTCTCTCCTTCCTCTGGCCCTTTCAGATCATTAGTGTCAAAATAGTTAAACAGCTGTTGGGGTTCAAACAGCGATTTAGCAAAGAAGACAAGTTCTTCTCGTTTGGTCCTAGCTGAAGGGGTGCTCATGGACAGGCCAGGGAACTGCGGCTCCTGTACCACATCCACCCACGTTCTCTCTGCTCTCTGTCCTGCCTAAGGTGTTCAGGGGCATCTGAGCACACTCACTGGGGTCTGAAGTTGTGTGCAGGCTCAGATTCAGGCTTCAGCAGTATTCTGTGTGAGGAGGGATGTCTGGCATAGGGTAGAAGCTCGAGCTGGCTTCGAGACATAGTTTGGCTGACACTTGCTTTGTGATGATATGGGCAAATGTCTAGACTTTTCTAGTGTTCTTGCCAGCAGTACAAAGGTGTTGGTTGGAGATTAACCTCACTACAAACAATAAAAAGGACTATGGTCTGGCTTTTCTAAAATGAGAGCCAAAAGTTTGATCGTGGGCTAAACATTTTGCATGCTTTTAAATCGATTAATTTTTATCGGAGACAGGTTCTTATGTGTCCCAGGCAGGCCCTGAACTTGCTATACGGCTGAAGATGACTTCAAACCCCTGATCTCCCAAACTCCACTCCCTAAGTGCCGTCCGTAGTTACAGGTGCACCTATGCCTGACTTTGTATACTTTTCTTTGAAAATATTAAAATGATCCAAGCTTAGTGAAGCTCACTGATGTCATCTCTTATCCTTTTGGAAGCTCTCTGTACCAGTAAGCTATTGCTGTGTAACAAACCTCAGCAGCTGAAAACAATAGCAAATGTATAATACAGACTGACTGCGGTTCAGTGTAGAGTATGTGCCTGGCATACTCAAGGCAATAGATTTTGGGCTCCAGCATCTCAAATATAAAGAAATAAATTCACAGATACATAAATAAATAAATAAGCCTCACAGTTTCTGTGTGTCAGGCATATCTTGACGGGATGGTTCCAACTCGGGATCTTTTATGTAAGTTTGCTGGGGCTGCAGTCATCTCAAGTTTTGACTGGGGCTCATAGGACACTTTCAATATGGCAGGTCAGCTTTGGCTCTGGCAGGAGGGCTTATCCATCACCCTCCACTACAGGATGATTCAGAAGGTCACTGGAATGTCCTTAAGCATGTCAGCTGGCTTCCCCTAGAGTGAGTGAGCCAAGACATGGTAACAGCTACGTGTCTTTGATGACTCGGAAGGCATGTCCCACCTTTTCCACAACAGTCCATGGCTACATTGCTGAGCCTGTTCCACGTGAAGAGAACCACATTGGGACACACATGAGCATGCGTGCGCGCACACACATACACACACACACTTGACTGTGACCCAGGGATCATTGGTGGTATTGTTGAGGCTGCACCTTTCCCATAGATTTCTATCACATTCTCTGTGTTTTGCTTTAATAATATTCATCTGCAAACATGGGGTTTAGTTGTTTGATATATACTTCCTTCTTGGTAAATGGTGAGCTTTCCAAGAGTCCAAGTTTTTCTTGCTGTATCCCCAGTGTCTAGAGCACTGCCAGGTACATAGTCAATGCTCAGTATTGAACATGAGCCGGGCACTATTTTTATAGCTGTTTCAGCCCTGGACAATTGCTTCGACTGCACTTTGATTTTACTCTTTTTGGCCTCTGCATTCTTTGCAAAAACTGTCTGTAAAGAATAACCTTATTAAAATGACTGAGTACATTTTCCTTTCAAAGCCCCACATGCAATTAAGGTCATTATTTGACTAGTGAGCATCTTGCTAAATTGCACATAGATTGCTAACTTGATTATGCTTGTGGGAATTATCCATTTTCTGGATTATTTGCTAGAAAAAGAAAAGTACTTTGCTGGCCACCCACTCTTCGTTTTCCTTCCCAGCCTCCTGAGGGAGGGGCCCTGGTATTCATCAGACACACAATGGGGTACCCCTAGAACAATGCCTCACCCACCCACTCTCCTGGCTAGGGAGGAGAAATTTGGAGCAGCCATGGAGAGAACAGATGAAAGTGTCCCTATTATTCCCCTGTCTTAAGGGTATTCAGGGTGCAGAGTTTTTGGAGCAAGCGAAGCTGCCTGTGGGGGAGAGAGCTTTGGAGTTTGAGAAAGACCAGGAGGAGTGAGAGCCAGGAGAACGAGCGGCCACCAAAGTTGGCTGCTCCGGCTGTGGCTGTTCTGATCTCGCCCTAATGAAAGGTGATGATGGCTCCGGAGTTTCTTCAAAGCTCATCCCCCCCTCCCACCTCCAGTAGGAAATCAGAGGGATTCTAAGCCAAAGACTGCCTCGGGAAAACAAGAGGCTGCATTTAGTCGCAGTCATCCCCAGGTACCTGTGGGAGGCTGTGGACAACTGGACTAACAGCAGACCTGGCAAGTAGATGGACATGGAGGCATCTTCAGACACTGAGTTTGTCTTCGCTCACGGTCCAGATGGCTCTGTGTGATGGAGGATTGAACTTAACTAAGCATTCTTTGGGGTGGGTTCTCCGAGGGCCTGCCTTTTCTTTTCCTTGACTCCCTCAAGAGGGGCTGTGTCTAGCAGTGAGGAGCATAGGCTTTAAAAGTTTGCCTGCCCCAGGTTAAGCCCTTGATCCAGTATTAAAAGGAGGTGACTTTATGTGAATTATTTTACTTCTCTGTGTCTCTATTTCCTCCAATGTTAAGAAAGAATAATGATTGTGCTTTGTTCATGAGGATTTAGTTGTTGGGAGAAGTCATGCAAAGCTTTCTGATCACTGTGTTTCATTAAAGAACTCATGGCATGGGCATATAAGAAGCGGTGCATATTGCCATGTGTTGGAATAAGGTGAAAAATTCCTAGATGAGACTCTTATGAAACTTATGCTTGTGCACGTGAACTGTGTGTGTATGCTTGTGTGCACACTCACGTGCATAGGGGTGGCACATAGTTAAGAATTGTCCAGTTCCCATGTCCATATTCTAATCCTAGAGACCTATGATGTGTTCAAGTACAAATCAAGGGGAAATTAAGATTGTAGATAGGAGTCCAATCACAAGTCCCTTGGCTTTAAAGTAGAACCCTGGGTCATCAGGTAGGTCTAATGACGTCATATCCTAAATGGTGGAAGGGAAGAAGGAGAGTGTCTGAGCGAGGCTATGTATAGATTGATCCACTATTGCTGATTCTAAAGATGGAAGGGGGATGCTATTCAAGGCACACAGAATCCTCCCCACTGCAATGGAAAGGCAAGGGAATGACTTGTATCCTTAAAGACAAACTGACTAAAATCTTGATTTGTAGCTCAGTGAGAGCCATTCCAGACACCCAGCCTCTAGAACCGTAAGACATAAATCCGTTCAAGCCCCCATGTTTGTGGTAATTTGCTTCAACAGCAGTAGAAAGGAAGGAAAAGAAGTTAGTGAGTATCTTGGCAGTCTCCCTATTGCTGTGATGAAACACCAGGACCAAAGCAATTCAAGAAGGAAAGGGTTTATTCTGCTTACACTTCCACATCACTGTTTGTCATCTAAGGAAGTCAGGAAAAAAACTCAAACGGGGCAGGAACCTGGAGGCAGGAGCTGATGCAGAGGCCAGGGACGGGAGCTGCTTAACGGTTTGCTCAGCCTGCTTTCTTCCAGAACCCCAAAACTGTGGATAGCACGTCCATAGTGATTGAGTCCTCCCCCATCAATCACTAAGTAAGAAAAGGTTCTATATGCTTGCCGACAGCCCACTTGTATGGAGGCATTCTCTCAATTGCTGCTCCTTCCTCTCAGATGACTCTAGCCTGTGTCAAGTTGATGTAAAATTACCCAGCACAGTGCGTAAGTGAATGCATATTGTAATTCCGGTAGTGATGAGCACTGAGGAGAAAATGGAGCATGGGAGGGCAATAGGGAGTGAGGGAGGGGAAAGCTCTGTGAGATGACATCTCAGGGCGATGACTTTAGAGAAGAAGCTTCCGTTTTGGAGACGTGAGAGGACAAGCCATAGGTCTGCTTTCCAGGCAAGAGTAACGGAGTCCTGTGTTGGGTGCTTTCGTCACCTTGACACAAAGTAGAGTCACCAGGAAGAAGAAACCTCAGTTGAGGGATTGCTTGTCCTGTGGGCTTTTCTGCAAAGGCATTTTCTTGATTGATGACCAACGTGGGAAGGTCCAAGCCACAGTGAAGGGGTGGTCTCAGGTTGTATAAGAAAGCAAGCTGAGTAAGCAATGTTTCTCCACGGTCTCTGCTTCAGTTCCTGCCTCCAGGTCTCTACCTTGAGGTCCTGCCCTGACTTGCCTTGGTGTTGGCCTGTTACCTGGAATAAATGCTTTCCTCCCCGAGTTGCTGTTGGTTATGGTATTTGTCAGAGCAGCAGAGAAACTGACAGAGCTTACACAAGCCTTCGAGAGGGAAAGAGTTTGGTGGGTCAATGGAAGGAAAGTGGTGGCTGGGGCTTACGGCACCGTGAGCAAGGGAGCCAGCAGGGGAAATGGGGCTGGACAAAGCAGAGTTCAGACCCAATAAGCCTCTGGGGTTCTTGTTTCATTCTCATTCTGACTGGAAACATTGGGTATTTCTGCCCCATAGAAGCTGATTTGTGGTTAGAAAAAATTATTATTATTATTTTGTTTTCTCGAGATAGGGTTCCTCTGCGTAACAGTCCTGGCTATCCTGGAACTTGCTTTGTAGACCAAACTGGCCTTGAACTCCCTGAGATCCTCTCGTGTCTCTGCCTCCTGAGCGCTGGGATTAAAGGCGTGAGCCATCACCACCCTGCTGCGCTTTGCAGTTTACAAAGCTCACTCAGGTTGCCTTTGTGGTGAAGTCTGACTTGACTGGACCAGAGTGAAAGCAGAAGGAAGCAGCAAGCTGAGGGACAGGATCTACAGGAAAGCATGGACTCAGCTCGATTGGTGGTAAAAGTCTTGCTTGCCTTTTAGACACGGAGTTAGTGTCCAGCAGTTTGTGCAGGCCCGAGGGAGGCAAAGAATCAAAGGAGCCTCCTAGGTTTGGGTTGGAGCAGCTGAGTGGATGGGCATGCCTGCTCCTTGTGTGAAGAAGACAGGAGAGGCACACGTTTGGGAAGTATTCGTTATTTGTATTACTAATATCTAAAGATTATATCAGTGTCTGATGCTCTTGATACCCTAGTCTCCGGTTTTCCACCTCTATGTGGACGAGCTGTGGCTTCAGTGTGGACTGTCCCCTACTGTTCCTACTGTCCCCCGCAGGCCTGTCTTTAAACACAGAGTCCCCAGCTGACAGTGCTAGTTTTGAGCTGTGCAGCTTTAGCGCACGTGTGTTTTCATATGGGTGTGGGTGCACCTATGTATGTGAATGTATGGGAGGCCAGAGGCCAGCCTTCGCTACTGTCTCTTGAGTATTGGCCAACTTGTTTTTTTTGAAGTGAGATCTCTGGTTACTCTGAAACTTGCCATGCTGGCTGCCCTGGGAGTGCATAGATCCTCCTCAGTGCTGGGATCATAGATGAACCTCATGCTAGCCTTTAAAAAAAAGATTTCTTTTATTATTTACTGTATGCATGTTCATGTCTTTGTGTACATATATCCACATGTGTGCTTGTATCCACGGAGGCCAGAAAAGTGTATCAGATCCCCCTGGAGCTAGAGTTTCTGGTGGTTTTAAGTCACATGATATGAATGCTGGAACGTGAACCGTAGGCTTTCACATGAACAGCATGTACCCTTTACCGCTGAGCCATCTCTCCAGACCTCTAGTGTGGCAGCTGACGCTCCTCTTCCTTAAACTCCTCCTTCTTTCCAACTGTGGGTTCTAGAATATCAGACTCAGGTCCCCGTGCTTGTCAGGCAAGCCCTTTACCAGCTGAACTGGCACCACAGCCTGGGCCGTGGGTGTTCTTTTCTTTTTTAATTGAGAATAGATGTACGCTGTGGAGCTTTGAGAAGCTCCCTGGCCGGGCACTGGAAGCAAGGCTTGAATCCCAGATGTATACCATCTGACTGCCGAGGCCAAGGCGTCACCTGCCCTAGGAGCTCCTGCCACTCTCCTAAACCACGAGCCAGAACAAACCTCTCGTTCTTCAAGTTGCTATGGTCAGGTATTTGGTCACCATGATGAGAAAAGTAACAGACATGATACGTTCATAGTATTTCTCCATGCGGGACTTTATCCTCCCGCTTGACAATCAAGGGTTAAATTCCTCTTCTCCCTGGAAGAACCTTTCCCCATTCTCTCCCTGCTCTGTTTTTGCTCTTGGTCCTTCCTGTTGACTCTACCCAGTATGACATTAAAGTCTCTTTAAATAAGCTTGTCAGGTTCTTTATTAGATAGCAGTGCCCTTGAGGGCTGGGGACATCCACCACTTTTCTTGAGTTCCTTAATGCCGGGGTCTTCCTTGTACTTGACAGTGACCCATAAATAAATATTGAAGGCAACTGGAAGTCACAGAGGAGACGGCTGAGTTGAGTGGGAGAGTTGAAGGAAATAGCATTGAAGTTTCTGCAATAATTTTGTGATTCATTTCACAAAATGGAGTTGGGAGGCTGTAGCATGAATAATCAAAACCCAGAGACAGATATTGGGGTTCAGTCTGAAGATTAGAAAAGCAAAGCAACCAGTCCCTGGCTCTTTCCTCTACCTCAGTCTGAAATGGTGATCCTGCCTCCAGGAATCTTCAGATTGAGACTAAGCTGAGAGCATCTTATATTCCTCTCTAGTGCTGGGATTAAAGGCGTGTACCACCACTGCCTGGTTTCTATGGTGAATTAGTGTGGCTGCTGGTGTGCGTCACCACTGCCTGGTCTTATGTCTGACCAGTGTGGCTATTTTACTCTCTGATCTTCCGGCAAGCTTTATTTATTAAGATACAAATGAAATATTATTACATTTCTTCTTACAGACCAGGTAGTGGTGGCACACATCTTTAATCCCAGTAGCCACACTAGTTTGCTATAGAAACTGGGCAGTGGTGGTACACGCCTTTAATCTCAGAACAAGAGAGAAATATAAGACAGGAGGAGACAGCGCTCAGATACAATCTTACTCTGAGACTTGATTGAGATATTGAACCCCAATATCTGTCTCTGGGTTTTTATTATTCATGCTAACAATAGGCCCCTTAGAAAGTTTCTAAATTGCCTGGTTCTTCACTTGCTGACATGACCACGGAAGAGACAATCAATCTTCAACCCCAGCCCAAGAAAGGAAGGAACTATTAGGCTTATGAAGACATGCAGACATGGTAGCTCTGGCCTGGGAAAACTTGGCTGATCTCGTCTGGGCTCACTGTGATCCACTGGCAGGCCAATTGGGAAAACTGGGTTAATTTCCACAGGGTCTTCTCTGTGGTTTGGCCCGGTCATCTTTATACGGTGGGAGAGCCAGAGGAGTGAGAAGGGAATTACGCAACACCATCGAAGCCCTTATTTTGAACTCTTCAATGTTGCTTCTGCCTCAATCTATTGCACAAGGCAAGTCACAAACATTGCCCAGATCGCAGAGATGGATAAACTGCCTCTCATTAAAGGAATGACAAGAAGCAAAGTTGATTGCGGGGATTGTAGATTCAGGGAGGGGTGACGAGCGCCGACTGCTTTAGCAATATGTCAGTATCAATCAGGATACCCTCCCTTCGGTAGCAGAGGCACCAGCAAGCTGTCTAAGTAATAAAGATACCCCATCTAACCAAGTAAGAAAGAGAAACTGTTCCACTGTAAAAAGCAGAGTTAAGGTTTACTAAAAGGTGTTTAATTTTGAGTATGAGAGTTAAAAAAACAGAAAAGGACAGTGGGGAATAAAGCTGAGAGCCTAGGTTGGTTTTTATTCCGTTTTCCACTGTTGTCCTCAGCGTACTGGCTTTGGTCTTAAGAAAATGTCTCTGATAGTTGCAGCTTCACTTACCGATGACCAAATTCAGGGAGAAAGATGGAGCACCTGCCTTTTGGAGATGCGGGAAGTCCGTCTAGAGCATCCTTGCACCGTTCCTACTGAGTCTTGGGAGATCCTCCCCTCCACCTGAGCAGTGATGAGTAGAAGGCACTGACAGTCAATTCCTCACTGCTAGTTACATAGATGGGAAGCGGCGCTGGAGATGGGGGCCTCAGGCACACATTTCCCCACCCAAAGTGAGCAGGTTAGGGGTGCGGAGAGCAGGGTAAGTAGCCTCACCCAGGATCATAGATTTGGGCTTATTTATCCCTAGGTTCCATAGTTCGTAGTGTTTTAAGTAAAAGCAACAACCACAATAGCAAAAATTACACATGGATAGCATTTTGGTAGTAGGTGATGCGAACACAGAAATCCAAGATCGGCAAGTCACAAATGTGAAGGTCAGTGTGGTGAAGGTCAGTGTGGTGAAGGTCAGTGTGGTGAAGGTCAGTGTGGTGAAGGTCAGTGTGGTGAAGGTCAGTGTGGTGAAGGTCAGTGTGGTGAAGGTCAGTGTGGTGAAGGTCAGTGTGGTGAAGGTCAGTGTGGTGAAGGTCAGTGTGGTGGTCCAGGGGTAGCACCCATTCCGCACAAACCCTGGGGCCCTGAGCTCGGCGCCTGGAACCTCAGTCAGGATGGGAGGAGAGAATCAGCTCTGCAGAGTTGTCTTCTGGCTTCTCACACTAAATATAAACTTTAAAAAAATTAAATGACTTACTTGTATTTTTTGTGCATTGGTGTTTTGCCTGAATATATGTCTGCGTGGGGTGTCAATTCCCCTGGGACTGGAGTTACAGGTGTGACAGCCATGTGGGTGCTGCGAATTGAACCTGGGTCCTCCGTAAGAGCAGCTGAGCCATCTCTAGACAGCTGCAGCAAGAAACATTTTTATCCATAGGATTCTTATTTTGACTCCCTGCATTTGCTGCATGAGCTGTGTACTAGGGAACACATTTCTTTAAATATGAGAGAGCCCCGTGGGCTGAGTCTCCCAGCCTACGTGTGCTGTCCAATAGTGCAGCACAGCAAAAAGGCAGCCAGAAGCTACAGAGCTCTAATTCCCAGAGCCAGGTTGTAAAAGGCGTGTCTCAACACACAGCGACTTCCAGGCAAACAGAGCGGTTTGCCTGCCAGATAGTTGGAAAGTCACATTATTCTGTTGTCCTAAGTGTCTGTTTTCCCGTTTCTCTTCTTGTTAACTGCATAGGCTTCAAGAACTTTCCTCTTTCTATAAGTATCACTGCTACTGTGAAGTCCATGGCTGTGGATAGTGAGTTCCACACTCAGGCTCTCTGTGAAAGTTACGTGGCTGCTGCTGATTGGACAGAATTTGCTCATTAGCGTGAACATGAGGATGGGTGTGTGTGGTGGTGGTTGCCAATTATTTTGCCTACAATATCTTAAATACCCTCTACATGTCTTTTAAAAACAATCCCAAAATGCTTTTAGAAAAAAATTAACTGTGTAGTTGGTCAATGTTCAAATATTGGTAATTAAAGTATAAATTTGTGATTGACATAAAATAGATATTCTAAAGTTGCCTGTTGTAGAGGTGTTACAGGTCGAACCTCAGGGCATAATACTAGCCAGAAGGAATTCGAGATACTTTTCACTTAGGAATTTTGCCTGGTGGTTGGTAGTACTTGCCTTTAAGAGGTAGGAGGGTCTCTGTGAGTCAGGCCAACCTAGTCTACAGAGTTAGTTCTAGGACAGAGAAACCCTGCCTCAAAAAACAAAACAAAACAACAACAAAACCCAAAATATTTTAGTCTTTGTCTGGGCATAGTGACACATGCCTTTGATCCCAGCACTTGGCAAGCAGAGGCAGGCAGATCTCTGAGTTCTAGGCCAGCCTGGTCTACAAAGGGAGTTCCAGGACAGCCAGGTCTACACAGACAGAAAAACCAAACCAACCAACCAAACAAACAAATTTCAGTCTTTTTTCTATGAATCAAAAACTCATAACCAGAAATACAGGACAAAATTTGTGCCTGTTTCCAGTGTTATGCCTGGAAGAGCATGCACAGGATTTGGGTTTGCTCACTTTGGGCTCAGCCGCTGTAGTCGAGGTATTGATGTGATGGTTGGTTATGTTAGGCACTTCAATCCCATCTTCTGATAAATGTTTTTAAATGCTGACTGTAGGATAGTAGGGTACTGCGGGCACCGTTAAAGGCTCGCTGAATTAAACAGGATTAGCATGTGCACTGGTAGTTCCACACCACCGTATACTCAAAATAAGAGAAGGCAGCCATCTGGGTAAGTGTCCGTACAGTAGCACTTGGAGTGGCGTTGTTCACCAGGGCGGGAGGCAGAAGCAAGCCCATCGCCTGCCTGACGGACAGGGAAACCGAGTGTGGCCACCGCTAGATTAGTTTTAACGAGCAAACCGTCTTGCCTCGAATTCCAGCATGGATGACCACCAAAAGACCAAAACTGTGATTCAACACCTTTGTCTAATTTGAGGTGGGAGGGTGTATGTAAATCTATATACATCCTTTTGGCTCTAATACGTAATAAATGTTAGATATAAGACTTTTCCTTAAACAGAGTTCCCATATGCTTGTTCCCAGGGATGGCGGGACACCTGAAAATGCCCCGCTAATCTTCCCATCTTTGTGAAGGAAGCGCCATGATCTTTTCTTGTACTTCCTCTTTTCTCCCGAGCAGAGCAGTGAACTAAGTGTCCGTGTCTTACGGCTGCAGTCATCTGATGTTTCTATCTTCTTCCCCTTTCTCGTCTCTTCTGGAAGCGAGTCTGCCTACTGGACGTATGTCCGAGTCTTGTTCTAGATCGGGAAGCCCGCTACTTCTGGGAATCTCATCACAGAATAGATGAATCAGCCCAGTTCCTGCCTGCAAGATTGGAACCCACAAACCTGAAGCTGTTCGGCTTTAATTCTTCACTGCCTACTTTATGGAGGAACGGTGATGGTCTGGTCTTCCACCTGCTGTGTGCTTCGATCTTTATTTCTCAGTTGAACTTCAGGAATGAAATTAAGATGGCTATTTATTCTTTTCTCTCTGGGGTCTCTTGAAAATGAAATACGTTTTACTTAATTGGTGGCTCAGTGTGGTCAATATTTGAAAGCCCTGCCACCACGCACCTGCACAGAATTGCCTTGTCTCCCAGGTCCTCACACTGTTTTCTTTGCCTGTCTTTTTCTGTTATGCTTTATCCCATTGTGTTACAGTTATCTAAAGCCCCTCCTCCTTTTAATTCACAGAATAAAATTGCATTTGAACAACCTACGTGTCCGCCTAACAGCTACTAGCGTGGAATGCTTGAGGTGAGCCAATGTCCGTTACCCTGCTCTGCTTTTGCTACCGCTGTTTGTCTGTTTCCTTGGTTATTATATTTGTGGAGAAGAAAAGAAATCTTTGTGTGAAGTGGGGTTCAGAGTGACTTATTTTCTGTTAAGACGATGTATGGGTTTTGCCTACTAGCAAAAGATGGTCTTGTATACTGCTCTGTGTGTCTTATAATTAGGCAACCGTTTTTGTTTTTGTCCTCTCGAAAGGTTAAGGCATAAATAAAAAGAGGCAAATACAGAGGATTTGTCAGCGAGGACGTGAGACTCAAATCCCATCTCGCAGTTCACAGTTCCTGTCAGCTTTCCTTGCCAGTTTGCGCGCCCTCAATTCATGAGTGCATGAATTCCCTAGCAATGTGTAAGTCCGAGTGTGTAATTTTATGTGAGAGCATATATAATAAATGTACTAACTCAATTTAATTCGTGCGCACACTGAAAAGCTTTTACATTTGTTTTAGTGTGTGTGTGTGTGTGAGTGTATGTGTGCACATGTGCCATGGTTCACATGTGGAGGTCAGTGAACAACTTACAGGAGACAGTTCTTTCCTCCCACATGGATTCAGAAGCTTGCACTCAGTTCCTCAGTGTCGTCAGCAAGTGCCCGGATCCACTGAGCCAGTCCCCAGCCCACAGACACTGAGTTGTACTTAACATTATCTTGGTGCACACGCTTTGGTCACATTGTTTCCAAGTCATAATTTTTGGTAGAAGTTGGTATAGTATATCTTGCTAGAAACATTTCATAATCCAGCTGGGGGTGGAGACGCATGCCTGTAATTCCAGTAGTGATAAAGCTGAGGCAGGAGGATCACTCTGAGTTCCACACCAGCCTGAGCCACACAGGAGTTCCAGGCTAACCTATTTCATTCAATAGAATGAAACCTTGTCTCAAAACCCCAGGAAAAACCAAGAAACCAGACCATCAACAAAAAAATCACAATTCAAGCATTTTCCTTATCAGATTGTTTGAAACTGGTTTATTTAAATCAAATTTTCCAAAACTTATAACTGTGGTGCTATTTACAGCAAAGCTGAAGGCCTGGCGCAGTTGAAGTCAAGATGGCGAGTGACACCGCGGGCTGTGCACCATTCTCAAGGACCAGCTGAACATCGGTGCCAGGCCACTGCATCCTGGGCTACAGCGGACTACAGTGACAACTGCCCAGCAGCCAGGGTGTGGTCTATCAAGCGGCCGATGTGACAGACTGACACCAGAGCTCAGCCTAGTGCGTCACCGGGTCTTCATGGCACCAGGCGGGCAAACAAAGTCTCTTTCACACAATGTGAGTTTGTGATGCTTTAGGAGTCTCAGGCAAAATATTGTGTTCACACTGTTGTAGGGCACGTGTGGAACTCAGGGCATGACCAGCGAAAGAGAGAAAGCACAGTCGGGGAGGACCCTGCAGGTCGCGGCTGTGCCGGAGGAGCGGTGGCAGATGCCGGCTGCTGAAGCCATGTCAAACAGAACAGGTGCTGGAGGTAGTCTGTGTTCTGAATGACATTCCCAGTTCAGCCAGGCCCTGCCAGGCAGCTGCTAATGCTGCTTCCTGCTCTTCCTACTTCCTCCTGTGGCCTCACAATGAACCACATTGACCCAAGCCACCAGAGCGTGTCTCTTTTCACGGTGACCCGAAAGAGCCCAAGCAGCACCATGGAACATTCATATCTCTGTCATAGCAAGGCTCAGGGGGCACGAGGGTGAGTCCCTTTGTTAGGCTTCTCCCTGGCTAGACTCCTTTAGGACGAGGGCTGTGTTTAGTGTCTTTGAGGATATACCCTTAGCAACTGGACAGTGTAATCTCATATCGTGGAGGAAATGAGGATCAGGAACATTCCTGTGGCCAAAAGAGCAACTGGAAAACATTTCTCCAGAGGAGCTAAGGTTTTTGTTTGCTTGTTCTTTGGTTTCTTGTTTTATTTGCTGATAGTAAAGTACATATTTTTATAAAAGTCCATTAACTTTTGGGTTTTTTTGCTTGTGTATCTATGTGTGGTATGCATGTGTATGTGTATGTTCACATGTGTGTGAGCATAGGTGTGTGTACACATGCGTGTTGAGGTAGAAAGTTGAAGCCACGTGTCTTCTTCCATCACTCTTTGCATTGTATGTTGAAGTAGGGACTCTCACTGAGCCTGGAACTCATTGACTTGGCCGGCCTGGCTAGTCAGATTGCAAAGGAACCCCTGTCTCTGCCTTGCATATGTGGGGTTAGAGGTCCCACACTGGCTAGTCAGATTGTTAGGGACCCCCTGTCTCTGCCTCGCGTATGTGGGGGTTAGAGGTGAGCTCCCACACTTACCTGGCTTCCACTTGGATTCTGGAGACCTGAACTCCAGGCCCCATGCTTGAGGGACGAGCCCTTTGCCTAACAAGCCATCTTCCCAGTCCCCTAATAATTTTATTTGAATTGATACCTTGACAATTCTTTAGTCCTGCTATAAATAAAGCACATTTAAAAACATATTCATCCACCAAACATGAGCGAACATGGCGAGCATGGACACTAGCATATTATTCAAATTAACCTCTTCAGGTGCCTCATAGAAGCTCTGTGGGGAGAAAGCACAGAAAAAATTCTAGAGCCAGTGGGTTTTGTGTGTGTGTGTGCCCTCCACTCTGAGAAGAATAAGGCCAAGTGGAACACCTGTGTGCTGCGAAGCACTGCGAAAGTTCGCTGCGGAAATGCACCTTTAAATAAGACACCGCAAGTGGCATGGAAATGCAGTTGCTGTTAAGGTGAAATAAGCATCTTTAACAGTGACTGGGGGTCGGGGGGATGCAGAGGTGCTCAGTGAGTAAAACTACTCACTGGATAAGCATAACAACCCAAAATTCAGGTCTCCAGAACCATGCGGAAAGCCGGATGTTGTTGTACACATCTGTAATCTCAGACCTTGCCAGAAATGACACAGATGCTGCCTTTGGTGGAAGATGGGAGCTGAGCCCAGAGGGTTGTCCTCTGTCACACATGCACACACACACACACGCATGCACGCACAAGCATGCACACACACGTGCATGCACACACATGCACGCACGCACACGCACACACGTACACGCATGCACACACACATGCATGCACACACACACGTGCATGCACATGCATACACACAAAATTGGTGCAACCTATATACTGTCATTTTAACTGAACACAATCTTCAAATTTCAGACTCTTTTTAAGCTTTTTGAAACGTCTGGGGAGTAAGTTCCAGAATTAGTTTTTCCCTAGTAATATAAACATGTCACCAGTCTTAAGGCAGGGTTTCGTTATTATTTCACACGAGACAAGACACCACCAATTGTTTTTTCCAAAACAAGACTTGGCAAATGGCAGAATTGCATAAGAGTGCTAATGTTTCTTAATGAGCTGAATGAGTTCAGTTTGGCAATGGGGCAATGCGCTATCACCATGTTTACGCAGAATATATATGCCAGCAATTGAGCCAAACTTAACTTTGTGACTCGAAGCGAAAGACGCTTATTTTGCTGTGCTCAAGCCTTGAGGGATGGTTTCTAAGACGTCTGCGTTAAAAAAAAATTATCAAAATTTTCATTGATATTGCAAATCAATTTAAAGAATATCATTCCAGTGGATACTTAGCATTCTTTGAGGTGCCTCTATATTGTTTATAATTAATATTTCAAATAAAATTCCTATTGCTCAAACTTTTGGTCTGTTTGCAAAGTTTAGCATGAGTTTAACTGAAGAAGATTCTAAGTATATTTTAAACAATTTTGCCCCCTGGGTTTGAGCTTCAACAGTGTAGAAGAAAACAACCACAGACACACACACACACACGCACACGCACACGCACACGCATGCGCAGACGTGCACAAACAACACTGTTTGCAGCTGCTCACCTCCATGAGTAAGAGTTTTCTCAATGTTTTGCAAATAAAATAAAACACAGAAACAAGTCAGATGTTAAAACTGATTAAAATCAGCAACAAGCCTGCAATTATCCCTTAGTCTCCGTGCACCACGCTGAGCTCCAGCAGCGTGGTTAGGATGGGGATGCAGTCCCACTGGATTTCATAGTGTTGGTTCTGAGGCTATGCTGGGCTCTGTAGCATAGACTCAAGTCTGTAAGGGTGTGATGATCCTCAAGATCCTGAGCTGCCCTGGAGGGTGCTTATCTGGGAAATGTAGCAGCTACCCTAGAAAGGTTTGAGTAGACGGATTGTTTGGCATATGCTTGTGTGTATGCATGCACACATGTGTCAAGGTGCTTGTGTGGAGGTCAGAGGAGAACTTGAGGAGTCGGGGTTGAATGAGGAAGACAGGCTTGGTGGCAAGTGCCTTTCCTCTCTGATCCATCTTGTCAGCACAAAGGACAGCTTAATAGTATCTCTTCGTGGAAGCTTCCCTGAGCTTCTCTGAGTAGATACGACTGCTCTTGGGTATGCCATTGCACAGTCTGATCTGTGTTATTGTTGTCAGGACATCTCTGCCCCGCCCTATCCCTTCCTATATGTCATGCCTATGTGTGTCCCTTCTGTTTAAATGTCCTGCCGAGAAATGGGCATTCAAGCCAGACTTGTTGTAGAAAGTTTCTATGCCACACTTGGGGACTGCTTCTGTTTTCATTCACTGTTCTAGCTGTCCTCAGACCCTTCTCCTCTAGGATATAAGTGAAGATACAGTCATTGACCTGTTGTTCTGATGGCACTGGCAGCCACCAGACACTATAAATGATCCATGTTCCACCCACTCAAAGAGTCCCAGTCCAAGGGTGAATTTTTATGAGCTCTGATTATTGGCCCAAACAGAAACACCTTGATTTTAATGGGACCTCGTGCCAAATACAGAGCATCACAGATCAAAGAGATTCCCAGGCCGTTCCTCTTTGTGGGCGTTTCCATTCTTTATAATCCCAACTTGGTACCCGGGTTTCAGACTTTCTCCTACGGTAGTTTCTACTCCTCACAATGAGAAATGCTCACCTAAGGAGTTTGCAAAGATTTCCAAACATCTTCAGCTATCAGGAGGCTGCTTTCCGCCCAGCCATTCAGGCAGGGCGTGTCATCTTCTCTGAGCATCACTCATGCCGCGTGTCACCTCCGTGGCACTGCTAATGGACTCGCATGCCTTGGGCCAGCTGATCTGGTATTGACACCCAATACTGCTCTCTTGAGTGGCTAATGACAAGTGTTTTTCCTACAAGCCTTAACCGCTCCCAATTTCAGTTTGACTCGTTGGACAACATTCAAAGGCTTTTAAACTGACTTCTTCCCAGGTGGACTTCCTGTTGATGAAGGGGCCAGCCTTGCTCCCTCTCTGTCAAAGATGAACATCGCTGTGGGCCTTTACCCTACACCCCAGTCAAGCCATTCTCATCCCTGGAGCAGGGTGCTCGACCTTTAGCTGGTGACAGGAGCAGAGATGTCCTGGTTCTACTGACTGCTTATAAAGCCCCACCCCCAACAATGGGAAGCGGAAATTCCAAGGCAAAGGTTACTTGCTGGGTTGGTCTAGGTTCAGTCCAGAGGGGCGAAGTCTAAACTCCCATCTTGGAGACTGAATTCAGCTGGGTTGAGGATGGGAGGAGTGAAGGGTGTTGGCAAGAGAGGTGACAAGGTCCTATGCCCTTGGGCAGTTCTTCTTTGTTGGACTATGCTAGCAAATTATAGGTTGGCAGACACTGTTTGGGACACGTGCTGACAGGTCAAAAGGAAAGGGCTACTCTGGCTTTTCAGTTTTCACCCTTACCATTTTTTTCAAGTTTGTCTTCTGTTGGGAACTGTGGACCTTCAGACCCTGAATTTTTTATGACCCTGCCGGAGTAAACAGCTTGTTTTCCTGTGCTTGCAGCTGCTCTGAGCATAAGATCTTGATGGCAGGGGAGTGGTCCTTGCAGTTGAAGGACCTCAAGAGCTAGGGTGTGGCCATTGGTCAGGGAAGGCACTATATAAGCTGCCCTGGAACATAATAAAGTTGGCGTTCTTGGGGAATTCAAGGATGACCCGTGTTCTCTGCCTCTGTCTCTGTCTCTGTCTGTATGTGTGTGTGTGCTTCAATTTCCAACCCCTTGCTCAGCTTGCGAACCGTACTGTAGTGTGTAGTGTTTAGAGTAAGAGTTTGTCTTACAGTCTTCCATGTTCATTTGGTCATCTGCTGTCAGCACTTGGTTGGGTTCTCCGGTTGCTGTCTCTTAGAAACTGGGGAATCACATGGGAGTCAGAAAATCAAAGGAAGAGTTCCCTTTTATTTTCATGCTGTTTTCCTGTTAATGTAGAACCCCCCCCCCCCACACACACACACTCATGCACACACCCATACACATTTTAGGATATAGAACAAAAGGCTCTCTGGTTTCTGGAATCCTTGCAGGAATCATTGTTGTTAAGGAAGAGAGGCATGAGCTTTGCAATCTGTTGAGCCTGAGTTCAAGTCTCATCACCGCCTCCTTCAAAAGTGGGTCCTATGGTCATTAGGATGTTCAGTATACAATGCACACTAATCCTGATCGTGTAGCTTATTGTGCAATATGGGCATTTTAAAAAGCAAAGCCATGTGGAAATGGTAGGTATCTGTGTCCCATGCATGAGCAAGCTATTTCCCTTCCCCAGGGATCCCATTATGTGATTGTTTGGTTGTTTTTACAAAGAAGGTCTCTGTAAGAGAAAGTCTTGCATGCATTTTGATCCTAAGATTTCGGATGTCTTCCTCTGTCCTCAAAGGACTTATGGTTTTGTGGACACTGCGAGTCACATCCACTCATTCCTGCAAATATCTGAAACAAGGGGCTTATTGGCCATCTCTCTCAAAAGGCCCTGGACAGCGAAAAGGAGAAAGAGGAAGTCAAGAGATTTGGGAGTTGGAAGGAGATGAGTGCTTTCGGTATCTGTGTGGCAGAGTGGAAGCTGCGAGGGGAGAGCGCACAATGGCCGCCTTTGTTTGCAGGAAGGTTGTGTGTGCCTTTTGGTTTTCAAGTTTCATCAAGCAGAAAGCAAGGACCCCGAGTTCCTTCCCTGCAGCCCAGCAATATGCAGCACTGTGATATTTTTCTAAAAAGTTTAAATTCATTGGCATGAAAATTTAGGAGGAAAATGTGGTATTGTTGCATGAATGTCTGATATTTTTAATCCCAACAAACTCAAAGCCTTATAATTCCATGAGGGGGGAAAAAAGCTCAAAATGTAAATTGTTTGGATACCTTTAACCTGGCAAAATCAACTTAATCATTAAATATGCACTGAAAATATTTCAAACACATCTCTCCCACTCCCATGCTTGCATTAGGGGAGGAAAGAGTTTGCCACCTCTATACCATAAAATAATTTAACAAGTTTTGTGTGCCTCACTATTGTACATGGGGTAGTGTATGCAACCTGCCTCAGTTGGAATGCCAGACCCATCTTTTAACAAATCCTTCAGTCTTTCCCTGTGGGTTTTCTGTATTGCACGGTTGCTATAGGATGGAATGAGTGACCAGAGGTGATGCCCAGAGCTCAGCAGTATGGACGTGTAAGACTTCTTCCTCTTTACATGCCATCGAGTTGCCCACATGAATGTTGTGAAAAGGGCAGGGCAGGACTGACTGATAGGAAGATCGAAAGGACGAGAATGCTTTTCTGTGATCAACTACTTACTAGCCTACAAAAGTGAGCTTCCGGGCTAGTGAGACAGCTCAGCAGACTAAGGTGCTTGCCAAAGAGCCCGACAACCTGAGTTCAAACCTTGGACCCTACATCGTGGAAGGTAAGAAGAGACTCCTGGAAGTTGTCCTCTGGGGTCCCCCGTGTGCTGAGACACCTCCCTCTTCCCTTCCCTTGTCCCTAAATAGTGAATGAGATATAAGAAAGTGACAATCTCAGGCCTTTTGGCTCTCTTCCCTATCTCCCTCCCTGTTAGCAAGTAACACAATTAGTCTTCTCTTGAATATTTGAGGGATGGGATGAATTAAGCACAACTCTTAATGTCTGGGCCTTTTTTTTGTTGTTCTGTTTTTTATTTTTATTTTAGTTTATTTTGAGATAGGATCTCACTACGTGCTTCAGGTTGGCCTGAGACTCATGATCCAGCTGGGAGTACTGGGATTACACAAGTACACCAGCTGCTTGCCCGTGTTCCAAAATGTATTCACTGACTAAATACAGCGACAGTGGGCTTCACATCCAGTAACATTTGGTTAATGTTGCCTGGTATAGTATCAAAGACATTCAAAGCATTGTGTAGAAGAAATTCGTTTGCTCTTCGGAGTAGCCAAGTGCTTTGCTATTTTGGAGGTTGGATTGGAGGAAGATAATTGGTGTCTGAACAATTATCATGCCAAGTTCAATAACTCAGTGGGAAAAGAAAGGCCCACACGCCCAAGGTTTTAACACCGAAGTCACGTTGTTACGAATGATGCAGTCACCGAAGAGGAAGCTTTTGCACAATCTGAAAGTGTGGGTAATCATAGGAGAGGTGTGTTTCTGTATCATGTGTCCACACTACAGCTATCACTATTTCTTATCAAGACACTAAGAGCTGAATCACCCATCCAGTCCCTGAGCTGTAAGGAGCGTGCCAGCAAACGAAAGGCAAGGAAAAAAAAATCCCTTTGTCTGTGTCTTTCTTCTCTAGGGTTCTGGAGCAAATGAGGTGGGGACGGAAGTGTGGCATGTGGGAGACAGACTGGTAGGGTACCCTGGCTACACACCAGGAGCATTTGAATGCAGGTGGGCTACCAAAGCAGTTTGGAGATGTGCTTGTTAGAAACTGATTCAAGTTGTGTCGGGAAAGTTTTTTATTTCTTTTAAGATTTTAGCAATCATTTCTAAGTCCTGTTCACAGAATTTTGTAACTGAGAAGAACCTTAGAGTTTATGCCACAGCTTTGTCAGATTATTTTCCCCTATAAACAAAACAGCTGAAACTCAGAGATGCTCGGGAATTCTTCCGATGTCACTCAGCAAGTTAGGAGGAGCCAAGCAAAACCATGGCTTTGAATTTATTTTCTGTTCATCTGAAAATACTTGATGAAGGAATGATGGCTATCTGCATCCCCTACATGTGTGTGTGTGTGTGTCTATGTGTATGCCTGTGTTGTGTGTATCTCTGTATGTGTCAGTCTCTCTCTCTCTCTCTGGTCTGTAGGTGCAGATGTGAGCCCCTTTTTAGGTGGAGAGGCAGGAGAATAACCCAGGTGTCCTCTTCTATTGCTCTCGACTTTATTCCCTAGAGACAGGGTCTTTCCTTTGACCTGAAGCTGTGGCTTTGGCTAGGCCAGCCAGTCACACCCATCCTCCTTTCTCCTCCCCTCCCCAGCACTGGAGTCACAGGCTTGTGTGAACATGCATGGCTTTTACCAGGATGCTGAAGATCAGAAGTCAGGTCCTCATGCTTGGACAGCAAGTGTTCTGACCCCCAGAGCCACCATCCTAACCTCCTTATGCTTTCTCTATCATTTTTTGCAGAATCGGGGGTTGGGGGTGGGAGAAGGATCATCGTGTGCTTTGTAGCAGGGCTCCGGTTCACAATTAGAGAAAAACGATGCCCTTGCTTGCCTATTTTTCTATCTGCCCAAAGGAGAATTATTCATCAGGGATGTAGCTGACGAGAGGGCCAGATCCTAAGAGTCACCCTTGTGGTGGAAATCACAGGAAACCGAGCTGCCCTTGCCGGTCTCCGGAGAGGCGGCTGTATTGCTCTCCGGCAGTTTCCTGCCTCTTGGCAGCACGAGACTGCCTTCTCATGCCAGTGAAGCCCTGAGCTGGAATTTTGGAAGTATGAAGAAGGAAAATGTGCATTGCGAGTGAGAGACCATCTAACAAGGGGCCTGTGGCTGTGGAGACTCGTGGCATGCCGGGTTCAGGTTTCATCTTCGTTCCTGGAGTGTGCCTTGACCCCCAACCCGTAGCTTCACACCCGAGTCATACTTCCAACCTTCAGACAAAGGCTTTTGCAGATGAATATAAACATTCTTATAGAAACACTCATTTACACACTTGTGTTCTCCCAGCCACTCTCCCTGGGTTTAAAAACTTAGATGTGTGTAACATGCAACTTGACCACTTTCCTTGGCCAATGGGGAAGACTGAACAAAGGACCGATGGGTAAGGCACTTCCTGCCAAGCCTGCTGGTCAGAGTCCACGCGGTGGAGGGAGAGAACTGGCTCCTGTAAATTCTTCTCTGAAGTCTACACACTGCGGTTGCTCGCACCATGCCCCTCTATGTACCGTGGCGGCTCGCACCATGCCCCTCTACAGACCGCGGTGGCTCACACCATGCCCACCTCTACACACTGCGGTGACTCGCACCTTGCCCCCATACCTGCGTTCATCTTCTCACAATAAGTAAAAAATGTAAAACATAAATATTCATATAAATTTTCTGGAACCAATCTTTCTATTAAAGGGTTTTTTTTTTTTTTTTGGTGGGGCTTCCTAGACAAAGGTGAGCTTGCTGTACTCTAGGGGCTTGTAAATTCCTTGGTCCTGTTCCGCTTTTATTTGCTGAACCATGGATGCTTATGACAGAAGATGGAGAGAAGGAAGCCAGCGAACTGGGGAAACAGACATAACCATATGGCTACTGCATTTTGAAAAATCCCAATGCAAGAGGAACTCAGCCTCCACCCTTCCTTCTGCCCCTTAAGAAGCCAAACAAAACAACTAACTGAATAAATAAATCTAACCAATTTTGGTTTTCACAAGCTTACCGATTAAAACTTGGTTCAGGTATCAACACCTTCTAGAGCTACCCATATCCGCAGCAGGCTGCCGGCTCTTTCCACGTCTCGGGTCCTCTTCCTTTCTCTCTGCCGCCATCTTTCTGTTCCCAGATTGCCCTTCCTTCCCATGCACGTGTTGCAGCCTCATGGCGTACACAGACCATAGTCTGGCGGAAGTCTTTGCGAGAATTCATTCAATTTGCTGAGCTAAATCTCTGCCTGTAGGCACCAGGAGGAGGACTTTGGACACAGACAGAGGGTTGACTTCCTGGAGCAATACCTTGGGAGTCTGTTTTCGGGTCCAAGAGGATGATATTTTAAGTCGTTATGTAGTTCCTGATCTTGGGGAGATTGCTGGAAGCATCTAGCATGCACAGGAAGCTTGGGCTCTTGGCCCAACAGGCTCAGAGTCTAAATATTTGGAAGATGAATGCTTGGAAATGCAGTTAAACATTTAAAGCATTTTATTTGTTTTTGCAGTGAGTCTTATTGTGAGTGTGATATGATGCTTCAGCAAGACGGTATTTGCCGAAGATGCAAGCCCAGGCCCAGGCTTCAGCTCAGGTCTTGGCGGGAAGCCAGTGGCGCACGGCTATTGGCTAATGCCTACACGCTAGGGTTTTTATGCCAATCCCTTACCTTCAATACCTGCATTTGAAAGTCGTACTGAGTTTCTGAAACAACGGGGCACTAAAACCAGGAACTGGAGACACGTGCACGCACATGCGCGCACACACCACACACACACACGCGTGCGCGCCATTTTTCATACTGATAATTACAATAGTTCTTTTCTTTTGTCAGTGCAGAATATATCCTGTTATGGCCACCTGTCAACTCAGATGTCCTGTGGTCACTCTCCCTCGCTTACCTACCAGGTGACACTGTTTTCAGCAAGTAGATGTCAAGAGGCTACAAATGAACATGCATGCATTAGGTTATGTAAAACATAATTAGGGAGAGAAATTGTAGAAGCAGCCTGTGTGTTTACAGAGCTCAAGCAATGGAATTTTCCATGTTCTTTGGATGTCTACACATACTGTGGGACTTAAACAATATGAACTGTTGACCTGTGCCAATCACATTATCTAGATAGTTGCCAAATATCTCCTTTGCCTACTTTGCTGTGCCCTACAGTGGCATGGAGGTGGGCACTGGCTTCATTTCTGAATTCTGTAGAAAGGGGTGGGGTAGGTGGATGGGTTGGGGTGGCTCTGGGAGTGCGTCTGGCCTTGGTAATTGCCGTGGTGCTAAGGTGTCTTAGACAACACGGGTAATAACCATCTCTGTAGAATTGGGGCTGTAGTAGCAATAGTAAAAATTATATTAAACTGGGCTTGATGCCCAGACTATCAGCCTCAAACAAACAAAGAATGAGGAAAACATTTTGGGAAGGACAAGCCTGAGAGTACGGGAAGCTGAGGGAGACAGAGAGGTGCTCACTTCATGGAGGAGCGCTCCTCCTGGGCACAACACTCCACCCAGCGTTTGCATGCTCAGTTCAATAGACTTGAAAATCTAAGCACCATCCCACTGCTGGCCCCTTGCTCCACCCCTTCCCTTGTCAGGATGCTCAGGGACC
Organism: Microtus pennsylvanicus; assembly: GCF_037038515.1. Taxonomy (NCBI): domain Eukaryota; kingdom Metazoa; phylum Chordata; class Mammalia; order Rodentia; family Cricetidae; genus Microtus; species Microtus pennsylvanicus. Next base: position 36,367,819 of record NC_134590.1, read on the forward strand.
TCCCCACCCCCTCCACCCCCTTAGCTTGATCCCAAACCCATTTGAGCTCCCAAGCGTAATCCCAGCGCTTGAGCTGAAGGCTGATGGGAGTGACGGCAACAGTGCATGGCAGTGTCTCTTCAGCACGGGGGTGTGACATAAATGAGTGCAGGACAGGCCATCTGCTGTTGGGGAGAGTGACAGACAGAGTCCGCTCCATTGTGGCAGATGACTCCCCCAGTGCTGGCCAGATGGCTGAGAGGAGACCAAATTGGACAGGGTAACTGGTGTCCAGCGACTTTCTGAGGGAATAGCTCCAGGTCCACTCTCTTATATGTCTGTATTTATCCCTGTCTCTGTTCTCTCTCTCTCTCTCTCTCTCTCTCTCTCTCTCTCTCTCTCTCTCTCTCTCTCTCTCTCTCTCTCACACACACACACACACACACACACACACACATTTCAGATAGCTAGAGCGTTTATTTGACTGACAGAGCAAGGACAGAAGAACACGGATGGTTCTGTGACTATGGAGAAATTGATGACACTATGGACCTTGGGACGGGCTGATGGTTTGCCTCTTAAGAACTAAAGGGATCCTGGGTTCTACTTCTTTCTCTTTGTCTAACTCTGGAATTTTCACAATGAACATCTAAGGCATTTATCATGCAAATTTTCTGGTTTGGGGACTTTTCTGATTTTTCTTCCCTTTTTTTTTCTTTCTCTCAGAATTGGAGAATGATCCTAAGGCCTTACCATATGGGGCAAGTGTTCTATCAGAGTTCTAGGTGTAGCTTGAGCCAGTCTTGAATTTGCTTCGTAGTCTAGGCCGGTCTCTACTTTTCCATCTTCACAAGCTCCTGTTCCCTGAGGGTTGGAATTAGAGGTGTGTGTTACCTTGCCTAGATGTTTCTAGGACCATGTGGCTCACGACTTGCCCCTTTCCTTCCCGCTCTCCAGATTGAGGACCTGCCCTTGCAGGCTGAGGTTCTCAGCTGCTTTCCAGGTGGGTCTGGCCAGTGGGAGACCCAGGAGCTGGGGAGCAGCAGGAAGGGAAAGGGCATGTTCCTTCTTCCTTTGTTCAGGGGTGGGATCCTTGGCAGCTGCCCTGCCTCTCTGTAAGCTCTCACCAGCCTGCGGATTCCAGCTTCCTGTGAGCGATGCCAGGCGCTGGGCTCTAGTCCCATGGCCTCTTGTCTTTGTCCCTCCCTCCTAGGAGTGGCAGATACTTCCTGCTGTGGCTGGTCTCGGGATTGCTCCACCCTCTCATCTGGCTTCTGAGTTTCTTTCATCTCCTGCATTAAATTTCCTCTGTCTGAGATATTCAGAGTGGCTTCTTGTCTTCCTGGTTGGGCTCTCGCACAAACAGACAAAAATGTACTTAAAACAAAGACGAAGACTGCCAAAAAATTTAGAGGAACACGAGTTGAGAAGGGATGGAGGAAGCAGGCTTGCAAGGAGCCTGGCAACGCACTGCACTCAGAAAATGCTGGGTCTGGATGCTTCACAGCCGGAAGGACTTCTATTTAGATGCATGGGTATTCGGATGCAGCTCTTCTACCTGAGGCCGGTCGTGAGTTCCCGAAGTGAAGGGTAACCGAATGGGAGATAAAGGAAAAAGTAACAAAAGGCTTTGAGTCATGCGACATGAATGCCAGCCCTGGCCTGTGGTAGATGCTGTGTTTCTCTGCAGTCTCCGCTCCACCCCCCCCCCCCCCCATGGCAAAGCAGCTGTGTTTACATGGGACTGGTCCAGCCTTCAGCTTCGGGGCTGTGGCCTTGATTGGCTGTGGTCATGGGCTCATATGTGTGGATGTAGGTCTGTGCCAATTAGTATGGGCTGTTCCCCTGGCCATTGGGGAAACGGAAGGGGAAGAGAAAAGGAAAAGTCCCCTCTGAAAATACTTCAGTGGTTGCTTTTCCTGTTTGTCTCGGGACAAAGTCTCAAGTAGCTGGCCTCGAACTCCCAAGATAGCTAAAGATGACCTTGGACTTCTGATCCTCTCACTTTGACCTCAGAGTGCTGGGGTTATAGGTGCGCATCTCCATACCCAACGTCCATGGCGCTGAAGGTCTAAAGCAGGTCACACACGTCAGGCAAACTGTTACCCACCGGTCTCCATCCCTAGCCTCAAGCCATCGCTTCTGACTTAAAAACCAAACAAAACAAAAACACCCAAAACAAAAGTTGGCATAAACATAAAGGCAAAGGGCGGCAATCAGCATAGAACAGAGCTGGGTTTCTGGTCAGTCTGTGCCTTGATCCCACGCCTACCTACTGTTGATGGAGCAGCTACTTTCTCTTTGCTATTTAGTATGAGTTTTGATTACTTACGACAAATATGCAACAATATGGCTTTATTGGCTGTGTGTATTGGTGGGTCAGTCACTTGATCTTTCTGATCCTCACTTGGTCATCTAAAGGTTTATAAAAAAATTTTTTTGAGGTTCAAGTGATGTAGTAGATGTGAAAATGCTCCCCCACATTGTCAGCAGTTTTTTTTTTCAAGTATTCCTATGACTGCATGTATAACATACTGTGCTTCTGTATCCCCCACCCCCAAACAGTGTGATAGAGTGCACCTCTTCTCACGAGTGCCATTGTGTGATACCCACCTCACTGACAGGTTGCAACTGTCTAAGAGGAGTCAGGGTTGCCTTTATCCCACTGTGGACAGCTCTGGTTTACTTTTGAAGTCTTGCTCGACCTACATAAGCCTGAAGGGTTTACCTCAAAACCCTTGACAAGTGGAGGCGATTGAGTAACCCTCCGTGTCACCTCTCACAACTCCCTTGTAAAAGCGCGTGGTTTTCACTGCCACCTGGAGCTGCTTGGGCGGGTGGGTGTGCGGCATTCCTCTCCAGGCAGGAACGTTCAGGTGTGTCCAGAAGGGACCTGCTGGCCAGCTCTGCCCTTGCAGCTGCTCAGTTTCTGTTCAGAAGTGGCTTGAGAGTCCGAGAGAGGTGCTCGGGTATGAACTCTTCAAAGACTAACGGCTGGGTTTGTCATGCAGCTGAATTGTTAGAGAGGGCTTATGAGCGCACACAGAGCTCCTTTGCTGCCGGGTAAGCCAGGTGTGGTGGTGCAGGACCAAAATTCCAGCACTTGGGAGGAGAAGGTGGAAGGATTAGAAGTTCAAGGCCAGTTGCAGTTGTAGAGTAGGTTTGAGACCAGCCTGGGTAAGATGGACCCTGTTTCAAAAACCAAACAAAAAACAAAGAGCAACAGCCAAGACTGTCTTGGGAAGTAACATGTGATATTTAAATCTGCTCAAGCATAGCATCTTACTACAATAACAGAATATTAAAGGTAACCATTTATTGAGCTTAAAAAGGTCCCAAAGCACAAAGAAATGTCATGGTTGTTTTTCTTCTAGTTACTGGGGTATCTCACAATGGGCTTGGGCTGGGGTTGGTGATGGTCTGTCATGGCCAATGAGGATGATTGAATGGGGAACTTGGTCTCTTCCCTCCAGTGACCATACTGTGTGTGTGCTTGTGTATGTGTGTGTGCATGTGTATATGTGTGCGTGCATGTGTGTGTGCATGTGTGTATGTGTGCGTGCATGTGTGTATGTGTGCGTGCATGTGTGCATATGTGCATGTGTGTATGTGTGCGTGCATGTGTGCATGTGTGTATGTGTGCATGTATGTGTGCATGTGTGTGCATGTGTATGTGTGCATGCATGTGTGTGCGTATGCATGTGTGCGTGCATGTGTGCATATGTGCATGTGTGCATGTGTGTATGTGTGCGTGCATGTGTGCATGTGTGTATGTGTGCATGTATGTGTGCGTGTGTGCATGTGTATGTGTGCATGCATGTGTGTGCGTATGCATGTGTGCATGCATGTGTGCGTGCATGTGTGTGTGTATGTGTGCGTGCATGTGTGTGAGTCTGTATGTGTGCATGTGTGTATGTGTGCATGTGTGTGTGCGTACATGTGTGTGTGTGCGTGCATGAGTGTGTAACTATTAGAGATTGTTTACAACATGGATTCCTAAACCATATCCTCCCACGGCCCCTCCCAGGGGATGGGACTTAGAAGCTGAAGTTTCCTAAGAAGTCTGGCAAAGAATGCATAAATGCATAGGTGGTTCTTGCAGAACTGCGGGAGCCTCTGGTCACTCACAGAGCAGTGTACTCTGTGTATCTCTGTCTCCAGCTAGAAGTCTTGTAGGGCAAACCTCAGGCTGGGTTCCACTCTGCCTCCCCAGCACCTCACACAGCTCTCCGTGAGTGTGTGGATAAGTATATCAATGCCTCCTGGCAAAGCAATATCTAGAGACTATGATGGGGCCAGGAGCAGTCAGGGGCCAGGCAGTCAGCACAAGGGTTGGCTGGACCAGAGAGCAGGAGTTCAGGGCCAGATCACGTTGGAGATGCAGGGTGCCTCGAGGGAGTGGTCGGCAGCACTTTGGTCTTGGAACACAATGTTAGAAGAGGATCTTGTTCCTTGGAAGCATTGGGGGGGTTGAAGGTTAACAACAGCGCCATCAAGGGAGGGGCCATGCACAAGGAAGGAGGAAGGCGGGGACAGTGGATATAAGAAGGACCAGGAAGTGCTTGGCTCTCCAGCAAGCATTGAACTAGAGAAAAGGGCAACAAGGTCCCTGGTCTCAGCTGACTGCTTTGGAGCACAGCAGTTGCCAAGTTTGTCAACAAGTGAGCTTTACCCGGAACAGCGCTTGTGCAATCAGATGGGCAGCACTCAGAAGCCCAAGTCTTTCGCTTTGTTTCATTTCATTGCTTTTGTTTTTTCCCAGACAGGGTTTCTCTGTGTAGCCCAGGCTGTTCTGGAGCTCTCTCTGTAGACCAGGCTGACCTTAAACTCACAGAGATCTGCCCGCTTCTGCCTCCCAAGTGCTGGGATTAAAGGTGTGCACCATCACTGCCCAGCTAGATACCTGAGTCTTAACTGAGAGTTACTGAATCTGACAATGGGTATGTGTAGAGAGATTTTGAGATCCTTTGTAGCAGGGATTTTGCCATGCTATTTCCTCCCCAGTGCTAGAGATTGCGCCCAGTACCTCACACACATCCTAGGCAAGTATTGGGCCACTGTGTTACATCTCTATCTCTGTGTCATATGACCACAGAGTCGTAAACACACACTGCTTTCATCCTGGTGCTTCTGGGTGTACCGTGTCTGCTTAAAGAAATCACATTCGTTTTTGATTTAGGAATACACACACATATGTGCACACACACATATATATTATATCATTTATTATAATATATGTATATTAAACTCTCTCTTCTCTTGCATCTCTCTGGTCCTTGTCTGTAACTTCCATAGGTGGATATTGGAATTTTTGGCCATAACTTCTGTGATTCTAATTTTATTTCTTAATTATTTCTCTCTCTCTCTCTCTCTCTCTCTCTCTCTCTCTCTCTCTCTCTCTCTCTCTCTCTGTGTGTGTGTGTGTGTGTGTGTGTGTGCGTGCCTTTCTAGTTTAGTGCTATGGAACAATTTTTCAGCATGCCTCTAGTGCTTTGCATAGGAATGGCCTCTACACGCTCATACATTTGAATGCTTGTTCACTAGCAAGTGGCACTATTAGGAGGTGTGGAACAGGTGTAGGCTTGTGGAAGGAAACGCATCACTAGGGGCAGACCTTAAGGTCTTAGAAGCTCAAGCCAGGCCCAATGCCACTCTCTCTTCTGGATGCCCGCTGATCCAGACGTGGAGCTCTCGGCTGCCTCTCCAGCACCACGTCTGCCTGTGTGCTGCTGTGCTCTCCACCATGACCATAATGGACTGAAGCTCTGTGACTGTAAGCCAGCCCCAGATGAACGCTTTCCTTTATAAGAGCGGTCACGGTCATGGTGTCTCTTCACAGCAACAGAAACCCTAAGACAGCCTCCTAGCTAAGTACCAAACTTTCCAGTTGTACTTTTTATTTGACTTGTTGTATTTTCATTGTTTAAGGACATGGAGTCTTAGAATTCTCTAGAGCAGCTTGTGTGACTTCCTGTGAAGTTTCTGTTTGTTTCACTTGGTCTCTTTGTAGATGTCAACTCTGAGGTTTCTTTAGTTTGGTTTTCTTCTCATGTTGGTTTCCCTTAATTGTTTGGTGACTCTGTATTCTACACTGTATTTTTCACCGTTTTTGTTTGAACAGGGCCAGCACACAGTGGCCGATGGACCAAATCTGACCTCGACTCATCTTAAAAATAAAATGTAATTGGCCTGTGGCCGCATGGATCTTTCTTTATATCACTCGTGATTGGTTTAGATGACAATGGCAGATGAAGCCTAAAATACAGAGTCTCTGGGTTGTTAGCAAAAATGTTTGCCAAATGCTTTCTAAGGCTAAACTTCACTTTCTAGCAAACAAGAGTCACAGAAGAGCAAAATAACAGTGTTGGCCTTTAACAGGCTCCCCAAGGCAGAACGGAAGGTGTTCTGTCTGACCAAAAACCTAGTTCCTCTACAAATAATCATTGAGAATACAAAACACTCTTGTGAATTAAACACTCTTTAATAGAAAATGTCATCTCAAATCAATGTGGGACCCTTTCGTAGATTTTAACTTAAACCAATCAATCATAAAGGCAAATTCTAGAAGCAATGAGAGAAAACTGAACCTGGTCAGTGTTTGTAATAGTCAGAAACAAACCACCCTATAATTTAGTCAAATAAAATATCAGCTACACCTGGGAATGATGGTTCAGACCTGTGGTCCCGGTCTCTCCAGAGACTGAAGTAGGAGGATCATGAGTTCAAAGCCTACTTGGGTACAGAGTGAGCTCTGTCTAATTCAGCTTGAGCAACTTAGTGAGACCCTGTATAAAAATCAGGGAGAGGAATTATAATTCATTGGTACAGTCTAGCCCAGGGTTCAATCCTCAGCTATAGCATGAATTCTAATTGGTCTTAAAATAACAACTCAGAGTCAGCTATCAGGGGTGAAAGCTGAAGGCAGAAAAGCAGAGTGGCTTTTCTGAACTAGAGTTCTTACCTCTACCAATGCACAGACCAAAGGGGTGATCCTGTCCCTATGAATCCTCAGACTGCATCCGTTTTCTATGAATCCTCAAACCGCCCTGAGCTCCGGTCTCCTCCCACCTTCTTTTCCTCTCTCCACCCAGTCATTTCACTCCTGTTTCCACCTCCCTAGTGCTAGGATTAAAGGCATGAGCTCTCAAGTGCTGGATCACCTTTGTGTGAGCTACGTTTCTCTTTTAAACAGATTCAATCTCGCGTAGCCCAGGATGGCCTTGAACTCACAGAGATCTGCCTGTTTCTGCTTCCTGGCCTGTTTTCTGCTTCCTGAGTGCTGAGATTAAAGGTATGTGCCACCACTGCCTGGTCTCTATGGCTAATTTGTAACTTAGCTCTGCTCCCTAATGTTCAGGCATTTATTTGTTATAGCATAAGCAAAATATCACCACACTCAGCACCACAAAAAAACAAAACAAAACAAAACAAAAAAATCAGCATCAACAAAACCCACATGGGGAGCGAACCCAGCCATGTGGTTTGTTCACACAAATTCTGTGGGCTGGGCATTTGAGGAGGAAATAGGGAGGGAGATACCTTAGTCTTTATATTGTCTGCATGGAGCCTTTTGGTGTAAAGGCTTGACTCTCAGGGATCCGTGGAGAGTGACGATCGGACTAACAGGGCAAGACAACTGGATTCTATGAGGAAACTTCTGGAGAATATACATCCCCAAAGTCAAGATGGACATTCAGAGGCCTTTCTGACCTTGTCTCAGAAGCCACCTGCTCATACACATTATGTAATTACAATGAGTGACTAAGGCCCACCCAGAATCAAGAGAAGAAATCAGACTTCAGTTCTTGATGGAGTGTGGTAAGCCAGGGGTGCAGAAGATGGGAGAAGCTATCATCACCATTTTGGGGAAATATAATCAAGCTATAATGGGCTATTATGATATTATAGCTTCTTATTAACATCTGGAAGCAAGTGTGTAGAATTTTTTAAAAACACTTGATGCGTCAGGGTCAAACTAATTATGAAAATACAATATGCTGCTGTTGTATATAAAACAAGCCCGACAAGATGGTGGCCATTGTTGAAGCAGGGACGGGAGCCTTGGTGGCTGCAGAGCATTCTTTCCTTTGTGTATGCTTGTCTCTTTCCTGTGTGGAAAATGAGAGGCTGCTTCTGGCTGTTGATAGACCACGGTCTTTCTCTTCATGCCCAGCATTTGTGGGTGAGGCCACATCCTGCAGCTAGTTGGAAAAGCAGGCCGAGCATCCTCAGGACTCAGGCCCTCCTTTTCCTTCTGGGAGTTTTGGTTCTCTGAAAGCACCTTCCTGTCTTTCCCACCCATGGTGCACCCCTCTTCCAACAGGAGGCCTCACTGACTTGAAAACAGTCAAGTTAATGATACCCCCTTCTCTTGTGCCCCCTATTATTTTTTCCAAAGGAACTTCCTGCAGAATCACTGGATAAAGTGGGTAGTGGTGGAAAAAAAAAAAAGAAAGAAAACTTGTAGTCCTTGAAACCCTTTCAGACTCTTGCTGCATTAAAAGAGAAGGTCCTGGGGACCTAGGTTTTCTGTATGTAATTAGTAAGTAAGCTTATTTAAGAAATCAAATGGCTCAGAAGTACATGAAAGAGTTAGGATCAGCTTCTTTTTATGTTCATGATGTCCTCTGCTGTCCAAAGGCAAAAGAAAAATACTGTATTTATCCATCTTTCAAAAAACCTTTCAGAATTTATGATATGTAAGTGGTTTAGTAACAAGGTGTGTAACCTGTTAGAGTGACTGTTCTCTTTTTCCCTCTATTTTATCTTTCCTTAGTGCTCTTCCTGTGTCTAGAATTAAGCCTTGTCGGTGTCCTTTCCCATATAAGAAGCTTGAAGCCTTGAATTTAGGTTTTTCTCTGCCCCATCCTCTTCACCCTCCACCAAGTGGAAATAATTCCGTTCCAGGTCGGCTCATTAGTCTTTACATAGTGGATCATAATTGAAATTAATTATTTACTTAGTTTTTAATTAATAATCAATTATTAACGAATTCCTTTGTTTTCCAGGATTTGGTGCCTGCCACACTTTCTTTTTTCCGTTTTGCTGAACCTCATTCTCGGGTCACTCTCTCAAGAAGGATGAGGATGACGAACTGAATCCTTACGCGGTCAAGAAAGTATCTTATTCTCATAGAGTCTGCTTGTGTCCAGTTTATGCTGCTGTAATGGGAAACCTGAGGCTGGGTGTGTTGTAAGGAAAAGAGGTTTATTTGGCTTACGATTCTGGTGGTTGGAAGGTCTGAGTAACGTGGCATTGCCGCCCCACTGAGAACTTGCTGGCAGAGAAGTGGAAGGAAACAGCCTCCTCCACAAGAGACAGAAACACGTAAAAGCAAGAGAGACTAGGGAGGGGCCAGGAGACTAATCACTCCTCCCAGACTTGACCCACTCTTGGACTGACTGACGTTCACCATTTGTGAGGGTGGAGCCTGTGACCTAATTACCTTTTGGTGTCCCCATCTGTTAAAATCTCCACCAGCTTGACACTGCTGCACAGGACCAGGCTTCCAGAATGTGAACTTCTGGAAGCTAAACCCTACCTAGGCCATGGTACAGTTTATGATTTGAAGTTTAAAATCCCTTTATCTCAAACAGGTGTGGTGATGCACGCCTTTAGTCCCAGCACTCAGGAGGCAGAGGCCTCTGAGTTCGAGGCCAGCCAGGACTACACAGAGAAACCCTGTCTTCACACACACACACACACACACACACACACACACACACACACACACACCTAACCAGAAACATTTTATCTCAAATATTTTTAGAATTTTTTTTATGAGTATGAGTATTTGCCTGTTGTATATGAACAACATGTGTGCAGAACCCATGGGGGCCAGAGGAGGGCATCAGATCCCCTGGCACTGGAGTTACAGATAGTTGGGAGCCTCCACGTAGCTGCTGCTAGGGACTCTCCCCAGGTACTCTAAAAGAGCAACAAGTACTCTCAACTATATGAACACACACACATACACACACACACACACACACACACATTATTAACAACCAGTGGAGGATTTCCTTAGGAACCTGCAACTTTTCCTTGTCTGCTTCCATGAAAAGTGTGTGCTCTCTGAGTGAGTTTCCTTCCTTCTTTCTCTGCTCCAGGGGTTTACTGGCCACATACCAGGGTCACCCAGAGGATCAGGAACTAGGAATAAAAACTAAGGCCACTGCAGCCCCTGCCTGCAAGGAGCTTACACTGAAGTGGGCCTGAGAGGGGAGACTGTAAACCAAGAGGTCAAAGGAAAGTCCAAAGAGAGTGAAAGGAACCCATTGCTTGTAGAGAACAAGAAATTGACTGTGCAGCTCCTGAAGACCAGATGACACTTAGAAACACCCAGAATGTCTTTCCTTTAAATTACGATGGTCAGATCATTTTAGGTTGAAGACTTATGATTGTGTTCAGCTCTGGGAATTTTACATTTTCTCCATGACATGACTTTATTCTTCTCAGGACTTGTTGATAACCTCTGTGACTGTAGATGAATATTGATTTGTTGATAACCTCTGTGACTGTAGATGAATATTGATTAGAGGTCTTCTCTGTAAGCTTGTGTCTTAGTTAACCTTTTGCATTTCCAACCTCTTACTTTTTTTTATTTTTTTTTTGCTTTTGCAGATGAATTCTTTAGGTAGCTCAGGATGACCTTGAACTTCTGGTCCTCCTTTCTCCAACTCTCTAGCTCTGGGATTGCAAGCACGTGCTACTATACACAGTTTAGGTGGTGTTGGGGATTGAACCCAGGGCTTCATGTATACCAGGCAAGCATTCCATTGACTGAGCTACATCTCAATCCCCATGTTTTCTTTTGAGACACAGTCTCACTCTGTAGCCCAGACTGGCCTGGAACTCACTGTGTAATCCAGGTTGGCCTCAAACTCTCAGCGCTCTTCCTGCCTCAAACTCTGAAGTGCTGGGACTATAGATGGGGGGACTAATCACAACCTAGACTTGCTTTTAGTTCACTAACTTGTTCATTGAACTGGTTAGAAAACCTGGCCATTGAGCTCTTACTTTTGGCCTTTGAATTTTCAATTTTACTGTTTTTAATATCTGTAGTAGATTTTCCTTATTTTTTTTATTATTCGTGATCTTTATAAAGGTCTGAAGCTTATCGTTGAACACCATGAATATACAGCCATTTTCTAGTCTAGGTTTTTCATCTCTTCATATCAGGAGTCTCTGCAGGTCTACTGTTGCTGCTTTTTTTTCCTTCCTTCCTTCCTTCCTTCCTTCCTTCCTTCCTTCCTTCCTTCCTTCCTTCCTTCCTTTCTTTTTGTGGGCTCTTGCCATGATGTTTTGTCCTCCTGTTCAAAGCCAATCTCTCCTCTCCTCCCCTCTTCCCTCTCTTTCACTTTCTGTCTCTCTGTGCCTCTCTCTCATCCTCTTTTGCTCCCATCCATGGTTGACTGTATCCTAAACAGCTAAGAGAGCCTTGAAATGATGCCACCTCTCTTCGGAGACATGTTTCATTTGTCTGCCAGTCAATCACATTTGTACCTATAGCAGTGTGGGAACACTGGAGGGGAGGCAAGAAAGCAAATCTTTCAGGCACGCCTTGGTGGAAATTGGAATGTCCCTGGACTGTAGAACCTGACTGTCTCTGGGTAACTGGGTGAGGGTCCTTTTACCTTGAGAGTCCTGACTCAAGGCAGAGTGGGGAGTGTTTTCTCAAAAAACGGAGCTAACAGTATTCTTTGGTACTCTAATTTTATCTGTTATCTTCGAGACAGTCAGTGGCAAACAGTTGACAAATGTCCCTACCACAAAATCCCCTTGAGTACTGGCCTTGCGTCTCTGGATTCCTGTCTTCCGGGTACGCTCTTCCCATCTCACTCTTGCCCTTGTGCCCTTGTCACCTCCAAGCAGTTTTTCTCTGAAAGGCCTTGTTCTAGAGTGAGACCTTCTTTGCCTCCCACGTGAGGCTCACAAACATCTCTGACTAATAGAGTCATTTAGGAAGCTTTTAAAGAGCCAAGCCTGGGATGAGTGCTTTTCCCCGGCCCCCAACAGGAGAATCTTTGAAGGGTCTATGGGCATGAATGGTTTTGAGGTGACTTACAAACTGATGGAGGAAGGTCATTGGTTAAAAAATAAAGAAACTGCCTTGGCCCATTTTATTGGTTAGAACATAGGTGGGTGGAGTAAACAGAACAGAATGCTGGGAGGAAGAGGAAGTGAGCTCAGAGACGCCATGCTCCCCTCTCCCGGGCAGACGCACTCAATGAAGCAAGCCGCCAGGTCAGACATGCTGAATCTTTCCCAGTAAGACTGGTGCTACACAGTTTATTAGAGATGGGTTGATCAAAATATCAGAATTAGCCAGAAAGGGCTAGAGCTAATGGGCCAAGCAGTGTTTAAAAGAATACAATTTGTGTGTTGTTATTTTGGGGCATAAGCTAGCCAGGCGGCCAGGGTGCCGGGGACGCAGCCCCGCCGCTCCTATTACTGCAACAAACCACCAAGGTCCACCAGTCTTTCCTAAGAAACTGCCAGTCCTCATACTGACAGAGAAAGGCAGACTTTTGTCCCATACAGGTATGAGAACCAAAGTTACATTTTAAGTTTCAGCTTCTTGCCTAAGAGAGCCATGAAACAAAAAATGCCTCTGATTGGCAAGGCCCTTGCCCGAGGACAGACAGTTCCTGAAATGCTGGAGGCTGTTGTTTATGGGCAATATCAAGTTACAAGCGTTTCTGGTCCAATTACCCCACAGGTGCTGATCACTTGTGGGTGGGAGGTTCACAGGCAGGAAATATGTCAGGATATATGCTTGCCCCTGATTGGATGTAGGCCAGAGATGCGTAGGCAGGAAGTATGTCAGGATGTATGCTTGTCTCTGATTGGACCTTATGGAAAATGCGGTAAATTATGGATTGTGCCTTCCTAAGCCCCTGCAAAATACGACTCGGGGCCATTTTCTGGGAAACCAGAGATGGACCTGGAGGGAGAGTACATCAACCTGGCCAGTATTTAATTAAAGCTTGCTTCAAAATTGACTTTAAACTGTGGTAGTGTGTCTTCTCGACACTGGCTCTGCCCAGAGTGCAGTTCTCCAGTGTGTGCAAACACCTCTCAGAGCCCTAAATGAAACAACTGGAAACAGTGCTGTAGCTGGCACAGAGCATGCCCTAAAGGAGGGGGTTCCACCCCTCTGTGCTAGATAGGAAGGGGCTAACCACTCCATGCACGTTAGAACAAGGGTGTTCCACCTCTCTGTGCAGGTAAGGAGGGGGTTCCGCTACCCCATGCATGTTTAGGAAGGCGTTCCACCCTTCTATAAAAGATAAGAAATCTACAGAGGTATTTCAACAAACTTGGACTGATACTTGCAGAGTGTCAGTATAACCTTGTGTTTTATAACAGAACGACTTCAAAGAGCAGAGAGATGTTGCCTCACTAAGCTCTTTCTGTTCTTGCATTCACACATGTGAAGACATTTATTCTAGTTTTTATGTAAACAAAAGAGGAATAAGTGATACTGTCCTGTTGGTAAATACTAATTACTGTAATTAATCCCTAGTATTGCATTTAATTACATCATCACCTATTTGCTAATTTTATTATTTAAATAACTTAGTCAATTAAATCATTATGCAGTTACACAATTAATTACTACTTGCCACAACCACCAGGTTCTACGATTTTCCTTAAGCAGTTTCTACTAGAACTTTACTCTCCATGTCTGATGCTTTTCAAACTTTGTGAGATGTTTTGAGATGTTTCTAGATAAGTTTTGCAGTGATAGTTTTTCAGTCAAGAAGAAACTACCTTTAACGCTTAGATTTCCATTGGTAAAATATTTACCTCGAGGGTTAGCAGCAAAAGACACAAGACAAACAGATATTTCTACCAGATTTCTCCAGGCGAACAGTACAGGAATCTGAGTTGAAGGAGAAAAGAACTGGTTGGTTGCATGAGCCCTCGATATCGTATTAGAAAGCACTGGCTACTGTGAAGAGAAGATTGTGTGTGTGTGTGTGTGTGTGTGTGTGTGTGTGTGTGTGAGAGAGAGAGAGAGAGAGAGAGAGAGAGAGAGAGAGAGAGAAAGAGAGAGAGAGAGAGAGGACTGTCATAATTTTAATTTAAAATGTCAATATTACAGTGTGCCAGAACAGACACTTAACAACCGAACTGGTCATTAAATGTAGGTGCCAAATGACACACGTTCGAGGGGTGAGCTAGTGCCGTGGTCCTGGGTGTGCATGCTGAGAACTGCAACACCAGGTTGCAGGGTTGCAGGATGGTCTAGTATCGTGGTCCTGGGTGTGCATGCTGAGAACTGCAACACCAGGATGCCGAGACTGAAAACCAGCAGGCCAGGTAGGGTGGGTCTGTGCCAGGAATCCCCAGCTCTAGTGAAATAGAAGCTGGGGCACAGCGTTCAAGGTCACCTCCTGACACTTAGCAAGCAGGAGGCTAGCCTGAGCTAGATCAGACACTTTTTATTTATTTATTGTTTTTAAAGATGCCCATCAGAGCAGGATTGGCTCCTGTTATTTATATCTTCTCCGGAGTCTTAAGGATCAGCTTGATGGGGAAATTGTCACTGGTGTAAGTGGGTGTGGCTCGGCCACTTTTCCTGAGCTTCCTTGCAATCTGTCACAGCTATTTATAGCCGCTTGAACCGCGGGTTTGTCAAAGCCCCTGCTCGATCATAGGTTACTCATAATTAGACCTCTTCACACAGTCTTCTCTCATCAAACTCATTTGCATTTCTCCCCGGGGCGGCTGACTCCTGGAAACTGCTCAGCTGGTCTTTGAAGACAGTCTCCCAAGGGCAATTTCAAGGGTTTTCAACAAGCTTCTCCACCTTCCCAAGGAAGAGCCCCTTCCTGGGGTGCCCACTTCTGGGTCTGGGGGCCCTCTCTTCTAATTGGGCCCTTGTTCCCTGGTTTTTAGGCTTCTCCTTCTGTTAGTCCCAGGTGGGGAAACTATCACCGTGAGCCACAGATTCGGGACAGCTGAGAAATGTCAGAGCAAAGAGAAGATGGAAGAACCAGGCTCAGGTCTGGCCAGCAGAAGACCAGAGACAGCCAAAGCAGTGACATGGAAGTGATATAGGACCACAGATGTGAACGTCACTTTAACTGTAAATGCTGATGTAAAAGGCCCCCTGTTGTGTATGAATGTGCCCCCCCCTCACCCGCTACCAGGTTCAGGGGTCAGAAACAAAGGTTGAGAGTCAGTTAGGTCACCAAGCACGTCCTCCAGCACAAAGTAATTAATGACATTGTTATGGAGTGGGCTTCTGATAGGGTCCCACCCCCTCTACCGCAAAGCACCCCCTCCTCCTTGTTGGAGGAGTCTCTGAAATTTCAAAAGCCCATGCCAAGCCCAGGCCTAGGCCCAGTCTTTTTTTTTTCTCTCTCTCTCCCTCCCTCTCTTTCTCCCTGCCTCCCTCCCTTCCTCCCTCCCTCTCTCTGCCTTCTGCCTGCAGATCATATAA
This sequence comes from Microtus pennsylvanicus, assembly GCF_037038515.1. Lineage (NCBI taxonomy): Eukaryota > Metazoa > Chordata > Mammalia > Rodentia > Cricetidae > Microtus > Microtus pennsylvanicus. The sequence goes on from NC_134590.1 coordinate 36,383,252, forward strand.
GCTCGTGGCTAATACTCCAGCACCACACACCTGCCACCATACTTCTCACCATGATGGTTGTAGACTTACCCTGTGAAGCTGTAGGCCAGCCCCTAATTAAATGCTTTCTCCTATAAGCATTTTGGTCATGGTATTTTTTTCATAGCAGTAGGAAAGTAACTCACAGAAAATTTCAGAGATATATGGGCTTCAGACTTTTCTTTCTAAATGTACTTCTGCCTTCTAGGACTAACTTTGGTACATGTGAGGCCAGGAACCATAGGCAGAGACTGCTTGTTGTTCCCAGCCACCCAGACCTGAAATAATCACACAGAAGCTATATTAATTATGACACTGCTTGGTGAATCACGCAAGCATATGGCTAGCTAGCTCTTATATCTTAAATTAATCCATTTCCATTATTTTGTATTTTACCATAAGTCTGGTGGTTACCCGTAAGGTTCCCTGGTGTCTTTCTCCTCTGGCAGCTTCGTGGTATCTCCTTGACTCTGCCTACTCTCTCTACATCTCTTCCAGCCTGACTATATTCTGCCCTGCTATAGGCCGAAGCAGCTTCTTTCATTAAACAATGGTAATAAAACATATTTATAACATACCGAGGGGAATCCCACATCATGGAAATTGCCAAATATTTGATCTTTGCTGCATATCCTAGAAATACTGAAATTTGGTTATCAGGAGCTATACATAACTTTAAAAATATTCCAAGAAAACAATCTTGTTCCACATGTTCTGAAGTCCAAGGTAATGTTCTGATGTTAAAAATTCTTTATGTCCCATCTCACTTCCTTTTCCTTGGCTCTCCTCCACCTGCTGGTCCCCTTCACACACACTAGGCAAGTTGGTGAGTGCTTCCCATTGGAATGTTGACTGACCTTGCTGGCTTGACCTTATGTAGGTTTTGTGTAGATGACTGTAGCCACAGTGAGTTCATTTGTGCCACAGCCTTGACATGCCCAGAGGACAGCATTTCACAGTATTCTTCCTCAGGCTCCAGCCCTTCCTTTCTTTCTCCTTCCTTTTTCCTGAAGTTCCCTGAGACCCATGTGGAGTGTGTGTGTGTGTGTGTGTGTGTGTGTGTGTGTGTGTGTGTGTGTGTGCAGTTGATATGGCTGTCCCATTTAGGGCTGAGCATTTTCTCAGCTCTTTGACCAGTTACGAATCTCTGTATTAATTTCTGCCCACTGCAGAAAAAAGCTCTTCCGGCCCGGGTGGAGCCATCTTAATCTGTGGGTAGAAATATAAATATTTAGACGGCAGTTTGACAATATGTCCATTTATCAAAACAAGAGAAATAGGTTCCTTCCTAGGGCTCATGACCTCCAGAGAGTCATGGGCTTCTCGCCAGGTTTATAGTCCTCTCTTATGAACGCTCTCTTGTGGAGCAAGCCTCAGATCCAATCAGACAGTGGCTGGTTACCTCTGTAACCTGCATGCCTCTGTTGTACCTGTGGCCTCTTAGGTATTGCCGCATTCAGGATTTACCACTGTGTAAGACTGCTAATGCCTTTTTCATTCCTTCAGCAGGCTGTGTAGCACCTTCCAGCACCATGAAAAGCAGCTGTCATGGATAACTTTACAGATTAATTCCAGCTTGCTGTCTCTGACCTGTAGCTGAGGGCACCTTACATACAGCACTAACTCTTCCTAAAATCTGAGCTGGAAGGGAACCTCTAACCAAGAATCTCAGTCTCCTTCCAGACACCTCCAGTTTCCCTGGAGGTGCTTTAAGATCACCATGGGAGGATGTAGCAAGCCTAAGGGATGTTGTGGCCCCCACCTCATCGAAGCTGAGCATCCCTACCTTCATCTGGCCTCTCCGTTGAGCTCATTGCTCTTCTAACAAAAAGACGAAGAAGATCGGTGCTGTCAAGTGAAGTTTAAAAGCCACTCGCCTACTCAAAATGAGTTTTAAAAAATGACTTATCCTTTCTAGCACTCTCCTTTTATAAATAAGGAAGCTGACAACGGCAAAGCTTTGATGACTTGATCAAGCAGTAGTCGACAGCTGAGTTCCCCTTACCCTCCCTCCCTGCTCCTGCTACAGCATTGGCAGACACAGCAACCGATGCTCAGTCTGCACAGGTTATGAAAGAGGGAACTTTTTGAGACATTCCTCTCTGTAAGATAGAAATTCTCTGAACTAGCTCACCATCTAGGATCCTCATAGAATGAATGCCATAGGGCTCTACACCCCAGCCATAAAGAAAACCAGAACAATACAATACAATCATGGAGGCCTGTGATTTCAGGATTGGCTTGACCAGGGGTCTATATCAGCCCGATTGCCACGCATGGGCCACCACAGCAGTCTAGTTCCCCACAGGACTGTTCCTACGGGAGAGATAACTGAAAGTGTCTTGACCTTTGCTTTGATTGGGGCCTCTCTGAGCCAATGGCTGTGGCAGGCTCGTTTGTTTCTCAGGGTAGCTGCCATGGGTCCTTGTTGCCTGCCTATGGTTCTTTTTACCCTATTTGGACTTAGAAGGCTCTTTAGCGTGTGTCAGATGATCTAGTGATCCAGTGTTCTAGTTCCTGACTCTTCTACCTCCTTTTCTGCTCAGGTATTGCTCTCTTTAGGGTCCCCTGCTATGGCTCTTCAGTGCTGTTTGTGACATTGTCCTGGCTTAAAGGCTGGATGGGATTGGTCAATGGTTGTGGGACTCAATATCAGATAAATCTGTTCCTCTTTTCTTTCTTCTCCCCCCCTCCCACCCTGTGCAGTGTTGGCTGACCTGGAACTCACTATGTAGACCAGACTGACTTCAAACTCAGAGATTTGCCTGCTTCTGCTTCCTAACCCTAACCAAGTGCTGGGATTAAAGTCCTGTACCACCACTGCCTGGCTTGTTTCTCTTTTCTAACAAGGTTTTGTTTGTCTTGTCTGATAGCCAAAGTGGGTGTAGAATTCACTACGTAACCCATTTTGACCTTGAAAGCACAATTCTCTCGACTCAGTCTCCGAGCGTGAACAAGATCACTGTGACTTCTACTTTCCAGTGATAAGATGAAGGTCTGTATGTCTGTGGGATCCCTGAAGCCTCTTCAATGGCACCCTAGTGAGCTGTGCTTGTCCAGAGAGACACATGCCCCACAATTGCCTGCTTCAAACACTGGCCATACTGCCCCTCTGCTGCCCCACCCAGGAGTTGGGGAACTGGGCCCAGCCCTCTAGACGCTGTCAACGCTGAACTTTCAGAAGTCCCTGTACTTTCTATCTTGTCTGAATAGTAGGAAATCCTTTAAACCAAAATGACCCGTGTCTTTGTTTCTGAGGATAATGAGAAAAGATAAAGGCAGGGTGGGGGGGAAGGAGCTCAAAGGCCTGCACTCAGGATGGAGACAGCTCATGGGCTGAGAGGGGCCCACTAGAGGATGGAGCAGTGGAGAGTCTTGCCTCTTGCCAGAGCTCTTGTTTCCAGCTCTCTTCCACAGAGGATGAGGGGAAAGGAGACAGATGAGGTTCTTGGAGGACCTTGACTAAGATCTAGTCACCACACTGTTCAGTAAGAATTTCATGTGCAGAAGTCAAACAAATAAATCAAAAGAAATGAAATCACTCAGCCAGAGAGTTGTACTGCTGAGGATGTGTTTACTGTGCTGTTATTTACTGTGATAGTGAAAATGAAAGCAAGCTGACCGTCAAGGGCAGGGAAAGAAGACAGGATAAGAGCACCCTACGACGTGATCCACAGATCCATCCGCACTCACAAATGGAGACTCCGGGGTTGTGTAGTCGACCCAGTTGGCTCACTCCTGCTTTCACAATTTGCATCTGCAGTGTGCCTGGAGAAAATCATGGGAATAAAAGCACAGACGAAGTTATCAGGTTGGAAGGGATAGCAGGAAGAAACTGGGGTCCTCGGGGACAAAGAAGAAGTAGAAAGGACTTGAAAGGGAGTTTGAATTTTAGACCATCTGTGGCTATAGGGAAAACAGCACTTGCTTCTGCTAAGTACAAGCACTGACCTTCAACGGTGCTGAGGAAAATCCCAGTGAGGTCTAGGGGGTTCTCTCTTTTCTGTGGCTGGGTCTCCAGTTACAGTGGCTCTCTGCATAGCCTTCACTGGCTCCTAAGTAATACTTTTGGGGTCATGTAGTTCTTCTGTGGTATAGGAGGTCCTTCTGTCTATGTGTTGCTTTCATTGGTTAATAAAGGAACTGCTTTGGGCCTATAGCAGAGCTGTAGGGAAACAGAGCTGGGGAGGGGGAGGGAACTAAACAGAATGCTGGGAGGAAGAAAGGCAGAGTCAGATAGAGACCATGGAGCCAAACTCATTGAGAATCACTTCTGGTATGTTTTCTCTCTGAATTAACTTTACAGTTACAACATTTTATCTAAACCATTTCCCTTTTCTTTCTGGCTTGGAGATAGGTGGTAGTTTGTGCCATTTTCCTTCAGATGTGCTGTTCTCTGTGAGCTTCTCCAGAGAGTAATGATCAGCCGCCTTTGAGGGTTTGGATGTCTGATGACTACACACCCATTCGCCTTGATATGCATCGTATACACTGTGCTGTGTGTTCTGTCTGTACTTCTATTGAACACTTAAACAAACTACTGAATCTGTGCCTGTAAACACAGAAATATGCACAAGTTGGTGTGTATGTAGGTGTGGCCTATACAGTCACGGAATAATGAACCACTTGCTGTATGCCGCGCCCCGTGGGAGATGAAAACCGAAACACACAGTCCTGTTTGTGAAGCATATTATAATCAAATGAACAGTGGCCTTGATCATTTCCAGCAAAATCTCAAGTTAGAAAAAGCAATGGACTTTAAAAATATATTTTAGGGCCAACCGCATTGAAGTCAAACACTTTTGTCTTCATAGAAATTTTCTGTGGTTGCTGTACATTAAGCCTCCCTTCCACAGACGGCCATGTGTAGTGTATCCTGGGTACAACTCTAGGTGGGCTAATTTATTAAATTTACCAGAACATTTATGAGGGCTTAGTTTTCTACTGTGTGACAGACTAGCCCAGACCAGGCAACTCAGAAGTGAAATTTAATTCTCGCAGTTATTAGATTATTAAAAGGCAGCTGTAGGGAGATGGTAGGCAGAAAGAAAGAGAGACTTGGTCTGACCTTAGGTAGGACCATGTTTATTCACGACGAGAGGGTATCTTCTTCACTCACTTGTGTGGAAAGTCAAATTGCCTACAGAGGAAATAAACAGGCTGCGGCCCTTACAGGAACGAGAAAGACTTTCCTAGTCTGCAAGGGAAGCTGGGAAGTGTAGTCTTTCAGTGGGGGTGAGCAGCCCAAGGCTGAAGGCTGCATGCATCTGGAGAGGTCTTTCTTGTTGTCCCAACAGAAACACATACCAGAAGCTAGGATGCACGGGACTCTTCATCTTCTTATAAATCCATTAATCCCAATACAGAGGCCCCACCCCTATGATTTTATATAAGCCCAGTTTCTTCCCAAGAGCCTCACTCCCCAAATATCACTAGCAGATGAATTTCAAGATTTTTCTACAGCACGAGCTTTGGAGAACAGTATTCAAACCACGTGCGAGGAACTAGAATTAAAAAGCAAATAGGACCTGGTTCTAATCCTCAGACCACCGGTTATCTGGTAGGAAGAGCAAGCTGCAAACACAGGGTTCCCGGTAGGCATGATGGTGCAGAACAGGCTCTACGGGCTTCCTGGAGAACAGCTATCTGCCACCTACCATGTGTGTGATGCCCTGTTGCAGATGCTGTACCTATGATCTTAGCAGTGGCACGAGGACTTGCCTCTCTAGTGTTTTCCTGTTCTTCCACTCAGGGCGTGGAGTAATGGTTCCAGTGTGCTAGGGTCCATGGCCCCCACAAGGCTGACAAGCTCAGCATGGCAGGACTTCCTCGCTGAGCTATGGCACATGCCATTTTGCTGGTTTTTTTTCTATCCTTCATCGGGAACCAGGAAGGGTAGCTTGGTTTTCCTCCTCTGATAAAGCTGTTGATACCCATCCTGGCTCACTATGTAGCTGGGAGGGGGCCAAGAAACCCATTAAGAGCTTCTAGCTGTCTTTAGGATAAAATTCAACCTTCCTACTTCAAGGCTGGCCCTAATCTCCCTCCCCGTCTTCCCCTAGCTGCCCCTACCATGGCTCTTTTGGGCAGCAGCCAGGCTTGATCCTTGTGGTTTCTTCAGAATCACCAGCTGCAGGCTCGACTCCAACCTCTGTGCATTGTCTTCCTTGCGCCTAAAGTACTTTCTCTCCTAAGCTCTGTCTGCCAGACCTGCCTCATTCCCCAATCCTCAGCTTCTAGGTCATTGCCTTAGGCAAGTCCTTGTTGACCTCGGAGATAAAGTGGCTCCTGGACAACCCAGGACCTATCTTAGTCCCCATCAAATGTCAGAGAGACTGACTGTTCTTGTCTTATTTTCTCCTGTAACTTGTAGAGGGAGTGTACAGACCACATCTGTTCGCCTGGCTATTGTCTTCTCAGGACCCAGCAGGTGATTTGGTGGGTGCAGAGGCAGCTTTTGGGGCAGGTGAGCCTTGTAGCCAGCAGGGCCTCATGTGCAAGAAGGTGGCCTTAGTCTCTGGTTTAGTGGTGTTGTCTAGAAAATGTTGTGTTTCAAACAAGGAACCCCGTATACTTTCATTTTGTACAGGGCCTCAGAAATTATGCAGCTGATACGTGGACCAATAAATGAATTAGTATACATAATATATTCTATTTTTAAACTAACTCTTGTAGTATATTGAATCAAGAAGTGGGACAGAAAGATCACTCATTGAGTAAAGAAGATGACAATTTGTTAATACTTTTCTCTTTTCTCTTTTCTTTTTTTTTTTTAGAAGAGGGGAGACTTATTCCACAGTTCCGACTGTCTTAGAAGTCACTGTAGCACAAGCTGACCTTGACTCCACTGTGATCCTCCTGCTTCAGCTTCAGCTGTGCTGGGATTGCAAGTGCGAGCCACCACACCAACCGGGGGACAACTGGAGTTGGAGCCCACATGGTGCAAAAGTTGTCCTCTGATCACCCCACAAGCGCCATGGCACCCACATGCCCATGTGCGCGTGCGCACACACACACACACACACACACACACACACACACACACACACCAAATAACGTAAATGCCAAAAAATTAAAATCAAGACAGTATTAGAAAGAATTGTGTGCTGTCTGTTCTGTGAGATGCCTTTGCATTAAAACTGCACTTTGTCTGACCACAACCACCATGAATTCAAAAGAAAAACGAGTATGTATAAGGAATGATTTACTTAGTCTTGTGTCTAACTAAGAGTGTAAGATGGGTATGGCGGCCTACACCATCCGAGTTCCCGCACTTGGGAAGAAATGTCAGCAGGCTACAGGAACCCGGTCAAAAACAAAAAAAGCCATAGACAAGAAACTTTCTGCAAACTGTAGTAATGCCACACAGACGTCAACCTCCATGCTAAGCAAGAGTGTCTGTCTGCATGGCAAGAGCAGTGCTGGGAGAGGGTGGCCGCCACGGTTAGGAGACTGGGGTCTGGCTGTCACCATAGGGAGGGCTTTGAGTCTGAAAGCCTCTAAGGGACCTCCTGCTAAGCTTTGTAAGGGCAGTTAGGGACTGCCTCAGTTACTCCAAACTGATGTAATGAAGTCCCACAGGCTAGAACATGTCTCTGTGTGCACTGGAAAAGCTGAGGCAGGAGGATCACGAGTTGGAAGCCAATGCAGATTGTATAGCAAGTTCTTACCTAAAGCAAACAAAACAACCACCACCACTACAAAAGCACACAGGCCCTGTGGCTAAAGAACTACCAACTTACTTCTCACAGTTCTGAGAAGTCCGGGAAGATCAGGTGTCGGCAGCACTGGTGTCTGCCTCCTCCTCTCTGGGGGTATATTCTTACTGGGTCTTATCTTGGTGGGGGTAGCACTCCTTTGGGTCTCATTTAGAAGGCTGCTCCCTTATAATTCAGTCAGCTCCTAATAGTATCACCTCTGGGGTCAGGATTTCAATCTGTGAATTTAGGAAGATGGGGTAGGGACACAAATATTCAGACTACACAAGGGAATCTTTTTAAAAAGGATCTCTGAGTTATCACCATCATGTCTAATGGGGCAATGGCTGTGATTACCAACTATCTATCTATCTATCTATCTATCTATCTATCTATCTATCTATCTATCTATCATCTAGATATTAACTAATTTTTTCCTACATGTTTGTCTTTATGACACACGCATGCCTGTTGCCTGCGAAAGCGAGAAGAGGGTGTCATACCTCCTGGAACTAGAGTTATAGACAGTTGTGAGCTGTCATGTGGGTGCTGTGAATCAAACCCCGGTCCCCTGGAAGAGCAGCAAGTGCTCTTAACCACTGGACCATCTCTCCAGCTTCTTGTCTTCACCATCTTTGGTCACATGGAGAAGGCAGTTTATTTCAGCCAGGAAGGTTCAAATGTGGATTCCCACACAGTGGGGCCCAGAGTCTCTAGAACATGTGAGATGCTTATTCTTTCCTTACTACTGTGCATCCGAAGTGTCCAGGACCAGGTCTGACTGCCTCATCAAGGGCTGAGAAGGCTCTGCCACCTTTGGCATCCGGACCCTGGCTTCCTCTGCTCTACGACAGGAGAAAGGCTTTACACCGTCTCCCACCTCTCTTTCCAGGCACTGAATCTGACATGTGAAAGCCATGCCCAAAGCCCCTCCAGATGCTCCTGAGCCCGCCATTCTTTGATACGTGTACAGCTGTCTTTGTCCTTGCAATCGCTCACTCTCCTGGCTTGCCACTCAAGAAGATGAATCCTTCCAGAGTCCTGTAACCTTGCAAACTCATCGCCATCTGCCCTGTGCACTCTCAGTCGCTGACTTCCTGTGTCCTGGCACACTGGGTTATCATCATCATCTACTTCCTTCATTGCTTTTCTGGAATTTTAGAGTTCTTTAAAGGCCTGGGTTTTGCCTCTTCAGCTCAAGTACACCTGAGACATGATATTTGATTAATGAATGCTTGAGGAAGGGATGAATGATTAACAGAATAACTCTCTCATTCATCCCAAATAATCTTTAGAATTAGTACTACACTTGCCTGGGCCTCTTGGAGACACAGTCGGGGAGATAATGAAAGAGGATCAAGCAGTGGGGGTTTGGTCTTGGTGGCTTGTTGGTCCTTCTGCTTGGCCATATCCTAGTTAATTCAACTCATAAAATAGGGAAGCCTCCTGAAGTTTCCAGAAGCTCCTTGGGCTTTACTGACTACCCTGCATTTGCTGGCATATCTTCACCCTGTCTTAAGAGTAATGGCTAAAGTAAGGAGGGGAGGAAACGGGTCTTTCTACTGAATGTAGCTCCTGCCATGTCTCCATCATTCCTCCCTCAGAGGCATCCGAGATTACAGAAGGTCACTTATGGCTATTGTAGCTTACATGCTAGACATCATGAACTCTGTGGCTTGCTTTGGTCAAGCACTAGGCTGGCGTTGACCCAGATCCTTGAAGGAACCAGATGAGGTGCCTGGCTGGAGAGTTAGAAGTCCACTGGGTAGTAAGTGCCTTTAATCCCAACACTTGGGGGTGGGGGGAGGCAAAGGCAGGTGGATCTCTGTGAGTTTAAGGCTAGCCAAGTCTACACAGTGAGTTCCAGGGCAGTCAGAGATGCGTAGTTAGATCCCGTGTCAAAACAGGCCCCCAAAAGTACTAATAATAAAATTAAAAAAATGTAAAAAGTCTATGGGGGAGTGCCAGGTATAAGGGTGGTGCGTGTTTTTAGTTCTCGCTCTCAGAAGGCAGAGGGCAGGTGAGGTGGCTCTCTGTGTGTTCAAGACCAGCCAAGGCACCCTAAGGACTCTTTAAAGTTAAAAATAAAAAGAAAAGGCTCTGAGGGGATCAGGACCACAGACATCTGTAGCGTGGAATGGCAGTCTGCTTCCAGTGGAAACACTAAGCCCAAGCAAGCTGTTTTCACGGAAATGTCAAACCATTACCGCGAGATTTGAAATGACAAAGACTTGAACTTGCACGAAGTTGCAGCTAGCCCTTGTTGAAGCTTCATGGGGCTAAGTGTAAGCCTTCCCTTTACAGGAAAGGAAACCGGGGTTACTCAGCTTATGGGGTGTTTGGGATACCCTGGGATCAGCGCCACCGAGGTCAGTCAGTCTTTTAATTCTACCTTCCAAAAGGTTCGGTGTGTAGGAAGCAGATCCGAAGGCCCTGTGAAGTCTTGAGACGCTTGAGATACAAAGAGCAATTCTATAATATAGTTAAGTCATAGGTATGGTTTTTGAGTTTCGGTCCTTTGAAACTTAGCTATCATTGGAGGCGGACCTAGAACACAAAAGGTCCAGGAATAAGAGTAGGAAGCTGCAGTTGATGGTAGGGAAAGGGTTGGGAGAGAAGTGACATAAGCCACGAGGCTCACTATGGCTGGGGGTGATCCAGGGATGCTCTGGCTGCAGAGGCCTGGGGGAGGAGGCCAGGGCCCCAAGGCACAGTGGTCAGAGGACAGTACCTGACGGGGCCAGTCAACATGAGTGCTGGCACCAGCTGGCATTCCCAAGTGTCATGCAATAACTGGGTGTCATCCAGGACACTAAACAACGCCACAGGGCACAACAGGGGCAGCTGCTGAGCTCTGACCTGAGGACTGATGATGAGAATCTCCTCCTCCAGAAAAGGAGATGGGCTTGGGGCAGTTAAAGACGCCATCCTAGAGGGAGAAAGACAGACTGGATGTGGCCGGGATCCTTGGGCAAGATGTATGTATGTGTGTATGTTGTTGGGGTCGGGGAACACAAGAAAGGTGTCAAGGCTTCTGACTTCCTGCCCTTCCTCAAACTGTACATGTGTGAGCTCCAGTCTTGCCTACAGTCTTGTAAGCAGGAATTAGTTTCCATGCCTTATGGACACGGTCATAACGTACCAGAGACCCTGGAGCTAATTGCAGGCCATGGGAGAGGCTGAATCTGAACATAGACCTGGCTGTCCTATTCCTAGTATATGTTGGGGCAGAAGCTCCTAGGGGGACCTAGAACGCCAGGACGTGCCAGTCTTCTCTAGTAAAGTTTATGACCGGGTGACTAGATTTCTCCCATCTAGTCATTTATTCCAGGTCCCTCACATTGTGCCTTGCTGGGAAACATTTATGTTCTGGCTTGCAAACGGGAGGGGCTGTAGGAGACCCTCGAGGGGAGGCAAGACAAGGTCAAGGAGGAAGGCCAGGGAGTAAGTGTGGTTAAGTTGCAATTAAGTGGAAGAGTAAATTGCTCAGAATACCGCAGTCCTCAACCATTCTGAAATGACTTTACGGTAATTCTAGATAAAAACAAGCCATTCAGAGACGATACTTAGAGATCTGGGGTGGGGTTGGTTTATTTTATTTTATTTTATTTTTCCTGACAGTTTCAATATAATTCAGCACTTTCACTTTGGCAGATAGGCCTGACCTTTCTGTGGTCTGAGGACAGCTGACTCAACAGCCGGGTAAGCCATGGGGCGCACATGACCCAAAGCCAGTCGGGCTCGCGGTTCCCAGCGCTTGAGTCTCCTCTCTTGGACTCCGAAAATCTCTGGAACCTGGACCTATAACCGTTATGGAACTGGGTCTGGGCAGAGCGTTCCTGGGTTAAAACCTTTTTAAAAAGAGGAATTTCCCCAAAGTTCACAAGAGGCAGAGAAGGGCGCTGGTTTGGCTACGTTCTTCCCCCTTTCTTTTTTACGCCGTGCAGATGGAGACTGGAGATGAAGAAAAAGAGGAAGGAAGAGGAGGTGGGGGAGGGTCTGCGGCAGGGTAGGCGGGTTCTGGCTTCCCGGGAACCAGAGCTCAAACTCAGGTTTTCTTGGTATAGAAGAAGGTTATCTCTTCTGAATGCCCGTGGTCGAATTTTCCTCTGGCTTCGTGTTCCTTTCGAACCAAACCGTGAATCTGAATATTCCTCACTTGAAAACCATGATCCACCTTCCTCACCAAAACAAAAGACAGCACCTACCCCACCCCCAAGCCCCAAAGTGAGGTTTCACACGCTTATCAGAACTCAGATCTGCTGTGCACACCAGGAAACAGTGCCAGTAAGCCAGCTGTAACCAAATCAGATCTTTCCCCTTGACTTCCATTGGTGAGACGTGGGACTTGCTGACATCGAAGAAATGACAGAGCGAGGTGTGGGCGCCCTGCACCTGCCCTCTCAGAAGACAACGTTGCTGGCTTGCTGGCCTCAGCTTGGAATAAGGAGCATCTAGAATCAGCAGAGATCGGGAGACCCTGAGCAACAGAAGCCAGATGAGGTTACGATTTAGAATTTCATGTGGCCTCAGTATGATCCTGGTGGGGGCTATGCCTGTTCCCCTTCAAGAGTGGATGCTGGACTCTGCTGTGGATAAAAGGGAAGCTGCCAGAAATAACCCTTATTCTGAAAAGGGAAACGAAGGAGAGGCTGGGGAGATGGCTCAGTCAGGAAAATACTTGCTGCACAAGCAGAAGAGTCTAAGTTTGGGTCCCCAACACCCAAGTAAAATCAGAGCCCAGACAGATGGTGGTGGTGCACGCCTTTAATCCTCGCACTGGGGAGACAGAGGCAGGAGGATCTCTGTGAGTTCGAGGTCAGCCTGCTCTACAGAGCAAGTTCCAGACAGCCAGGGCTGCTACACAGAGATATCTTGTCTCAAAATAAATAAATAAATAAATAAAATAACAAGCAAACAAAGCAAAACAAAAAGCAGAGCCCAGTGAAGCACAGCAGGAACCCCATCATTTCCACAAAGGGGAAGAAAGGAGGATCCCAGAAGCTTCCTGGCCAGCCGGTCTAGCCAAATCTGTACGTCCAGTCCAATTTAGTGAAAGACCCAAAATACAAGTCTCAAATTATGAGGTGGAGAAATATAGAGGAAGGCGTTCAACATTGAATGAATGTCTCCTCACACATGCACACACATGCGCACACACCCAAGTGTATGCAAGCACGTACACTACACACATACAACGTCACACACTCACAATGACCTTATTCTAGCAGGTGGACTCAAAGCTCAGGCTCAAGCGATAGCAATAGCACCTGCCTCTAGTCTCTGTTTCAGAGTTACTGTGAACATCCATGGGGTGGAGAACCTAGAGGAAGCCAGCTATCGCCCAAGAAATGGAGCCGGTATTCTGTTCAGTGTGAAATTACTCCAGAGAATCAAGGTGTGTTCTGAGGCTGTACAGACTAACTGGATATAGAGGGGTGGGTGGGGTGCTAGCTGATTTTTACTTTCTCGGCAATTCAAAAAGGCTTGAATTTGTTCTCTAATCATTAAACCAAAAAAATGTCAAAGTACCAAATGATTTGAACCCCTGCTTTGAAGGACTGAAACTTTTAAATACCATTACATGTGTGGAGACCATCCGCTTCTCTGAGGTTATAAAACGTTTGTGAGGATGAGGTGTCCTTGGGAGTGAAGGAAGTCACAGGAGGTCACAACCTTGGTCACTGTTGGTCCTCCGCTGCTTTCGAGACACTGGATTCCAGGTGGTTTCCCATCTTAGAAGAGTTTGTGCTTGGTCTCTGTTCAGATAGAATAGTTCCATTCACATATAATGGAGACCATAAATAGGATCACCTGAAGTCACATGAAATTCTAAATCGTGACCTCATCCGACTTCTGAGCCTGTCACTCAAGATCCCTGGATCTCTCCTTATTCCAGACTGAGCCTGGCAACTTTTCTCCTGTCCTTTTCTTCTGTGTCAGCATCTCCCGAGTCTTTTAACCATTGGAAGTCATGGGCAAAGATCTGATTTGGCTACAGTGGCCCTCTTATTCTACTCCAAGCTTTGAGTTTGGGTCTGTGGCTTGTAGGATCACAGGCATGCACAACCACACTCTAAACCTTGCTTTTTAAAACAGTGTGAGAAACACGGGAAAATTGAAAAGATAAGACTTCCTATGCCGCGCTCACCTGGTTTTAACGTACATTTAACATCTGTTCTCGTGGCACAGCTGTTGCTGTTATGAACTACCGTCTACCCATCACCTGAAGCCCATAGACTGTCAGATTTCCTCAGTTTCTTCTGCTGCTTCAAGACTCCTTCCAAGGTGACATGTTGCATTTGCTTGGCTCCTCTTGATGGTGAATCTCTCAGGCTTTCATTGTCTGATGACTTTGATAATTTTTTCATGATCATTTTTATTGTCTGCCCTCTGTAGACATCCATATTGACAGCTTTTATAGCATCTAAATGAGGTCATTCGTTTCTTGAATTATTGAGCTGTGAGCTATATATTTTTAGTACTAGACACCTGCAAACATTTTCTCCATTACTGTAGTAAGATGTATTTGCTTGGCTGCTTATTTTTTGTTTGTTTGTATGTTTGCTTGTTTGTTTGTTTTTAGTTTTGTCTTAGTTGGAGTTTCTATTACTGTGAAGAGACACCATGACCATGACAATTCTTATAAAGGAAAACATTTAATTGAGGTGGTGACTTACAGTTCAGAGATTCAGTCCATTATCATCATGGTATGGAACATGGTACTGTGCAGACAGACATGGTGCTGGAGAAGTAGCTGATAATCCTACATCTCTCAGGCAACAGAAAGTCAGCTGAGATCCTGGGTGGTATCCTGAGCATAGGAAACCTCAAATCCAGCTGACAGTGACACACTTCCTCCAACAAAGCCACACCTTCTAAGAGCACCACTCCCTATAAGATTATAAGGGCCAACTACATTCCAACTACTACAAGCTTACGTATTTATATTTGTTTTTAATTCAAAATTTCATACAATAAATTTTAATAATTTTCCCTTCCCCATTCCTCCCAGATTCTCCCACCTCGCTTCCCCCCAAATGTATGTTCTTTTATTCTACAGCCATACCGACTGAACATACCTAATCTTTTCTGATAATTTCTTTTTTTTAATTCTGAGAATAATCTTAGAGTCTCATGGATGTTTGGCAAATAAATGCTCTAACAACGAGCTATTTCAAGCATCTTCAGTTGGTTCCCCTTTTCACTTTATTTCTGAGTTGCCTAGACTGGTCTTGCGCTTAACATCTTCCTGCCTCAACCTCTTGAGTACCTGGGATTACGGCGGTGACAGAGCAGAGAGTGCCACTCTCCTTACATCACATCAAGGGTGGACACTGTCAGCATGGTACACCATGCTTTAGAATGGCCTCAGACACCTGCTTGGAGCGGTATCTTGATTATAAAGTTTCTCTTTTCCAGTGTTCCACACCATAGGAGTGGGATTTATGATTTATGTTTTCCCTCAAGGGTGGAGGCTCTGCATAAATTATACAGAACACTCACTTGTAGATTCGTGGTTGTTAATCATCCAGTCATGCATTAGTGTCAGTGTAGGCTCATGGGACTTTATACTTTGGGTTCTAATTAAGTCTACTCTTATTTGTCTGTTTCTATTGCCACAGCTTTGGCCATGGTGAGCTTTTCCGGTTGACTCCTTGTTCTAGAAAGGCCCTCCATCCCTTCTGCTTCCCTGTGTCCTTCTTGAGCTCCCTGATGCTGACCACAGCTCTGCTTCCATCCTTCCTGTGTTTGTCTCCTGCTTCATCCTTGGGCTCCTATGCAGTTCTGTGCTCTCTTCTTTTCCCAGTTCTGCATCCTCTTCTGAGCCCTGGTGACCCTCTATTGGTTGAATCTTTCTAGGACAGGGGTGAGTCCATCAGCACCCAGATGCCTTCATCATTACTTCTACTCATGAGGATTCATCTTTCTGTTTCTATTAACCCATGCCAGTGACAGAAAACAGAAACTCTTTGACTGTCTTCAATGGCATTTTCCATCGTGTGTGCCACACTGTGGGTACTGTGAGAAGGGACTGTGAAAACAGAGAGTCTGTGCCACCTCCACTAGACTATCAACTCATACTAATATGTCACAGACACATCCTCAGTGAAGACATCATCTTTGCGCTCAGGCCAGCGAAGCAGTCAGGCTAACAGATCTTCACCTCTCCCTCTGCACCTCTAAATTCAATCCACAGTCTCCCCTCCAGCTGTGGGGCAGACCATCTGCTGAAGCCACCCTCCCCTCTCCTCCTGCCCCCATCTCCTGTGGGCCACACGGATCATCCCCTCCTAACTTCCTTTCCCTTACTCATTGCTTTATCCCAGCCCCCAAACTCCAGCAGGCATTCCCTGGGAACTCACAGGACACTCTGACCAGGGAAGCAGTTAGGCCAACTGGAGATCTTCCTCTCCCACTCCCTCTGAGTCCATTTCCCATTTTCCTTCTCTCCACTTATCCACATTCATAGTCCATTTCCCATCTCTCTGTTCTTCCAAATTCAGTCCTCAGTCCCAGCCCCAGATCAGTAGCAGACCTTCCTCTGCGGCCTCTCCTCATTCTCTGCTCCTATTTCCAGGGGACTAAGCAGATCCTGGCAGAACACCTGCCTCCCTCCTTCCTGGGAATCCTATCGGCACCCCTTATCCCATCCCCACTCCTAGGCGTCAGCTCCCAATACCCAGAGACACATTTTATCTGAAACCCCAGTGGCCACACCTATCAGCATCCCAGAAGAATTTCTTACCAGGTGTTATAAGGAGAGGGCCCTCTTGTTCATCCTGGCCACCTGGCTAGCTTAGCCCCAAAATAACCACATAGAAACTGTATTAATTAAATCACTGTTTGGCCCATTAGCTCTAGTTTCTTATTGGCTAATTCTTACATCTTAATTTAACCCATTTCTATTAATCTGTGTATGGCCACATGGCAGTGGCTTACCAGGTAAAATTCCCAGTGTCTGTCTCTGGTGGCTCCATGGAATCTCTCTCCTGACTCTGCCTCCTTTCTCCCAGCATGCCATTCAGTTTTCCCCACCTACCTAAGTTCTGCCCTATCAACAGGCCCAAAGCAGTTTATTTATTAACTAATGAAAGTAACACAAAGACAGAAGGACCTCCTGCACCAACCAGGCAACACACAGCCACCACATTCTCCTAAGAACCAGAGAGGACAGCAGAAACCAAGGAACAAAACACCCACCCAACAAAGATAAAAGTCCAGATAGCAGCACCTAGAATTACAGTCTTCCCAATCCTAGATGTGTGCAGATGCAGAAGTAAAAACACAGTAACAGCCAGAACAGTGTGTCTCCAGTAGAGCCCAGCAATCCTACCACAGCAAGCCCTGAGCATTCCAACATAGCTAAAATACAAGACAGAGGCCTTAAAATAGCCTTTATGATATAGCAGTGGTTCTTAAAGAGGAATAAAGAAATCCCCCAAACAAATCTATGAAAATGTAAACAAACAGTGGAAGGAAATGAATAAGACCTGAAAATGATCAATAAAGAAAACCCAAACTGAGGGAAATCCAGAAATGGAAAATGTAGAAACTCAAGCAGGAACCTCAGAGGCAAGCCTCACCCACAGAGTACAAGAAATGAAACACAGAATCTCAGGCATTGAAGACACAGAAAAAGAAATGAATACTTTGGTCAAAGAAATGTTAAATCTAAATCTAAAAAAAACTCTTGGTACAAAACATCCAGGAATACTAATAGGAATAGAAGAAGAGAAGAAACACAGGTCAAAGACACAGAAAGAACAACAACAACAAAAAAACACCCCTAGATACCACGAAAACAAATTAAAAATGGGGTACATGATGAGTATGGTGTACGCCTTTAATCCTAGTACTTGTGAGGCTGAATCAGGTGGATCTTTGTGAGTTCCGGGCCAGCCTAGTCTATAGAGTGAGTTTCAGGACAGCCAGGACTACACAGAGAAACCCTATCTCCAAAAACCAAACCCAACAAAAACAACATCAACAATGAAAATGGGGGATGGTGTAGGAGGTTCTTATGTCTATGTGTTGCTTTCATTGATTGAATAAAGAAACTGCCTTGACCTTTTGATAGAGCAGCACTTAGGTAGTCAGAGTAGACAGAACTGAATGCTGGAAAGAAGGAGAGGGGGAGCCACTATGGAGCTGCCAGGTCAGACATGCTGAATCTTTCCCAGTAAGCCAAGACCTCGTGGTGACATACAGATTATTAGAAATGGGTTGAATCAAGATGTGAGAGTTAGCCAATAAGAGGCTAGAACTAATGGGCCAGGCAGTGTTTAAATAAATACAGTTTCTCCAGTTTCTCTTTGGATATTTTGGGGTGTAAGCTAGTGGGGCACCTGGGACAACAAGCATCCTGCTTGTTCCTGTTATAGGGGGAGGGGATACATACAGATCTAAACAGAGAATTCTTAAAACAGGAAACTCAAATAGTACAGAAACACTTAAAGAAACGTTCAATATCCTTAACCATCAGGGAAATGCATATCAAAACTAGTTTGAGATTCCATCTTACACCTGTCAGAATAGCTAAGATAAAAAACACAAATGACAGCCCATGCTGATGAGCAATGCTCCTCTATTGCTGGTGGGAGTGCAAACTTGTACAGCTACTATGGAAATCAGTGCAATGAGTCCTTGGGAAGATGGAAATCAGTATACCCCAAGATCCAGCTATACCACTCTTCTGTATATACCCCAAAGACATTTCATCCTGCCACAGAGGCATTGCTGCTTTATTCATAGTAGCCAGAAATTAAGAACAACGTAGATGTCCCTCAACAGAAGAATGGATAAAGAAAATGCAGTATATTTATACAATGAACTCAGCCTTAAAAAATGACATCATGAAATTCACAGGTAAATGAATGAAACTTGAAAAAAAATCATCCAGAGTGGCATATCTCAGATCCAGAAAGACAAATATGATATGTATTTAATTATATGTGTGTATTAGCTGTTAAGTCAATGATAACCAAGCGATAATCCTTAGAACCACAGAGATTAGGCAGAGAGTACGAGAGTGTGGGCTACAGATAGATAGGAAAGGAAAATAGAATAGATAGTTATGGATGGCTGGGGGCTGGAATGGGAGAACCAAGTGGGGTGGGGGAGGAGATGAGGA
Organism: Microtus pennsylvanicus; assembly: GCF_037038515.1. NCBI lineage: Eukaryota > Metazoa > Chordata > Mammalia > Rodentia > Cricetidae > Microtus > Microtus pennsylvanicus. Next base: position 36,402,101 of record NC_134590.1, read on the forward strand.
AAGGGTGGAGCTATGGGGAGAGACAGCTAAAATTAAGGGTCATTTGAGTGGTAGTAAGAAAACCAAATACAGTAGAAGCTTCCAAATATATATGAAGGCTATAAATGAAATTGCCAAATAATGGGGAAGACAGAGTCCCAACTGGCCATCTCTTGTCACCAAATGAAGCTTCCACTACCGGGATTGGGTTACATCTAATGGAGAGTTGTTAGCTAAAGGAGTCCCATGGGAATCCCCAAACAATCCAGGCTGTTGCCAAGAGCATTGGTTGCCCTTCACAAATGGATGGCAAGGCTCCATTGCTGGAGACAGCACCAATACAACTAACTGACCACGGAGAAGTTCAGCTGGTGCCTACAGAGCTTTCACCCCATGGGCTTCAGGAAGGTCCTTTGCACACTACCAAAAGAGGAAAGCAGACACTAAGTCAGCCACCGCCCTTTGCTCTATAATACTGTCCTGTCTGCAAAATTTGTCAGGGCAATGGTGACACAAAGCTTGTGTGAGTAACCAACTAATATCTGGTTTGACTAAAGGCACACTCCATGAGATGGAACCCAAACGCAACATGGCTTGGGTGATCAAAAATTAGAGACTAGATCTCCTAGGTGCCTACACTGAAATCAAATACTACTGGTCTAAAAAAACAAAAAGAAAACAAAGAAAATGTTGCGATAAAATGACTGTTAATGTCATTCTGCTATACTCATAGATCAGCCATCACCAGAGAAGCTTGCTCCTGCAGCAGATGGGAACAAATGCAGAGAGACCCACCACCAGACATTGTGCAGAGAGTGAGTCATTGGAACGCTCGGTCCTAATGAGACATTTCTATCACATCCCTCCTCTCAGGGCTCAGGGAAGCCTTCTGAGGAGGAGGCAGAAAGAGTGTAAGAGCTGGAGGGGATGGAGAACACAAGGAGAACAATCCCACCTAAGTCAACATGATCAGGGACCGTATGAACTCACAGAGACTGAAGCAGCATGCACAGGGCCTGCACGGGTCTGCACCAGGTCTTCTGTGTATATATTACAGCTTGGAGCTTAGTGTTTTTATGGGATTCCTTAAAGTCCCATAAAAAAAAGTGTAAAAGACTGGGTCTCTAAATCCTGTGCCTTCTCTTGGGCTCCTTTCTTTCTGTTTGCTTATCTTGTCCAACTCCAGTGTGTTAGCTTTTGTTTTATCTTTAATTTATATTATATTATATTAATTAATTATATTATATATTAAATTTCCTTAGAAACCTCCCTGTTTCTGATAAGAGACAGAAAGGGGGTGGATCTGGATGGGAGAGGAGGTGGGGAGGAACTGGGAGGAGCAGAGGAAGGGGAAACCGTACTCAGAGTATGTTATGTGAGGGGGATCTATGTCTCAATAAAAGGAAAAAATTAAGTTAATCAGCATTTCATGATAAACCTGACTGTGAACCTTTCTGCTATTGGAGCCGAGATTTTGCCTAGTGTTCTCTCTCACAGGCAGTGTAGCCCTATGCTTCCAAGTCTCTACATGGAGCCACACTGCCTCCCATCAGACTACGATCTTGAGTGAGTTACCTAGCTCATCTTCACATGGAAAGTCAAACTGACCACAGTGCACCGACCGAGTCATGAGAATAAAATGAGATAATTAAGGCAGGCTGCTTAAAACAGTAACTAAAATATTATAATCATTCAATAAATGACATTTATCATTAGTTTTCTTATGCTTTGGAATCCTCCAGTCTCTGCGCTCCCAGCTCTGGGGCTCCAGATGAGCAGCACCACACCTGGCTTTTGTGTGGGTCCTGCAGAACCAAGATGAATCCAAACTTGGAGCAAGTTTCAGTTCCCAGAGCTTTTCCACCCTGGCACTGCCTTCCTTGGCCTTATGAATTGCTCGCTCATCTCTGCCCTTCCCGAGGCATGGTGTGCTGGAAAGTGGCATTGCAGAGCCGCATGTGCCAACCCTTCCAGAGAGTTCTCAGAAGCCTTCCAGAAGTCTTGCTCAATAGGCTGATCTAAGGGTGGGGCGGATGCTGGAAGAGGGTCACAGCAAATTAAAATGCCTTGAAAAAGACATGAAAGAGGCATTCTATCAACTAGACGGGTAGGTTTCAAACTTATTGTTTTTTCCTCCCTCCCTCCCTCCCTCCCTCCCTCCCCCCCTCCCTCCCTCCCTCCCTTTCTCGGTCCCTCCCTCTGTCCCTCCCTCCGTCCCTCCCTTCCTTTCTTCCTTTCTGAGAACATGTTTCTCTGTATAACTCTGGTTGTCCTGGAGCTTGCTCTGTTGACCAGGTGGCCTCAGACCCAGAGATCTCGACCTGCCTCTGCCTTCTGAGTATTGGAATTAAAGGAGGTCTCCACCACTCATGGCATCTTGGTTGCTTTGAAAGGGTTAAATGTAGTCATATGGAGACAGTCTGGGGCCTGTGTTTTAAGCAAACATTTCTCAGAAAACCAGTTTCTGAAAAGATGGAGCTGTGTAGTTGCAGGAAACTTAGAAGGATTTGTTTTTATTGTTTCTAGAAAAAAAGGGGGGGGGCGCGTTATATGAGTGGAAATTTCTGGAAAGAAGTCAGGGAAGGAGAAACAGATGTAGGGTCATGACCTACTGAAGAAAACTGTTCTTCCAGGAAGTGCAGCAGACGAAAGTCACTCTGCATAGAGAGTACTAAGGACCAGTGGGGTCCTAAACTTCATGTGTGGGGTCCCCTAAGCCCCAGCACCTCTGAATGTGACTGCATTTGGAGACAGGATCTTTACAGAGATCAGTGATTGTCAAGCTGGTCCTAATCCGATTTGACTTCTGTCGTTGGAAGAAAGTTTGGATGCAGGCAGGAAAGCCTTGTGGGGATACGGGGAGAGGACGCCACCTGCAAGCCGAAGACAGGAAACCGGCACTGCTCTTCTAGGACTTGGAGCCTCTAGAACTGTGGTGGGAAAAAAGCCAAGTTTCCTTGACTTAAACTCCCGAGCCCGCACCACCCACAGCCCTGTGTGGTAGCAAAGTACTCCAGAGCCGGGGAGAGACCAGCAGCCTGGCTCCTGCCGGTGCAGCTGGGCCTCCCTTGGCGGTTCTTTCTCATTTGTCTGCCATAAGCTCCCCCAAATGAAAGACGCTGAGACTCTGTTTATTTCCTTCTTTGTGTGACCAGGGTGAAGGGAGTCATCTAGGCTTTACCGAGGATTGTAAGGACAGGTGGTTTAAACAGGTAGTACACAGGAAATAACTTCAGGGGTGACCCTTTCAAAGACTGTGGTCCCCTTGGCCTTCCCCGTGGCTGTCTCTCCCAGCAGGGGATCTGCAGCTCCTCTGCATCTTTACCTGTTTTAATGTGTCAGTCTTTGGGCTCAGTGGCCCACGGGCCCTGGCAGTCAACTTCCCACCCCCTAATATTTCGAACTTCTATGATGAGTGTAGTAAGAAGGTTGCTAGTTTGTTCCCGGCCGCTTAGCCCCAAAATAATCACACAGAAACTGTATTATTTAAATCACTGCTTGGTCCATTAGTTCTAGCTTCTTATTGGCTAACTCTTACATATTAATTTAACCCATATCTAATAATCTGTGTATCGCCACATGGCTATGGCTTATCAGCTAAAGTTATGGCGTCTGTCTCTGACAGAACAACATGGCTTCTCTCTTACATTCAGTTTAGTGTGTCGTCTGTCCCCGTTCACAATTCCTTTATTAACCAATGATATTCACAGCATACGGAGGGGAATTCCACATCAGATGAGATATGTCTGTTTAAGGTGTTAGACTTTTTGGTGAAGGGACTCTTTCTGTTTTAGTGAAATTCCTGGTTTTTTGTTTGTTTTGTCTCCGATAATATTTTCTCAGAAGTTTGCTTTGACATCAAAAGAGGTTTTTTTTTTTTTAGAAGTAATGCTGTTGTGTGTTCTTTATTTGCTTAGAGATTAAAGGTCAGTATCTTTATACTTCAAATGTTAACCTTGTGAACAGTGTCGGTGGGTCCCATCCTGTTTTCCAAACTACTCTCGTCTTTCACTTGAAATGTTTAATCTACTTATAAATATAATTATGAAGATGTTTGGACTTAAATCTGTCATACTAATAACTGTCCATTGCTTTACAGGCTCTTAATTCCCATCTTTGGTGTAAATTGACCATTTTTAATTGGTTGCTTTGTTTGAACTTTTTGAACAATGCCTCTTTGTGTTACATTTGAGTGGCTGTTCTAGGATTTAAAATCCCTGTGTTTAAGTGTCTGAGTCTATAGTCAGTATGTCTTTACAAGTAGTGCCAACCAAGGTTTTATAGTCACATGGGTTCTAGGACATCCCATCCAATGGCACATCTGCTGGGCTGACAGTGTGAGTGTGTTCAGGAGGAGGGGCGTTGGTGTCAGCCTGTCTAATGTGTGCCTTGCATTGAGCTCAGTTGTAACTTTGCTCAAATTCAAGTCACTGTAAGTGTTTTATCTCTGAGGGGAAAGATTTCCCCAATGCAACTGTTGCTGCTCTGAGGGGGTAAGTATCCTGGTAGTCAGGAGCAAAGGAATACCACAAAGTCACACCGTATAGCAAACCTCACAGGAAAGATTCACTGGGAAAGACACAGGAGGGTGGCTGCCTCTGCTAGGATGAGAAGTAGCCGAGAAGTGAGCTGGAGGCAGGCTTATATAGGGTTTTTTGAAGGGGCAAAGTTTTCTAGGTTGGGAACTGGTGGGTTTTCAAGTCTTGAGCTTGGAGCAAGTCCAGGAATTGGTGGGATTTTGAGCCTGGTGATTGGTGGGTTTTCAAGCTCAGGGATTGGTAGGCTTTTGAGCTCAGGGACTGGTGTGTTTTCACAAGCCTGCAGTAAACTCAGACTTCCTAGCTGACAGTCAGCATCATCCACTGGGTATCCTACAATGACAGTGTGAGGACGTTGTATGGACCCAGTTGCCTATGAGGCTAAAAAAAACTCTTGCCTAGGAGCCAGAACATCCAAATGCAAATCCCCAAACTGCAAGTGACCCCTCTTTCCCTCTTTGCATTGTAACCTGGACGCTAACTTTGGGGCTGTTGCATACTTCTCTCTGCTGATTACTCTTCACGGTTAATTTCTGTGTCTTCAAAGATTCTCCTCTCTGTCTCTTCCTCTCCCTCTCTCTCTTCTTCTCCCTTTCTCTCGTCTCCCTTTCTCCTCCTTTGACTTGTCCTGACCCTCCAACTGGCTATGCTGCTCCCAGAAAACTGAAAAAGCTCTCCTACTACCTAAATCTCTGCTTGCAAGTAGTCTTGGCTTGGGTGACCAGTCAGAGATCTCTGGAGAGATCTAGCTCGGTCCTGCTCCTCCCTGGAAACAGTCTCTCTCAGCTATTTCATTGTGTCCCCAGGCTTTTGTGTGCTTCCCCTGCTACCACGTGCTTGCAAAGGTGCCTGGGCGGAGCTGGCCTCTAGGTAGGATTTGCTGTGTGGCTAGAATTCTTGGCAGCCTCTGAAGAGCAGTTCAAGATTTGTTGACAGCTCAGCTGATTTCTTTTCATTCCTGTCTACGGACTGTGTTTCCTGAGATAGCCTGAATGTGTTTGTCCCCCAAAATTCCATATATTGAGTTTAGTGGTGGCGACAGTGCATGCCTTTAATCCTAGCACTCTGGAGGCAGAGACGGAAGCAGGTGGATCTCTAAGTTTGAGGCCAGTCTGGTCTATAGATAAGTTCCAGGACAACCAGGGCTACACAGAGAAAGCCTGTCTTGAAGAACAAATAACAGAAAAAGTTCATATATTGAAATGGATCTCCAAGACAACAGGGTCAAAATAAAAGAGACCTAAAGGGACTTGCTAGCCCCTCTGATGGATAATATTAATTGCCATCTTGACAGGATCTAGAATCACCAAAGACCTAGGCCTCGAGATATGCCTATAAGAAGTTAACTGAGGTGAGGCTAAATGTGGGCAAACCCATTCCGTGGCTGGTGTCCTGGATTTCATAAAGAGGAGAAAATTAGCTGAACACCATATTCATCTCTCTCTGCTGCCGCATGATCCCGCCAGTATGATGGGCTGTACCTCAAACTGTGAGCCAAAACCAACCCTCACTCCATAAGTGCAAGTGATACAGGTCCTGTTGGGGGATATTCGACAACACTGCGAACCCTGAGTTTGCATTTGCATTAATTAAATAAAATTAACCTTGGGTTAGGAATCTGCAGTAGCAACTAGTTGACAGAAAGTAACCATAGAGTCTCGGTGGGCATCCTGGAGAGATAGAGAGACACAGGAAGTAGTAGGGTGAGGTTTGGAGGGGTGCAGGTTTTTCTGGTTTTGCAAAGTGGAACCACAGGGCTTCTGTGGATGCCACCAAGGAGAGAGGGTTAGCTAGTTGCTACTCAGCCTCTCTGAGCTCACAGGTTTTCACCCCAGCCTTTGAATCTCGAGTCTTATTCATGAATAGAACAATAGAGATTTAGTTAAAACTACCATTAGTGGCAGCAACAGGGCCAGGGCCTGGGCCTGTGGGAACAGAATTCCCACCCAGACTGCAACCTGAGTGACCAGGCTGCTGCTAGAACTGCAGGCCAGTAACTGCAGGGTTGCAACTGCTGACTGAAATAGCAGTGAATTAAGGTGCAGCCACTGTGCTGAAGTTAAAACTTGCTGCTGTGTGAGGATGCAGGTGAAGGCGCCTCTTAGAAATGGACCATCACTGCACAAGGGAGCTGCTGGCACCTTGGTGACCTTAGACTGCATAATGAGAACTCTAGCTATCATCTTCTATTGTTTTATGTTACACAGTATGTTTCTAGATGTTGCCATATGTCTATGGATGGCCATCCCCCAAAGAGCCATTGGACGAATCCAATGTACATCCAGTTGTACATTGGACAACTGGGAAAATAGATTCATCAGTGAATGACAGGTAGAGGGGAGAAGAAGGAGCTCTCATAGACTTGTAAAGGAACTGGAGAGGTGACAGTCTTGAAGAGTGAATCCAATATATATTCTCTGAGAAGGACATATGCCCGCAGTAAGAAGGGCTGCAGAGAGAATCAGCAGATAGCAAAACCTTAAATGCAGATGTAGAACCTGGATTGAGTACATTCATCACAGTGCATGCATGGGAGACAGACAGAACAACTTATGGAATTCAGTTCTCTTCTTCTTCCGTGTGCATCCAGGGGATCATCTTAATGTCAGCTGCCATAGTTAGCCATAGTGTAATGTGGACACGGAAACTTCACAGATCTGTTTCCTCGGTCACTAAAACACATGAAGTGGAGCCAGCAAGTGAGCAGGGGTATGAGACTCTAACTGACATGTGTATTCGTACAGTTAAAGAAAAACTTCATCTGAACTCAAGGAAAGTACCTCACGGGTGGGAATTTCGGGTCGTGGATACCCTTCCAACCACACCCGTGAAGCAACAGCCCATTTGATTGGTATGCTCTCAGCCTGATCTAATTATAGCAATTATGACAAATGGCCTTGGTGCTTGAGGTTGAAAAGGGAACTAATACTTCCTAATGAAGCCGGGTTATATTTGCATGAAGGTGGAGTGTTCTGCAGAGCTGAGAGCTGTCAGAGGGAGCCACGGCCCTACAGCTTTCTATTCCTGAGTCCTGATCTTAGTAAGAGGCCGGAAACTACCCTTTCTTTCATCTCTGATCTGTTTAGAAGATCAAGCCAGTATGCTTCCTGACTTAAAAAAAATAATTATAGAAACTGTCTTGGAATCATTTAGTTTTATAAGTAACAAATGCAAAGGGAGTGTGGAGGGAAAGGTTATTTAGCAACCACAGATCTTAGAATTTGGGAATGTGGAGGGAACGATTATGAAAAAAGGCTTCCTAGAAATAAAATTACCAACAAGCAACTGAAACTGTGGTTTTTCTCCCCGAGGGACAGGTGAGGTGACCCCACCAGAAAGCTCCAACTTTCCACCCCCTACTTTCAATTTCTTCTCACTACCACTTTCTCATTCTCTGAATTGATGGGGGGAGTTTTGGTGTGACCAGAATGCTTCCTGATTTGAGTCAAATAAGAAAAAAGTACAGAAAGGAGATATGGTTTTGAGAACAAAGGGGGACTGACTAAATGTGAAATCTTCGGTCACTGCAGAGTTGGGAGTGTGCATTGTTGATTTTGTTATGGTGACAGTTCCTGAAGACAAAAGGTCTAGTGCTTCCCTCCTAGCCAGGGAGCCAATCAGGCATGGCTCCCCTGTCTCCATGGAAGCCATCATCTTGGATTTGACCTGGGTGGTGCCCTGCTGTACAGCACATCACATAATTGCCTGCTGCAGGGTTTTCAAGTTTTTATGACAAGAAAAAAACTGGTGATAATGAAGTGGAAGATTTATTTTTATTTATTAATATCATTCCTTCATTTATTTTGAGGCAGACTCTCATCTATTATAGGCCAGGCTCAAAGGTAGCAGAGGAAGTCCTGGAACATCTGACTCTCTCATGTTCACCTTTTGAGTGATTGGGATTACATGACCACCACACCTGATTTACGTGATGCCAGTGAACATGACCACCATACCCGATTCACGTGATGCCAGTGAACATGGCCACCATACCCGATTCACGTGATGCCAGTGATGGAAACGAGGGCTTCCCGCAAGACAGGCAAGCACTTCACCAGCTGAACGGTGTCCCCAAGCCTGGCGCTGGAAGATTCTAAGGCACAAAAATTATGAACAGCGATCTGCTATCTCTCCCCTGGAAGGATGAAACTTGAACAGCTGATAGAGGATATGTTTTATTTAGTTTTCTATTGTTTCCCCTAGGTGAAATGGCATGAGGCGAGGTGCATCTTTAACAAAGGATTTCAATCTAGCCCCGTTCTTTCTATTAATAACTTCCAATGCAACTGCAGTAAAGCAGAAAATTTCCCAACACTTTTAAGTTCTACTCTAAGTATCTTGTTTGTACCTGTTTTCTTTCAGTACAGCACTTGCAGGTTGCAGCTAGATGGAGGGCTAAGAGAACATATCCTTAAATTGTCTGTTGTGGATTGAGTTTGGCTCAAGAAAGAATGCCTGTTGACATGTTTGTTGACAATAATAGCTTTGCTTATAGAGAGAGGTGCTGTCCTTTGAAAGTTATTAATAAAAAAAAACCCTTATATGAACTGGACTTGGGAAGACTAAAATTTATGTGGGGTGGTCTTTCTGTATGCTGTAAATATGTGTTGCTCTCATTGGTTGATAAATAAAGCATATGGCAAGGCACGATAGGGTCAGGAGGGAAATCCAAGCAGAGATACAGGAGAAGGGCAAAGACTGGGAGATGCCAGCCAGCAGCATCTCTTCATCAAGCAAAATAGGTAGGAATGAGGTAATAATTCATGAACCATGTGACAAAGCATAGATAAGAAATATGGGTTAATTTAAATGTAAGAGCTAGCTAGTAATAAGCCTGAGCCATTGGCCAAACATTTATGATCAATATTAAGTTTCTGAGTGGTTCTTTTAAAAATGGCTGTGGGACCAAGTGAGAAGAAAAGCCTGCATTTACAAATGGCATACCAACATGGGACTGTTGAATTTCTATAGGGCCTGAGAAAGCTTTCAAAGAAAAAGGGGCTCTAGAACACATAAATGGAGCCAAAAGCAGCTTCCTAGCTGTGGCTCTCATGTGAGCCACAGTACAGAGATGCCACTACATGATTCTCACTGAAGTACACAGCGGCATCTTCAAGCTGTACAGCAGTCTGCATTGCACATTTAGCATTTACTCATACAGACAAAATGATTAAAAAATACCCAGTAAAAGAGATCCAGATGGAAAAACCTTGAAACAGGTTCCAATGGGCTTTATAATTTGTGTAGGCTTAAGATAAAAAGAAAATGGGTATAGGCAGTTATTGAAATAAGTATAAATACATAGTTTAAAAAATAAAAAAGTCTTTATAAAAAGACAGTAAAAATAATATAAAAGAAAAAAGTCATGTAAAGATGGGAAGTACCCAGGGATCCTATATGTTATTGTGTTGATTTTGAATTTTTTGATGGCCTATGGTCAAGAAACAGCTGCTGGGAGACATGGGATTAAAAGAGAGACTGATAAAATATACCAACCTAAATATTTCAAAAATGCCTAAACTTTAAAACAAAAGTCAAAAACAAATTTGTAAAATGGAACTTAGAAGATGCATTACTTTGGAGAAGCAGTTTTGCTTTTTTTTCCACAGGAAACTAGAGGCTATGGGTTCTTTCCAGGTTTGGAAGGACCAGGTTTGATAAAGGAAGGCTTCCTGAACCTTGACAGGTGATATCCATCAACAAAGTTTGTAACTGGTTTTCCCAGGACTTGGTCATTATCTCAAATTTTCTCAGGGTCCCCATCAGATTACCAGTGTCCCCAGTCAGCAGATAGTAGCCTAGAGAACTATGCCCAAATTCCCAAAACACTGTTTATAAATGTTTGTTTTCATTTAAGAGTGGTTGGTTGTAAATGGTTAATGATTGTATTCCATCTCTTTCTAAAAAAGAAAGGGGGGATATGGTATAGAAATTATGGGAAAAAGGGTAAATTATTATGATAAAAGATTGTGGAATGTACTTCAATAAAACAACTGTTAATCTAAAAATACTTTACATTGGATTTTGGTTCATTGATATATATTTAAGGTCAATTTTGTTAGACTGTATGTATATTTCTACTCTTGTTTGAGGTATGATGTGTTTGGAATTCATTTAAGAGTGTAATGTATAGTTAAATACAAATTAATAGTTGTCTATAACACTCAAACTTACAGTCACGCTGTTTAGGTTTTGAAAGTAATACAGAGCTATATTTTGGATAGATAAGTAACCAGTGCTATGGCTTATAAAACACCAGTGTTTCCACACGGGTGAACCCAAAAAGCATTCTGTTATTTTTCCGATAGCCACAGATCTGCTGGGCACGCCCCTTCCAAGCCAGAGATCATTGGCTGAGAGCGGACTATGTGCCAAGTACCACCACAGTCACCCAGAGTGGCACTATCAATCTGTTGGAAGAGCAATGAGGACCCCTTGTCACAGTGGGGCTTGAGACGTCAGTGTGGTTCTTACGCATTTCTGGGTATTGCTTCCCAGCTCTGGTTCCTCCTCATGGAAAAAATTATCTCTCTAACATGAACGCTCCACCTGGCAGCAAACCCAGGGCCCATGGTAGTTGAAACATGCATATATTTTAAAGCTACAGAGGCTCCATATTTTTCTTTCTTGGCTGTAAATTATCAAATGCCAAAGCTGCAAGGATTTCGTTATTGACACAGAGATGCTAATAAAAGCTGTTAGAAGCCAATGGCTTTTCTTAATTCCCTTTGCTCTTTCTATTCTTTTCCCTTTCTGCTTCCCTCTTCTCTCTTCCTTGTCCCTCACCCCCATCTTCTCAGGATGTCTATAAATCACTGTGATTGCAATAAGCAACTTCAAGGTTGTGTGTGTGTGTGTGTGTGTGTGTGTGTGTGTGTGTGAATCGGTAGCTGCAGATCTAACTAATCACGGCTTTGTTCTCCTGACAGTAAATTTGTTGTCCTCTGCAGGATTAAGGGAACCGAAATGACTCCTCCCTGGTTGTCCACAGAGAAATGTCTGTCACTTGGTAAGTATCACTTACAGAAAAGAACTTTGGTTGTGCAAATGGGTTTAGTTTTTCCCAATTCCATCCGGAGCAAGGAGTCCTCGCACAAAGCAAGACCACTCTAGTTTGTGTGCAGAATGAAGGTCACATGTAGAACTGAAGCTGGTCCTCACAGCACAGCATCTGTGGCAGCCACAACTTTGGTGATAGGAAGAGTTAGTGCCAGGAGGTACATTCCCCACCCCTGTCTTGAGCCTTTCATCTTTGTACGTTACATCTGAAACTAAGGAACCAGCTCGGATAAAGCATAATAGTTAACGCTTGACCCCAACCTGTTGCCAGGTGTGGCCTCAAAACTGCTTCTCTTTCCAATATATGCTCTTTGATAATAATACAGCACAGCCCGTCCCGTCATTAGCAATGCTTTTCAGCAGTTGCTCTCACAGAGAGGTCCGGCATTCCTCCACAAGCATGCTTATGTTTTGTGTTAGTGCTTGTCCGTAGAAACAGGGAGATGTTACATACGGGCAGAAATCTTATACCTAACCACAGCAAAGCCAACACAATCCGGTCGCTTCTCACCCGCTTACATTAACAAGCTAAAGCCCAGAGCACTGTGGCACCGAGTTTTCATGGTTCGCTTACTAGAGAAAATGCCTCATTCCTTCAAAAAATTACAAAACAGGACGTAAAGATTAATGTAAAGTGAAAGGACTTCAAGAGTCTAAGCTCACAGAAACTGGCACTAACTCTTCTTTTAATTCTAGGAAAAGCACAGCCCATTTTCCTGTGATGTGGTACAATAGTCTAGCAAAGCATCATCCCGTGGGTGGGAGAGAAACCCTGTGCTTTTGTTGATATTAATATCATTAAGGATGTAGAAATATTTATAATGTAGCTTTAATGGGAAAAAAGGAAGTAAAATAGCATGAGCCCAGTTTATAGAATCTAAGAAAAGCCCACGTTATTAAAAAGATTGAGGGGCAGGGGGACAGCTCAGCCATGTGAGCGTGTGGACCTGAGTTCAGTCCCCAGAACCCACTATAAAAAGCCTGATGTGAAAATAAATTAATATATATATTAATATATATGTCTGACATGGTGTCACCCGATGTGGTGTTCCATGCCTCTAATCAAAACACTGCTGGCTGGCTAGCCTTCCCCACTTGGCAAGACACAGGCCAATGTCTCAAAAGACAAGTTGGGGAGACAGTGGAGGAGAAATGACACCTCTGGCTTCCACATGGCATGTGGCACACACATGCATCTGCCTCCGCTCCCCAACTCACAGGCACCCCAGATTGCAAGGATGCACCATAAAACACCTTCCCGGAATATCGAGATCATTTCCTAGTGATGGCGGCTTCATTTTTGTCGCGTCTAGGAAGGCCTTATTCTACAAACACACCAACGGGAGAATACCACTGACTTCTCTGCCAGTAGACCTGAAACAGAAAGAAAACTGAAAAAAAGAGCTTGCTTTGGGAAAGAATAAACTTGCGTATTTTCTTTCTTTATTCTAGAGGTCGGTAAACTTTGGACTTTGGCAATATCACATTGCCACAGGTATAATTTCGCTTTGCCGAGGAGGTATTTAAGCAGTGGCACATGATCTCTGAGTGAGTGGACATGGTTCTATACCAGGCAAACTCTATGGGTGGACAATGAAATGAGAACACCACAGGTTACCAAATAGCTTCCTTTCATTCTTGCTCCACACTTTTAAAAACGTCATCACCCACAGCTTGCTGGCCTTACACACCACAAGATGATCATCAGGCCAATAACTCTATGCTATTACTTTATGTTTTTCAAAAATTTAAACATAAGGATGCACTTTACAGTTTACCATTTATGACATTTTGGTTTTAATAAGATTAGTAACTTTTTTTTCTTTTCTTTTTTGAGACAGGGTCTTTCTGTGTCCTGAAACTTGGTAGAGCAGGCTGGCCTCATACGGACAGAGAACCGCCTGCCTCTGCCTCCTGAGTGCTGGGATTAAAGATGTATGTCCCCACATAAGGTATAATGTCAAAAGTTTTGGCAAGTGCATGTACTTGGGTCACTTGTATCATAAATTGGGTTCTGCTGCTTTGGGGTCCCGAATCTGTGGGGTCAAGGTCTGGCAGAGGAGAGAGTTCAAGTGATACTGAGGAAGGGAAAAGGAGTCTTTGTCAGCCAGTTGGCAAGGCAGTTGAGGCGGTCATGGCTGCAGTGACCCACAACGGTTCTATGGACTTTTCCCAGATTTACCAGGACTTGTGTGTGAAGAAGTCAATCATTCTCCTCTGGCCACCACAAGGTCAGAACTGGGGCATGGACACCCCAGTCCCTAGTCTGACTCAGCAGGAGTCCCACAGGGTTATCTCCCGTGTTGGAGAGGGCGTTGCTCCTACCGAGGGTGTGTGTGTGTGTGCAGACAGAGGCCTTTTATTGAGCAGTACTTCTGTGGTCCCTCTGAGGGCCCGCGGCTATAAACTACCGTGCTTCAGGGCCCAGAACATAAGCTTAGACCCCGCGTTTTTTTTAAAAGTGGGAACAGACTATTTGTTGACCTTTCCCTTGTTCCCAGAGACAGTTTTGTTATCATCACTTTAAAAACACAAAAGATTTTTCTGTAACTGTCTTTAGCTGCTCACTGCCTTCTTCAACAGCAAACGCAACAGCCCAAACCTGATCTTGACAAGACACCAGTAGCCAAAGAGACTGGGATGGTGTGTGGCTGAGCCGAGATCAGGGCTCTCGGACCGAATGCTGAATGTCATGAGCTCAACAAGGAAGGTGACGTGTTTACGTCATCAGGCAGTGAACCAATCACAAAGAGCATATCAAATACAACCTTCTAGACCTGTGCAGCCCCTTGGCATACTTTGTTTACGATCCCTGTTTAGGATTAGACCCGCGTGAAACACTTGAGGTCTGGGAGAGGTCAGGAAAGTTCAATATAGCCTCATAATGTTACTTACTGGAGACTCCAGGTTTTGCTTATTAGAAAGGGACTTTATTTGGGAGACATTTTATTTATCTATTTAAAGAAGTATTTCTTAGCCGGGCGGTGGTAGCACACGCTTTAATCCCAGCACTTGAGAGGCAGAGGCAGGCGGATCTCTGTGAGTTCGAGACCAGCCTGGTCTACAAGAGCTAGTTCCAGGACAGGCCCCAAAACCACAGAGAAACCCTGTCTCAGAAAAAAAAAAGAAAGAAAGAAAAGAAAAAAAAAAGAAAAAGAAGTGTTTCTTATTAAACCACATTTTAAAAGATGAAAGCTCTAGGTAATGGTGGTACATGCCTTTAATCCCAGCACTCAGGAGGCAGAGGCAGGCAGATAATCCGAGTTTGAGACCAGTCTGATCTATAAAGGGAGTTCCAGGACAGCCAAGGTTACACAGAGAATTCCTGCCTTGAAAAAACAAAACAAAACAAAAGCATGTCTAGAGACATCAGATTTTGATTGGTGGAGCAAGGTCCCACAGTGGAAAAGGATTTGAACATGATGACCAAGAGATGAAAGTGATTCATTGCTGCTTCAGAGCTGCAAGGATTGGCATTTGAGCATCTCTGAGGGGAGCCCCTGACAGTCTCTGGACTTCCCCACCCCCGGCACACACACACACACACACACACACACACACACACACACACACACAGCGCCATGGAGACAGCACCCAGTCAGTATATCTGGGCTGGAGTAACTCCAACATCTTGGCCAACCATATTATCACGAGTGTTCTCCGCCAATGGCAGGCAGATCTGTTCCTATGCCGCGTTCCTTGTTAAACCAGCAAAGGTCACACATTATCACACTAGAAGAATGTGTTCAGGTGCCCTGGTGCCTCGGCAGCGTCCCAGTGGGAGTGAGGTGGAGGTGAGGGTAGGTCTAGCAGGGAACACGGGCTCTTAAAGTGACCTTAACCTCGGTGTTCTCTTGGGCTGTGCATAGTCAGATGGTTGGCAGGGATCCATACTCCTCATTCCCTGTCAGGGAGGAAGGACATTTCCACTGTGAGACAGATGAGGTTCAAACAGTTTGTAAGCAGTTATTGCTGAAATCACAGATGGGAACATTGTACATGTTAGGTAGTCATGGTGCTGGAGACGGCTGAGAGTTCTACACCTGGATCAGCAGAGCACAGGGAGAGAATGACACTGGGCCTGGCTTGGGCTTCTGAAACCTCAAAGCCCCCCCCCCCAGTAGTGACACACTTCCTCCAACAAGTCCACACCCACTCCAACAAGGCCACACCTACTCCAAAAAGACCAACCCTCCTAATAGTACCACTCCCGTGAGCCTATGGGGGCCATTTGCTTTCAACCCTCCACAACAACCTTATATTATTCCTTCAATTTATTAAATGCATTGTGTTCTGGGATTTTTAAATTCAAGGATAATCACCTGATAGAGGTGGTCAACAAGAAAGGGGTGTGTGTGTGTGTATGTGTGTGTTTGTGTGCGTACGTGCGTGCGTGCGTGCATGCGTGTGTGTGTGTATGTGTATGTGTGTGTGTGTATGAGAGAACCATCTATGGTTACTCTGCTAGCTTTAACACAATGCCTAGAACGTAGTTGGGACACAGTAAACATTTGCTTTTTAAAGCAAATAAAAAACGTATAAATATATAAATGAGACTGTTAGGGAAAAAAAAAAACCTGTTTTCCAGTGTTGCTTGTGGCAAGTGTTCTCCTAAAGACCACAGAGCAATTTTCCCATGGTTCCTAGTGATACGTACGAAGCGTTCTCCCCAGAGGTCCAGTATTTTGCTACACAAACCAGTGTGTCCTCCAACCTCCCAAAACAATTTTGCTGAAGTTTCAGGGGATGAAATAGTAAAGCCACCCCTCCCCAGAGGCTCACAGCTAGATGTGACCTATAGTCCCCTATTAGTGAGGGTGACAGCTCCCTGCCCTCACAGGGCTCCGCCCTCTCATTCTCTAGACAGCCTGGCTTCTACAGGGGTGTCCACAGTTCCTGGGGAGCACCAGGCACTTCCCGGCTGGCTCCTTCTAGACAAGGAACCTCTGTGTGCTCTGAGCACACAAGCCGCGTCCCTCGGGGTGAGTTAGCAGCATCAGCACTAGCACAGATATTTTATGGACATATTTTTGAGCAATAGATTACAATGGTGCCCAGCCCTTTAAAAAACATCACTGTTTACTAGATAAATATGTAAGAAAATAAAACAATCTATCAGAAATTCCTTTCAAGTGGTAGAGAGCATCCGAAGGTGTGTCTTTTCTAAATATAGCCGGGTGACATCCAGATGGAGGGCGGTAGTTAGGGGTCCTCTTACTTTGAAGGTTGTGTTTTTGCCTTTGAATTCCTTTGTGTGCAGCCGAGATACAAACTGGCTTGGCTCCAGTTTGCAAAGAAAGAAACAAAAATCATCATCATCAACAACAACAAAATACAGAAAAAGAGGAAAAGGAATGGACCTGGTGTTTTGAAGGCTGGTAAACCGAGTGTGGTTGGTTGGTGCCCGGGCTTAGCTTAAATAGATTCAGATCTCAGCCTTGAATTGGCTTTCGCGGGTCAGGGGTCAAACTGGGGTCTTTTGTTAGGGACTGCTCTGAGTAGCTGGAGGGCATGGGAGGTGGAGGAAGGCCAGAGCGACAGGACTGGAGGTTGCTATTGTCAGTTTTTCAGAGCCTCTTTTTTTTTTCCCTAGTTTTATTTTTATATTATTTTACTTTGTTCGCCGTTGTTGAATGAGAAACTGGAGGGAGAGGGTGAGAGGGGAAGAAAGGGGAGAGCAGGGAGGAGGGAGAAGGCAGATGCCACCATTAGGCCGGCTGGCCCTCGCCGCCCCACCCCCACCCCACTAACCCTTGGCCTCCACTCTGACCCAGAGACAGAGACAAAGGAGCAGGGAGAGGACACTAACTGGCAGTGGCCTGCTAGAGCCCAGGGCGTTTGCTAAACAACTCACTAATCAGAAGTGACTGGGACTCTGAAGAGAATACATGCCGGCCTTGGTTCCGCCCTCCACGCTAACGACGCAGGCAGTGAAGTGGATAATTAAGGGCAGCGAGGTGAATAATTCCAAACGAGTGATTGAAAGGTAATGAAATGCACGGGGGGGGGGGGGGCAACAGATTTTTGTATCAAACTTGAGTGTTTTCTGATGAACTGGGTGGTTTTACTCGAGTTTCTGATTGAGGACAGAAAACCCTGATTTGGGGAACAACCAGCTTGGGAAGGCTGGGGTGGCAGAGAGGAGCAGTCTGGGATGAAGAATTCGTTGCAGCTGGGAATGATAATGTTTAGGGAGCTTGCACAACTCCTGGAGGGAGACACCTGGAACAAAAACCTTCACTGAAACAAACAAACAAACAAACAAACAAACAAACAAACAAACAAACAAACAGGATACAGCCTGCAAAGGGACTGGAGGAAGAAGCACAAGTTGTGACTTTCCAAAATTGTACATTTGTGGAGAGAGATCGGAAGGAAATCCACCGTCGTGAAGATTCATTGTCATCTGGGAATTGTAGGCCTCATTTATTCAAGTCTCTGCTAAATGCTCCTATGTTAATTTGAATTATACAAACATTCAAGTCCCAAGCATGATTTTATGTAGTCCTGGGAATCGAACCCAGGGCTTTGTGCAAGCTAAGCAAACGTTCTGCCAACTGAGTGACATCCCTAGCTCTCCTTTTCATAATGGAAAAATGTGGAGACGCTAGCAAGGAGCTTGGCGCTATGTAATTCATACCCAGAATTGCAGAAGAGAACTGATCTAACACTAACTGCTCCATGGGCGTGGACCAGCAGGGGTCTGTGCCGGCTGCTTTTTGCTGCAGATCAAAAGTCCCAGTAGCCCTCTCAAATGCAAATATTTTCTGGACAAAATTCTCACTATAAGTGAATCTCCTTGGTCCATCTTTTCAGAAAGCGGAATAGGTAATTTTGGAGACAGTTTTTGGATCACTGTGTACTCCTTCGGGTACCACTAGCTTCTACTTGTATTAGTCTGTTTTGTTTTATAAAATACTCAAAGCTGGGTAATTTTATAAAGAAAAAAATCTTTACTTAGTTCAGACTTTTGGAGTTTTAAGGGCTTGGAACTGATATCTGCTCAGCCCTGGTAAGGACCAGCTGAGCCCATGGTGGATGGTACATGACCATGTCCGTGTGTGTGTGTGTGTGTGAGAGAGAGAGAGAGAGAGAGAGAGAGAGAGAGAGAGAGAGAGAGAGAGAGAGAGAGAGAGAGCTCGATCATACTGCCACACAGGAACCTTTGTTTTGTGAAGATTATTATGTAATGAAGTAATCTGTCATCTCAAAATATAACTAATATTTTTGTGAATATTAAAAAAAGCCTTAAAATATAGTCTACTTTGCTTCAAATATTTGAATCATCCAAAAATCCACACCCTGACTTGTTGATCTCCAAAGCGATGAAGTAAGAATGTGGAGTGTACTGACTGGTTCAATGTCAATGTGACATTAACTAGAGTCATCAGAGAATTAGGAGTCTCAATTGAAAAATTGTCTCCATAAGATCAAGGCACTTTAGCTGGGTGGTGGTGGTGCACACCCTTAATTCCAGCACTCAAGAAGCAGAGATAGGCGGATCTCTGTGAGTTTGAGGTTACCCTGGTTTACAAAGTGAGTTCCAGAACAACCAGGGCTGTTACACAGAGAAACCCTAGGTCGACAAACAAAACAAAAAGCAAACAAATGAACAAAACAGATCAAGGCATTTTCTTAATTAGTGATCAGTGAGGGAAAGTCCTATCTATTATGGGTAGTGCCATCCTTGGGTCGGTGGTCCTGGGTTCCATGAGAAAGCAGGCTGAGCAAGCCACGGGAAACAAGCCAGCAAGCAGCACTCCTCCATGGTCTCTGCATCAGCTCCTGCTTCCAGGTTCCTGCCTATTTGAGTTCCTGTCCTGACTTCCTTTGGTGATAAACAGTGATGTGGAAGTGTAAGCCAAATAAAACCTTTCCTCCCAGCTTGTTTTTCGGTCATAGTGTTTCACTGAGGCAACTCAATTAAGACACAGGGCTTATGGGAAGGGAGACTAGGTCAGAGCGTAGTGACTTAAACCGCAGAAGCCACCTTGGCCGATGGAAGCCAAAGAATGCCACAAAGCCACACCGTGTCATAGATCTCACTTGAGAGGTTTATTGGGAGAGGGGTGGAGAATGCAGATGCTGTCCTCTGGGCAAGGGTGGAAGGGAAAAGAGAGCGAGGAGAGAAGGCGCTTGCTTTTCATAAGGGGATACTGCAGTTGCACACAGGAAGGATACATGATATGGGGCGACAGTGGGAATGTGTCTTGGCAGTTGGTGATAGCAAGTCCTGCTGTTGCTAGGTTACTGAAGGTGAGCTTAGGGGTGGGGTTTTCCAACATTCTTCCCTCTTACTTATTAAAAATAGGGGAGGGGATATTTAGGTGTGGCTGGGGAAGTAGGGATGGGGGTGCGTGATCTTTAGACTGCGTCTTGTCTGAATGGCTTTGTGGGTTGGGGTAATGGTTAGTCCTAAGAAGGTAACCCAAGGGGCAGACAGTTAGACCTTAGATGGTGAGACTCTATAGCCCCTGTTGGATAAGAACTTTGAAGAGCAGAGGGTTAATTTGACCAATTTATAGGGATAGACTGCAGAGAAGTGTATGAATTTAGATTTGGGGAGAGACAAAGAGTAGATTAGAAGCTAGGGCCTGGCCAAATAGGTGTGGGCTGTCCCGGAACTCCTGGGACTCACAGTCCAGGTGAAGAGGGTAGAGGTGGGTGTCAGGGTCAGTACAGGTGAAAGCAAAAATGCTTTGTGACTCAAGAAAGCATCCTTGAGGTCCAGGACTGAGGAATGGGAGGTCTTTGAGGGGAGAGTAAGCCTTTGCAACAATAGAGTAGGGTGGACCACTGCAGAAATAAGATGCTGGAGACATTTGAACCTGGTGGGAGGTTCCATTGGGTTTTTTAACTGCAAATAGAAGGGTGTTAAAGGGGGAAGAAGTAGGTTTTTTCTTAGGAGGTGAGACATGATGGGCTTAAGACCCTGAGGTTCTGGAGCGAGAGTGGGTACCAGGTAGGGTTCTGTGATTGGATGATGACAGGGGAATGGGGTTTAGCAACAGAGGGGATTTGGGTATCCCAGGCTTGGGGGTTCACTTGGGAGGTTGGCAAAGGAAATGACAAGTTGGAACCAGTAGGTTGGATGGCTAGGAGAAAAAGGTGAGCTTGAGGTCAGTCAGGCAATGGGGTGGGGGCAAGGGAAACAGAGGTTCCCACTTTGGCTAGAAGACCCTTTCCCAGAAAGGGTACTGGACAGGTTGGCACCACTAGGAATGAACAAGAGGAACACCTCTGAAACTGCAATCAAGTGGTAGGGTCTGGTGAGGTTGGTAATGACGTGTCCTGCTATTGCTAGGTTATTGGAGGTGGGTTTTTAGGGTGGGGTTTTCCAACACGGTTACCTTAGAAGGCCTTGGGAAATCTGAGTTCCTCATTTTTGCCACATGAGGACATTCTGCACAGCTGACAAGTGGGTCCATACTAAATGCTGTATCTCCTGACATCTAGACCTGGGACTCCCTAATTACTAGAACTATGAAAAATAAAGACCTGCTTACAAACACACCACACATGGATTTTTGTACAGCAGAGGCCCGAACACACTGAGACAAAATCCTGAGAGGTCCTTGGTTGCTTGCTCTTGGGCTGTTGCTATTGGTACTAAGTGTGCCATGGGTGTGCTGCTAGTGCCCATGGCCTTGATAAGGTCAGATGTTTGTTATTTTTGCTGTTGCTACATTATTAAGGCCCCTGTGTCCTATAGAGTTGAATTTCTAATGCTATTTTGTTATAGTCTTGATACTGCCCAAGCTTTTAAATCTTGACCTAGCATTTATCATGCACATTTTTTTCTCTTATATATCCATTTCAGGGTTCTACATGCTGTAACCTAAAAGGAGAGGACAACAATACTTATTTATAAAGTTAAGAGAATTAAATGAAAGGTACGTGAGTCGATGAGCTTGCCTTGCATGCACTTAGCACAGTCCTGGGCATGTAAGTTACACAGTCCACTTTACAAAAGCTAAGAAGGCTTTTACGCATAGCCATTCTGAGCACATTTTATGTGTGAGCTGTTACTCATCCGACTCTAGACCAGTTAGATGGGCACTGGGCTTGAGAACAACCATTCTATTGGCTACTTAACGGCTTATGACGTCATATCATACCTGAGCTTGCCAATGTGGAATAACAGTGGCCAAGTTAGTTAGGTTCCTCTCCTTATGAGCTGCTTAGAGCAGTGGTTCTCAACCTATGGATCATGACCCACACGGGGTCACAATTGGGGAAGAAAAGTCACAGATGGTATTATTCAAGGGCAAACACTAAAAAACATGCCCACTGAGCAATAGTGGTATGAAGGTTATAGGTGTAACCAACTGCTCTCAAGTAGATATAAAACCTGCTTTGCAGGAGGGAATTCATGCCTATGTAGTAAACCTGGTTAGATGCCCAAGACTCTTGAGGTCCTATCCCAATGGAGGAACTATTACTGTTGTCAAATTGTCTTCTGCACATTAAGTTTAGACCTATAGATTAGTGCTGTTCTCAACTATGGCTAGAGAATTGATGCAACAGTTAATGCAGAGACTCAGAACTGATCCAAATGTTTAGAATAAGTGACTACTGAGTGTTCAGCCTGAAACAGGACATCCATATCAGACCCTGCTGTAAGACTTAGTGCGCATCACTGGGGAGGGGAGTGGAAAGGATGTGAGAGCTGCAGGATGCAGGGGGTGCTATGAAATGCTGTCCTCTGGACAGACCTGGCCTTTGCATCCATGAATTCACGGCAGCAATTGTTAATTGCAAGAGATCAAGAGAACAAGACAACATTCTAGAAGGAGACGCTAGTTATATTAGTGGCTGGTTATTATAACAAAGAGGGAGGACATGGGGCAAGAGGGGAACTTCTTGGAGGGCACCAAGGTGAGTGGGCGGGAGGGTGGGTATGACTGAGATGCATTGTAAATGTGTATGAAATTCTCAAAGAATAAATAAAAGATACTGTGAAGAAAGAAACCACTGGAATTGAGGCTGGCCTGTGAGAAGCAGGCAGGCCTACGAGAGGAAATTAAATGAAGATGGAATGTATTCCTGTCTTGACTAACAAATTAAA
Organism: Microtus pennsylvanicus; assembly: GCF_037038515.1. Lineage (NCBI taxonomy): Eukaryota > Metazoa > Chordata > Mammalia > Rodentia > Cricetidae > Microtus > Microtus pennsylvanicus. The sequence continues at coordinate 36,424,745 of NC_134590.1, forward strand.
TAAGGTTACAATGTTGCTTTTACTACATGGGACGGTGGCTCCATTTAATGTCAGTTCAGATAGTAAAGAAAACTTTGAAACATAAATTTGTTTTATATTTTCTCTTTTAGGATATAAAAATAAAGCATCACTGAGTAATGAAGAATGACCTCAGCCCATGTCTCCCTGACTCCAGGTCATACAGGTGGAAACATCATTTTGCCTCCTGGGGGAAGAAATGAATGATGGGGCCGGGTGGCGGCTTAGTCGATGAAGGGCTTCCGTGAAGCATAGGTATTAAAAGAAGAGTAAGAAAAGCTGCGTGAGGCAATGTGTACCTGTAATTCTGCTGCTGGGGAGGCAGTGACAGGGGGGTCCCTGGAGCTTGTTGGCTGGCTGGTCTCACTGAATTGGTGAGCTCCAGGTTTAGTGAGGGACCCTGCCTTAAAAAAAAAAAAGTTGGAGAGTGACTAGTGCTGATCTGTGACTTCCACACACATGTGCGTGTGCACACACTCACTGAGGTATGCACACCCACACACCTGTACACACAAACACACACATACGCACACACGCCCTAGGTGTGAACTTGCAACTCAATGACTGAGTTTGTCTGGGATACATAGGGTTTAGGTTCAATTATCAGCCCTGCAAAAAGCAAAGCCAAGCCAACGTGAGCCTCTACAGGTATGGAGTTTACATCAAGTCAATTCACAGCCATTTCTCCATTTCTCCCCAATTCTGAAAATAGAACCGTCTAACCTGTGAGAATTAGTTGGAATCCAAAGGTTTTAGTCCAAAACATGTTTTCCAAGCTTTTATTGCGTAAAACAGGGAAACCTCTAAGTTACAAATCAAACTCCCAGAATTAATTATTTTGGATAGTAACAATCTGAGCCTGTTCTCCTTGGGGAACTTTATAGACCTTGTAATTGGTGTCGTGTACAACAAAACTTGAACAGCTTTCAAAAAACAAGCGAGGATTCATACAGCAGAAACAATCTGCGTGAGTGTCTGTGTGTTTTACTGGTGCCCTCAGGGCAAGACCCACCCAGCTACATTACCAGTTTGTGAACTGGTATCAGATCTGCATTCTGTGTTGACAGCTGGCCATTTACATGCCACCCCAGATTCCAGAGAGGATGTGTCACTCTGATGGGTTTAATAAAAAGCTGAGTGGCCTATAGCTAGACAGAGTTTTTAGGCGGAGAGGATGCTGGGAAGAAGAAGGGAGTGGCCAGTGAGATGCAGGATGGGCAAAATGGAGATGAGGTAATGAGCATGTGGTAGAATGTAGATTTTTAAAAAAAATGCGTTAATTTAAGTTCTAAGAGCTAGTTAGAAACAAACCTAAGCTAAGGCAGAGCTTTCATAATTATATAATAAGTCTCTGGGTCATTACTGGGGAGTTGATGGTCCCGACTAAAAAGTCTGATATAGGAAATGATCCCCTCCTCCTGATGGGATAAATGTACAAAGTCATAGCCTAGAACCATGAAGTTCTCCAATCAGTCTTCAACATTCAGCTAGCAGATGAAATATAAATAAATTTAAAAAACATTTAAAAGAACACCTACAAAATACATAATTTTGATTGCCCCTGTGGGTGGGAGATGCCTAATCAAAAAGGCTTGTTAACTTGTTCTGAAATATTTCCTTTTAAAATCAGAAACAGGTTGAAGTTATTCCTATTATCAGATTTTCAGAAGTCATTATTTTAGAAAACTTTGAAATCCCTGTGCCCGTTGCTATGTCAAAGTTGGTACTCTTGGCTGATAAAAATAATGGAAAAGTTAATCTAAACAGTAAGGCCCAGGCAACAGCTTATTAGCCCTTATAATAGGATGTTCAGTGGGTTGAGGTGTGCTACATTATAAAGTTCAAGCATCTCACTGAAGACTTGGATTCCTTATTATCATTTTATTATTATTATCATTTTTATGCTCTGTATGTGTGTATGCCTGTGTGAGCGTACATGTGTATAGGATATGTAGAGGTCAGGGACAACTTTGTACAGTCAATTGTCTCAGTCTACTTTTATATGGGTTCTGGGATTGAACTCGGGGCTTTGAGGCAAATGTTTTGACCTGCTGAACCATCTTGCCAGGCCAGGACTCAAGTTCTATTTCTTGGATTCGGTGGATTTTGAAGAAATTTGCTCTAAATTTCTTTGCATTCTTGGGGTTCGGTGCAATCGCAGGCTGATGGCAAGATGGTGGCAGCAGCTTCAGGCAAACATGGAAAGAATGTAATGATAAACAGAAGATATGGAGTGCTCATAGCAGTTACACACATTAACTCGTCTTCTTCACACAGCTCGTTTTGCCGTTGGGAAAACCGGGGCATTGACATACCAAACAACTTGACAATGGTTACGTTATTTATTGAGAAGTAAAGCCAACTCAGGCAGTCCTGCACAAGGGACTATGAGCCTGATCTCTGGGCTCTACTCTGTATTTGCTTTTCCTTGTTGCTCCCTACCCTTTCCCAATCTTCCTGTAGTTTTCTCAGGAAAGAGAGGCCACTTCTCAGAAGCCTCTCAGAGACTGTTCTTATTTCTCATTGGCTCACACTGACTTCTGAACCAGTCAGATTACTCTTTTTTAAAATGTTCTTTTTGTTTGTTTCCTTATTTTGAGACAAGGTTTCTTTGTGAAGTAACCTTACAACATGGCTATAGGGAGACTACCCATTTGTTTTGAATGTGTCTTGTCCTCAGCAACGAAGGGATGACTTCCCATTGTGTCGAGGGAGGCTCTCTCCTTGCTGACTGATGGCCTTTTGTAGCTTGGAAGTTGCTATTCTGGTGGCTGAAAGAATAAAGTCATCAGCATTTTTACCCAGCTGTGAACCCTATATACTACAATACCAACCTGCCAAGCCAGATGTACCGACTGGTACAATAGTGGCATGGCTGTTATAGGGGTAACCAGTTTCTTTCTGATTGGAAGTCAGTTGCACAGGAAGGAGTTCGTGCCTGGTACAATAAATTTGATGAATAGCTTATTGATGAATTGGCAGGTCATGGCCCTAAGGGTAAGCCTACTGCTACTATTTTACTAAATGGACATGTTATAAAATAGCTTCTTAAATATTTATGTTTATACCCACCACCAACTGGTGCTGCCCTCAGCCTTTAGACAATAAATGGTGGTTAATGCAGAGACGTATGGCTGGTCAAGGTGCTATAAATGAATGACTGTTGAATGCTCAGTCCTCGGTGAAACACCCTTATTACCCATTCTAATGCTCTGGGAATATCATGGAAGAAGGGAGAAGACAACATGTAGGAGCCAGAGGATGGGGAGGAAGGCTATGAAGTGATATCTTCTGGGCATGACAAAGCTATGACACTCATGAACTCATTCACAGTAGCTATGGTGACCTACACAGGGCCTGCACAAAGCTGGTCCACCAGCATTCAGTTATGATGGGGAGAGGCTCATGGGAAGCTTTTGGAAGTAAATAGCTGCTCGAGGAGAGGAAGTCATCATTTTTAGTGATATAGCTGCACCCATGCCCACTCAGCTGGCCCTGGTTAAACTCAGAGGATGGCAAAATAAAAATAAAAACACAAACAAAACAAGAAGACGTGAAAGTGGGAGGGTGGCTTGTGGGGAGGAAGGGAACCTTGGTGGGGAGGAACAAGAGAAGGTTATGGTATGGCGTGGTCAGAATGTATTATATACATATACGACACTGTCATAGAACAAATAAATTAACAACAACAACAAACCAAAGTAACAACAACAAACTCCCCAACCAGGCCTGATGTGCAGGCCTATAATCCCAGCCTCTTGAGAAGTTCAGGGCGGGAGAATTATAAATTAAAAGTCAACCTGGACAGTATGATGTGACATTTGGGGTATTATTTCTTAAGGCTAGAGCTCTTGCATAGCATTCCTGATGCCCTAGGTTCAATACCCAGCACTGTCAAACAAACAACAGATAAGAAAAATCCCAACAAGAAAATTAGAACCTGGTGGTTTGGAAGAAAGTGGCCCCCAAAGAGAGTGAGGGAGTGGCATTATTAAGAGGTATGATCTTGTTGGATTTGTTGAAGGAAGTGTGCCACTGTGGAGGCTAGCTTTGAGGGCTCATATATACTCAAATCATGCCCAGAGTCTTAGTTCACTTCCTGTTGCTGTTGGATCAAGATGTAGGATTCTCAGCTCCTTCTTACGCAACATGTCTGCCTCCATGCTGCCAAACCCCCATCCCGCCATGCTTTCCGCCATGATAATGCACTAAATCTCTCAAGCTGTAAGCTGCCACCTCAATGAAATGTTTTCTTGTATAAGAGTTGCCATGGCCATGGTGTCTCTTCAGAGCCACAGCAACCCTAACTGAGATAAAACCCCTCAACATTTCAGTGGCTTAATCCAGCAGAAGTCTGTCTCTTGCTCACACTGTAATCCAGTACTGGCGGGGACTGCTTCTTTAAACCAGAAGTTCCATCAGACCCTGGTCTTGACCTTGTGAAGGTCTCCATTTGATCCACAGCATTCAACCAAGCGGGGAAGGAAGAGAGAAAGGGCATAGAGGGTCTTGGAGGTGATGAACGTTTCTCTGACTCATATTCCATTACAAGAACCTAGTCATGTGGTCACAGGTAGCTACAAGGAAGTCTGGGAACTGTCCTTTAGATGTGTGTTCAGGCAGAGGACACACAGAGAAAATGGCTTGGAGAACAGCTAGTCTCTGACCCATTGTGGATCAAGCAAGAACATTTCCACTATTTCAAAACTGTATGTTTTCATTTGAAATTTGATACGGTTTGGATCTGAACTATCCTTTGCAGGCTCATGTTTGATAAGGTATTCCCTATCTGTGGTGTTTCTTTATCAGGCTGTGGAACCTTAGAAGATTAGGCCCAACTGGCTGAAGAAGGCCATTAGACGTAGGCCCTGAAGACAGTAGCTTGGCCCTCGTTTCTGGTGCTCTGTCTGTTCCTAGACTACTGCTGTGTAGGCGGTCCCTACCACATGCTCCCATCTCCCCTGACTGTCATTCACACAGCCCGTCCATGCGATGACAGATTGATAGATTAAGACTCTCTGAAATCATGAGCCAAAGTAAGTCACAAACATGTTAAAGTTGCTAACACGAAATCAACCCCATCTCTTGTTTCTATTTATGAGATTTTCTGTTTTAGAATATGTATTTAGTGTGTGTGTGTGTATGTGTGTATGTGAGCGCACATGCAGATGCATATGCATGCATATCATGATGCATGTATGAAGACCAGAAGACACGATGTGAGGGGCAGTTCTCTCCTTCCACAGTGTGGGTTCTGGGAAATTGAACTCAGGCCCTCGGGCTTGGTGGCAAGCATTTTTACCTGCTGAGCTTTCTTTGCTGGCCTTGAAACAGGTACAATACTTGATAAACAAGTCATTATGTCCTTGTCAGCTGTCATTGTGGCCATTAAAAATTAACCTGGATGATGTTTATATGATCCCAGCATGACGAGGGAAAAGCCACCCCCACCGGGCCATTACGGAGCATCCCTGAACATCTCAGATAAACTGCTATTATGGTTTCTTTGTTGTCACTACCATCAGCAAGGTGCTTAGGGATACATTAAGACATAATTTTCGCCTTGTCCCCTTAAGAGACAAGCCCCAGGAGTGGCCAGTCTAGACCCAGGGAGTGGCAGGTCTTGACAGGAGTCTTTGGCACAGTGTTCTCTGAGTCCCTCCCTTAAAACAACTAGTGGCTTGACTAGGTGGGGCTGGGGCCAAGCCTCGGGTGGGGCTGGGCTGGGCTGGGCTGGGCCTGGTGGTGGCGGTCCCTCTAATGCACTGCTTCTCCCGGGCTCGGCTGCACTCCGCTCAATTACTTCTGCATGACTCCACTTTAAGCACAGTGAAGCACTCTGGGAACCCCAACCAGAACACCTGACAATCATTGCCTCTTGACGAGAGTGAATATCGGGGAAGTTGGCATTTTGTAGAGAAGGGGGCCACCATGGCACGAGCACAACCCTGGATAGGGGTGGCCAAATGCAGACGGCCCCAGGCTAGACCAGTGCTATGTTCGGTTTTGCTGAAAAAGTATGGCCCTAGACTACCCAAAGCTGGTCAGCAGTTCAGTTTACGTACAACATTAAATGCTGTGTAACAACTTTAGTGGGGTTTTTTTTTTTGGCATAGAATTAGACTTTCTTAATACTATAGGAAAAGAAATGTTGGCAGAATTCAACCTGTTCTGGTCATTGATTATCTGCTGAATCTCAACATGTTCCTCACCTTGTTCTCGCTTCAATGGGATAATTAATTAGCGATTCCACTGCATGTTTGTGGAAAAACAAGGTTTGGGCTGATCCTGTGCCAAACAAACGCCCGAATGAAAAATAAGACTTTATCATTTTATAACCTGCTCGTGGTGAATGTAAACTCTTTTCTAACGGAGCCAAGGACCCAGGGCCAAGTAGGAACCTGGGGGAGCGGAGGCAGAGATCTTAGCACTGTTTGCGAAAGTGTGCCATGCCCAAGGAGGGTGGGGCTGGGACCGGGAGAACACCTGCCCGAATGGGAGCCGGGTTGTCCTCAGGATTCCTTTGTGCAGTAGTTGGTTTGTTTCCCAGATGAAAAGGGTCTGCTCTGCTTCTCGATTCTATAAAACAGTCATTCCGCTCCCACTAAGCAGGTCACTGCTAAAAAGGAACAAAACTAGAAATCACTCTGCTTTGAAAGGGGAAGTTGGTCCTGTGTGGAATATTGGCCACTCCAAAGGTTCTGCCTGATAGCACAGAGAAGAGTCAGGCAGTGGACGTGGACGCAAGGCGGGAGGGGGGGGCTGAGGGAGGGCAGGAGCAAGTGACCATCTTAGGTATGACTCCAACTTGGCAGGACAGTGAGCATCGAGGATGAACGGTCCCAGTATTAAGTGACTGACAGTGGATTTACAGTTCTTTCTGAAGCTTCCATTTGCTCTATAGGAACACACACACACTCACACATACATACTCTCCCTTATACACACTCACATACACACACATACACACTCCCTTACACACTCACACTCACAGATATTTACACACACTCACACTTCCACAATTCACACTCACACATACACACACTCTCTTACACACATACACACACACACACACACACTCCCACAAATACTATTGACTTAAAACAATCATAAAAATTCTAGAAAATTAGCAGAGTACTAAGTAAGATGAGACTTCCTGAGGGCTGGAATTGCATGGATGCACAACCATGCCTGGTTTATGGGGTCCCAGGCATCAAACCCAGAGTTTCATATACACTGGGCTAGTGCTTACCAACTGAGGTAAATCTTTAGCTCTTGTTTATACAAAAAGGGATAGTTCTTTTTTTTTAAGTTGTTTAATTACATATGTGTATTTGTATGTGTGCTTGCACATGCACACGGCACACACGTGGAGGTCAGAAGATAGCTCACTTCTGTCATGTGAGACCTAGGCACTGGACTCAGGTCATCAGGCTTGGCGGCAAACACCTTAGCCCACTGAACCATCTCGCTGGCCCTTTTTCCTACTTTTAACCAATGTATTTTGAAACAAACCTTTTCAAGCTTTCGTGATCAGTACTCTGCTTATCTCCTCATTGAGCAGGGTGTCTCTCTCATTGCCTGTCCTAAGTGATTTTGAAAGGACATGTTGTTTTTGGACAGAACATTCCAGAAGCACGCATCCACTTGAGTAGACTGACAGGGCAGCTCATGCCAGCTCCACACAGAGATTGACCTGGTTTTGTTTCTTTCCTCTCAGTTTTGGAAAGTTTATGCTGTGTCTTCTGTATTTCGTGTGTCTATCATTGTGAATTGATTTCCATCTAATTTTCACATAATCAATTGGATGCCTGGGATAATGGACAATATGCAAATTGAGGTCAGAGAAATCATCTGCTTGAGGTCATCACAGCTAGGAAATGGCAGGGCCAGTTTTTGAACCAGTTCTTTTCTTTTTGACCAAATCTATGTAGATTACTAAACCCATCATGCCATATAAGGTCATAGTCCTAAAATCATAATGACCAAATAATGGAATATGGGGCCTGAAACATATGTATGTAAAATATATGTCATGTTTCTATAATACAGTTGTTTAAAATGTGAGCTAACAAAAACAATGCCCAGCCTCTGGGGTCTGCCTGAACTGGGCAGAGCAGACAGATGGGAGTCAGTGTGAGGCTAAGTGTGGTGTCTATTATAGTCTTCCCTGCTCGGATGGCTTTAGCCTTAAGCCCATTGGCTCTCTCTTTTATCTTTTTCCCCAAGGGACCATCTGGAGGATCCATCATTTCTAATGGGGAGGAGCTGCCTCCAGGATGTGGGAAATTGGCTCTGATAACAGAAACAGGGCTGCTTCCTTTCTCCACCCCAGGACCGGCTTCTAGAGGGAAGACCCCATTTTCTGTTAGTTGGCTATTAAGATTTCAAGACTACAGCATTATACTGCTTGATAGATTTAGTAACCTACATGGATTTGTCCCAAAAGAGAAAAATTCCTAGCAGAGGGAAGCTGTTTTCATTTGGGGACAGTCAGGTAGAGGTGGGAGAGGGTGGGTCATGAATGGAGCTTCAGTTAGGCGGGCCTTGAGTCACTTACCTTCTATTGACAGTGCTTAGATCCCAGCTTCGGGAAGCCACATCACATGAATGTCCAACCGTGTCCTGTACAATAAAGGGACTTCTGGGAGGTATCTCAATCCCTGACTTCAAACTCTACTAAAGAGCTACAGTACTGAAAGCAGCCCAGTATTGGCATAAGAACAGAGGGGAGAACTAATGGAACCAAACTGAAGACCCGGGTATCAATCCACACACTTACAAACACCTGGTTTTTGACAAAGAAGCAAAAAAAAAAAAAAAAAAATGGAAAAAAGAGAATGTATTCAACAAATGGTGCTGGCATAACTGGATATCAACATGTAGAAGAATGAAAATAGATCCATATCCATCACCATGCACAAAACTCACGTCCAAATGGATCAAAGACCTCAACATAAAACTAACCACAGTGAACATCACAGAAGAGAAAGTGGGACCAACTTTGAATGTATTGACACAGGAGACTACTTCCTAAATATAACCCCCATAGCACAGACCCTGAGAGAAACCATTAATAAATGGGACCTCCTGAAACTAAGAAGCTTCTGTAAAGCAAAGGACACAGTCAACAAGACAAAATGGCTGCCTACAGAATGGAAAAGATCTTTACCAACTTCACATCAGACAGAGGACTGATTTCCAAAATATACAAAAAACTCAAGAAATTGGTCATCAAAAAAACAAATAATTCAATAAAAAATGGGATACAGACCTAAACAGAGAACTCTCAACAGAAAAATCTAAAATGGCTGAAAAACACTAAAGGAAATGCTCAACACGTTAGCCATCAGAGAAATGCAAATCAAAACAACTCTGAGATTCCATCTTACACATGTAAGAATGGCCAAGATCAAAAACATTGATGACAACTTTTGCTGGAGAGGATGTGGGGTAAAGGGAACACTTCTGCATTGCTGGTGGGAGTGCAAATTGGTACAGCTGCTTTGGTGATTTCTGAGAAAATTAGGAAACAACCTACCTCAAGACCCAGCAATATTACTTTTGGGTATACACCCAAAGGATGCTCAATCGTGCCACAAGGATGTGTGCTCAACTATGTTCATAGCAACATTGTCATAGCCAGAACCTGGAAACAATCTAAACACTCCTTAACTGAAGAATGGATAAGGAAAAAAAATGACATCTTGAAACCTACAGGCAAATGGATGGATCTAGTAAACATCATACTGAGTGAGGTAACCCAGACCCAGAAAGACAATTATCATATGTAGTCACTCGTAAGTGGCTTTCAGACATAAAGCAAAAACAAAACAAAACAAAAAACTATTCTATAATTCACAATCCCAGAGAACCTAGACAATAAAGAGGACTTTAAGAGAGGCATACATGGATCTAATCTACATGGGAAGTAGAAAAAGATAAGATCTCCTGAGTAAATTGTGAGTGTGGGGATCATGGGAGAGGGTAGAAGGGGAGGGGAGAGGAAGGAAGAGAAAAATAAAAACAATTAAAAATGTACAATTGTGAACATTACTGTATTTTTCTCCATTTAGCTTCTGTCTTAGGGATTCTATTGCTATGAAGAGATGCCATGACTACAGCAACTCTTATAAGGAAAACATTAAATGGGGGTGGCTTACACCATTATCACCATGGTATGATATGGTAGCACACAGGCAGATGTGGTACTGGAGAAGACAAGAGTCCTACATCCTGACCCACAGGCAACTGAAAGTGTTTGGTGATACTGGGTATGGCTTGATCATATATCATACCCCAAAGCCCACCTCCACAATGACACAGTTCTTCCAACAAGGCCATACCTGTTGTAACAAAGCCACACCTCCTAATAATGTCACTCCCTATGAGTTTATGGGGGTAATGACATTCAAACTACCACAGCATCCAGATGTCTAACTCTAGATACCTTTGAAATCAATACTGCCATGCTCTTGTCAATGCACTAGTTAGCCCTAATGTACTATAAGATTCTGGGTGTATTTATGTCTAAAATGCCTTCTGAAATATTGTGTCGTCTGGACACATGTATACACAGGAGCACACTCAGGCTCTCTCCGTGAATAACCTATTAAGCCATTACTAAACATGACGTGTGGCCACCCAGCACATCTGGCACCTCCTGACCTGCCTCTCCAGATAGCCTGCTGGGAGTGCAGCATAAGCATCCTCTGATACGCATCTTCCCAACAGTCTTCCCTAGCAGCGGACTGAGCTCAGCTGAGAATACTGAGACCAGAAGTCCTACTGCGGGGGGGATAAAGGGAGGGCACTGGTTTTTAAGCAATAAAATGTGCTTATTCTTATTTTTCCTAAATTTATTTGTTTTAGATTTATTTTATAGTGTGTGTGTGGCGTGCATATGTATGTGTGTGTAAGAGTATGATTATGTCTGTGTGTGTGTGTGTGTACTCTTGTGCCTGCATGACTTTACGTGAACCAAATTCATGCAGGTACTGTTGGAGCTCAGAATGGGGCGCTAGATATCCTAGATCTGTAGTGGTCCGCTTGATGTGGGTGCTGGGAACTGAACCCAGGTCCTCTGCAAGAGCAGTAAGTGCTCTTAACTACTGAGCCATCTCTCCAGTTCCTTATTTTGAATCAATAGACTGAATACAGTATAATAGTTTGATACTCGGATACAATATGTAATGACCAAGTCAGGGAAATGACATCTCCATCTTAGAGATTCATTATATGTGTGGGTTTAGGGCTTAAGTGTGAGATCTGTCTAACAAGTGTCACGGTCCACTGAAGGGCACAGTGTTAAAGCTGAAAGCTTCGGAAACAGGAAATTGATGAAAACCTTCTTTTAAGTATAAATTACATTGATTGTGTGCGTGGCAGGGGGGCGACATGAATTTCTGGTGGTGTGCGTGTGGAAGTCAGAGGACAACTCGCTGAAGTCAAGTTTCTTCTTCTACAATGTGCGTCTGGGCATCAAACACAAGTCCCCAGGCTTGGCAGCAAGCATCTTCATCCTCTGAGCCATCTCTCTGGCTCCTAAGGAAAATCTTGACGCGAAAATCTAACCGTACTTCCTTATTTTGCTCTTCCCTATAACTAAGATATCTTCGCAGGGCCAGCTTATAATTGCTTGTAGTTTGCAAGCCCGTTGTTAAAGTCCCGGACTCTACTCTGTTCAGAACTCAGTAACGTTTCAAAGCAGCAATTGTGAAGTTGGCCCTGCCTCCAGCGGTGATGGGGGTGGCTTAGTTCTTGCAGCACTGTCCGGGTCTTGGGAAGCGGTAAGGACCAGATCCAGAAAGTGGGCTTTTGCCCTGGCTCTTGCTAAGTTCCCATTGGTGCTTTTTGCGTATCGTTTTGCCAGAGTCATGCCGGTTCTGCGCTCCTCTGCAGGGACTAGAAGTAGGTTTAGGCAGGGAAATACATTTTCTCCAAAGCCCCGGGGAGCACTAACTTAGCTCCAAAGAAAACATCCTTTGCCAAGATGGAACATGGAAAGGGTGTGGCCGAATAAAGGAGGCTGTGCCTCAGGGCAGACTGCAGGCCCTTCTGGTAGTCGGGCCAAAACCTGTGGGTGCTGGGCGGGCGAACTGGTCAGAGATGATCTCAGACAGCCTTGCCTGCCGAGGCGTGCAGGAAAGCAGCGACCTGCACTGCAAGGGTGGAGAAGCCTAAGGGTCTCGGGAAAGCAGGGCAGGACCCGAGTGGGGTCAGACCCCCAGAAGAGCGTCTGCAGGGCCTCCGTTCGTGCACCGAGAAGCCGGTCAGGCACATTCCCAGTCCTTGACCTGCGTGAAGGAATTCCCAGACGTGAAAGTGCAGCTCAACAGCGGCGTGCTGAGATAGATGGCCGGGCCCACCCCAGGTTTTGATGCAGAAACCTGCCGCCCTTTCTGCTTTCTTCTAAAACCCAGGCATGGCCTCCTGTTGGGGGTGGGGACGGGGAGCTCTACTACACTCCCGCGAACCTTCTCTTTCTCAGTTATTTCTCCACTGCATTTTTATTCTAAACCTCAAAGTGTTGGGTGAAAGTCAGGGACTAGATCTGAGTTTGAATCCTGGCGCCGGCACGTATTATGCCTGTTACTTGGAGCAAATCACCTTATTCCTCTGTACCTTTCATTTTCTCGTGAAAAAGTGGAAATCAGGGGTGGGGATATAGCTCAGTGGCCAAGTGCTTGTTTTGCATACACAAGGCCCTGGGTTCACACATTCAGTATCACATACATTCTCTCTCTCTCTCTCTCTCTCTCTCTCTCTCTCTCTCTCTCTCTCTCTCTCTCTCTCTCTCTCTCTCACACACACACACACACACACACACATCTATTGTTGGGGTTGGAAGAATGACTTAGTTATTTAGTTCCTTACCTTGGAGTACAAACCCGGCACCTCCACTCCACACACTGCCAGGAGTAGTACCTGTGTCTGCAAGCCCTAGCTCTGAAGGAGTAGAGGCAAGAGGATCAGAATTTCAATGCCATTGTTGATTACATAGTACATTAGCACGTTTGAGGACAACCTGGACTATGAGAGACAGTCTGGAAAATAAATAAATAAATAAATAAATAAATAAATAAATAAATAAATAAAAATGGAAGAAAAAGAGTTCTGGAGAGATGGTTCAGTGGCTAAGGGCACTGGGCTGCTCTTGTAGAAGACCTGGGTTTGAGTCCCAGAACCCACACAGTGACTCATAGCTGCCTGTAACTCCTGTTCCAAGAGATCTGATACCTTCCTCTGACCTTCACAGATACCAAGCACATCCAGGGTAAACAGACAGGCGTGCAAGGTGGCTTAGTTAAGGTTTCCATTGCTGTGGAGAGACACCATGACTACAGTAACTCTTATCAAGGAAATGCTTAACAGAGGTGGCTCACTTACAGCTTCAGAGGTTCAGTCCATTATCATCATGGTGGGAAGCGTGGTGGTGTGCAGACAGCCATGGTGCTGGCTGAAAGTCCTACATCCTGCAGACATCAGAAAGTGGACTAACTGCCCCACTGAGGGAAGTCCCATAGTGACTTACTTCCTCCAACAAGGCTGTGTCTGCTAATAGTGCCACTCCCTTTGGGGACCATTTTCTTTCAAACCACCACCAAGGCAAAACATTCATACAATAAAAATAAATAAAAATATAAAAGTAAAAGTTTTTATATATATAATTATATTATAATATATATATAATATAAAAGAAGAAAGCCAGCATGGAACCAATTCCACAGAGTTGCTATGGTGATTGAATAAGTGTATATACACACACACACACACACACATTCAGAACAGTGTAAGAAATGTTGCATTATGAATACCTTGCATATAGTTAACATGTATGTATGGATAATACATACACACATAATTTAAAAATTTACTTCACAGTATTTGCTTATGTATTTGTGTGTGGGGGGGAGGGGTTGCCACAGCATGTAGAGGTCACAGAACAATTTGTGGGAGTTGATTATCTCCTTCCACTGTGTGGGTTCTGGGGATTGAACTCTTCAGGCGTGGAAGTAAGTGCCTTTACCCATTGAGTCATTTTTCTTGTCCCTATAATTTTTTAAACAGTGTAAGAAGATATATTTTACTTCTCATTTAGTACTGATAAGACATACTCTCTTTTCCAATACAATTTTAACAGAAACTCTGTTAAATTTTTTATTTTAAAACAATATTTTTGTTAATGTTTTGAGAATTTCATGCATTTGATTTGTATTTGGTCACAGCCCCAGTCTATCCCTACCTCTTCACCCTACCCTCAACTTTTTTTTAATAGTTCGTTGAATCCAATTAACACTGCTCATATACTCTGAGTGTAGGTTAACTCTTAGATCACATTTAAACACCTTATCCAGCCCTCCCTTGGGAGCCTAAGACTGCAAAGAATACTGGAGAAAGTGGGTGGAGCTACAGTCCCAGGAGAGGCCTTGCTTGGCCTTTCATTTGCTTGAAAGAGGGTCAATCATGTTTACTCTGTGAAAGGACTGTCCACTAGAGGCTTCCCTCAGAGGCAGGGAGGAGCAAACGCAGATGGGCAGACAAGTCCTCTGGCAAACAAACAGGACCAACTGCATGACTTTAAGGGCACAAGGTAAACTAAAAATTACCTCATTCAAGAGCAGGACAAGAATATATTAGAGTTATTAAAATATAAGGCTCTTGCCTTTGAACCTCTCTTTATCGGCTGGGGGACTTTTTTTAATGTTTAAATTGCCTATCTGTGTGTCTCGTGTGTGTACACGTAAATGTGCATGCTTTGCACGTCCCTGGCAAGTGGACAACCTTGGGTGTCATTCTTGCCACGTAGACCAGGCTGGCCAGACAGTGATCCCGGGGTTCCAGCTGGGATCACACGCAGGTACTGTCACGCCCAGGTTGCTCACATGGGTTCTACAGATTGAACTCATGTCCTCATGCCTGCAAGACAAGCCCTTTCCCAGCGGGGCTAACTCCGCCCCCTCACCCTCACCCCCTTAATTTGCTATTTGATATCATGTTGGGAACACATGAATGCTTGTAAGGGTAGCGGCCAGCCAGCTCTTAGCATTCATCTGCCCTTTGATTCAGACCGCGTGAGTACAGTCCACCTGTTCCCAAGCCCTCCCTCTCTCTGGCCTCTGGACCAGATAGCCTGGGCAGGGCTAGGTAGGGTTTGAGCGAGCAGGCACTCTTCCTCATCCACTGGTCCCCACCCCTACTGTGAACCACAGCAACTTTCAAGGTACTGCAACCTTTGCAGGACCCACACCAGGCAGTGCTTCAGCACTGGGTGAGAGGCTGTGTCACCTGCTCAGAGCAGGTGCTATGGCGTGGCAGCCTGGGGCAAGGATGTCTATTGCTATGCTCAGCCCTATCACGCTGTGGGGAGTACGTGCTTGGTTTCCCAACCCTTCCTCCACTTACACCTGCTTCCCTCTGGGGTGAAGATAAGAGTGGACTCTGGGCAGGTACGACAACAGGAAGGCCAGGTGACGCACAAGCACAGGGTGTCCAGGAAAAAGGAAGCAGGTAGCTGGGAACATTTCCCTGGGAGGCAGGGCAGTGTCAGGAGCAGGAGCAGCTCCTGAGCAAGACCCTCAGAGGCACTTCCCTGCTGTGTGTTCTCTGTTGTTCCATTGGGCTTCACATGCAAAATACAACTCAAAAGAGAAACTTCGATGTCTGGAGGACCTTTACCCCTAGCTGAGCACAGCGCTGTGCATGACCACCGTTCATCACCAGAGAGAAGAAGAACTTAATACAAATAAGAGAGCTTGTCCCAGCTCAGAGCCAGAGAGGAGAGCCTGGGATCAAGAGCAGGACCGGGGACCAGCCTCTGGTAGGCTGATAGCTCTCATCAGACTGGGGGATTTGTCCCCTGAAACTGCTCTGGAGGTAAACAGTATTTTAATTAGAGGAAGGTAAGGAGCCACTCCTAGTTCTCCTGAGAAACTACAACCTGTCTTAGTCCAGTTATAGGCTGGTCAGCTCTTTATTAGACCAATCAGAAACCTTAGGCAAGCAAGGTGAAACAGCGGCACACCTGATGTGGGATTCCCCTGTGAATATGTTTTATTACCATCGGTTAATAAAGAAGGTTTGGCCTGCGGAAGGGCAGGATACAGCCAGTCTGGAAGAGACAGAAAGAGAGAGTAGACAGAGGCAAAGAGATGCCATATAGCTGCCGAAGGAGATGGATGCCTGAACCTTAGCAGTAGCCCACAGCCTTGTGGTGATACATAGATCAATTGATAATTCAAGATGCCAGCGCTAGCTAGACATATGCCTGAGTCATTGGCCAAGCACTGTTGTATTTAATATAGTTTCTGTGTGGTTACTGGGGACTGGGCGGCCAGGAAATGAATGAGCAGTCTCCGTTTACACACATCTTTTCAGAATTAAACAAATACCGCATAAACAAATGCAACACATCTTTACGATGCTAAACTAATATTCCACCACAAAGGCCAGTGTAGTAGAGGAGGAAGTGGGTACCTTCTAAGGTCAGGTCTAAGATGGAAGGGTGGTTTTTCTGTGTTTATTATCACTCTTTCTAGTTTCTAGTTTTCAGTCCCCTCTCTTCCCTCTTGATGCCAATTTAATCACCAAAGAAGATGGGCACACGGCCCCTTTTCTTATGGTCCCTGCTGCAGGGCAGGCATTCAACAGGAATCACAAAGATGTGAAGACAGGTAACCAGCAGGTGCTACGGAGGATGAGACGTGATTCAGGCAGAGGAAGGCATCACAGACAAGGCTCACGGTCACGTGGTCAAGATCCTCTGCTCCAGACTGGGATCATGGGATAAGGGGCAGGAAGTGTCCAGCTCTGTGCAGTTCTGTGCTGATACCGTGACTACTCAAACCCGCTTGAGGTGCTCCTTGAGAAACTCCCCACAGCCCATTTCAAGCTGCATTAATACACATCGCTGGATCTTTCTTTCTGGATTATTTTCCCTTGTGCTAACTTTTTACCTGGTGTCTGAGATTCCCTGGGAGTCCGCGGTAGACGGTCGTAATCTGTTTCTTTTGAGTCCCTGCAAAGGTGCACAGCAGCTTCTTGACAAACGGCACTGCATTAAATTTATAATTTATTCACTTTGTCAGGGGATGGGTCTGTGCTTGTCACGGCCTATGTGTGGAGGTTTGGGCGTCCTTTTGTTTCACCATAAGGGTTCAGGGATCAAACTCAGTCATCAGGTTTGATGTCCTGCTAGGTCATCTCACCCGTGTTGCTGGACCTAAATGAGTTGAATGATAAAATGGGAAGAGGCCCTAGAGGCCCTAGAGGAAAAGGTACAATGCATCCCAGAGAATGAGAGTCTCACAGGAAGAGATCAGAACCTGAAGTCATCTTTGTATCCTCTCCGGAGAATGAAAACCTACAGACTTGTCTCGTCTCTTCCTGTGCTATCTGTCAGGGCAGATTAATAAAAGAAAGAATATTTACTTGGAATTTCACTCCAAGGGATCCTTCTTAATTAAGTAGTGAGCCATCAATTAAAAATCTAATCAAAATAAGCTTTCGCGGCTGTCCTCGTCAGTAGCAGCAGGTTTCCTGAGAACTTGGAGCTCTGGGAACTCTGAGTTGCATATATACAAATAAGTAAATCTCCTACTCTTCCAAACAGATGGCAACTCTCTGAGCAGGGTCTTCAGGGGCAGGACAGCTTGAGGTTTGCTTTGTTGAGACTCACAAGGGGCTAATGATTCCCAAACTTCCAGCCCCTTCCTTTGTTCAGGTCCAACCATGATTGTGGAGGGTGACCTCAAGATGTGTTTGCACATACTTTATGTAGACTTATTTACTATGTTTATTTAATATGTTTAAAATTTTTTATGGTGAGATCGTTTTATACTCTCTTGCTTTAAAGGTTTCCTTTGACTGTCAGGTCAACCAACTTAGATTTCCCCTGTGACTTCGTCTAAAAGAAGGACATAGGATGGAAGATGTATCACAGGTGAAGCCATGTCAGCCACGAGGATGGTGCTGGTGACAATGCAGGTGATGTTATAGACTGGGAAGAAGAACTGCATGAAGCCAGGAGAACTTTCTAGAAAATAGCATTGGATCAAAATGGCAGGAAATGCCCAGTGAATTTAAGTCGATTAAAAGAATCAATCAATCCTTATTTTTTGTGTGTTAGTATAACATAATGGGGTTCGCGGCAGCATCCTTATACTCTCTTCTCTGTGATGCCCTCATGTCTCCCTTACGCTGATCTTGATGGTCCCCTTTATCTTCCAGAATAGCAATCCCCCTTCTGCTTTCATATCACATGTATTCCACTACCCTAAGGCAGAGTCTTAACTCAACATTCTTAGAGGGATTTAGGCACTCCATGGGTGCCTTGAAATTATCAGTATATGCAAACTGTATATCATTTTTTATTTTCTGGTATGGGGAATTCTACACACAGAGCTCAGAATCCCTGGATATGATAAAGGATAGGATATATACTCTTCTAGAAAGAGAACCAGAGTGTGTGGAGTCCAATTTATAAGAAAACATTGCACACGTTGTAGTTTTGCTTGTACCTTGGCCATCTCCAGTTTGTGTCTTCATCACCAGGCATGCCCAACAGAATGGGCATAGTTGGGAAGGAGTGTGAAAGCTCCCCAGGATCAGGGGAAAGGACTTTCAGGTGGCGTCTTAGACACTCTCTGTTCGGGGGTTGATAGGCTCACATACAGCTCTAGCCAACCCAAAGGGTGAAGACCAGAGAAGGGCAGAAGGAATGATGGGAAGTGGTCCTTAGTATTCCCACTGGATCTATCATCGGGGGTATTAAAATTCACCGAGGATCTTGGCCAAGCCTCTGGCATACCATCATTCCTGCCTGGGCATAAAAAACAGAACCTAAGACTAAAGGCACTGTAGCAAAGAGTTCTTTTACTTGTTATATTAAATTTCTTGTATGTGTGTGTTTGTATGCACATGTGTGTGTATGTATGCACATGTGTGCATACACCCAAGGAGGGCAGAGCTCCACATCACATAGCTTCCTGTTGTTCTCCGCCTTGGTTTGTTGAGACAGCATTTATCATTGGTCCTGGAGCGTGTTGTCTTGGCTAGGCTGACTGACCAATGACCTGGGGTTACAGACATACATCACCTCTTTTGACCTCCTCACACCTCCTGTTTGCACAGCGGGTGCCTTCCCGAAGGAATCAAGGAGTTCTTTCAGAAGAAACTTGGATTCTTTCTGTCAAGGAAGAACTTACTGCCTTTCTGCTGTTTTAAACTAGAGGCTGAGAAATAATAGGTTTGGGGCCAAGAAAGGAAAGAATTCTGTTTCTTCGGGAGTGAGGAGAGAACCCTTGCAGGGACCTGAATTAGATTGGTCTTATACCCTGGGGGTGAGGTTAGAAGGTCCAGGGCCATAGCCAAGCCAGACTAAGAAGTGGACTGGGAAGAGAGAGACCCTTGAACTCCACAGAAGGAGCAGCGAGTTCACCAGAGGGGTCAGGGTGTGGCATGGGATCAGAACCAGGTGCCTGCTGTGGTTTCCTCTGGCACGCCCTCCAGAGCCAGGTGCAGCCACTTCCCTGCCAGCACCTGCAAGACCTGGGCTGGCTGAGCCAGGACCGGTCCCGCCCCAGCTGGAGGTTTGGGAGGCACTTCTTGCCCAAGGCAAACTTTTGGCTCCAAATCAAGATCTCCTCCCAGTACTTCCCTTTGTCTGTGCCCAGCCGGTACTGCAGATCTTTGAGGGCCCCAACTCCAGCTGCTTGCTCTCTTTACTCCAACCCAACCCAAACCTAGGGTAGTGCTGAAAGCCACCCTCGAATGCTTCCTCCTACAGGATGAGGGTTGAGGGGGTCCTTGGGCAGAATAAGAGTAGAAACAAAACTGTGCCACGAGCAACCCAGAGAATGGTTCTTTTACAGCCTCATTCAAAATCCAAGACCCTAAAGAGGTGGGTGGGGGGAGCTCCAGAAGAGGGAACTAATAAGAGTAAGGGCCCACCAGATCATCTGCTGGGGTTCCGCGGGCACCCATCCCAAAGGCTTGTTAACCCATGGTTTCTGAAGACAGCTATAACTAACTAGAAGAAGAGACTTCCCACTCCCTAACTGGGAGCATGTGCTAAATCCGGGCAAGGGTTAACCACTTCAGGAGATTAGATCAAGCTTGGGTTTAACTTTTACACAAGATGCTGGAGGGCATGTCTTAACTGTCGAGGGGCATTGTGAATTTAGAGTTTGGGTGTGGAAGCTCAGCCTTCTTGTTTTATAATCTACACAGGTGTGCAGGGAACTTCAAAGCCAGTTCTAGAAGGAGGTTGCTGAGAATTACTTGGCGGTCGTTGGCAGGCGAGGGGTGGGGTGGTGGGGTGGGGTAGGGTGGGGTGGGGTGGAGTGGGGTGGGGACGTAGGAGCAATAGCAATCCCAAAGAACAGATGCTAATTCAGCTTTCTCCAGCTCTGCTTTGCTACTGATTCTGAAATTCCATCATCTTTCTATAATGCCCTTCTCACTTAAGAAAACGGGGATTTTCCCACCCAACAGTGTGGTTTCAGATTTGAAACCTCCTTCTCTTCTGAAAGTGATTCCAGTGAATGTTTGCCTAGGCAAATTCAGCAGGCTCTTAGGTTTGTCCTGGAGCCCACCCCGCCAGATGATCCTGGGCATGGCATCTCGCTATTACACTAACCAGCAGCAGCTATAATTTCATAATGCAGAATGCAGCATGAGGTAGAGTTAGCCTTGATCTCTCCTGTAAACTCAGTTAAATCAGTGACTACGGCACCCTTTTTATGAAAAAGCAATGCTCTCTAATTGACTTACGTTCAGTAGGGCAAGCACTTGGAGTTTTATTTTATTTTTTCCCTCAGTATTATTGGGGTTGATGTTGTTACTACACAGAGGAGAATGTTCCTTCTTCCAAATGTCACTGTTTGACTTTTATTAGAAGCTGAGGGGCACTCGCCTTCACACTTTATACCTTCCGTGGATCTGCACAGAGCCAAGGTTCTCCTTTCTAGTAAACAACAGAAGGCGGTCGTGCTAGGGTGACAGGTGTGTGTCACCACGCCTTGTTTATGCGCTCTTAGGAACTGAACTAGGGCTTCAAGCATCTTAGGCCAGTGAGCTATCAGCTGAGCTACACTCTGCGTGTAGTTTTCCGAGGCAATCCCCTTTTTTAAAAAATTATTTTAGGGGGCTGGAGAGATGGCTCAGTGGTTAAGAGCATTGCCTGCTCTTCCAAAGGCTCTGAGTTCAATTCCCAGCAACCACATGGTGGCTCACAACCATGTGTAATGAGGTCTGGTGCCCTCTTCTGGCCTGCAGACATACATAGACTATTGTATACATAATAAATAAATAAATATTTTTAAAAAAATTATTTTAGTTGACACTGTCCCCGCCATTGGTCCCTGCATGTTCTGGTGTTGCAGTAAATCAGTCGATGATTAACAAAGTGGGGGAACCACTATCCCTGTCCTGGGTAACTGAGTGGAAGGCATAAGGATTCTTCTGGAAGGCTATCATACCTTCCTGGGGACCAGTAAGAAAAGCCCCAGACGTGTTGCTATGAGAGGCTGCTGATCCTCCTTGCCAGGGGCTTGTGCCCGTTAACTTCCGTTCTTTTCTGTCTGTACCCTTTTTTTCTATAACATCAACATAGGATACAAAATCAAAACATGTCAGAAAGGAAAATGGAGTCTGTGGTGGTTTGTCTTCCTCAGATACCCTCACACTGTTGACTGTTTTAGCTCCACCAAAGAATTGTAAAATTCTGATAAAACTCCTCATACCCAAAGCTTCGACTAGCTGTCCGCATCGGCCATTTGAACCATCAAAATCTCAAAACTATGAATGTCAACTCAGTTAAGGTTGTGTTTAAGATTTAAACGGATTCTTAAATTCATTTACGAAGTTTTTAAAGATTATTTTTATTTAAAAATTTAAATAGCAATGTCATCAAAATAATAATAAATATGCTTAACATAACTGGTTGCTAGGGAAATAAAAATTAGCTTGTGAGTTTCTTAAGAAGACAACAACCTATAGTTTGACCGTTCTGTTACTAAGAATGCACACACATGTCCATACAAAGTGTGGAATAAGCATTCACATAGCAGCTTTGTGTTTAGTAGCTAAATATCAAATAAAATCCCAAGGCCTCTAAAGTCAAGTGGATAAACACACTGTGTAGACCCACACAACAACATACCTCCAGTCAAAAAAAAGAAAAAAGAAATACATTACTAATAGCTTGGATGAATTTCAGAATAACTGTGCTAGTTCATCAATCAGCGTACATAACAGACAAAATGCTAGGATGTTGTGATCCTACCCGTTTATTTTTGCAAAAATTCACAGTATCAGTAGCGGGAAAGCGGGTCAGTGGGCTGTCTGCAAAGGAACGTCAGAGGGGAGCGGGAGGAATGATGACGCTGCCGTGGAAGGAAACTTGTGGGAACGCTTATGCTCCACATCTTGATTGCAATCGGCAGTGTTCCACGGACATGTGAACATCAAAACCCATCATTCTACTCGTTAAACGTGTGAGGTTTGTTATATGTCAATTATGCCTCCCCCTCCTCCCCTTTCTCCTCCTCTTTCTTCTCTTTCCTTGTTCTGTTTTTATAAACAGAGGCTAGATTTGCAGTCCAGGCTGGCCTCTAACTCACAACCCTCCTGCTTCAGCCTCCCATATGCTGCGATTACAGGCCTGTGCTACCGCAATCATTCCTTCTTAAATGTAACGCAGTTGAGCTGCTCGATTTTGGAGCCGCTGCTTGGAATAACTCTCTCTTTCTCTCTCATTTCTGTCTTCCATCCCGTTTCTTCTCCTCAGGTGAAAACAGAGACAGCAGTCTGGGACTTCCAGGAGCCTCCCTGGCTTCAACACGATCAAGAATTTTCTGATCGTCAATGCTCCCTGAAACTGAATTAGTTTCACAATCTGGGCAGCCGATCACCCAGCAATCATCTACTATAACCAAATAAACCCCCAACAGGGACATAGCAGCGTCAGCCGTGATGTTGGATGTTTATTGGTTGTTCACTAAAGTAAGCTGGGTACTCATTTATATCAGGGAGAACAGTTGATTCCATAGAGGTAAAATACAGAAGGAAAGTACTGGAGGGAAAAAAAAGTGGGGCAAGAGGGCAAGGGCAGAGGGAGGCTGGAGAAAAGGCACCCAATTTTCTGCTGCTGTGATTTAATGCCGTGCCCAAGGCAATTTAAAAAAGAAAAGGTTTATTTTGGCTTTGGGTTCCAGAGGGCTAAGAGTTTATCATGGGTGGGAAAACAGCATGGCAGCAAGCGGTGGGCATGGTAGAAGGCTTGGCAGCAAGCGGTGGGCATGGTAGAAGGCTTGGCAGCAAGCGGTGGGCATGGTAGAAGGCTTGGCAGTGAGCGGTGGTCATGGTAGCAGGCATGGCAGCAAGCGGTGGGCATGGTAGAACACATGGCAGCAGGACTAGGAAGCTGAGAACTTGTATCTTCAAATGTAAGCACGAAGCAGAAGGGGTGAAGCTATAGTCCCCAAAGTCCACTGTCTGGATAGTTTTATGCCCACTTGACACAAGCTAAAGTCACCTGAGGGGTGGGAATCTCAGTGAAGAAAATGCCTCCATAGGATGGGCTGTAGACAAGCCCATAAGTTATTTATGGGGGAGGCCAGTCCATTGTGGGTGGTGCCATCCCCGGGCTGGTCATCTTGAGTTCTATAAGAAAGCAGGCACCTTTAATTCCAGCACTAGGAAGGCAGAGACAGGTGGATCTCTGTGAGTTCAAGGCCAACCTTGTCTACGGAGTGAGTTCCAGAACAAACTCCAAAGCTACAGAGAAACCCTCTCATAAAAAACAAAAAAAAAAAAGAAAGGAAGGAAGGAAGAAGAAAGAAAGAAAGAAAGAAAGAAAGAAAGAAAGAAAGAAAGAAAGAAAGAAAGAAAGAAAGAAAGAAAACCAAAGAGAAGAAAGAAGACTGAGTAAGACTTCGGAAGTAAGCTAGTACACTGCACCCCTCCATGGCCTCTGCATCAGCTCCTGCCTTAAATTCTTCCCTGTTTGAGTTCCTGTCGTGACTTCCTCCAATGATGAACTTTGACGTAGAAGTGAAAGCCAAATAAACCCTTTCCTCCCCAAGTTGCTTTGGTCATGGTGTTTCATCACAGCAATAGTAACCCTAACTAAGACAAACACCCTCAGTGGTGGTGACATACTTCCTCTAGCAAGACTGTACCACCTAAACTCCCCCAAACAGTGCCCCACTGGGGACCAAGTTTTCAAACACACAAGGCTATGAGGAATGTTTCCCATTCACACTACCACAGTAGAAAGAGACAACCAGATGGGGGAACTAATGTCCACAGTACAGTACTATCAATGAGCTGCAACATTTAATTATAGATTTCAAAATAACCAGAAAAGTTCTCACCACACGGAGATAAAGCTTGCAGAGACAGGGATATTATTTTGATTTCATCTTCATATGTTGCACACATGTAACAGTTTCTAATATTACATCTCCCAAGTGAGTACAAATATCAATTAAAAATAAAACAACCAGAAGTAATTTATAATACTATCTGCTAGAAACTCCGTAAATGAATGGGATCTTAGGTAGAAGACAGATATTTAGAGGAGCTGGACGCTCAGGGTTCTCCCTCCGTAGCCTCATCTTCGACCTTCTGGTGTGACTCTAGCAGCTCCTCGGGTAGAGAGCTCACTTTTACTTCAACCCTGGAATCCTAAAAGCCTGTCATTGCAACGGAGTAGTTGAGCATCGTGAATGAGAGGTTTTGCGTAGAGCATCCCCTCGGGGCAGAGATTGAGGTAAAGATTTGACCACATCTTCATCCTCTCAGAAAGAAAGGACCCATTTACAATAGAAAAGCCAGTTACATTCTTTCTCAAACCTATCTGGTAATTATGACATTGATAATCTCTTTCCCAGATAGGGTAGAAAACAACTATTCTTTATCTAGCCCTTGCTCCTTTTTCACTTTCTGAAAGAAGGGCTTTCAAATAATGGTTTGGTTTAATAACAGTGTGGTTAGTTCTGTCTGCTTCTCTTTCGAGCATGCCCATTTCCCTCTCTTGAACCCTGGGTATGCCAATTACGTCTAGCCACACTGCGTCTATTGGAGGGAAGATATTCCCCTTTCTTTTCTTTTTTTGTTTTTGTTTTTTGCTTGTTTTTTGAGACAGGGTTTTTCTGTGTAACAGCTCTGGCTGTCCTGGGACTTACTTTGTAGACCAGGCTGGCCTCAAACTCACAAAGATCTGCCTGCCTCCGCCTCCTGAGTTTAAAGGGATGTGAGTTTAAAAGCATGTGCCACCACTGCCTGTCTCCCTTTTCATGTTTATGAGAATAACTAAAAGTAGCGTTTTCTGACCACTTTCTGTGAGCCCAGCACTATGTGATGGTTGCTGTGATGGGGTGGTTTGACTGGGCCTATGTGCTTTTGCCTTGCTGATATTGATTGGCGGATGCACCAGCCATCTGGAGTCTGACTGTTGCACAGAATCGTCCCTCTTGGGAGACTTCCAGGAGTCCACTCCGGTGACAGAAACACTAACCATTCTTTGAGAAACTGAGACATGATTCTTACCTGCTGAGACTCACTTAATTCATCTTCAGAAAGCAAGTCCATTGCTCGGCTTGCTTCTGCGGCTTCTGGAGGGTTTGCCTCACACAACAGACACCCAGACGCACTTCATTCTCCCCTTCATCAGGTACTAACATGCTTGGAAAAGACACACACACATTACAGTTGGATCGTGAACACAATCAACCCCTTGGAAATGGAGTTCTTCTATCCACTGCCTGGAACATAGTGTGCCTGGCTTCCGTACCACAGAATGTAGAAGGGGCAGCCTACACAACAGCATAGCTCTGAAGGCTACAAGTCTGAGACGGGCATTTCTTCTGGGCCTTTCTCTTTGGCTTCTAGGTGTCCTCACAAAGTCTTTCCTCCTTATGTGTCCATCCCTGTGTGTCTATCCCTGTGTTCTTTGTGTGCCCACATTTCTGCTTAGGTACACAGGTCCTATTGGATTGGGACCTAATGCTTGTCTCTTAAACTTAACATTTCATTAAAGGCTTAACTTCCAAATACAAGTGGTTCAAGTTTTAACTCACACATTTTGAAGGTGCACAATTCAGCCTACAATACTATCTGAATCTCCAGGTACCAGGCACCCGCTACACCATCTGAGCCCTCACTACTGGTATTTACACACAGGCTTTTTCTGTCTGATGGACCCTTCAGACTTCCGGTCAGTATGACAATATTTCCTCAGGATTACGCTAATGGACTAGCTAAATTGATCAAAAGTTAAAGGCCTGAAATTCATTCAAATTCTATACATATGTTTTTATTCATTGGTTATGAAGGTGGGCCAGAATCATGTTGAACACTTTTGTAGAAACTGCTTTATATTCTTAGTCTATAAATTGCACAATCGTTCATCCAACACTCACTCAACTCCCTAAGCAAAGTACTCCGGGCTCAGGGGAGCATCGTGAAGTAGACTTCAAAAGAAAACCATACAAGACTTTAAATCTTTGCTTTTCTTCTTAATATGATCCCAAGAGAGACTGTGGTTGTATTGGTCAACATCCAATAAGGACCATCTCTGCTAATAAGGCTAGGGGAACCTCAGAGGTCACTTGTCTTTGGTCTCACCTATTTCTAGCTGCTTTGGTTCAAGCACCAATATTGGGGACAGCCTGGAAAGCTTAGAGAAGCAGGTGGGGGGTGGGTGGGTGGGCAGTGGGCTCTGGATACAAACACAAGGACTTACTAAGGAACCAGTGAACAATGCCCTAAGAAGGGAGGGAGTGTGTGCTGGGAGGTGCCACTGTCTTTGCATCCCTCTGGAACTCACATTGTCTGCTGTACAAATTCACATCCATATTGGAAGATCCGTTTTCCCGGCAGCCTGCTCTTAGAAAATCATGATCTGTATTAGAGGCTATGTAGGCTTTCCGAATTCAAGGATCAGATATTTTACAACCAAGTAAACAAGAACTTCTGCTTTATATTGTTTATAACCATTCCATAGAGTATAAGAAAAAAAACCCAAATGAGTAAAGAGTAAAGTACACACAGAAAAAAATAATTTGGCATTTGGGAGGAAAACAAAATCTGCAGGGAAAAGAAAGCCGTGTATGAGATGTAATCCTCACCTCCCTGTCTTCTTGTCTTTTGAATATTCTAGCTCAAGTGTGGATGTCTATAACTGAGCTTGAAGAGTAAGAGGAGTGGGAAATCAATGGGAACCACAACTTAATGCAAGGTTCTCAGAGTAGTCGAGAGCTCCACAAGAGACTGGCTCCATATGGATTCCTGGAAGTCAGCAGAAAGAGCGGGGCATGGAAGCCTGTGATTGATGGCTGCCGTCAGTTCATGTGCCCATCACTCCACTCCCCTGAAGGTCTAGCCAATCTCACCTCATTTCACAAGCTCCCAATCATATTCATGAAGTCAAGACTTCAAATGGAGCATGATTATAGCTGTGATCGCTATTCCAGGTAGAAGTGATTTGCGTGAGACAGGATGTCCACCCTGGTTTAATTACTTTAGGGTAATGATACGAATCTCAATGAGCGGCCAATGTGCATACTGCTGTCTATTGCATGCAATAAATAATGTGGTTTAAGCATACTTCTGTGTAAACAGTGTTATTCTCCTCTCTGTACTAATATTTACGTTCTATTTTTTCAACCTATTTGTGGATCAGTTTCCTTCCTTTCCTGTCGTTTTCACCTAATGCAGCAGAATACATAGCTTTCCTTAGCCCAGCATAGCTCAAACCTGTTATATAGGTGAGGATGACCTTGAATTTCTTGATCATCTTGCCTCCTCTTCTCCAGTGCTGGGATTACAGTGTATAATACCATACCGAGTTTTATGTGGTGGTGAGAATCAAAGCCAGGATTTTGTACATGCTAGGCAAGCATTCTGTCAACCGAGCTGTCGGAAGCCACATTTTGGGGTGACATTTGTCGTGGTCCAGCCACAATGGGTTCGCACTTTCCAGGGTAGGGGCGTGTGGCTTAGAAAAGTTAGGCAGAATAGACAGAGATACAAAAGAAATACAGAGACATAGGATAGTACAGGGAGGGCAACTCAGTGAATACTGAATCTGCCAATGTTTATTTTTCATATGCTTTTATACCCCAATACAGAAAGGGGAGGAGGGGAGAAGGCAAGAGACTGCTTTAACATTATACAAAGGACAACAGAACAGTTACTTGCTTCGACACTAGAGACATCAAGTCACTATTTCCTGAGTAAAACATTCTGATGTTTTGGACAGGATATGCAATGAACACACCCTAGACCAAGTATCCCCTAGACAGTCACTCCCTATGTCAAACCTCCTGTTTTAAAATGAAGGAGCAGGAATAGCCTTGAATTCTCTGACCTTTGGTCAGGGTGGAGGGGATCCACCCCTATGGGCCATCTTAATGTCCAAAGCACCAAGTAACCACACCCTAGGTCAGGGTTTCTTGTTTGTAGCCACAGCTGTTATCAACAACTCTGAAAGAGTAAAAATAAGTCAATCTCTCTGACCTTTAGTCAAGGTGGAACAGACTTACATCTGTGGGCCTCCACACTGAGCAACATTTCCAACTCTGAGAATGGATTAAAAACGCTTTTTGGAAAGTTTGCGCAAAGAAAAAGCAAAGGAGAAACCTCACAGTCGTGAAACTATACATCCATAGGACCAGGCAACTTGCTGGTCACAGCCTCTGTCACAATGATTCAACTCTACTACTGTAGCAGAAAACTAGCCATAAATAGCAAGAAAATAAACAGACGTGATAATGTTTCATGAAAACAAGCCGGGTTTGGACCATGGATCCAGCTTGACCCTTACTGTTTAGAGCATTAAATACAACATTGGAAACAAACAAACAGATAAATAAATAAAGGTCTTTGGTATACCATAGGCACTTAGTAAATATTTTCTTCTTTCTTGCCATTTATTCCATTAGCTGATGGTTCATAAACAGACACCCAAATACTACACCCCTCTCTCACTATACTCACAGTACAGTTGGGGCAATAAGACAGAGCTATAGAAAACAATAATATACACACACACATACACACACACACACACACATATGTATAATTGTCTCACTATATAGCATTGCCTGGCCTGGAACACACTATGTAGATCAGGATGCCCTCCAACTTAGTGTTCTACATGCCTGCTTCTGCTTCCTGAGTGCTAGAATTAAAGTTGTGTGTGTCACCAGCTGAGCAATCCAATTTTGCAAGTATGAAGCCAATTATGAAGGAAACAAAATAAAGAGCAAAGTTAATGGAACTGAATGAAGGGAATAGTTGTCAAAGAAGAAACGATTAATGTCACGTGAAGGAAAAATAAAGGGCATCCGGGCTGGGACCCCAGAGGCAGTAGAGTGCTCTAAGAATTGTCAAAGCAAGCTGATTACAATTGTTCGTCTGGAAAAAGGGGAGTACTGGCTGGTTTTGTGTGCCAATTTGACACATGCTAGCATCATTAGGGAGGAAGGAACCTCAGCTGAGAAAATACCTCTATGAAATCCAGCTGTAAGGCGTTTTCTCAATTAGTGATCAATGGGGGAGGGCACAGCCCATTGTGAGTGGCTGGTGGTCCTGGGTTCCAGGAGAAAGCAGGCTGAGCAAGGCATGATGAGCAAGCCAGAAAGCAGCACCCCTTCATGTCCTCTGCATCAGCTCCTGTCTCCAGGTTCCTGCGCTACTTGAGTTCTTTTGGTGGTAAACAGCAATGCTGACATGTAAGTCAAATAAACCCTTTCCTCTCCAGCTTGCTTTTTGGTCATGGTGTTTTGTTGTAGCAATAGAAACCCTCACTAAGACAGTAGGTGAAGATCGCGTTTAGGAAGAGAGCTGTGGGGATAAAGGATGAGGTGAGGGATAGGAAGAAGACTAGCTTAGGTTTTGGTTTCTAGAGCTCATGTCCTAATCCATTGAGACCATTTAGTATGTTCCTCAGGACTTCGAGGAGGATGTTCAGGGGGTTCAGCAAGCATGTGTAGAGTGATTGAAGTCATCAGGAAGTGATTTGTAGGGTATCACTAGATCAGTGGCTCTCAGCCTTCCTAATGCTGTGACCCTTTAATACAGCTCCTCATGTTGTGGTGTCCCCAACCATAAAATAATGTCATTGCTACTTCGTAACTGTAATTTTGATACTCTTACGAATTGTAATGTAAATATCTGGTATGCAGCATATCTGACCTCTGTGAAAGGGCTGTTTAAGCCAAAGGTGTCCTGACCCACAGGTTGAGAACTGCTACATTAGAGGGTTCGATGCCAGGTCAGGAAGGTCTCTGTTTCTAAGATGATTTCTCAATGACATCCACAGAGTGAAGAACGTTGCATCCTCACGCGGCAGAAGGGGCAGAAAGATAAGAGCACCTAGGGCACACCCAGAGTCCTTTCTATAGTGCATCAGTCCTGTGTACAAAGACGAAGCCCTCAAGGTCTAATGACCTCCTACATGTTCCACCTCCCAATACCCTTCCAGTGGGTCTTAGGCTCCAATATAAACTTTGTAGGAGATGCAGGTTCGAATCACACCAGTGCAATAGTAAAGACTATCAAGGGTGCTGATTTCTTTTGCGTAGTCTTTTCTTTCCTCAAATGACTTATTTATTTTTATTTTATGAGCACTGATTGGTATTTTGCCTGCAGGTATGTCTGTGAGGGTGTGGGATGCCCTGGAACTGGAGTTCAGACAGTTGTGAGCTGCCATCATGTGCCTGCTGGGAGTTGAACCCAGATCGCGCTCTTAACCACTGAGCCATCTCTCCAGTCCCTTGGATGCTGATTTTTGGAAGAAAAAAATGAATACATTTTAATTGTTTGAATATAGGATCTCTGGAGAGCAACAGGAAAAGTCTGATACATTAAGATTGACTCAGGAAATGGGTAAACCTTGTCTTAGTCAGAGAGCTAGACACTAGTCTTTAAAGCTAGGGCTCCTAAGAAATGGACGGATGTAAGATGATTCTGGAAGGAATCTGAAGGTCCACTGGACCATGCTGGGATGTAGCCAGAGGCAGAGGCTCTCCTCAGAAGCCCTGGAGCATCACTCCAGCTCCTTCCAGTTTATGACAACTGACACTCTAGGCAGATAGGTGCTATAGCAGCAACTAACACGCTGAGCAATCTCACAACATTCTATTGATAAGAAAAAATAACGCTCAAGAAAAGACAAACCTCTAGACAAACCTCCCGATGTCTAGAAACTGCTCCCTAATCTAGGGGACACAGCCTAGTACGGTGCAACATGCTGAGTTCGGTTACTAGGAGACATGGAGAGGTCTTGCCAATTAGTGACAAAGTCTGGACACCTCAGCATGTTCCCAGTGTCCCTAGAACAATCCTTACCAAGCAAAGCCACCTCAGGCAGAGACCCAAGAGTGGAGCTCTAGGAACTAAATGGATGCTACAGCAGGACTTCCCCAGTACCCCGCAGTGTCCCGGCTGGGTTTCTTTTGCTTTATCTCCAACTAGGAAAGAGAGGTGATTGTGGGTCAAAAGACAAGAGAAATAGGTCTTTCTAGAAGAGAAGCTGCCATTATATTTTCTCTAAATATGCTCAGGACAATACTCCAACAACTGGGCCTTAAGTCGTCCTTACATTGCTGAGTTACAAGTAGTGACTCCGCCACCCAGGAAGGTTTGTCAAGGACTACTTCCTTTCCCTCTGCGGGCTTAGCTATTTCTTGAAGCTGATGAAATACCTCAGACTAGTGTCATGGCCGGGTCAAGCACATTCTTTCTAGGGAATTCAGAAGAGCGAGGGAATGACGGGATTTCAAAAACTGATATAGAGCCTGCCAAGTTTAAAGTTTTTTCTTTCTTCCTAATGTTATAGCTTGTGAATCAGAGTCCCGAGAGCCCCTGTTGAAATTTCCAGTTTCTTGTGTGCCAGAACAGTGTGTTGGGCCAGGGACACACATCGACAGAAGCAGAGGCAGTTTGTTAAGAAAGGAAAAAGCACTTCGCAGACAGAAGGGACCTAGTGGGCAAGAAAGACAAGCAGACAGATGCTGAAAACCACAGTACCGTGGTCTTGCTCTTTCTAGGTTAATTTACAAGACTCCTCATCCTCTAGGAGAGCTAGCTCATCTGGGGGGGGGGCGCGGCAGATGATCAATTTTGTTACAAGAAGCTCTGGTGAGGAGGGCTTTCCAGTCTTCCCCATAGGGTCCTTTGTTCATAGTTAACCTTGATGCCCCTACTCTCCCAACACACTGAGTGAGACCTTGGAGCCCAGAAACTCATTCTCCAGCTCAAACAGGCTTCAACCACCTGATCCTTCTGCCTCTGTGTCCTGCATGCTGGGATTACAGGTGTGCCCCCTTCCCCCTCTCCCCGCGTCCAGCCCCACAAGTAGGCTCAAATCTCTGGCTTTTTCACAGAAGGCAGATTCAGCCAGGGAGGCTGACTAACCAAGGACTGAGTGACTGAAGTCCTCAGGGTCCTGGCTCTGAGCCCATTCATTCTTTCAAGGACATCTTTGCAGAGCCTTCCAAGTGGCTAGTGGTGGGAACATGCAAAACAACAGTGCTCGCGCCGCAACCACCAGAAACAATAAACTGGGGATTACCGTCAGGATTTGCACACTCTGCTCACCTCCAAACAGCGCTTTCTGAAGCCGGAACAGACCTAGCAGAGAGACCCAGCCTCTTCAAGGCGAGCAGAAAATCTAAGGGTTTAAGGCATAATTCATCTGACAGAGCACACGAAGGGGACCAAGCGCCAAACTGACTCCAAAACCTTGATATTTAAAGCAGTTGTCTGTACATAATGCCCCGGTTTGATCAAAGCGCTGGGTCACACAATCCAGGCCACAGGAAAGCTGACAAGTGGGGGAAGGGCCTTTTGTGCTGGAGGCCTGGAATCCGGATGCCCCGGTGGGCGGGGCGCTGGCTATGCTGAGGAGAAGATGAGGCCCAGTTTGCCCCTTGTGTTCCTCCTCGGCCCGCTGCTGCTCTCCACACTGAGAAGTAGGGAGGGAGCCTGCCTTCCTGCACCCCGCCCCTCCTACCCATCTCCATCAGTACTTTTGAGAAACGTTCCCCTCCCTCCTGTAACCTTTGCTTGAATTCTTGTATAATTC
The DNA here is from genome assembly GCF_037038515.1 of Microtus pennsylvanicus. Classification (NCBI taxonomy): domain Eukaryota; kingdom Metazoa; phylum Chordata; class Mammalia; order Rodentia; family Cricetidae; genus Microtus; species Microtus pennsylvanicus. The sequence continues at coordinate 36,457,860 of NC_134590.1, forward strand.
TGCCATCAGAGAAGGTAAGTGCCCCGGTTGAAGTCTGGGGCCTTTCTCTCAGCGTGTGGTTTCCTGAACAAATATCCCTCTCTCCTCAGGTCACATTCTTGACCTTGTTGTTTCAGGTGCCTGATAATTCCAGGCGAAGGACAGCCTGGTTAGCCCAGAGGGAAAGCCTGGCTCCTCATTCCTAGCAGCTCACTTTCCCCGTCCTCAGCATCCTTGCCTGGGTGTCCTTCTGTCCTGGCCTCTTCCTCCTTAATTGTACCCCCTCTCCTGCCGCCTTTTCTTTATCGAAGTGTTAGCTCGGAAGGTCCTGCTTCAGATGCCTGCCCCTGGTACCCTCGAAACTTAGAATTGTATAGTTCAAAATTCTTCATACACTGCCCTCTGACCCTGACAGCAATACGCGCTCTCATGGTTGCCCTTCCGTTCTGTAACTTGTTGGGATGGTAGCCCCTCTGCCCTCCCAGGCACAAACCATGGAAAAGGTAACTTTCAGTAGCTTCCAGGGTTGTACCAAGGTGTCAAGAAGTCAGTTAGCGATCCAGTGTGACTGAAGAAGAGGCTTTACCACAGAAAGCGACTGCTCTAGGTGACTGTTGCTCCCACTGGGTAAGACCAAGACCACTACCACAATTTTTGAGCCAAATTTGAAGCAAGCTTTACTTGCAGGGATGATGGTTGTTGGCCAGGTCCATACCCAGACTCCCAGTGAATGGCCTCAAATTCAGGTAACTAGATGCTTATAAAGGCAAAACCCACAGGCTACATACTTCCTGCCTCTGTCCAATCCTGATCTACTTCCAGCCTATGCCCCTCCCACCCTGTGTGATCATGTACACCTTGTGCAGTTGGGGCAACCAACCTTGTTTACAGAAGTGAAAACCTGGCTTGTTGTCTTGTGTGAAGAGTTCCCAGCCCTCCAGGAAGTTCTCTGTCCTTGGTCACATGGGCATTTTTGTTTTATAGATGGCTAAGCACATTAATTAAAACTTAAGACATGACTTTAGCCCTCACAGGGGCTACACACAAATGAGTGATCAACAGGAAACCCCAAAAGACAGCAGGTTGGGTCTGTGAAGCTAAGTGCTGATTTGACTCAGGGAACCAACCTCTCCTGACCTTTCTTTTTTCTTCTTATTTTTGACTCTAAAGCTTTCAACATGTTCAATATTGTTAAAAAACCCGGTGTAGGAGGGTCTTCTTTCTTTGTGTTGCTTTCATTGGTTGAATAAAGAAAACTGCCTTGGCCTTTTGATAGGATAGCAGCTTAGATAGGTGGAGTAGACAGACCAGAATGCTGGGAGAAAGGAGGCAGAGACAGAGAGTCACTCGCCATGAAGCTGCCAGGTCAGATATGCTGAATCTTTTCTGATAATCCATGAGCTCATAGTGTCATACAGATTATTAGAAATGGGTTGAATCAAGATGTGAGAGTTAGCCAATAAGAGGCTAAAACTAATGGGCCAGGCAGTGTTTTAAATGAATACAATTTGTGTGTTGTTATTTTGGGGTATAAGCTAGCCAGGCAGCTAGGAGCCAGGTGGTGGGAAGCAGCCCGTTGCTCTTTTTACAACAAAAATCTACTTCTGTGGGCACTGGAGAAACTGAATTGAAAGATGTAAGAACTCTTTGCAATTTTTTCTACAAACCCCACAAAATTTACATTATTTCAGAATTCAAAAATTACTTATAAAAGTATTAACGATCTTAATATGCTTTAGGAAAACCCCAGACCTCTGATATGCAAAGCCTGCCAATGCCTTCTAACTGCACAGTAGTGAGCTTCATCATTGGAATTTAAGGTACTTTGTTTAGACTGGTCAGTGTGATAGACGGACCTTTGTACCCTGGCAGCTCTATTCCTGGACATCTGGCTGGTTTAGTGAAGCTGGAGTCTCTTTAAGGAAGAAAGTCCAGGGGCCATTCCTGAGAGGCTGCATCAATGCACCTGATGACAGAGTTGGCTTTTCTAAAGAGACAGAGGCAAGGCACTTTCTTGAGGACTCTGTTCTTGGAATGACCAACTCCTTCTGCCCTTGGCCAACTGGACAGGAATGGCTTCATTCCAGGAGAAATATCCGAGCTCACAAGGTGAGCCTGCTCCACCTTGTCTAAAGGTCAAAGATTCTGAGCTTATTTTTACTCTTTCAAAGTTGTTGATAACAGGTGTGGCTACAAAACATGATATCCTGACCTAGGGTGTGGTTACTTGGTGTTTTGGACATTTAGATGACCCATAGAGGTAGATCCACTCCACCCCAACCAAAGGTCAGAGAATTCATGCATACTCCTGTGCTCCTTCATTTAAAATAGGAGGTTTGACCTTGGGAGTGGCTGCCCACAGGATACTTGGTCTAGGGTGTGTTCACTGCACATTTCTGCACAAGACATCAAATACTTTACTCAGGAAATATGGCTTGGTGTCTCAAGTATTGAAGCAAGTAGCTGTCCTAGTTGTCCTTTATGTCATGTTAAAGCAGTCTTTTGCCTTCTTCCCTCCCTCCTTTTGTATTGGGGCATAAAAGTGCAGGTGAATTCACTGAATGTCTCTCCTGATGCAGTTCTGTTTCTGTCTCTTATTTCTCTTATATGCCCATTCCTTTTGCTTAGTAATTCTAATCTTCACACTCCTACCCTAAAATGTACAAGTTTTGTCAAAGCTGGTTGAAACTACCTGGTGTGAGTGAGAAGGAAACATGGAACACACAACAAACCCACTTAGGAGTTTATTAGAGGGCATGTGTACAGGCCTGGGGAAGTCAGTGTGCAGAGAAAGAGGGCAGAAGATGGCACGTCCAGCTTTTTAAAAGCTGCCTAGCGCGTGCACACAAGGGCGTGGTGTGACTCCGTCATACACTGTAGTGATGGGGCAAGCAGACCTGCTTTTCGTCCCGCCCCGGCTTCCGCATGGCTAGCTTTACACCCAAAATAACAACACACAAATTATATTCTTTAAACACTGCCTGGCCCATTAGCTCTAGCCTCCTACTGGCTAATTCTCACATCTTGATTAACCCATTTCTATTAATGTGTGTAGCACCACGAGGTGGTGGCTTACTGGGAAGATTCTAACCTGCATCCATCTCAGAGAGGAGAGCTACGGCGTCTGCCTCACTGCCTTCTTCCTCCCAGCATTCTGTTCTGTCTACCCTGCCTACCTATGTTCTAACCTATCAGGCCAAGCAGTTTTCTTTATTAATTAACCAATGAAAGCAACAGATAGATAGAAGACACTCCTACATCAAAACACAGATGACAGGCTCACACATGTGTGCAAGGGTTTAGCTCAGTCATATGGGGATGGAACCACGCATGTGCGCACGTGGGTCATGCAGGGCCCTTTAACATCCAGCCAGTTGCCTGAGGGCTTGTCTGCACTTGCACGTCTCTAGAACCTGGAAGTAGAGCCTTACTTGTTGCTGAATAATAACACTGGTGCTTTGGGCATTCATGTATATTCTTCCTTCAGCTTAGGAGACTCCTTTCTTCCCCACTGAGTCATGAGAGAGGAGATGGATTATGCCTCATAAATTTGGGGAATATTCTCAATTTTTTTCACAGGAAAAAATTTTTTTTCTTGTTCTACCACTAAAAGTTGAAATTCAACCCTTAATCAGACCAGTATCAGATGACAGAATTTTGGCTTTGCTTGACAAGTTCATAATTCATGTGTGTGTTCATAATTTTTAAGAATTTGTTGCCACACTTCTAAAATGAGAGGGTTGCACAGAGATGAATGCTTGATGCCTCTTATGCAATTAGAAGTTCACCAGCAGAAAACCATGCTCCCTTTCAAAGGCTGTGGCCTCCCCATTTTCTCACGGTCCCCACGCTGCATTCTCTATTCCTTTGCCCAGGCTCTGTCAAGAGTTGAGTTTGCTGTCTGTTTTAGTTACTTTTTCTGTTGTTATGAAATACCCCAATAAAAGCAACCTAAGGCAAGAAGGGTTTGCAGTTTGAGGGGACAGTCTGTCGTGGCTGGAATACCAAGGGGGCAGGCTTTGAAGGGTCTACTCATATCTCATCTACAGTCAGGAGGCAAGGAAAGGTTTTTCTCAGAGCACTTTCTCCTTTTTCAGTCCAGAATCCTAGCCCAGGGAATGGTGCCACCCAGGGTAGACAGGTCTTCCCACCCCAGTTTAATCTAATCAGAATAATCCTCGGCAAGCGCACTCAGAGGCTGGTGTCCCAGCTTCTACATCTTACCGTGTTGACAGGTGAGATTATCTAACATACTACCCTGGCTGCTGCTAAGTGCTTTTCAAACTATGGTTAATCCCTTTTGTGAAACAAACAAACAAAAACCCCACAACCCCAGTGCTTTAGATAACAAGCACTAGGAGTTATCTATCTATTTTCTCCTTTTCCTAGGAGAAGACGGAAGAAAGGAAGAAGAGAAAAAGAAGCAAGAGGAAATAGAAAGTTCTTATAGAAAACTCAGAATTCGGAGCAAGGAGCGCGAAGGCACAAATATGAACCCTTTAACCAAGGTGAAGCTGATCAACGAACTGAATGAGCGAGAGGTTCAGCTCGGGGTGGCAGAAAAGGTGTCTTGGCACTCGGAATACAAGGACAGCGCCTGGATTTTTCTTGGAGGGCTTCCTTATGAACTGACAGAAGGAGACATCATCTGTGTGTTCTCACAATATGGGGAGATTGTCAACATTAATCTTGTGAGAGACAAGAAGACTGGGAAATCCAAAGGATTCTGTTTCCTGTGCTATGAAGATCAGAGGAGTACAGTTCTGGCTGTTGACAATTTTAATGGAATTAAGATCAAGGGAAGGACTATCCGCGTGGACCATGTGTCAAACTACCGGACTCCTCAGGAATCAGAAGATGTGGATGATGTGACCAGAGAGCTGCAGGAGAAGGGCTGTGGGGCTAATACACCTCCATCAAGTTCTCCTGAGGTCTCTGAAGATGAAGATGGCAAACCCACAAAAAACCACAAAAAAGACAAAAAAGAGAAAAAGAAAAAGAAAGAGAAAGAGAAGACTGAACACAGGAAACTAGCAGAACCGCCGTCCTGCTCTTTGTCCTCCAGCAGCAAGACAGCAAAGGAAAAGGATGACCATGGCCCAAAGAAGCACAGCAGCAAGAACTCAGAGAAAGCCCAGAAGTCTGAATCCAGAGAGGGAAAGAAGAACCAAGCAGACTCCCCTGATGTCAGGAGTTCCTTCCATGGTAGAGCAGAGGATCCTGAGTGGGAGCCAAAGAAAGAGAAAGCCAAGCACGAGCAGAAGTCCTCGAGCAGGAGGCAGGGAGAAGAAAAGAGCAGAGATAAGGATAGAGGGAGGAGCTCTGGTGCCGCTTATTCCAGCAGGCATGGTGGGCATTCTGAAGGGCGAAGTCATAGAAGCAGAAGTAGGAGTCTGGATAGGTCCCATAGGCATAAAAAGCATAGGCACTCCCGGGAGCGGGAGTCCTTCCATGCCAGTGACCATAAACATTACTGAAGCCTGTGCCAACAAAATTATGAATTTTCTTGTATAAATATCAGATTCTCTTTGTTGTTGATATTTCTCTATATAAAGTTTTAGGGACTGAATTTTTTCAATCCCTTACACGGCAGACTTGTTCAGAAGGCTTTAGTTTCAATAGCTAGATACCTTAAATTTGAAAAACTACACCAACACCATCCACTGTTCATGGAAAATAGTTGGCACTGGCCAGAGTATGTGGCTAAAATTTAGTTTATAGACTTGGCCCTTAAACCCATAGACCTGATTTGTGATTGCTAGCAAAGGCAAAGAAGGCAGTGCTGAGTTCTAGTCTTCATGTTAGACATTTAGAGCCCAGCAGTGTAGGACCTTACAGATGGCAGGCACAATTGCAGAGAGCTGCAGCTTCTGAGGTTTGGACAGCTTAATGTGGATGTGATAGGATTCTTAAGACCAGCCAGTTCCCTCCCCATTACATCTCTTCTGTTTGCAGGGATGGAACCCAGGGTTTGATACATGCTAGAGAAGTGCTCTATTAGAGTCAGCTATATCCCAGTTCTCTTTATTTTGTTTGTGGTTTTTGATGGTTACATTATCTCTTTATGCATTTTTTCTTTGTAACTTATTTATTTGTATTGAGATAAATACATATAAAATAAAAGTAACCATTTTAAGCAAAAAAAAAAAAAGAAAAAGAAAAAGAAAACTCAGAATTCACTGCATATGGTGGGGGCCAATGTTATTGTATGATTTTTCTCAGTTGTGTTTGTATGCATTATATTGCAATATAGAATGTAAGTGAGGTGTAATAAAAACCTTTAAAAGTCACGATTAATTAGAAAAGCATTTCATTAGGCATATTTGCTTCCTGTATGTCTTAACATCACCCCTAAATTACCTGAGAGGGGTAGGTACTTGTTATATAAGTATATCTCTAGAATTCATGTTCACACAAAAACATGAAGACCCAAAAGAAACTCATAACAAAGAATAAAAATATATAATTGAAATAAAAGGAGAGATAAAACTTGATGTTTCAAGAAACACCCACTGAACTGTCTAGTTCTATAGGTTCTCTGTGATAATTAGATTATATTAAATAATGGTTGTATTTCTGTAGTATCTGGTACAATGTTCTGTGATGATGGAGATGATGGATATCCTTATTGGATCCATACATCCAACATGGCAACCACTAGCTACATGCCACATTCAATATGGTAACCAATAACAACAAGCCATATCCAATATGGCAACCACTAGCCACATGCCACATCTAATAAGGTAAGCACTAGTCACATTGTTGCTCTTTTGTACCTGAAATGCAGTTAGATAAGCTTACCCCCTCCCCTCCCCTCTCCCCATCTGCTGAGGCAAGCAGATCTTCCTTTGTTTCCAGTCTGAGTTCCTTCCTTTCTGTCTCTTTCCTGAAGGGGCAACTTCTGCCTCTCTCCCTTCTCCCCACTTCTCCCCCTTCTCTCTCTCTCTCTGCCTTCTCCATAACTCACTAAATAAATGCCCATTCTCTCTGCATGGCACATTTCTGTCTCTCACCTGCCACGGCCGTGGCTCCTCATGGAACTGGCTGCCTGCCAAGGTCTCTCACCCACCATGTGGCTCCCTGCCTGGGACTGGCTGCCTTTGTGGCCCGCAGTGGTCTCATGGCCTTCTGCCTACTCGGGGACCTGCAGCATTTTACTTTTACCCTAACAACTGCTCTTCCTGAGGACCCGTGTTCAATTCCCAGCACCCACATGGCAGCTCACAACTGTCTGTAACTCTAGTTTCAGGGGAAGCTGACAGCCATGTCAAAATACCAATGTACATAAAATAAAAATAAATAAATTTTAATTTTAAGGTTAAATCACCAAACCTGGATAATATCTACTATACTAACTAGCATCACTCTAGACCCTAGAAGAGGAACGGAAAGAGGAATGACTCTTGGTTTCCACAAGAGTGGCAGCTAATCTGATAGGAATGTAGCGACCGTCAGGCAGTGGTGGCCCACACCTTTAATCCCAGCATTTGAGAGACGAGGTAGCCAGATCTCTGAGTTCGAGGCCAACCTGGTTTCTGGGGGGAGTTCCAGGACAGTGAGGGATATACGGAGAAACCTTGCCTTGAAAAACCAACAAGGAAAAGAAAAGAAACCTGGTGATTGGGCAATCGACCAGAGAGTGTGGCTAGCAGTCAGCTTGCTGCTGTGTTTTCGCTTCTGTTTTGTTTTTGTCAAGGTTACTGTTAGTGGGAACTAATACAACCCATGAAGTAATGAACCCTCACTGACCTGCGATGTCTTCAAATTGAAAATTATTCAGATAACTTATGTAGTTGGGATTATAATGGGTTACAAATTCTAATGATTATTATTCAGTAATTCTACTGGTAACTATAAGAGTGATTTAAAAAAAAAAAAGTAGCAGGAATGACAGCCAGGACGGCGCTAAGCAGTCTCCTTGCCACTGTGATTGACACTTTGACTAGTTCACCAACCTTGCGTCACAGTCCTGTGGGACAGAAGACATCCTATTCAAGGATGGATGCTTACAGAGGTCAGCGTGCGTGGTCACCTTGGTAACAAATGAATGAACTACACTGTGAACTCAGTTCTGTCTGGTGGAACCCAATCATTCTCTGGCTACTGTGGTCCCCCAGAGAATTCTAATCAATTAGGTTTCCGTCAATCCAGTGTTTCCTGAACAAGACCCAGGTTCACATATTCATGACCAGGTTAGGGCCAGGGCCTGGGTCCTATGCTTCTGGGGTGTGTATACCCTTTACTACACTTTCCTTTTCAAATAGCTTATTTATTTGTGTTTTATGTACATTGGTGTACTTGCCTTCATGTATGCATGTACATGTATGTCCACACAAGGGTATTGGATCCCCTGGAACAGGAGTTACAGACAGTTCTGAGCAGCCATGTGGGTGCTGGGGATTGAACCCAGGTCCTCTGGAAGAACAACCAGTGCTCTTAACCACTGAGTCATCTCTTCAGCCCCTACTGTGACATTCTTTAGTGGCTTCAGTCACATTGCAGGACACACAACAGCCTCACTGAGACCTAGGCAGTTTTGCTTTAAGACCTTTCTTTCCACGTTGCTAAAAATTATATCTTTCGATGCTGATACAAATACAATACATTGGGGATGGGGAAAGCTCAGTGGGACTCAACCGCCTGTAAGTCCAGCTCCAGGAGATCTGATGCCCTCTTGGCCTCCATTGGCACCTGCATGCATGTACAAGTGTACCCATAGATACACACACATAAAAATAAAAGTCTTTAAAATGTATACACAGGTATTCCTGGACTCTTTTCTTCTACCTAAAACTTTAATTTCCCCCTTGTGATTTTAAAGAAACTGGAAAGATTTCCCATAGAATACAGTGAAGAAGCATCTCTTACCAACTGACATGACCAAAAGGTTTGTAGGGGGATTTAATGTAGGAATATTTACCTGGGTTGTTCTCACAGAGCCACAGGTTTTACAAAAGCACCAGATCGGGCCATGCCATAGATAATGGAGGAAAACGAGAAACAAATGTGGGCAAGTGAAATTGGATGGACGGAGTCAACAGTCAAGGAATGCAGGCGCTTTAGGGCCCCACTCATTGAGTATAATGAAGGGGAGACAGTCAGGAGATTCTTTGCACATTTCCAGTGCCCTTACCACAACTCACTGTGACACTGAATCCCCAGTGTGAGGCACCCAGTGGAGGGAATGAGAAAATCCTGTAGGATGTGCCTAGGTCAGGAGGACTGCCTGATGATCGGATTATCCGTTTGTGCAGGGCCGCCAAGGGTTAATGACTTATCTCTAGCTCAGGTTTATCAGAAAGGTCAGATAGTCTTCGTTTTTTTTCATGCTCTCCTCTCACTGAGTGGCTCCCTGCACTGTGGGGTCCCCACTAACAAGAAGGCTTGTGGCCTTGTGGCTCCCAGTATCTTGAGCTAAATAAAGCTTCATTCATCAAACCTTACCATCCCTGGGAACTGGAGAGATGGTTCCCTTGGTAAAATACTTATAAGTACGAAGGCCTCAGACCCCAAGTAAAAAAAAGCCAGGCGTGGTCATGATGCTAGCACAGAGCTAGGGAGGCAGTGGGGGGCGGATCCCTGGGGTTCACTGGCCAGACAGCCCGGTCTAATTGTTGAGCTCTAGGCCAATGAGAGACTGTCTCAAAAAGGGAGTGGGGGTTGGATGGAGATGGCCCCCCAGTTAAAATGACCGGAGTTCAGATCCCTGAAGCTACATAAATGCTGAGTGGGAGCAGTGGCTCCTTTGTAATTCCAGTTTTGGAAGATGGGGACAGGGGATTCCCAAAACAGTCTGGCTAGTGAGACTAGTTATTTGGTTAAGCCAATGCCTCAATGACACGGGTGGAGAGGAGTTGAGCAAGATTCCTGAGATCAGTTTTGGAAACCCAACCTCACATGCATATGCAAAAACACATACACACACATGCACACCACATAAACAGGTATGCAGACACATGCCTGCACATCACACACACACACACAAGCCTATCACACATATACACACATACATCAAAATAAGAAATGGCTCCCGAGGAACACCACCAGAGGTTGACCTCTGACCTCTGCACCTGTATATACACACACGTTGCCTACTCTGTGGCACTCGGTCATAGGAAGCAGCAATGGACTAAGACATCTCTTCTCAGTAGTCAGCCACCAATGTCTAGAAGCTCCTCCTTCTCCCCATCCCCCGCTGCTCCAACACCAAAGAAACTGTCCTTTGTTCCCATCTGCTGTCCCTAACCTGAGTGATTCTGAAACTGCACAAGCTGCATTTGAGAGAAGAAGTGTCTGGGAAGGGGCCCAAAACAAGAAGAAAAACAGACTGGACAAGGGGAAGCTAGAAGGGAACAAGTGCAGAAGTGGTCCCGAAGATGCTGAGGAAGGAGGATGGGGGAGACTGGAAAATGAAAACAGACTTGCTTGAGGAAGCTGGAAGGAGCAAGCGGTGGGACTTGCGTAGGCCCAGGAAGCAGAGGGATAAGAGAAACCAAAAACCAGCCAGCCCTGGGCCTGTGAGCCAACTTCCTGTCCCTCCATAGCTGCGGCCAGTACAGAGTTGGCCTGGAAAGGCCAGTGGCCATCTTTCTGCACCTCACAGTGCAGCATGCCAGTGGGGGCTGCACACGTGGCAGAGAGCAGGTTGGGAAAGCAGGCGCTCCACCTGGCCAGGGCTGCAGTTGTCCCACTGCCTCAGAACAGCAACTGACCTTGCCGTGGCTCCCTGTAACCGGGGACATCCACACCGCAATTCAGAGGACCCTGTTCAGTCTCAGGCCTGTTCTTGCGATTGTTTAAGTCAGTTATCTACAGGAACAAGAGCGGAGGCTCGCGTTTGTAGATAATCTCTGTTGTCCAGGGTGTGGGTTATTGTCTAGTTGGTACCGTTGTGTGTAGGCCGTTGGTACCGTTGGCATTTTCAGTTCTGGATCTCACTTGTTAAAGGGAGGTGGGTAGCTCAGTGGTGGGAATGGTTGCCTAGCATGTGTGTGAGGCTCTGGGTTCAACCCCCCAGCACTGTGAAATAAATAAAAGGACTTAATGAAGAAGAAAAGTTCTTAAATTCATATAGACAGGAATTGTATATGTCGGATATGAGCTCCCAGTATGTGGTGCTGTACAAGGATATATACTTACATGCCCATATAATATGTCTGATTTAGAGGTCCAGGAAACTAAGAATCAATGTACTCTTCATTAAACCCAGATTCCCATTTTAATTTTAATTTTTTCAGAGATTTAATTATTTTTGTTTTATGTGTGTTGGTGTTTTGCCTGCATGTACGTATGTCTGTGTAAAAGTGCCCAAGGTAAGCCAAAAGGCATGAGATTCCCTAGAACTGGAGTTTGATGGCTGTGAGCTCCCATGAAGCTGCTGGGAACTGACCTGAAAGAGCAGTGATTTTCACTGCGAGCCCTCTCTCCAGACCCTCTATTTTATTTTAGAGGAGACCACATAGCTAAGCATGTCACCAGGACTTGGGAGGAGGACTATGAGTTCAAGGCCAGCCTGGATTACACGTGAAAAGAAAGAAAAGAGAGAATGAGACACACTACTTAGCTCCTAGCTGATTAGCTGGGACCATACTTACAGGCCCCTTCCCTTTGCTTTTAATCTCAACTCTTTCAATTGACTTTTGCACATATAATCATTCATTTGTGCCAGCTTTATCTAGCCATTTTTTTAAAGCCATTTTTGCCCCTATAGCTTTTAACTATTCTTCCACGAGTTTTGTCTGGTATGCTGAGATTCCCAGGGGACTGGTTTTAGCCTCTCCGGGATTCTCTCTTTCTGAGTTGATACTGGGTGGTCCTCCAGCCATGTCTGGCCTTAGGGTATCAGCAGCAGCTCTGGTTTGTGTTTTTTGCACATTTCCCCTTTCCCACCACAGTCTAGGATGTGAGATACCATCCTTGGCTTCCTTTTAGGTGACTGGTGATTTTTCACAGGGATGGTATTCATGTAACATCTCTCTGGCCATCAAATCTGTAGCCAGATGAACAAACAGACAATCTTATTTTTTTTTTATTATTTTAGAATTTTATATGGATCTTTATTTAAGAATCTGATCTGCCAGATGAACATTTTCTACCAACTTGGGGAGCAGAAACCTTCACAGTCTTTGCAGTCTGTTCAGTGGTGGCGTGTGGAGCCTGAGCAGTGGCATTAAGGTTCTTAGATTTCTGCTTAGCCTTCTTTGCTCTGCTGGCAGCTCCGATGGTTTGCTTTTGTTCAGCTTTTCGACTTCTGATTTCTGATCCTTCTTGGCCATTACTTCAGCAATGGATGCACCCACTGGACTCGACTGCCTGTAGAGTTCTTAGAGTTAGCGTTTCTTCCAATTGTCCCCTTTCTGTGCTTTCTTCTGTAGAGAGCAACCCTGTTTCTGTTGCTCTTGGAAAGCAAGGCTGTGCTGCATTTTGCAATAAGAAACTGGAAAAACTCCCCATCAGGTCCTGAGTAGCAGGGTCGGCATCCAGATAGATCTTGTATGGTTAGTGCTGTGTGGCTCAACTGTCGTGGTGAGGGTTGACTGCCCAGGAGAGAAAGATGGCGAAGAGAGAGGCCCGGTCTTGTTCTAGGGTTGATTTCTATTTCTCCTTCCCTGAAGTGGAGGGCAGAAGAACTGTTTTCATCATGACTTAGGCAGTTCATTTCATAAGTGCTCACATTGATCTTAACATATATATAAATATATATATGAGACATGGCTGCGCTGCTGTCTCCTCACATTAATTCTGCCTGAGAGCTCTGTGATTTGCAGATTCACGATAGCTAAGTGACTCAGCACTTCCAGAAAGTCACACATCTATGAGGAAGGTGGAGGTAAACTGAGGCAGTCAGATCCTGTACCTGAGCTGTTATCCACTACACTAGGGAAGAAAAATGGCCCCAGATTTCTTATTTCTCTGTACAGGACAATTGGGGTCTCCAGGACAAGCCTCGCATGTTGTCTTTGTTCACAACAGATTTGATGCTTCTCTCTCTCTCTCTCTCTCTCTCTCTCTCTCTCTCTCTCTCTCTCTCTCTCAAAGTTTTGTATAAAACATTTTGTCACTCACAGAAATCGCTAAGCCCTGCGCCTGCTCAGGTGTTCCGGACACTTTCTCAGGTAGAGTCAGGTGGGCTGGGGTCAATGTTCTGGAAAGTCTCGTGATTTCTGCACCTCTTTTCACCGTGTTATCCTTGTCAAACCTGTTTTAAGCATTTCCTAAGTTTTGTGGGTTTTTGTTTTGCTTTGTTTTTCCATCTGTTTGCAAACGCCATTCATGTTTTGAGAGTCACACCCTTTTCAACAAAACGTACTCAGATGCGGAGCCTAAATTAGAAAGTGACCTTTACTGGTGAGAAGAATTCTGAATCACAGAAAGCAATGTACTGCGCAAGGAAGATAGACATTCATTGTTTTTCAAATATAAATCATTTCCTATGGGGAGAATCTGAGTCTCATGAGGTTCTCTAATGGGGACTAGAAAGACTCCAGAAGGATTAGAGAATCATCCTTGCCCTGTCTTTGATTTAACTCCTTATGGAGCCAGACTGGAAAGGCAGGTGGAGGTGGAGACTACTTAGAAGAAAAGACTGAGGGTATTCCGGTTAGTTGGTTAACCCTGTTCAAATGTCAGAGGGGTCCCAAGGTTCCAGGCTGAGGACTGGGTCCCACTAGTGGACCCTGACATCGGTGTAGAAAGAAATGGGAAAATAAAACAGAATAGAGACCATCAGTGAGCACAGCACGTGTTAAAGGTGGGTGGTTTCAGGGACTCTTCTTTGAAGGTATGTCTAGGACGATGTGTGGACTAAGCCACAGTGGAAAAGGGATTTGTTATTGGGTCTCATGGTCTAGAGCTTCAAGTCCTCAGACTTCCTAATGCTGCGGACCTTTAATGAAGTCCCTCATGCTGTGGTGACCCCCCCCAACATAAAATCATTGATACTTCATAACTCATTTTGCTACTGTTATGAATCAGGATGTAAATAGCTGTGTTTTCCGATGGTTTTAGGCAAACCCTGTGAATGAATCAATCAGCCTGCAAAGAGGCCATGACCCACAGGTTGAGAGCAGCTGCCCTGGAGTCTGGAAAACACTACTCCACGAATAAACTCTGCTACAGGTGTTCTCTAAAATGTGTAGGAATATGTATATGTATATACATACATACATATATGGGGCCTGGAGAGTAGCAGAGAGGTCTTCTCATGGAGACTTGAGAAGATCAATTACAAGAGGAGCAGGTAACTGGTGTCTTCTTGTTGAGAAGGGTAGAGTCTTGAGGTGAGGTCAAAGCCAACTTCTGAAGTCAGGGGTCAGAGTCTGGAAGGATGGAGAAATGCATGTTCCAGCTGTGCGGCTGGGAGAAGAGGGCTAAGCTGCAAGCAGCTAATTCTCACATCTTGATTAACCCATTTCTAATAATCTGTGTAGCACCACGAGGTGGTGGCTTACCGGGAAGGATCTTAACCTGCGTCCATCTTGGAGAGGAGAGCTATAGCGTCTGCCTCACTTCCCTTCTTCCCAGCATTTTGTTCTGTCTATTCCGCCTATCTAAGCTGAGGTCCTATCAAAGGCCAAGGCAGTTTCTTTATTAACCAATGAAAATAACACATAGACAGAAGACCCACCTACATCAGACAGGATATAAGGAGTAGACCTGACTTCTCCAACCTTTGGTCCAAGTGGAGCGGATCCACCTCTACACCCAAAATACTAATTACCCACACACTAGGTCGGAATTTCTTGTTTGTAGCCATATCTGTTGTCAACAACTTTGAGAGAGCAAAAATAAACTCCAACTCTCTGGCATCCAGTCAAGGTGGAACAGGCTCACAACTGTGGGCCCTCATGGTTAGGTGGGATAGACTTCTAGGTGAGCAGCTTTCCAGGTCAAAGCTAGCATCCTCTCGGGATAGAGGAAACAAACCAAACTTAAGCCAGCCACTTGCTTTGATTCTATATCAGCTAAGCATTAATAACTATGTAAGTTGCACAGGCATGCACCAATAGTGAATGTTCATTGTGCTCCCGACACCTTCTACACACACCACACATCACACACACACACACACACACACACACACTCCCCCCCCCACTTTTAACTTGAAAGAGCATAATGCAGGAGACCTAGGTTGGAAGCACAGCATTTGGACATGCCCCGTTGGAATCCAAGTTGTAGTTGAGCAGATTTTAAGTGTTATTTCTTCTGTTGTCGTTAACTTGCCTTGAGGTCTTTTGCTGTAGGAATACATGGAAACTATGAGAGGCTCCTGAAAGAATCCTTTTGGCAGAGAGGAGACTGTGTTTTTCAGCCTGTGTTTGTTCATTGTCGTCACTACCTACATTTTTCCCCTCCATGTTCACATATGAAAATAATTATTCTCAGTTCAGGAAGTCAGTTGTAACCGTTAGTTTGGCTTCAAAGGATACAGCACCCTTTGGAAGGTCAGGCTAGCTCTAAAGACAGCTGGGAGAAGCTCTGGCCTGGGAGTAATCTGCATTTTCCTGACACGTGACCTCTTAGGACTTGGGTTTGAGTCTTGGGAATAAGGAATACATCTCATCTGAGATGGGAGGGAAGAGTGTCTGTCCCCAAGAGCTGGGAACAGACTGACGAGAAGCAGATCTCCCTGGCTCCTTCCCTCAGTCTTTACCTGTCCTCTATGTTCAATGGGTTCCACTGCAGAGAGGCTTCGGGTGAAAGGGTCCGGCACAGGGGTCAGGGCCCTGATTTCTTGCCCCAGATGTGTGACCCTAGGCAAATCTATCAGAATCTGCGAGTTTCTGTTTACTCAGGTGTGTGGAGGGTTTCTACCAACCCTTCTGCAAAGTGTAAATGCCTCTCTCTTCCTTATTGGATCTACATCATGGCAACTGTAAATTAATCTTTATCTTCAGACAGCAATAGAATCAAGCTCAATATGAGTGCTGTGCTTCGATGGATCTGACAGAAAGCCGTCACACTTGTGCCTGTGGCAGGGGTTAATATAATAGAGAATCTATGCACCAGGGACTTCCAGATTGTAGTGGGAAGAAGAGCCAGCTAGGAGCTCATGGAAAATGCATTGAGAGATTGGCGCCAAGTCCCAGGGCAGACAGCTTCTCTACGTGGTTCGTATCCAGAGGGGATACTTGCAGACATCCAAGCCTTAGCTGGGTACCCGGGCTGTCCCCGCACAGCTGGTCCTGTTTACCCTACCATGTTCCACGTTTTCACTGCTCCTCCTAACACAGAATCAGCTGGGAAGGTTTGGGGCACACAGTTTGAATCTGCAAGCAAGGGGCCACCTGACCCCAGGTTAGCAGCCAGCCAGAGCTAAGAAGGGAAATAAAAATTAATAACATCAATTTTGCAAATCATTCACGCCCCAGTTCACATAAATCCTGATCGAAGCACGCCCGAAATTGTAGCACATCACGTTTGAGGCGAAGATGTGGGTTATAATAGAACCCATTTCCATAATTCTAACACACTGCGATTTCCATCTGATAAAATGAGGCTGTGAAATTAAAAGCGCCATTTTCTTAGAGGAAGTTCTAAAGCAAGACTAAAATCAGAGGAAGGTCTCTTTGGAGTTTGAAAAGGAGGGTGGACGTAGCGGCAGAAATATGCCACACTTTCCTTAAACGTTCTCACAAGATAGGTGCCACACTAAAGAAAAACACCCAAATTTATCGATTCAAGAGAAAACAGAGCCACAGACATCACCAGACGTGGCCGGCACAGGAGAGGATGTCACTATATCTTTGTTGGATGGAGGTGTCAAGCACAAGCTGGGGAAGAGGCAGAAGGGAAGGGCAGAGGAATAGGAAGCAGGTTCCCTGAGAACCAGGAGAGGAGACCTAGCATGAGTAGACTTCAGACATCAAATATAGAAATTCATTCCCTCGGGTTGCTTTAACAAAAGACTCCATACTGGGTGGTTTAAGGCAGCAGAAGGTTGGGAAGATGCTCTGTGCATAACAGCACTTACTGTGCAAGTTAAGGACCCAAGTTTGAATCTCCAGTCCCCACTTCAAAGTCAGGCAATGGCCATACATAAGCATCCGACAGGCAGCTCCTGCGAGCCTGCTGGCCGGCCAGCCTCGCCAGAATGAGGAGCTTCCGGTTCTGGGAAAGACCCTGTCTCAAGGGAGTAAGACGAGGTGATGGAGCAGAGCAGTCAACATCCTTCTCTGGCCCCTGAATGTGCACACAGACAACTGCACATACCCGTGTACATATACATATATACTGCACACTATACACACTATATACAGATATAAAGCAATAGAAATATCCTATTTGAGAGTTCTGAAGGCTGAGATGCAAACCTCAAGGTATTAGCAGGGCCGTGCTCTTCCTGAAAACTATAGGAGGCTCCTTCTCACCATTTTCCAGCCTCTGGTGGTTTTCTGGCACTATTTGGCATTCCCTGACTGGCAGTCACACAATTCCTCTGTGAGCTGTCATTGCTACATGCCACACTTCCTGTGTGTCTCTGGTTTCAGATGCATCTTTTTGTAAGGATGCTAGTCATATTGGATGAGGGTCCTTTCTACTCCATCCAGTATGACTGCAACTTAAGTAATTACATCTCAACAACCTTATTTGCAATTTAGGTTCTATAGTAAGGTATCAAGGGGTTAGGGCTTCAACATATCTTTTGAACAATAAAATAGTTCGGCTTGTAGCAGTGGCATTTAAAATTCACATTGAGTTATCTGTTAGGATGGCTATTAAGAAAAAATGAAAACCAAAAAAAACAATAAACAGAAATTTTGGGGAGGGTTGTTTGTTCTTTATTTATAAAGAACAAGTGTTGGTGAGGACAAAAAGAGTTTGGTACTCTTGTAGATTGCTGGGGAGGATGTAAAATGGTCTGTGTCTGTGGAGAAATGTACAGTAATTACTCTAAAACATAGTGTAAAATTGTTAATCCAGCACTTCCACTTCTGATCTATCTATCTATCTATCTATCTATCTATCTATCTATCTACCTATCTATCTACTATCATCTATCTATCTACTATCTATCTATCCATCCATCTATCATCTATATGTCTGTCTATCTATCTACTATCATCTATCTATCTATCTATCTATCTATCTATCTATCTATCATCTATCTATCTACTATCATCTATCATCTATCTATCTATCTATCTATCTATCTATCTATCCTCTATCTATCATCTATCTATCTATCATCTATCAATCAGTCTATCTATTTCTATCTTTCTATCTACCTCTATTTAGTCTATCTATCTATCATCTACCTACCTGTCATCATTATCCATCCTCAAGCAAGGACTCTGTCCTTGCACACCCATGTTCAGAGCAGCACTGTTTACTATAACCCACAGGCAGAGGCTACCCCTGTGCCTATCAAGTCAGCCCTAGTGTAGGGCTGAATAAAGGAAATGTGATAGAGAGAAACCATAGAATGTTATTCACATTTGAAGAAGTAAAAAATCACTGACCGTCATTGCCCAGTCCTACAATGCCAGGGCTTAGGAGGCTGAGGCAGGAGAAGCTTGAATTCAAGGTCAATTTGAGCTACATCACAAGTTCAGTTATCTGGACTTTGTATGGAACCTTGGTCTAGGGAAGGGACAAAGGGAAAGAAGGGAGAGAGAGAGGGAGAGAAAGAGGGAGAGAAAGAGGGAGAGGGAGAGAGAGAGAGAGAGAGAGAGAGAGAGAGAGAGAGAGAGAGAATATGAATATGGGAACTCTAACACATGTTATGTAGCTTATCTTTGTGGCTACCAAAAGACACACAGATTTTGATTCCACTTTTACGAGGTGATCAAATCCACAGAAGAGAAAGTTATCG
Organism: Microtus pennsylvanicus; assembly: GCF_037038515.1. NCBI lineage: Eukaryota > Metazoa > Chordata > Mammalia > Rodentia > Cricetidae > Microtus > Microtus pennsylvanicus. Next base: position 36,476,656 of record NC_134590.1, read on the forward strand.
TTAGGGGTTGGGGAGGGTGGGAAGCAGGGGATTAGTGTTTAATGCAGAATTAATGGAGAATTTCCTCTGGAAAAGATGGAGAATTCTAGAAAGGGATGGTGGTGCAGGCTGTACAGTATGTGCTTACTTATGCAACCAAATGGTGCATTAGGAATGATGAAGTGGTACATTTTACGCTGTATATCACTACACTAAAAATCAAAATGAGGCTTCAATAAAGGAGTATCAAGGGTCTAGAACAGTGATTAGAAGAACACCGAGACCTGCCTTTAAAAGGTAAGGAGAAGGTGTCTCCAATCGGAGACACTTAGACACATTCTACCCAGAACTCACCTTAAGAGTAGGTAGCTAACTGTCTTTGCAGGTCTCTGAGTCGATCCTTCTATGCTATGAAGCTTCTATTGCTTTTCATTATATTTTGGCTTAGTAAAATAAAATAATTTTATTTTATAAGAATAGCATAAAGAATGATCCCCCCAAGTGCTTTGAAAGTGAGCTGTTAGCACAAGCCTTCATCACCTTCAATATTTTAATGTGATTTTCCTATATAGAAGGCTGTGCTCCTAGATGTAGACATGACCACATCCTGCAAACTTTAGATTTGTGTGTTTGATGTGGAGTGTATGCAGCAGTCAGAAGCCAGAACGGACATATTAGGGAGGAAGAAGAAAGGGATTAAGGGATGTGGGGGCAGTAAAACACATACACAAGATGATAGAGGTTGTGGAGGATTCTGGGGGTTAAAAGTTTAAACAGAGACTGTGACCTGCTGTGGAGTAATTCCTCTGTACACTGTAAATTTGTATTACTCTCATTGGTTATAGCAAGACAGGATAAAATTATGCGGGACAATCAAACAGGACATTGGGGTGAAGAAGGAAAGGGCCAGGAAAGAGATGCCAGCAGCTGAAGAAGCAGGACATGTAAAAAATGAGGTGACAAGTCGTGAGCCATGCGACAAAGCACAGATGAGAAATGCGGGTTAATATAAGTGTAAGAGTTAGCTAATGACAAGCCTAGGCTATTGGCTGAGCATTTATACATAACATTAAGCTTCTGTGTCAGTTATTTGGGAGCAGGTGGTCAGGACAGGAAAACTCTACCTACAGTGACTTACCTCCTCCCACCAGGCCCCACCTTCCATGGCTCTACCACCTTCCAAGAGTTCATTCAAATATTGAATCTATCAGTGGGTTAAAACACTCATTAGGCCAGAGCCCTTATGATCTAATCAACTTCAGACATCTTCCAAGATGCTTTATTAATCTAGGTCTTTCTCAATGCAGTCTACCTTCTCAATGAAAAGTCCAGTGGGAATTTGAAAAAACGAAATCAACCTAAAGATTTTCAAACGTATGTGAAAATACGAAGGACCTTTGTCCTTGAAGAGGAAAAATCAGATGTGTTGACTCACATCACAGGACGTCAAGCTCCTGGTGAAGAGTCAGCAAGAGGGTCCTAGTAGTCCCACTTCTTCACTCAACCTCAGCCCAGAGACCTGGAATTGCTTGTTTCCACTTCTTATTTTCTGTAAACTTGTATAGGTCCTTCCCACACTGTACCGGGATCCTTCTGGGTGACCAACAGAGTATGGCCGAGGTGGCAGTATGTTTCAAAGACTGAGTTATGTGACTTTATGAGTCTCTCCCCTCTGTTTGTTCAGAGGAGAGCCACGTTCTCTGTCATGGATAGCTCTCTGAGGGCTGATAAGGAAAATGAGCCTCTAAGATACCCTGCAAAGAGCAAATGCTTCTTCCCACAGTTATGCTGGTGAGCTTGGAACCGAGCCTTCCAGTACTAGTCCAGCCTTCAGAGGGCTATAGCTTTATCTGAGACCCTTAGATATACCACCTAACTTAACCGTTCTGAGATCCTCAACCCCCAAACTTCTGTGCAGTGATAAGCCCGTGTTGTTCTGCACTACTAGCTTTTAGGTCATTTTCAGTACAGCAATAGATAGGAAATATAAAGACTTATATTTTTATAATAATTATGACTGTGGTGTTAGTGCAATAATTGACAAACAGATCAGTGGAACACAACCACGTCCAGAAATAGACTTTATACACATACATTCAATTAATTCTGACTAAGGCACCAATATGATTTAATGAGGGAAAGATAGTCTTCCAAAACATGACTGAGAAGATGTTATGCCATAATGTACACCAAAATACATTGGAGGTAAATCACACAGCATCTTGAAATAGGCAAAGTTTTCTTAGCTGGGGCACTAAAGGCACTGAGGTGATTTTTTTTTTAACTTGCTCAGTATGGAAAAGCCACTGACCATGTCCATGCAGGATTCCCTAAGTGAGACAGACATGAGGAAGACTCACCCTAACTATGGGCAGACCATTCCATGGCCGTGGCTCCTGGACTGCAGAAAAAGGAAACTGTGATCTGAGGAAAAACACTCATCCTCCCTTTCTTCTTCACTGCAGGCACAATGTGACCAATGACCTCAAGCTCTTGCTACCATTACAGCGGCCTGTATCCTTGATGGAAGAGCCTTAAGCCTTCTTCCTTTCTCGCTGGGCTTTCTAGGGGCATTTGCTCACAGCCACAAAACAAGTAACTAATGCAGGAAATGAGGTACTCCAAAGTGGGGTTGTTGCTATGATAAACCTCACCATGTGGCTCTCAGGACCGTAGGATTGGTTTGTAGCAGGAATGGGAAAGAATTTGACACTTTGGGCTAGAAAAACCCTTGAATGCAGTAGGCAGAGGATAATGGGCCATTCTGATGGGAGCTGGTAAGCCAAGACTGCTAAGAGAAATACGGCAGTGAAGGTCGATTCATGAGATGCAGAGAAGAACCAGGGCTTTATCAGGAACTGGCTAGCATAGGCGGCACTGTATGTTATTGGACGGAATATGTGACGACGCACAGTCATTGTGTAAAAATCCTATCCATTTCTTATAAAAGTCAAAATATGCCTTAATCTGATCCATCATTCCTCTCTTAAATGTTTACCCAAGAGATGGAAGACACTTTTCCCCAGAAATCCTTGCATAAGAACATTTACATCAACTTTACTTTTATATGCAATATTATACTAATTGCATTATTATACTCTATAATTATATAGCAGCCAGAGCCTGAAAACTAACTGAATGCCCACTCATAATGCATGGATAAACAAATTGCCCTATACTCACACAAGAAAATACTACTCAGCCACGAAAAGAAATACATGCTTGACATATGAAGCCAAGTGAATGGGAGATCATAATACATCAAAGAACCCAGGCACTAAAGAGCATACACATTAAATGTCACAAACAGGATGCCACTCTTAAGGTGACAAATGTTGGCAAGTATGGACAAGGGACCTTTGAATAATACTGGTGGGGATATACATTGCTATAGCCACCATGGAAAACAATACAAGAGTGCCTCAAAGAAATCAAAATGAACTATGATGAGGTCCAGCAAACCCACTTCTGGGCATGTGTCTAAAGGACAAGACATCGGTGTCTCAAGGACACATCTTCACTGCTTTGCTCACTAAGGCATTTTTTTTTTAATAGTTGCCAAGAAATAGGAACAACCTAGATGTCTGTTTCATGATGAATCAATAAAGGCAACGTGTGTTTGTGTATGTGTTTATGTGTGTGTTCCTGTGTGTTCCTCTAGATGTATGCATATATGTCTCTGTGTGTATTTCTGTGTGTGTATGCATGTATTTGTATGTGTGCATGTGTGTTCATGAGCGTGTATATGTTTGTATGTGCACATGTGCATGTTCGTGATAGAATACTAATTCGACATGAACCTCTCCATTTGGGACAACATAGATGAACCTAGAAAAAAGGTCAGAGAGTAAAGAGGAAATAGAAAAGAAACACACAGGAAAGAAAGTGCTGGAGATGAGATGAGATCTCCAGCCATTCAGACTTAGTGGTGTGTCGCACGATTTCCTGATGCTCCCAGCATTGTCCGTGGTAGACTGAATTCAGTAAATGCTCTATAAAGAGATGGAAAGAGACCCGTGATTTAAAATCTTTCCCGATGGCATTTCTGCGTTTTGGAATGGCCGCCTGCAAAATTTAGGAGAACCAAGATTTCTCCCTGTTCTTTGCAGAGCCTACCTCAGCGTGGGCACATAGGATACTAACTGACATGCGCACCAGCTCTGTTCTCAAAGTCCTGCTGCCGCAGTCCCCCAGCCCCCGCTCGAAGTGGAAATCTTTAAATGTGCTTTTGGTTGTTTTACAGCCGTTTGCATTTAAATTGGGTGTGTCACTATCACATTTTATTAGCTATTCCTCATACCAGCCCTGTGAGGTTAGCTTGTTATCTGCATTTTACAGGCGAGGGCAGGGAGAGGTGAAGCAACTCGCTGGATCTCCCTTGGTGCAAGGGCGACTGAAGAGGGGGATTTCAGAGGGCAGGTTCTGCTCCCTGCCCACAGGGCTGTTTCAATGGGCTTGCGGTTGGGAGTGCAACAGCGAACTGGGCATTTTCTGCAGAACACTTTGAAAATGTTTTGATGACTCTCTTTCCAGAGGGGAAAATCCGTGTTAGGGCTGCTGTTCTTCTGCCGGATTGCTTGGTCCTTGAACTGCCTGCCCTCTCAGGAGACTCCTGCCTCTATTTCCGGCTCCGATGCTGACCTCTCAAATCCCACCCCTTTCCAGCAACCTCCCTGTGCAGCCCACCCACGTAGCAAAACCTACAGGATTGGGTTTGGAGTAAAATACTTTTATGGTGTTAGGAGGGGCTTAGGTCAAATTAAGAAAGTTTTAACATGGTCCATGAACTTCCTAAATTGTGTGCATTTACCCAACTCTATGTATGCTGTTTTCTTCAGTACATATATAACAAGAATAAAATGTATTAATAAAAAAGGCATGAGTCGAGCATACAGCTCAGTTGGTAGAGGACTAGCTTTGCATGCATCAAACCCTGGGTTCCATCCAGCGTTGCAGAAGCCCACAGTGATGTCACAAGTCCGCAGTTCCAGCATCAGGAAGATGAAGGCAAAAAGATCAGAAGTTCAAGATTGTCCTGGGCTGCTGGGCGGTGGTGGCGCACGCCTTTAATCCCAGCACTTGGGAGGCAGAGGCAGGCGGATCTCTGTGAGGGACAGGCTCCAAAACCACAGAGAAACCCTGTCTCGAAAAACCAAAAAAAAAAAAAAAAAAAAAAAAAAAAAACCAAGATTGTCCTGGGCTTCACAGTAAATTCAAGGTTAGCCTGCTGTATGTGACATTCTGACTCGAAAACAGAAAATGAATGAATGAATGAATGAATGACACAGTAAAAGAATGCAATCTCTTTGTTTCTCAAAACCAGGTCATTTGAGGACTGGAGAGGTGGCTCAGTGGTTAAGAGCAATGCTGCTTTTATGGGACCTGGGTTTAATTCCCAGCACCTGCACACCAGCTCACAACCATGTGTACCTCCAACTCCAGGAGAGGCAATGCCCTCTTCTGGCCTATGAGGACAGCAGGCATGCTCTTGAACATACAAAGACACATACACATAAACTAAAACAAAAAAAATGAAAGGTCATTTGAACATAAGCACCGTGATAGCACAGCAGCCTATTTGAAAACAGGAATGCATACTAAGAGGAAGGTAATGTATATAGTGTGGGAACACTGGTCAAAGGGATACCTGTTTCTCAGATGAGAGGGAGTAAGATGGAGCACAATTCCATCCCACTATTCAGAGCCATGCGTGATTTAAAACTCAACGAATTGCTTATTTCTGGATTAAATTGTTTTTTCCAGACCACAGTTGACCATTAGTCCTAGAAAGCACAGCGGCAAAGGAGATAGCAGGCTATGTATAAACATCATGGCTGCCAATGTTCACAGCATTTTTTTTGTCCAAAGGAGAAGAAGCTCTCTGGCATTGAAGCTTGTCTTCAACAGTTTGACCCTAATTGAAGAGAAAACTGAAACTTGCTGAGTTTTAGGAACTTTCTCAACCAGCCCAACAGAATCTCAGCCCTGTATGACATCAGGAAGTTCGGATGCTGGAACAAATACTTCGATTTGAAGAAAGACACAAGATTCTGAACTTGTTTTCTTCTTTAAAAAGTAGATTTACTTATTTTATTTTTCAGTGTATGGTTGTTTGCCTCTATGGATGTATGAGGAGGTCAGAAGAGGGCATTGGATCCCCTGGAAGTGGAGGTACTGTGGATGCTGGGAATTGAACCAGGGTTCTTGGGTTCTCTGCAAGAGCAGCAAGTGTTCTTAACCACTGGGCCATCTCTCCAGTCCCTCTACTCTCTCTCTCTTTTCTTTTTTTCTTTCTTCCTTCCTCCCCCTCTCCTTCTCTCCCTTCCTCCCTCCTTCCCTCTTTCTTTCTTTCTTTCTTTCTTTCTTTCTTTCTTTCTTTCTTTCTTTCTGTTTTTCTTTCTTTCTTTCTTCTTTGCTGAAGAACTGGCTTCTCTGAAATGCTTTCCTTTGTTAGCGTAAGTCTGACCTTCCCCCCCTCTCCTTTCCAAGACTGTGCTTTGGAGCCTGATAGACATTCAGGGGACTGTGGTGCTCAAGCTTCTGGGTGCCCTTCCCCCTAATTGCAGCAGAGGGTGATGGCTTTCCCAGAATTCCTGGTTCTGCTAACTGGCCGGCGTGACCCTCAGTGCTCTTGCTGCTGCTCACTAGCTCCCTGGGTGACGCAGGCTGATTCAGTTAAGACAAGCGGTCTTTAACCTTCACTGCACACTTTAAATTCACCAAGGGAGCTTTTAAAGATCTCCTGTCCATGGCCAGGCCGCACCCAGGGCCAATTAAATACAAATCTCTGGAGGAAAGGCTGAGTTAAAACTCCTTGAGTGATTCTGGTGTGCAGCCAGAGAACCAGTGATGGAAGGAACAGAAATTGTGATTTTAGGTGCCGTTCCCCACAAGGTGTCTTATACCTACTAGTCCTTTTGTTCCTTATTTAGCAGGAGAGGCCGTTTATCAGTTCTAATATCACATGACAGGAAAGCACACTGCTTCTGGGGCAATCTTAACTCCCTAGGGATATGCAACACGAGAACAGAGAATGGCTTCCTGCAAGCTGTTGGCAAAACATAAGTTTAGTGAAGATTAAATATAGTGGTGGCAGCCACCAGGCACCTTCAGCAGAGCTGGTGGTCCGGAAAGACGCTGTCACAGCCTCAGCCTTTCCATTTCTTTTCTAGGTTGCTCTTCCTGGCCCAGTGTTCTGATGAGAAATCAGCACTTTGACTCAGGAAAGCCTGTGTTCATTCCAGCAGATAAATAACTGTAGCATTGTTTGCATATGTTAACCAGGTTTGATCAGAATCTTATTACATGCGGATATTAGCTTTTAGGGGGCATAGATTGATGGAATATATTGTTGAATATATGCCTCACTAATTACATACAATTCATATATTTTATATTCTGTAGCCTTTATGTCTGTCTGTTTTCCTGTCTCTTTCTGTCCCTGTCCCTCTGTCTCTGTCCCTCTGTCCCTATTGGGTCATCTCTCTTCTTTATGGAATGAATGGGGAGATTCTGCTTTTAACTGACAGCAAAGTTGTTGCCGGGAGCACGGTTCTGCTCTGAACTTGAAACCTTGTATAGCCAGATGACCCATCCATCTCTCTCCCCACTGCAGTCACAAGGCTACAACAGAGACTGTTGCCCACTAATCTGAGATTTAACTTCTCTTCCAGTCTATTTGTGAGATTCAAACATTGTCTGCTCTCTTCCTTCCTTCCTTCCTTCCTTCCTTCCTTCCTTCCTTCCTTCCTTCCTTTCTTCCTTCCTCCTACCCTCCCTCCTTCCCTCCCTCCTTCCCTCCCTCCCTTTTCTGAATTAGTGTCATCTAACCACATAGGGCAATGACAGAGCATGGCTTAGGCCAGATGTCTTTGTAGGAGACACTGGTGTTGGCTTCCATGGTGAAGGGCAGACAATGACTTCTTCCAGAGTGTCTTTCTGTGCTGACAGCATAGACGGAATAATACTAACGAGAACCAACATTTCTGGCAGCCGCAGAGGCTGGGAATTGTCTTGGGTGTTTTGTAGGGAGGCAGGTAACCAGATCCATTTAAGGACTCTGGTCCAGATTCCATTTCCACGTTCTGTTCTGTCCAGATGGCCCTCAAAATAACCAAAGACTGGAAGGATTTTCTTCTTGAAAAATGTGTTTATACTGAATATGTATTCTTGCCTTCCTTCCCTAAAAAATATGTAACAACATTAGGTATCATGAGACATCTAGGCACAATTTAACATATGCAGATTATGTAGGTTACACACACACATACAGTTTATAGAAAGCTTTGCTACTGAGGCCCAGCTGAACTGTAGGAGACACCACGGCCTGAGAGTTGTCACTGAGGAAAAGAGGGTTTGTGTCAACTTCAGAAGGGGAGGGAATGAGACAAATGACTGGAATTGTCCAAGCCCTTATCCTTACTTTTACCCCATCCTTCCAAATATGTGCTCCTTGTCTTCCCCTGGGGGATGAAGGGACCAGAAGGGGCCACAGGGGAAAGGGAGAAATTCTGCTCTTGCTGTATCCACTTCCAGCCTACACTGAGCACTGCTGTATGTCCAGCATGCTTTCCAGTTGTCTGTACACAGAGTTTCTAGACGGTCAACACTTGACCAAGCTTCACTGTTTCAAAAGCATGGGTCTGGGTGGGGACCAGGCTGATTGATGCCATAGTTCCTATCCTTAGCCCAGGTTAAGGTAGGAACCAAACTCACCAAACTGGTGACACTGTGCCGAGCCTCTTACTTCCAGGGCTTTTACTCATTTAACAATTTTTGAAGATTTGTGGTAGAATATAATTGATATATAAAAAAGCCAATAGCAGTTTCTAATTGGGAAAGGAAAGTGTCCTTAGATAGAGCTAGAAGGCTCCTTCAGTTGAGACCTGTGCATTAGTTTCCATTGTCTTGGTCTGATCTGTGAGAGATGCATCTTTGTGTGTGTTCTTCCCATCACTGTGGATAACACTATCTGCTACTCCAAAGCTTTCATCTATGGATGGATTCACCATGCCAACTGCTATCTCACATCCAATAAACATTCAAGTTTAGGAGGGGGCTCTACTTCTCCATGTACAGGCAGGACTTCTGCCCTTCTCAAAACAGGGATCCTGGCAGCCACATGCTTTCTGGTTGGACGATGTACTCTTGGCATGCAGATGGTTGGTGGCACAGTATGGGCAAATGCATGCCAGGGGTTTCAGGGCCAGACCTACATCACTTCTGCTCACATTTCAGCAGCTGGACCACAGCTGCACAGCCACAGCTCAAGACAAGAAGAATATGTCCAGATGTGTGTCCAAGTAGGAAAATGGGATTTTCTTGCCTTTTTGTATTTTGTTGTTGCTCCCTGGCCAGTAATTTGAGTGCTGAGAGTGGTCAGTAGCAGAAAGAGTGAGTAAAATTTCCAGGAGAGAGTCCATGCATATGTGTGTACATATACATATATACACATACATATAGTCACACATGCATACATAGATGTGTATGCATTTGTATATGTACACGTATACATGTAGAATCTTTCATGAAAATTTTACTCATTCTTCTGTTGGCAACTCTCAGTACTCAAATACTGTGTGTGTGTGTGTGTGTGTGTGTGTGTGTGTGTGTGTGTGTGTGTGTAGGGTGTACTAAACTGTATTGGGTCCTTTACCTATAGCTGTGTTCAAAGTTGTGATAGCAACTTTGAACATCTGGGTTTGAGATATGTCAGAAGTTGGTGTAGGATGGCCCTTATAGGTCCATATGCTAGTCCTCCCCCTCTTCTTGTATGTCCCAGATTTCCATGGATGACGGTCCCAGCCTTTTCTTTCTTCTGCCTTCTGGCTGGAAGTGGCCAATGGCAGGGAGAGCTGGAGATGATGTTGTTACAGGTTGATCTGGGGTTTGGCAAGGGTCTATACACGTCATGTAGCCACCGCTTTCCCATGGCTATATATCTCACCAGGTCCCTTTCGTGCCTAAGAAGACAGTGACTTCCTATGAGTGTCCGTTGGCGCTGTACCACCCTTGGGTGTTCCCCTCACCTCCTCACAGCTCTATGACTTGTTCCTTCAGCTGCCCTGGGAGAATGGTCTTGGCTATGGGTTCCTTGTTGATTCAACTGGAACCTAGAGAACAACCCCCTAAATGAAGAATCTCTCTCTATATATAAGGTCAGTTTCACACATGTTATCCACTGAGCTGACAGATGTTTTTTCAAAGGTGATATTCAAAGTGTGGATAGTGATGTGAAGCAAAGTCACATGCTAAGTCTGATGAGATCTTTCTGAAAGATGGCTTATCTCGAACATGGAAAACCTAAGAAAATATACTTTGTTAGAGCGGGGGAGATAGCTTGGTGGACAAGAGCCCTTGTTCTGCAAACATGAGGACCTGAGTTCAAGTCCCCAGCACCCACACAGAAAGCTGTGCTTAGCTATGCATGCCTGTAACCTTAGCATTGAAAGGCAGAGAGAGGAAGGACTCCAGAGTTCACTGGGCAGCCAAGCATAGCTAAAAATGGCAAGCTTCTGGTCCAGCAAGAGACCCTATCTGAAAGCGATGAGGACAATGGTAGATGCAGACACCTGATGCCATGTTCTAGCCTCTGAGTGTGTGCCCGGGGGCATTCACACACATACACACATGCACACCTACATGCACACTTGTGCGCGCGCACACACACACACGTGCATTGTCTTTGATCCAACAGTTTTAGTCATCTAAAGGAAATAATCAGACAAAGACGTATTTACAAACACATCCAAACAATTATTGCTAGCTATAGCTAAAAACTGGAAGCAGTAGCTATTTGACAACCTGGAATTGAAGAACTCTTGGAAACCCATATGATAACTCGATGCACGTGACTGCTACAGAAAGGTGACCACAGCACAGTGGGAAGAGTCACCTGCAAAGGGGGCTTCTAGTCTGTATTTCTGAAAACCAATAAAAGAGAAAGAATATATGTTGAAGTAACGACTTTGATTATTTCTGGGTGAAAGGATTACAGGTGATAGTCCCCATCGCATTTTCCCTGTATCTTTATAACTTTCTATACTGGCTATTGTAGATAGGATCGTCCTTGACTGAAAATAGTAAAACTCTGAGCTCCGGTGGTAGAACAGCTCAGTGCTGCAGAGCTGACAACTGAGGTGTTCCTGACTTTCCCTTCACGGTCTAAATGTGGCAGCTTCTGCACCCCATTATCAGAACTGTATCGGGTGACTGCGCCTCAGTTATCACAGTGCATTTGATCTTAGTCATCTTTGCACTGTACCGCAGTTATATGTGTGTTTAGTCCCTCTCTAACCAATACTACATATACATTCAAAGAGAGAAGTGGACAGGAGGGACTGCCCAGGGGAGAAAAAAAAGGACGAAAATCCTAAGGCAAACTTAACCTGATTGGCCTGATTTGGGGGCTGTAACCTTATCTAGCTGGAGAGAGGGTGGGAGACAGAGCGTGGGAGACAGAATTGAATCAGCCACCTTTGCAGCGTCTGCCAGGGACAGCTACTGATTTTATAATTAGTGAAATTGAAAAGCCAGTTGTTCCCTTTATTCTTGACTTCTTCGATCCCTTTTCCTTCCCACCACCCTCCACCGACTCAGGCTGCTACCATCAGCAGATTGGCATTCCCAGAGCCAAGGGGGTGAGGGGGAAACCTGAGAGGAGGCTGCAGCCTCCTCCAGGCTGGGAGTGGGGAGATGGGCCGCAAGCCACGGGACCTGGAATCAGCTTGTTTGCTCGGTTGACCTCATCTGGTCTCTCGAGGTTCGGGCTCTGAAAGCCTATCGGTAGAGACTTTTGCAATTTCAATACTATTATTTTCTAGACTCCGCAGAGCTCGCCTGGGTGTTTTTCAGCCAGAAAGCTTTGGTCTCAGTTGGCTTTCCCAAATAAACACTTGCCCCACAAACAATCCGCACAAAAGGCAAGGGCGTCGGTTGCCTGGATTCAAATCGTGACTGCTCAGACCCCTGTTATGTGTCCCTGGACCGTAGCTGTGTTTGTTTCCTCCCTGCAAACTGAGAATCCCGAGACTGAACACTTCCTAGGCTCCTGGTGAAAGACAGGATGATTCAGTGTTTGTCAAGTGCTTAGGCGGCGCTTATCACATACTGAGTGCTACAGAAATATTTGTTTAAAAATATGCGTATAAACGTGAGAGACAAGAAATCGCCATAAGCTGTCTGGGCTGTGTGCATTTGGAGCTACCTCTCACTCCACACAAACCCGCAAGGAAGAACTGAACTTTTCTTTTGTTCCCTGTTGGCGAAGTTCTGTGGTAGGAAGGAAGAGGGTACACCGGAAGCCACAGGCTTCTGTAAGAGCTGGAGCATACGAAGGATGTCTTACAGCAGAGACAGACGCTATCACAGCCCTCGCTAAAGATGGGGAAACTGAAGCCAGGGGAGATGCAGATATTGACCACAATTTGCAAGCCTGTAGATGGTGGAGCTGGGATTCCAGCTGGGAGCGCGTGACTCCTAAACCTGGACAGCCCCTGTATTACGTGTGATGTTTTCCAGACAGATTTCGATAGCTCCTAAGAGGTTCACGTACACATCTAATGACCAGTTTTAAAAGGAGCTATTTCTTTTTATGCAGCTTAGCAAGTCTAGAAGCCCAAGGCCGACTCTGGCCAGCTGAACTGAACAATAATTAACGTCAGGAATATCTTACAGGTCCAAATTCCTCCCTGAGTCGCTGCAAATTTTTTTTTCCGCTCTTCCATCTGTCTGTGCCACCTCAGTGAATGCCACTTTCAGAGAGAAAGAACCCCTGTCTGCTCAGCGTCTTGACGACTGCCTGCAGTCCATCGATCCCATTTGAGCAAACCACGGGCCGTCAGGGAGGCATTCTGGTGCTGTCCCTTTAAGAAAAAAGAAAGAAAGGAATCGCTCAGGCCCGCCCTACAGAACCCTGGGCCTGTGAAGTTCTGGAGTTTGAGGATTTGCGATAGAGCCAAGATAAAAAGAATTAAAAACAAACTGAACTTAAAAAAAAAAACAACAGCAACAACAAAAATATTTTTTTTTGTTCCAAGTTCATAGGCATTTCTATCCCAAGTTACAGTGCCCCAGGGGGGATATGAACCAGGGTCACCCGTGGCCCCTTGTGGGCCTTCTCCCTAGCCCCGCCCCAAGCATGGCAACCCTCAGAGAAGAAGGCGTTTGTCCCCATCAGCTCCCACCTCCTCCCTCCAGCCACTCATCTTTCCCCTTTAAACTGTTGGCTTCGTAATGGTTTTCCTCCTGCTGCCAGGGGGCGAGAGGTGTAAATGCCCGAGGAGCAGCTGCTGGTGAGCTCTCCAGTGCGGATCCTGTGGGTGGGGCCGGCAGTAGGCAGGAGAGACCCAGAGAGATTAGGTGAAACTTTAGCCGCGGCCTTCTGGACATGGTCCAGTGTCTTTCAATGATTCCTTTGTGTGCTTTGGGTGCTGGGCTTGTTTGGCAGGGGACGGGCACCCATTAGACGATTTCACAATGATTTGCCATGTTACAGTTCTAAACATGTCAACTCATCACCCAGGTTAAATTTGTATTTTTACAGTCGTTTTTTAGACTCTCACACCGCCCCCCCCACACACCGCAACACACCCTCCTCTCCCCGGGAGCTTCAGGGAAAAGTACTCTAAGAGAATTAATCAAAATGACTAGGTAATGCTCTAAAAATAATAAATGTCGTTACAGGCTGGATCCCTTTCAAGTTAGAGCTCATTCTGAAAGCCTGAAGATCCACATGTCAAGTTTCATGTATATTACTTTTTTATTAGGAGGAAGTGGCCTATTGTGTAGACATAGGTACATTATGAAGACACATGGATGTTACGACTCGCCCAACACCACCGGGCTGGTTTTCAGCTAAGTTTATTAAGCAATGTGGTTGAGGAGGGGGCAAAGGGCGGACACTGAACTCCTTACCCTCTCTTCTTAAACCAGCCTTGCAAATTAGGATCTGCTACAGACACAGACGGGCTTGGGCTTGGAGCTCTGAACACAAGGGTAGCAGAGATCCCGGTCCAGTTAGTGACACGGTTTGGTTTCCCTCGCCCCACCCACTGGACAGTACTCCAGCTAGGCGAAGGTGTTAGAAAATACAAAAAGACAGATTGTTAGTGCATGCAGACAACAGCAGCAGCAACAATCAAATGAACAAGTAACTTTGTGGGTTTGTTGTTGTTGTCGTCGTCGTTTTGTTCTGTTTTTAGACAGATTCCCCTATTGTAATCACCTGGCTTTGAACTTGAGATCCTCCTGCCTCAACCACTCAAGTGCTGGAACTACAGCTATGTAACTGCTGTTATCGTGGCTTCAAAATATTAACTCCAAAAGAATGTGTGTGCGTGCTTGCGTGTGTGCGCATGCTTGCGTGTGTGTGCATGCTTGCGTGCATGCATGCTTTGTGTATATGTGTACTTGCAGGTGTGTGCGTGTGTTCTCATTCTAGAGTGTGTGGAGACCACAGGCTGATATCAGGGGCCTTCCTTAACTGCTTTCTAACTTAGTTTTTGAGACAAGATCTCACGCTGAAACTGAAACTCACTGATTTGGCTAGTCTGGCAGGCCAACAAGCCCCAGGACCCACCCATCTCTCTCTCTCTCTCTCTCTCTCTCTCTCTCTCTCTCTCTCTCTCTCTCTCTCTGTGTGTGTGTGTGTGTGTGTGTGTGTGTGTGTGTGCGCACGCGCACGCACACACGCGTGCACCAGGATTGCAGTTGTGTGCTGCCATCTGCATGGGTGCTGGGAATCTGAACTAAATTCTCAAGCTTGCACAGCAAGGAATTTTACCTACACAACCATCTCTCCCACCTCCCCCCCCCCCATCCCAAGAATGTGTTTTTTATAAATGGGGGGGCAGGGTAGCTTAAGGTACTCAAGGCCTTTAAGCATGGCTGGAACAAGGTCAGTAAGACTTAAGGTGAGGCTGAGAGGGGAAATCTGTGTCAGAGGAGAAAGGAAGTGGTGGTGATGAGATGGATCCCTTTCCTTCTTTAACTGATAAAGTCCCTGTTTTTCCGTGGGCCCTTCCAGCCAGTAGATGCCCCCCCCCCCAAGTATCCATGAGCAAGGGCCCTAAGCATCCTCAGTCCAAAGATCATTTGTCTGTGTCAGGCCGGGCTGCTAGGTCAGGACGCTTGTGAAGAAGAATAGGAGGGAGGATTCCTGAGGCTTGACTGTGTGTGTTATTTGTGCCCAAGTCGAAGCCTGGGGCTAAGTCACTAGGATATTTCCAACCTAAGAAATGCCATCTGGCCCGAGACTATTCCTTAGATAATTCCAGAGCCTTCATCCTCCAAAGAAAGGCTGATTGCCATGCTACAAGTCCCAGCCTTCCTTAGCCAGCCTCCATAAATCATGGCTGGCAGGAAAGACTGGAGGGTCATGGGTAATTGAATTCCAACCAACCTTCACACCTAATTCAAGCCAACCCTTCGACTGGACTCTTTGCTGGATTAATCTGCTGTCAGAGCCGGTAAATAACTATTGTTTTTAAATTCGAAGAAACCCATTGTTGAGGGCCTACTGTGCATGAGCTTCTTGAGAGGTGCGGTCATCATCCCAGCTCATTCACTCCCCCCTCCATCCCTCATTCGTTCATGCTGTCCACACTCCTACCAGAACCCAGACTTGAGAAGTTATCCGGCAGTGGGAAGGAAAATAAAGGTCATCTTGGGGTCAGTCCTGGAGAAAACTTGTTCTCCGGACTCCCTAAGCTCCTGCTGGAGAGATAGGTCATTTACCATGGGGACACCGAAGCTGATTCTGTGCAAGAAAATGGATAAGGATGTTTCAAAAACGTCAGTCCCCAGCCCCTGAAGACTCTTATTCAAGTTCTTCGCCACCATATTTGATGTGGGATGTCAGGTCTGGGGGTTGAAGGGTTCTCACCTGTGATGTGCTTGGGGGTGGGGGTGGAGAGGAGTTGTCCTCACCAACACTGCTTGGGAAGAGACCAGGGAGCTCTAGGTCCCTCACGCCTGTGACATTACTGCTAATGGCTGTCACTCTCTGTTGGGACTCAGCAGCCCCATCCCTCGTGATAAGCCTGCCTGGACACTAAGCCTGAGGCAGACAATGCTTGTTCAAGAGTCCCTTCAGTGGAACTGTCTCTGGACTTCACTCCTTTGGTAAGCTCTGTGTGACTCTCCGGTCTACTGAATGTACGCATGGCCTGGAGTCCATTACCAGAACACAACTGTGGCAGCCGGCATTTTAGAAAAACTATAGCCCCTACTTCCTCCATCAGGGGGCCGCGTCACACTCCGCCGCTGGTTCTCATTCTCAGACAGTTGCATCCCAGCTCGTGGGTGACTGTGTTCTGGCCCTCCAACTTGTAATAAATCGAGCACTGGGTTGCTACAGATAATATTCTTGGCAGCAATATGATTTGGAGCAATGAGTCAAGATTGTGCAGAGGTTTGCTCAGGGGAAAAGAATTAATGTGACTGAATAATTTTTACTTTCTTGTTTTAATTCCAGGATGATAGGAGGGCCCTGTGATGTTGCCAGTGGCCTGGGGACCCCTGAGCAGCCCGGAAAGCAGTGTTTAGGTGGAAATGCTAATGGAATTCTCCCTTGCTGCTGGGTAAGAGTCTGCTGTCGAGAGATAATTACCCAGGCAAAGATGAAGCAGCATCATGGGAGCCCAGTGCTAGGCAGAGACCTCTCTGTTTATTTTCCATGTTGCCGCATATTGCTGCATAATCGCCTTCACCATTTAACTTCATTAACATCTTGGCTAACCCAGGGCCACACAATTGTACTTAAAAGAGAGAAATTAAGTAACCCTGAACCTACATGTAATTGTAAACAAAGTTACCGGAGATGTGGGTTAAGAGGTTTGCACTGTTGTCGTGGGTGGCAAATGAGTCTGCCTTTCCCCTATCCTTCCTGCTCCCTGAGAGATGAAAGTCAGACCAACCTTTGCTGACTGTTTACTGTAGGCTGTCCCTGGCATTGCACAACACACATGAACTGTCCTTCTTGGTCTCCATGGAGACTCCATGAGTCGTTAGCAGAGGAAACTCTGTCAGAAAGGTGAAGAAACTTGTCCGAGGTCTGATGGCTTGTGAGCAGCGGAGTAAAAAGGTTCCAAATATGGCAGATTGGTCCCAGCTGTTTCGAGAGAAATCACAGGACCACACTTGTTCCAAGACCTCAAGTCTGGTCTTCTAGACTCTACAGATGAGTTCAGGCATTTTATTTAGCTCTACAGCTGTCACTATCGGAATGGCTGCCAAGTCTCCCGGCCCGTCTTCCCTCCAATTCTGTATTTCTGTTTTATCGAGAAGGTATTTGCATCCAACCCCGTGTGGTCACGACTAGGCTTCTTAAGTTATCCCCACAGGCCTCTGCGTTGGACAGGTTCCTGACCTTTTCTGAACAGTCTGTAAGTAATCACTGTCTCTCACTCTAGGCTCCTTCTCCCCAAACCCGTAAAAGCTACATCAGAAAACCTGAAAGGATGTTTTGGTGCACATCTGTTAGCCTTGACCAAACTCAATAATTGTTAACACTTTTCCACACTTAAAGTCCCAATTTATGAATCCATTTCCCCCTAGACGACTTGAAAGCTTGTTCCAGAGATACCTCAGCCTGCAATGTTTCGGCCTGCATCACACATCTCACAAGAACATGGAACATGTTGCTAAGTGACCACATTACCATCACAGGCCTGAGAAAATTAGCTACCATTCCTTGATTTCGTCTGCCCAGCACCCCTGCCCCTTCCCCACTGTGTGTGTGTGTGTGTGTGTGTGTGTGTGTGTGTGTGTGTGAGAGAGAGAGAGAGAGAGAGAGAGAGAGAGAGAGAGAGAGAGTCTGAGTGTAGGGGCACATGTTGGTCATCAGCTTCCACCTCTTTGAGACAGGGTCTCCTGCTCCTTGATGCATACACGACTAGCTGACCCACAAGACCCAGGGCTAGTCCTGTCTCCATCTCCCATCTTGCCCTAGGGAGCCTGGGATTACAGGTGCGCTACCATGTCCACCCTGGCGTGGGTTCTGGGAATCCGAGCTTCAGAGCTCATGCCTGAGCAGCAAGGACTTTACCCACTGGGCCGTCTCCCCAGGTCTAGCCGTCATTTTGTAACTGTTATTTTTTCTATAGATGCTCTCTCGTTTCGTTTGATTTTTAATATGAGCAAGCTTCACACGTCATATTTGTAAAGCTTTTTAATCATCTTTTACACACTAGAACACACTACCTTCATCCCCCCCCCACCGCCTTTGTTTAGTTTTTGGACAGCTGAGCTGTTTTCTATCCCGAAGGGTCTCCACTGGTTCTGTCTATTCTCAGCCAGCTCTTAGGAAGATGGGGAGGTATGACTCCAGAATTTCTACTCTGGGCAACCTCAGAGGGAGTGAAGTCTGGGAGGAGTGGGAACGATTACTTTCTCATGACCAAAACAGACAAGCCTAGATAGAGATGGTTGATTTATTTGTCAGGGCCTCTGCCCTGGAGCAATCAAAACTGTAGGGGAGGCGGTCCATGCGAACTGTGGATGGTAGGGACGGAACGAACTGTCTGGGTTCCGACTCAGCTTTGCCTCTTCCAAGATGTATGGCCTTGGAGAAGTTACTTAGAAGCTCCACTTCCTGGCTTGATTGTCTGTAAAGTGGTGATGTATCATATGAAATCCAATTCACAGAGCTGTACTATAAAGAAAAAAAAGCAGAGAGAATGCCGCCCGGAACGGTGCTGTCTACATGCGGCGGCCATCATGGCCGTCATCACTGTTCCTCTGTTGATGTTCATCTTCTGCTTGCTAGCCACTTCCTCCTCGTGTCACTTCCTGGTACTGAGAGGGGCATCTGACCTTCCCAACTGCTTTGTTGCCTTCAGTTTACTCCCCAGGCCCAGGGAACTTCTGGTAAGTTGTTTCAAGACCACATCCCCTTCCTCCTCCAAGTCCCCCCACCGCTGTAGTTTTCCACTCAAAATCAATTTCTTCTTTCCCCAAATCCATCCAATTCTATTTTCTTCTGTTAGGTTGGATGCCCAGGTTCACTTTCTTCTTTTGTCATTTGTTCCTGGATATAAGACCAAGTAAACCCGTTGTTTGTGGTATAGGAACACTGGACTGTTTAAGTGATTCTTAATACTTCTCGGTTTCCCGTCTGTCCATTCAGCCCTCTGTAGCCCGTCAGCAACACACTTTTTACACTCCAGAGAAGCTGAATCTGGGGCTGTAAACAGTGGTGAGTAAACAGGGTCCTGCTTTAGGACAAGAACCAGCCAATCTCTCAGAGTGAGTCTGAGCCAAGGTCTTGAAATTCCCTGCACCCTAACCACATGTGGGAATTCTGGGAGAGCATCTGGAGAGGATGGGTGTGGTCTGCGTTGCCCTGTGGTGCTGACCACTAGAGGACCCCTGCAGTAGCTAGGCTCAGTCCCTGTTCTCCTCTACAGTTTTGAAACACTTCTAGAATCATTTCCATGAAACTACAAGTGTTTTATTCAAATAAGTGCCACAGGCTGGCAAGATGGTTTGCTAGGTGAAGGCATTTGCTGCTCAACCTCGCAACCTGAGTTCCCTCCCTGAAGCCATGGAGAAGCAGAAGGAACCAACAATATAACATTGTCCTCTGACCTCCACACGTGTGTCATGGCATAGGCGACCCCTCCCACACTTCATGCACATGCAGTAGCAATAGCAGCAGACACAGGTCACACACACACACACACACACACACACATCTAAATAAAGATGGTATGATATTGAAGGTGAGGCTCAGTGAGAAGTAGGTCACCAGGATAGGTCCTTGGGGACTATGCTGTGCCCTGGTCCATCCCCTTTCTCTTTGCTTCTGAGTCATACTTAGGGTCTAAGTATGTTCCGGCTTATTCCTTTCCCTTTGCTTCTGAGCCACCACAGTATAGACGACTCTGTTCCACCATGCCCTCAGAAATTTCTGAAACTATCAGCCAGAAAGAGCTCTTTCCTCCTTTGGGTTGTTTACTCAGGTATGTTGGCATGGTGGTGAGAAAAGTAGCTTACCCAGGGAGCTGCCAGGTGCTGGTGCGATGGCCGCTGCTGTTACTGTAGGTAAGGAGCCGTCCTGAATCCCCAGGGTCTTATATCGTCTGTCTTGGGCATCAACTTGGCTCCTCGGGAGCCTCAGCTGGGGTAAGCTACCTCATGTTATTTAGGGGAAATGAATGGCCTTTGGCCATATGATTCCAGTGCATGGAATAGGAACTGGCTGGAGGCTGGAGGAGGGTTTGGATGTGAACATTCTCAGATTTCTTCACTGAGCACGTCCCTGTCATCCTCACTGTGTTAGTTGCACCTGCAGCACTGCTAGAAAAGACCTCACAGGAGCAGTCAAAGGGAGGAAGTATTTCTTTTAGCTCATGGTTTCAGAGCAGCTCAGATTGGGCAGTGGGAGCGATGCGGCAGCTGTTCACATCATAGTGGACAGGAAGCAGAGAGTGACCAGAGCCAGGGGCCAGAAACAGGGGCCAGGAACCACCCTCAAAAGTCCATCTCTACTGCTTCTACCGGCTACCCCAGATTCCCCAAATAGTGCCACTAGCTGGAGACTATGAGCCTCCGTGGGCACCCACCCTTCTCTCCGACACTGTCTACACCTATCACTCCAGTAGGAACCCAAAAGAAGAAGAAGAAAGGCAAATAAACAGCACATTTCATTTTCCAAACGAATACTTAAAATAGCCAACAAATACTATTTTGTATTTTTTTTTCAAAGAAAAGTTGACGGCTGCGATCTGTATTTTTAGGGCTTGTGGTTGTATTTTCCCAGTCTTCTACTCCTCGGCCACCTAGACAAAAAAAGTTGTGTATGTCACTAGTTGTTGTGGGGTATTTGTAAACTATGTGAAGATCTATTGCTGTGATTGGTGTAATAAAAAGTGGTACGGCCAATAGCCATATAGAAAGAGGTTAGGCAGGGCTTCCAGGCAGAGAGAAAGAAACTAGGAAGAGGAATCTAGGCTCAAGATTTCACCAGCAGATTCGGATTAAGTCAGATGTTACTTAGAAGAGGTAACCGAGCCACATGGCAGAACATAGAGAAAAAAAAGTATGGGTTAGTTAAGTTAGAAGAGCCAGTTGGGGAAAAGCCTAAGCTAAGGCCAAGCTTTCATAATTAATAATAAGTCTTCAGGTCATTGTTTGTGGGCCAGCGGTCCAGAGATAGTCAAACAAAACAGCTTGCTGCACTGGCATCCAGCACAGAGGCATGGCTGGGTGACACAGGTTGGACCTGCTGTATAGCATTTGGGGACTGCTAAGAACATATTGTTGTGGTAAAAATACATCTTTTGAAAGTAGCATGGTTGTTGACATATGAGTCAGTGGAACGAGCTTGGGCAGAAAAGGGGGTGTCAGCTGGAACCCCGCTCTTGTAGCAAACTCTCAGAGGGACTGAAGTGGGAGGAGGCAGAGCTGATATGCCAAGATGGCTTTCTCCATGTCAGCCAGAAATTCATACAGATCTCTGGACCATTCCCATCACCCTGCCTACCTGGAGATCAGAAGTTAGAAGCAGTCAACACCATTTAAAAATGACAAGACAACAACAATAAGCCCACATTCTGAACTTACTACATTTCCAAAGTTACAAGCAAACGTTCTAGAAACACAGAAGATACTGCCAGAAAATGAACATTCAAAATGGAAGACAGGGGATTGTGACTCTGATACCAACACTTAGTCACGTATCAGTTTTATTGATGTTTAACCACTGTGTACTTAAATTTCAGACACACATGTAAACACGCATATATGGATATGGGGACATTAAATACTTTCTTGTATGTTATCTTTTTACTCTTGCATACACAATCCAGTGACCAAAAATTATAAATTCACAGACAGCCTAGTTTTAAATGGCAACCTGGCTTTCGCTGTTTGGATGATTCTACATTTATTTAACCTCCTGGATCTTTGATCAATCTGTTCTCTGATTTCTTGTTCTTAGGAACACTGCTGCAACACACACCCTGGCTTTACATTTTGGGACACTTATCTAGCTATATTCTTGAATAGGCTCCTAGAAAAGGAATTTGTAGTTCCAATAGTATGCATACATTTAGTGCCGACATCCTGTTACAAGCATACCCCCCCCCAATGTCTTAATCTACAGGATTATCACAGTCACGTAGGATTTTTGAGCCAAGTTTCAGGCTGTGCTTCATTCTGAGGACAGGCTTGAGAACCATCTGCTGCTAAGACTCTCGAGATGACTCCATTTGTGGGCAGAAGGAAAAACCACTGTTGCCCACGTGTGGCTCTTCTCTGATGGTGTGGCCTGGCCGCTCTCTCCGTAGGGAAAGAGTGTTCTTGAGTTTGTGCCATAATATGCCCAGATGTTGAAAACATCCAATAGTTTTCACACTCTCAGAGAGGTAAACCCAGTGCAAGAAAAGGTCAGAACAACAAGTGGGCTGAGGTAAGTATATTTGGTTTCAGTGAGATTGAACAGATCATTGCAAGGCTGTGTCGCTAGGCGTCCCGTTACAGCTTGGCCAGGTCCTCTGGGCCCCGCAATGAACTTATCACTGAGTCTCTTCTGCACTTGGTGACAGAGAGGTGTGCTTCCAAACTCCATGTGCTGTCATCTTCTGTTTTATTTCAGTGTAGCGTGGTAGAGTTCTCAAAGCGATCAGAGAAACAAAGCCTCTAGACTGTGTCTTGCATAATGTCATAGCGGAGTGAAATTCCAGATGTTTCCCATGTTCTAAAACAAGTCACAGGGCCCCACTACACGCAAGGGGAGGGAATTACGCAAGGGTGGGGCATTCCAGGGGACAAGGATCGTCGGGTACCTTAACATCTGGTTTATCATAATAAGCAACTAGAAGCCACTCCCCTTAAAGTGTTTGGGGTTTTTTTTCCAAGTCTGAATAACCAGGAAAGCCAAAAACTCAGGAAAATGTAAAATCTGAAATTCATTGACTGAAAAGTAGTCATCCCGTGTCTCTTTTCTCTAGTGGGGGTGAATAACACACCATTGTAGAAACATGTTTGGCTGGAGGTGATTGTGGCGTCTTCCGAGGTGCCCTCCCAAGCATGTGGTTTACGTTTTCTTGGGACTCGGTTCCACCTCCCCAATGACTAAGTCATTTCCTCCCAACTCTGTCTCGTGGAATGAGGTGGCATATCCAAACCCATGTCATAACGACCGCACTGGAGACATTTTTCCATGTGAAATTCTATGAGCTATTCTTATGCTTTAATTACTATGTCTCCCCAAGACCAAGCCTTGAGTCGCCACAGCTCCTTAAAAATTTCAAACATCCAAATGGCAGCAGGCGGTAAAAACTGTTCTTTAAGATCTCCTGGATGGAATGGGCAATGGGGCTCAGTTTGTAGACTGTTAGCCTAGTACACATGAAGCTATGGGTTCCTCCCCGGGACTGTATAAAAGCTGGCGCTGTGCACACACACAGAATCCTTGGTGCTCAAAAGGTGGAAGCAACAGGATCAGGACTTCAAGGCTATCCTCCCTGGTTATGCAGAAATATAGAAACTAGCCTGGGATACAAGACACTTTGTCTCAAAAAATATAACATGATAACATGGCCCATTGCCTCCAAGCCTGACAACCTGAGTTCAGTCCCTAGAACAGAAGGGAAAACGGACTCCTGCAAGTCGTCCTGTGACCTCTACTCATGCATGGGGACACATCCTTTATGTCCAAGTAAGTAACTGAAATAAAGATATTAGCCAGGTGGTGGTGGTGGCACATTCATTTAATCCAGCACTCAGGAGGCAGAGGCAGGCAGATCTCTATGAGTTTGAGGCTAGCCTGGTCTACAGAACGAGTTCCAGGACAGCCAGGCTGTTATGCAAAGAAATCCTGTCTCAAAAAACAAAAACAAAGCAACAAAAATTATTGTGTGAGTTGCGTTGTCAAAAGGGATCCCTGTAGGAGTTCCCTGTTGATATCCGCAACATCTTGTTTAAGCTGAAAGTGTTTGTGTTCTTTCCTCTATTGCCTCTTTGTAAATAGCTAGACTCCAACATTTCCTCAGGAAATCCTTAAGACTCCATCAGACCCGTCGAGGGGAGAAGAAACTTGAAAGGAACAAGTTTCTTCACACATTTTTCTTTGCAAGAAAATCTCTTAAATGACCTACAGTTAGAACCAAACAAACCGTGAACGTTGTGGAGGGCGGTGAATGGCAGGTGGGAGCTATCGCCACTCAGTGAATACTGTAGTCCCTGTAAGGCATGGGTTCTATGCTACTGATTAAATAGCTAAACCATTCCCTTTCACGGGAAAAGCAGTAGGGTTTTTTTGTTTGTTGTTGTTTTGTGTATGTGTGTGTGTGCACAGATGTGTGCGTGCGTGCACATACGTGAAGATGAGGGCGAATCAATGTATTTCTCCATAGTGTTTGATCCTCTCCTGGACTCTCTACCCAGCACGGGGAGTCTCTAAAGAAAAGAAGCCCGACATCAGCCTGAAAAGAATTGACTCTCCAGGTAGGTAGAGCAGGTGGCTAGGTTGGAAGTGGCCCGTGGGACAGTTTGGGGTCGTGTGTCTTTCTTAGTCTAGAGAGATGCAAAGAGTGCTGAAGCAGGAAAGACTAGGAGCTTAGATGACTACATTTCTTGGGCCAGGAATTGGGCAGAGGAACTAGGAACAAGGGGGGACGGGGGCGTGTTGAGCCCGGAGTGTTCAAAGACCTTCCTAGTGAAGCCCCATGTGCGTCTCCACTCCCACCAGTGGGACTGGGGGGTTAACCAGGGCTCCACACACGCTAGGTGAGCACTGCCCCACAGGTTTATCTACGGAGTCCTTCCTCTTGCTTCATGCCAAACTTGTGGGATGTTAGCATTCCTTGGTTTGAGTTTTGTTACACGTGTGCTCACGTCTTATCATTAGGGCATTCATTATATGCCTCTTAACTAATGAAATGTGCAAAACCCTTGTCTTCTTTTCTGTGGCTATGACAAAATATCCAAGACTAGGTCATTTTTAAAGGAAAGAAAAATATTTGTGGTGGCTGGGAAGTGGAAAGGCGTGAAGGCCCCTCTGGCAAGGGCCTCCTGGCACGGTAGGAGGTGAAATGACAAAACACAGGGGCAGCCTCAGTTTACAACAGCCTGCTGCCATGGTAACTAACCCTGTTTCATGAGAATGTGGATTGACCGGCTATGTTCAAGCATGCATTCCCCTTCACGACCCAGTCCTCACTAAGGACCCAGCATCCCAGCACCACCACACCTTCGATCAAAGGCCAGCATCAGCTTCAGAGGAGGCAAACCGTCCTCAGATTAAGGTCGTCATCTGAGGTTCCCCGTGAGTGTGAATGGGATGGACGGTTTTAACCTTGTACAGGCAGGACATGGGGACGTACACACGTATGCAGTGAAATCAACCAACTGGGGAAATGTCATCTCTGTGCTCTGATGGGCTGGAGGCGTGGAAGCAAGGCCAGGGGTGTTACACTTGGGTGGGGAACTCAACGGAAATATTCCACTTTTCTAGATTTTCCAAGCTGGCACACCTTGTCTTAACTAGCAAACTCTGCCCTTCCTCCTGCTGACCTTGGTCTCTGAGTGATCCCTTTCCTTCAAGGAACAGTGTTCTTACACACTAGCAAGGACAAGGGAGACTTAAATGGCTGTACACTTGTGTCCCATTGCCTGCTGGCAAGGTTCTTGTTTGGAGACTAGAACTCTAACCTCATAGGCGTCCAGCATTGAACAGATAGCATGACCCTGAAATGCACTGGGCGGGGCTGGCCAGGAGCAGTGGTGGGAACGGGAAAACCAGGGCCCCTTAGCTTCTTTGACATAGGAATGAAAGAAGAAACATAGGGCAAGGTGACCTTCGATCACTGGTCCAGTACTTCATAGACCCCTATTTCCTTTAGCTGAGAAGTTATAAAAAATTGCCGTCATCGTGTATCAGAAGATGCCATGAGCCACGTTTGTTTTGTTTTGCAAACTGTCTCACTATTGTATCCCTGGCTGGCCTAAAACTTATTTGTTATGTAGACCAGGCTGGCCTTGAACTCACTATGTAGATCTGCTGGCCTCTGCCTCCTGAGTGCTGGGACTAAAGGCATATGACACCACATGACACCATACCTAGCTAGGCCATGTTTGGACTACTCAAGGATCTGCATGACTTCGAACAGGAGCAGTCTCAGGCTTACTCACGTCAGGCGCAAGTGTACAAATAAAATGGTAACAGCAGAACTTCCTATAACTGACCCAGCGTCTTTTACTGTCCCCTGACGCCCACACTGGTGACTAACAGAGGTGCCAATGGACTGAAGTTTGGTCCAGCTGGTGTATTTGGGTTATTCCAGTAAGTTCTTTCTTTGTGGGTGAGTCAGTTTTTCAGTTTTTCCAGGCGACAGTAGTCTTTCCTGTTACTCTCCAAGATGGGGTCTAGCTATGGGAGAGGCTCAAGAACGTTGGGTCACTAGGAGAGAGAGAGAGCTCCCTCGAGCTGTCCTGACCCATAGCTATGACCCTTCAGGCATTTGCAGAGTAGCTGGACTGGTAGGTCAGACTCTATGGAGGAAGCTCACTGCTGAGGTATCTCTCTGGACCACTGTGGTCTGTCCTCTCCTGACCTGGAAAGAGCTAACTGTTCTCCTTGATGACTAAAGCCCATCTTGAGTCCTTGCTGGTACTCTGAACTTTCTGGAACCTAGTAGACCTCTTCCCTGGCTCAACTGTCAAGGTACTTATAATGTACACTGTATGGCCATATTTTTCCACTTAAGCCCAGGGATTAGTTACCGGAAGTCTCTCAAGCTGCTGGCCTGGGACTTTATTGTTCCATTCTGGATTTCTTTGCCCACCCTATTTATTCTCAGTTATTTTCTCTTGGTCAGAACATAAAGCTGAGGATGACAAAGGCAATACCAATGGCACCTGTTTCTTAACAGGTCAACTTACACTTTTCAACATCAAGAGCAATA
Source organism: Microtus pennsylvanicus (assembly GCF_037038515.1). NCBI lineage: Eukaryota > Metazoa > Chordata > Mammalia > Rodentia > Cricetidae > Microtus > Microtus pennsylvanicus. Next base: position 36,503,544 of record NC_134590.1, read on the forward strand.
CACATTCAGTAGAAACCCTATCACCAGTTTTGAATTTTGTTCTTGTGTTGAGGTAGCAGTGTGTTCTATGATACCCTAGTGAAGAAGGGCCAAGGGTGGTGTCAGTCTTCCACATCCCAGCTGCCAAGCAACATAAGGTGCTGGTCCACTGATGCGAAGTTAGGTGTTTAATGGCCTCGGTATGATGGATGTATTTTTGAAAATATTTTTTACATCTGGTATTCAACTTATGGAGGGGTCACTGGAATGTCATCCCACTCTAAGTCCAGGAGCACCTGCATTGCTACACTGCCCAGCACACTCAACTCTCTGTGTAAGGAAATGTGACTGACCCTCAAACAGAAACAGAGGTTTATTGATAAAACTCTTGAGAGATCATCTCTTTGCTGCCATTTCAGAGACTATGTGGTCTGTGATATTGCAGATGGGGTGTGTGGATAGGCATGGTAGAGGAAAGTCAGGTCACATGAGAAACATTGCATCCTAGAGCAGTCCTACCCAGCAGAGCTGTCCACAGAATGTGCATCCTCTGTATTGGCTCTGTCTACCATGGCAGCCATGGCCATCCTCCATATGGGCTCTGTCCACCTTGGCAGCCATGGGCATCCACCCTATGAGCCCTGACGACCATGGCAGCCATGGGCATCCTCCACATGGGCTCTGTCTACCATGACAGTCATGGACATCCTCCACATGGACTCTGTCCACCATGGAAGTCATGGGCATCCACCCTATGGGCCCTGTCGACCATGGCAACCATGGGCATCCTCCACATGGGCCCTGTCCACCATGACATTGCAGGTTTTAGCCTATGCCTCCCACAGATTCTAATAGCAATATGATCCAGTTCAGAGTTTGAGTGACAGGTTAAGACTCGGAAACATTAAACAAACCAGCCTAAAAGTAGAGATAAAGTTCAAGCCATTGTCTGTCCCTCCAGACCTTGTTTCTTTGTACCATACTGGATTATTACAGAGTGGGAAAAAAATGCATTTTCAGCAGAAGCAAGCTATCCAAAAGCCAGGATAGAGCCTGCCAGATGTATTTGTCTTATTTATTTTTTCCACCTTTTTCTTTTATATGTGTATATGTTGATGTGTATGTATATGTTTGTGTGTGCATGTGTACATCGGTGTGAACATGCTAGGGGTCAACATCTGGCTCCTTCCCCTATTGCTTTCCACCTTATTTTTTTGAGACAGGTTCTCACAGAACCTGTAACATCACAATTTGTCAAGACCAGCTGGCTGGAAACCCCAAACATTCTTCTGTTCCTGCTTCCCTGTTTCAGGGATTGCAGATCCATGCTGTTGGCTGAGCTTTTTACATGGTGTTGGGGATTGAACTCAGGTCTGAGTAAACACTTCCCAGTCTAGGCCTGCCAGTCATAAAATTTTGAGACACATCAGCTCATCTGATTTAGTTAGAATTTGGGGCAATGAAGTTTATCTAGTGATGCTGTTTGTGACGGTGAGGGCACGGGGTGGCAGGGCCAGGGCACCAAGCAGTGTGTGAAGATATTACTTGTTGTATCAGTTACTTTTCTTGTTGCAGAGAGAAAACACCTGTAAGAGTCACTTAAGGAAGGAAGGGGCTGTTCTGTGGCTCACGGTGCGTGCATAGCCCATCACGGTGGGGAAAGCGTGGCTGCAGGAGCTTGAAGGAGCTGCTCACGGTTCATCTGTAGCCAGGAAGCAGAAAGTGATGAATGGGTACTCAGTCCACTGTTTTCTTTTGTTATTTGGTCTGAATCTTCCTCCCATGGCGGGCACCACCCACGTTTCACGAGGGTCTTCCGCAGTCTGTCTCCTCGGCCGCGATCCTGTCAAGTTGACAACCGATGTTAACCATGACATGTGCTGGTGAGAGGGACCTGTAACTGCCCTCATTTAAGCTCCCTTGGAGGGTCTACAAGGCAGCCAGCGTATTGGCTGAGAAGTAAGTTCTCTCAGTAAACATGTATTTCAATGATGCTTGGAACACAGGAGAGAGGCGGGGCCTTCCCTATAGCTGCGCAGTGGACAAGCGAGTGCCAACCAAAGCAAGCAGCAGCTGTAGCCCGCGTTCCACTTCCTGGTCACCAGTCTCAAGCAGAAGTGGGACTAGCAGCAGGACCTCCAGCTGGCAGCTGTCTTGATTGATCTTGAAACCAAAAGATCAGGTGCCCACTCCCCCCCACCCGCCCTGCCCCGCATCTCCTCTTCCAGGTAGTAAACACTTAGTAAGCGCTTGGTTTCTTGGATTTGTCTTTCTGGTGGGAACACTTGGGATGTTTTTCCTTTTCCTGTGCTGAGTGTGAGACAGAGGCACCAGTGAGAAGCCAGTCAGGGCTTGTTCTGCTTTTTAGACAAACACATGGAATAATTGGGGAAAAAAATGTTTTTCTCCCAGAGAGCAATGCGGTAATGAACACAAAACAAACTGAATCCCTGGATGCAGAGATCAGTCCCCAGGGAGTGTTACTGCTTCCTAAAGCAGGTGAGCTTGAAGCCTTGTCTTGATGTATAGGTTGGAATGCCTACCCATTTCAACCAAAATGCATGGCCCCAGTGCACTGATACCCTGAACAACACCCTAATGTCACAGAGACACACATGAAATCGCATCAGAATCTTATTATTTCCTACTGTATTGATCAGATGCTTTTCTAGTGAAGGAGATGCATGGCAGTTTACGACCATAAAGCCCTAGCCAAATGCCAGATGCGTGTTTCTGATGGTTGTGGATTTGGTGGTCTTGCCTTAACTGTTATAGCCTAATGCCCAGAGCCTCAAAGTCAGAGGCATAAAAAGCAGTGTAAGCAAATGAAGAACACATTATAAACTAAAATTCCTACTCCCAAGAAATGCTTTTTAAAAAAAAAAAAAAAGGAAATAAAAGCAGTGGACTTCTGTAAATCAGGTCACTTGAGTTTGTAGCCAACAAAATAAAAAAGACATTGGACTTCTAAAGTGTTGGAATTTTTGAAGACTGTATTTTTCATTTTATAAGAGTTGTACTGTACTTATACTATGATATTAACATGAGACTTCGGGGAGACGGGATGGGTATTTATGGCTCACATTGACGTGTTTGTGCTTCAAGCTGGCAAGGAGTGGGCTGTGCTGGTCAGCTCCACTGTAAACTTGACATGTCCTCCGCTCGCCTGGGAAGAGTCTTCGTCTAGATCAGGTTGGCTTATGGATATGTCCATGGGGTGATTGTCTTGGTCATTGATTAACCTGGGAAAACCCAGCCCACTGAGGGCAGCACTCTTCTCTAGGCAGGGACCCCTGAATAGTCCAAGAAAGGCAAAAGCTAGCTGAGAACACACAAAAAAGGATGTGTTTATTCTCATTGCTCTTGTCTGGGGCTACGATGTGTCTGCTGTAAGTTCTTACCCTTAACTCCCCACAACGACAGACTATAACCTGCTATCATAGGCCAAACACCCCTCCCCACAAAAAAACTTCTCGAACAAGCTGCCATTTACAGAGGAGAAGGCTCACACTGGATAAGCTACCTGCAAACACAGAATCTGCCACCCAGAAGATGCAATGAAGCCATCGGTTAAAGGAAGAAAAGGTTAGGGCGACATGGAGGCACCCCCACTTGAACGAGATTTACTATGATGCCTACCTTCTACTTCATGAGTCTCTGTCTCTGTTCCAGGCAACATCTGCTCCCCCTTTATGGTTGTGGGTACAGTGTGTCCTAGTAAATCCTGCGTAAAAGATGCGTTCATGTGCTCCATCCTTTTAACAATCGGCCTAATTAGGGTGCTGTCCTTTCAAGCAAAGCATTTACACAGTTACTTTATTGCACTTGAATTTAACATTAGCTTCAACAGACTTAATATAATTTTATGGTTTTTTAAAAAAAAAATGCTATACAATGAAGGGAATTTATTTGATCATCATTATGGAGTTATTCCCAGGGATACGTAACAGTCATTGGTAGAGAAGCCTAGGAAATGCTATTCAATAGGTCAGACCTTACATATGTGGTTGATGGTTGGTTGTGGTTTCGCTGGTCTTCTCTTTATTATTGCAGCCTGATGCTGAGAGCCTCAATTTCCTTATCTGCAAAATGAGGCCAGGATCTTCCTTGCCTCAAAGCAATTGTGAACATCAAATAAAATGCCCTTCATGAAGGGGCTTTACCAAGCATCTAGATCTGTGTGTTTCTGGGGCTTTGCCTTCCTGGAGAAGCCTCACCCCTTATACCCATTTGCTATTGTTGCTGGAATGTGAAATTTAGACATAGTGGGATCAACTCAGCTTTCGGGGGTGCATGGATGATAAAAAACACATGGTTCATATGGCTTTGCCAAGAAGTGGGGGCCTATGCAGAGATGAGTGCCCAGGCAGTGGGGAATGAGGAAGAGGGACATGAACAACGGAGGGTAGAGATAGGGTTACTCAGACCTGTGCTATGGACAGTCCTATCTGGGCCTCCGCTTCATTAGACCAACTTGTTCTCCAGACCTCTGCTCATTCAGTCTCATCAACATCATGTTACTTGCATGAGGGTTCAAACAAACAACTCTTGCCTTTCGGTACACCAGTGCTCGGGAATATCACCTGTGATCTGTGATCCGAAGTGCTAGAATTCCCTCGATATGGACGTAGCCCTTTGAACACGGGTGAAATGGACCTTGGCTGACACCAGGTTTCCCTTGTTCACGCATGGCACAGTTAGATCTGCTCTCACCTGGGTTGTTTCTAAATCTGAAAGACAACGAAAGATTAATGAAGTGGGTGGCAGTATCTTCTGAATAATGCCGTATTATTCCAATAGAGATCTGTGATCAGTCTTCATCACTGTCTCATGGTATCCTAAGCTCGTTAGTCACAGGCAAAGGAGGTGGCTCAATGGGGAAAGGCACTTACTATAGCAACCCTGGATTTGGATCCCTGGAATGTCCTCAAAAGCTTTTCTAGGGTTCCATGTACCTGTAACCCCAGTGTTCCTATAGCTACCTGGGAGAAGGAGACAGGAGAATTGCCTGGAAGCGTATAGCCTGGAGTATGACGAACAGCAAGAAAGATCCTTCCTCAAGCAAGGCAGAAGGTGAGAGCCAATTTCCAAAAGTTGTCCTCTCGGATGGATTGGCTGGTAAAGGTGTTTGCCGCCTAGCCTGGCAACCTGAATTCAATCCCTACACCCATATGGTAGAGGAAGAAACCAGGCTAACAAAATATGTCTCCTGACTCCACCTGTTCCCTACGTGTGCCCACATCCATGTACTCACAGACAAACATACAGACGCAACGTACGTCATAGAACAAGAGAGCTGTGTTCTGATTTCCCACTTGTGGTGAAGCAGGGGCATCCCCACACCCACACACCATACACATATACACTAAAAAATAATAATATTTAGGATCATGGAGAGGGTGTGGTAGGCTACCTACATAACATGTATGAGACCCTGGGTCTCATCTCATGCACAAAAAAAAAACCACAATAAATCCATGTGTCAAGCCCGGCTATTTTGCTTACTTCTCACAGATATGTCCAAGTTTCGCTGCATTTTAAAGCATGTAGACTTGAGGTGCCAGCTTTCAGTCAAAAAGAGTCATAGAATATAGGTTTGAACCAGATCTTAACATATAGTGCCTGGGTTAAGTTTGAATGAACTTTACTCCATCAGCTGGGACCTCAGTTTGCCCAGGTCTTAAAATGGAGATAACATCTACTTCACAAGGCAAACATCAAAGATTAAAGTTAGTGTGTGATGAGAACGCTTTAGGAAGGTTAATGGCAGGGCCTTCCTTACTCTACTGACCTCATCTTATAGAAACGGATACATGCCCTTAGTTATTGGCATCTCATTGACAATAGAACACCTTGACTGCACTCTTAGCTCAAATACCGACTGACAAACGTCTTTGCTGTAGGTCATGGGGGGTTGGGAGACATGCTTTGGTTTTTGGCTTTCATTCCCTCCTCGCTAATATTAGCATTTAATTTAATAGTGGCTCTGCCCTTCTTGACTGCCCTCTCAACTGAAGATCAAAACAGAGCCATGGGCTGCTTTTCACTCCATCCAACTGCAGTCTGGATAGTGGAGCTTCGATCTACCCTAATGTGAGCCCGGGAATCCCCGCCACAGGAAGGGTGAAGTGAATTAGAGTGTGCAGAGACTGGAGTGGCACGTGGAGATCAGCTGCGTTTCCACCTCAATCCTCCGCCTGCAAGGCCGCTGGCCGAATAAGCCTGCACTCCATACGGAGGCATTTCCTTTAACACAGCTCAGGGCGAGGAAATGTTTAACTCAAAAGAAAACAGCGTGGATACCTATATTGTATGGGATGGTATTTGCTTGCAGGAGACAACACCCTTCTTCCTCACTCCTGTTCTCATTGAGAACTAGTTGAGAGATAAAAGAATAGATGGAGGGAGGCAGGTAGAGAAGCTTTATTAGTGATGACGGTAGTATTAAGAGCATGGCTTCTGGGCACACTAGATATGCTGTGCTCTCTGACTTGGGCAGCTGAGGACAAGGGATTTCTTGAGTTCAGAAGTTCAAAACCAGCAGAGGTAACATAATGAGACTTCCCTCTCATCTCAAAAGGAGGAGAAGGAAGAGGGAGAAGGGGCTGAAGGAGGGAGATGAAGAGGCAGCTGACAGCTGGGAGTGTCTTCTGAAGAGCGTTTAACTCTTGTTCCTTACACGCCCAAGCATGTAGAAGAGACACAATCAGTCAGGACTCTTCTGCTGACTTCTCGCGTGTTAAAGATATACGGGACCTCTGTTCTCGGCAGATGAACAGATTCCCAAGAAAGGTGGAGAGAAGAACTCAGGGATGCCTGCCCAGGTCCTCCTTTGAAACTCACCCTGAGGAGGAATCAAGGAGAGAAGGCTGAAACAAGAACAACAAAAACAATGCCATGTTTGCGAAAGTCCCCCCTCATAGAAGGGACCATCTGCTCCGGTGAAGAAGACTCCTCAGTCAGAGAGAACCTCTCTTTCATCTTGAGGGGGAATTTTGGCTGGATAGTTCGCTCTGGAAGCCCACAGCGTGTAACATTTGTGCTTCTTAAGGCTGACAAGTGGGATAGAACATCCATATTTTAAGAGTTCTCGTGTATTGCAAAATATTTGGCTGCCGCATGCTTCCTCTCCCATCTTACTAAGCGTCGTCCTCGGGGCTATCTACAGGCTCATTATAAATCCATCCATCAACTCCAGCCTCACAAGACAGCCGTGGAAGAGCAGTTGGAAATGGAAGGATTGAGCAACGGCTGGTCTCCAGATCAGAGGCAAGGCTGCTAAACACAGCAAGATGGCTTCCCCCACCCGCCCCCCAGCCGGGATTATTTCTCAGTGTTCCTGGTTCTGCTGGCAGGAATCCTACTGAATTCAGGAAAACCATATGAAATCCATCCCGGGTGTTGCCAAAATAAATTGTTAATCATATCAGACGTGACGCTGAGGAGTATTCATCGCCGTCAGTTTTCTGCTTTGTAACGGCTCCGCTTTGCTTTGCTCGGGATGCGTTGAGAGGCGTAGGAGCCCATACTGTACGTCTACCAAGGGAGAGCGCCAGGGCTTGGCGACCAGGCGGGGTTCATGGGGTTGGGGTAAGGGCATCCCAATACTAACAAAAGATGTTTCTGTAGTCCAATTTTAAATATCCCTCTGGAGATATTAACTGTCTGAACTCCTTTAGTGTTTGGGAGCGTGAGACCCTCACGGAGATTGGGATGGAACCATGTATAGAGGATGCGGAGGTTTGTACCTTCCTGCGTCAATACAGTTTCTTCAGCTGCACAAATTACATGCGATGGATGCAATTGCTTCTGGTACTTGGTCCAGTCACACGGAACCAAGCTTACCCAGGCAAGCTATAGGACTGCCATTACTCACTTGTGCAGGAGAAAGAAGTTGATGATATTCAAGAGAGTATTGATGCAGTTTCTTTTAACTTTTATTGGTTCTTGTGAATCTCACATCATGTACCCCAATGTACTCATCTCCTCTTCCCTCCATATCTGCCCTCTGCCCTTTCATCCTCCCTTCCCCAAACAAAAGGAAACAAAACAAAGCAAAAGTCTCTTCATGAAAGTTGCAGCGTGTCTTACAGTATACTGTTTTGCCTAAAGAGCTTTGTTTGTGAATGTTCAATGCAGTAAGGCACTGGACTGGTTCAAGGCCTCTGACTTCTATCAATACTGGATCTTCAGTAGACTCCTCTCAAATATCCTGTTGTTGCCCTGTGTCATGGAGATCCTGCAGCTTTGGTTCTGCCAGACCAGCCCCTTTGTAAGCTCCAGCAGCTCATGGATGGGGTGGGTGTTGGGGTGAGCCAGCTCAAAACCTTGGATCTGGGCCTGGGTGGTAGCTGAGTTGTTCAGCCCTCCCATTCTCCTGTACCCACGACACTAGAGCTACCTCTTATGCCTTGCCCGCGTGAGGGGCGGGACCAGCTCTCCTTCCTGTGGTTACTGGAAAGGGGCAGGACCAGCTCTACTCCACTCATGCCTTCTGGGCGAGCTCTCCTTTACCTGCGCTACCGGCACCGATTCTCCATTGCTGCCCTCAGCTCTCCCACTTTACCCAGGTTAGTGATGGGGCCTGAGTTACTGCCTATGGCAGCTGGCGAGGTGAGGGACCAGCTCTCCCACGCTTATGTTGTTGGCGACAGCTCTCCGTCATGACCTCAGGGTCAGCTCTCCTGCACCCACGCCATGAGGGCCAACTCTACCACGCAGACCAGGTAAGGTGCAGGGCCTTCTCTCCCAAGCCCTATAGCCAGTGAGGGGCATCACCAGAAGATCCAGATTCTCTTAATGGGAAAAAATGTTAGCAGATAGAGAAGAGATAGGATACGTCCTCGAGTGGGTCACAATGACATGACTAATCTAATCATAGTAGATCCTTGGGAACAGATGGATTATGTTGAAAGGAGTCCATACTCCCCTTCATCTACGGCACTTTACAGGTATTAAGCGAGAGTTCAAGAGTATGCCCCTTCCCTCTCTTCCTCTTCCTCTGTTCTCCCTCCCCTTTTCTCCCCCTCCATAACCCCTTACTCTTATGCTGTTCCAATACCCACTAAATAAACTCTATACCCCCCCCCAAAGAGTGCTAGAATGTTGTGTGTGTCTTGAACATTGATGGTGTAGGACCCCAGTGTTTACCAGGACTGGAAGAAAACAAGAATAGATTTAGACATTTTTATTGTCATTATTGTGTGTGAATGGGATCGTGATACCTGGAGAAACTTAGCTGAATGGTATGAGAAAGAGTTTATTTAGCAAAGTCTAGAGGTAAGTGGGTCCCAGCAAAGCGGTGTGGGTGTCCTTCGCCAGGAATTTCAGAATATGAACTTTTAACCCACTTTTTACTTATGTGCTGGCAGTAGTGTCCCGTGTATGGGGAGAGGAGCACACATGCATCCCTCTACATACGTGAGTGTCTTGTGAGGGATAAGGTGCACATCTCTTAATGAAGTGTATTCTAGTTTGTTTCTCTGTTGCTGTGATAAAAGATTGGCCAGAAGCAACTTGGGAAGATGTCTTAGGGTTTCTAGGGCTGTGAAGAGACACCATGACCAGGGCAACTCTTTTAAAGAATAGCATTTAATTGGGACTGGCTTACAGTTCAGAGGTTTAGTCCATTATCATCATGGCAGGATATGGTGGTGTACAGGCAGACGTGGTGCTGGAAAAGGAGCTGAGAGTCTTATATCTTGAGCACACATCCTCAGGCAGCAGGAAGTGAACTAAGACACTGGGCATATCTTCAGCATGTATGAAATCTCAAAGCCTACCCACACAGTGACATACTTCTTTCAACAAGGCCACACTCACTTCAAGAAGCCACACCTCCTAATAGTTCCCCTCACTTGTGGGGACCATTTCATTCAAGCTACCTCGGAAGGAAAGGGTTTATTTGGCCTACACTTCCACATCACAGTCCATCATCATGGGAAGTGAAGGTGGAAACTCAAGGTACGAACCTTGAAGTGGAGCAAAGCCTGAAGCTGAGACCATGGAGGAATGCTGCTTGCTGCTTTGCTTCCGTGGCTTGCTTAGCTTGCTTTCTTATCCACCTGGCCAGGCCTGGGACCACCCACAGTGGGCTGGGCTCTCCCGTGTCAATTATTACTCAAGAAAATGCCCCACAGACTGGCTCATAAGCCAATCTGATAGAGGCAGCTCATCAATTGAGGTTCCTTCATAAGTGACTACAGTTTGTATCAAGTTGACAAAAACTCATATGAAGTTGAAGACAATTATAAAATAAACTAGAACGTAGGCATTGCCTTATTATCACCAAGTTTTGCATAATCTTCAGTCATGTCAGAGCCAAAACAACTTCCACATATATGTATTCTCTCTCAACACACACACACACACACACACACACACACACACACACACACACACAATCTTTCTAGATATAATGGCACAGCCTGTAATCTCAGATCCTGGAAGGCAGAGGCAGACAGATTGCTGCAATTTCAGGGCCAGCCTGGGCTAGGCAGTAAGTTTCTGACTAGCCTGGGCTATAGAATAATATACTATATCAACCTTCTTTTCCAAAATCAATCTTACATCAACCAAAGTTCTACACAATGGCTATGCTGACTGTTGGGTGTCATAACAGTTAGGCTTCAAATGAGTCAATGTTCTTACTCATACTTTAATAAAGATTATATTCCACTGGGACCCCATGGCCACCACATGGCCGGGAGCCACCCAAGCAAGGCAAGTTAATGTAAGTGGCACATGTAACCTCCAGAGACCATGCCGAGGCTTGTGGTCCAGGAAGCCACTGAGGGCCATGAGCGGTTCTGAGAAGACCAAGGCCCATGTTGATGTCTGCGGTCTGTGTTACCTCCGAAGCCCAGGAGGATGCCCATGGACTGGGCTGCTGCCTGAAGCCATGCTGATGTCTGTAGGTACGGGAGAGCCAGCCCCACCTCGTGGAGGGAGTTGTAGGGTATCTGGCACCACTCTGGCTGCTGTCCTCAGCTGATGGCTTCTGGTGCAGATGCAGGAGGAAAAAGATACCCTCCCTTGGGCAGCTGGACAGTAAGAAATTACCATGCTCCAGTAAATTTATGGACCCCATGAAATGAACTTTTTTTTTTAGGGGGAAGGTCACAGGGGAAAGGGGGACATGGGAAGACTGGGAGGGGAGCATGATCAGTGTGCATGATGTGAATTCCCAAATGATCAATTAAAATAAAGATTATATTCCACATGGGAGTGACCGTGAAGAGCTCTGAGTGACTCAGCTGCCCCTGGACCACCGCTCATTTTATAAGCAAGTCCATCACACTTTGGAGTTCTTGTTGCTCACGCTGGGTTCTGTTTTTTCTCCATCCCTTGTGGTAGAAAGCTCAATAAAGGAAAACAATCACGGTTTTCAGTTTCCTTCTGGCCATTATAATTACTAATTTTCTTATCATTTTTCATGAAATTATACAGTCATGAATACCTTGGGTGTATTATGGAGTTCTAGATTTTAAAATGCAGCGTTTCTGTATTGGAAATACAGAAATTGGGCAAATATTGACTTACTTGTGGATGAACACATGAATGACTAAATCCTACCTTGTGATTCCTAGATCCAAGGGTTTAAGAAATGCCTACAAAAATCATAAAATGCCAGCGAGCTATCAAATCTATGGGAAACAGAAACAAGCCTGTAGACCTGAAGGAGAGACTCTGCCTGCTGCAGTGTCTCCAGTGGTGACATTGAGCCTTTGCTTTGGTCTGCACATAGGGAGACATGCACATGATACCTGGCAGGATGAGTGTGCTGGGGCATGGCAGACAGAGGACTTGCCACACGTATTCCGCAAACATCTTCTGAAGGGTAGTCCTTGTCTGTGATCACAGCTACAGTTAAAGATGGGTTAACTAACGAATAATGACAGCCCAGGATAGATACTGCTAGTGATCCATGCAGGGGTGAAGAATGGGAACAAAACATTTCTTATATGACCAAAAGAATATTTTTGTATAATTTTTTTTTTGCTAAAATATATCATAGGTAGCAAATTCCCTTCCTGCTTTTCATTTCCTTATAAACACAGTCTTGCTTTACAATTCTATATTTAACTCTGTATATCTTGGATCTAGTCCTGTTTAAGCTGCAACCTTTAGGTTATGACTGAAATCTATTAGTTAAATTTTGTTGTTGGTTTTGGGTGCTCAATGGCTCCAGCACTATTTTAAAGAAAAAAATAATAATTTGGACATTGTGTTTTTGTGCTGAAAAACCTCCTTGTGGGTATTTTTGATAAAGATTATCTATCTACTCATTGACATTTCACTAGGTCTTGTTAATACCACATTCCAGGAAATGAAAAGGAGAGGTGTTTTAGTTATTTAATTTTTTTTTTTTTTGGTTTTTCGAGACAGGGTTTCTCTGTTATTTAATTTTTAATGTTTGTATGTTTGCAAGTGTGCCTGTCTGTGTGCATGCACGTGTGTGATGGAGGAAGGTCATTGGTTAATTAAATAAAGAAACTGCTTGCCCTGATAGGTTAGAACATAGGTGGGTGGAGTAAACAGAACAGAATGCTGGGAGGAAGAGGAAGTGAGCTCAGAGATGCCATGCTCCCCTCTCCCGGGCAGACGCCATAGCTCTGCTCTCTGAGGCAGATGGCGATGCAGCCAGCCACCAGGTCAGACATGCTGAATCTTTCCTGGTAAGCGCACCTCGTGGTGCTACATAGATTATTAGAAATGGGTTAAGAGGCTGAAACTAATGGGCCAGGCAGTGTTTAAAAGAATACAGTTTGTGTGTTGTTATTTCGGGGCATAAGCTAGCCAGGCGGCCGGGAGGGGGGGGAGGGGAGGAGGGAGGGGGCCAGGGACGCAGCCCCGCTGCTCAAATTACTACACGTGTGTTTGTGTGTGTTGGAGGTCCAAAGTTGATCTGTGTCTGGTGTCTTTTTTGATCCCTCTCTGCTTTACTTATTAAAGCAGGACCTCTCAATGAACCTAAAGCTGTCTGACTAAGGAGCTTGTCTGGGAATCCCTGGTCCCTGCTTCCTGAGTACTGGGATTGATTACAAGTGATTGTCACACCTGACCAGCTTTATATAAGAACCTAAACTCTGGTCCTCAGGCTTATACAGCAAACATTTATGTACCCAAACAAATATCTTCCCACCTCTATTTATTATTATTATTATTACTATTAATCTATTTATGTGTGTATGAGAGAGAGACAGACACACACAGAGAGAAAGAGAGACAGACGCACAGAGAAAGACGGACAGACACATACACCAGAGAACAAGAGAAAGCACCATAGCATGCAAGTATATAGAAACCAGAGGACAGCCTCTGGTGTCATCCTTGATGTTCACTCTGCTAGAGACAGATGTTTTTGCTTCACTGCTGGGTACTCCAGGATAGCTGGCTCTTTTCCTGTCCTTCTCCTTTCTCACTCTATGGGTGCTAGGATCCCAGACGTGTTGGGGACAATGGGGTCTACCCTCAATACTGTTGTAAATCTGGGTGAGTTACACAGGTCGGTCACTAGGCATTCAGTATGCCAGAAGCATTCCCATTTCTAGATGTACTTAAGAATGGAACCCTGGCCGGGCGGTGGTGGCACATGCCTTTAATCCCAGCACTCGGGAGGCAGAGACAGGCGGATCTCTGTGAGTTCGAGGCCAGCCTGGTCTACAAGAGCTAGTTCCAGGACAGGAACCAAAAAGCTACAGAGAAACCCTGTCTAGAAAAATCAAAAAAAAAAAAAAAAGAATGGAACCTTGGTTTTAGATATGGTTTACAATAGATCCTATTTGACATATCATATTACATTTCAAAGATGAGGAATTCTCTTGTGATCCAGAATCGTGACAGCATCCAGAACCAAGGAACTGACTATGCAGCTCTGAAAATGGGCAGGTGTTCTTATATTTGAGAATTAATGATTTATTTATTATTTTATCAATGCTGGGAGCCGATTTGAATAGCTGCCATTACAAGATGGCATTTGGCCCCAGCCTCGCTTGATAGATAACTCCATATTAGGGTTGCAGTTCTTCCACCGGAAAACAGGGTGAGTTGTGATCTAGCTGCCCACACTTCCCCTGACCGGCAGGGGAACATCCTGGTCTGTAATTGACAAGGATGTTCCCCTGCTTTCTTTCCTGCCGGTGGGTCTCCAGAAAAGCAGTTAAAGTATCAAAGTATCAAAAGGTGCTAGACAGACTCCCTATATAAGCAGCTATAGTTCAGCGCTCTGAGCCCTTTGCTTTCTGCTCTCCCTACAACTAAGAGGCTCCAATAAAGCGTGATTTGAGAAGAATCCTGGTCTGGTGGCTGTTCCTTCCTGCTGGTCAGGGAGCTCGCCACATATCAATCCAAAGCCCCAGCCTAGCTTCCAGAAGTTTTAAGTTATATTAGTTTCCTAGGCTGCCATACAAAATTACCACATCATGTTGATGACTTAGCATTAGGGAAATTTGTCTCCTTGCAGTTTTAGGAGATAGAACCTAAAATCAAGCATTGGCCCAGCCCTGCCTACCCTTCAGGTTGTGGGTACGAATCCTCCCCTTGTCTCTGGCCAGGCTGGAAGGTCCTCGCAGTCTTTGTATTCCCATGGCTGGTCTTCATCGCCACATCTCTTCTTTCCTGTGTGTGTGTGTGTGTGAGTTTGAGTGTATGTGTGTGTATGTATATGTGTGCGTGAGTGTGTCTATATGTGTGAGCGTGTGTATTTGTGTGTGCGTATGAGTGTGTGTATGTGTGTTTGTGTGTGTATGTGTATAAGAGTGAGTATATGAGTGTGTGTGAGTGTGTGTATGTGTCCTTTTGTCTGTCTTCATTGAATTTTGAGTCCTCTTTAGACCAGCATGGTCTTATCAGAACTCACAACACTACACATGTAAAATCCCTCTTTCTGGATAAGGTCATTGTCAAAGGTTCTCAGTGACCAAATTTTGATCAGAGAATTCTGTCTAACCCAATATGGTTATTTACAGGTCTATTTTCCCACAATACTATCAGGCTATGATTGGTATGTACTGATTTGTCCTATGACAATGGCTTCTGTCCTTTCTAGATCCCAGGGGCCTCAAGGCCCTGTCACCTGCAATGGGTGAATTTTTGGGAGTCCAGACCATCATGACTGCATGCTTTTATTATTATTATTTTGTTTTATTTTATCTTGGAAATCAGAACACTAGTGAATAATTCTCTGCATGGGGCTATACTTTGCCATTTGAGACATTTTCTATTGAGTAATACAATATTTTCACTCAGAAAATACATTTCAAGTTCCAAACAGGCAATTTTCGAAGTATTTTAGGAACGCTGTTGGCGCTGTGTTCCGGGATGCCTGCATTGTTGATGAGACACCACGCAGGGCTGATGCTGTCATCAGAGCCTCAGTGGGAAGCCTGCATTGCTGCTGTCTATCCAGATAACACTGCCTTCTTGGTTTTTATTTTAATAAATAAGTATCAGCCAACATAAGCTTATTTTTTATTTTTGGCAGATGCATGTAAGTCCACTTATTAGACTCTATAAGAGTGTAACATAAAATTCATTTGAATATTCATTTTCTTAGTATGGCTTCTTTATTAAAGGCTGGGGCAAGGTCTGAGGTCCAGGTTTAGTTGGGAGATAATCTCAGGAAGTAGAAGTTGGTAGCGAGAATGAGAGAAAATGGCAGAAAAAAAAAAACGAGGCTCCACAGTGAAGGTGAAAGTCACTGCTAAAGGTAGTGGGGTCTTGATACTGCAAATGGGGAAGTGCAGAGAAAACTTTCCTCGAATTGTCCTCTTGAGCAAGTGAAGGTTGCAGATTCTTCTAGTTGCCTCCCGCATGGAAGGGAGGGAAGTGAGCTGTCCCACACTCTCTAATCTGTGCCCATTCGGAAGTTGTTTTGCAGAACTTTCTTACAGCTTTTTGTTAGCACCTCCTAAGCCTTAGCTCTCTGGTCAGCACCCCCACCTCTGCGTCTTAGCAGATCTGGACTGAGGGAAGGCCACAGACACCAAGGGCGTCTGTTACACTAAGATTCCCCTCCCCTTCCTCCCCCTCATCTGTATGTATGTGGGACAACTCGTATGAGTGCCTGGACATGCATGCAGAGGACAGAGGGAGGAGTGGTGACCTGCCCTGTCATTCTTCACCTTATTCCCTCGAGACAAAGTCTGTCAGTTACTGAACCTTGAACTTGGCTAGCAACCACCATGCCCCATGCAATCTAGCCCTCTAGCCCCCACAGTGCTTGGCTAATAGATGCACATGGGTATGCACACTTTCTGCAGCATGCTGGGGATTTGAACTCACGTCCTCATCCTTGTACAGCAAGCACTCTTTCATTTTGAACCATCTCCCCACCCCCTGAATTTCTATTGTTTTTTTAAAGAGACAATATAATCTTCATTTGTGATCATCATCTGAAATTTAAATGCCTCATGAGATTAAGAATTGAATACTGTGTGTCTATATAAGAAACATAATTGAGGAATTTGTAATTGAGATAATTTATGTCACACCTACATCCATAAAGCCTGAGAGAGAACATTACTTTTCCCGGATAGACTCTGTTTGCTGGCGGCAAGTAGGAGTGCCGTGGCTCCTTTAAGAGAGGTCTTCCTGATTCAGTGGTAGCAAAACAAACAAAAACTGTATGGTTTTGAAATGGTGGCTTCCTGGTTCATGCTGCCAGCATGAACTCTGGCTCTTTCAGGAAGCCGAGCACTTGACCAGGGGTTGGAGGCAGCATGCTGCAAGTTACTTGGTGGCAGCATGGGCCAACTAGTTACCAGAGTTGAAGTGGTGAGCGCGGCTCCCACCCGGCAGTTTCAGAGGCAGTGAATGGACCTCTACCATGTTGGACAGGGCAGAGCCAAAAGGCAGAGCAGCCTTAGTCCTAGCCATGCTGTTTAGTATTTTAAGAAGTGGTCCAGGTCAGAAAAAAAGATTACAGATGCACAATAAAGACAAATTCAGATGAAAAAAAAAACCCACTAAATGGGGTCATAGTGTGTTTAAAAAATGCACGTAGGCTCGGGAGAAGAAAGAATGAGTATAGAAAGTTATAAAAAGAAGTAAATGGTTTTTTAAAAAATTAAAACAAAGTCTTTAAAGAGACAGAGTACAGACAGTCATAGATTAAATGGGTAAAGAAAAAAAAATAAGCCATGTAAAGCTGGAATACACAGAGAGTCAGTCTGAAATGGCAATCCTGCCTACAGGACTCTCAGACTGAGGCTGTCTGAGAGCTATTTCCTCCCATTTTATAATCCTCTCTAGTTCTGGGATTAAAGGCATGCACCACTTGGATTAAAGACATGTACCATCTGGTTTCTATGACAACTAGTGTGGTTGCTGGGATTAAAGATGCATGTCATTGTGGTTACTGGGATTAAAGGTGTGTGCTACCATTATGTGGTAGCCTATAAGGCTGACCAGTGGGGCTGTTTTACTCTCAGATCTTCAGGCAGTCTTTATTTATTAAGATACAATTGAAATGCCTCTTGGCTTCAGCATCCTGCTGTAATTTTTGGGCAGGCTACCTCCTTCTATTGGCAGCCTCCTTAGGGATTCTTGCTGGATGGCTGGAGCAGAGATGACTTGTAGAGCTCCGTCAGGTAGCATTGATTGCAACCAAGGAGGTATTCTACCTGGGATTCCCCTCTGCATGCTGTGAATATGTTTCATTGTCATTGGTTAGTAAAGAAGCTGCTTTTGGCCAATGACTTAGCAGAATAGAACTAGGCAAGAAAACTTAACCAAATGCTGGAAGAAAGAAGACAGAGTCAGGGAGAAACCAAGTAGCCGCCTACAGGAGATAGACACCTTCACTGAAGTCCACTGGAGCCCACCAAAACTTTGCCAGTAGGCCACAAGCCTCATGGTAAAATATAAAATAATAGGAATGAGTTAATTTAAGATGTAAGAGCTTGCTAGGAATGCACTAGAGTCATTGGCCAAGCAGTGTTGTAATTAATACAGTTTCTGTGTGAATATTTCGGGTCAGGGCAGCCAGGAACAAACAAACATCCTCCAACAACATACCACTGAACGTGGACTTCCCAGGAGAAGCAGCTAGACATGGCCGTATCCTAGGTAGTCTACAAAGATGGCATAGATGTAAGATTTAGGGACAGGACTAAGACAAGCATAGCCTAGGTGGTGACTCTGACATTTGTTTTTGTATGTGCTAGATACTTTTCTCCGTTTGTAGTTGATATTACCATTTAGTGACATCTAGGATGGCTACCAGGTCCTTACTCTAACAGTGCAAATACATTTTAGAACTTTTCATTGTTTTGAATGGTTTTATATGAAAATTATATTAAATGAACATTCTATTTCCATGAACATAGAAATTCCAGCATTGACTTGATGATGAGTGAAAATGAGTTGTCATACTTGTCAAATATAATTTCAATAGCTATAATTTTAAAAATAGTTTTCAAACAGGTTCATTTATTTATTTACTTATTTTTAAAAAACTCTTTTCTCATTTTACATACCAATCCCAGTTCCCACTCTCTCTCTTCCTCCTGCTCCCTCCACCTTTCCCCATATCCCACCCCCCATCCACTCCTCAGAGAAGATAAGGCTTCCCATGGGGAGTCAACCGAGTCTAGCAGCTGTGAAATGGGCTCTTAAAGCTTTACTCTTTACTCAGGCAAAGTGTCTTGTCAAAAGTCACACTCACGTATTTGAAAAGGCCACCATTACAGTTGTGACCAGCAACATCATGCAGCCCTGCGTGTAGAAATCTCTGCAGAGGTCATCTCTACTTGCATGTGCTAAGTTCACAAACACAAGACCAGGGTCCTCATTAGCATTCCCGAGGTGTTTGGTTGAGGATGATACGTAAATTCTGGAGTTTGCGCAGTCCTGAGTCATGGCCTTTCATTTTCTGTGTCATCGCTACGTACTGTGAGCTCCCCCCAAACACCCTCACAAACATTGCCCATGGACCGTGTCATGAAAACCCAGTGAGGACCACAGAAGTACAGCGGTGAGCCGTCCCACAGGTAAGCATGAATCCCAAGCAGATGTGGAGGATGCTTAACGGCATCATTGAGCACCCACCATCCTTCCCATCTTTGGCTCTGCTTCCTCTGGACTCTGGCTTTTGTTTTTAATGTGTCATATATGTTGACATTAGCAGCTCAAACATTGTACTTCAGGCAACAACATGCAAAGTTCGGGAGAGAGACTGTTCTCTCTCTGGGCTACTGTAAAGTCAAAGCAGGGCTTCACCAACATATCCTAGCAAACTGTCCCTCCGATCTCAAGGAGCAGAATGTTTCCATGTGCCTTTGAAACCAGGAAGAGAATCCTCACTTAGACCAGCATGCTGACTTCACTGCAGCCCTCAGAAGTGGATAAATCAGAACAGTTCTTTTAAAAGCTACAGGCAAGCCAGGAGGATATGGTGGTGCACACCTTTAACCCCAGCACTCTATGTGTTCGAGGTCAGCCTGGTCAACAGAGTGAGCTCCAGGTCAGGCTCCAAAGCTACACAGAGAAGTCCTGTCTCGAGAAACAAAACAGAACAAAATAGCTACAGACAGAAACCACCCATCTCTGACCCCACTAAAAGAAGCTGGCAGCAGCAAGCATCTCAGCTTGTAATACAACGAGGTACGGAATGCCCACCAGGAAATATTCACGAAGCAGCAAGATACTGAACCCAAATTATTCCAAGTCTCCAGATGCAGTAACAGTTAAATCCCAGAAGCCTTTCATCACCTGATGAAGGTTAATATTCAGGAGGATGCGTACATATATGTTTGTCTTTGGATTCACCTTCTTATTTAGCTTCTCTAGGATTGCGAATTATAGGCTCAATGTCCTTTATTTATGGCTAGAAACCAAATATGAGTGAGTACATCCCATGTTCCTCTTTTTGGGTCTGGCTTACCTCACTCAGGATAGTGTTTTCTATTTCCATACATTTGTATGCAAAATTCAAGAAGTCCTTGCTTTTTACTGCTGAGTAGTACTCTAATATGTATATATTCCATACTTTCTTCATCCATTCTTCCATTGAATGGCATCTAGGAGACAGAGACAGAGACCCACATTGGAGCACCGGACAGAAATCTCAAGGTCCAAATCAGGAGCAGAAGGAGAGAGAGCACGAGCAAGGAATTCAGGACCGTGAGGGGTGCACCCACACACTGAGACAATGGGGATGTTCTATCGGGAACCCACTAAGGCCAGCTGGCCTGGGTCTGAAAAAGCATGGGATAAAACCGGACTTGCTGAACATAGTGGACAATGAGGACTACTGAGAACTCAAGAACAATGGCAATGGGTTTTTGATCCTACTGCACGTACTGGCTTTGGGGGAGCCTAGGCAGTTTGGATGTTCACCTTACTAGACCTGGATGGAGGTGGGTGGTCCTTGGATTTCCCATATGTCAGGGAACCCTGATTGCTCTTCGAGCTGATGAGGGAGGGGGACTTGATCGTAGGAGGGGGAGGGAAATGGGAGGCGGTGGCGGGGAGGAGGCAGAAATCTTTAATAAATAAATAAATAAATTTTTTAAAAAGGGAAAAAAGAAAAGAAAAAGAAAGGCAGAAAATCAAAGACATAACAAAAAAAAAATCCCAGAAGCCGAGGAACTAGTCAAACACCACCATTATTGGAAAAATCTCCAAATCCAGGACATAACATTCTACGAGCACACACCCTGTTTTGCCCTGCCTCGCCCCAACAAATCTGTGACATGAAGAAAAATGAGGAGAAAGAGGAGATGATGAGGATCCGTCCCTGAGGCTGGAAGGAAACTGCATCTTCTTGAAACACAGGAAATGATACAGGGTTCTGATGGTGGGGGTCGGCAAGGCAAGGGCAGAGGCAGGGAGGATGGAACAGAGGTGGTTACTGGATGGTCACTCATATGTCAATGCCTCAGCCTGAGACATCCAGCCACGAGACTTCCTTGCTGGATAAACTTGAATTTAGTTGATGAACCTCTTTGCCTTCAAGTCTACTAGGATATCTGGTTTAGTTCCATGATCTCCCAGCTTCTCTCCTGTCCTTTTTTGGGAGAATATGTTCTTTGCTTTAGCTTGTCATAAGGGGAGCCATATTCTACAAACAGATCGTGGGAACAGCTGTGATAACAGATGAGCAGATAGAACCTCCCAGTGAAGGGTCCTGTTTCTCCCTAAGGAGTTTAACAGACTTACAACAGTGTTAGAGAAGGTAAAACTTTAGTTCAACTGCCCCAGTTCTGGCATCTGTTATTCAGTGACCTCCCTTGGACCAATTTGTGATCAATGTTTTGTTTTCAATATTAATAGAATGAGCTGTTCTGGGACAAGGATGTCATAACCTAAAGCGCCACAGCAGCTCAATTTCACTTTGTCCCAACACTATTCGGGACTGTGAGGAGTCATTTGCCAAGTCTTTGTCTCGGTTTTTCAGGATGTGAGATAGACCAGGTGCCCAAACTGTCAGATTATAGGCCACATGTGTGTGCACTACCCATGCTTTCGGGAGATAAGTTCCTGGGGAAGACAGTCTGTCTTGTGCTTCCCTCCTCTCTGTGGTTGTCGGTTTCCCACCTTCTCGGGAGAAAATGCTCAGACAATGCTGAAGGATGACTTGATACAAATGTCAATTAGACCATTCTGAGAAGTTTGCATTCTCCTGCCCCATCACACGCACCCATATAGTAGGTTCCTGTTGGCTACGAGAGGAGAGGCAGGGACCTACTGGGTCCCATTGGACACATACAAGAGTCTCAGTTACTCTAGAGGGGACAAAAACACAAACCACAGCTTTCCTTCACCTACCCTTGGGACCTTGATTTATTTCAATGCTTTACCTGTTTACCTAGAGTCTTTTGTTTTCATTCCACTCATTTTCCATGGGAAACCTGGCATTTGTCCTCATTAGAATCAATACAAAATTACATGGACAGATGAAATCCAAGGAAAGGCTCGTCATTGCCAGCCTGGACAGGGTGAGTATTTTCACAGGGATCGGGCCTGTAGAAGACTTTATGATGTTATGATGTCTCTTTGATGGCCTTGCCCATCGGGAAGAAGGGAGCAAAGGTTGGAAAAAATCCATTTGCTTTCTGCTATGGGGCACCCTTTCAAACACAATTAGTTTCACACAGTATTCATCAGATCTTGTATTTGCAAGAAGACAAAGTGGCCTATTAGTCCATCAGGTTTCTTCTGCCTTTCAAACCACATTGGGTGTTTTAGCAGGAAAAAAAAAAGCTGACTCTCTCACACTCTCCTATAAATTATATAATCGAAAAGCAATAAATTTAAAGCTCCAAATGGAACAGAATAAAGAAGGTGTCAAATAATGACTTCCCTAATTAATAACCACTTATGTCTCCCAGCTGGTAAAATGCTCCATGAATGTAATCACTTTTTATTTTAATGCATTCTCCCTTTGTAAGGAGAGTGATTTCATTTGGGGAAATGAGAATTATACATGGCTTTTAATCAAACTGAAGCAATTCAGTACTAAAAGAGCCGCCACACTAAAAATCACAACAGTGCTGCTCAGAGTTAATTCGTCACGTAGTTTAAAAGCCTGATCTTGCTACAGAACTTGCTTCATGACTTATTTCCAGTCAGTCAAAAATTAAGCATAGAGGCAATAGCCGCCTTCATCCAGGTAAGTATACATACAAAACGTACAGCACACATGGCGTGCCAAAACTGTCAGGCTAGAGAGATGCCTCGCTGAGTAAAGTGGTTGCTATGCAAATAAGAGGACCTGAATTTAGATGCTCAACATGCACATAGAAATCAGGCATGATAGCACATATCTGTAATCCCAGAACTTCAGGGTCTGTGAAAGGCAGGTCCTTGGAGCTTGCTGGCTTGGCAGTTTATCAGAAATGGCGAGCCCGCAGCTCAGTGAGAGCCCCTGTCTCAGAAAAACACTAAGGTAGTGAAGTAAGGAAAATATCAAGACGGCCAGTCTCTGGTCTTTACAAGTTCCTGCGTGGCCGAGAGTGTGCGCATGCGCATACACACAAACACTACAGTTTTGAAAGTTCTTTCTATACACTGAAGATGTGTCTGATTGCTTTAATAAAACTCTGAATGGCCAATGGCTAGACAGGATTTCCAGGCAGAGAGGATGTTGGGGAGAAGAAGAAGAAAAGGAAGAAAGAAGAAGAGGAGGAGGAAGAAGAGGAAGAGAAGGAGAGGAGGAGGAGAAGGAGAGAGATATCAGGAGATGCAGAGCAGTCAGAGTGGGTACTACAGAAATGAGGTAATAAAGCCACGAGTCATAAAGTAAATGAACAGAAATGGGTTAATTTAAGTTATAAGAGCTAGTTAGAAATAGGCCTAAGCTATTGGCCAAGCTTTCATAATTAATAAATCTCTGTGTCATTTTTGAGGAGCCAACAGTCTTGCTGAAAAACTTGACTATTTAATTGCACTATTATTTATTTATTTATTTATTTTTGAGATACTATTTCATGTTGCCAAGGTTGACTCTGCTCTGTGACCAATGCTGGCCTTAAACTTTCAATTCCTCATTCCTGGAGATTTGATTGTAAACATTCAAGTCATCTGCAAATTTAACCTCCTTACCTTTTCTTTTCTGACCCTGAACTATTTTCTTTCTTTCCATTGTCTCATCGCACTGTCTTTAATCTCCGCTAACACACATTCGTTTTTATGACAAAGTATTCTCGCCTTGTTGTTGACATTAGAAGGTCTTAGAATTCTGTCCAGGGGCACAAAACTGACTTGCAAGTTATTCTGTTTGTGTCTTTTTGGGGTTGGACAGATTCCCTTCTAGTATTAAAGCTTCATCATTCCTTTTTGCTGTTGTTCATGAATGAGTATGACATATTTGCCAGATACTTTTGTCTGCATGTATTGGTGACTATTCTCATTTGCTTTATGTGATATAATGAACTACATAATTTTCTAAAGGTTTATTTTGTTTATGTGTGTGTCGTGTATATACTTGATTGTGGATACCCTCAGAGGCTAGAGAAGGTATCAGATCTCCTGGAGCTGGAGTTACAGGCAACTCTCAACTGCCTAGCATGGATGCTGTAAGCCCAGATCCAACCCTCTATAAGAACAGCAAGTACCTTTAACCTCTGAGCCATTACTCCAGCTCCTGTATTGACTTTTTATGGTTAAAACCATTTGGAGTTCCTGAGATTATCTCAACTTGACCATGGTGGATACTTTTTTAAGTATTGCTGAGTAAACCTTTGCCAGTATTCTGTTTCTGTTAGGAATGTTCATGATGGTTGGGCATGATAGTACATGCCTATAATTCCAACACTCTGGGCTGAGTCTAAGGAGTCACCACAAGTTTGAGGTCAACCTAAGCTATGTAGCAAAGTCTTGACTCAGATTCCCTCTGACCCCTAAGTTTATAAAAAGGTACTAGTGACTTTATTCTCTCTCTCTTTCTCTCTTTTTTGTTTGAGATGGGGTTTCAATATATATTTCTGTCTGGCCTGAAACTCATTATGTAGATCAGACTGGCCTTGAACTCAGAGTTCTTCTTGCCTCTACCTCCAAAGTGCTAAAATTAAAGGTGTGAGCCTCCATGCCTAGCCTGCATCTGATTTTCTATTAAATCAAAATATGCTGATCACCTAAAACAAGCATTTAGAAAGAACTTATCTAAGATTGGTATTGCTCACTCCTTGATTAAATTATATAAATTGTTGATAGAATTCACCTGCAAATTATCTGGACCTAGTGTTTCCTTTGTGGAAAAAAAATAAATACAAATTTAATCCCCGTCCCCGGCTTTTTCTTAGTGATTGTCATATTGCCCATGTGGAGGTCAGAGAGAAACTTGTGGGAGTCAGTTCTGCCCTGACTGATGCAGGGATTGAACTCAAGCCGTACAGCTTGCCATCAAGTGCCTTTATGCGTTGAGACCTCTCACTAGCTCCAAATACAAGTCCTTTCATAGACGTAAGGCTATTCATATTTTCCATTTTATCATGGGTCAGCTTAAGAAATTTGTACTGTAAGTTTGTAAATTCTATCTGAAACCTTTTTGTGGCCATAGATTTGACTGCTATTTCAACTTTAGTTTAATAATCAAGATTCATGTTCTCTCTCTTTCATTCTTGCCCAGTCTACCTATGGTCTTATCAACCAGGGAGGTTAGAAAGTAAAGAATGCATTATTTACAAAGCCTTTAATTACTTGTGCACTAAGTGCTGGCAGGGTTTCTATTAAAGGACTCTGTAGTGAGATATCTGCTGAGTGTGAAATCATATTACTATTCCGTTATTTCATGGTATGCTTATTACTATTCATAGAGGAAACTTAGGTGATGAACACATAGTTATGCGGTAAAAAACACAATCCGCTTAACCAAAGATCAATCATTACAATATCAGGGTTAGACAACACATGCCAGGAGCTCTGGGCTATGGACAGAGTTGGGTTCAAATGTCAGAGTGTCTCATAGCTAGGGATTTTAAACACTTTGCCTTATTTTTCTAAGCATCTAATATTGTTAGAGTCAAATAGAAATATCCCTTTGAGGCTTTACGTGCAACTATTGATGTGTGCTGTAAAACTTTGGGCTATTATCCCTACTGTAAGTAGCCTGGTCAGAGTTAATCTTAGGCAACTCTGTGTGTGTGTGTGTGTGTGTGTGCACGCACGCGCACGCGCGCACATGTGTGTGTGTGGTGTACATGATGCTGTCTTGCTTTTTGTCATCGGCTTTGTAAAATTTAGCGTTGCTTTCCTGGTTCTAAAGTTGTACGCTGTAAATTACCTCCAGAGAATCTGTTGGCGCTACGGGGTCTCTGTCATGCTAGGTTGAAGTGGTGTCTGCCCCGTTTCCATCTGCACACTTCTTTTGCAATCCTGTGGGGACGAGGGGGACTGCCAAGACTTTTTCCATATGTTCTTGAAAATTATCTAACCACGACCAAAAAGAAATTAAAATACAACCCCAAGCAAACAGGAAACTGACTTTTTCTTTTGGGACCTTAGTCAAAAGCCAACATTTTGTGGTTTGTATGAAGATTCCTCTCACAGAGTTCAAAAATTCATCTTACAAAGTGCTTTGTTTTCTGTCTTTTGTCTAGGCTACTTGCAAAGTAGTTCCTTCTTTTACCTCATGAAAGTTGGTGATGGCAACACCCACAGGTTCTTACTAAATGCCTTCCCACATATATTCTTTATTTAATATGTATACATATATTAATATATTAAAGGATATATATATATATACATATATATACATTTGTAAGATAATGCCATAGAAGTACCAGACAGTCACACTGGCTTCAGGCAACTATAAATAATTTCTCCATCTATAACAAAACACAGGTACCTGACATGCTATTTCTGCAGCCCATTAATCATTATTTAGTCACGGGAAGAGTCAAGCGTGGGCAAGCCTGGACTGAAGAAGCGTCTTCCGTGGAGAGATGCTTGGTCTTATGTAAGCACTCACATTTGACGCCACCCTGAGTTAGGATAAAGCTCTCGAGCTCTGCCTCAAACCCACGGGAACTTTTGGACTTTACTGAAGAGTCGCAGTTGGGGATTTTATTTGAAGAAAATGGGAAGTTAACAATTATGTACATCTTGTTTCCCCCAACTTTTCCCATCTTTGAAAATCCCTGTTCCAATGCTCCTCTGTGGCTGTCATCGTGCGCGGTTCTTCTCGCTTGCCACCACTTTCCGTCTGCCTTTCCACACGGTGACCCGGATGATAAGTCAGCCATCTTGGGCTGTGTGGCTCTCTCCATGTTAGGGGTGAGTTCAGGGAGGCATCGCGTCTTCTGTGGTTTAGAGTTCGGGTCACTTTTCTTTTGCTTCTTACAAATGAGGATTTCGCTCTCTGCAGTAACTGTTCTTCTTTTGGGGGTTATTGAAGGTTTTCTTTGGGGAGAAAGTCTGAAGGAACACTTTATTCTGAAATTATTCTTTTTGAGTAAATTTCATAGCAAACACTTGAGCCATGGTTGCTCTTCCTTATTTTCCAAACCACTTTCTTTACTTTCTTTTCCAACCTAGGCATTTCAAATCATAAAATCAAAGCAATTCTGGAAGAAAATTAACCAGCTAGTATCTATTGCAAGCTAATTACTCAGTAGGTGCCTCTCTCATCCAAGCCTTCCGGTCGCAAATAAGGAACACAGGACCTGTAACAGAAACTCTTGGAGTGAAATACTGATACTTGGAGCCTGGTTTTGAATATGACTTCACATTTCAAAGCTTCTTACCTCTAACCCATACCTAGAATTATCTCACCGCATTACTCTAAGAGTTTCAGAAGATAAAAGTGCACATAGTGGATATCTTTGATTCATTTTTGTTTTTCAGACGAGGCAGGGAAACTTTAAAGTGCCTACAAAAGTGTGTTAGTAAGTGTGTAAATAGTTGTGCCCCAGTCTGCCACCCTCCCATGCAGTTAAGCCTCCATCAAGTCGGAGTTCAAAACTCAGTGTGGTAAGTTCCTTTCCGATGCAATCGTTAAAACCATATCCACCTCCCAGGCAAACAAATTAGTGGATGCGGGAGGGGCTTTGACTGCAATTTCTTAAGCGTATTTATGAGTTCTCCATCTTCTCAGTACATACTCTATTGCTTTTAAAAGCTTTATTTATAAATCTTGGGTATGCATGCATGCATGTGACACCGTGCATATGTGGCAGTCAGAGGACAACTTGCAATAGCTGGCCCTCTCCTTCCAGTGGGCCCAGGGATCCAGCTCAGGTCAGCAGGCTTGGTAGTAAGCCTCTCTACTCACTGAACTATTTGGCCAGCCCGGTTCTGTTGTTTTTAAACCTCTTCACGTGAAAGAGTCTTTTAGGTCATTAAGCCTTCAGTTCCTAATAGATAAGCAGAGGACAAGTTTTGAAAATTCATTTAAAAATTTCATTTTAGAAACTGTATATTGGGTGCTTCCTATTGAGGAACTAGGAGTTAGACAGACTCCATGACAGACAGATAGGGAGGGGGCTAGGTAATAAAGGGGTGAACTTTCAAGAAGCCTGGCTTTTTCTCACCCTGCTGACCCTGAGACAAAAGCCTGGCAGCTTAAAACAAAGGCCTGTGAGCTTTTTCTCCTGCCAGTAAGGCCCTTGATGACGGACTGGCTCAATGAGTTTAAGACCAGACCGGGACATGTTTGTACAGTTGTGGGCTATCCTGTCTCTCTTCAAATAGAGCAAACTCGGGGTGGGGGCTATTTAGAGATGTAAGAAAAGCAAGCCAAACAACAACAACGAAAACCCAAGCCCTTGAGAAAAGACTAGATTTCTGGCTTCCGCTTTGTGGAGGGTCTTTTCCTCTGGGTGCCTGCTGGGTGTGTATTTCCTCACCCCCAGTAAAAGCCTTTTAGCTGCTGGTGTTGTCTGATCCCGTCAGCTGTGTTTGAAATTTCTCCACTGCTACCTGTCCAACTCTAGATGTTTCCTGTCTTTCACTCCTTTAAGTGGCAGAGAAAAGGAACCCAATCAAGACCCCTAGATGGCAACACTGTATGTCAGGGACCATTCAAACCAGTTAGGATTAAGCAGTAAATAAAATAAATGTCCTGTTCTTGCAGCTAGTACACTAGAAATAGATGTGTGGCTTCGTTAACAGCCAAGTGTATACATCAAGCTACGTAATTTGTGTGTGTTAGTATGTATATATATGTATTAGTATATGCATGTATGTGTTAATGTGTGTATATGTGTAATTTGTTTGGCGGGATTTGTATGTGTTAGTATGTATTAGCATATGTTAGTGTGTATATGCATGTGTTACAATGTATATATGTGTTAGTATGCATATATATGTATGTGTTTTAGTGTGTATATGCATGTGTTGGTATATACGTATGTCTTAGTAAATGTATATGTGTTAGTATTGTATATGCATGTGTGTGCTAGTATGTGTATGTGAGTATATATGTATATGTGTGTTAATATGATTATATATATGCATATGTGTGTATAAGTGTGTGTTAGTTGCTGGGTGGTGGCGGCACACACCTTTAATCACAGCATTCAGGATGCAAAAACAGACAGATCTCTGTTAGTTCAAGGCCAGCCTGGTCTACAAGAGCTAGTTCCAGTACAGGCTCCAAAGCTACAGAGAAACCCTGCCTCAAAAAAGAAAAAGAAAAAAGAAAGAGAGAAAGAAAAAGAAAGTGTGTTAGTATGTGTATATGTGTGAATAAGAATGTGATAGTATGTGTGTGTATGTGTATGCGTGTGTGCTAGAGTGTGTGTGTGTGTGTGTGTGCGCGCGCACGCGTGCACGCCAGAGTCAACTTCAGAACTTCTCACTGAATCTGGAGCTCACTGATTTAGCTAACAGGCTGGTCAACAAAATGGAGATTTTTCTGAGAAGGGGAGGCCCCTTCCCAGCTCTGGGGTTCCAGATGCCACCTCTGAGCCTACCTTACTATTATCATTGCTAGAACTAGTGCTAGGGATTTAACTCTTACAGGTCTGTGCTACAAACATCTTGCTGACTAAGTTGTTTTCCCAGCTCTAAATTGAGTCATTTAAAAACTATCAAGTCAAGGTTTTGTTTTCCTTTTCTGAGAAGAGTCTCACAACCCAGGCTGCTCTCCAGCTCAGCCACATACCCAAGGCTATTGAACTACTGATTCATTGCTGCAACTCCAGCGTAAGGGACTGCAGGCGTGTACCACTAGACCTCCAGAGTGCAGGGACTGCAGGTGTGTACACTAGACCTCCAGTGTGCAGGGACTGCAGGTGTGTACACTAGACCTCCAGCGTGCAGGGACTGCAGGTGTGTACACTAGACCTCTAGAGTGCAGGGACTGCAGGTGTATATGCACTAGACCTCCAGTGTACAGGGACTGCAGGTGTATGCACTAGACCTCCAGCGTGCAGGGACTGCAGGTGTGTACACTAGACCTCTAGAGTGCAGGGACTGCAGGTGTATATGCACTAGACCTCCAGTGTACAGGGACTGCAGGTGTATGCACTAGACCTCCAGCGTGCAGGGACTGCAGGTGTGCACACTAGACCTCTAGAGTGCAGGGACTGCAGGTGTATATGCACTAGACCTCCAGTGTACAGGGACTGCAGGTGTATATGCACTAGACCTCCAGCGTGCAGGGACTGCAGGTGTGTACACTAGACCTCCAGAGTGCAGGGACTGCAGGTGTATATGCACTAGACCTCCAGAGTGCAGGGACTGCAGGTGTGCACACTAGACCTCCAGTGTACAGGGACTGCAGGTGTATGCACTAGACCTCCAGTGTGCAGGGACTGCAGGCGTGCACCAGTAGACCTCCAGTGTGCAGGGACTGCAGGTGTATATGCACTAGACCTCCAGTGTACAGGGACTGCAGGTGTATATGCACTAGACCTCCAGCGTGCAGGGACTGCAGGTGTGTACACTAGACCTCTAGAGTGCAGGGACTGCAGGTGTGTACACTAGACCTCCAGAGTGCAGGGACTGCAGGTGTGTACACTAGACCTCCAGTGTACAGGGACTGCAGGTGTATGCACTAGACCTCCAGAGTGCAGGGACTGCAGGCGTGCACACTAGACCTCTAGAGTGCAGGGACTGCAGGTGTATGCACTAGACCTTCAGAGTGCAGGGACTGCAGGTATGTACACTAGACCTCCAGAGTGCAGGGACTGCAGGTGTGTACACTAGACCTCCAGAGTGCAGGGACTGCAGGTATGTACACTAGACCTCTAGAGTGCAGGGACTGCAGGTGTGCACACTAGACCTCCAGTGTGCAGGGACTGCAGGTGTATGCACTAGACCTCCAGAGTGCAGGGACTGCAGGTGTATATGCACTAGACCTCCAGAGTGCAGGGGCTGCAGGTGTGTACACTAGACCTCCAGAGTGCAGGGACTGCAGGTGTGTACATTAGACCTCCAGAGTGCAGGGACTGCAGGTGTATATGCACTAGACCTCCAGTGTACAGGGACTGCAGGTGTATGCACTAGACCTCCAGCGTGCAGGGACTGCAGGTGTGCACACTAGACCTCTAGAGTGCAGGGACTGCAGGTGTGTACACTAGACCTCTAGAGTGCAGGGACTGCAGGTGTGCACACTAGACCTCCAGTGTGCAGGGACTGCAGGTGTATGCACTAGACCTCCAGAGTGCAGGGACTGCAGGTATGTACACTAGACCTCCAGAGTGCAGGGACTGCAGGTGTATGCACTAGACCTCCAGAGTGCAGGGACTGCAGGTGTGTACACTAGACCTCCAGAGTGCAGGGACTGCAGGTGTGTACACTAGACCTCCAGAGTGCAGGGGCTGCAGGTGTGTACACTAGACCTCCAGAGTGCAGGGACTGCAGGTGTGTACACTAGACCTCCAGAGTGCAGGGACTGCAGGTGTGTACACTAGACCTCTAGAGTGCAGGGACTGCAGGTGTGTGCACTAGATCTCCAGAGTGCAGGGACTGCAGGTGTATGCACTAGACCTCCAGTGTACAGGGACTGCAGGTGTATGCACTAGACCTCCAGTGTGCAGGGGCTGCAGGTGTGTCCACTAGACCTCCAGAGTGCAGGGACTGCAGGTGTGTACACTAGACCTCTAGAGTGCAGGGACTGCAGGTGTGTGCACTAGATCTCCAGAGTGCAGGGACTGCAGGTGTGTGCACTAGACCTCCAGAGTGCAGGGACTGCAGGTGTATGCACTAGACCTCCAGAGTGCAGGGACTGCAGGTGTGTACACTAGACCTCCAGAGTGCAGGGACTGCAGGTGTATGCACTAGACCTCCAGAGTGCAGGGACTGCAGGTGTATGCACTAGACCTCCAGAGTGCAGGGACTGCAGGTGTATGCACTAGACCTCCAGAGTGCAGGGGCTGCAGGCGTGCACCAGTAGACCTGGTTTGTACAGCTGATGACCAGACATGGGACAACTGACCTACATCCCAGCCTTCAAGTCAGTTCTTGAAAACAGAAAGAAGAAAGCTGAAGGCCAGACATCATAGCAAGAGCTACAGTGTTCCAGCCCTCGCTGGGGAGAAAGACCTGCAAGTAGGTAGAGAGTTAGAAATGCTCATTCATTTAAAAGTCCTCACAAAGGAAAAGCTGCTCATGTCAGAGTTCTTCATTCTTTTTCTTAAAAATACAGAAGGAGGGGCTGCAGAGACATCCAGCTAGTAACAGCACTTGCTGATCTTGTGGAGAACCCAAGGTCAGTTCCCAGCAGCTTGCGTCTGCCCAGTAACCCCAGCTTCAGGGGTCCAAAGCACTCTTCTGGCCTTCGAGGCACCTGAACTCATGTTTGTGCATGTGTGCATGCACACACGCACAGAGACATAAATAAAAAGAAAGGAAATATTTAAACATTATATTGAGGGAGGTAACCAGACCCAGAAAGACAAATATCATAGGTACTCATAAGTGGCTTTTAGACATAAAGCAAAGAAAAACCAGCCTACAATTCACAATCCCAGAGAACCTAAACAACAAAGAGGCCCCTAAGAAAAATATACATGGACCTAATCTACCTGGGAAGTAGAAAAAGACAAGGCCGCCTGAGTAAATTGGGAACATGGGGACCGTGGGAGAGGGTAGAAGGGGAGGGGAGAGGAAGGAAGGGGAATGGAGAAAAATATATAGCTCAATAAAAACAATTTTTAAAAAAACGAAGATAATTTTAGCCAACGGTATTAGTGCATGCCTTTGGTCTCAGTACTTGGAAGACACTGATTTCTGTGAGTTTGAGGCCAGTCTGGGCTACAGAGTGAGTTCCAGGCCAGTCTTGGCTATAGAGCAAGATCTAGTCACCAAATAAAATAAAATTTAATTGGAAAGACAAAAAAAAAGAATTCTTCATGTCACGATTTGGGAGCTGGTAGGTGGCCCAATAAAAAAAAAAAACCTGCTACACTCTCCCCCTCATTCCCATGAAGTCAACAATTTGATTATTCATAGACTCCCTCCATATGTTCTATCACCAGCCACAAGCAATATGACCAAATAACCATGGGCTGGAACCACCAAGACATGAGCCAAATCTCAATACATTGGATTTTGCAGGAGTGGTATCATGGGTCATTAAAGAAGAAGATGGGTCAGGAGGCAGCGGGATGCAAGAAAGAGAACTAGGATGAGTGTTTCTGCCTTTCAAGATGGAAGGAAGGGGGATCGTCATCCAACCAACGCTGGCTGTCTTTAGAAACCAATGAAAAGTCACAGTTTCTCCCATCCCTCGAGGCCTCCAGAAAGCATCCAAGTCAGACCTCTGACCCATAAAACTGGGAAACATTAACTATGCTTTGTTAAGTCTTTAAGCATAGTAATTTGTCACACAGCAATAGAAATAGTAAAAAAAAAAAAGAAAGAAATAGAACAAATAAAAGCTCTATATCAATTTTATCTTCTACTGAGCTAAATTTAATTGTTGTAATAAAGACAAGGGAGACAAAAACTCAAGTACTAATGCTTGTATATTTTATATTTATATGAGGGGTTGTAAATAAGCAGAATTAATTCCAAAGGTGCTGTTTCAGAATTCATAGTAGGGAGGGTAATCCTTGGTACTTTGTGAAGACAAAAATGGAATTTCTCAGAAATGTCTCAATTCAGTTCCTACTGGGTCTTTCTTGGGTGTTCTGTTTTGGCTTCCTTTTCTGTACGCTTATTACTGTACAGAAATCATCCATTTGTTGTGATAATACAATGGGGAACATTTACGTCCCATCAAATTTTATCTGTTGTGACCCTAAGCCCCAAAGTAATGGCATTTGGGAAATGATTCACTGGAGAGCACTAATGAGTGAGATTACCTTATGACACCACAGAGCCCCCTTCACACTTTGCACCCTAGGAAGCTGACATCTGTCTGTGGATCCAGAAACAGAACTGGACTAGACACAGACTCTACCTAGATTTGGACTGTCCAGCCTCCAGAGCACAGGGAAATGCATTGCTTATAGGTATCTGAGGTTTCTATCCTGCCCAGTTCCTGCAATCGTTAAGTCCCAAAGAAATCACACAGAGGTCTACATTAACTATAAACTGATTGGCCCATTAGCTCAGGCTTCATATTAACTCTTATTACATATATTAGCCCGTTATTCTTGTCTAGGTTAGCCATATGGCTTAGTACCTTTTTCAGCAGGGAAGTCACCTCTTGCTTCTTCTGTGGTGGGGAAAGAACTGTAGAGGAATGGTCTTCCTTCTTCCCAGAATTCTCCTGTTCTCCTTGACCCACCTCTACTTCCTGTCTGGTTGTCCCGCCTATACTTCCTGCCTGGCTACTGGCCAATCAATATTTATTTTAAACATAATTGACAGAATACAAACAATTGTCCACACCACATAGGCAACTAGTTCCTGAATGAGCTAAGCTAGGGACCACCTCCTGTAAAATATTGAGCTCCTCTGTCAAGCTGAAAGACAAGTTGAGGCACATGGACTGTGAGAACAAAGGCTTTATTTTAGTGAAAATAGAGAGAAAGCACAAATTCTAGTCATACAGAACAAGAACTCAGTGTCTGAAGCATCTGAATTGTTAGAGAAATTTTAAATTATAATAATAAAAACAAGAAGATTACTACCAAAAAAGAAATATTTAAAACAAGATGAGATAGTAATGAAAATAATGAACAAAACTATCCCGACAGCCGGGCGGTGGTGGCTCATGCCTTTAATCCCAGCACTCAGGAGGCAGAGGCAGGCGGATCTCTGTGAGTTCGAGACCAGCCTGGTCTACAGAGCTAGTTCCAGGACAGGCTCCAAAGCCACAGAGAAACCCTGTCTCGAACCCCCCCCCCAAAAAAAAACTATCCCAACAAAGGAATAAAATACAGGCTTTCCAAAGGGTATTGATAAGTAATATTTTGTGGAAAAAAATCTATAGAAAATTTTTTATGCTCTACAAAGAAAAATAGCAAAATAACAGAATTATAATTGGTTTGTTTTTTTTTCGCTCTATGGTATTTTCAGTACTTTGAGATGTCAACAGCCAGATTTTGTTACTTCTGTGATGAAAACAGAACTTTAACCTCCCCATTCCTCAAATCATGATTTGGCCACACAGGTGTTTGTTCTCATGAGTATGAAGCCCTGAAGGACACCGAAGGGAAGGCAGGAGCACAGGCACAGGAGATGCTGCCTTCGGACTGCCCAGTGGCACCTTGCCTTCCGTGGACTCTGAATGGTTGCTCTTCGCTTGTTTTGTGAGGCTTAGGAGTCACTTTTTAATCATTTAAAACTCTTAAATGAACATTTGACCTTCTTGGGTTGGAGATGTGGCTCAGTTGACGAGTGTTTGCAGGAAGTCCTGGGTTTGACCTTCATCGCTGCATGAATGGAGTGTGGTGGCTCACAGTGTCACCCAGCAGTGGCATGGTAGAAGCAAGATCAAAATTTTAAGCACATCCTCAGCTACCTAGCTAGTTGATGGCTAGACCCTGCCTCACAAAAAACAAATCTCTCAATCTCTCTCTCCTTCCCTCCCACCCCGTGTGTGTGTGTGTGTGTGTGTGTGTGTGTGTGTGTGTGTTCTGGTTCAAATTTTGGAGCCGTCTGGAGCAATAAAAGATTTCCTGATTTGTGCAGGATTTCTCTGTGAGCTGCTGTGAGTTTGCTGGACAGAATGCCTGTGCTCATGCTCGAGTGTTCATCTGGGCAAGGTCAGGAGACTGCTGAGGAGGTTCCTGAGTACTGGGGTGGGGGGTAAGAACTGCCAACGTGATGCTGACCAGCTGTTCTGAAGGCCTTGGGAGACTTCCGATGACCTCACCCTCCTGCCAATCACTCCTGCATGCTTCCATGCCAGGTGTCATGAGACTGCTAGAATCACCGATCTAAAGAAAAGGAAACGTGGAACAGCTCTTGGCTGCTGCCCCTGACTGTCAGTTCACTGCTGATCTATGCTGAGTACTGAAGAAAAGCCCTTACTAGGTCACTTTTTAATAGTGGCCTATTGTTGAAAACATTAACCAGAAAAGCTGCCTTTCAAAGGCTTTAGATGTTTTTATGTTTATATCATTATGAATATATATTTATATGTGCACCATGGAACATTTAAAATCCATGTAAGCAGAAATTTCTGTCTAGTCTGCCTATTCCTAAATAACTGGTAGCCACTTCCCAAATATCTGACTTGGAGACTTAGTTGCAAACATGTGGCTGATAGCTCAGGCTTGTTACTACCTAACCCTTACATTTAAATTAATCCACATTTCTTATCTAGGCTTTGTCACGTGGTTCATGGCTTGTTACCTCATTTTCTACGTGTCCTGCTTCCTCAGTGGCTGGCTGGTGTCACCTCAGACTCTACCCTTCTTCTTCTTCCCAGAGTCCTCTGTGTCTGGCGGTCCCACCTATAGTACTGCCTAAGGGGCCTGTCAGCTTTTCATTAGCCAATGAGAGTAATACATATTCACAGTGCATAGAAAGACTGTTCCACAGAGCAATACTGTTGTATTATACTGTATGTGATTATATGTTATTCTACATGAAGATGAAACCAAATTGCCCACATGTTTTTCAAAAGCAGGTATGCCATTTAACTTGTTGGTTCCCTGACAGTACACAAAAAGCTGTGTGCCCTTCGTCAAGGAATGCACCGAAAACATGTGCTTGACCGGCACATACAGGAAGGAGGGGCAGGAAGCTGGTGGGAACCTGCAAGATTCTGTGCCCAGCTAAGCAGCTGTAGGGTTAGGGGAGGGTGGCTTCTCTCCAGCTCTAAGCCTCAGTTTCTGTGTCTGTAAACTGAAGACCCTAAGACCACAAGTCACCTCCCAGAGAGTTGATGTAAGTACTGGCCACATATGCGGCTTTCCCGGCTAGGAAGGGAGAGACTAGCCTGGTTTCGTTTCTCTCAACAACCTCATAAATGCTGTAAGCCACATTTCGGGGTGGTATTTGTTGTGGTCCAGCCACGACAAGTTCATATGTTCCAGGGTAGGGGCGTGTAAGTTAGAAATGTCAGGCAGAATAGACAGAGATACAAAAGAAATACAGACATGGGATAGTACCAGGAGGGCAACTCAGTGAATACCGAATCCGCCCACATTTATTTTTCATAGGCTTATATATCCCAATACAAAAGTGGGGGGGGGGGGTGGGAGAGACTGCTTTACCACGACACAAAGGACAACCAGAACAGTTATATTTTCAATACTTGAGACATCAATTCATTATTTCCCGAGTAAAGCATTCTGATGTTTTGGGCAGGATATGCAGTGAACACACCCTAGACCAAGTATCCCCTAGGCAGTCACTCCCTATGTCAAACCTCCTGTTTTAAATTGAAGGAGCAGGAATAGCCTTGAATTCTCTGACCTTTGGTCAGGATGGAGGGGATCTAGGGGCCATCTTAATGTCCGTCCAAAGCACCAAGTAACCACACCCTAGGTCAGGGTTTCTTGTTTGTAGCCAAAGCTGTTATCAACAACTCTGAAAGAGTAAACATAAGCTCCAACTCTCTGACCTTTAGTCAAGGTGGAACAGGGTCACCTGTGGGCCTCCACACATAAACAGCACAGGCTTCCCTGCTTCTAGACAACCACAGACACCAGGTGCCAAGTTCAGGATCCTGATGGAAACCATGCAAAGGTGTCCTAGGCCGTCCAAAGTTGAGGTGATGGGAGCTACTAACACACAAAAAGGTTGCAAAGCCTTAATTGTTTGAGAGAGCCGGCAGGCAGACCCGTCTCTGGTAAGACTATGGGCACAGCAGCAGGAGGAGAAGTTCAGGGGGGCTTTCTGGCTTCAGGTTGGGAGTTCTGCACATTGGGCCTGATAAAAGTATTCTCAGGAGTCTGAGGAGTAGATAGATGTTCAGGTTGTCTTAGTTTAGGTTTATATTACTATGAAGAGACACCATGACCATGGCAACTCTCGTAAAGGAAAACACTTAAAAGGGGTTGGCTCACAACTTCAGAGGTTTAATCCACTATCATGGCGGCATGCTGGTAGACATGGTGCTGGAGAAGGAGCTGAGAGTTACTCCAACAAGGCCACACCTCCTAATAGTGTCATTCCCTATGGGCCTATGGGGTAATTACATTCAAACTACTACAGGGGCCAAAACTGGTTTTCCAGAATGGGTGCTTGATGTGGGAGTGATTTCTTATTAATAAAGAAACTGCCTAGATCCATTTGATAGGCCAACCCTTAGGTAGGCGGAGTAAACAGAACAGAATGCTGGGAGAAAGAAGCTGAGTCAGGGAGTCGCCATGATTCTCCCACTCCAGGCAGACACAGGTTAAGATCATTCCTGGTAAGCCAGCTCGTGGGTTACACAGATTAATAGAAATGGGTTAGATCGATATGTAAGAGCTAGCCAATAAGAAACTGAAACTAATGGGTCAGGCAGTGTTTAAAAGAATACAGTTTCCTTGTAATTATTTCGGATAAAGCTAGCCATGTGGGTGGCCAGGTGCCCGGGATGCAGCCCGCTGCTCATACTGCAACAGGTGCTGAGCTGCCTTTCTTGGCTTAACCTAGCTACTGACCTTCATAGAAGCTCTCTTTACAGCAGATGGAGCGAACCCATTGCAGAAAACTGCAATGCAGAGACCAACAGACTGTGAGAAGATCGCATCAGCTTTACAACACAGTGCCTGCATCTCTGGCTCAGGGAACATGGGTGAAGAGGGAGCAGGAAGATTTTAAGAGCCAGAATACCAGAAAGTCTGCTCTAAAACATTTTTTAAAAATAGTCACGGCTGCATAAACAAGACTGGAAAAGTGACAATATTCTGGGTATGTTTACATACAGCGGTGAAAATTTTGTGGGGTCTCAGTCCCCTAGAAAAGAACTATAGGCAACTAATGACTCCTGGGGGAAGGAGAATTAACGGCTCCCAGAGATCCCCTTTTTGTTGTACACTCCAGAGTGGTCGGTCTTGAAACCATATACATACCAGCAACAGAAGCAGACCCAGCCACTTCTCTATGTGTATACACCTATGTATACGCATAAATATGTACGTATGTACACATACATATATAACAACAATAATCAAAGAAAAAGAGGCTATCAACTTGAGGTGGTGGGGGCTGGAGGGAGTGCGGCTGGGAGGGGCTGGAGCAAGGGAAGGAATGGAGGAAAATACTATTTTAATTAAAACAGTATAAAGGAAAAACATTGCAAATTCAAAATCATGATTACAAAAAGGGTGTGTGTGGGGGGGGGGGGGTGAATATGTGTAAGAATAGTCTTTCTCACAGAAGCCACAGAAGAAATTCACTTCTCTGGTCAAAAAAACCACTGACTGCACCACTAGGAGGCAGGTGGAAGAGGGCCAGAGCCCACTGAGGAGGTGGCTTTGCCCACGTGGAAGGAAGTGCCATTTCTTTGAAGAAGGTGATGATGACTCCCAGACGTAGGGAAAGACCTGTAAAGGGTCAGAGGAGTCAGCTGTCTGCAGACAGTATAACCTGTCTCTGTGTCTGCACTAGGCAGCCCTGAAGCCCAGCCCTCAGGAAGCCTTGTCTATGTATGCACTCTTTCTGAAACCAGGTAACCCTGCCAGGCATCGTGTGGACACTGGATTCCATGCCAGGCTGTGGACAGCCATGTCTACCCCCTGCAGGAACACACACACACACGCTACATGAAAGCAAACATAAGAAATAGAGCGCCAGGGCTGGGGGTGTGGCTCCACCGTAGAAAACTTGCTTGATTTTCTTCCCAGAGAAAAAGGAGAAAGGAGAGAGTAAAGGGGAAGGAGGGAGAGGAAGAAAGACAAAGAAGGGAGGAAGAAGAAGGAAAAGGGAGGAATGGAAGAACAGAGAGTAAAATAAAAGAGAGGAAAAAGAAGATCATTTAGAAATGAGGATGGGTGTGTCTGTCATCCAGTTTCCCACAGATTTGTTCTGTGTGGATTATTGCCTTCCCGGTCAGTCCTGGCTCCGGTGTAGGCACATGCCTGATGGACCACAGAAAGCCAGGGAGAAGTGAGAGGTATGGAAAGCATAGCTTGGGAAAGACCCAGCTAATTAGCTTCTAGTGCTTTCCCCTGGTCCTAGCAATGGTTCATTAGGACCACAGGTTCTTCAAACACAGGACATTCAGTGACCAGGGTGAGGCCAGGGCCAGGGGACAGGCCCAGCCAGGCATGAGAAGTCAGAAGAGACCTACGTGTTAGTCCAGATCAAAGCCAAACGCTGCAGAAGCAGAACCGGTGGCTGTGCCTTAGGCAAATTCAAGGACAGCTGGGTGGTGGCTGGCAGAAGCTCCCAGGCCTGTGTGTCCTGCCCAAAGAGGCAGTCTGTCCTCTGAGCTGCTTCAGTGCAGCTGACCCTGGGCTAGGCAGCGGTTATCTGGGGACAGCAAATCCATGATCTGTGCTGGCTATTGCATTACCTTCTGTTTCTTTCTTCCATGGTTCCCTAACCACACTTGCTTTGCAGAGCATTAACGTTCTCCACTGCATTCAGGTATAAAGGAAGCATCTACATCTTAGCCAAGAAAACAAGTACTGAAAAACCGCACTCGGGACCTATGCAGGAGTGAAAATACCATCTAATTTCTCCACCATCTCCCTAGGGGCAGAGGCGGAATCACACAGCCTCTGGGGTCAGCTGGGGAGCTCTGCTCGTTCCCACATCTTCTATTGGTGGCTCCTCCCATCTTAGACAAGCTAGCCCCTTGGACAAGTTAGCCTTTGGGAGACATACTCTTCTCCCCTATAAAATGAGAATCGTCACAACTGACTCATGGGATTGTATGGTAGGAAACTCGAATGTGCTCAGGGTAGAGGAAGACACTAGTCTGTGTGGCCAGAGGCATTCTTTCTCTCTTTCTTTCGTTTTTGGTTTTTTGAGACAGGGTTTTTCTGTGTATCTTTGGCTGTCCTGGAACTCGCTGTGTAGGTCAGACCAGCCTCGAACTCACAGAGACCTGCCTACCTCTGCCCCCGAGTGCTGGGATTAAAGGTGTGCTCCACCACCGCCCTAGCCTTTCTCTCTTTTCCAGCAATGGTGCTTGACCAGGCATGTGGTGGTCTAAGGCAAAGACTCTACTCTCAAGTAGGCTTGGAATCAATTGTACCATTTATTTTATTGCCGTACATTCTGGTCAATGAGAATTTCCTCACACGTGGAAACACTGAGAAAGTGATGTGTGTTACCTACTTTCCTCCTTATCAGTTGGAGTATGGAAGCAGTAGTTGGAGCTCAAGCAACCCTCTTGTTCCAAGAGATAACACATTCGTTAATGACGGTAGAAACACAAAAATGGGAGAAGAATTCTGGATGTCTGTGGAATTATATCTTGCCTTAAAATGGCCCCAGATGTCCTAGAAGAAAGAGTAAATTTCTAGTTTTAAATATCTAATTCTTATGTAAAACTACAGACAAGATATTCCTCCCTGCACTACCTCAACCCCTCCATACCAAGGACATCACAACTACAAAGACAAAGCAGAAGCACAAAACAGAGCATCGGCCATCTTTTCTGGTCGGGTACACTCATGACCATGAAAGCAAGGCAAGATCTAGAATCTTCCTTTTGAAGAGGCTGCGGGTCACATGTCCACCTACTTCCACTAAGGCTCCAAAGAGCCTTCCCCTCCAACACTCAAGCTCTGGCTTGTCCCCTGGCATTTCAATCTGCTAGCGGTGTGACTTTGGACCTGTCATTGCCTGAGTAGCAACCTCCTTGTATTAAATGGGATGTGGGATGAGATCCCTTGGTGTTGCTTGTTAATAGAACTTGACAATATGATAGCTGAGCGCTGGACAGAGTGCCCAGCACATTATAAGCATCTGATGAATGCTTATCAATGAACCCTGATGGCATGAGGATGTGGTTCATGGGTAGAGTGCAGCATGCAGGAGGCCCCAGCTTCGATCCTCAGCATCACACCAGGTGAGTGTGGTGGTACACCCCTACTTTCCCAGCGCTTTGAAAGTGGAGGGCAAAGGATGAGGAGTTCAAGGCTATCTTTGGTTTCAGAGAGAGTTCAAGGACTAAGCTGGACTATTTTCTACGACCTTGTCATAGAGAGAACAGGAGAGGAGAGAGAGAGAGAGAGAGAGAGAGAGAGAGAGAGAGAGAGAGAGAGAGAGAAAGCCTGAATACCATTTGCTCCCATTCCTAACCCCAACCTAGGCTCCAGGCAGGCCCATCTGCCAACTTTCTCCAGATGGGCTGTTTCTTCTTCCCAAGATGTTTTTGCTCAGAAGGTCTAATGTGGCTGGGGGGGGGGGGGGGGCTGGGACGGGGGAGCTAGACTTCTTGCCTGTGCACTGTCGACAATTCCCTCCTTTTCCCTCTGAATAGACATGACATTTGATACTTAGTGGCTCACTAATTTACTACCTGACGTCGGTTTAAATATCGAAGCATGTGTCTAGCCTGCAGATATAAGCTCCATCAAGGGCGTGGAGCATGCCTTTTCCACCTCTTATCCCTTTAGTATTGACTCCAAGTCTTGTTCAGGCCCCTGTGAATACCTTTGGAACAAGTACACCAAATCCAATGATCCAAAGTCCTAGCAAAATAACTTCCGGGCATCCTTTGAACCTGCTTACTTACTGTTGGTCCATGTTGCGGAGTCCAAGCCCTGTGATGGCAGGGTCTGCTTGTGATAGCCGCCTCCTTTCTAGGCTGTTTTTCATCCCTGGCCTTGATTCCACCAGCACAGATTGCTCTGCTGACCTTGGCCAAGCACTAGGCGTCAGAGGGAAGGGCTAGGGAGGCCCTAACTCAGGAAGGCGACTTTACTGCAGTCAAAGAAAGGCTTTTCTGGTTGATGTCAATACCATCATTTTGAATTCTGAAGTATTTTAAATTTGCCTTTGGAAGAAAAGTATTGTTTTATAGTGTTTTGTTTTTGGAGAAAGGATTTCTAGCCTTGGCTTGCCTCAAACTCATTATGTAGTGAAGGCTGGCCTTAACTCCCGATCCTCCTGCCTCCACCTCTCAAGTGGTAGGATTATAGGTGTGTGCTACCATGCCCAGTTTATTCATTGTTGGGCTTCATGCTAGGGAAGCCATCTATTAACTTCACTATATCCTTGTCCTTCAAAAAAGAAAGAGAGTAATTATGACCCAACATTATTGTTTCAGTGCACGAGTATATTTCATTCATTATAGACAGATATGTTGGGCTGGGTTTGTGTGAATGTCCTTAATCTGAATGCTGCCCTGGC
Source organism: Microtus pennsylvanicus (assembly GCF_037038515.1). Classification (NCBI taxonomy): domain Eukaryota; kingdom Metazoa; phylum Chordata; class Mammalia; order Rodentia; family Cricetidae; genus Microtus; species Microtus pennsylvanicus. The sequence continues at coordinate 36,546,552 of NC_134590.1, forward strand.
AATTCCCAGTACTTCATGGTCAGGAAGTAGACAGCTATAGTGCTGATCTGGTAAAGTCTAGAATATTCTTCCTTTAAAATGATGCACTTTATTCTTCCAAACAGAAGTGGAGGACCCAAATTTTATAAAGTTACCTTATCTACAGAACAGGTCAAGAAATACCACAAAAACAGGAATTGGATTGTTTGGGTGGAAAATTGCGTTCCACGCCATCACTAATACCATCATTAATCCCTAGTGTAATAACTTAGACTAATTAGAGGGTGTTCACTGAACTTGATAAAGCTTTTATAAAAAAAAAAGACACAAAGTTGGGTGGGTATGGAGATAAGGGTGGATCTGGGAGGAGCTAGGAGGGTGAAGAATATGATCATAAATTAATTCTCAAGGAATTAATAGAAATACTGTATTTAATATAGAATACAGGATCTGGAGATGTGGCTCAGTAGAGTGCTTGTTTAACATGCATAAGGTCCTGGATTTGATCTCTAGGCCCTCACAAAATTGGGTAAGGAGCTACAACAAACTAATCTCAGAACTGGGGAGGTAGAGACAAGACAGACTTGAGATCAATTTGGAGATCTAATCTCAGAAGAAGGAGGAAAAGGGAGAAGAAAAAGAAGGAAGAAGAAGAGGAGGAGGAGGAGGAGGAGGAGGAGGAGGAGGAGGAGGAGGAAGGAAGAGGAGGGGGAGGAGAAGAAGGAAGAAGGAGAAGAAGGAGGAGGACAGAGAGGAGGAGGAGAGCGAGAAGGAGGGGGAAGGAAGAAGAAGAAAAAGAGGGAGGAGGAAGGGGAGAAGCAGGGGGAGGAAGATGAGGGGGAGGAGGAGGGGAAGGAAGATGAGACAGAAGAGGAGGAAGAAGGAGGAGGAGGAGAAGAAGAAATAAAAAAGTAAAAGCCCTTGTTTCTAACCCTCCCCCTCCTGTAGGTCTGGGTTAGACCCCAGAATCAACATATGTTTTTAACAAAATATCAATTGAACTTGATGCTGGAGGTGGCATGTGGGCTAGACTTTGAGGAAGGAGATATCTCTCCTTTGTCTTGGGTTAGTCCCATCTCACGCATGGCCAAGTGAGCTGACAGTGAACTCACAGTCTGTGTGCCAAAGCAGGCAGAGCAGTTTGTGGGTAGAGAGAGCGCCTTTGATCCTAGAGAAGGAGGAGGTAGGAGAGCTTGCAGTAAAGGGTGGATCAACAATCAACAGGATTTTTTTTTTGAGGAGGGGGTAAATTGGGTCCTGGAAGTACTCCCAGACTGTGGAGGTGAGGGAGAGAGAGAAATGCACTGGCCGCCAGCTGTTCTGGGAGAGTGACTCACCACCCCTGTGGCGGCAACCAAGGGCGGTGAAATGGATCACAGCCGCGCTGTGGGGGGCGACAGGAGGTGGTGGTGTGGCCCCAATAGGAGTGTACCACACTGTGTGGAGCTGTGCATTCCAGAGAGGACCAGACCTCCTGCACAGATGCTGGTCCGTGCTGTCAGTCATCCCCGAGGAAGAGGGAAGGAGGGGCCAAATAAACCATCTCTGAAAGACGGCAGACGCAGCACTGTTTAGTCATGGCTATGAAAAGTCCTGTGTTTCACACTCTGGACTTGTCCTGGCCTCTTCCTCCCCCTTGCTGGTAAATCTGGTCCCTTCTCCCTCTTAGATGTCTCCTAGGGATGCCCCATCCCACTCTCTGTGACACACTCTTCATCATCCCCTTACCTCATTCCTGCCACTGTGATCCGTTGGCATCGTCTCATTGTCTCTCAGTTGCACCCAGTAGGTCTTCGTCTTCATTGTCCTGCTTCCTGCCTTGCCTTCCTCTACCCAGCCAGAAATCTGTCTTCCCCTAAATGCAAGAGTAAGCCTGTAATTCACTCACCTAAAAATCCGTAGTTTTTAACTCTGATTCTTAAACTTCAACGTGGGTCAGAATCCAGCAGACTTGTGAAAACAGGGTGCTGGGCCCTTCTGGGATGTTCTTCATGTCTTCTTTACTTGCTGAGTTCCTGATTGAAGTCTCTGTCTCCAGCACTGTGACCAGCACATACTGGGTGCTTACTATTTCCCCGAATAAAGAAACATAGGTCCCTTTATTCTCCCATCTTCTCGGCGTCACATATCTGATGACCCTGGGGCTTGGGCAGGCTTAGACACTTGTTCAGAGTTCACAGGTATGGCATGAAGGAGCCAAAACCCCTTCCTGACTTTAGCACCTGGACTGTTATCCCAGGAGTTATCCAGCCAACAATAATTAAATTAAATAAATGAATTACTTCCACTCTAGCGCTTACCAACACCAGGTAAATTTTGTGATGGGGGCTTGAGCCTTAAGAATGGGAAACATTCCTAATAACTTATGCCCCTTACAACATTCCAGCCTGAAACATAGGTGTCATTGGTACCCGGTACACTCTTACTTGTGTCGTCACTGGGACAAGATTCCTGAGAGGACCACTTTTAAAAGGGGAGGGAAAGCATGGAGGACTATCTTACATCATGGAAGCTGAGGAAGGGCGACACCAGCCATCCAGTCCCTTCCTCTTCCTCCCCTTGTGTTCGCCCTGTGCCTGTGGGATCACAGGTGGTGCCCATCACACTGAGGGGGAGGCTTCCCCCTCTGTCCTCCTTCAAACATCCTGACATATCCAGAGACGAGTCTCACCACCATCCAGGTGGTTCTAAGTCCAGCTCCGAGTCTAAAACCAGACAGATTGGACAACAGATACCTCTGTGACAGTGAGTGTGTATACATGGTATCTGGGAAAGAGCCTGAAGGGTGGAGAGTTAAGTATCATCGCTCTCTACTTTGACTGGGCCATTTGTCCTCCCCCCCCCCTCCATGGTTTTTCTGTGTAGCCCTGGGTGTCCCGAAACGCCCTATAGACAAGGTTGACTTCAAATTCCTAGAGATCAGCCTGCCTCTGCCTGCAGAGTGGTAGGATTAAAGGCGTGTGATATGCCAACCCCGGTTTCTCTCTGGCTACCCTGATTCCTTCTTTGCATTCCTCATTTGTTTGCCCTTTCTTTCTTTCTTCTCTTCTCTTCTCTTCTCTTCTCTTCTCTTCTCTTCTCTTCTCTTCTCTTCTCTTCTCTTCTCTTTTAAGTAGAGGGCTTCACGATGTAATCCAGCCTGGGGAATGAGCAATTCTCTCAGAAGTTCACAGGCTCTGCCATGTGAATGGATGGCCCTTAAAGGTGCCTGAGAGCCAAGTCGGCCAAGTGTACTACTAGGGAAGCCAGAGCTGTGGTGACAGGGCTCCTGACAGGCAGTCTCCTGTCCTTGCCATGCACTGCACATCCCTGTCTTCTCTAGACACTAATGGACAGAAGCCCTGTGGTACTTGGACCCAGGGTGGCCCTTCTTCCTGCTTCCCAAGCCTTCTCCTCTCTCAACAGAAGCCGGGGGCCAAGAAGTCTGGATTCTTTCTTAGGAGAGTTTTTCTTCCTTGGATCTTTTTCTATAAGTAGGGGGGGTGGGGGGAGGAGGAGAGAGATAGAGAGAGAGAGAGAGAGAGAGAGAGAGAGAGAGAGAGAGAGAGAGAGAGAGAGAGAGAGAGAGAGAGAGAGAGAGAGAAATCATTTGTTCTTAGATTCTTTAGATTCTCAGCGTGGGCCAGCTAAGGACGCAAGGGCTGACACTTCCTGCCCACTGCACCTTTCCTCCTCTTGCACACCTGCTCCCCCTGCTGCCAGATGCTGGAAGTGCACCTGTGAGTGGGGTGTTGTAAGGTGGCTAAGAGATGAGTGGCCAAAAGATGAAACCATAGAGCCTTGAGATTCTTCCAGTACTCTGGCAAAGGAGCCAAATTAAGCATTTTTTTTCAAGTCAGGAATGTGTTTTGTAATAAAGGTCGGATAAATATTCTTCCTGAATAGTGTTTTGTCAAAAAGCACAGAAATGGACACCTCCTTTAAGGGTTAAATGAATGAAAGGACTTGCGGGTTGGACTCAGAGTCAACACAGGTTTGGATGAGCCTCGGCTTCTTTCCCTGTGCTTTGAACATGGGGCCATTGTCCATCTCACAGCGCCATTGTGGAATGCATCTAAGAATATGAATGTATTATAACAAAATCACTGTGTGCTGATTCCCTTCTAACAGCCCCCCTCCTTTCCCTCGCCTCCTCCCTCTCTCTTTCTCCTTTCCTCCTCTTTCTATCGCGACTTCTCCTTTTCTCCCCTTCTTTTCCATACATCTTAAGTGGACATTACAGTGAAGCAACTTAACCCTCCCACGCCCCAAAAGGAAGTAAAGGCAGAGAAAGCTCAGCCACAAAACGGAAGTAACAGAAAAAAACGTATCACGGGCAAAACAGTGAAAAAAGTGAAAGAAAAAAAAAAGCGGCTTTAGGCTTTCTGGAGATCAAGTTAGATTTAGCTAATGACGGGTTGCCAGCGTGGCTTGACCCCCTAAGTAGGGGGTTTTAGGGACGATTGGGTAATTCTTGACCTCTGTTTGACCTCATAAATAGGAATTCTCAGCCCGCCTTGTGGGAGCTCTGGAGCTAGTAGGTTCCTGCCTTTTTAACTGTGGGTCTCTCCTCCTTTTCCCCTGCGGCAGTGGGCGGGCCTGGGCTCGCGGCTGGGAGGGGCCGCCACGCCTGCGCCCTCCCGGGAGCCGCCCTGCCCTGGCGGCTGCAGGCAGCTCTGAGCCCGACTCCCTCCCTTCCTGCAGCAGCCTTGCCACGTGGTAGATAGGCGACTTCTGGGAATGTGAGAGAGCTGCACTCCAGTGAGGGCCACACCAAGAACTTTTACAGCTCTGTTAATTAAGTCAAACTTTCCTTGCGAGTGTCTGCTTAGAGGAGACCCTACATGTTCTCTAAGGCAAGAAAAAATAAGGTGACAGAGGGGATGTACCAACTCGTTAGGACAGAATGAGCTGCAGTGTATTCTTAGACTTTCTTGAAAATCTTAAAAACCTTAAAGAACTTTCTTGCCTCTTCCTTCTTGCGAGGCATCTCTAGGGTGAAGAAGAGAGGGTTCTAATGAGATGGCCGCGAGCCTCAGCACCCCAGCTTTCCCGAGACTTCCTGCTCTTGAACTAAGGAAGAAGAGAGCAGCCTCCGTGGTGGCTTGAACCTCTCTGAGCAAAGTGCTTGAGCAAAAGGAACAGACGTCTCTCCTTATAGTGTCAGAAGTCCAGGGGGCTGTGACTGGAAACAGATAAAGGAATCTCGAAGTTGGATCGGGCCACGACTAAGGCTTGCTGCTTGTTCCCTGACCTCCCACCGCCTGTAGAGTTGAAAAGTGTCCTGACAGGTTGATAGACTTGGTTTCAAGGTGTTTGGACCTCTGAGCCTCTTAATAACTGTGAGACCGTAAACAGGTGGAATCAAGCCTTGCTACCGCTGGGGTGGGAGGAGAGAGGAGGTCAAGGTCCCTGAGCTGGTTTCCTGAGAAGTCTCACCTAGGTCAAGGTCTGAATGCAGTTTTTGGTACCAGTTGGCCCCGCCAGCTCTTCTTCGTAGTAAATAAATAACTACCATTTTAAGACATAGGTCAGTTGTGGGGGGGTGGGGTGCACACCTTTAATCCCAGCACTCAGGAGGCAGAGATAGGCAGATCTCTGCGTTCTAGGCCAGTCCAGTCTACAGAGTGAGTTCCAGGACAGCCAGGGCTACACAGAGAAATCCTATCTCAAAAAAATAAAAACAAACAAAAATAAGCAGCCAAAACATAGGTCAAAATAAACACTTAGAATTATATATTCATAGGATCTATTTATTACTTATTTACTTTATACAGAGTGTGTTTTATTCAGAGTGTGTTTCCAATGCAAAAAAAAAACATCAGACTCTGGTACCGTCTTTAGAAGAAAGCTTATTTTAAATTGAAAATTCATTTTAATAAAATTTATTTAGTTCTATAATTCTATAGAATTATAATTTCTATAATTCTAAAGTCAAATTCTAGAACATATTGCACCTAAAAAGGCTTGCCTAAACCTCTCTGCCATCATCTGATTTCTTCAGGTCTTTTCTTCTTCATCGGTAACCAGTTTCATTTCTTCCTTACTTGATTATGAAAATACAGCTATACTATTATTGATTCGCGATCCTACAGTAAGTTGAGGGCACATGATGTATATTTTGAGTGTTTTCTTCAATTGGCTGTCGACTTGCCTAAGCAATCTGTCTCTTGCCTATGGTTCCCAGGGGCTGGCTGAGGAGCCAGCAGCTGGCTGGCTGGAAGAGCGAGCCTGAGAGCTGAAACTGTGGAGGCTTCAGTTGACCCCATAGTTTCCCCAAGCATCGACCTGACAAGGCTTCTAAGTGCCTCCTGGGATTCTTGCCCGCCACTGATTGGGGTTGCCAGCCACCTTCCCAGAAAGAAACTTGCCTAGAAAGAGGCCGCAATGAAGTCAGTGGCGGGCATGGGTTGGAGTACACCGATCCACTCCACCCCTCTTACTGGCTATGGGTTTGCTTTGGAGAAAGACCCCCCCCATACACACAACAGAGCTGGAGCTCTCCAGAGGTTCCCCAGTGTGAACAAGGCAGACCAGCTGCCAGGCTGAGGTAGGCTACAGGATCAGCTTTTGGCCCATCTGGACTTCAGCCAAGTCTGTTGTAACAAAGTACCACAAACAGCAGAAGTTTGCCATTTTGTGGTAATAGATGCTGGGAAATTGAGATTCTGTACACTGTAGAGCCCTTCTGGGATGTGCGAGGGATTGAGCTGTTCCAGAACTTTCTCCTTGGCTTCTATGTAGTTGGCTGTTCTCTGTGTCTTCATATAATTTGTCCACACATCTTCTGTCTTTGTCTATAGTCCATGTCCTCCTTTGTGTAAATAAGATTGGATCAGGGTCAACCCTAATGGCTTCATTTTCACTTTACCTTTGTAAAATAAAACATCAAAGAAAAACAAAGCTATGTTCTTGAAACATCATTCAAAAAATTGTAGGTGAAATGGATTATTAACAATGCTGCAGCAGCAGGGAGCAGAAACACTGCAGGTCCCCAAGCAATGGCAGCAGGCCCTGAGAGCAGTCAGTCCCAGGCAGGGACAGCTGCAGGTCCCAGAGTGGTAGCTTGTCCAGGGCAGGGAGACACGTGGTGATGGGCAAAAGACAGAGACATGGATAGGCACGCCATGCAGAGTGAGGTTGGATATTTATTCAGCGGGTTATGGAGGGGGAAGGAAGAAGGGGAGAAGAGCAGAGAGAGAGAGAAAAGTAAGAGAAGAGAGGGAGAGAGAAGGGAGAGACAGAAGGGGGAAGGGGAGACATGGGGAGAGGCAGAAGCTACCTCTTCCACAGGGAGACAGAAAAAAAGAAGGAACTCAGGCTGGAAGCTGAAGATCAAACTGTCTCAAAAAAAATTTTTTTTTACCCAGTCTGTGGGATTCTAATAGAGCAGCAAAAAACAGACCAACAGACTCTAGCCTATATTTTTTGTCCCTCTTCATAGCACTGACTGTCCTGGAACCCACCAAGCAGAGTAGACTAGCCTTGCACTCACAGAGATTCACCTGCCTCTGCCTTCTGAGTGCTGGAGTTAAGGGTGTGCACCATCATGGCTGGCAGTAATATGTGTGTGTGTGTGTGTGTGTGTGTGTGTGTGTGTGTTTAAATTGTGTAGAAATTCCAAAACAGATTGGAGCTGGAGGTCCTCTTACCCCAACCTCCAAATACAGGTTTTTAGGCATGTACCACCATGTCTGACTAACAATCTATTTTTCTCAAAGGAACACAGCTGATACCCTCCCCTACTCCCTATGCCTTTCAGATGCTACTGTATCCACCTACCCCCAGAAATGCTGTCCTTGCACCCCACGCCAACCCTGAAAATCAGGCTGCGCAATTCTGGGAAAGTATTCTATTTCTCAGGTGTGTGTCAAGAGGGAGGCAGTGTGAGATTCCCCTAGCATTATCATTCATTTTGTCCTCTATGTACAAAATTCAGTACAGTCTTCATTGTGGAGAATGGCTTTGCTATTCCAACAAATCTTTCATCTTTATAAAATGCAAGGTAGGGGAACTATTGCTCCAACCATTGAACCATTGTTCTGTATGGCCAGGTTCTATGAAATTACTCATTACTTCCACTCAGAACTACTACTACTTCTTCTTCTTCTTCTTCTTCTTCTTCTTCTTCTTCTTCTTCTTCTTCTTCTTCTTCTTCTTCTTCTTCTTCTTCTTCTTCTTCTTCTTTTTCTTCTTCTTTCTCCTCCTTCTTCTCCTCCTCCTCCTCCTTCTTCTCCTCCTTCTCCTCCTCCTCCTCCTCCTCCTCCTCCTCCTCCTCCTCCTCCTCCTCCTCCTTCTCCTCCTCCTCCTCTTCCTTCTCCTTCTTCTTTCCTACATTTTTAAAATAAATACTAATCTCAAAGGTCTAGCTGGGCATTGGGTATTATGACCTGGGATCATTTTCCTCTTTGTTTCTGTTCAATCTGTCCTGGCACCTTTTCTGGGACGCTGTGACAAACACTTTGGACCCATGACTTTGTGTTGCAGGGTGTGGCTTGGCTCGCACCTCCTCCTCCTCATGCATGTGAAAACAACCCAGCTCAGTGCAAACAGGCTGGAGAGACTCTGCTCCTGGAAATCCCCACGAAGCAAATTCCATTCCAGATCTTTCTCAATACCCAGAGGAGGAGCACAAGAGCTGATTGTCCCCCAACTTCCCTGCAATTTGCAATTCTATATTCTGGGACTGGAGGGGCAGGTGTGTGTGTGTGTGTGTGTGTGTGTGTGTGTGTGTGTGTGTGTGTGTGTTAATGGATGAGAGGGTTAAGTAGATTGGGAGCCTTAGTTGGGTTCAGCAGCTCAGTGTAACTCCTGTGATTCTGAGCAAGATCTTCAGGTTGAACCTGGCCCAGCAGTGTCTATACCACATCTCTTTACCAGGCTTCCCCAGAGCGGCTACCCTATGATGCAGGGCCTGTTGCTTTTCTGTCGTCCTGTCCTTCCAGAGTTTTTTAGTTCCAATCTAGTGTCTCTTGCCTCCTGGGCTCCATTCACTGCTGAGGAATAAGTACAAATCCAAAGTTCTGGGGCGTTGCCTTGTCCCTACAAAGAGGAACGTGACTGCCAGGGACCAAAACTGCTAGGCCACCTTCCTCACAATGGCCTCAAGGGACCCAGAGAAGGTGGTGGATGTAGGCAGGGTGGAGTGATTTGTTCTTGGGCAGAGTTGAGGACAATCAAGGATGACCAGGTGCCACCTCCCTCCCTGGTGTTCCCTAGGTCTCTGGATCTGCTGCTCTCCTTCCTTTGCTCCACTCCTGACTCATCCCACCCCAAGCCTCGTCTTTGGAAGTCCTAGAGTTCACACTTGCCTTCCAGGGAAGGAAAGAGCAGAAACTGGGAAAGGTGTAGCAGTATTTAACCTTGCGTGACCCTGGTCCATGACTCACTGACTGGACTCCCAGGCTGGCCCTGATTCCTCGTGGATGGATGCCAGAGCGGACATGGAAACAACACAGGCCTGAAAGGAGGACTGAAGTGAGGTACCAAGCCTGCAAGGGAACTCGCAAAGCATTTGATAAGAACCGATGTCCTGATGGAGATGGTAACACTAACCCCCAGAGAGCATCCCCCACAAGATACCGTTCCATTTCAACACCACAGTCATCCCAGGAGTCAGGTCCTGTTTCAACTCCCACTTTATCAGTGAGGAACCTGCCACAGTGAGGTCCAAGGAGGCATAGTTAATATAAAGCAGGGCCAGGTTTCCAGCTCTGGAGTTTGTATTCTTAATAACTACCCTGAACTAATAAAAAAAATTGTGGCTATTATTCACTTTATTTTATGGCTGAGAAAGCAGAGGCTCAGTAAAGTCAAGTATCTTGTCCAATACTGCACAGCCTGGGAGAAACAGAGATGAGATAAACACTCCCCACCCCGACTCTAGCCTTCTCCCCAGGCACAGGGTGGGGCCATTGAGGAGTGGCGGATGAGGATGTAATTGCATCTTTCCTCTGACTCTCCTCCGCTCCACCTCGAGTTTCTGCCTCCTCCTGAAGCTGTGAGCTCTCATTTCAGGTGACAGGAAGCCGCTGGAAAAAAAAAAAAAAGAGCCAGCCACCGAGCGATCTGGTGAGGAAATCAGAAACCCGCACCTGCCAGTCCAGGAATGGGTCCAACACGCCCAGGGCCTGACACCTGACTTCCCAGGTAGAGTGGCCAGATGCCCCAGGCCGAGGGAGGTGAACCCTGAAGGAAGTTAGAGTTCCCAGAAAGGCCAGTGGGCAGAAGTTGAGAAAACAAAAGGCTAAGATGTGATTTTAAAGACAGGTTGGCATCCGAGTCTCTTGGTTGGGAAGAACCACGGAGAATAAAGAGGAGCCTTCTGTTGTATCAATAACAATAGCCAACACTGGCTGGGTACTTTCTTTGTACTACAGGACCAACTCATAGCTCTCTGGTGAGGAAAATGCCTCAAAGTTTAGATGATTCAGTAAGAGAAAGATGTGGGCGGTTTCCTCCCTAGAGCCACCTTTTTGCTTCTCCTTAACACTTGATGGTGGGACATTTCAAAGAAAATATTGATGGAACTGGAGACATAGCTTAGTTGGGGGAGTGCCCCGGTAGAGTGCGCGAGGCTCGGGGTTTAATTCCCAGCACTGTGGAGTCAGCCATGGTGGCCCTGTCTATAATTCTAATGCTCAAGAGACAGAAGCAGGAGGATCAGAAATGTAAGATGATCCTTCCGTACATGCGGAGTTCGAGGCCAGCCTGGGCAGCATGAGAAAGAAGAAAGAAAGAAAACATCGTAATCAATCCCCATGAATTGACCTACTAGCAGCCGTCATCGTCATCACAAATTCGTCTTGCTCCACGTATCTCCCTATTTTGCCTTTTATTGGACTATTTTGAAGTAAACATCATATATATTACTTGTACATTATAATACCCCATTATACACACACACACACACACACACACACACACACACACACACACACACACACATATATATATATATATATATATATATATATATATATATATATATATATATGTATATGTATATATCCCAGAAAGGACAATTGTTGGAGCAACCCAGGGTGTGATGGTTAATCTTGGTTGTCAATTTGACTATATTTGGCACCAACTAAAACCCAAGCAGGTGGGTACACCTGGGTGGGATTTTCATGATTGGTAGGAAGACTCACTCTAAATCTGGATCACTTGAAGTCAGAACACTCACGCCAAATCAGAGACACCTTCTGGGGACCAGTCCTCATAAAGGACATGGGAAAAGAAAACTTTTGCTTTTTGACCTCTTGTCTCCACTCTTGCTGGCAAGTTCATCTATCCTCTTCCTGAGCCATGTCTTCAATGATCCCAGCACCTACTTCCTCAGGATTCCCCTGGGGACTGAAGACCGGGGGCCCTCTAGGACCTCTCTGGGACCCCAGCCCTGTTGTTTATCCCATCTGCACAGAGGCTGTGATTTAATCTTTTGCTGTTTCAGCCACCAAATTTGGGTCCACAGTTACTGGTCGGGCTCTCTGGCAGTGGTCCAGCCACTCAGACCAGGACCTGGCAGGAATTCTGGTCCTTCAGGCGCTGGTTATGTTGCTGTCACCAAATACAGTTTTAAATTAAATCTTTATCATTCTATTTATCAATAAGACTGGAAGCCAAAGGCTGGAGTGGAAACCTGCTGCGTCAGAGAGGCTGAGGAGCAACCAGCTGACCCTCTCTCTGCCGGCATCTCTGAAAGAGACCATCCTTCCACTCCGCCAAAACAGAAGGAACCACGCTGCACTAAGTCCCTCCCTACTACTTCCGGTGCGTCTCTCTATTGCCTTACAGACACCCTATAACCCTCCACAAATACTTTCTGTCCACTAGTTACTAACTTGACCTCCTGACTCAAAGTTGATTTTATTTCATTAATTCAAACACAAACTCAGGGTTCACAGTATAATCGAATGTCCTACAACACCACACCAGATCAGGACTGCTGAGGCATCCCGCCTCATAGATTGAGGAACTAGCGTATCCTTGGTTTTTCTATCAGGAGACATCCGCTGTTGGCTTCCTCGGACTCAGCCTGAACGCCACTCTAGTAAATATATATCCGTTCTACCAGGCCTGTACCTCTGGAGAACCCCGACTAAACACGATGCTACATTGAAAGCAATAGGAATGATTTTTTTTAATATCAATTAAGGACCCAACCACTAGTCAAGTACCTAATTGGCTCTGTAATGTATTTTTTACAGTCGTTTTATACAAATTGGAATAAAAATAGTTTACACATTACATTTAGCCACGTCTCTTAAATCCCTAACTCACAGGGCCCTGTCTTCATGCCATTCATTTGTTGAAGAGAGTGAATCTTTTGCCCGCCCTATCTCTTACAGTTTTGCCAAGGCCCTGGAAGCCTTGAACCAGAACTCTGGGGTGCACAGCAATTTTTTATTTTCTCTCTCCCTCTATATACTGAGAGTGGGTTTATCGGTGGAATATTTTGTATCCTAGACTTTCTCATTTCGGTTCGAGGGAAACAAATGTGTACTCATGTGTTCTCAGGGGTAGACACTTGAGGTGATAAACAGAATTCTAGGGGGAGGACACAGGGCAGGATTTCTCCATCCTCATTTTCCTGCTATGAGCACTTCCTCCATTCCCCAGTATCCTGAGCAGGTAGCTCCAGAACCAAAAACACTGACCAGAGAAACAAAAATATCCCCATCCCAAGTAGAAGAAAATCATTCTGGACCTCAAAGTGGGAGGCAGGAATAAAGATGTCTCAAATATCTAATACCCATGAGAACTGACGTACACAGAACACATCAAACATACCACGTGCTTCATCTGAAGGATTTGCTCTCACAGCAGCCCTGCAGGGTGGGGAGTATCTGCTTCTGTTACCATGATTTGCAGATGACAAGAACCAGTTTGTATCAAAGGCAGTGTTCAAATGCAGGCTTTTCTCATCTGGAGAGAATAGCATTCTTGTTGTGGTCAACTAAACTAAGACCTCTTCTCTTTGAGAGGTTATAGTAATATATTAGCAGAAGAAAAAGATGCCACAGAGTTTGGGGTGGCCCCAGCAATGCACACAGGAGCCCCAGTGATCGGAAACGCCATGTCTCCCATTTCAAGGCAGAACTTGGAAGTTCGTTAAGCAGGTGGCACAGATGGAAGGCTGGAAATTTCTCGAAGGGATTGACCCTGGAGAAGCAATGGTTCAGCATTCTCACACTCTCTGTCAACTTAAGGACAGAAAAGACTTCCAAGGACTTCTAAGATGACCAGATCCTAGGTGGGGCACACATGCTCTAATGTGGGAACTAAAACCAAAGGTGGTCAGGGTAGACAGACTCCCTGCAGGAAGTTCCCCTGGCAGGCAGGACAGCCACGCATGGGCCAGAAGCTTACTTAGTGGGGCAAGGGAACCAGATTTGAGCCCCCTGATGCCCTTGCAGCTAGGAGGAAAAGAATAACAGTTTTCTTATAGGTCAAGCTTGCTTTGAAAAACAAGTTCTACACCTGCAAAGCCCACGTCCTTCCTGCTGAAACATTGCCATCTTTTGATGGTTATGTCACGTGACTGTGGTCTCATTTCAGCTCCTAAGAAGGCAGAACCCAATTACTATATTATGCAACTTTCTGGTTTGTTTTTGAATTTTTTTAAAAAATTGTTTTCACCACATTCAAGGCCATGGCGGTCAAATTTTCCCCAACCTCACTGGTTTGACTCACAAGGTTAGGGTGACATTATTCTACCTAAGCATCCTGGAGACTCTTACCACAGTAGCTATATTCTCTTCAATGGGGTTAACCTGCTTCATTGGCCTTTGTCACTGGATTTTGTTTTTGAGACAGGATGGCTAGTCTATGTTGGCCTCAAGCTTACAATATAGTAGAGGATGACCTTGAACTCCCGCTCTTCGGTCCTCCTGATTCCACTTCCTGAGTGCTGGAGTTAGAGGTGTGAACCATTATGCCTGGTATAGGCAATGCTGAAGACTGAACCCAGGGATTGATCTCAGGACTTTGTGTGGCCTAGACAAGTACTCTGCCAACTACACACTCAACCCCATCAATGGATTTTGAAAAATGGTATTTTACATTTAAATGTCTTTTTAAGAGTTTAAGTGAGAAGCAGAGATGGAAATTTAGTCAATGCACAGGGAAGACAAACAAATGAAGGAGTCCAGTGACCCCAGATTCTATTTTGAGGCACTAAAACGAACACTAAGCTTTATAATTGAGGAAAAATTGTTGATAGCATTACTAAGTCATCTTGGTCAGAGTGTGGTCCAGCCCATCTCTGTCACTGTTCTGGTCCTGAACGGTGGTTTCATGAAAACTGCCAATCTGTCCTTAACTTGAGGAGACCAGTCTGGTTCCTCCACGATGATCTGTTCCAGGGTGTAGGCTCTTCTGCGCAGGTAATTGTTCTCATCCTGAGGATGCTCTGTCCTGCTGGCTCATGGCTTGGAGATAGTTCCAGTCCCTTGTCACAGAGGTATTTATCAACCTGCCCTGTTGCTCATGGAGTATCTGCTGACTCAAGAGGAGAGGTTCAGGACAAGGACTTGTCTCCATGCCTTCAGCCTGGATGTGGAAAGAGGCTGGTTAGGTAGGAAGATTCTCCCTGAGTGGTTAACATGCCTTCACAGAGTCAAGCAGGGATCCTGAGTCCCTCATGATTTTATGGGCTCAACAGAAGAGCTAGGACGCTGTACTGAGAGGAATTTCTAGGAGCCTCTTGGGTTTGAAAGTTCTCACTCATGAAAGAATTATAACATCCAGGCTCAGTGATGGAGTAGTGTGTGCACGAGAAGAACACTTGCTGCAACGGCAGAAGCACAGAACTGAAGAGAGACAGATGTTTAAGTCTGAAAGTAAATGTGCCACATCAAGCAGAACACAGGAGGGGGTCGGAGCCAGAAAACATCATGAGGAGAGAGAGAGAGAGAGAGAGAGAGAGAGAGAGAGAGAGAGAGAGAGGAAGAGAAGGGAAGGGAAGGGAAGGGAAGGGAAGGGAAGAGAAGAGAAGAGAAGAGAAGAGAAGAGAAGAGAAGAGAAGAGAAGAGAAGAGAAGAGAAGAGAAGAGAAGAGAAGAGATTCCAACAGGGAGCCATCTTTCTTTTTAAATTGTTCCAAGACTATAAACTACTAAAAATGAATTCTGATGGGAAGGGACCCAATGCCAGGTAACCACACATACGAAGCACATTGGCATAGCCTCTAAGCTTTAACTTATTTTGGAAATTGATTCCAATTTGTCATTGGCTTTGAAATTATCTTATGAAGTTTATAGTCGAGGCTGGGCCTTCTGCACTAGCCTCCCGAGTGCTGAGATCACAGCTGTGAGCCATCACGCTAAGGATGGCTTCATCTAACTTCTGATGACAATCCCCTTCTTGTCTCTGAATAATTCCAGAACTCTGAAGACAGTGTTCAGTGTCCTTGTCGTGTCCCAGTTGGTGTGACCTGATTGCAAATGATGGGTAAAGAGCTTAAGTAACAAATGACAAATAGGGCAAGAAAGACTCATGTGGGCCAAATTCAAGCAGCTAAGAGGTCTAGACAGGGTGACTCTTAGACTCAGCCTACCCGAGGCTCATTAGCACCTTTGTCTAATGGTCTCTTCTGTAGGTGATCGCCTTGCAACTCAAGCAAACAGTGCTCTGCTTATTTTATTAGAATCTGTACCCCTGCTGGACATGGTGATGAATGACTATGATTCTGTCATCAGGAAGCAGAGGCAGGAGGATTGCAGCAAGTTTAAGGCAGACTTGGTCTACATAGCAACACCAGGCCAGTCAGGGCTACCTAGCAACATCCTGTGTCAAAAGCAAATACACAAGGCTGAGGGTGTAACTCAGGTGGCAGTGTTGACGAGTCCCCAGACCACAAAAACTGGGAGTGTTAGTTCAGGGCTGCAACCCAGAGAGGCAGAAGCAGGAAGGTCAGAAGTTTGAGGTCATCACGGATGCATAAAGAGTTTGAGGCTAGCCTGAAACTCTATCTCAAAAAAACAAAAACACCTTGAGGTTCTGCTGAATGTCAGCAAACAACTTTCATCGCTCTACAAGGAAAACACAAACGCAATTGATAAAAGCCGGTGCTTGAGAAAACACTGGCTTGGGAGGAAGCCCTCACGGGAGTCACTTTCCACAAGTGTGGCTCTAAATTCTGTAGAGATGGAAACTGGGCACGGCACTGATGTGGGGTAGCCGTGGTGAGCACTCTGCAAAAAGTTAGCAACTGGCAAAACAGTCTAGTTATTTACTTTGCATGAACTTCACGGTAATTATTTCTGTAGATAAACAATATTATATCAGAACCATTGAGCCGTCTTCATGCATTAAAAATTTATCTCAGTTTAAAAGATAAAATAAGTTGTCAATAATAGGCTATTTTTGTACATAGACCCCATTTAAATTTACCTTTAAAAATATGTGTTTAGTATGTGTGTGTACATCTGTGTGTTGTATGTAAGTGTATGTGTGCATGAGTGTATATGTGTGGTGTGTGTGTCTGTGTATGTCTCTGTATGTCTGTGTGTGTGCATGTGTATCTGTGTGTGTGCATGTGTGTCTATGTGTGTGCGTGTTTGTCTGTGTGTGTGCGCGTGATGTGTGTCTGTGTGTGTGCGCGTGATGTGTGTCTGTGTGTCTGTGTGTGTGCATGTGTGTCTGTGTGTGTGCGCATGATGTGTGTCTGTGTGTGTGCGCGTGATGTGTGTCTGTGTGTGTGCATGTGTGTCTGTGTGTGTCCGCGTGATGTGTGTCTGTGTGTGTGCGCGTGATGTGTGTCTGTGTGTGTGCGCGTGATGTGTGTCTGTGTGTGTGCATGTGTGTCTGTGTGCGCGTGATGTGTGTCTGTGTGTGTGCATGTGTGTATATCTGTAGGGCCGTCTGTGCCACAGCAATGCCCATGTGGTGGTCAGAGGGCAACTCCCTTAGCAGTTATTTCTTTTCTGCCACCCTGTGAGACTTGGAAGTCAAACTCAGGTTATCAGGCCTGTACCCTGTACCCACTGAGCCAACTCTCTAGCCCTTAAAGTTGTCTTTTAAGGCTCAATGGGAGGACAAGAGAGTAAGTAAAAATGTTATCTAAACAAAGTAGGACATATATGTTCACAGATGCAATCCTTAGGTGACCAGTGACTGCAGCGATATTACCTGGAGCACAGTGTTGGAGTGTGTAGCCTTTGCGTAAAGACAGTGCTCACAGTACAGTTAGGAACATGTCCACACCAGCATGGAAAGTGCTAACACCACCAGTCATTCTAGTTTGGAGGACACCAGTGGGGCAGTGTTCTATCTAAGGCTTACACACTTGATCAAAGGTTCTCAACCGGCGGGTCGCGACCCTTCAGGGTTGAATGACTCTCTCACAGGGGCCACATATCAGATATCCTGCATATCAGATACTTACCTTATAACTCATAACAGTAGTGAAATTGCAGTTTTGAAGTAGAATATAATTTTCAATATAAGTAGCAAATAATTTTATAGTTGGGGTCATCACAACATGAGGAACCGTATTAAAGGGTCCCAGCGTTAGGAAGGCTGAGAGCCACTGGACTAGAGGAACACAAACACATTCAACATACAAAAAAAGCTAGGAACGATTTGCCCTGTACATACACAGAAGCCCTTTATGTAGCGATCCAGCTTCGATCTTTGGAACAAATTCTAGATTCTGACTCAGTAAAATAATAGGTCCACAGCACGGACAGCAATCAAAATTTCAGACCTCTTTCTAATTTAGGGGACGGTGCTGGTGACCACAGAGAGACTCATTCTGACTGGCAAATGTGTCCCCTGCATACAACGGAGCACTCAGTAATCAAAGCAAACAAATGCAGACCACATCTGTAATAGCAGGACCGTCCAAATGGCTGGCTTTTCACCTGAATGCTTGCACCTACAAATAACAGAGATGCCAAGTTTTCTATTGGTCATTTTATATGTTGGAAGTCTAGACAAAGCTCACATTATATTTAAAAGGAGTGTCTGTGATTTTGCATGTATTGAACTTGCACGTTCTTAACTCTTCAAACTCCTGCATAACTTTTAGATAAACGTTCACACACATGGTTCTACTCCTTCCTGTCAGAAATTCACAGTGCTGTTGATTTGTAGTAGTGTTTTGGGAGAGTTTCATGTAGCCCAGGATGGCCTTGCTAGGTAGCTAAGGATACTCTTGAACACTTGATCTTTCTGCCTCCACCTCCTAAGTGCTGCGATTTCAGGTCTGCTCCAACACTCCTGACTCATAGAATATTAAGTATACGGGGATCGCCCTAAAATAATAGTTACTTACACAGTAGTCATTCAAAGGGCTTTAACAGGGAGATGCTTAAATGAACCTTGACTCTGTTAAGTCTTGGTTTCCTGAGTATTCAAAAGCCTGCCCGAGTCAGCAGAAACCATAGCGATTGCCTTATAAGCATCACATCATCCATTACATTTGACTTCAGAGAATCTCCGGATAAGTTTACATTTTGGAGTGTCTTTTATAAAAGTTTGAATGTTAGGCAATAATTTCTTAATAATATGAAATGCATTTGTAGCCTTTTCATGATTCTTCTCATTAAAACACAATTTCAGTTCCTTCAGTGTTCTACACACGGAATCAGATTTTTACCTCTAACATTGACTTGCCCTTTCAGAGCCCCGGAAAGAGAGCAGGCACAGACAGTTTCCTGTATATTTGCTGTTTATGAAAATGTATTTATTGGTAAGCTCAACTGCATTTTAAAAGAGATCTGATCCAAGCAATACTTACGACAGAATAAAATCAGTGACTGTTGCTTGTCCATGTGTCTCAGTTCTCTAAAGCCTCCTGTCAGCCCCTAAGCAGGTAGCAACAGCTTGGCTTGAAAATGGTCAGTATTTTTCTGCAGTCTCAAATCCGTTGGAACTCTGGCATGCCTACAGCTTAGCTAGACCTAGTCAGCATCTGGACTTCTATCTGTGTCTAAAGGAGACAATAGCAACAGCAGAAGGGAGAAGGAGGAAGAAGAAGGAGAAGAAGAAGAAGAAAAGCTATCAGCTTCTATATAATACTATCATACAGACACTCAGACACCACACACACACACACACACACACACACACTGAATTAGGTGTGTCAACAGCAATTTAGCTCGCAGGTGTAGGAACAGATGAAGTTTTCTCCACTCTGTCTTACCCAAGTGGTTTGGGGCAGCTCAAGGTCCGTGTTGCACACCACCAAGCACCTCTGGACTGTCCGGTTCCTTCCTCATCAGGTACTGAATATATAACAGGGAAATCACTATTTTGTGGGATTTTCTGCTTATTATTGCATGCTGTCATGTGTGTGTGTGTGTGTGTGTATGTGTGTGCGCGTGCACCTACGTGTGTGGTGTGTGTGTGTAGGCATGTGTGGACCATGCACACTCACAGAGGTCTGAGGACAACTTCCAGGAATGATTTCTGCTTTCATCACGTGGGATCTAGGGATCTAACTCAAGCCCTCAGCCTGGGCACACTTACCCACTGAGCATCTCCCCAGCCCCTCTTAGACAAATGTCTCATCAGGTCATTGCTGTCATCGCCATGTCTTTAAAACCCATCAAATCAGTCATCATAGACACAGACTAAGAGACTAATTCACTAAATGACATATAAAAACAATTACCTTAGTTCAGAAAGCATTTTCAGGTAAATCACCAGAAGTTTATAAAAACAGCTACAATCCCCCACCCACCGGGCGGGGGGGGGCACACCAGGAGTGCTGATTTAGCATTTTCCATGGGTATAGAAACTACAGTAGTGATCTCCCAAATATCCTTGTCTCTCTGTGTACCTTATAAGCCATTCCTGCTCGTAACCAGCCCATAGGTCAAGATTCCATGTCACACCAGCAGACACCTAAATAGCTCAAAAGATGGGTGGATTGTCTTGAAAGAACCCCAAAGACAAACCCTGTCCCAACAAACAGCAGATACCCAAATAACTCAAAGGAATCTAATGGTTCAAAACAGACCCCCCAATTTGAGGAGCAGAGGTTTCCTATTAGACAAATTACAGTAATTCAAATTAGTTCAAAATGAACTCAAACAGCTCAAAAGAATCTCAAGATGATGAGGCAAAAGGGCAGAAATGGCTCTGGCCACAGACGGTAGGGGAGGGCGCACACTACCCTAGTTAAGACCTCAGGGCCCACAAAGGCCAAGCACTGACTTCTCCCTTCACCAAGGAGTGGCCGGAAGTAGCCAGTGCTGTCCAAGGTGAAAAAAAACAAGCCAACCTCCCGAAATATAAGCAAGCCCAGCAGATGCCTGGGGCCATCCCGGCCTTCCTCTCCCCTGGCAGTCAAGTTCCTATGAATGACTGATTCCCGAGAGGTGTCGCTTCTCTGGCAGCACCAATAGGCGGGGCTCAGCTGCCCCACCTAAAGCACCAATTTAAAATGAATAATGCTGGAAACAGCCAGAGGCGAGTTCACCTGCGTGGTCACACTGGGAAGATGGGTAAAGGGGTCTGCTGACCCCCAAGTTTGTCTTCGTAATTGGTATTTTTAAATTGGTACTTTTAAAGTCACAGTAAAACGCAAAACTAGTTATGCATCATTATAAACCACTGGGAAACAGATTTGGTCTTAACTTTGATTTTTTGAAATGTACACTAAGGAAATAAAGCTAAGCACAAAAGAAAACTGAAAATCCTGTGCTTACCTGCATGGTCATTGCTTTACGGTTTATAGTTGAGAAAAATGAAACCAGCTGTTCTTTATGGGAGAGCTTTGAATTATGTAAATTCTGGTATATATGTCATAAAAAAGTGTTTTGTGTGTATATGCTCGCGTGTGTTCAGGTACCTGTATACACACATGTGCACGCATGTGGAGGCCAGAGGTCAGCTTCAGGTGTCCTTCCTTGGGAGATAGTCATCTTGATTTCTGAGACCCAGGGATCTCCCTATTTCTCCCTAGGCTAGGATGATAGGTACACTGCTTCTGGCTGGAGAATTTTGTTCTTGTTCTTGTTTTTTTTTTTTTTTTTTTTTTTTTTCAAGACAGGGTTTCTCTGTGTAACAGCCCTGGTTGTCCTGGAACTAGCTCTTGTAGACCGGGATGGCCTGGAACTTACTGAGATCCGCCTGCCTCTGCCTCCCAAGTGCTGGGATTAAAGGTGTGTGCCACCAGTTCTCTCTCTCCATATAAAATTTTTAATGGTACAGGGGCTGAACCTAGACTTGCACTACTGCTAGGCAGCATTCTAACTATTTAATGTTTGAAGCGAATCCATTCACAGAGGACCAGAATGCAAGCGGGATGCTCAGGGAGTTGTTTTCTCATGTGTACTGCAGTCCAAACAAAAAGTTGCTGCACTTGGCAGCTCAGCTCTGAGCACCAGCAGTCATCCTGAGAGCCACGCAGAGACCTTCTTCTATTGTGGGTGCTGCTATTACAATGCACAATCCTCTCCACACCGCAGCAGCCAGAGGGGAACCCAGGCTTCATACCAAAAAGGTTCACACGCTCTGATATTCACATTCTAGTTTCGTTTTGACTTGAAAGTCACACAGAAACCAAATGACTAAATCTGCATTTCCTTTGAACTCTGTGTAAACGGTGTGGTAGGGATTCCCCTTGTAGATGACATTCCTTACCGAAAAGGATTCTGGAGGCGCTCAGGTTCTGAAGATGCCAGCTGCCTTACCACCAGCCCAATCCAGCGGACTTAGACACTTCCTGTGTTTTGTGGGATTTCACAGGTCTCTTTGCAAGCTCGCACCTCTGCAGCAAATCATGGTTGCTTTCCGATCAACTGTTAGTTCTCACAGTTCTCTTGGGCAGGAGAGAGGAAGTGAGAGAGGCTTGCAAGCTTCTGCTGCAGCCGGCTCCATCACTTGAGGGTAGAGGGGCCAGGGTGTGAGGTCTGCTGTTTTTCTTACAAGGGGGTGTGCCCTATCTGGCCTCTAAGCCAGGGCTTTGAATGTGTGGCCCAAGATGTAGCCAGTGACGTTTTCAGGCCAATCCTTTGGGTTAGATTTGTCTTATTCTAGCAACTTCAGAGTTTCAAAGTGTGGATGGATGCAAAGTTGTGACAGGAATCTCTGTTCCCACTCTGCCCCTTCTCTCACTTTACCACAGGCTTCTATTTCTGGACTTCTGTTGTTGGGAGGTTTGTGATTGTTGATTCTGTTAGCTACTGAGAAATGAGCAAGCGTGACGGTCATTGAGGACAGGCCCCTCCTTCATTGTCTGCTTTGGACCCTATCCCCCCCCACAACCCCGTAACATCACAATTGTCCTTCCTTAGGTATGTAGATGTGGGGAGAAAATATCACCATTTTCTCAAGATCTAAGATGCTATGACAGAGAAACAATGGGTTAGACATAGGAGCGAGAGGGACATAGCAGGCCTTTCTTGAGGTCTAGGCAGGGGACACCTTCCTATTTCTGATAAAGCATGTCTACTTCTTTCTTTTAGTTTTCTTTCTTTACTTCTTGCTAATCTATGTTGCCGCATGATTTCCAATCAGAAGAATGGGGTGTGAGTTGCATCTTTGGCCATGGGGAGGATAGATGACTGTCTAAACAGCCCCAAGAATCCGAAGATTGCAAGGAGCTTTCTGGTAAAGAACAAAGACCTGTTATTGTTCTCCCCTGAAGAATTCATCTAAATAGACCTGTCAATCACTTGAGTGGGAAAATGCCCCTCAGCAAAGCTGTCTGTTTCAGAGACTTTGGGGGAGTCTATGAGTCATACTAAACACATAGTTCTGCATAATGGTCTCGCTGGCCATGGTCCAGGGTCACCCCACCAGAGTGTTTCGAGTTACTCCGGAGTGAACCTTGCCTAGCATCTATATTGTCAGCCGAGAGCACAAGAACGAGGCAGTCAGAGTGACATCCGGATGAGGGGACCGTCTCCACACTGGCTATTAATCTGGCTAGTCTGTTTCTTTGTGGTTCAGTCCTGTTAGGCTGCATGTTTCTAGGAACCTGTCGGTCTCTTCTGGGTCATCCAGCTTGTTGAACATCATTCGACACTGCTGGTCCTTTGTACTTCTGTAGCACCAATTGTAACGTCTTTTTTTTACGACTTTATTTGCTTATTTGACTCTTCTTTATTAGTCTAGGTAAAAGTTTGTTAACTCTATCCTTTCAAAAAAAAAATAACTTCAAGTTTCACTAATCTCTTCTGTTTGTTGTGGTTCTTCTCGGGTGGTAAGGGTGTAAATAAGCTTCTGTTGGCCCCAGACTGGGGCAGACCGTGGTAACAAGCCCAGCATCCAAGTCAAGCCTTGTGAACCAGTTAGCGTTTTGAGTTTGCTAAAGGAGAATGGGTGAAAGGTTACCTACAGAAGTGTGGGTGATGCCGAAACAGCTTAATCACGGCAAAGTACCAGCCCATCATGGATAGGGACGCCACAGAAGCTGTAGCTCTGGATCACAGCTCCATTCCTATGTACTCCGACAGCCTCCAAGCTCGCTTGTAGTTGTGGAAGGTATGGAGAAAGAGTGGCTGGAGCCCCATCCACATTGTCAACACCTTCATTATCACCACTATAGATGCAGCTACCAGCGTGTTGTGCTGCTTGTTTGGTTGTCATGGCTGCTGGACCAACATTATTTCTACTCTGTGATAGCCATGGGATTATTGATATCACGCCATAACATGTTGGTTCTACAGCTGCTGGTTCATTCATTTATGCCCTGGTGTACTTTAATCTACTAACTTTGGTATTGATTTCCCCCATTTTTTAATTTAATTTTGTTTTATTTTTGGTTTTCTAGACAAGATCTCTCTGTGTAGAGCAGGCTGGCCTCGAACTCACAAAAATCCACCTGCCTCTGCCTCCCAAGTGTTGGGATTAAAGGCATGTGCCACCACCACCCAGCTCCTCCTTTTTTTCTAGTTCCTTGAGATATAGAGTTAGTTAGAGTTAGAGTTAGTTAGGCAGTTTATTTGAGATTTTTCCTTTTCTTCTCAATATTGGCATGTATCACCATCAACTTTCCTCTTAAAATTTTTTGACTGTGTCCTGTAAGTTTCAGTGTGTTGTATTTCCTTTTTTTTTTTTTGGCAGATTAAAAAGAAAATTTCTTTTTGTTTCATACAAAATATTTTTCCCTAGTTGTTTTGTTTCATTTTGTTTTGTTTGAGACAGTCTCTCTCTCTCTCTCTCTCTCTCTCTCTCTCTCTCTCTCTCTCTCTCTCTCTCTCTCTCTCTCATCCTCGTTGTCTTAGAACACATTATGTGGACCAAGCTGGCTTGGAGCTCACAGAGAAATAAGTCATTAAATGACTAGATTATACAAACACAAACACAAAACAAACATCTACTTCTTTAGAACTGTTTCTGACAGGCATTTTGTCACAGTGATATGACAAGTACCTGCTTCAGTTAGGGCTGTCATGAGATTTTAGTTTCTAAATATTTGGAAAACTTGTCGGTTTTGTGTATATTGAGAATCTATTGCTACTTATGACATTTTCATGAAACTTAGCTTCCCAATGAGACAGTGAACAGTTTATCTCCTTTCTGTGAGTAAAAATTTTACGAGTGTGCGGAGCCAACCACCTCCTGGGTATCCCCATATTGTATCCCTGCTTCTCCACAGTCAGAGTGCCAACAAAGCAAGGCAGAAGCTGCCGTGAATGTCCTAACCTAGGCACTGGGGTCACACATCCTTCCAAGATACTCTGTTACATGGACCAGCTCAACTCACTCAGGAAGAGGTCTGTCTGCATCAACATGAATTCCGGGAAGACACGGCCACCAAAGGCCATCTCAGAGATGGGGTGGCTTTAGCTGCACCTCCTGTCTGTCAGTGATTTGTGACTTTTCGCATGCAGACTTATATCCCTCACAAGTCCATGGATACTCTCATCGTCATGACATCAGCTGTGTCTATAAGATCAAGTCCATCCATTACTTGACTCTAGCTGCTTGTATCTCTGCACCGCCCCCCCCCCCCGCCCCCGAATTTCTTTTGCTGAATCCTGTGTTTTGTTATGCTGTATTTCCACTCCCACCGGTTTCGAGACTTTTTTTTTTCTTCAATTTCCCTTTTGGTTCTATGCAGAAGTTCTAATGTTTTGTTTTGTTTTGTTCTTTTCTCCCTTGTGGCCTATGCTCTGAAGAAATAGGTCATCTGTCTGCTGAGTAAACCCAGTATATAAGCGCAGGCATGAGAGGCTTGGGGATAACCACACAGAGGAGAAAGACAGCCACACAAAGTCCACAGCAGTTCTGAAATTCATCAGGGCATATGTGAGGAGTCCTTTCTTGGTTAATTGTCCAAGCCAAAGAATAATTCCCTAAGGGTTCCTGGCTCCATCTTCTACGCTCAGGGTTTGCCTTCCAGGGCATTCTTCTTTTCTCTGAAAGGCAGTCCATGTTTGCAGCTTTCTGGAGTTCAGAGGCCTCTTCATTTTAAACTGTCCTCACCTCTTTGAGTCCACGCTGGAAAAGGCCCTGCTAAGACTATAAAAGTTGAGACTGCTGTTCACGGCCTGTGTTAAAGGGCACGCCCACAAGCCTTCTGAGAGTCCTGTTGGGCTGCTGGTGGGATTGCTCAGGGGCGGCACCTTTAACTCTGTTAGAAACCCTGTTGCTTATCTCAATTGTTCCCCAAGGCACTGCCTGGCTGTTTCCCAGATCTTAACAAAATGAGTTTACAGCCACAAGGCAGGCTGTGTCTTCTTATCTTGCTTTCTTCTGCTGGCTTGGGATTTCATCTTTGCCTAGAAGCCATTTCCAAAGTCTAGTGCTGTCTGGGAGGCTAGGAATTTTCAAAGGCAAGAATTTCTGGCTCTAAACTTTTAAAAAAAATATTATTAGCTCTCCTTTTAACTTGGTTGTCTCAAATGTTTTATAGAAAGTCTAAACCCATACACTCCAATACCCTGCCTGGGAGTCTGCTCAGATCGATGCCCTCATGGCAACAGGGACATTTTTATTTAGTCAAGGCGACAGTACCGCTACGTTTCTCACCAGTACTTAGAAAGGGCTCTTTCTTTCATACAGAGCAGTATATTCCTTGTGCACCTTTAGCTTCAGCGGCAGTCTCTCTGAAACCGTTTCGCTTTTCCACTTTATGCTCTCCTCAAACCCTCCTGGGTTTTGCCCACTCTTTGGTTGCAGGATTCCACTCACATTTTGGATTTCTGATGCAGCATTTCTATACACCAAATCCAGGCACAAAGTTCTCCAAAAGTGGTACCCTAAAGCAGCGAGGGCTACTTGTACTCAGGAATGAGAAGACACGCTGAGCTCTAGGTTTTGCCTAGTAATCTGCTACTCATAAAGTTTTAGTCAAGATGTTTGCCAAATTTGGGGGAGCCTAGGCAATTTGGATGCTCACCTTAGGAGACCTGGATAGAGGTGGGCGGTCCTTGGGCTTCCCACAGGTCAGGGAACCCTGATTGCTCTTCGAGCAGATGAGGGAGGGTGACTTGATCGGGGGAGGGGGATGGAAATGGGAGGCTGTTGCGGGGAGGAGGCAGAAATCCTTAATAAATAAATAAATTTTTAAAAAAGATGTTTGCCAAAGTGGTAACCATGTGAAAAATCAATTATGAACAGGCAAATCTACGTCAGCTTCTGGCAAAATGGTATTGGTTAGGACGGGGGCGGGGCTCACAGTCAGGTTTCACTTAACCCATTTTCTTGGTAGATGAATGCTTTCAGGGATCAAGCCCAGACTTCGAGCAGCTGAGGCAAGCAAGTGAGCTAGATCATTGATTCTAGTCCCTAAGTCTAGTCCGTAAATCAGAAGTTAGGACATCTTAAGTAGTGCGGTGCATTTTGCATTACCAAGCGAACCATATTACCTTAAATTCCATGCATTATAATTGTACATGTGAGTGTGTACAACACATACTCAGACATATACTGATTAATAAATACTTCCTTAGCCCATTCCATGAACCTAAATCATATGCTTCTTAGGATAAGCTAAAATAGTCTTTCTCAATTGTAAACCCCAGCCTACCTAATTGTCATCCGACCACAAGCAAACTGCAATTTATTACATTCTTATAAAGAATACATTAATCAGCTCGAATGCACTCCAGGAAATGCATCAGCACAGTGCCATCGGAAGGAAGCCACGCTAAGGTCATGGCCATGACAGCTCAAGGCGTCTTTCTGCTGCAGAATTCAGGGTATTAGATTCCCGAGGCTCCACATGCTTTGCAAGGTAATGTCTGTAATAGTAGACACAATGACATGGAAAATTGATGCCCGTCCTGAGTTAAGGCCTGGAATGGATGCTGTAGGAGCATTGTTAACCTAGCTTGGTCTTTCATTAGAATGTGAGCCATATGACAACGTGTGTCACTTGCAAAAGGGAACTGTTCATGGCAGTTGTGTTTTTAAGGGCACTCGGATTGAGAGATTCACAGTAATTTTGTCCTTCGGAAGAAAAGCTAGATACAATTCCAGTAGTTAACAATGGGCCTGCCTGAGAAGCTGCCCGTGGTGCTCAATCATGCAATGCTCAATCCATGATAATAGCTGCCCAACCAACTAGAACCACAGCAGGTTGCAAGCAGCCTGTGTGTCCACGATGGGGCAGCCTGGTCATAATGCCCTACGTCATTGCAGAGAATGTTTTGAAACTTTCCATTTGACTCTATAGATGTATCTGCGGCCCAAGCCAAAATGGCCGTTGTTGTGCATCGTAATTCTGCATTGCTTTCAACTCTGAATAGTAATCCACTCATTTGATTGTAAGGCCAACTCCCCAGAATTGGCCCCAGATGGCCTACGCTTTCTCCTAGTGAATGTTAAAAGGCGGTGGAAGAACGCCTAGGAGAGAGGTCCCTCTGCCGGGTGGAAGTGAATGGGTGTGTGTGTGTGGTTTCTCCCCAAGCACAACTTCCTTCTATCTTTTCTGTCAGGGACAAGGTCAAAGGAGGCAGACCCTGAGATGGTTGAAAAGAGGCTTATACAAAGACATCTCATGATCAAATTACCCAAATGGAAGAATCAAACCGGCAACAGAGAGACAGAAACATGTATCCGTATAAGGTACTCAGGAAGGCTTGTAACAAAAGTTCCGCGACTGTTGAACTTTCTCAGGTGAGGGCTGCTAGGGAGTGGCAACCTCTGGGTCTGACGGTGGGTCATACGCTTGGTGTCGGTTCATACAGTGCTCCTTAGGCACCTGAAGTTTAAGAAACATACAACACATCTTGGAAGAGAAATAAGACCAGAAGAAATTGTTACACTGCTCAGATAGACACTTGATACCATGTAAAGGGCCGTCAGAGGGGGACAGAGAAGTTCCCTAAAGAATAAGATAGATCTTATCTTCCCTTTCGATCCTCATGCGCTACATAGATCCCGCGTTACCGTGACCTTTGTATTTTATTTTCTGCATTATAACAACTTTCTAGGGGAGGATAAAAATGTGTTTGAGAACTTTACCCCTATTTTAATGTTTTAGATAAAAAGATGATTGAATGGACTATGTTTGAAAATGTGTAACAGAGCCATCCAAAGAGACTTGTATGGATAACACAGAGAACACAGACAGTAATGACTACTCCACAAGGATTTTTCAAGTTAGTTTGTGTCTAGGTAGCCCACACCTGCCCAAGGTGGATGGGCTCCTTATTGTCAATTCTGCAATTGTGCAGCACAGAATCCTCTGTCTTAAGAACACTCTCTCTGGGTTCTGTGTGAGCTTTCATCTCTTATTAAAACGATGTTCGCTATCTAGACATCAGAGAGGTGTTAAAAGATCTCAGCCACTTGTTTGAACCTTCAAAACATTTTTTTTTTCTAAAAACAATTCAGGTTGATGAGCTAGATGGCTCTGTAGGTAAAGGTGCTAAACCACCAAGCCTAAAAGCCTGAGTTCATTTCCCGTGCCCCATATATAGTGGAAATAAGAGAAATGATTCCCACAAGCTGTTTTGTGATGGTCACATGTATAAGGTGATGTGCCCGGGCATGCGCACGTGCACACACACACAGAAATAAATAAATGTAAAAGTAAAAAAACTACATTTAAACACCAAGATAGTTATAAAACCCAACATGTTAAATGTATATGTGTAACAAATTAACTTTCCATGGGGAGGGGGAGCAAATGACATAATTGTTCACACATCAGATTTCTTTATAAAGATTTATTTGTTTATTATGCTCACAGCGTTCTGTCTACATGACAGAAGAAGGCACCAGATCTCATCATAGATAGTTATGAACCACCATGTGGTTTCTGGGAACTGAACTCAGCACCTCTGACAAAACAGTCATTGTTCTTAACCTCTGGGCCATCTCTCCCGCCCAACATCAGATTTTTAAAGGCATTTAATTTTAACGTATCAATAATCACTGATTTTGGCTACAAAGGAGCACAGCAGTTCCTAATCTGGCAATGTGTGGCTTTGACCTCTATCTGTTACAGCCATCTTTGAGGGGGAATAAAAATAAGTGGGTAAGAAGTCCTGTGTGCATAGAAGACTCGAGCCAAATGGTCAACACTCAGCTTCATGGGACCTGATGGTGATGAGGTCTCAGCACTCAACTGATTCTTCGGACACCAACTAGAAGTGCGACTTTAGGTAGGTCATCTCTGCTCTGTGACATGTGTCGTCTGGTCTAGAAAAACAGAGGAAGATGAGTGCTAATTTCCATTCATTCCTGTGTGCCCCAAATTCCCCCTGCACTTCTACAGGACCTCTTGTCTTGTACCCCAAAGATACTTGCTAGAATTTCCTTGGTATCAACTGGGTAAAAGGTTTTTTTTCCCCTCCTTTTCTTGCTCTTCAATTCAGTCTCTTGTGCTAGGATCTTTTCTTTGCCACTAGGCCAGCTCTTTAAAAACCATTTCACGAGCTGTCCCAATAATTAACAACTAATTAACAAGAAGGCCTGGCTGCTAGGGCTTGGTGCTTTCAAAAAGAAATGAGCGAAAGGTTGATCCGCTTTCTATATTCACACAAGGTCCCCGCCATTGTCATTGTAATCTGCTGGAGCCTGCGGCTCCTGAATAGTGTGAGCAATCTCATTAAAGATCTCTGTTGGAACAATCAATTCACCATCACTGGACCACATCGATCCTCAAGAACTGTCATTGAGTTCCAGGGTGTTTGTTAAAAAAAAGAAAAAGAAAAGAAAAAAGAAAAGAAAAAGCAAACAGAATTGACAACCGGAAGTGTGCTTTGGTTAGGGCTATTTATTTCTCTGGGAAGGGCGTTATCTTAGCTACTTTTCTTTGCTGTGATAAAACACCATGACCAAGAGCATCTCCTGGAGGAAAGGGTTTATTTCATATTATAGCTTATAAATCCATCACTGAGGGAAGTCAGGGCAAGAACTCAGGGCAGGAACTTGGAGGCAGGAACTGGATGGGAAGCCATGGAAGAGTGTGGTTTACTGGTTTATTCCCTGGGGTTCACTTAACTTGCTTTCTTACAGCACCCAGAGCCACCAGCTCATGGGTGGCACTACCCCTGGTAAGCTGGGTCCTCCCACATCGATCACTAATCAAGAAGATGTCCCACAGCCTTATCCATAGGACAGTCTGTTGGGTGCGTTTTCTCAATTGAGATTCCCTCTTCCAAGCTAACTCTACCTTGAATCAAGTTGACATCATAAAAACTAGCCAGATCATAAGCAGGTGGACTTCAGTGTTTTTTCTGCAGAAACTCCAAAAGGAGTTTTCTGACAGGATGTAGCAGGTTGCCCTCTCCAGGGCCCTCTGACCAGCTTTCAAAACAAGCGTCTGTTCCTCTGCCGTCTTCTGAGATGACTCTGGGTGCCCACCTTGGTACCACCTTTGAAATTCTTTACATTCTAAGCGTATTATTGTGTGGCCTCGATCCCTTGGCACAGTGGACTGGACTAAGGATCAGCACAAGAGTCAATGGGGACTATCTATTCAGTGACCAAGAAAGGTGGTTTAGGTGAGATAATAGGATTTAGCGGTGATAGAGGCAACGGAAGCAGAAAGAAGGGCACGAATCGCCACACCTGTGACAAGACAGTTGGCCACTGAGCTAACCTGTACCCTCAGCAGCAAGCCAGGTCTCTACTGAAGCCCAGTAAGACTCTACACAGCAAGTGGAAGAAGCAGTTCACACCTTCCTCCTGGTGGTTGCAACGTGGTCATACAGCTGTCGTGGCTGACTGACCATTCTCAGGAGGACCTACTGCCAAGGAAAACAATATCCCCCTGAAGCACTGTGAGTTTCAACTTTGTTCTGACATGTTATGGTCAATGTTGAGTGTCCTCTGAGCATGCCTGTGATTATCTGGCTTAGGCTGGCCTCTGGGCACATCTGGGGAGAATTATCTCGGTGAATGGCCATGGGAAGACCTAACCACTGTTCGTGGTGTTAGGTTTCAAACCTGGTACAAAGGGCTAAGGTGACTTTAGCATATCATAGTAGACAGGTTCTCCCTGCACCTGTTACAAGGCCCTCCTGCCTAGCACACCCCACCCTTCCTGAACTCTCCAGCTCAGAGAGCTGGGCTGCCCTTACCCCAGCTGCTCTTTCCCTATGAAAGCTGACTCTTTGGTTACCTGGGCTTTTTCATCTGCTCTCTTTTGAGCCTCCTGGTTGCTGTACCTGGTTCCCTGTAGTTGTTTGTTTTTGTTTTTTAGCTCTTTGCAGGGGAATGTAGGGTAGCAGACTGGGGTGTAAGAGCAAGATTATTTTTTAACTATATAGCACATTACTGACTATAACAAGAACTCATTTTGTGTTTCTTAATTCAACAATTCTTTGTGATATTAAAGACAAATTATTTGTCTACTGTTCTCTGGCAAAGTGATGTCACAGATATCTATATGTCTCAGGAAGGTTTAGCGTCATTCTAGCATGAACTAAAGACAAAGAAGATGAAATTCTTTTTTTTTTTTTTTGTTTTTGTTTTTGTTTTTGTTTTTCGAGACAGGGTTTCTCTGTGGTTTTGGAGCCTGTCCTGGAACTAGGTCTTGTAGACCAGGCTGGTCTCGAACTCACAGAGATCCACCTGCCTCTGCCTCCCGAGTGCTGGGATTAAAGGCGTGCGCCACCACCGCCCGGCTGAAGATGAAATTCTTGACATTCACAGGAAATGTGTGGAGTCTGAGGAGATGGCTCAGTCAGCGAAGTGCTTGTTGTGCAAGCATGAAGACCTGAGTCTTGACACTTAGTACCTGTGAAAAGCCAAGCGTGGCAAATGGATCCTTATTCCTAACTCTGGAGACATAGAGACAGGAGGCTTCCTGGGGCTTGCGGGCTAGCAAGTGTAGCTGAATTGGTAAGCTCCAGGTTTAGTGAGAGCCCCATCTCAAATATAATAATAACAACAACAATAATAACAGAGAGCTTGAGGAAGACACCCAACATGGACTTCTGGCCTTCATATGCACTTCCAGTCATGTGCATAAGAGCTCACGCACATATGTACAAACACAGACACATAAACACATACGTACACACATATACACACAAAAAAATGTATGATAGTACTCACCTATAATCCCAGCACTAAGGAGACAAAGACAGAAAATTTGATAAGTCAAGACCTGAAATAACATAGCTAAACTTTGTCTCAAATTAAAAAAGAATCAAGGCACTAGACTTGAAAGCCAGTTTGAGTTCCTTTATCAGCCAGTGTATATCAGATTCAAGCTTGGAAGATGTTGGCCTATAAACCCTCCACCCTTGCCAATGCTGGAAAAACATCCCTTCTGCCCATAAACTAACCAGAGAGAAAATCCAGGCATGGTGGCACACACCTTTAATTCCTCATTCAGGAGGCAGAGGCAGGTGGATCTCTGGGAGTTTTGGAACCACCTTGATCCACATAACAAGTTCCAGGCCAACCAGGCTACATAGTAAGACCCTGACTCAAAAAAAACAATAGCAACAAAATGAAAAGGGAAAGGAAGATGGCAGCGGAGGACGGAGGCCAGAGGCAATAGATCAGGCGAGAACTCGGCATGAGGATGAGATGGTTCAGAAATATCCAGACTGGTTTGTGGGGCCAAAGGCTATAGAGAGGAGAGGGTGGGTGATTTCTCCAAGGAGGTTGTAGCCTTCCAGATTGGGACATGGCCACCACGGTTCAGGGACAATGGTGTATGGATAATGCAATATAACTCTATGGCTCTGCTTCCTGTTTCTCAGAACCTGAGGAGCTCTTATGCTTCTGAAGGCAAGGAACAGCTTCTAAAGAAACGCATGGCCCAGCCAGCACCTAGTAGAAGAGCCCCCAGGATGCCAGGACAAAGGGCCAAGAGGAGGAACTCAGCAGTAAACCAGTGCCCCACAGCTCTGAGAAGCCACACAGAGCCATGCCTGCTCAGGAGTGTCCCAGTCCTGACATACCTGAGCAGACATGGCAGGCACATCACTCACGGCATGGAGACTCCATCCAGGGGTACTCTGAAAGATGATATGTATCCCGGGGGTGAATTGTCTCAAGAAATTGTCCTTTAAAAAAAATAGCAATCCAGGTATGACACCCAGTTGAAGGGACTGAATACTTAAATGGGAAAAAGAGTGTCTAGACTAGGAAAAATTAGAATATTGTTTCTTGGCAAATCTCAATTTTCCTGCCTCAGGGGAAGAAATTTATGCGAGCTCAGAGCTGTTTGAAGAAAACAGAAGCTACATTTTCCTCACACATCTTAGCTGTGGTGAGAGAATCTTGTGACTCACGGTATTTATGTTTCCAGAATATCCCTTTGACTCAACTCCCAGTCACTCCTTGAAGGATATTTCAGGAGGCAGCCCTATTATTTTTTTCAATTTTTATTTTTGGGGATCCTATAGCAGCCATTTTAGAGAGAGACAATGTGCTTTAGATCTTGGTTTTTAGTCATTCTGTGGTTTGGGTCCCCCTATTCACTACTTCCATCCTTTCTGGGATGGGTGGCCCAGAGGGGCTTCCCGCTCTGCATGGTCTTGCTCCAGCCTTCAGCTCTGGATTCCCATGCATGGAGCACCGTGCTTAGTTCGCATGGATGTACTCCTTTGTTGTGAGCTGTCAGACTGGCTCCTGATGGGAAAAAACATTAATATGTATATATGTATACCGTGTTAGTCAGCTTCCCATCATTAAAATAAAACAGCAAGATAATCAACTTACAAAAAGAAAAGGGCTATTTTTGCCTCATGGTTTGGAGCCCATGCTCGGCTGGATGCGCTCTGGTGGGGGCATCCAGCAGCAGGGTGGGGAGTGGGTAATGGAGCAAACCCAGGGCCAGGAAGGAAAAGAGAGAAGAAGGAGAAGAAAGAGGAGGAAGTGGCAGTGGCCATGGTCTCACAGAATCCTTCAAGGATACACATCCTAACACCCAAAGACCCCCAGCTAGGCCCCAAAGAAGACCTTGCCTCTAATGTAGGGCTCAGTGGGAGACAGCCAAGATGGAAATTTTGTGTGTGTGTGTGTGTGTGTGTGTGTGTGTGTGTACATTTACAAACAGATTTTGAGATAGAATTTGATCTATATTAAAATAAATACAATAGCGTTGGAATTTAAAATGCTTCTTGAAGCAGACGGTCTGCAAGGAGGTAAAAAAATAAGAGCGAAGTCAAAGTGAATCACTCAGAGCTAAGGCAGAAGTGAATCAAAAACGACGCTAAAATGAATTACCTCAGAGCTGAGACAAAAGCCTTCAGCCTGGCAACTCATGTGATAAGGGACTGGCTCTGAGGTCACGAGAGGTGCTCACAGATTTTCCATCTGCTCATCGGTGAGTGTGAATTTGTTCTAGGGATTGACCTCCTCGAGTTTCAGTTTCCTCACCAGCAAATGGAGAGGGCAGCAGCACGTAGGCCAGCGTCCCACAGAGTCTGCTTGACTGACGCTGCCACTGGGAGCAGCTAGGAGCATTGTTCAGCGGTGATACCGTGCCTGTGGCATCCTGATGCTGATGACGGGTGGAGCCGGTTCCAGGGGCCTCTGGCAAGATCCCTGACTGGTTCCCTTCACTACAGCTCTTCTGTGTCCCTAATCTACGGTGGCACACTGGGAAGACTGAACGATACAGCCAGCCAGTAAAGTACGCGGTTAAGTGGTACTTGGTCAGCAACTTCCATTCTTGCTGCTTACCAACTTGCTTCCTCGTCTCGTTTTCTAAGATGAGCTAGGAAGAGTGGAGACAAATGTGTTAGCTTTTCGTATTTCAGTATTCCTACCTGACAGACATTGTTCCAGTTCAGAGTCACAGTGATTGTGCCAATTAATGTTTGCCGTGAAATGAGTATTGTTATTAGGTCAGATGGCAGAGGTGTGGAGAATAGCTGACACCCATGTGTTTCCTTCTACAACACCGCCTGCCCTGATGCCAAGTGTCTGTCACTCAGGTGAGTCTAGGAAGACTGGGCCAACATGGTTAACTAGACTCTCAGGTGGCTGTCAGCTAGTTTTTCTCACTTCTTTCAACATTAATGTGCAACAAACAATGTCATTGATTTATTTCCCCTCTCTGTCTTCTCTCGCTTGGACTTCCTCTTGATTCTTGGTGAACAGCTGCCACCAAGACTTGACATGGATGAAAAAGGACAATGGGAAGAGGCCGGGGTCTTTCCTCCTAATGGACAGCAGTTACCAAGTCTCCAAGGGTGATGACATTCTTGCAGGCTGAATCTGAGACTACCCAAGAGCCCCCGCGGCAAGTTGTTTCCAAGCGCGGGGGTGGGGAGGGCGGCTCTTGTTTTCCTCAGAGGAGTGAGGCAAATGGCAGTTACAACTTACTTTCGGTATTTGACAAGCACTGCATCAGAACACTATATAACAGTGAACAGCCAACGTGAATGTCCAAATGACTTTGCTTTGGGTTAGAGTTTAAGACACACTACATGAACTAAGCATCACTTCCTTCAACGTGGTAAAGATTGGAGTGAAATCAATGGTAAGTGTTCACTGGCCGCTTTCCCTGCACTCAGCTCTTTGTGTCCTCCCTCTCCATCCACAAAACAACCCAGCAAGAAAGACAATCCCCTTTCACCAACAAGTAAACTGAAGCACAGAGTTCCAATCTGAGAGGGCTGACATAGAGCGAAGAGCTGGGGACTAACTATGGTGTGCTTCAAGCAGTCTCGGCAAGCTGGAAGGTCTATCTATGCCTGGTAGCTATTAACATTGTGGATGTCCATGGAAATGGTAAAGAAGCCATTATCTGACCTGTGAACCAAGGGAAAATGGTAAAAAAAAACTAGGGAAATGGAAGGGCTTATTGTTGGAAAATTCTAGAACTGCTAACATTTTGTTTCTTCATCTGGATGGAGAATGTACAGATGTTCATGTCATTAAAAAAATGTACTGGGCTTTGCAGCGGATTTGAGCACATTAGAAAAAGGTAAAGTAAAGAAGCCAGGAGGGGTTTAGAGAGAGGAGAACAAGGAGAAGTGACTGACAGTGTGACTTCCCTGTGGCCAAGCTCTTTTGGAGCATAGGGGACTATGTTTTCAAGATCCAGGGCAAAGTCTGCAATTTCTGTTTGTCATGTGAGCAAAGTCTCCAATTAAGAGCGATTAAATGGCTGGGTATGGTGGCGCATGCCTGGAGAAGCAGAGACAAGCTGTGCCTCAAACTGTGAGTTCAAGACCAGCCTGGTCTATAGGACAAGTTCCAGGACAGCACGGGCTGTTACACAGAGAAACCCTGTCTTTAAAAAAACAAACAAACAAACAAAAAAACAGTAATTAAACAGTATCATATTTAAAGCAAAACCCAGGGGAGTGACCACGTGCTTCTTGCTCGTCTGCCAATGGGTAGGCCCACAGATCCCATTAGGCCTCCATAGGGCCAAGATTAGCTAAAAGAGTTAAGCCCCACCCCAAACCAGGCAGTTGCCACCCTTGCAGGTCCAGTAATGGTGAGGTGGTCCAGACTGATAGCACTTGATGACATCCGAGAAGGTGACCAGTCTGGAGACAGCTGAGGTTCCTGCTTGTAGGCCAGAACATCTAAGGGCGTAGCAGGTCGGGAAAACTGCCCCACAGCCTGCATATCACTGAAAGCGGCAGATGAAGAGCTTCTTGGATAGGTGGTTCTTCCCTTGAAGCCATGGGAAGCCAGCTACATTTCCGGTAGGCAAAGGTGCCCCGTGATGGCTGCAAAAGAGGGAGTGTCGGCTCGGGTGTTCACAGTAACCGTGGTGAAATGCTGCCAGGCATGTACTAAGCTGGTGATGATGAGCAGGACCAGGAAACACAAGAGAAAGATAAGCGACACGCACACACATCAAGTAAAGTATTGGTCAGAGAAGGCACATGATGCTAAGAGCTTCTAGCAGGCAGGAAGTTTGGAGTGTGGCTTCCTGGTGGAGAGCCTGCTTAACGTGGACAAGGCCCTCGGCGGTGATGCAGGAATTGTCAGTCATGCCTGGATCTAACAAACCTGACTCGTCTATAATAAGTCTAACTCGGTGTCTTTTTATGTAGACTATTACTACACTAAGCTACAGGATGAAGCAGTTGCCTCCTTCCCCACCCTAGCAGAACTTCCATGTGCAGAACCTTGCCTTTCACCCAAACTATGGTCTCTGAGAATATCACACTTTAGAAGCCAGAGAGTGACTGCATCTTCAGGGTGAGACTCACAGGCTGTCTCTTACAGGTCTTAGGAAAAACTCAGACCCTTTTCAAGGCCAGCTCTCCCAAGCAACCTAAATCTGTGGTTCATCTTAACGGGAGCCCACTACCTGAGAAAATGTGTCTCACAGGGAGCATGACACAGCTCCTTTGATACAAATGTCAGGACACGCCTGGGACACAGGTCAGTCTGGGTTTTGACTGTTCTGCTTGCCTCTCGTCCTGGGAAATCTGGTACCTATGTGTGCAAGCATCGCTTCCCAGGTGAACCAACCTCTATAATTTCTCTATTGTATCTAAATGGAAAATGTCAACAAAGTAAGGAATGCCAGGACTTCTTTGCAGAGGGACAAAAGAGTCAGAGGGAGTTGAACATCTCGAATTTGCTGAACCATCTTGAGAGAGCCAGATTGTTGAATTTGCTGAACAATCTCTGAAAGTCCCAGAAGGAACAGAATAATCGAATAGAATTTATATGGTGGAAGTGGGAAGGAATTTTAGAGGAATTAAAGCCTGTGCAGAGTTTTGAGGGATAATAGAAGTTTTTAAATAAGACCAGAAAAAAAAAAAGATTACTCCCAGAAAGGGAAAAACCATGAACGAACCGGAAACACCCTGTGGGGACTTCACAGCTTAGCAAGACAGGCCTGATACATCTCGAAGGCCAGTAAACAGATTAACAGGACCGGAGCCCCAAAGAACTAACCAGCTAGGCTCTCCTTAATGGGAGGGGGGTTCCTCTCCACATGGAGAAGGAGACTTTCCCAACCCCTAACTCCAAGTACAGAGGAGCAGACTGTAGGAACAGCCAGGTTCTCTCCCTGTCTTTGAAAGTCTGAGCAGTGTGTGTTCACAGGGGACCTGCCTTCTCTCTGAGCGAGGCTCTGGCCCACCTTTCTCTCCACACGGTTCCTCTGAGGCAGTTGAATTGGTTTCTGTGTTGAACCAGAGCTCTCCAGTCCCCTGGCCTGGGAGAAACTAGGTCAGTTTAATGACACTGACGTCACACAGTTGGCTTCCCTAATGGGAGCCTTGATGGAGGGTGGAGTAGGGCGAGGCGGGGCAGGGAGTGGAGCTGAGGTCACCGGGCAGATCTGCAGGCCACTCACAGAGTTCAGAAGAAAGGTGGGCCTGTAGCCAGCGGCTGCCCTAAGGCCTTTGAAGTTTTATTTGCTGCTGTTTTTTATGTTACAGAGGGCAGTAAACTGTACCTGGAGGCTGTTGTTCTTTGCTCAGCCAAGGGTGGTGGCATTCACACTAATGGTGTCACAGTAGGTGAATTTAGGGAGCAGAGAGCAAAGGGAGCTGGTGTGTGGCCCACCCCTGACCTTACCGTCATCAGGTCTGGAGCACTAGCGCTTCACCTTCAGGGTTCTCAGCTGCCTTAACACTCGTCTCTCTGGAGCCAAGTCAGTCTCTTTGGAGTGACCGGTCAGGCTGTGGCATGCCATAGATCTTAACCATGGCGAAGAAGAGAGAGAGGTGGTCAGAGGATGAGCTTATCATGTTCTCAACAATGGCACCTGGTCCACACAGCACTGGTACTGAGGTGGCTGTAACTTGCTGAGGAGCTGGTGGTTTTTGTGTTCTCAAGAGTTTGTTGCTAAACAGTTGTTCATGGATCAGCTACCTTTGGAATGGGGGTGTCAGATGCTGCTCTGGTTCCACAGGTCTTGGGTGGAGCCAGCCCTTTGTGGAAATACGTTCAGTCAAGGCTGATAAACTCTCTGGTGTTGCCTGAAGGTCTACACCCAGAAGGGAGTTGAATGAGGACTGGGCACCCACAGCTTGCTACTCATTGTCCTTGGTCACCTGATGGGAGCTTGTTGGAAAAGAAAGCCATCAGGCCTTGAGAAGCAGGGCCTGCATTTTAATCAGCACTACAGAGAATTTGCATATTCCTTCTATCTGCCTTAGGGTTATTATTGTTGTGCTGAAACTCAGGGAGGAAAGGGTTTACGTGGCTTACACTTCCACATCACTGTTCATCCTCGAAGGAACTTAGGACAGGAATTGAAACAGGGCAGGAAACAGGAGGCAGGAGCTTGGTATAGAAGGTCCTGTTGTTTATGTGTTGCTTTCATTGGTTAATGAATAAAGAAACTGCCTTGGCCTGATAGGCCAGAACTTAGATAGGTGGAGAAGACAGAACTGAATTCTGGGAGGAAGAAAGCAGAGTCAGAGAGCCGCCATGGAGCCGCCAGAGTCAGACATGCTGAATCTTTCCCGGTAAGCCACTGCCACATGGCAATACACAGATTAATAGAAATGGGTTAAATTAAGATGTAAGAATTAGCCAACAAGAGGCTAGAGCTAATGGTCCAAGCGGTAATTTAATTAATACAGTTTCTGTGTGGTTATTTCGGGGTTAAGCTAGCCAGGTGGCCAGGACAAACAAGCGGGTCCTCTCCTTACAACAGGAGCTGCTATGGAGGAGTGCTGCTTACTGGCTTTGCTTAGCATGGCTTGCTCAACCCACTTTCTTATAGAAGCCAGGGCCACCAGCCTAGGAATAGTGCCAACCACAATGGGCTGGGCCCTCACCCATCCATCACTAAGAAAATGCTCTACAGCTGGATATTATGGAGACATTTTCTCAGCTGAGGGTCCCTCCTTTGAGATGACTCTGGCTTGAGTCAAGTTGATACAAAACTGGCCAGGACAACCCTGCAGGAGCTCTGTTCTCTACAGTGCTTCATTTGACCTTCATCACTGATCCTCTGCCTTGTTGGGAAGGCTGCCTTGGCATCAGCAGGCTGTGGACTGGCTATCTTGCTGATTCTGCAGCCTCCAGGTCTGGGTCTGGTAACAAGGCTGGGTTTCCTCTTTTACAACTTGACCTTGGGCCTATGTATAGATCAAAGCACGTTAAGGATTTTCCTAAAGATGCCTGTTGGATCAGCTTCCTTCTGCTATTAAGTGTTATCGATTAGAATGATTCCTTTATTATCTTACTCTGGGAGAACA
The DNA here is from genome assembly GCF_037038515.1 of Microtus pennsylvanicus. Classification (NCBI taxonomy): domain Eukaryota; kingdom Metazoa; phylum Chordata; class Mammalia; order Rodentia; family Cricetidae; genus Microtus; species Microtus pennsylvanicus. The sequence continues at coordinate 36,586,969 of NC_134590.1, forward strand.
GGAGACTGAAACGTTCTCCACAGAGAATCCGTTTCTTAGCCTTTCTGATTTCCAGAGGCCATCTGCATTGCTTGGCTTGGAGCCTCTTCCACTCTCTTCAAAGCCACCAGTTTAACACCTTCCCACTCTGCGGACAACCTTTCAGAACACCTTTCTCTCCTAGGTAGACACCAAAGACCCCAGAGATTACACCAGGGTCCCCAGAAAACAGAACAACCTTCCTGTCTCATGATTCTTTTTCTCCTTCTCCTTTTTCAAGATAGGGTCTCATGGAGCTCAGGCTAGGCTGGAACTCACTATGTAGCTGAAGATCACCTTGACCTTCTGATCCTCTTGTCTCCACCGTCCCCCATGTTGAGATAATGGATGTATGCTACCATGCTTTTATGGAGTTCTGGGAATGGAACCCAGTGTTTCCTGTACAATAGGCAAGGAAGTCCTCTATCATCTGAGCATCATCCCCAACAACCCTCTCCCTGCCATGATTACAGCTACAGTCTCCCCCTCTTGCCCCCTTAGATAATGGTTCTAGAGATTTCGACTTGGATATTTTTGGGGAGCTATGATTCTGTTTCCCAGCCATTCCCAGTTTAAACAAAAACAGCAGTCTCCCGCCTTCATGTAAGCACCCAGTAAACATGGTCATCTTCCCACCTGTTTTGTTGGACCAGTGCAAAGGTTCTAGAATTTTCTCTGTATCAAAAAGATCCCTGACTGAGGTTGTAGCAGGTTTTCTGAGTGGGCAAGGCCTGTGAGTTTGCATTTATGAGTCGCCTGTTGGTTCTGATGTTTTAGCTCTAGGACAACCGTATGAGAACTGCTAGCCCAGGGGAAAGAGGCTGGAATTCAAAATTAGGCAGACCAAGGCTTGGAAACTGCTCTATTATTGAGAAATAAGAGACTCTGGGGCTCAGTTTTGTGTTTTGTGAAAGGTCCTTGTGAGGATGAAATGGTTCAGGACTGAGCACAGCACCTCAGGCACAGCAGTTTCAGCACATTGATCCATGTGTGGCAGGAGATTGGCTTCTCGTGGCCTTTGACTGTTATGTGGTTGGGTGGATGGTCTTGTGCCAGGCGATTGGCTTCTCATGGTTCTCAGAATGTTATGTGGTTGGATGGTCTTGTGCCAGGCGATTGGCTGCTCATGGTTCTCAGACTGTTATGTGGTTGGGTGAACAGTCTTGCAGAAAGAGCCCCTGTGTGGGTTCAGTTGCATCCTCTCATATATTTAAGTACTGGCCCCCAGTATTTTAGAAGATGGCCTTATTTGAAAATATAGCCCCACACATACATTTGGTTACAATAAAGCCCTGAAAACCAGTTTAATTCAATGACTGTGTCAGTAGAAAATGGGAAATTCAGACAGAGAACCACTCCAAGGGAAGGAAATTTGAAGACACGAGGACATCAACAAGCCAAGAAGTTTCCAGAAACTATAAGTAAGGGCTGGCCCACATCCCTCCCAAGCACCTTTGGGGAAGTACAGTCTTGACAGTAAGTACATTTACTTTGGACTTTTGACTCCACAGCTGTGAGAATATATTTTGTTGCTTTAAGGCCAGTCAGTTTGTGTGGTAATTTGTTGTGGTATCCCCTAGAAATTAATACAGCCACTTTCGAAGTCATTTCCTCGTTTCTTTATTAGTTACTGGAATACCTCTCACACTGAACCCTGAGAGGGTCAGCGGCAGGGAATGGCTTCTCTGAGCGCTAAGAGAAGATGGATACAGCAAGACCATCCCTGCAAGAGCCCAAAGTCTCCAGCCACCTCCAGGAGAAGGTTGGGTGTGTGAGGAATTCTCTTTCTTGCTCTACTGACTCCCAGCCCCTACCACACACCTTCACCAGCCCCTCCTGGAGAAGGCTAGGCTGTATGAGCAGACTACATGCCTAGGAGGGCATTCATCTAAATGAAGGAGGCGGCACAGCTGCCCACATTGTTGGCACCGGCTATGGGCACTGCATTCCTTAAAGCTTTTATTGACTGTGTAAGTCAAGCTTTACCCCTCCTTAAAGTAATGCCTCACAGGTTCTAAGTGTTTGAAATCAGAGCTTAGAGAAAGGGAGGCCCAAGGGCTGGGTCTTGCGGGGCCTGAGGCACAGCTGGCCAATGGAGACACGTTCTCATCCTTCTGTTCCTGCCTGCTAGATGTAGTCTTCAAGCATAAAAGGTGGAATATAGGGAGATATCATATTATGTTCTTCATTATATATTATAGATACTGTAATGTATTATGTCATTGTCTTGGTTTAACCCTGTAAGACAGTGCTATTCTCCCATTTTACATAGGAAGGGACTGATGCTCAGGGAGTGACTTGATGTTAGGCGGTGACAGAAACAATGCTAGAATCCAGCTGTCTTATTGCTCAGGGCACAATCCCTGTGGCTGGACCAGCAGGAGACGATTTCCACTCTCATCTGGATCAGCTCATAAGCAACTGGAGAAGCTGGAGGGAACATGGTTGGGGGGCGTTGGCCTTTCTCCTGAGTAATATGTTGGTATCCAAATCAAATCCAAGGGTGCACCACCCTGACATGAATCTGGTCTGGTGGTCTCTCAGGCTGAGCTTGTTGAAGAAGGGTCTGGGTGAGGCACATCCAGGGCAGGTTCATCTATTGTATCCACCGCACTGTTGTGATGGGAGAGACCCATGGATGGACATGATTTTGTTGCACAGGACTGGGAGGTAAGCAGGCTCCTAGTATATATGTCCCCCTAATTTTACTCACTGTTTCAAGGTGCCTAAACCCAGATAGAAATGGGGGCAGTGCGTTGACACAGATTGAAACGCAGTCAAATGGGAAAAATTTGGTGTGCACTATGATCTACATATATATAATGATCTACATTCTTTGAACCAAAGTCATAAGATAACAGGTTTTATCCCTGCCCCTATAATAGGTTTCTCCACCAATGCAATAAGCCAAATTAAGTTGAATTGAAAAAAATATAACAGCAGGTATAATAAGTAAAGCAATTCCCAGGTGGGTTCTCTGGTCCCAGAGATCAAGTTCAGAGAAATCACACGCCCAAACTAAAGCAGGGAGATTTTATAGATTGTAGGCCAGGGGTAATGATGTGTCTGTCACAGGCTGGGTTTGTGCCCAAGTATGTTCAAAAGCTTAATGCTTAGGTGGGGACTTGGGTGACTGGTGGCATCGGGGAGGAAGCTACAATAACCTCTAGGGATGTGGAACTGGGCTCTTTGGCACCTTTTCTTTGTTCAGAGACTCTGAGTGGGCAGGATTTGGAGAGAGAGAAAGCGGGGAGCCGGAGGCTCCAACGGAATAGATGCTTGCACAACTTGCCCCAGTTCTCAGTGCCTTCAGGTACCCAAGTCCTTTGCAATGTGATTTTCTACCTCAGCAAAGGTAGAGTCGTCTGCTCCCTCATTTGTCTAATTTCAACTGGACTGTGATTTTCTTTAGCCAATAGAACATACCAGAAATGATGACATGCAAATTGTTACAAGATTTTCATACGTCTGCTCTTCTCTCTCTCTCTCTCTCTCTCTCTCTCTCTCTCTCTCTCTCTCTCTCCCTCCCTCCCTCCCTCCCTCCCTCCCTCCCTCCCCCCCCCCTCTCTCTCTCGGCAAGGACAGGATTGCAAGACTCTGAATTTGTTATACTAGATGCAAAGGAAGAAGACTCACGTGGCTGGAAAGGGTAGAGAGCACAGACAAAATCTGGCATGAACTGGACTAGGGTTTTACTTTTATTCTTTTTCTTTCTTTGTTTCATTGAGGTTTAATTTTCTTTGTTTGTTTGAGGTATTTTGTTTTGGGCTTCTTTTTCCTACTGAGGCTGGCCTCAAACACATCAATCCTCCTGTTTCAACTTTTCAAGTGCTGAGGTTACAGGTTCATGCCACCATGCCCAGGCAAAGCAGAACCTCTCTAAATAGAACACGATCAGAGCTTTGATTTAGAGATTATGTGACTGTGTTGTGCAATTATGTGATTGAAATTTTGGGGGGTGAGGAGGGAGGGAGGAAAGGAGGGAGGGAGAAGAAGAGAGATTGTGTAGAAGTGTATGATATGTATCCATTTGTGTGGCTGTACATACATGTGTATGTGGAGGCCAGAAGTCATCTCAGGTATCGTTCCTCAGATACCACCCACCTTGTTTTTTGAGGCAGTGTCTCTCTCTCTGGGATTAGGGATTGCAGGTGTGTGCTACTGCACGTACCTCTGGCTCAGATCTTAAATGACATTTCTTCCTCTCACATTTCATAGCCAGTGCAGTGGGAAATACATTCATTCAGGCACTAAAATACCAAGTTTCTAGATCCAGGTTTGCCAAGTAACCTCGGCTACATCACCTCCCTCCTTGAGTCTTGGTTGCTGTACTGGTAGAGTCCCATATTGACGTTTCACAGTACATATGGAAGACACATGAAGGCTTTATGAGTGGTAATAGTCCACGGAGGCTTGTGAGCATCAGCAACCAGAAAACCATCATTTCCATAGTCAGAGATTCCCTCGGCAGAGCACGTGGTAGGTTGTATAGGTAAGCTTGTTGGTAGGTTGGCTGATTGTCTTATTGGCTGGTTGTCTTGTGGGTTGGTTGGTTGGTTGGTTGGTTGGTTGGTTGGCTGGTTGTCTTTGGGTTGGTTGATTGGTTGGTTGTTTTGTGGGTTGGTTGTTCTTCCTACACTGCCTCACAGAGCTGAGTGACAGACTGGACTAACAAAATGGTCAGTTTATCTGGTGTGAGAGTCAGGAGCAGCCAGGCCACCCATATATACAGGATGACAAGCATATCAGTGGGTGGTCTTCAAAGGCAGCTGGCATTTTTCACCGTTTTAGAGAGGGTAGATCCACATGTGGGGTAATAGCATAGGAGCCAGGCTGGCTTTCTTCCCATAAGGTCCCTCTTTCCTTCATAGCCAAGCCAATCACAGTCTAACAAAATATAAGGTGGTCTTCCTTCCTGGGCATTTTTATTGACTGATGGAAAATATATTTTTTGTCTCTGACCTAGCAATAGTCATCCCCAAGATTTATGATTCTCCATCATATCACTGCAGTCTGTATTTTTGGAATAACTGAGTAGTCACCCTGCCAGGCCCTGGAACCAGCCCTTCAGCCACAGTGGCACCTGTTCCCTAGTGTCGCTAACCCCATGTTCTTGCTCTATCCCTGCTTAACCCCCCTGAGACCCTCCGCCACCTTGCAAAGCCATTCCTTTAGAAACAGTTGCTCTATCATGTAGTCCTCCCCACAAAGCCGTGTTCTCTGAGGAGTTTGACTAATGCATTGCCTTAAACCCAATTGAGGACAGAAAAAAAAAAGCCTAACCAGAGGTCAGTTGCAGTTAGGACACTGTAACACGGGCATCACAGAGCAGAGTGCCAAGGCAATATTTAGATTCTTTCCATGGCTCAGCCTGATGTCACTGGGCCGTTCATTCCTGCCCCAATTCATCATGCATTGTGGTCTCACAGCCTCACAAGGAACTTTGAGGAGGCCAGGCCCACAAACCCCAGTCATCACCCTGGCTGTTGATGAAGATTTTCTTTTATGATATTCCAAACTGTAAGTGAGAACAAGGGATGGAGAAACTTAATTTTGAAAAGAGTACTTTTGGTGCCAAATGCCAGTCTAACGGAAGCATCTACAGTGGGTTTAAATGAGGCACTGTCTTTAGGGATCTCTTTCCAGGGTTTCTGGAGACTGAAGAATAGTCTCACTCAATGGCTAGGACCCTTGTCCTTGGGTGGTGACATGTACTGGTGTCTATTGAAGCTTCAGCCCTGTGTGTGGTTGAGTCAGGAGTGCAGTAGGAGTTCAGTCAAAGTGCTTGCCACACAAGCAGGAGGACTTGAAGTTGATCCACTGTTGAAATAGGAGCAGAAGGCTGCTTTCCGCCACCTGGCTAGCTTTACCCGAAATAATTACACAGAAACTGTATTCTTTTAAACACTGCCTGGCCCATTAGTTCCAGCCTCTTATTGGCTAGCTCTAACCCATTTCTAATAATCTGTGTAGCCCACGAGGTGGCTTACCAGGGAAGGTCTTAACCTGCGTCTTTCTGGAGTGGGAGAATAATGGCGATGGCCTGATTCGGCTTCTTTCTCCCAGCATTCTGTTCTGTTTACTCCGCCTACCTAATTTTCTGTCATATTAAAGGGCAAGGCAGTCTCTTTATTTAACCAATAAAATTCACACAAAACAGAAGACTCTCCCCCTTCAATCCACAGCACCCAGTAAGAATCTAGGCATGAAGGCAGACACAGCTATAATCTCAGTGCTGGGGAGATGGAGACAGGGCGGGCTGAGTTTTGCTGACCAGACAGCCTGTCCCTGCTCAGAAAGTCCCAGGTCCCAGAGAGACTGGGAAAGCAAGCTGGCTGGCACCTGAAGGATGACATTTAAAGTTGACCTCTGGCCTTCGCAGTCAAGTATGGACAAAGCATTTATACCTCACACACATGAACAAGCACACACACACATGCACAAAGCAAAAAAAAAAAAAAAGAAACAAAAAATGATCCCTTTTGGTTAGCAAGCTTGGAGGTCATTGGGGGTCATTGGCAATGACCTCCCCCTACCCTTCACTCTCCACCCCTGCTAGCAGGCTTTGGACCTCACCTCCTATGTCACTAGTAACACAACAATCTGAAGGAAGGGAAGGGACACAACTGCCTTTCTTAGAACTTCAAAGCCTTGTGAAAGGGGACTAGGATAATTCCAGCTGCCACCAAGACAGAAAGGCCACGTTAAAGTGGGTAGCTGGGCTTTGCTGAGGCCCATGAAGGCACAGTGTAGCTGCTTTATGCATGTTATAGATTTATTTTTATTTTTTTCTTTGTTTCTAACCTACCCTCTTCCATGATTTTGGTCAAAGGAATGGGGAGTGAGTTAATAATGTCTCTGGGCCTGGATGCAGAGAGGCATTCTGAACTGCTCAAAAGACCTTAAGGTGCAAGGATGTACTATTGATTGCTCTCTCATCTAAAAGGTAATGAGATGGGGCTGTCACTCACCTGGACAGGCAACCACCCCTCAGGAAAGCTGGGTACAGAAACCTGACATTGGCCTCTGGCTTCCACATGCATTCACATGCACACATCTGAACATGCATTCTCACAAAAATGTACACTGCATGCGTGTGCCCGTGCGCACACACACACACACACACACACACACACACACACACACAAACTAAAAGGAAAAAGCTCCACTGAAACTGTCCTTGAGCATCCTTTTGAGTCCATTTAAAATTCTTTTATCTATGAGATCTACAAAAAGGGGGCTGGAGAGATGACTCAGCGGTTAAAAGCCCTTGCTGCTCTTGCAGAGGACCTGAGTTCCAAGTTCACAACTTACCGTAACTGCAGCTTCAAGTGGTCCGAAGCCCTGAGCATAGACATGTAGCAAAGCATTCACACACATAAGATAAATAAATCTATAAAACACAGAATCTACAAAAGGAGGTCTGAGTTCTCTAGTAACAATCCCTTGAGAAATCGGCAGGGTCATCCAAAAATATAAGCTGCCACTACTTGAGCCGTTCATATAAAGCATAAGAATAGTCGTTAGGAACTGTTTAGATACTAATAGAGATACAATTAAAGCATCTATATCCTTTGTGTCTGCGTGTCTATGTACCTGCAAAACAGAGAACTTTGCAAACAGCATAGAATAAGGGAAAGAGAGTATGTTTTAGGTTTATTAGCCACCCAACTGTAGGCAAGTTCCTTGTTTTCTTTTCTAAGACTTTCTCATCTGGAAAAAGAGAACAAACAAGTGGACAAGACTGAAATAGTAAGTGGAGAAGCAAGCTGGGTTCTCAGGAAAGTCCGCTGGGCCTGGGACAGAGCAGGCTCCCTGGAAGAACGCAGCACACGGCAGCTCCGGCTTCCATCAGACAAGGGGCTCTGCGGTCTATTTCTGGTTTGTTTGCAGAGGTTTCAAGGGAAAAGCAAGACCTTTAAAGCCTTCCATTAATAAAAGGGAGGCGCCCACAGAGGTCATGGACCCTCTGGGTACTACCCAGGGCTGCAAACCAGAAACATAAAACCAGAACATTGCTGTCTGATAAAGGTCACACAGTCTGTTCTGTGGTCTCTACACAGAAGAAAGCAGCCTTGAGACACTGTTTCTAAAGGAATCCAGAAACATCTTCCTAGGTGTCCTCTCGAGACATTCAAAGTTCATCTCCAAACTGTATGAGGCAGGGTCTCACTATACTGCCCAGGCCGCTCTTGCACACACCAAATTCTTCCGTTGGAGCACATCTCTTTCACTCACCGCCCATGGCTCTCGCCTGCAGTTTTAGCTTAGCTGCCCAGCTCCTATTGCCCAGCTCTCTGAGAGCGTATATGCTTACCTAAACTTCACCTCCCAGCATTCTCTGTTTCCATTCAGGACTTCATTTATGTCCCTTCTTTTCAGTTTCATTGAAGAACGTAGGTCCCAGATTAATGTGAGCGGGGGCTTTGGAAATAAATTCAATTTAGGTTAAGTTGCTTGAACTGGGGACACCTTAAACGTCACCTGGAAAAGAACTGACCACTTGGTCCAAGAGTTGGAAAGCTCCCAAAGTCAGCTCCTACCCACTGCAGAACCACGGATGTGTGCATGTGGTTGCTTCTTCAAGGAATGCTCCGCTCTGCATGAGTCTCGCCCATTGGTGAGGTAGCATCTGTCCATGGCAATCCTGTCATATCCAGAGACTCAAAACCTCACTTTCGAAGAGGTGGCAATTCATCCCCAATCCACAAGACAGTGTGTTTGTCAGGAAGGGACAGTGCCACTCTGCAAATTGGCAGAAGCCTAAGGAAGCCTTGTTTGTTTCCTAGGGCTGTGCCCTGCGGACAGTGGTAATTAGGGGACAGGGTGGGGCCCCCCTGGGCTGAAAATGATAGGACAGGTACTGCCCTAATTATGGGAGTTTATTGGGATGATACTTGGGGTGTGGTTATTACCATCTTGTTGGGGTTCACAAACCAGACTCATAAATGGTAGGCTCAAAGGGGAAGTGAGGATATTACAGACTGCCCTGCAGCCTCGAAGACCCAATATGGTCAGGTTAAATACAGAGATGAGTTTGATGATTATCTCAGTGAAACTGTTTGAATGTGTGGCCATTCGTGGTCCATCCAGTGAGCCCCGAGCCTCAGGATGCAACATGTACCACACTGGGTGGTTGTATTAAGTTGTCTGCCCTGTTGAGCTGCAAATGGATGAGCTGCTCGGAGCAGAAAGGAGTGGGAACCTCTGAGAGGGGATGGCAAAGACAAGTCCTGGAATCAAGGAAGACAGGGAAGCCTCTCTGCAGGAGTGCATCTCAGCCAAGACCCTTGGTGGTGGTGGCAGTCCGCCGACACCAAAAAGACAAGAATGGTAACCCCCTTCCAGTGCGGCTCAGCTGCTCTGTGCTTTTGAAGCTTGGCTATACATCTGAACACCCGAGGACATTGTTTAATTGTAGATTCCAATTCAGTGACTTGGGGGCCCAGAGGGTCAGCATGTCTATACAGCTCCCAGTAATGCTCCAGATCCCTGGGAAATGATGGGAGAGCCAATCCAAGAGGCGAGGTACCTACTGACCTTCTGATGAGCTCAGCTTCCTCTGGCCTGGGTTTCCCAGTCCATACCATGGGTTTTTCACTATCTGAGTGTTCATATGTAACGTATTTGGAGCAGTTTATACTTTCTGATTAATTGATATATTTTGAGGCAGAATTTCTAGGGCTCTAATCAACTTTCTTCTTGTTGTTTGTCTGCTTTTATTTCATCCGATTAAGTAAGGACTCCTTTAAGCTCAAAATCATTTTTCTCCCTTGGGTTATACTAGTATTCATTCAATGACAACTCCTGCAGCAGAATTTCTTGATCAAGAATGTGAGTTGTTTAAAATATTGAAGTTCTTCGGCTACTAACTCAAAAGCTGTAGTTATCGTCTTATTTTGAAGGTTAATCTATGACCTAAAAGACGGGAAAACCACGGCCTAAGCTAGAAAGTGTATATGCTGCTTTTATAACTAGGAAGTAGGAAGAGCACATGACGCAGCCTCTTTACTCGAGTCATCTCTGGGTTCCACAGCCAGACATTCACCTCAGAGTCTCGCAGTTTGGACTAGGAATCACACGTTAGGTGCAGCTTCCTGACTGCCCATGCATCCATCGGCTGCATTTTTGTCTTCTCTAGCAACGCATCAAAAGCCCCAACAGTTGGTGTGGACGAGTCTTTCAGAGAGTGTTCAAGACTTAGGCAAACTTTAACGTAACTTTACATGGAAATGTGATAATAAAACACAAGCTAAATCCAGGACCAGAGACTTGGTCTTTTATTCTTCTTTGAGGAGAATTCAAACTGGAGCTTTCTGCTCATCGAGCAAGTGATGTTCCAGCTGAGATCAACCCACAACCTCTTTCCAAATCAAGGAAAATGGATAGTTAGACAAAAGAGGCAGACAGAACCCAAACAAACATGACCAAGGAGGAAGACCTCCATGACATATTTTGTAGTTTTGTGATGTTAAAATACAAAGCGAAGAAACCACACAAAAAGATGGCAGGGAGGCATGGTTGACAACCACACTCTGGTGAATGGCCCCATAAATATATAGGCAACACAAATTGGACTCAGAAAGTTATTTTTCAAAACAGAGAAAGGACATGAAGTTGGGAAGGGGGGAGGATGCAGGGGGTGGATCTTGGAGGAGTTTAGGGAAATGTCAGGATAAACGCGATCAGAATACATTATGTGAAATCCTTAATACTAAAAAAATATATTTTTAAATTATGGAAAGAAAATTTTTATCTGGACTAGGTAATAAAAACGGAATTCTGACTAGCGTGGGAGAGGGGAGACACAGGAAAAAGGAGCTGGAGATGGAGAGATGGCTCAATTGGATGCAAGCACAAGGGCCTTATGCCCCTTCCCCACCATGAAGTCACAAAAACAATAAAAAAAAGTAACAAAAAAATTACATGCACCAAATACTGGGAATCATAGTTTTATAAAGTAAACACTGATGGATATAAAGGGCCAGTTAAGCCCTGATACAATAATAATGAAATAATAATAAAAATAAAAACTTTTACCTTTTATTTATTGTGTGCGTATATGGCAGTGGGGTGTTGTGTGTGGAGGTCAGAGCGCAACGCGTGAGAGTCGTTTTTCTACTACCAAATGGATTCTACCAGGCTTGGTGGCAGGTGCCTTTACCTCTTAAGCCATCTTCCCAGACCATAGCAAAGGATTTTATAACCTGCTCTCCTCTTTGCTAAAACCAGCAAATAAATCTTAAGAATTAAACTACACCATAGATCAAATGGGCTTCACAGATGTCTACTGATTACTGTGTCCGGCAGAAACACTGCAGACACTTTTCTCGGCAGCCCCTGGAACCTTCTCTAATCTAGACCACATTCTAGGCCACAAATCACATGTTCCCAAATACAAAGGAATCAAAATAGTCTCTTGTATCTTATCAGATCACAGAGCAATAAACTAGAAATAAACAGCAATAAAAGCTATAGAAACCATACAAACAGACGGATACTGGATGCTCTTTAATGACAAGGGACTCACTTGGGGAGGGAATGAAAAGGCCTCATGACTAAATTAAAATGAAAGCACAACGAGCAGAGCCTCCCAAGGTGGCTGTAAGAGGAAGATTTAAATCTGTGCGTGCTCACATTAAACAGTCAAAAAGATCTGATAACTAACCCAGTCATGCTCCCCACCGTCTGAGGAGTAATCCAGACCTGAAGCAGTGTGTGGCAAGAAATAATAGAGATCAAGGCAGATGTGAATAAAAGGGAGGCTGGAGGAGCAGCACAGTAAACCTATCAGAATTGATACTTTGAAAACACAGACCAGAGTGCCAGACCTCCAACCAAACCACTGAAGGAGAGACAGACAGACAGAAAGACAGATACACACACACACACACACACACACACACAGAGAGAGAGAGAGAGAGAGAGAGAGAGAGAGAGAGAGAGAGAGAGATCAAAATCAGTAAAATTTGAGGTGAGAAAGAAGAGATTCCAATGCAACACAAAGAGTTACTGGGAAGTACTTTGAAAATGTTATATTCCAAAAATCTGAAAAGTCTAGAAAACAATGATGAATTTCTAGACACATCTGACTTAATAAAATTAGAACAAGAAGATATGAAGAACAAATCAATGATACTCAGATTAAAGTAGTAATAGAAAGTCTCCCCATGAAGAAAAACCAGAACCTAGTGGCTTTACTGTCATATTCTACCAAACCTCTGAAGAAGAGCTAACACCCAGGTTTCTCAAATTGTTGCATAAAATATAATGGGAAGGGCTACTAACAAATATTTCATGAATCCAATGTTACCCTGATCCCCAAACCAGATAAGGACATAACAATAAAAGGAGACTATAAACCAATTTCTCATTGGACGTAAGTACAAAATTAATCAATTAAATTCTTGCCAATCAAATCCAAGAACACATTAAGAAAAGCATGTGTCATTACCAGATTGGTTCATTCCCAGAATACAAGGTTGGTTCAACAGACATCAAATTAAATGTGTGTCATCACATAGACTTAAGAACTGAAATGATCATACGTGATCATTAAAGATAACCATGTATGGTCATCTCAACAGACAGAGGAAATCTTTTAAGGACATTCAAGGGCCTTCATGATCAAAGCTGTGAAGAAACTAGGAATAGAAGGAACATGCCTCGACATTATAAAGGCTATAAACAATATATCTATAACTAACATTGTACTAAATGGGGAAAAACTGAGCAAATTTCCTCTAAAATCTAGAATGAGACAAGAGTGCTTACTCTCTCCTCCTTTATTTAATATAATAATCGAGTCTTTGTTAGAACAATAAGGCAAGGGAAAAAAACATAAAGGATATGAAAGGGAAAGGAAGAAGTCAAATTATTCTTATTTGCAAAAAGATATGTTTCTATTCTTAAAAGACTCTAATGACTCCACCACAAACTTCAAACACATGTTTAAAGCTTTATTTTTATTTTAGGCATGTGGGTGTTTTGTCTGCATGTATGCCTTGCACCATGTGTGTACAGGGCCAGCAGAGGCAAGAAGATAACATTGGAATCCCTGGAACTGGAGTTTCAGACCATTGTGAGCCACCACGTGGGTGTTGGGAACTGAACTCCTGCCCTCTGGAAGAACAGCCAGTGTTCTCAGCTGTTGAGCCATCTCTCCAATCCTGACAAAACCCTTAAACCTGATAATCACTTTCAACAAAGTATCAATATACAAGCTCAACATGTAAAAATCAGTGATTTTATTATATGCCAATAATGAGCTTACTAAGAAAGAAATCAGTGATGAAAAGTCCCATTCACAGTACCTCCCAAAAATACCCGGGAAATCTACCAAGGAGATGAAAGACATCTACAGCGAAAACTTTAAAACACGGAAAACATTGAAAGGGACACGAGGGTATGGGAAGACCTCCTGTGCTCACGGGATGAAATGCTAATATTGTGAAAAAGGGTTTGATGCTGAAAAAGTTTCGAAACTCATTAACTACAGGTTAAATGAGAGCTTGACACCCCCCCCCTCTTTTTCCACAGAATTAAAAAAAAATCTGACCCCAAGTTTTATTGTAGAGTTATAGTAATAAAAGCAGCACAAGGCCGGCCCTAAAACACACCCATTGATCAGCGGGATCAAATGAAGAGCCAGAAATAAACCAACACCATCACAGCTTCCTAGTTATTCAGAGGAGAGCTATCAAAAACAGACATGGGGGAAACCGCCTGCTGCAGTTTGGACGATTATGGGATTCTTTGGCCTCTTGAATTGGTTTATGGGAGGAATGTGTAAGAGTTTAGAACTTTGGGATAGAAAGGTTTCTGCTTCGGTAAGCGTGTGTGTGTGTGTGTGTGTGTGTGTGTGTGTTGATATGTTTGTTTGTAGGTCATAAGAAAGTAGGGATCATCAATAAGAGGATGAAATCTTAAAGGGAGGTGGGAAATACAAAGGATAATGGGTTACTCTGAAGGAAAGCAGAGGAGACAGACTCACTGGAGAAAGCTAGGGAGCCAGGAGGAGGGGAGGAAAGGACAAGGACACAGGGAGGTCAGTGGGGGAGGGGAACAAATGAGAACAGCTATGAGGCACTCCTGTATGAAGATGCTATGATGAAACCTATTAAGTTGTGTGCTCTCCTAACATTTGACTTTAAAAATTACTAGGCTCACAAAAACCTAACGAGGCATGCAATATATGAAAGAGAAGTCGCGCTAGTTAAAGGCGCAATCCGAAATTTGTAGACTTGTCCTTAAGGCTCTACGCTCATCCCCAGTGGTAGCCATAGCAACACACCTTGCTGGATTCCCCACAACCACCAAACTCCATGAATTAATCATGAGAAACAACTGAGCCGGAACAATCCATCTTCATTATTGTATCTTCTCAGGAGCTGAAGAAAACAAATGAGAGAAGCTGTCTAATCGGAAACTGGGAAACAAGAAGACGCCAAACTATCTGAAACGGTAACTGTAACATATCCCATTAGAGTTACAGTTATGCTTACAGTCATACCCATAAATTGTTAACTACGACAATGAGCATCACAGTGGAATGCCACAACCATCTACACATAGCGTATGATTCTATGCCATAAAGGATTAACAAGACAAAAAGAAATTCCCGACCCAGGATTTTATTTATTTACACATTTACTTGAGATGGAGAGTTCACTATTGTAAAAGGAGACTACTTGTTCATTTCCCAGTTGCCCAGACCTGAAGAATCACACAGAATCTAAATTAATTACAACACTGCTTGGCTAACAACGTAGGCGTATTCCTAGCTAGTTTTTACATCTTAAATTAACCCATTTCTATTAATCTGTGTTTTGCTATGAGGCTGTGATTTACCAGTAGGTTCTGGGGTATGTCTTCTTTGGCAGCTACATGGTGTCCCCTTGACTCTGCCTATTCCCTCTTTATATGTCTGTTTGGATTTCCTGCCCGACTTTTCTCTGCTAAGCCATTAGCCAGAGCAGCTTTATTTATTAACCAATTGTAATAAAACATATTCACAGCATACAGAGGGGAATGCCACATCATCTTTCCTTTTCTGTCTAGTTAAACAGGAAGGTTTTGACTTTAACATAATAAAATTACATATAACAAAAATAGATATCAAGCAATAATTACAGTTACAATATTTAGTCATCTATCCTATCTTTGCGAATCTAAAGTTTTATATCTAATTTATATTTTATCATAACTGTGGAAAACTATAGTTTTATCATAACTATGGAAAACTATAGTCTTCAACTCTTCAAAGACCCCAGAAGGACATAATATTATCTAAGTGAACAGGTAAGCAACTTCCAAAACTTTAGAATTGACAGAGACATTTCACTGCCTGTACAGTCACCCAAAGTTCTTCTGTAACATTGGGGTATCCATCTTCAGCCTACAGGCCCATAGTATCTAGCAGACTTTACCATGAATTTGAAGATCTGTTTTGCCTATATGGGCAGTTTGTCAGTTACTTTCTTCTGTGTCCTGCAGAATGTCTGGAAGACTCTTTCATGAAGCAGGAACCTTGAAAAACTGTCTCATCTTTTGGAAAGTTCAGCAGTCACTTTTCTGTGGATCCTGAATGTCCAGTTCATACAGTAGACCATCAAACAGTCCAGACAAGTGCAGTTTCTTGTTCAAACGTCTAGCCTTGTCATATTGAAGGCAAATTTCATAATGAGTTTCTTCAATGCCCATCAACATCTCTGAAGTAATTGCTACTGCCAGAAGCAGATATGACTCACTGTTGAGAAAAGTCTAAATTCTTAAAACATTTTAAGTGACATATTCTGTAGGTCTTTGGAGTGTTGAAGATTATCTATCTAACTGAAATATATCTCTATATGTCTAGAAAACTTAACTGATATGATGAAAAATTTAATTATTATAAATGACTATTAATCTGTAATTTTTAATTATAAATGAACTGTATAAACATAATACCTTAAACAAGAGTAGGAATATGCATACAACAAAATTGACATTAAATTTGTATCAATAAACTAAAGTCCATACCAATGTAAAGTATTCATTTCTATATCATATGTCCCTTTAAATAAAAACAAACATTTATAGACAATCATTTTGGGAATTTGGGCATTGTTTTCTAGACTATTTCCTGCTGATTGTTGGATGATGTATTCTTAGGGTTCACAGAGACCTTTCAGGGGGTCTTGCTCTTTCAAATCACATTAGCCTGGAAGGAATCCTTTGCACTGTGTTACCAGGGCCAGACTGGAGCTGTTGGGCTCAGAACCTTAGTGGTTTTGGAAGGGAAACTGTGTGCCTCCCTGACTGGCTGGCCAGAACCATTCTTTTTGAGAAGATCGTCTCACAAGAGACACCAGAGTTCTGTGCTTTTATAACTAGTGAATACATGAGGAGGCAAAGATAACAGAATGGCAACTTGGGGCCATCCTGGACCCCCAGTGGTCCTTACTCCCAGACAGGCAATTCCACCAGACACGTGCATGGGCCAAAGCATGGGATGTCAACCCCTCCAAAAAAAAATCTGTGAAATTAGGACTAGGTTTGTAAGAGAGGTTTCCAAAGCTCAAAATAATGACCAGAAATTATACATTAAAATAAATGTTAAGTTTGAGTGCTAAATTCAACATGAGGTTGTTCCTTCCCCCTCATCAAACTTAAGTCCACTCTCCTTAAGCAACATCATCAGTGAGAAAAAAATATTCTGGGGATGGGAATGGGAGGGGGAGTAACCTTCGGCTCCTGGGGAGCGATGGCAGGGACAAGGGGAAAGCTGGGAATGTGCACGAGTCTCCTACCTTATTCCACATAGAGAAAGTCCTCTTGCGCTTTGTTTCTCACAGAACTGTTTTTATTAAGAAAGGACAATATAAATTTAGGAGGAAGATTTTGAAAAAGATAAAATTGAGCAAGGAAAGTTTAAAAATAAATGTGAAGTGGTATATATTCTCAGTAGAACAGTCTGACCATATCTATTAATATATAAATGACCCCAATGCCTTCCCTGTGAGCCAATAATGTCATTCTTGGGAATGCTAAGGAAATAAATTATGACTTCCCCCAAATACTTATACATAAAAGTGCTTAGGGCCAAGGAGATGGATCAGTGGATAAAAGCCTGGCATTTGAGTTCCATTGCAGAACCCACGTTAAAAGCTGGGTTTGGTGGCAAGGCACCTGCAATCCCATCTCATTAGTCCTGTGGTAAGAGGAAAAGCAGAGAAAAGAGAATCACTGGGAATCTCTTGGGCCGACTAGCCTGAAGTAAGCGTGCAACACCAAGAACAGAAAAGACTGTGCCTCAACAAGGTGGACGTGAAAACAGACTCCTGAGCGTTATCCTCTGACCTCTGCCTGTGTGCTATGGAGTGGCATTTGCACATCACACACACACACATACTCACACACACACTCACATAAGCATACACTATAAAAATAAAAACAGGGGCTGGAGAGATGGCTCAGAGGTTAAGAGCATTGCCTGCTCTTCCAAAGGTCCTGAGTTCAATTCCCAGCAACCACATGGTGGCTCACAACCATCTGTAGTGGGGTCTGGTGCCCTCTTCTGGCCTGCAGGCATATGCACAGACAGAATATTGTATACATAATAAAAATAAATAAATAAATAAAAACTTTAAAAAATAAAAACAAATAAAAGTTAAAGAAAAAACAAAAAAAATAAAAATCCTCACCGTAGCACAAGCTATGAAAGTGACAAGCTACAGACAACTTAAATATCTAATGATAGAGGATTCCTTGAGAAACTGAGTGCATTCATACAATGGGATTCCACAGGACATGGGAGTGCCATGGAAGAGAGTCACAATGCACACACAACGCTAAAAATCAGACTGGGGTGTAGCTCAGTGGCCGAGCACTTACCTGGCACAGGTGAGGCCCTGGGTCCATGCATAGTTCACCAAAAAAAAAGGTGACAAAATTTAAGCAACCAATGAGACTTCTATTTAAAATATGCCTATCTATGGGGTTGTGAACATTGGCCATCTCCAATCATCTTAATTACGAGTGATTGCACATTGTATTGTTATTTGTTTTCTAAACTCTACTGTGAATTTGATTTGGTTGCCCTTTTCTCTATTTTAATTATTTTAGATTTCTTTATTTGGGTTTCTGTTTATGAATGTTTCACCTGTGTATATGGATGGGCACCATGAGAATGCCTGGTGCCCATGGGAATTAGAAGAGGGTGTCTGATCCCCTGGAGTTAGGGATGCTATGGGATGTGGGCATTAAACCCGGGGCTTTTGTAAAAGCAATGAGTGCTCTCAACCACCAAGCAGTATCTCCAGCCCTTTTTCCAAGTTTTGAATGTATGAAGTAATGTTACAGAAATGCTGGATGATTCTTCTAAGGTATAGTCTGAATATCCAGAAAAGAATTGTCTAGTGTGCTGTTTGGGTTTTAACAACATATGTGCACATATAGAAAACGCCCCTTGAACGGCCTCTGTAGTCAGCGCCCTCTCCCCTCTGTTCAGTCCCTGGCGGTCACTGACCTATATCTGTTCTTCCTGTGGTTCTGACTTTCCCAGAACGTCACAGAAATGAATCATAACAAGTGTGCGGTCTTCTGAATCTGGGTTCCTTAACATAGCATAAGACTTAATTAAAATATTCTTGCATGATTATCTCATAATAGAAACAGATGAAAACTTAAAATATCCACTCATCAATTGATGGATACTTCGGGGGAATTCTTTCAATTTTCATTTTTTGATGGCCATATTCTCTGACTGTGTCCGATGCTGCTCTTCCATGTTTCACACACACTGAGAGGGGTGGTGGCCAGGTTTTGTTTGAAGTACATACCTGACTCTCAGAAGCAGCTTACTGTGCGAAGTTGACTGCAGGATTTTCCATCAATTGCTTTGTAGACCAGTTGGTCTTGGGAGTTTTGCTTCCTTGCGTTTGCATTTTGACATTTATTTGAAACTGTCCTGAGAAGTGTACAGCCACATCCTCTGGTTCAGGTTTGCATTTCCTTTGATGGACCGGACCGTGTAGAGCATCTTTTCATGGGCTTCTTGGCAGCTCTGTCTCTTCTAGGAAAGTCTCTTCTCCCTTTCACCTAGTTCTAGAGGAACTTTGTGTTCCTTTATTGGCTGTGCTCTGGAGATCTCTCACAAAGGAAGGGTGTGTGTGTATGTGTGTGGTGTTTTCTGCCGCTCTGTGGCTTGTCTCTCAACACTGCTTTTTAAAGAACAGGTGTTCTTAATTTTGATGAAGCTAATTTAATAATTTTTAAAAATCAATTGTACTTTTGTGCGGTATCTTCCCCACCCAATGTCACAAAGATCTCTCCTATGTTTATTTCTGGAGTTTATGGTGTTATATTTACATTTATATGTAATTATATTTAATCGATTATATTTAATTGGCTATGTATTTGCAAATAGTTTATTCATCCCATCCATGCTCTTCATTTCACGTTTAAGGTGTTCTTAGAGGGGTTTTGAATTTCAGTGAAGACAAATTTATCTTTCGTTAGTTTATTATGACCCTTTTTACCCTTATATTTAGATAAAAAAACATTCTAATTTTTGTTCTTCTTCATCCTTCCACTTCCCCCCATACTTTTCTCCTTTCTTCCTCCCTTCCTTCCTTACTTTTCCCTCTTCCTCTCTTCCCCCTCTGCTTCCTCTCCCCAACCTTTCCCCCCTTCTCTCTTTGGAGAAAGCCCTCGAGAGTGGTCTCTAAAGGCAACCGTGGTCTCTAAAGGCCAGTTTCTCTGAGGTTTCCGCACCCACCGGTAGCTTCTCAGGACTCAATCAGAAGCACTCTGAAGAAAGAAGAGCAAAGCTGCTGATAAGATCACCAGCAGATACAAAAGACAAGTGTGTGGTTCAGGGGGTCATTAAAGCCACACACTTCCTATTCTCGCTTCAAAAGCAAGAGGAACACAGGCCTGAGTCTCACGGTCTCTATCTGGAAATGGAGTGGAGCAGAAGGAGAATCACTGACTGTCCCCGAGGGGGTCTCCCACAGCTTCTAGCACAGCAATCCACTGTAGGCAGTCCTTGAAACAGTGGCCAGTGGGGTGCATGTTTCAGGAGAGAGGGTTTGCAGTGCCTCCTATTTCCTGGGTCAAATAAGACCAGAGTCACTTCAGACATGTTCTATGACCTGTAAGGATCCTGGGATCTAAGGCTGATCTCTACTTTTCATATTTCATATGCATTAAGAGTCAGTTTAAAAAAGTGTGACATGTCTAAACAAAATTACCTGAAATCAGCGATGAACTGGCTGAGAGAACAAATAGCAAAAATTTAAAAGAAAATTTCCTTAGGTTGTCATTTAGAAAGAAAAATTTGAGACTTTTTTTGTATTTCGTATATCAATCTTGTTTGGGAATTATAATAGTCCTCTCTCTAACCCAGCCTTGGCTCAGACATGGGCTTGGTAGAAACAATAAAGTCATGAACTGAAAACTTGAAAATTCTTTTTTCATTCCCACACAGATGAATCCATCTTAGAACCCTGGGGGAAACAAATCAAAACACCAGAGTGAACAACAGCAACAGCTCCTGGAGCAAGTACATCCCCTCCAAGCAAGCACATCTCCTCCATCCTCTCTGAGCAAGTGCATCCCCTCTGAGTAAGCATCCTCTGCCTTTACTTGGCTGCTCTAAGATGCAAGAGGGAAGGGTTGGTCACAGCCAATGAGTGTCCTGACAGTCACTGGTGAAACATACTTGCTTCCTGCTCTCTGGGAAACCCTTAGACCCCACGGAAGTGACACCACAACTGTGGGCTCACACGTCTTCTTCTGAAAGTCCAGAACAAAGAAACCTCTGGCCAGGAAACAGCTCGTGTGGGATGCCGCCCTGCACTGTAAAAACCCTGCAATGGATAGGACTTGAAATATTTTGTGGGGAAGGACATGAGCCAGGCCTGCCTGGAACTCCTATTGTTCTCAGCCTGCAGTTAGGCCCTTGTTCAAAGGGTCATAATGGCTCACAGGGAAATGGCTTCTCCCTCTAACTAATCCTTCCATTTCCTGAGGGCATGGAAACCCCACGGTACAGCACAGTGCAACACTATATAGGAATGTGAGAAATGATCGCTGATTAATACCCTATGATATAAACTTTCAGAGGCTTAAAAATAGACAACTCTTACAATACTACAAAAGATTTGGACCCATTCCACCATGAGGTGTGTGTTTGAGACAGTGTCTTTCTGTGCAGCCCAGACTAGGGTGAAACTTGCGACCACCTCTCTCCGCCTCCCAACTGCTGGGGTTATAGGAGTGTCCCACTATGCCCAGCCATTAAGGAGGGTGGGTTGGGGTTTTATTTTTTTTTAAACAGAATTGTTGAAAATGAAAATGCACTTTCCATGGATTTCTCATATTATTTCTGTGTAACTTTCCATTCCCTTTCAGCCCTAAAAAAAACTAAGCAAAAATTTCTTGGTGTTTTATGACTTCCATTTATTCTTAAGACTGTCTGAGAAAGCATTATTCAACCCAATGCACTCAGTCTCAAGGCATAATTAACTAGAGAGAAAAGTTTTAAAATGTAGAAAAATCTGAAGAGACATTTTTTTTCACCAAGAGGCACAAAACCCACAAATGAGTGCATGCAAAACTCAAGGGCACTAGTTAGGAGAGATGCTAAGGAAAACCACAGGGAGATGCTATTCAAGGGGAAAATCAAAGGACAGACAACACCAAGTGTTGGTGAGGCAGACAGCCAGAGGAACTGTCACACAGAGTAAGTAAGAATGCAAAGGAGTGAGGTCATTTAGGACAACTGTTGGGCGGACTCTACTATAGATGTGCTGTTGGACCTAGGAAGCTCAGTCTGCGCTTTCCCTCCAGAGAAAACAAAGTATACACATGCAAAGATTACAGACACTTCTTTCTACTAACAACAACAAAATACCCCTTAACTGATATATAAACAAATTGTGATATACCCATACAATGACAAATATATTTATCAATAAAAAGAAACAGTCTTCTGAAAGGGCTGACATGAGATAGGGCCAGAAAATCCATAGCTGCCATAGCTGCAAGGGAAGCAGGGAGGGCGAAGCATGAGGAACATAAAGGTGTGAAAGTATTCTCTGTCCAGATTGTGATGGTCTCTTGAACTTATACACCTGTCAAAATAGATTCACAAAAATAAGCAAAAGAGACTAGTGGTCTGGGCTAGGATTCAAACCTTGTCTCTTACATGGGGAGGACCTGAATGAGTTGCTTGAATATTGTCCCCAGAATGGCTGTGATCTCTGCTTCCTCCATGCCGTTTGCTATAGCACTGCAGTGGAAGCTGTCTCTGGAACCCAGGCGCTGTCTCTGTCCCTGAACTGCTGTGTAGCCACTAGAAAGTAGTCCCCATTCAGTCCTGTTCTCTCTTCTGTAAAATATCTGTCCTAGTCTAACCAGGCAGAAAGAAACAGGAGCAAATGAGATGAAAAAGCCTCAAGGAGGTGCCGTTTGGTTCTTAAAGGGCGTAAAACCTGAGTACAGAGGAGAAAAGAGCACAGTGCTGAGAGCAGGGAAGGAATCTTCCTGCTGTGTCATCTCCATGTCAGCCCAAACATGCAGATGCATACACACACACAGCCAGATGGATACACACAAACAACATAGAAACACACAGAGACAGACACACACAAACACAACATAGAAACACACACAGAGACAGACAGATAGATACACACAAACACAACATAGAAACATACAGACAGACACACAAACACAACATAGAAACACACACAGAGACAGACAGACAGATACACACAAACACAACATAGAAACACACAGACAAACAGACAGACACACGAACACAACATAGAAATACACACACACACACACACACACACACACACACACACACACTACTGCCCAAGATCACTGGTCTCTCTGTTCTTGGCTCTGTTCATTATGTGTTTATTTTAAATAGCTCTGAGGAAGAGGAGTTGGGGGTCCAACTTCTTACCAGAGTTTAGTGATTAGAAAGGAGCCAAGATTAACAAGTGGGAGAAATCAACTCTCTCTATTTCTCTCTTTCTCTCTCCGCCCCCCACTACCTCTAATGCCTCAGGCTTTTCCTGCCATAGCTGCCTTTATGTTGAGTGAGAAACTCTGAAGATAATATCTACAGAGACCTCAAAGAGCAAGTCATTGTGAGAAAATCTCTGATGGTAGAGATTGTGGTATCTTTTGACAATACCTGCACTGAGAGACTGGGACAGAGGCATGCAATCCAGGTGGACAGCAGAGTGGAGAATGCTAAGAAAGCCACCACCACGCCGCTCAGTCCCTCAGATCCCTCATCCAAAAAAACAGCGTCTGCCTTGCCTCCCTGCGGCAGGGCTAAGGGCAAGACATGAGACGCAAGAGTACAAAATTGTTTTTCCGCAAATGCAGGAGGATGATAGACACCTAAGCAAGCTTGTACTGCCTGACAGACACCTGAGTGACAGCTGGTGCCAGAGGACAGCACTTGCCAGCTTTGTTATAATTCCTCAGAAGCTAAGGGATGATGGGGACAGGCTTCAGGGGCAAAGACATCATTACAAACATCACACTGGTTGAACGCTGTGTTCTGACCAGAAAGCCTCCTCGCTCTCCTCTAATGGAATGCCTGTCCCACTTAACGTGATGTGTCTGGTATGGGGCCTCTAATTAAAGACTTGTGAGAAAGATAAAAAGTTATTATGTCTCACCTTAGGAAGCACTTGCCTTACTTAGGGCTTTCAGAGAATGGCCCTAGGGAACATCTGTCTTCTCAGACTTGGCAGATGCACCAGCCTTCTAGACTCTTCTGCACAGCATAACCAAGATACAGATGTTCCTAGGCTCTAAGCGCCCCTGTCAGCAGCACTCTTGGGTGCGCACAGACCTTAATCCAGGGCCCTAAAAAGGACTAAGAGAGGAGGATCAAGAGCCATCAATCTCTAGTCCCTGTGGAAAGAGCAG
The DNA here is from genome assembly GCF_037038515.1 of Microtus pennsylvanicus. Lineage (NCBI taxonomy): Eukaryota > Metazoa > Chordata > Mammalia > Rodentia > Cricetidae > Microtus > Microtus pennsylvanicus. The sequence goes on from NC_134590.1 coordinate 36,610,930, forward strand.
GCAGGCCACTCCTGCAGCAGGTGACTCAAGACACTGAGCAGGGCGTGGGAAAGACAGAGGGAAAGGAAGCAAAGGGGGACGAAGTAGCAGGGAGAGGAGGAAACCTCACCACCATGTCTGACTTGTCCACAGATGAGTGGAGACTAGAACAGACTTGGACAGCAGGCTGGGAAAGGGAGGAGGGGTAGGACTGGGGAGAAGATGCAGGAAGGTATTGAGGGAGTTCCAGGGAGAAATGAGAAAGATCTGAGCCAGGATCAGCAGGGGACTGAGAACTGGTTGGGTTTTCATTCGCCTTAAAGACCACTCCAAGCTCCATCCCTATGGGGTCTCAATATCTGGTCACACGTGGAAGGGAGTTTGTACTTCCTGTCATGCCAACTATATCCCAGGCCGTGGTTTCTCTGAAATTAGGACTCTGAGGAGCAGGGCGGCCTAGATCCACGAATGCACAGTGCGCTAGAACTCAGTCGCTCTGATGCTATTCACAAATTACACCAAAGAAACTGTAGAGGGATATTCTGGCATCTGCTTGTAATCCAGCACTTTGCAGGTTCATCTTGAGTTTGAGGCTAACCCAGCATATATAACAAAAACCCTACCTCACAACAAAAACCATGTCTCAAATAAATAAACAACCACAAGGTGTTTTAGGAGTGTGTCCAGGGTGGAGCATCCCTTTGGAGCCTTGCTTTTGAGGCTATATGGACAATGCACGCGTTACTCATAAAATACTCTTTGGCTGGGCATTCAGAAATGTGTCATGTTGTGGCTATGATATTGACACTGTGGGAGGCCTCTGGCTGGATAGCCTATGACACTGACTTTGATGGTTCCTTTGAGTCCTTAAGATCAACTATTAGGTACTCCCCAGCTCCATTTCCCCACATCCTGGATTGACTTGGCTATTGTTTTTATTCAAGTAAAAAATAGTTCTTAAGCAAAGCAAATTCCCTTTCTCTTTGAGATCCAGTAATCCATCACGTTCTGTTGGTCACCTGTGTCGCCATAGCACGAACCTCCTTTGTGTTTCCAGGGCATTTCTCTTGGTCATCTGCCCACCTCTCTCTGAATACCTCTGTGTCTCCGTCTTGTTCCCAACTATTGGTTCAGCACAGTGTCTGAGCTTACGATGTTCTGCAGGAGAGATGAGAAAAGACTAGGGATTAGAACAGGTGGTTCCCATGCTATGGAGGATTGTAAAACCAGTGTCGAGATTTAGGGAGTATGGATAAAGAAAAAAAAAAGCAAGGAACAGACACAGTAGCACAATGCCTATAATACCCGCACTTGAGAGATGAAGGCAGGAGGATTAGGGGTTCAAGGCCAGTCTTGGCTAAAGAGAGCACTGGTATTGTTTCTCCATTGGCTTAGTGGCTACACCTGAATTTACCTATCTGATTTTTAACTCCTTTAACTACCGTGGCCTGGTGAGATTTCCGGCCCTACTGGCACCAGCTCTGTTGCTGCCTCCAAATGTAGTTTTTAACTAAGTCTCTATCATTCTATCTACCAAAAAAGACTTGGGAATCAGATGTTGGGCTGAAAAGCAACCAGCTGACCGTCCTTTTGGCCAGAGAGTCAGCCAGAGAAGCATCTCTCCGTTCTTCCCAAACCAAAAAGACCTCAAATTTCTAAGTCCCCCCTCCTCTTTCCTATGTCTCTCTCTATTCTTCTTCCTGGGTCCTTCATACTCTATGGCTAGTTCTATCTCCTAGTTGCTGGCTCTGCCTCATGATTCAAAGATTTTTTTAAACACAGTCTGGGGGCTTCACAGTGCCATCAAATATCCTGCAACACTCCAGTCTGTCCTGGATTACATGACACCATATTTTTTTTTAAAAAAAAAAAGAAAAATGAAAGAATGGAAAGAGATGAGAGGAAGAAAAGAACAAAAGGAAATAAAGAGAGGAAGGGAAGACAGAAAGAAACAAAATGGCACCATTTCTAACATTAACATCTCTGGTTGTCTTTAATGATTTCATGGTGATCTTTCTTGTTTACTTTGGTGTACGTTTGTGCGTGTGTGTCTTTGTGCATGCATGTTTGTGCGTATGTGTGTGTGTACCTGTGTGTAACTAAAGTGAGATGGAAGAGTTGCACAGCCCCCTTTTAAACCACACATTTAAAGCATTTCAGCGCTATTAAAGTCTTTCTAACATTTAGTTTTTAACATTCAGCACTGTTTTTTTGTTTTGTTTTTTAACAACTTTCTTGCAATGAGCATGTGGGCCATTTCTATCTTGGGACCCTTACAACACATACAACAGATTTCTCAAGGAGCATATTTTCCTTCCTTCCTTCCTTCCTTCCCTCCCTTCCTTCCTTCCTTCCTTCCTTCCTTCCTTCCTTCCTTCCTTCCTTCCTTCCTTTATTTTTCTTTCTTTCATTTTTATTTTTTATTTTTAAGACACTATTTCTCTGTGCAGCCTTGGTTGTCCTAGAACTCTGAAGACCAGTCTGGCCTTCAGCTCATCCAGATCTGCCTGCCTCTGTCTCCCCAGTACTGGATTAAAAGGCATGAACCACCACCAACTGGCTAAAAGAGCCTCTTTCCAGCTCAGAGATTCTCCCTGTAGCTTAATGTCTTTGAAGTCAATCCTAGGTCAAAGAGAATGCTAAAGTGAGGGAGAACCAGGTACAGGGGCTCCCTTCAGTCAGCCCAGAGTTTGGGAGCTTGAGACAGGGGAATCACTGGGAGTTCCAAGCCAGCCTAGGCCACACAACAAACTCTGCCTCAACCAATAAACAGAAAGTGAAACGGCTATTCTAGTTTTATTTTAGGAAGTATAAGCATTTACCTTGGGTTTGCTGAGAGATTTTCAATAGGACAGGCTGCTCTACCCATTTAATCCTTTGTGTCCTTGGTTTTCACTAAAGAATGACCTCAGTCAAGGTGGCCAGGCAGACAGGTGCATGGAATGAATCACCCAGCACAGACTTTATTTTCCTGTCAAAATCCCCAGTAGCTTTGTACTTCCTGTGCCCGGTCCCCTCTGTCTCGGCCATGGATGCTCAGACCTTGCCCTTCCTGTTTTCTGCCTCCCGAAAGATGTGTGTGCTTTTGAGTCACACTGCTCTCCACACGGCCAGCTCTCTTCTGTCAGAGGTTGTCTTTTAAGTTCAGGGGCATTTTCCATGGACAAGTCTCTCATCGGTCTCCCTCTCCCAGAGGTTGTAACTCCTTGTCATCTGATCGTCCTGGCCAAGCTCCGAAAGATGATCGCATCGCAGAGATCATTAATAAAGATGAAATGTGTAACATCGAAGTGAGCTCCCAGCCCTACCCAGCGCTCCACCCTGTGTCCGTGTCATCCCTACACTTCTGTGCTTTCTAATTTCAGCCCACGTGACCAACGCCGACTTCACAAGCTGGACTCTGCACCCTGAGTCCTCTGCAGGGTCTGCATCGCTGACCACACTGCCAGCCGGTTTGATTTCTTTCTGCCTAGAAGTGACCTGTAGGACTTGCTGCAACAGAATTCCATGGGATTCTGGTTTCTTTTTGGGTTAGCACAGCAGGAAGCCTTGAGCTAGGAAGGAGGTCAGGGAGAGATCTCTCAGGGCCCTCTGTAAAAGTTGCAGGATAGCCGTTGCCTCTTTACACAGTGGTCCCCCCATCCCAATGGCCTCTACCCTTTATAGCCCTGGGGCTGGTAACAGTCTTTGGAAATCATTCAGTCTTGCTCCCTCCCTCCGTCTGGTGGCTTCACTATGCTCTGGCCATTCTTAACAGACATCCTTTAAACCTCCTAAGCGGAGCCAGCATGAACACGCCAGCTGCTCTTTACTAGGGTTCTGACGAATATGCCACAGAGTGTGACCAGCCCCGGGCTAATGCCACTGCAGGGCTGGGCTAGCCACCACACCTGCCACCTCTGCTCCCAGACATTCAGCAGTTCTGCCAAAACCCTCTGGGGCCCCAGCCCCCCTCCTCTCAAATCCATAAATGTTCAGCGATTTTGGAGTTCTTACATTTGTTAATATAAAAGGGCTTTGAAATTCTCCTGGCAAGAACTGCTTTCGATGTTCCAGCGTTTTCCATGTATTCATTTAACAAATATTTGTTGAGCTCCTCCCATGTGCCAGACATTGAGCTAGACAGCAAGCACACATCCGTGGGCAAAGCAGACTCAATCGGGGCTGTGGGAGGCAGCAGGAAGTGTTGACCAAGGAGCTGGAATATTCTACAGGATGATTGATGGCCGGCCTCCTGCAACACAGGGTCGGGGGGGTGTTTCTAATGGAGAATGTTCCGGTTCTCCAACATATCACGATGTCCTAAGAGAATGTCAGAACAAGATTATATAAAAGTAATACTGCCCCCCCCCGAAAGGGAAGCTTAGGAAGTGGGGATAATCAGCTTCCTTTTCATCAGCTTCGCGTGTTAAGGGGTCTACCAGCTGTGGCAGGGCTGAAAGAGTTGCTGCCTCATGTCATCTGCCCTCGCCTGTCATCTTTCTGTGCCTGCCTGCTCTCACTTCATCTGCCCTACCTGCTAGACAAGATGTGTGTCCCAAGACACCTGCCGCAGCCTTTGCTCCCCTTTCTGCATTCTGGCATGGTCTCCCTCCCACCCGTTTCTGGATGCCGAGCTGCAGACGCAGCTGTCTCCAAGGGTGTGCCTACTGTACCTGCAACGGGGTGCTCTCCTCTTGCCCATTCCCTGAACTCAAGGTTCCTTTTCAACCAGTCCCTTATTACCTTTTCTTCAGAAGCCACGGAAAGTCGCTCCCCTGCCCCCTGCCCCCTGCCCTCTGCTCTCTGTTTTTCCCTTGCCCTCTGCCCCCTGCCCTCTGCCCCCTGCCCTTTGCCCTCTGCCCTGTGCTGCAGCGCCTCTCCTTTCCTACCTTGACAAATTTGCCCCTCGGTCTTCCTAACCAGCTCTAGAGCATTTCTTATTTTGAAAATAGACGTTTAGGCTGGGACGATGGCTCAGTGAGTAGGAGCATTGGCTGTGAAAGGAAGAGGGCTGGAGTTCAAATCCCTAGCATAAAAAGTAGGCGTGGCCATGTGAGCCTATAACCCCAGTGTTAGGAATCAGAGACAGGCAGATTCCAGGAGCTTCCTACTTAGCTAGACTAGTCAAAATAGTTCAGTTCAGTGAGAGACCTGTCTTAAAAATGAGAGAGAGAGAGAGAGAGAGAGAGAGAGAGAGAGAGAGAGAGAGAGAGAGGAAAAAAGGGGGGGAGGCTCACCCAGCAACTGATGGAAACAGATGCAGACCCCAGAGTTGGGGAAATCCTGCAGAAGGGGAGGAAGGATTGTAGGAGCCAGAGGGTTCAAAGACACCGGAAGAACGTGGCCCACAGACTCAACTAACCTGGGCTCCTAGGGCTCATAGACACAGAACTGACAAGCAGGGAACCTGCATGGGATCAGCCTAGGCTCTCTGCATGTGTGTGACAGTTGTGTAGCTTGGTCTCCTTGTGGGACTCCTAACAGTGGGAGCAGGGGGCTGTCTCCGACTATGTTACCTGCTTCTGGGACCCTTTCCTCCTCATTCAGCCTTAATAGGAAAGGAGGTGCCTAGTCTTACTGAAACTTGATATACCATGGCTGGATGATATCCATGGGAGTCCTGTTGCTGGAAGTTCCACCGTCACTATATTATATCTAACTTATTTTCTTTTTAAAAAATTTGTGTGTGTGTGTGTGTGTGTGTGTGTGTGTGTGTGTGTGTGTGTGTGTGTGTGTGATGGTGGAACTTCCAGCAACAGTGTTTTCTCCATGTCAGGCAGGTGCTGTAGTGAGAAGGTTGTACGTGTGTGAGTTGCTTCCCATTACCGCAGCACACTGCCTGAGAAAAATCTCAGATTGGTTTACAGTTTTGAAGGTTTCAATCCGTAGTCAGTGGACCACTGCTTTGGGGTCCGTGGTAAGGCAGCAAACAGTACTCGGAGCAGTGGGGAAGGAAACCCTGACCTCATGACTGGGAACAAAAGCGAAGAAGAAAACTGTGTCCCACCCTCCCCCTCAAGGGCAGCCCCCATGACCTAGAACCTCTCATGAGACCTCACTTCTTAAAGGCTACACCCCAGTCCAGGAGGATTAAAGCCGTTCACACAGGCATTCTGGGAGCCCATTCCAGATGGAAACAGCGCAGCTAAAGTCCATGCTACCATTATGCCAAGTTTCCAGCTGACGAAACTGAGAGAGATGCTGTGCTTCGCCATGGTCAGAGCCTAGAGCCGACTCCATCCCAGATTCCAGCTTTTCTGCACTGTGAGTGTCGCTCGTTCTAGCGTCCCTTGAAGGAGGGGCGCCGGCAGTGGAAATCCCCCACCAGCTGCCCACCTTGGAAGGTTAACGTCTCACACAAGGGGCATCCTCAGTAGGCAAAACCATCCTCCATTTTGGTGGCAGAATACCTTCTGGGTTATTCTCCTTCTTCTGCTGGTCCTGTACTGGGTGTGGCAGGGGGTGGGGAGCTACCAAGCCACCTCTTCTCTCTTCACCCACAGCTCCTCCTCTCTGGCTAGTGAGATGACTCCCCTGTCAGCTCCGCCCCAGGAACAGCAGGAAATATGTACACACGTGTGATCAGGATTCTATCTGACCGAGCCAACCTCCTTATAGCCTGTGTTTCTAAAAGGAAAAACTTCATAGAGAGCAGATGCAGACAGGAAGTTGTATACCTACTAAAATAGGCCACGAGTGATGAATTATTCATTCAACAAAACATGTATAGATCACTATTAGTGTGTCAGATAAGGAACAAGGCATAGGGAAGTTTTTTTGAGGAAGAAAGAACATCCCACGTGTCCCTGGGGTAGACTGTATGATCACCTAGCAAATATCTATCACCCCTTCTCACCCTGTTTTCCTGCCCCACTGACATGGGATGTGACTACATAGATTGTGTTGGTGATCTGTGATGGCTTATCTCAGTCATTAACTTGATGAGATCCACAGTCAGGGGGAAGATGGCCTTCTAGAGGATCCCATGGGGGTTATCTTGATTAGGGTTAGTGGAGGTGGGAAGACACGCCTCCTGTTGGTGATGCTATTCCCTGGGCTGAAATCCTGGGCTATAAGAAAAGGAGAAAGTGAGCTGATAACAATCATCACTAGCTGCTTCCTGATTGTGTATGTGATGTGATATATATATAAAATTCCAGTTATGAAGTAGCAACAAAAATAATTTTATGGTTGGGTATCACTACAACCTGAGAAATGTATTAAAGGGTCACAGCATTAGGAAGGTTGAGAACCACTGCTCTAAGCCAAGACCAAGTCAGGAAGACTACGTACGACCCCTAGTCCCCCAACTCTGATACCATCTGGTACACTGAGGAAGGCCAATTGTCACCATTCCCTCAGTCTAACTAATAGATTGTGTCCTCCCATCCAGCAAACTCTGGGAATCGCAAAGTGACTAGGGCAGCTTCAGGTCACATCAACTCACTGGACTGCCATCTCCTGGACAAGTTTGAGTATCAAGATGTCCTGGTCCTGGGAGGCAGCTCTGGGGCTGAGCACTTCCCAAGCGTGCAGAAGCCCTGGGTATCAGCACAAACATTGGGAGTCTGAGGGGACAACAAAGGTAAACCCTGTAAGAGAGCAGCCAGTGTTAGCCAGAGGAGGCCAGGTCCAGCAGGGGTGGGGCGTGCAGAGAACACAAAGCGGAAGGCAAACTGCAGAGGCTGAACCGGAAGGAGTAAGAAATATGGAGATTCATAAGACAGGTTGGACAAGAACCCCATGTGGACAACTTTTGATGTCAGGTTGCTGTATCCAACTGCAGAATGATTGAAACATTATTTTACAGCCATGCCCTTGACCTGCTTCAAAGTCACGTTCATGAACCCCTTCATGTCCCTGTCCACAAATGCGTCCATACCCGCGTCGTGAACTCTTGCCCATCTATACCCATGAACTGTATCATCCACAAGCACATACTCTATCCATCCATATTCACAAATTATTGTTCTTTCTGTGTTCCAAACCTGCATCCATGCATGCCAACTCCACCCCATGAATGTTCATGGACTCTATACCACCCGTGTTCACGTGCTTTCTAACCCACCGTGCCCATGAACCCTGTCCCATCCAAGTCCACCATCCCTTCACTGGGCCCAAAGTCTGAAGTTGTCTGAGAATTTAAGTCATAAAAGCATTAACCCCTGTAGAAACACAAAATAAAAGCTACCAGTGGGAAATGTATATGACAAGATGGTTGCCATGATGGCAAGCAAGAAAGAGCACTCTACGCAGCCTGAGAACAGCAAGGAAGAACTGCTCAGGTGCTCCACAACTGCCATCTCTCCACGCTGGAGACGAGCTGGAGATGAGTTGCTCCTCCCAGGCCTGGCTGCAGGAGGAGGAAAGACAGCACAAAGGCAGATCCCTGCTCTCCCCTCAGAGCCTGGCAAGGGGTCTTGCCTCCAGGAAGGAGCTCCCAGAGCTGCTTAGGGAAGCCAGGGCCCTGCTCGCCACACCCTCCAACTCCCCCTAGCTCTTAGCCAGGCAGCACCTGGCCTCTGGCTTCACCTGCCCCACCCAGTTACACCCATGTTTCCAACAGCATTATCAGCAATAACAAAACAAAAGGAAGAAATTCAAGTCCCGCCAGGTTCCAGCTGAGTTCCTGCAGAGCTGCCTGGTGCCTTGGGCCCTCTGCTGCTTCCCAAACCCCGGGTGAAGGGCCGGAGCCTATCTGACTTCTCACCGGGCCACAAGGGTGCTGTGTCCTCTCAGTATCTGTGCCCAGTGACCCCACCTGAATGGCACAACAGGTCCAAGAGTAGCTGCAGATTTTATCATCTGCAAATTGTAGTATCTTCTCTCAGTCCACTTGACATAGTATCTTGTTTCATTCTCCCCACAATTCGGTCTTATGGGGTAATTTACTAGCCTAGTTTATTAAAAGAGGAACTTGAAACTCAGACCAGAGTCATCTCTGGCTCACACAGTTAGAAGTAGAGGGATTAACTACCTGATTAGAGTAAGGCCTTTCTTGGAGGATGTGATTTAGATGCCATGAATAAACCTGATTTCCAAAGCAGGTAAAGACTTGAAAGTCCATCCAGATCCTACATTTTGGTTGGTGCCTATCAGGTGGGTTCATCCCAGGCTGGAATGTGGCAGGAATTATTTTACCGTCTCCCTACCTCTGTCTGATGTGCAGCTCTCGGTCTGAGTTACTCAGAATTACCCAGTCTCACTTTGTGATCCCTTCTCCAGGGTCACACACGCTAGACCCGGTGAGAGCTGGGGTAAGAGCCAGGGCAGGGCACGATAGAGCCAGGGCAGGGCGCGATAGAGCCACAGGGACCCAGAGAGCAGTAGACAGGCTGGTGCACACATCCATCCAGATTCCAGTGTAATGAAGAGAGACAAGAGCCGTTTCTGGACAGACTCTCAGAGAGCTCTGGCTGGAGGCTGCTGGGAATTCAGGAATAAACACATCACGTGAGCATCAAAATATCGCTTATCCAAGGACATTTTTTTTTTCCTAATTCTCTGGGGAATGCAGCCACAACTCTTTCAGATTTTTCTAAAAAAGAAAATCATCCATCAGCCACCACTGAACATAGGCCACCATCTACTGGTTCCTTTAGCCCATCAGACAGATACAGCACAAAGTGTGTCTAAAACAAGCTGTTTTATTGACACGCTGACCTCGGGTCAGAATCCAGAGATAAAGTGTGACTCCAGGCTCCTGCCTTGGGGCTTCAGGAACAGCGAGCGAGCCGGGACCCGCCCTGCTCACACCAACTGGCCATTCTCGTTCATCAAGATAAACTTATTTTCGTTTGCAACCACACCCAGTGCTCCACCCGAAGAAGCGTCCAGGCTGGTTTGACCCTTGGACAGGGGCTCCTGCCCAGAGCTGCGTGGAACTCTTGTCTGCAGCCCGGCCAAGAGCAAAACTTCCAGGGAAAGCCATGTGGGTCCCTAGAAGCCACAGTAGAAGAGAGAGGCCTCCGGCCTGGAAGCTTTCTCCTCTACCTGCGGAAGATCAGTCCACAGCCAAGTGAAGCTTTAGCCCCCAGCATCTCTCACCCACAGAGAGGAAGACAAACTCAGCTGAAATGCGAGGTTCCAAAAGGCTTGGGGACGCGTGGAGGAGCAGGTTGCTAACTGTTCCTTTTCCTTTTTTAGACTCTCTTTGCACTCAGGCTCTAAGGAAATCAGCCCTAGTAGATCAAAAGCTGTTTTCTCAGACATGCCTGCTGTTCCTTAACATCAGATGGGAGGTTTAAGTGGTGAAGTGATTAGCCAGGGAAGAGCTGTATGCCTTATATATAATATATAATTATATATTATATCATATATAATATATAATCAGGACCCTGACCCGCCTGGCTCCCTTCTTCCTTTCCCAGCCATCAGGTGAGAACACCCCCAGTCAGGCCACTCCCAAGCTCATGATCTCATTTTTAAGAACCCTTGAGAAATGTTGGAATGCTGAATTTATCAGATGCAGAGGGAAGAAATTGGCATTTGTGAATATGGGTGAATTAAACTCGCTTCAATTAACATTTTTTTTTCCGCAACATTGATCTAGAGACGAGACTGGGCTATTTATTTTTCTTCTCCCACCAGGAACTGTGCCTTGTGATTATTTCATTAACAAGTATGGGTCTAAAATCAATTGAAGTGCTGGTGGAGAGTGGGGTGGGGTGGGATTTTGGAGCTGGGGAGTAGATATTGGAATAACCAGAATCAAAATACACAGCTGTAGGCCTATCCTAGGTGAAATGGTCTGTCCTGTCCCTTTAAGAGACAAGCCCCACCCAGATGGCTGAGGCAAGCAGATCTTCCTTCTGCTTCTAGCCTGAGTTCCTTCCTTTCCATCTTTCTCCCTTCTCCCCATTTCTCCCTTCCCCCCTTTGTTTCTCTCTCTGCCTCTCTTCACTCTTCTTCCTTCTCCCCTTCCCCCCTTTCCTTTTCCCTTTCATAACCCACTAAATAAATACCCACTTTCTCTGCATGGCATGTCTCATATCCAGAAGCTTTCTACTTGGGGGCAGTCATGGGGACACACCTTATGGTGATAAGAGAAAAAGACCATCAGAGGCATGCCTGGATTGGGAGGTGGTGACCTAGAGATCAAAGGTTTCTGATTTTATAAATTTCTCATATTAGATGCCCCTTTGGCCAAAGTTGCAGAAGCACCTAAGCTTTCTGTACCCAAGTCATTTTCTTCACTGCCTCCTTGAGAGGTGACATCTTCCAGGGCTAGAGCTATAGTTGAGTTATAACATGCTTCCAGCACCAGTGACGCCCTTGGTTCAATACCTGGCCCTGAGAGCTGTGGAACCTTCCAATCTGCTCAGGCCCTTGTCATGTATCCTATTGACCAGCTTCCAGAATGTTGTTGTTGTTGTATCTTTCCTGGTCCCTTGTCCTTGTGGGTACATGCTTTCAAAGAGTCTCTTAGGATTTCTATTGCTGTGAAGAGACACTGTGACCATGGTAACTTTTATAGAAAGTATTTAATTGGAATTGGCTTGTAGCTTCAAGATATGGTTCATTATCATCATGGCAGGGAGCATGGTGGCAAGCAGTCAGACATGGTGCTGGAGCAGTAACGAAGAGCTTCATATCCTGATCCACAAGCATCAGACTGAAAACCACTGTATCTGGCATGGACTTTTAAAGTCTCAAAGCCCACTTCCAGTGACACACTTCCTCCAACAAGTCCACACCTCCTAATTTTTCTCAAATAGTTCAGCAACTGGGGACTAACCATGCCAATATATGAGCTATGAGGGTCATTCTCTTGCAAACCAACACAAAGGGGTGTAAGGCTGAATGTCTGTATCCTCAGCACTCAGGAGGCAGAGGCAAGAGAATCACAAGTTAAATTCAGTCTCAAAGAAGAGAGGCCACTGTGTCAGTGGATGGCTTCACATCCATACACATTTGAGTGACACTCATTTTTGATGCAGTGCCTTATGAGGGAGGAGGAAGAGGAAAGAACATGAAATGGAGAGGATAATAGTCAATCTTGGAGGATTTGAGGGAGAGTTGTGGGGGCCCACAGAAGTAGGTTTGTTCCACCTTGACTGAAGGTCAGAGACCTTAAGCCTGCTCTTGCTCTTTCAAAGTTATTGACAAGAAGTCTAACTTAAGGAATGGCTACAAACAAGATATCCTGACCTAGGGTGTGCTTACTTGGTGTTTTGAATATTAAGATGGCCCATAGAGGCGGATCTGCTCCATTTTGACCAAAGGTCAAAGAATTCAAGCCTATTCCTGCTCCTTCAAGGATAAGACAGGAGGTTTGACACAGGCAGCGGCTGCCTACAGGATACTTGAACTAAGGTATAGTTGCCGCATGTCCTTCCTAAAACATCATAGTGCTTAACTCAGGAATTAGTGGTTTGATGTCTCAAGTATTGAAGCGAATAATTATTCTGCTTGTCCTTTGTGTCATATTAAAGCAGTCTTTTGCTTCGCCCCCTTTTGGATTTGGGTATATAAGCATATGGAAAATAAATGTGTGCATATTCAGGCTTCAGGATTCACTGGGTTGCCCTCCCAGTACTATCTATGTCTCTGTATTTCTCTCATATCTCTGCTTCTCTTGCCTGACATTTCTAATCCACACACCCCTACACTGGAACATACGAATCCAAGGCTGAACCCTGACAGAAAGTGGTAGTGGATATGATCAAAATATATTTTATCTGTGTACAAAATTCTCAAAGAATAAATTCTTTTAAAAAACATAGTTTTTATAACTTAAAATTATGAAATATAATTCTTGAAATTTTTAAATTATAAAAGAGCTGTAGTTCAAGTGGACAATTCAAGGTCAAAGGTCGAAGTGTACTGACAGAGACACAATAGAAAGACTAAGATGAAAGGCAAGAGGGTTGGAAAGATGGAGTTACAAAGAAGGCTGGTGTCCTGGTAACATCTTCATGGATGTCCTTTTGGAGATGGCAACTTGGAGCGACTGAAAAAGGAGCATTCTAGAAAGAAGAGTGCAGAACATAAAGCAGGGCTTGGGTTGAGGAGCAGGGTCAACTTGTTTCAGAAACAGCAAGGAATCAGGGAAAAGCAGGACGGCAGGAAATGAGGCCATGAAGGGAGAACAAGCAAAACCTGGAAGGCACTAGACTGTCTGGACATACTGAGGGATTTAGGAAAGCCCTGGAAGGTTCTGAGCAGAGAATGATGGGATTGACTGACCTTTCCACGCCTTCATTCTGAATCCTGAGGGGAGACCATTCGGATCAGTGTAATGACAGGAACTGAAAATCAGACGGGGCTTCCGCTCAACAGTCCCTGTAGAAGAGCCAAGGCCGGAAGCAGAGCGGCAGAGGCAGCGGTGAAGAGAGGGGCTGAGAGGGGCGTAGGCTGACTCTGGCTCTCTTCTGAAGCACAGCTGGTGAATTCGAGGCAGAGCTGGGAAGAAATGGAAGACTGACTTGGCCCTAACTAATCAGAGCACATGGAGGTTGGATCTGTTGCTTGCTGAAGTAGGACAATCAGGGGAGAAGCAGGTTTATCCCAGGCAAAATCGAGAGTTTGGAAGAACGGACAAGGTTTAAGAAGCACACCAGGCACCTGCAGGGAGAGGTCTAGGCAGCTGAGGTGAAATTCCAGGGACAAAGACAAGATGAACACCTGAGCTGCCACCTTAGGAACAGCCGCAGGTGTTCACAAACCCACAGAGCCGGAGAGGCAGACTCAATCCCCCGGGGCCTGGGAAGCACCGCAAGCCAAGCTGATTCTTGAGGCTGAAGCTCAATGTTTTTTTGCGCTACGTGTTTTGGGTCTTTTCTGGGACCTGTCACTCACTTGTCCTTTTCAACCCTCCCCTTTTGGACGTCTAGCCTGTGCTGCTACTGCATTTTAGAAACACATGACTTAGCTAGGTCAGCGGGGTCACAGCTAGAGAGGCACTTCCTGAATCCTCCTTTGAGTCTCCTCTGTATTCCGTTTAGATATTTAGACCTTTGAGAGGACTCCAGGACAGGTTAGGGCTTGAGGTTATTGAAGGAGAGAAGAGCTTTGGGAGAGGGCAGAGACAGAATACAATAGGGTGAATATTCGTTCTTCCATTCATTTTCAGAAATATCCTCTCCCAGTGGGATCAGCTTGGGCAACAGGCTTTGGGCTCTGATTACTCCAGAGGGGTGGAGTCCCCACAAAAAGGATTAATGCCTTTATTTTCTTTTTCTTTTTCCATTTCTTTTGGTGTCTGTATCGTAAGCATGTATGTGTGTGCATGTTGTGTGTGTGGAGACACACATGTATGAGTATGTGCTCACTTGGAAATGCATGTGTGAAGGCTCCAGGTTGATGTTGGAAAAGACCTTCAGTTGCTCTTCTACCTCTTCACTGTGACAGGTGCCCTCTGTCAGACCCGGAGTTTGCAGCTATGACTAGTCTCTCTCGTCAGCTTGCTCTGTGCACCTCCTGTTTCTGTCTTCTGAAGCTAGGATTACAGGTGGGTCCCCACAGCTCTCCAGCATTTATATAGCTCTGGGGATTAGAACTCTCATCCCCAGACTTGCACAGTAAGTACCTTAACCACTGAGCCAACCCCCTCTGCTTCCAAGGAGTGCCCTTCTAAAGAAACCCTGGGTAGCTTGTCCTGTCCACAGCAGCAGCGTGGTGACGAAGATGTCTGTGGAGCCACCAGACACAGGATCTGGGGAGGTCTTGATCTTAGACTTGCAGCCTGACGAACTCTGATGAACGAAGCTGCTGCGCCTGCCCTGCTCAGGCTAAAACACTGTGTTACAGGCAGCCTTTTGGCTGAACTGAGAAGCCTCCTTGTAGTGGACTTTTTAGTAAGCAATGTCCTTACTCAGTGTTAGCTGGAGCACAGAAACCCCTACATTATCAGCCCTGAAAACAAGTGGAAGGAATTAAATGAAGTCCATAAACCAGCCTGCTCCTGTGCACAGAAAGGAGATACTTAATGCAGACACAGAGAACTATGACGTGATGTATCCTCTGGCCCTCTACCCTCCTTCTATGGTGTCAGAACCAGTTTGAACAGGTTTCAAAGAAGGCATTAGGGGGTGGGGGTGGTTTTAACCTCGTTTCTGGCAGGATGGGGAATGCCAACAGTCACTTTGCATTTTCTTGCTTAAATTTGATCTGGTTCCATAAGAGACTAGCAATATGGTAAGGCGCTTCCAGAAACTTCTCGCATACAGAAACAGTTCAAAAGAACAGTAACATACAGATAATGTTTGCTGTAAGCAAAGGAAACATTTTAAGCTGAGCCCAGTGACATCTTCCTGCGATCCCAGCAGCTGAAAGATTGGAACAGGAAGACCTCGGGTTTGAGACTAGTCTGGGCTATAGTGAGACCCTGTAGAAGGGAGGAGTGAAGAGAGGAGGGGGGGAGGAGAAGGGGAAGGCACGGAAAAAAGAAAGAAAGACGCCTGGATTCATGAGGGGTGCGCAGCATCCTATCCTGGATCGACATTGCCCAGTGCTGGGCCTGCAAGCCACCCAGACCTAGCTCAAACAAGGGAGCTGTTATATCAAGCTCTGAAAGGCTCAGGAAAAGCCTCTCTAAGGAGCAAAGGAAGCTGCCAGGCCCCCTTCTTCACACCAGAGGAGGGCAGGCCGGGCCTCAATCCCTGGCTGCTGACAGGGGTCTGCTGATCCCCCAGTTTTCTCACTATCAACCCACACAACAGCCGTAGGACCTCCACCACCCAAATAAACACAGGGCTCAATTATGTGTCTAATAGTTAACACGGGGTGTAAATGCCATGGGTCACATGGGTTAATTCAGAAAGAAAACAAATGCAATCATGCCATTAATCATTGACTGGCGATCCTAACTCCCACGATAGGCTGAACACTGGGACTTTCTTCAGAAGAACAGTAATAAAAGAGGGTGGCCCCCGTGGGGCTCCTGGCAGCCCTCTAATCAGAGGAGATTGCCGGGGCCATAGATTTCACACTGGCAATTAAGCTTCAGGGCTAAGGCAATGCTCAGGCCTGGCATATTTCCCTAACCCCTATGTTCAATAATTCCAGAGATTGGAAGCATACTACACAAAGGCAGCTAGCTGATTCTCGCGGCTGCAGAGCAAGGGCACGGAAGTTCACATTCCCCTTGGCAGGCCGAGGCAGGGCACCTTGGCAACTTTGCTGAGTCTGGTTTCAATTCCCCACATCTGCCCCGAGGACTCTGTTCTCAAGAGGATGGTTGGCAGCAGGAAGGGCCTTCCGTGATTGATTTATTAGCCCCCATACCTTATTTACAACTTTACAGACATTGTAGCAGGGGATGAAATCAGTTCCATGGAAGCGGATCAAGCCTCCTGTGGCCTGGTGTTTTGTTGACCCTTGTAACCCTCGCCCCTAGAGCCCTTAGCTTTTGGAGCTTGTGTGAGGAGATGGGTTGAGTGTGGAAATAACCAAGAAGCAGTGTTTTTGCTTTAAAAACAACAAAATAAAACAGGCAAACAAACAAAAAAGTGAACTAAACTAAAACTACCTTTATTTCCAGACCTCAAAACACATGGGAAGGACTATGTTTTAAAAAGAGGAGGGGGCTGGAGAGATGGCTCACAACCAAAAAGAGGGAAGGAGGGGGCTGGGGGATGTAGCTCGGTTCAGAGCTCTTTCCTAGTATCCATGAAGTACTGAGTTTAATTCCCTGAGCTTCACAAACCTCATAAAAGGCACCGTGGCACACTCTTGTAATCTCAGCATTTGGTTAGTAGAGGCTGGAGGATACCCTCTTCTATCTAACACATTTGAGGCTAACCCATACCACAAAAGAGCCCATCTTTATAAGGGTGGGGGAGACCCCCCAAGGTGTGGCCTTGTCCCTGGCATTGAATAGAGGCTGAATGAGTATTTGAGGAACTAGGCACAAAGCCTGGGCCTTTCCTGGGATCCAAGACATTTGGCTGTTCACTTCCAATAGAGTAAGATCTTTCTTCCTGCCCCCGGCAGACATTCCAACGCAAGCATCACTCAGAAGTACATGCACAGAATCTGCTACAGGTGGAGGATGAGAGCCGACTCACACACACACACACACACACACACACACACACACACTTCAAACATTTGCTACAAACGTTTCATGTGCCAAACAACAGACTCAAATCCTCCAAACAAACCTGTAAACTAACCACAAATACTTTTAATATTCACATATCTGGGTGAAGAATTGTGGAGAAGTGAAGTGGCTTGTTAAGTGGGCGCGTGGCTGTGAGGACGACAGAAATGAAGGTAGACCCTAGAGGTTTTGGCTCTGCCATTCGTTCCTGTACTTCCCCAGGTTCCTGCAGTCTGCCTGCCCAAATGTGGGGTCTTTTCCCCTCTTAAAATATTTTGTTGATTCCACTAAAGGAAAAAGCAATAAAACTTCATAAACCTCTTTCTTTAGTAACTGAACATCTCAACGGAAGGGGAAAATCTAAGGTGATGCTGGGTTTGGGTGTTAGTGGGTGGTTGTTTTGTTGTTTTGGTTTTTTTGTCTTTCTCCACCCCCCCCCCCCCCCGCAAGACAGGGTTTCTCTCTGTAACATTCCTGGCATCTTGAAACTCACTTTGTAGACGAGACTGGCCTCGAACTCACGGAGATCCACCTACCTTTGCCTCTCGAGTGCTGGGTATTTTTAAGAGTGATTTTCGGTCATAGCTATATTGCGCCATCTGTCGTATTCCCGTGTCTGCCTTTTGTCTCCCCACTAGCAGCACCTGCTGTCAGAGCGGGACTTTGGTCACAATAGGCCTGCAGTGGCGCATTATCACCCAAAGTCCACAGTTAGTCCACATTAAGGTTCCGTTTGGCGGCGTTCAGCTGTGGGTGTGGACAAATATGCACCGTCACACATCTGGAAGCTGGCAACATAGTAGGCACCACAAACAACAGCCTCCTGGGTATGCCAGGAGCACAGCAGCCCTGGGCAGACAGTGCGCCATCTTCAGAGGTCTCGCTTTCTTGTCTCTTTCTGAACTGGTCCTTTCAGTCCTGCTGTTTTCCTCCACCAAGAGCACCAGCAGAGTCAGAGAGCTGGGTCAGTGTTCAAGGCGTTGGCTATGCAGGCGGGAGGACATGAGTCCAGGTTCCAAGGACCTGTGTGCTCTATTTTTATTTTGTTGTTATAAATAAACACGTGGACCAAAAGCGAATTAGGGAAGAAGGGGTTTGTTTCACTCACGCTTCCAGGTCACAATCCATGACTGAGGAAAGTCAGGGAAGGAACTTGAGGCTGGAGTCGTGGAGAAACACTGCTTGCTGGTAGTAGGTTTTCTGTCCCTTCTGTCCCCCCTCCCACCGTAATGGTTTTCGCTGCCAACAAAGTAAGTCAGATGAAGCTGAATTGAAAAAGTATAGCAATAGGTTTATTTGAACAAAGCAATTCCCTGGTGGGTTCTCTAGGTCCTGGGATTGAGGCTGGAGAAGCTGCGCCCACAAACAAAAAGCAGGGAACCTTTATAGGTTGTTGGTGAGGGGTGATGATGTGTCCACCACAAGCTGGGTTTGTGTCCAAGTTGAAGGCTTTAGACAGGGTCATGGGCAGCTAGGAACTTCAGGGGAGGAAGCTGTCATAGTCACCAAGAATCCTGAACTGGACTTTTTGGTGCCTTCCCTTTGTTTGCATATTCTCTGAGTGGGTGGGGTTTGGAAAGACAGGAATGGGGGTTTATGGATTACACAGGGGCAAGCTGGAGGTTCCAAATGAGCAACTGACTTTCTTTTTGGCCTGCTGTGGGATTGGTTTAATAAAATGCTGATTGGCTAATAGTCAGGAAGGAAGTATAAGCAGGACAACCAGATGAGGAGAATGCTGTGAAGAGAAAGACGGAGACACAGCAGCCTACCAGACACAGAGGAAGCAAGAGGAGAATGCCTCAGTGAGAAAAGGTACCAAGCATTATGCCTAAACATAGACAAGAATTATGCGTTAATTTAGGTTGTAAGAGCTAGCTAATAATAAACCTGAGCTAATAGGCCAAACAATTTCTAACTAATATAAGCCTCTGTGTGTTTATTCGGGACTTAACGACTGCAGGACCAGGCAGGACAGAAACTTCCATCTACACTGGGCCACTCACATGTTCATCCTTAGCTAACTTTACTACACAGCCCAGGAAGATCTACACAGAAAAGGCAGTGCCCACATTATGCTAGGTCCTCCTGTAACAGCTAAGACAATAAAATCCCTCACGGACATACCAACCACACAGACCAACATGATAAATATACTCAGCTGAGACTCTTCTTTCAGGTGATTCTAGGTCGCGCCAAGTCGGCAAGTTAACACACATAGGACACTCCGCCCCTTGTCAATTGACACACATGTAGAACAGTTTTAAGTTATAACCTTTTGGGGTTTTTTTGTCATCATGATTTCATATTAATATTAAAGTATAAAACACAGTCCAACTTTCAAAGGTTCCACAGTCTTTACATTTTTTCAGATTGTTAAAAGTACACATTTAAAAATTCAAAATCCCTTCATTATTAGTTCTTATAAGATCACACACTTTTTCACTCCAAAAAGGAAGAACCAGGGAATATAAACAATCACATCAAAGCAAAACTAAAATCCAGCAGTTTAAATGCAAATCCTATCTTATAACTCAGTGTCCATCATCTTGGAGGCAGTCATGATCTTCTGGCCCCCAAATGGCTTGGCCAGCCCCGCTTCCCCAACTCTGCTATCCACAGCACACACAGCTTGTCTTGTTTGCTCAAGTTTGCTATACTCTATGTTTCCCACTGCCCTTGATGGATCTCCCAAGGTCCTGGCACTTGCAACATTCTCAAGTCTCTACTGCAACAGAATGAACTTCCACTAATGGCTTCTCCTGGCC
Organism: Microtus pennsylvanicus; assembly: GCF_037038515.1. Taxonomy (NCBI): domain Eukaryota; kingdom Metazoa; phylum Chordata; class Mammalia; order Rodentia; family Cricetidae; genus Microtus; species Microtus pennsylvanicus. Next base: position 36,630,703 of record NC_134590.1, read on the forward strand.
TCTTCTGATGGACTTTGACTCTGCCACGTGCTTCCAAGCCTCGGCTGCTCTCTATGACCCTGTCAGTCTTACATCTTTCATGCCTTTAAAATAAGTGCCAAACTGATGACTCTTACACATCGCAAAGTTTGCCTGCAAGTCTGAGATGCAGCCTTTGCTACATGAACCACAGCATCTATGTACTGGCCTTGAGAATACTTTCCAGAAGATTTCCTCTCAGTAATACTGATCTCTTATTAATCACCATTAATTTGTCAGTCCCAGCTAACTAGCAAAACATAAAAGGTTTCACTCCAGAAGTTGCTGGTTCTTCAGCAGAGCGGACCAGCTACTACAAATACTTTGAAAACATATTGTGCAAATGACCCCTGACCCAATTCTTAATGAACTCCTTGCTCCTCTCTGAAACCTCACAAGTCAAACCCCCGCAGTTCACATTTCTCTCTGCATTACTATTGTTCGAGCTCTCACAAGTCATGCCCCCCTCAGTCATGTGAGCTCTCTCTGCTGCTGCTCCTGCCAACATGCCTACTGCTTGCTGTTAGGCTGCCCTGCCAAGATGGACTCTAACCTTCTGAAACTATAAGCCAAATTAAGCTCTTTCTCTTAGAGATTGTTTTGCTCATGCTGTTTTATCACAGCAATGGAAAGATAACTAATGCCGAAGTGGATCTAGCACTAGAAAGTGGACCTGCTGCTGTGAAGAACCTGCTATATGGGGTTCATTGTCCTTCATGGGTTTTGTGGGGGTTTTTTTATGTGGACTTTGAACGATGCAAGCCAGGCTTAGCAGGTGTCTTAGTAGAAGCCTGGGAGACAACTGATGAGAACTATGTGGATCCACTCAAAAGGGTTCCAAGAGAACTACCGGACTTCAGACTGTTTTGTGACATTTTGACAAAGAATATGGCTGCTTTCTGCCCATGTCCTAAGAACTTGCTTGAAGCTAAATTTAAAAGTTATGGACTAAATTCTAGGGTAGGACAGATTTCAAGGCAGCCTACCATTAACTCTACCATGTGACTACTAACAATTACTCTTATGCATGTCAATGGTACAAAAGAGCAAGCGGGGCAGAAAGAAATACTAATGTACAGTTTGAAGAGAACAAGAGCAAGGCTTACGCTGAAAGGGATAAAGAAAGGCTAAATTTACTTTTGAGTAAAGGAAAAGGTGCTCTCAGGACATAACCCCAGGCGGCTAGGCTTCCAACACGTAGAAGGAACCAGCTCAAAGAAATTCCTACTCTTGGAAAACATTAACAAAGGAATGTTGCTATAAATGTAGGGGGGCAGAATCCACCCTAAGAGAGCAGACAAACTTGGCAGTGTTGTCCATGTGGATCTGGCTTTAGAGTCATGAAGAATGCAGGAGAAAAGGGGTTGTGCAATGGTTTTACCCAGCACTGGACTCTGCATGTATCAACCTGCCAGGAAAGGTAAGCAATAGTGGCTTGACTATTATGGGCAACCACGTTCTGATCAGATTTGAAGACTGCCCCACAGAAAGGAATTCATGCTGGTATTGTAAATCTAGTTAAAAGTCTATGGCCAGAGAGGCGTAGACCCTCAGCAGGAGCCTAGTTCTGATAAAGAGACATATTGTCAAACTGCCCTTTAATATTCAAGTTTATACCAGTAGATTAATGCTGCTCTTTGACTTGATCAGAGAATTTGTTTTACAGCAAATATGGAAATGCATAAAAGGTCAAAGGATTGAGAATAAATTACTGTCGCATGTTAGTCTTAAATGAGATATCTACAACATCCTCGCCAAGGTTCAGGGAGCATTAAGAGAAAGTGAGGTGAAAAAAATGTAAGAGCTGGAAAATGGGGCCGACTGCTATGAATTGCTGTGTTCTGGACACGAGTGACTGTTGTCCTAATCAGTAGTGGCTACCTGCACAAGGTTAGGTCTGTCAACACTTCATCCTGGATTGGGGGTGCCTCCACCCTTCTCGCAGGAGCTTCTGGCTATGCTTGAAACTTACGATTAACTGTGTATAGTTTCTGGAAGAGGAGTCACATTCTTCGGTGGTATAGCCACTGGCGAGTTGTTCTTCCTCAAGTGAATAGCCCCCAACTCATGCAAGTAACATTAATGAAATGCAGTGAGTTACCAAACAGAAAGAAGATATGAAAGTGGGAGGGGGTTGGTGTGAATGGAAGGGAGGATGAGAGAATGGAGACAGGGCTGAAGAAATGACTCCATGGTTAAGAGCATTTTCTGAACTTGTAGAAGACCTGAGTGCCATTCCCAGCACCTACACCAGGTAGTTCAGAACCACCTATGACTTCAGCATCAAGGGATCTGATGTCCTCCTCTAACCCCAATGGACACCTATATTCATGTCACCTGCATGCATGTGTGTGCGCATACATACATACACATGTACACACACACAATTAAAAGTAAAAAATAAATGTTAAAGAGACAATAATGGGAGAACATATTCAAAATACAGTGTATGCATAATTTTTAAGAAATAAAAAATTAAATTTAAAAGTAAAAGAGATTCAGAATACAATGTATAGCATAAATAAAAACCAAATATTAATGTCTATAATATAAAAAGAAAATTATTGCATTTGCCCAAGAGAGAGAAAGAGAATCAAATATAACAGAGAATAGAAAGAAAGTTCAGCAGAGTTCATCCAAACAGTAAAATCATTTTATTATGACCAGGAAATACAAATTTTTACCACAGTGAGATTATCAACTGACTCCTGTTACATTGCAAAAAACATTAAAATTGAAAATATCAAGTGACCAGAGATGCCACAAAAGAGGTGTCTTTCCATATACTGATGATAGACACAAGCCACCGTGGCCTTCCTGAAGAGCAGCCTGACAATGTTATTAAAACCCAATAAGTGTCATCTCCCCTTCTGCCTGCTAGTCCCCTCTGCAGAATCCATCCTGTCAACATTAACAACACACTGGAAAGCAGTGTTTACAAGGATCTTTACTGTAGCCTTGTTTGAAAAGACAAAATGTGAAGCAAGGACCATCAATGGGAGAATGGTCAAATAAACTGTGCTTATCCACACAAAAAAGATTTTTATTGCCATTGGGTAAAATAAAGTAGAGCTTTTTCAGTTGGCTTTGAGAGGCCTTCATGAAGCTTTACTGAATGAGACATACAAGTGTGTATAAAATGAACCTATTCTTAAAGGGTGAATAATGCCACAACTTCATTTGTATAGTTACACGGCCATGAATGAAAATTTGTCAGTTATATCCTAGCCTATAAACATGCCAGAGACACATGACCAAAAGAAAGAAGAGAGGAGGAGAATAAGGCACGAAACAACAAGGAAGATAAGACTATGGGATATATGAATACCTACGAAAAAAAAATCACATGTGGACATTTTTCTATAAAGTACCTAATTTTTATTATTTACATTTTAAGTTGGAAAGAAAGGAAAGGTTGTTCACAGAACATTTTGACTTGTTGGGGGAGAAATTGACTTCATAAAGCTGGGACATGATGTGATCCATGACGTGTGTGTGTGTGTGTGTGTGTGTGTGTGTGTTGACATCAGAGCATCTCTAATCTAGTTACACGTAGTGAGTTTTGCTTTATCTCCCCTCTACTTTTTTCCTCTCCCTGAAATCCTCTCTTCAGAGTGAGCCGACCTGTAAACCTGGAAAGTCATCAGAAGCCACCAATACTAACAACACAAAGAGTTCTTAAGGCTTAGAGGCACATTTGGAGTCTACAAAGCCACCTTAAGAAGACACACAAGATGCTGGCATCAGGTGTGAGTCCAAAGGCCTGGAAGCAAAATGCTGGTGAGAACTGGGAAGGAAAAAGAGAAAGAGAGAACCAGAGTGACTGCTGTCCCGTGCAATGCAGTGGAACAAGGTGACCAGAGCAGCTCCCCTACCATCCATAAAACATTTTAAAAATCATTTCTGTAAATCTGTCACCAAGCTGGGGAGCAAGGAAGGCCTCTCTCCAGGCCAAATATAGAAGAAAGTGAGAGCTTAGATGGCTGAGCTGCTTTGTTCGAGGAGCTTAAGACACACCTTGGCGTCCCTGAGCCTCTGTTTGACAAGAGCGTTAAAGCTAGCTTTCAACCCGCATAGGAAGAGTTAGAAATGCCCTGCCCAGGTCTGAGACCTCAGAGACTGGCACTGCCAGCATTGGGGGAGACTATAAATAAATTAACTCCAAAGAAGAGGAAATAATATCAGGGCAGAAATTAATACCTGTAAATATACACGTGAAATAGACGGGATGCATAAATCCCAAGCTATTCTTGAAGTCATGTAAAGCTGACAAACCTCTAGTGATCTCAATCCAAAGAGAAAGGAGTAATAATATTTTTAAAGCCCCATTATGCCAGGCGGTGGTGGTGCACACCTTTAATCTCAGCACTTGGGAGGCAGAGGCAGGCAGATCTCTGTGAATTGGAGGCCAGCCTGGTCTACAAAGCAAGTTCCAGGATAGCCAGGACTGTTAAACAGAGAGACCCTATCTCTAAAAACTAAAAGAAAAAAAGAAAACCAAACCAAACCCCAAAAACCTGCATTATGTGTGACTGGAGTAAATATAACTGTGATTATGTGAATATTAAAAAGATAAAGCGTGGCTTTTAGGTCCTGATTCCCTTTCTTTGCTTGGTAGGGGATCTTCCTCCCTGTATGCTTGCTGTTTCCTCACCCTGAGAGAAACCTTTCTTCACCGGCAAAACAAGTAACAGGTGTGACAACTAGAACTGGATCTACCAAACTGAAGGCAGGAAATTCTAAGAAAATCTAAAACACTAAATGAAATGTTGCCCAAAAGAAAAGGGATAAAAACTGTAATTTCATGAAAGATTCTAAAAATTAAATCCGTAATTTAAAATCTTCTAACAAAGTAAATATATTATCTCTGTCTTAAAGAAATCCTCTACACAATAGGAAAATAGCTGCTCCCACCGTACAAATCTGGAGTACACGCTAGAAACCAGGCTGCTTTGGAAATCGCATGGCAGCTACTGCCTGTCTGCTGCGGTGTCCCCACCATAATGGTTCCGCTGGAACTGAAAACCCAAATAATTCTTTTTTTATTAAATAAATTGACTTGATCAAGGTGTTTTGTACAATAGAAAAGTTACTAATACACATGTTATGTGAATTCAAGTTGCTTAATTCAAGTGAATCCAAGGCATCTGCCATAGCGTGACATTCTTATAGTGACGCATATAGAAGGTCCACAGGCTCTTCCTAATATTGTTGGAAAACTATAGAGTAACTCCTTGGCGATTCTAAATCCTGTCAAATTGACCATGAAGACTAACCATCACATTTACCCTGTCTCTGCAGAACATCAGCTGCCTGGCTCTAAAACCAATCCTATAGACTGATGTTTCCTTTGCTGTTGAGGAAACTGAGACCCACCGAGGGGGTGCTCTTTGCCCAGGATTGGCTACACTGGTACGTATATGAGCTAGAACTTGAACCCAGTTCTTTCCTTCCTAGTCTCGTTCCTTCCACACCCAGAGAGTGACTGTTCCACAATGACTGTAGGCTGAATCTAGTTGGGTGTGCTCTGCGTGAGCATCCCCAGGATGCTGGAAATGTTCAAGGACTCTGGGAAACCCAGGCCCCAGAGGGAACACAAAGGTGAGGCCAGAGTGGGAAGTTATGTTAGTTGCTTTCTATGGCTGAAACAAATACCTGAGATAATAACTCAGAAAAGATTTCTTCCGTTTACAGTTTGGGAACTTTTGGTCCATGACTGATTGGCCCAGCTACTTTGGTACTATGATGAGCTAGCACATCATGGTAGGTGTATGACGGGAGTAAAGACATCCACCCCATGGTCAGGACACAAACAGAGAGACCCAGGTACCATATTCCTCTTCAAGGACAAGCCCACAATAACCAGAATTCCACAGACAAGTTCATACCCCTAGAGCTTCCCCCATCTCTCAGTATCTCCAAGTTTGAAATAAAGCCTTTAATACACTGTGGGGAAGATATTTAAAGTCCAAACTCTAGCAGATAGGCAAGGGTTGTTTTACTTTTAACAGTGATTTTCTTAATGACGACAACAACAACAAACATTTTAACAATGATTCAGATAAAGGAAAAACCTTCCTCAAACACAAAGATCAAGAAAGAGGAAGGAGCCGGGTGTGGTGGTGCTGGTGCACACCTGTAATCCCAGCACACAGGAGGCAGGTCTCTGAGTTTGAGGCCTGTTGGCCTGGTCTACAGGGTGAGTTCCAGGACAGCCAGTGCTACACAGAGAAACCCTGTCTCCAAAAAAAAAAAAAAAAAAAAAAAAAAAAAGAGGAAGGAAATTCAAGCTGTCCCAGAACTCAAGCTCTCAGAAGTCTCAAAATTTCCCTGAATTAGGAACCCAGTCATTACAGAAAGTGTTGCCTTGTCCTGAGTCTGGGGAATGTCAAAATTGAGAAACTGTGGGCTTGGACTTAAGTCTTGAAGTTGCAAGTAAGTCTAGAAACCATGACTTGGTAGGAGAGGGAGCGGTTCTGTGTAGAAGAGGACATGGAGGTGGAGCAATGGTGTGAGAGGTGCTGTAGGGGGCCTGCTTTGACATTCGACCAGCAAAGTGTTTGTGTGTGTCATCTCATTGGTAATCATAAAAGGCTCATGATGGGGACAGTCAAAAGCTTCTTATTTTCCCCCAGTAGGTTGCTGGAAGCATCTTAGGTCCACAAGACTAGATTTGTGACTGGAAAGGGGTTTTATTTTACACAAAGATATTTCTTTTCATTGTTTCTAGAAACTACTGGTGGGAATTAACAGCAGAAGCTGTGTGTGCGGTTAAGATGGGGGGGGGGGTGGTGTGGTTCCTCAAGCAGTCAGTGGAAGGAACCTTTAGGGAGCTCTCAGATGTCTGTACAGCAGTATGTTGAGGCTTGGAAGTGAGGAACAGGAGCTCTGTGGTCTCTTAAATGAGGGACTGTGTTATGCTCATTGTGGTTGGGTAATAATATATGAGATTTCAACAGTATCTGATAACTTTTTGTATGTGTGCAATGTTGCTTATCTTACTTAAGGTTTCTATTGATGAAACACCACGGGCAGACAGGGGAGGAAAGGGTTTACTTGGTTTATATACCTGTTATCACTGTTCATTATCAAAGGAAGGCTGGATAAAAGATCAAACAGGGTAGGAACCTGAAGACAGGAACTGATGTGGAGGACACGGGGGAGTGCTGCTTACAGGCTTGCTCCTCCTGGCTTGTTCAACCCATTTTCTTATAGAACCCAGTCCCACCAGCCATGAGACAAAACCACCTACAATGGACTGGGCCCTCCCCCATCAATCACTAATTAAGAAAATGCCTTACAGCCAGATCTTATGGAGGCATTTTCTCAGCCTGAAAAGGTTCCCTCTTTTCAGATAGCTCTAGTTTGTATGTCAGCTTGATATAAGTTTAGCCAGAACCTTACTCTATAGGAATGTATTTAGAGTATGTTTTTAGAGAGGTCTAACTGAGAAGGGATGACTGTCCCTGAACAGCAGTGGCAGCATTCTTGGGCAAGAGTCTCAGATTAAATAAAACGTGGAAAAGGCACAGTGTCTTTATATATGAAATTCTCAAAGAAAAGTTCTCTTTCAAGAGAGGAAAGGAGAAAGTATGCTGAGCAACAACAATAATCTGTGTTTCCCAAGGATTCAGTATGACAAACTACCCTATATTCCCTCCACATCTTCCCATCACACTTTCCCACCATAAAGGACTGTGTCTCTTTAAACTGTGAGTCCAAACAAACCTTTCCATTTGCTTTCCACTGTCTTTGTCACAGATCTAAGGAACTCATTGCCCCAATTTGATTTCTGCTGCTGTGGCAAAACACTCTGACCAGAAGAAACTTGTGGCAGGAAAGAACTTAATTCACCTTACAGTTCACAGTACATCATCCAGGGAGCTCAGGGCAGGAGCTCAGGGCAGGAGCTCAGGGCAGGCGGGGCAGGAGCACAAGGGAGCATAGGGAAGCTCAGGGCAGGAGCACAGGGCAGTAACTCAGGGCAGGAGCACAAGGGAGCTCAGGGAACCAAGGCAGGAACATAGGACAGGAGCTCAGAACAGATGCACAGGGCAGCCATATGGGACAGGAGCTCAGTACAGGAGCACATGGAAGCCATATGGGGCAAGAGCTCCTTGAAGCCGAAATCGTGGAGGAACACTGCTTGCTGGCTTGTTCTCTGGTTTGCTCACGGGTTCACTCATAGCTACCTTTCTTATGCAGCCCAGGACCTTTTATCTAGGGATGGTGATTTGGTCCCATGCTGTTGGACATTTGCACACCATATAAAGATGTATTACTGTGATCGGTGTCATAAAAGCTGGCAAGATGTATAGGCGGAACTTCTGGACAGAGAGAAAACACTGGGAAGAAAAAAGGTGAAGTTTCCAGCCAGATGTGGAAGAAGCAGGACATGCAGGAGAAGAGGTAACAGTCATTAATCATGTGCAGGACATAGATGAAAAGAAATGGGTTAGCTTAAGTTATAAGAACTAGTTAGGAAAAAGACTAAGCTATAGACCAAGCTTTCATAATAAGACGTCTCCATGTCATTATTTGGGAGCTGGCTGGTGGGACAGAGAAAGACTCATTACATTCCTAACTATATCAATTAACAATCAAGATAATGCCCACTGGCTAGGCTGGTTTTGCAACTCTTTAACTGAGGTTCTCTCTTATCTAGGTTGTATCAAGTTGACAATAAAACTAGTGAGAAACTAACATACTGACTTTAAACTCTAGAAAAGCCTGGCTTCCACTTAACTCTAGCTACTCCATTACTGAGGAAATATGAGCTATGTGTTGCTGATGCTTCTAAAATTCCAAGATGGACCTCCTACATAGACCAATATTTGGACTCTCTTCATTCTGTTATTGATAGTTCAAAGTTTTGTAAACCATTGCGGTCTTTTTTGATGAGATCTTTATGGCCTCCTTTGTGTAGTACATCCTCTGATCCTCAGAGCATGCCTGATCTGCACGCTGCCTGGAACTGTCTACAATTTTCCATCTTGTCCACATCCCAAAACCATTACCACCAAGTCAAAAACCATCACAACATGCACTAAACCTACATCTACAAAGAGGAAGCAAAAGAGAAAGAAACTCTTACAGCGTCTGGCTAACCCTCGGCTGACCTGGATGGGATTCCGACAGCCAAGCTCAGCCTCTATGCCTTCTACAGCCTTCCTCTCTCCAGCACAAACCCACTTTGGGGGAAGATCTGAAGACTCCCTGCCCCTTCCTCCCTGCCCCTCCCCAGCAGGCTGCTTACTGGGAGTGGCAGCTATGGGTTTCTGCACCCATTGTTTTTTGCCTGGACCACGTATGCTTTTACAAACAGATCCTAACTGCTCTGAAGTTGTTCCTGTTCAAGATTCCCATAACAGGCTGCTATATTGTTTTCATTTCCTGTGCTTTTAACTCCCTTGTCATAATATTATCCTATATTCATGGCGCGGCTAGTCCACGGGTCGGAGTGATATACCGTCGCTCGGCACCGCTCAAAACTGTTTCATCCTACTTCAGTCACGACCACACTGAGAGGCACTGCAGAAGGTGTTCAGGATGCAGGGAGAACTGTGCCGGAGAGATGGCACAGCAGTTACAAGCACAACTTTCTTTCTCAGGTTCGATTCCCAATATCCACATGGTGACCCACACCATCTGTCACTCCAGTTCTTGGGGCCTTTTGTCTGACCTCTCTTAAAGTAACCACACACATAAAATAATTTTTTTTAGTGTTTAGAAAAGAGATAGGGAATAAATGTCACACAAATGCAAGGCACGGCTTCCAGCATGCCATATGGTTTCCATAGGGAACTCCATGTTAAAAATGGTTTGGAAGAAGCCAGTGTGCCCAGAAAGCAGCCTGGCAAGTGGGTACCACACACGGATAAAAGGGGTGTAAGTGGCAAGCTGAGCCTCTTTTGCTTGCGTCTCCTAAGTCGGGAACTCAGAGAATACATGGCCATAGGCCTGACCTCTCCCAGACTCCTTCTTTCTCCCGTGGCTAAGCTGTCCACACTGATGCTCCATATAGTGACCAGACAACCCTAGTCCCAGTTACTGTCACAGACCCACACCCTGACTGTGGCACTCAGTACATATAACACCTGACACAGGTGAACTGGACAGTTCATCTTTACCTAACAGCACTCTGAATGTGAGATTTAAAAGGCATCAGAAGCAAGGAAATGGCCAATGGCAGCTGAAAAGCATGAGGTAGTCTTACATCAAAAATGTTAAAGCTAATGCAATATTATGGATTTTTTTTTACTCTAAAATGTTAATATTTTAGTTGTTCAGTTCTTTGGAGTACAAGGCCCCCCATTCCTGACAATCACGATGACTAGGAGAACACTAACATGTTTTATTGTGTTTTGCATCTTAGAATGTGTGTGAGATGAAACCCTCAGGTTCCCCCCCTCTGATCCAGTCTGGGGTTACCACCCTGATCGTCCTCTTCTTTCAGGAAGAATTGTTTCTCCTGGGAGAGAAGCTGCGTGGATTTACAAAATCAGAGGCCGAGGAGAGGGAAAAGCATTGAGGAAAGGAGAGAAATAAGCCACCGGCATTTGGGATTGAGAACTGAGGAGCTGAGGCACGTTGGGGTACTGAGAGAGAACTCTTTATTGGTGGGTGTTGTCTGCCCTCTGTACTGTCCTTCAGGAGACAGAGGGAAGGAGCAAGATGAGACTGAGCCGCTTGGAGCCGGTTTGGGCAAATTACTGGGACATGGGTGCTCTGATGAGGCAATGTAAGCTCATTCTGCCGCATCACTGAAGAGAACGCAGTCTCTGAGGCATTAAGGGATGTTGTCCAAAGGATTTCACAGGTGAGCAACAGAGACTAAAATCAAACCCAATTTTTTTCCCTGATTCCAAACTGAGTCGTCATTGTCTGGGGTTTTCAAATGGGGGCATTTAAAACATAATTTCAAAAGAAATGTTAAGGGTTTGATTTCATTTTTATTTTGTACACGTGCATATATGCGCACGAGTGCAGTTGCTAATGGAGGCCAGAAGAGAGCGTTAGATCTCCTGGTTGTGAGCCACCCAATGTGGGACTGAACTCAGATCCTCGGTAAAAGCAGAACATGCTCATAAATGCTGACCCATCTACCCAGCCCCTAAAACATAATCTTTAAAATGCTTATGGGTCTAGTAGTACAGGCCTGTAATTCCACCCACTATGGTAGCTGATACAAAAGAAAATTTATAAGTTCAAGGTCTACCTTAGGAAGACCTTGTCTCAAAATAAAATAAAGAAGGGGGCTGTGTCTGGGATGTAGCTCAGTGGTAGGAAACTTGGCTAGCATGCATGAATCCCCACATTCAATACTGAGGACTGGGGGCTAGGACCTTTCTTTTAACCAAGAGATAATCTTCATAGAGTCAAACTGATAGAAAGAATAGTCAGATATGTATCAGCACATCCTACGACAGAGAAGATTTCACAACTGAATGGTGACGACTGGATTTGTAAATGTTCCAAAAAGCATGGACGATCATGACACTATGAAAAGTACTGCTAAGAGGAAATGTGCCCATCAAATCTACTACTGAGTGGGTTTCCACAGAAATCAAAATAGGTCCATAGAGTATCATATTAGTCAATGCCATTCACAACAGCCAGGAGGTGGAAGCAGCCCAAGTATCCAGCAACTGGTGCAAGACGACGGAGTGCGAGGCGCATGCTCACACTGGGTGCATTCAGGAGGAAAAAGGAAGGAGCAGCTCCTACGGTCTGCACCTCAAAGAGCTTCACACCTCAGGCTGAGGGAAGAAAGACACCACCCCGTGGGGAGCATACACTGGAGGGCAGTCCTCTGACACACCTGGACAAACCAGTCTCTACTGACAGAAAGCAGACCATGAGACTGTTGAAATGGCCATGAGGTGCAGGGGAAAGAAGGTCTGCAAACTGAACCACATTCAGGGTTGTTCCTCTGTTCCTTTACTGAAAGTCTTTGACCTATCATACAGTTAAACGCATTATGGAATACTGATTGGGCCTTAAAAACCATTAAAAGAAGAAAAGGGTGGGGGAAGGTGAGAAATAAGAAGTGTGCCATTCTAGTGGACCCAAAATAGATTAATAGAGGGAAGAGAACTGGATGAAACTGGCTTTGTGAGCAAAAGCGTTTGTCATCAGGAGGAAGGACCGGCAGTGTGTGGAGGCTGAAGCAGGCAGAAAGCATGCAACTGGTTTGTAAAGGGGGCTAAGAGTGATTGACAGGAAGGTGAAGTTTTGAATGTAAGGCTAGAGGACCAACACCAAGCACCAGTGTCCCGTGCTGAAGAGGCTGGATGGACCTCAGAGGCAGAGCTTAACACAGACTCTGACCGGCATGCTTCGCTGGAGCACTGGGTTAAGTCAACATCGCTTCTGAACAAAAGAAATTAATCACCTCTATAATCTAGCAGCCAAAGGAGTTTATTTCTTCCCATAGGTAAGTCCTTATTCCCTGGATACAGTTTCAAATGATTGCTTTGAAAGTAATTTGTGCTGACTTTTATGATATATAAAATTGTATGTCTTATTTACAGTAGGGTTTTATGGGCCAAATGACTTAACTTCTACCGGTGGAAACTTCAAAAACCAAGAGAAACACCTGGTCCTGATAAGGCTTAAAGCAAACAGAAGAAAGTACCAAAGTCTAGGCAAACAGTAGCTTCCTTGTGCCACCTGGAAGCCAGAGAAGCCAGAAGGACTCAGAAAAAGTCAAAAAGTCAAAAAAAAAAAAAAAACCACTGAGACCTTCACGAGGGTGCTTGTTCCCCACAACTTTTGGAGCTGATTCCTGTCCACCTCTTCTCTGTCCCCTCTCAAGATGCAAAGGAGAGGAGGGTGTTACTCCATCCATCTGCCTGCCTGGTGCCCCTAAAAAGGGTAAGTCTGCATGAAATTACAAAATACCAGAGAATCCTACCATTATCTCCCCTCTCTGCCATACTCTACAGCAGAAGAAAAACGGCCACCCCTGTGCCGGGCATTCCCTCATGCTGTGAGTAAGGAAGGCCGTCTACCAGAATCGACAAAACCTACTCAGGTCTTCAAGATGGCTTCCACCAGGGCGTTGCTCTTATATGGATGGAAGGGTATGCCATGGCGGATGAGAACATGGCAATCGTGTCTCGGCTGTGCAGTAGCCTGGGACTCGCCCGATCTGAAGATGAATTTTGCCATGTTCTTCCTGGGGTTCCCACGTAGTCCTCAGAGCTACCTACTGAGAGGTGTGTCCTCTCCTTTGGCAGAGAAAGAAACTGAGGCTTGGAAAGGCTTGTTCAAGAACATTCAACAGATTACAGGGACTTCTAACTTCATGTGCTTCTTCTCTACTGTGCCGCAGCTTCCCCTGAGCTAGACCAAGAATAAACCAAGGTTGGTTTATGAAAGTGGCGGCCAAAGTAGAATCCTGTTCCTCTCCATCTAGACAAGCCATAGCAGTAACCTGGAGGGCATCAGGCTGGGCAGGAGGATGGCAGCAGCCACAGTGAGGCCAGAAGTTCCATTATAGATCTGTGAGTCAGGTGGCCAATGCTGACAGAATTCCATGGCAGCTGATACTTCAAGTTCCTCCCAACCTTGGCTTGGCTTTGATTGTCATCATCATCATCACCACCACCATCACCATCATCATCTGTTTATATTTCGTTTCTCTTGTGTGTTTTGTTTCATTTTACTTTAATTATTTTGAGAAAGATTTTCATGTAGCCCAGGCTCATCTTGAACTTACTAGGTAGCCAAGAGAAACACTTTGAATTTCTGATCAACTTGCTTTTTCCTCCCATATACTGGGATTATCGGCGGGTGGTATGTAGGTACATGCGACTCCAGGGCTTTCTTCACACATGTGAAGCAAGCACCCTACCACTGAACTACACCATGTGTTTTGGCCCATTTTAAACAGGATAGAATTTGGAATCAGAAGGAAAAGATAAAAGCGTATTTTAAACCGGGGCTTTGCAATATAGTGGTGTGTGATCTTGGGGAAGTTGCGGAAGCTTTAGGCCTCTCTGAAAAGGAGAACATTTGGCTCCACCTCCCTCACGGAGTTGTTTAGAGACTCAAGGAAGATCGAGTTTTCTAGAGACGAACCTTGTAAGCTGTTGTCCTTGTAGTAATGAACAGTTTTAAAGGATTGACCCTCTTATTTTGTTAAATTGGTCTAGTTCCCTGTTGCTTATGCCAGTCCCCAATTTTATAAACGACTGTCTGCTATCTTCATCCAAGTTGTTCAAACAGAGAAGAGAGGGGAGAGAAAGAGAAAGGTGGGGAGGCAGGGAGAGGAAGAAAGCCCAGGCAGGTCCCGGCAGAGGACAGAGTTCTATTGTTTGATACTGGCAGCCGCACTCTTGTTGGGGGAGCACCCGTGATTCCTGACATCAGAAGTCTCTAACCAGCCAGGCACTGGTCTCTTTGTCGGCTTGTGTTTCTCAATGCTTTTCTGAAAGAGATCATGAAAGCCTGTGTCAAAGCCCTTGATGAAAGCCGGGGTTCTCCTTGTGACCCTCCCTTGACCTGACAGTCAGGTTTTAAACAAAGAAATCGGGTCTTCTGGGCCATGTTCGTTCCCCTCCCCCCCCCCCCCCCCCCGCCGCCCAATCTCCTTCAGAAATGATTGTGAGTGGGGGTGGGGAGATGGCTCAGAGGTAGGACCACTTTCTATACAAGCATGAGACCTGAGTCTGAATTCCAACTCCCGCATAATAATTTGGGTGTCACATATATGTCTAGAACCTTAGTTCTGTGTAGGGAAGAGACAGGAGAGACAGGGTTTGATGACCACCAGCCGAGCTCCAGATGCAGTGAGAGACCCTGTCAGTGGAAGAATGTGGAGAAGGATATCTGGTAACCTCTTCTGGCCCTTAGTTACACTTGCATGACCAGTCACCCACACACACATGTGTATAACACACTCACATATAGAGAGCGAGAGAGAGATGCCCATGAGACACTTCTTTCAAACTTGTTCTAGATTGATCCTTGGGAAGTTATCACTCCTCAGGGTGCCAGACATTGAGAAATCTGCCCTCAAAGTAAGGACAATATGTGGTTGACATCAGACTTTGTCTGAACAACATGAATGAGAAACAGGATTTCATGGATATTTGTGAGGGAAGAATCCAACCATCCATGAAGGGGATCAAACCAGAGTTCGGGGTATAAAGACGTTGAGGATTAAAGTCTCTGTACATCAAGACTGGGAGCAGAAGGGGTGGCTGAACATAGCCCACCCTTGCTGAGGATCCCATGGTGAAAGTAGGCTTTCCCCTAGAGTTCTTACAAAGCATCTATCCTTGACACAAGAAGAAACTCAAGTTTGGATAGTTTCCTCTCGCTCACTGAAAACGCATCTAGTTGTGTCTCCTGGTACTTACCTACCAACTCTAGTGCCTGAAAATCATAGCTAACACTATTCTTTCCCATTTTTTCAGTTCATTCAGTGGAGTTGAGTCCAGGTTAAGAACATGGGTCTTGGTGCTACACAGAACTGGGTGTGTGCACCTTAGAGTTCACTAACTCTCTTGAGAGTTAATGTTGAATGTAGATTGCTTCACTGAAAAATGGGGATAACAGTCAGGCAGTGGTGGTGGCGCACGCCTTCAATTCCAGCATTTGGGAGGCAGAGGCAGGTGAATCTGTGAGTTTGAAGCCTGCTGGGTCTACAAGAGCTAGTTCCAGGACATGTTCCAAAGCTACAGAGAAACCCTGTCTCAAAAAAACAAAACAAACCCAAACAACAACAACAGAAAGAAAAATAAGGATGTCAGGTGGTGGTACATGCCTTTAATCCCAGCACTTGGGAGGCAGAGGCAGGCAGATCTTAGTGAATTCAAGGCCAGCCTGGTCTACACAGAGAAACCCTATCTCAAAAAACCAAAAGAAAGAAAAAAAATAGGAATAAGAACAATCAAGCTTCACAGAATGGCTGTGGTGTGGGGGTCATGGAGATGTCTGTAAAGCACATGGTACACTGCCTACATTCTAAGCATGCACCAGTTGCTCATGCCTCCCAGAATCCACATCTGTCACCATGTAACCTTGCAGTCTCCCCCTCATGGAGATGGAGTGTACTTGGTACCCCAGTGGTCATGACGTGGCTTGCCCCATCCGGTAGAATGTAGGCAGCTGGAACAATGAACACCTTCCAAGCAGAGGCCTTGAGTGTTCTGTGTTTCCACTCATCCTATTTGTATTCCTTCCATTGCCAAGAGAAGAGCATGCCCCGCAGGGACACTGGATCCATGATAATGGAAGACTCAGGCAGCTGACTGGATGCAAGCCACAGTACAGAGCTATGCCAAGAAGAACTCAGCATAGATTGGCCAAACCCTTGTTAGACCATGAACATGTGAACAAGAAACAAGGACATATTGTTATAGACCACAGAATTTGAGGGTGTCTTTAAGTGGTGTCATTGGGATGGTTTCTAGTTTCCTTGCAAATAAGACCTATGATTGAAGCTTGTTGAAAGCAGTTAAAATGGGTTCAATTCCCGTCAGCCCTCTACGCAATGAAAAGAGGTATGGCTTTGGGAATCAGAGAGATGTAATTCACACATGACTTCGGCATCTAACTAATTGAGTAAGTAGCTTGGGGAAAGTCTATGTTCTGAGCCTCTGCTATTGTTTGCTCTGAGCCTCTGCTATTGTTTGAATGGTTCCTCCAAAACTCATGTTGAAAAGTAATTGCCAATGTAGTACTGTGATGTAGTGATTTCAAGAGACGATTAGCTGGCTGTGATGGCTCATGCCTGTTAATCCTGTTCTCAGGAGGCTGAGGCAGGGACATTTCTATGAGTTTGAGGCCAGCCTGGGCTCAACAAATGGAGTTGTAAGAACAGAGCAGCCATGAATGGATTCACATCACTAAGTAGTGTGCAGTTGGGGGAGATGTCCTGGTTACTCCTCTGCTGCTGTGGCAATCACAGCTTGGAGAAGAGGGACTTTGAATACAGTTCCAGGGGGATAGAGGCCATAAGGTGCAGAAGGCATGGCAGTAGGAGCTGGAAGCCAGCCTGGCAGTGGGTAAGTAGAGAGATTACTTCCCTCTGCATATGGGAAGCGTGGGGGGGGGGAGAGGAGGAAGGGGAGAGGGAGAGAGACAGAACAGGAAGTGAGGCCAGACTATAAACTTCAAAGCCTGTCCCCAGTGATTACTCCTTCCAGCAAGGTTCCACACCCAAAAGTTCCATAAATTTCCCAAACAGCGCTGCCAATGAGGAACCGAGCACTCAAATATGTGAGACTTTGGGGGACATAGGAGAGCAGGCCTGTGATAAAATCATAGGTTTGTCCCTCCCTCTTCCACAGTTTACTCTCTGTTTCTGTGATAAACAGTATGACCAAAAGCAACTTGAGAAAGGAAATGTTTATTCAGCTTATGTTTCTAGATCACACTTCATCACTGAAGGAAGTCAGGCTGGAGTTCAAGTAGGAACCTTGTGGCAGAAACTGACCTAATATCTTCAGTAATAGGGTCTTGCCATCAAGTTCTGGTGGCCAACCAAGAACAATGGTGGTAGCCTGTAATGTTGAAGGGTCTGCAGGAGGCCTCTGATCAGTTCCTTGAAAAGGTATCTGTGGTGGTTTGAATAAAAATGGCCCCCCTAGGCCCATAGGCGCACTATTAGGCAGTATGGCCATGTTGGAGTTGGTATGGACTTGGAGGAAGTGTGTCACTAGGGGCGGGCTTTGAGGTTTTAAATGCCCAAGCTGCACCCAGTGTGACAGTCTCTTCCTGCTGCCTATGTATCCAGATCTGGAACTCTCAGCTCCTTCTCCATCACCATGTCTACCTGCACATGGCTGTGCTTTCTGCCATGATGATAAAGGACTAAAGCTCTGAAACTGTAAGCCAGCCCCAATTAAATAAAAGTTGTCATGGTCATGGTGCCTCCTCGCTGTACCCTAAGACAGTATCCTACATTACACTACACCTGCTACTGTACTTTTTTGTTTGTTTTTGCAAATTATGGTTTCTGGGAGAATGATTATTTCCTATGTAGGGTAATTCTAATTATATATATATATATATGTAATTGTCTCCCATATAAATTTTCAAATATCCTTAGTATTTGTTATTCCTCTCCCATCTACCCTACCCTTCCATTCCCTGTCCCCTTCATGTCATCTGTGTTCTGTCCCCCCTCCCCTTAAGATCTTTCTTCTTCCTGCACACCAATGGTCCCTTTCTAGTTTCCTGGGTTCTAAGGAACTCTGGATGAGTAACACAAATCTAAAGATTCAATGCTGAGAGTCATATATGGAGCAAGAATGAGCAACAGTTGTCTTTCTGGGTGTGGGGAACTTAAAATCTTAAGACAAGAAGGTAAATCTATAATATGAGGGGTTGAAACTATATTAGCCAGTATTTCCTGAATGCCCATGATTTTCAGGACTGGTAGATAGAAACAGAAGACATGTTATAGAAAAACAAAGGATCTAGTTTGGGACAGGGAGGATCCATCAAGCTCAGCCAGTGGTTTGCTTGAACAGGTATGAACTCTAGAAATGAATTTGGTTTGGAGTGTTAGGGGTGTTGAAGACAACACTGTAGTCTTGCTATGAGCTGGCATTAGACATGGAAGCGGGAGGGGGTTAAACATGGGACATGGAAGCGGGAGGGGGTTAAACGTGATGACACGTTTGCATTGGTGGGTGTAGTCAGGGTCTGAGGAAGAGGAGGGCAGAGCCAAAGAAAACAAACACCCCTAAGAAAAGGCAGGTGGAAAGGAAAAATCACCTTTTTTTTTATCGCACTCACTCCATAGGCATGCCCACAACTCTCGGCCACACGCAGAAATGAGGGCACAGGTTCAAGGACAGCTGCTATGAGGCGACAGACGAGGTGAAATCTGTGCACCCCCTGAGCAGAGGCACCCAGGGAACCCACACAGCCAACACAACTGCCATCCGCTCCGCCAGGCTTAAGGGAGCTAAATCCAACATAGCTGGTCAAGGGGCTACTTTTTTTTTAAAGTGAGTTATTTTATTGAACTCAGTCACTAAAGATTGGAAGATCTGAATGGGAAACAAGGAAACGTTAGATGGAGAATTAGGATTCCTAAATACCCATCCAGACCCGAGTGATACTCAGCAATGGATACAGACTAGTAGGAAGTACTATAGATGACACAAAATGCTTCTCAGCATCTTGGAAGGCGACTTTTCAGGTGACAGTGGTTGACAGAAAGTGGGCCAGATGTCACACTCAAACCCTAACATGACGAGACTAAGGTTTTGAGGTTAACAGGATGAAAGCCTGTCTTCAAGAGAGATAAATGATGGATTGTAGCTGATTAAACAATCAAACCTGCAAACAGTCAGGGAATGGTAGACACGGCAGGTGGAGGAAGAAAAGGAAGAGCCTTGGCTACATTCACAAAAGCACACGGGATAAAAAGAAGGAATTTTCTTATAAACCTATCGCATCGGATAATCGTAAAAACTGTTCATGTTTAGGCTTCACACTCTGCATTTTTTAAAATTGTGTTTTAAATGAAAACTAAGGATAAATAGTGTTAAATTGGTCTTAAGACTACATGTGCCAAAGAAACACCCATGATTGAAGTACTCTAGTACAATGAGAAAATGATTAATCCCAAAATGTATCAACATGATGCTTTATTTTCAGACTTTTCCAAGTCTAAAGTCACAGAATTGGGGCCCCCAAATGCTACTGTAGCTCCTAGAATGTCACTCTGGGTCTAATGCCATTTTCCATGATTTGAGTGTGTGTGTGGGGGGGGTCATTTGTCCTCCCTCAGCAGAGCCTCTTATACATCCTTGGAGAAGTTGCAGGGACCAGGGCTTTGGTCACAAAGGACTTAACTCCTGCATTTTAGTCTTCTGCCTCAGCATGGAGTACACTGGATTACTACTCATTCTTGGTTTAATCAGACACACTTTAAGACTAACTTAGACCTTCTTTCTTCAGTCTCACCTGGCAAGTACGAATCAAAATACACATCAACATCAGTGTCTGAGTTAGGGTTTCTAGTGCTGCACTAGAACACCAGGATCAAAAAGTGAGTTGGGGAGGAGAGGGTTTATTTGGCTTACACTTCCACAGCACAGGTGATCACTGAAGGAAGTCAGGACAGGAACTCAAACAGGGCAGGATCCTGAAGGCAGGAACTGACACAGAGGTCATGGAGGGGTACTGCCTACTGACTTGCTTCCTATGACTTGCTCAGCCTGCTTTCTTATGGAACCCAGGACCAACAGTCCAGAGATGGCACCACCCACAATGGGCTGAGCCCTCACCCATCAATCACTAATTAAGAATATGCCCTACAGTTAGATCTTATGGAGGCATTTTGTCAACTGAGGTTCCCTCCTTTCAGATAACTCTAGTTTGTGGGTCGAGTTGACATAAGACTAGCGGGCACAGACAGTAAAGAACCTTCCAATCAGCCATGGTGTTGTTAGAATCTCAGCACTCAGGAGGGGGAGGCAGAAAGATGAAGAATTCAAGGGTAGCCTGCCCCACAGTTGAGTCAGGGAGGGAGGGGAGAGAGAAGAGAAATGGCTCTGTGGTTAAGAGTGCCCAAGTTCCATTCCCAGACCACAGAAATTCAACAGCCTTTTCTGGCCTTCCTTGGCAACTGTCCTCACAAGTGCACACTCCCACACAGACACTTATGAATACACATAATTAAAAATAAAAATAAAGGAAATAAAAGGGAAGGGACAAGGTTTGCGGGAGAAGAAATAAAAAAAAGAAAAATAAATAAATAAATAAAATTTCACCTTCATTGATTAACCAAATTAAACTTTTAAAATGTTAAAAATAAATAAATAAATAAAGGAAATAGAAAGGGAAGGGAATATGGAAAGAGAAAGAAAGCCTCCTATAACCTTGACACACCAACCTTTTCTGTGTTTGAGCCGTCTGTGTCTTTTCTTGGTTGTCACAGCCCTTGAACTGTAAGACTCCCTCTCTTCCTGCATCCTTGCATTCCTACAGCCTTCTTATCTACTCCCCTGACCAGCGTACCATTTTACCAGGGGAAAAAATTATCTCCCCCTTTCCTGGTTAAATATTCAGTTTTGGGAATCAAAAAGACTTGAGTCTAAGCTCTGGTTTTACCATTTGCCATCCCGGCAACTGTGGTAGACTTCGGCCCTCAAAGTGTGTCCTCATCCCTAATAAGGGGACAGTGACCGCTACATCCCAGGACTGCTGTGAGAGTTCAATTGAGATACCGGGAAATAGACTAAGCGTGGTGACCGGCCTATGAGAAGGGTCTGAGGAACAAAGGCTTGTTGGTCCATAACATAGAGAGGGGTTCCTCTACGCTTCTCAACACACAAGGCTGACTGTGTCTCGTGCTAGGAAAAAGAACCAAAAGAGTGTAGAGAGGCCATGTGCTCTCCCCTCGAAACAGAGCAAGGCAGGATCCAGATACTTGGGCCTCATACTTCACACTTGTTCTCCTTCCTGGGTAGGGATTTACCTGCCTAAGCCCCACTGCAAGCCTGTAGATCAACCTAGCATCACTTTCGGTAGACGTACATTCACACTTTAAGGAAACCAAGTGTTAAACAGTCCTGTGAGGCACAAATGTTGACCAAGACACATCTGGTCAGGCTGGAAGGATCTCTGCAGCTTAGGAAACGCTGTTCCTTTAGAGACAGGAGCCCCATGCTTAACAATGTGCTATTCATAGAGACTGCTGGGACAGCTAAGCTCTGAAGCCAAACGCGAGAGTGAAGGCCCTTCATTAAGTACTCAAAAGTATTGGCTCCCTGAAGTACAAAAGGCAAGTTGTACAGGAGTGCTGACTAGCGGTAGTCAGCTTGACATAGGCTACAGTCATCTGGGAAGAGGAAGCCTCAGTGAGAACATACACCCCCCACCCAAGATTAGCCTTGGAGCAGCCTTTTCTTGATTAGCGGTTGATGTGGTTGGGCCCATGTTCAGGGTGCTGCACCACTCCCTGGTGGGTAGTCCTGCAGGGTATGGGAAAGCAGGTTGAGGAAGCCATGAGATGAAAGCAGCCCTCCTGCATGGCCTCCACTTCTGATCCCACCTCCAAGTTCCTACCCTGCTTGAGTTCCAGCCCTGACTTCCCTCAGCAATGGGTTGTTGTTACCTGTAAGCCGAAGGCTAAATCAACCCTTTCCTTCCCAAGTTGCTATTGGTCATGGTGTTTAGCACAACAACAGAAATCCTAACTGGATGATGCATTTGCCTCTGGTGGAGTCTTAAGTATGTATCTAATGTATGTATGTAGACAATGTACACGTAAAATAGGTCAATGGGACAATTATCATTTCTCTAGTGGGAGAGGAAGAACCCTCTTAAGTCAATTAAACATTCATCCATCTGGCTACTTTTTTTAAAAAGATTTATTTTTATTGTGTGTGTGTGTGTGTGTGTGTGTGTGCGCGCACGCGCGCGTGTGTGCGTGCACGTGTGCACGCCAGTGCCCTTGGGGTCCAGAAGAAGGCCTGGGATCCAAAGAGCTGATAGTACAGATAGGGGTGAATCACCCTCCATGAGTGCTAGGACCAGACCTTGAGACCTCTTCAGAAGCAGCAAGTGTTCTTCACTGATGAGTCATCTCTCTGACCCCAACTGGTTACTTTTTATTGAGCATTTATTTGTGTTAGATGATGAGCAGGCATAGAAGCCACTTTTGGATGCTGCTATGACATATATGTGACTTGTATGTGTCTACATATACACTTTTACACATAAAGGATAAAACCATGAGGAAATGACCTGGTGAAACTGGATCAAACAAGGGGCCTAGAGGCCAGTCGTGAGCACTCTGTTACATAGTTCAACCTGCCCCAATCTCCACACATCCTTCATCTTCTTGACTTTTTCCTGAAGCATCATGCATATGTACATATATGTATATATAATATGTTCGTGTTTTTATGTGCTTATATAATTTGTTTATTGCTTATCTATCTTACCCTGCTAGAATGCAATCTCTCTGTGTGCAAGAGAAGAGTTTCTTTTGCCTTTGTTTTTTAACCAGCTTTGATACAACCCATGTATCTAGAATAATGTCTGGCATGGAGGAGGCACCCACTAAAGTTCCCCAGATGCAATAGATCAGGTGGGGTGAGAGACAGCCATCCATCCATCCATCCATCCATCCACCCATCCATCTATTCGTCTGACCATCCATTGAGTATGTATCTGTTCTCTAGGTAGAGAAAAGACATTTTTATCTTCTTTAGGGTGTGGTGATCTGTACAGAGGACAAAGATATCCCGACTGGTGTCATAGTATGAGCCAAGGCTGCAGAGACAAGTGCACAGGTCACATTCTCAAGCATGCCAGACCCTGGGTGTGGTGGTGACTTGCTGGGAATGAGGTTGGCCAGACACTGTGGGCACCAAGTCTAGAAAGCGAGGCCCTTGACTGAGCAGCTTAACCCTTACCATCCTCAGAGACATAAGCTTCATTTTAAAATAACTCTCTTTAGATACATACTTAAGACACCACCAGAGCCAAATAAGTCAGCCAGTTGAGAGGCAGAGAGCCAGATGGTAGGAATACCAAGAACACTCTTTTTCTCGCATGGTAGATATTGGCCAAACTTCACATTTTGCCGCTCTTTGAATCACGGAGGAATGGGCTCATATTTGCAGGTACATTAAGAACCTGCTCGGGCTTCCTCCAACTGCACACCGATCATTCCAGAAGGCCAGGTGGGGAGGAAACACTATTGTGGCTCTTGGATTTCCAGCCATACAGGGGAGGAAGACTGGCCCCACCGAAGCAGAATGTTCCTGGGTCGGCCAGGTACCCTGTGCAGCTAGAAAACCCATACGCTCCCTCAGCTCCAGGCTGTAAGCAGCTAGCCCCAGGAGAACTTGTTGAACCTTGTTGGATAATGAGCTCCTTGCTGGGCACCAGGAACAGCTACAAGAAAACCAAGACAGGTCTGGAACAGTTCCTGACTGACCCTATGGAAGGGAGGCGATGCTTATAAAAATCATTTGCACACTGGCATCAGCAGACAGGCTGGCTGCTCTGGCAAAAGCAGCATATAAAAATAATTCTGTGATAAACCGACTCTCTCCTATATATAGTAAAGACAAATAATCACCCACTTCCCCCGTTAATGTATTTTGCAAGTTCCTGTTTTCAAATACCAGTTTTTCTTTAAAAGCTCTCCTCACAGGCTGAAGTTCTAATGGTGGCCACAGAGGGGGTATCCGGCCATCATGGAGGTGACCTGTAAGTCCCTACAGGGGTACAGGAAGTGACGGATGGGCTGGTGCAGGAACCCTGTAGCTCATCATCCGCAGGGAAAATCAGGCCACTTAGGAAAAATTCTAAAGCATCAGTTCCAGACCTTTGTTGCTGCTGGTTTCTGTGTCCTGGCAGGCTGGAGGACTCTGCAGAAAGGGGACCTCCAAGAACTCTTCCAACCTTCTTGTGGTGTGTGATCTGCTCTGGAGCACTAGGTTCAACCCTGGGGCAGGAGGAACCTAAGCTGTGTGCATGGTCAAGGTCTAGGAAACGTACCGATCTCTAGGCTGTTGTGATGGTACCAAAACTGCCTTTCCCATGGGTGCAGCTCAAATGAAAAGACCCAGACTTTCTTCCCACGAGTAGCTCTGCCACATCCCAGCAAATGCACTGAGAAAGATAGGCCCAACAGTAAGCTGGGACTGTTTCCTTCGGAAGTTTACAGCTAGGCATGCATGGAAGGAGCCACTGAGTCCTGCTGGGAAATGCCTCCTCCTGTGCACCTTGTCATCCTACCCAAGAAACTCCACTTTGTTCTTTTTACCTGTTTCCTCCCTCCATCTTGGGAAGAGGTTCGAGTCCCATTGCTTCTCCACAACCATTCTACTGGGAGACGACTTGTCAGATAAGAAGACGTTGCAGTAATAGGAAATACCATGAAGGATACCTGTCTAGAGTTTTGTTAAGCCCCGGGTTACGGGGAACAGGACCCTAGTAACATCACTGTGGATGACTGTAAAGGGAACTGAAAGAGCTGCAGAATATATTGTTGGCGGTCTCCCCGCTACTCCAGTCGGAGACTGGGAATCTACCATTCGCTTGGTAAGCACGCGTGGAGTGCGGTGTCTGCACCACTCCAGGCATTGCCAATAGCTTAGTGAACCATTCGAGACACAACCCTCCCAGACTCCTACCAGTCTTGCTATTATGGTTCCCAGTGTATGATCAAGACCATGGTGGACCTTGAAGATTGAGTCATTTCTCTAGGAGCACCCAGGTACATCCTGAAAACCCAGAACCAAGGTCCCTTCAGGTGCCACACTTAGCTGTCCCACCTCAGTGCCCCAGGAGAGATGTCCAAGGGAGACATCTTGCGCAACCCACCCTAAAACATTGGTTCCAGGCACTGCCCTCAGAAAGTCCCTCACCAAGCATTTGAACCTCTCCCGCTCCTGTCACAGTCCATTTCCCCTTCCTGGACTCCACGCTAGACAGTTAGGTGTGGCAACTTCCGAGAAGGAGGAGGGGGGCAGCCCGCAGGACATCCTACAGCTCGGAATGTGAGCGAGCCAGCAATCCTTCACAGCCGTAGTACTGGAACCAAAGCCCTTCCTGTGAAGGTCACCTGCCCCCATCGGAAGTCCCCCACCCCCACGTCTTCTTGTCAAAGCTCTCCACACACTGCCACCCTCTCCACCTTAGAGAGCAAAGGTTCATTAGCCTGCCAAGAAATCACATCTCTGCCTCTGATGCAACCCGTCTGGGGGCTTGTCAATCAACAGCATCTATTGCAAGGGGAAGGGGGACTTTAGGGCCGCGGGTAAATGGTACTTTCGGTGCCTTTGAACTTCTGTAAACCTGTGGTTCCATCTGATGGCATTAAATAGCCTTCTTACTTTTTGGAGCATGCTCAAAAGTCAGACCCACCACAGGGCTTGTTAAAATTCGGAGGGCAGGACCCCAGATATTGGTAGGACCCCAGAGCTTGCATCTCTAAGAAGTTCTCAGGGGATGCTGATGCTGCTGGTCTCGGACCACACTCTGTGTCTCCAGAGATTCCTTTGTGGAATTTGCGGTGCTGTGCTAGCCCCAGCTATGCCATTTCCATCAAGCACAGTTTACAGCATGATTCCAGGATAGCATATTACGTAAAATCCCAGAAGCACAAGTTGGCATACAAGGTCACGAGGTAGAGGAGAGTGAAGAAGTGGAAACAGACAGACAAGCCCCAATCAAACATTGAGGAAGAAAACCCTTGAAGACTGCGTCTCTTAGTACCCAACACACTACAAGGACTGTGGGGAAAGCCTTGTTTATAGTCAGGCTTGCCACTTCATTCCTAAGGCGACCACAGTGGATCTGGGTAAAACAGGCCTGCCCTGCCCAGACCTGCCCAAATGCTCCCTCATTCCTTGCAGGTGGTGATGGTACAGGGTGGGGGTGGGTGAAGGCTAAGTGGGGCGTGGACTGGACCATCTGTCTGTGCCAACCTGCCAGCCTGATTGGGCGCTAGCATTTCGATCTGAGTGTCTGAGAAGAGAGGGTTCTGATGATTCTTTGCTACAACCCATGTCTAGAAACATAGACATTAGAAGCTAGAACATGAAAAGATTAACGACTCAACTTCTTTCCAAATTCCTTTGCCCATTCCGTTCCTTCTGAATGGAAATTCCTTTCTTGTGACCACTCCTAGTCTTCCCTCAACAGCCAGTTATGGAGTTTCTGTCTGGGGGAGGGGAGAGGGGGAGAGAGGGGAAGTGGGGGAGGGAAGGGAGGGGAGGCTCATCTGCTCACCCTCTTCCAGCACCCCTAAGCCCACAAGCATCCCCAGCCAGTCAGCACCACCTTTGCCTGCTCCCTGCCCCAGTATCTCGTCTCTGTCCTCTCTGGGGAGAGGGGTTTTCCTTTCTGAGTTATCCTTCCCCCCCACAAGACCTCGAGAACAAGAACAGAGATAAGGAACCGAGGAGACAAAAGGAAATGTGGCTTTGTGCCAAGCAGGGCGGCAAAGACGTTTTCTGTCAGAGACAAAAAGGAAAGTGTGAGGGCTTGGCAGGTCCCTGGAGGTTTTGAGGAACAAGTACTCAGTCAGGTTCAGGGTGAGCAAGCTAAAGAAACAGGGTGGAGGCTGTAGCAGGGGTCGCTCTGCCGAGTGTTTACAGAGTGTGAAAAATGTAGGGAAAGGCCTGTGGTTATTGTGACACCTCTTTGGGTCCCTAGGACCCTTGTCATGTGACTACATTGCCACTCTGGAGCTAGATAGCCTGACCTCAGCCTCCCTTGGCTCACGTCCTCTCGTTCCTTCCATCTTTGACCTTGCCCTTCCCCGTGTCTGGCACAGGGCCCAGGCCCTGGGAGATGCGCAGAAAGGGCTCCCTTCTTTCCTCTCCTCAGCTCCAGGGCACCCTTCGTGTTGACATGGTGGCAGAATGGAGCCGAGGCTGCTAGGACAATGGGGGATGAGGGAGGAGGCAAATAATACATCCCACTGAGCCTCCCTGGACCAAATACCAGTCGCACAATGCTGATCTTGGCAGGGAGCCCACCATCTACCAGCCCCCTGCAGGCCTCTGGGGTATGGCTAATTAAAGACATGGTTACTCATTTCATTCCCAAGTCACTATTTAAGGAAGTAGAACCATGCCATTCCTATAAGGCCTCTGACCCGATACTAGAGGCGAACAATGCCAGGGCTTGTCCAAGTGGCCATAAACGCAGAGCTGTTCAAAGAGCAATTGAGGGGCAGAAAGGGAGGACAGCGCAGGCCACACAGCTGGACCAGCTGCTGCATGGCCCCTCTTTCCATTCTCCCCCCCTCCAGCTCCTTCCCCCTCTGCCCCTCCCTCTGTCCCCTATGGAATCTGGTGGCAACCCCTCCCAGTTCCCCTGCAGTTAGCTCCTGGTTTTCTGAACTTATTCAGTCTCACAGCTGACTCAGAAAAGCCCCCCCCCCCCGCCCCGTGATCTCTGTGGATTTAAAGCAGAAGCAGGGTTTGGGGTTTTTTTCCCCCTAGATTTTTGTTGTTGTTTTTAGAGTAAAGAAAAACATGGATTTTTGTATGTATGTGTGGTGTATATGCACATGTGTGTTCAGATGTGCACGCCAATGCACACATGCAGGCAGAGGTCAAAGAACATCTGGTGTCTCGCTCTATTGCACCCTTCTTTATTCCCTCTAGACAGGGTCTCTCTCAGAGTCTGGGTCTGGACTGGAGGCCAGGAAGACCTGGGGATGCTGTCTGCTCACTGGGGTTAGAGATGCACACATAGCTGTACACAGCTTTTTATGTGGATGCTGAGATCCAAATTCAGGTACCATTGCTTAGTGCTCTTACTTGTTGAGTCATCTGTTCAGTCCCAAACACAAACCTTAATCAACAAACTCTTGGCTGAGATCTGCTCTGGTATCAGACCCGGTACTGAGAGAAGGCAAAGCTTGTGACAGATGGTAGAGGGCCCCGGTCAATAGCGTCTAGAGGCCACTCTCTGCTTCCTGCACTGGGGTGGAAGCCTCCAGCTTATTCAGGTACTTGCCCCTGCAGCCATGGGCTCTGCCATACCTTCCCTGCTGGGATGGACTGAAACCTCTGAAACCACGAGCCAAAATAAACTTTCTTCCACTGTCTCTG
The DNA here is from genome assembly GCF_037038515.1 of Microtus pennsylvanicus. Lineage (NCBI taxonomy): Eukaryota > Metazoa > Chordata > Mammalia > Rodentia > Cricetidae > Microtus > Microtus pennsylvanicus. The sequence goes on from NC_134590.1 coordinate 36,659,283, forward strand.
CTTTGGCAGTGATGTGAAAGTCACTAATAGAGAAAACAGATAGCGGAGAAGTGGGTGATTTCTGTGATCACCCCAAAGACATACTGCTTAGGCACTGGGAACTGGTTTGTGGAAGGAATTTGGAAGTTTGAAGCCGTGGGATAGAGAAGTCCTAAAATGCTGTGAACCTAGTACAATGGATGATTCGGGTGAGAGCATAAAATACCCAAAACACTGATAGAGACACAGATGGCAAAGGCTAGGCTAGAAAGCTCCAGCCAAGAACAGGGCTTCTATTGGGAAATAGATCTCAAGCCATTTGTATTACATCTTGGCAAGGAATTTGTCTATATTCTTCCAATGTTTTTAAAACTTGGAATGAAGCTGGATTTTGCTTGTTTGGTTTGGTTTTGGGAAGCGGGGGTTTCTCTGGGTAGCCTTGACTACCTTTAGGACTCTCTTTGTAGACCAGGCTGACCTTGAACTCAGGGATCTGCCTACCTCTGTCTCCTGAAGGCTGGGATTAAAGGTATGAGCCACCACCACCTGACTTTGAAAACTGGTTTTTAAAACAGTGGGATAATTTATTTGGTTGAGAAAAATCTCAAAACTTCAGAGCATTCAGGTTGGCACAGGGTCATGGTTGGCAGCTTTTAGTCAGGTTTCCAGTGGGGACTGGGGACAAAATTCTGAGCAAAAAGAAGAGGGAAAATATGCAGTTTGACAAAGAAAAGAGCACAAACTTGTTTAAAGATGGAGATAAAACAAGTACAAACAAAGCAGCTAATCTGTTAATGAATGAGCCTGGCATCCTTAAAGAAGGTGCAGACGGAACCAGGAGCTAGGAGTGGAGGGTGAGACCCAAGGCTCAATGGTATAAAGTACAAATTCACTGGCAAGAACTTCCTTTAAAGAGAGTAAAAAACATGCCTTCCCAAAGAGGCTCTTGGGCACAACAGCTGCTGACGTGATCTCGCAGAGACTGTGGCGCCCAAACTTGACCTGTACACTTTCAAAGCAGACAAAAGCCCAGTACTGAGGCAGGGATGTGGCCGCAGGGTCCCTCTCCTAACCAATCCTAAGCAACAAGCTAATTGCAACTGAACCTGTTGGAAAAGGGAAGGTCTTTTCTCTTCATTGGAGTGACACTCAGATCAACCACACACTCCAGGGTAGACTCCAGGCCCCAAAGTAGTTGGCTAATACAAAAATAGACTCCATGTTTGCTGCGCGGTGGCAGGAACGCAGCCCGCAGCTCCGCCTACACATGTTAGTGTATGTGTGTGTATTTTGTTGTTTTATTTGTCTTATTTTTTGTCTTATTGAATCTCTCTTCTTTATTTGTCTGTTTTGATTTTTTTGGTTTTCTTTTCTTTTAAAGAGAGAAATTACATAAAGTTGGGTGAGTAGAGAGATGAAAAAGATCTAGGTGGAGTTGGGGAATAAGAAATAATATGATCAAAATATATGGAAGAAAAAAAATTAAGGGCGTCCTAGAACTGCACCGAATAGGCTCATTTTCTTTCATTTAGCCAAACGGGCACTCAAGATGTATATGTCTGCATACTGCAAAAGCGGGCACTCAAGGGCTGCATGCGCCCAATACTGCTCAAATGGGCACTCAAGGGCTGCATGCGCCCAATACTGCACAGGAAGCTACAGGATTTAATGGTTGTTACACTGGGCTTTGGTTTTCCTTGGAGTCGATCTTTTTCGCGGTCCTACTGTTCCTCCCATATTAGAATGACAATATTCGCCCTATGCCGTCTTCTACTAGAAGTGTGTCCTTTTGTTTTTGACTGAATGGCTCACAGCTCAGAGTTTCTTTTGCACCTTCAGAAGAGACAGTGGACTTTGGCACTTTGTTAAACTATTATGGCAGAACTACAGGAATTCTTAAAAATTGAAAAAATGCAGTCAGGCCATGGAGGCGTATGCCTTTAATCCCAGCACTCTGGAGGCAGAGGCACAGATCTCTGTGAGGTCAAGGCCAGCCTGATCTATAGAGCGAGTTCCAGGAAGCCAGGGCAACACAGAAAAACCCAATCTCGAAAAACCATTAATCAATCAATCAATAAATCGATAAACAAGCCAAGACGTAGCTTGTGTCAGGAGATGCCCGTGAGCCTTTGGGTCCGGGGTAGAAGATTATGGATTGAATTTGAAGTGTCCCACAGGCTCAGGCCTTGATTGTTCATTCCCCATCTGGTGGTACTATTTGGGGAGGCCGTAGAATTGCAAGTGGAGCCTGGCTGGTGGCAGAAGTTCGCTTAAGTCAGGCTTCAGAAGGTAGCCCAGCCTCTAGCCCTAGCCCACTGTGATCTGAGAGTCCTCCATCACCCTCCTGCTGCCATGAACTCTGCCACGTCTGCCCGACTCTTTTCAATCCAGGAGTCGAGGGAAACTTTCCTCCTTAAGCTATTTCGGGCAGCTCTTGTGGCCACCGTGGTATGAAGGTAGCTGATACAGATAACAGTAAAACACATCCGGAATTTCATGCCAATCAGTGGATATTCATCAGCCAAAGACAGCATGTTCATGTCATGCTGGAGACCAAGGATGAAGACATTAGGTGTGCCCTTCCACGGAGCCTTTCCGCGAGTGGTTGTGCAGTCATTTACGATGGTCTGACAGGACGTAGAATCTCCTTGAGGGCAGATCTCTCCCTCTGTCCATGGGGGATTATCTACTTTAGGTTAATGAGGTAGGAAGACCCAGGGGGACAGTGCATTCCAAGGACTGGGGTCCCACATTGAATATTAAAGGAGAAAGTCAGCTGAACTCGTGGTTGGCTCCTCCCTGATTCCTGACTTTGGGCACACAGTACCCAGTTAGCTCTCTTAATTTTCTTCCACCACACCTCCCCACCATGATCTGGACCCTCAAGCCAGGAGCCAAAGTAAACCCTTCCTTCCTTAAGCTGCAGATATATTGTCATAGCAGGAAGACAAGTAAATTATATGCCACTTAAGAATAGAAAACATCTTTCAATATCCCTAAGAAACTATAGTATTATTATTAATTATTATTATGGATTTACTTTGGTTTATTTCCATTTGAATAAGGATATATCTGTACAACATGAATTCTTTTCCTTCTGTCTGAAACCATAAACCTCAGTGACATTTTAGACTAGTTAGGGCTGACAGGATGGCTCAGCAGGTGAAGGTGCTGGTCACCAAGCCTAACAGGCTAGCTTCTCTAAATCCACATGGCAGAAAAGGAGAACCAACTCACTGCGGTTGTCCTCTGACCTCTACACGGGAGCCTTGGCGCATGTGAGGAAATGGATTTGTAACAGAAGCGGCAAATTTTAAGTTACTAAATAACTTTAAAACTAATTCTCATTGAGTTAATCTCACAAAATAGCTTTAGTCCAAGCAAAGTGCTTGGTTCTTAGTTGATGAATTAAAACCCATTCAGTCTGAATTGAGCTCAGCCAGGAGCTGAGAAAAGATAGCCTGGCCAGCCTTTGAGAGAGAACCAGACTAGTTATGTGGGGACTCCTGCTGACTTCAGGCAGAGCCTCAAACCCTGTGTGTCTGCCTTCCCTAGTTGGGAACTGGAAGTCACCTTTCCTTGCCAGAGGGACAACAGGGTTGTTGTTTGTTTGTTTGTTGTTTTTGTTTTTGCTTTCCCCCTTTGAGAACACAGCATTTCCTCTTCTTTCTGGAGGCCGAGATCAAACGGACCTTTTTGTTCCACAGATTCCTGTTGAAAAGGGAAACCATTCTGGTCAACTAACTTTTCCCAGTGCCACCCCACCCCAGCAAAGGAACTTAGTGCCGAATCTAGCACCGACCTCCTCTCCAGGGATCCCAGAGGCGTGTGAGGTGCGGACCCCAGTCTCTGTCAAGGCTCCCAGGACTGAGCCTGTGACACTCACGAAGTTGTATGTGTGTGTTATGGGAGTCTGCCTCTACAAATGCCTCTCTGTATTTTCAAGAAAAGGGCACGAATTGCAATTTCCCCCAACCCTGGACGTCTCTAAGAAACTGTAACCGTCTGGAGCTGCTTTCCAATGGCACATCGAACCAGCAGACGAGTGGCTGATTGGTGGGAAGTCAAAATTAAGTTAATACTGATTCTTTTTTTGGCTGAAGAAGCCCTGGTAATGCTTCCTTACATCTAAGTTTACTGATCTGTGAAATGGGTTCATTTCCCTCTCCAGGTGGTTTCCAAGGAGAAATGAGGCAGTGTGGATGAGGTCACTGAAGAGACTATAAATCCAGCACTCCCAAAGCCAGCCTGGCTGCTCAGTGAGTTTCAGACCAGCCTGAACCATGCACTGTGTGAGGTCACGTCTCACAACAAAGCGATGACAAAATCCAGTGATTGACATAAAGTAAGGCTTATAAACAGGAGCTTTTGCTCATGCCACCGTTGTTGGAAAAGAGTTCACAGGGCACACCTAGGTGGATTTCAGGAAAGAGGACCGAGGCCAGTTAACCGGAAGGTCCTGCTACCCATCCCTGTAAAGGGATACTTTCCATAGCAACGCGCGGCTTAAGTGGGATCAGTCACCTGGTGGTCAGATGTTTCCAAGTTCCTGGGGGTGAGACAGTTCTGCCGGGGAGCCCAGGAATGCAGTCCGATTTCCTGGTTCAAAAATCACACCTGTGAAATTCTATCCAGGTGGGAAATTCTTCAGCTTGAGCCTCCTGAAGCCATGGTTCGTTATCAAGTTATTTTTTTCCAGGTCACTCTGAGGTCACCGCCTTAATTAATACCATAGTCAGGGAGGATAGCCACACTGATCAGCAGCCCGGGCTTTGCCTAAAAATCCGCAATGACACCTCTTTTGCAGACCGTTTACTATGCTCCAGGTAGCAGGCATACAGCCCTACCTGCCTCCATCTACTTAAGACTCTAACTACTCTTCAGGCTCCGGCTACAAAAATCTAGCTAAGGCTTGGGAACGCCCAGCTGTTCATCCAAGATCACAGCCAGCAGCTGGAAGAAACAAGGCTCCAGGTCTTTCTGATTCCGGTACCTGTTTCCATCAGTCTCCACTTCACAGAAGCCCATTGTCACGTGTGTTTACTCTGCAGCAGAGAGCCAAAGGGGTTTGGGAATCTCATTTTTCTCACCCGCTAAGGAAGCAACCCAGCCTGTGGCCAAAATCGGGTCCTACCTGATGGATACCTCAGTGCTATCCAGAGGATTCTCCTGGCCTTCCTCCTATCAGGTCATCCTTGACCCCAGTGTCTGCTCAAGACACAACATACTGTCCGTTTTTGAGTTCTTTGGTTAAGTGCCCCTTTTCTCAAACACCTGGTTGGAGCAAGAGTGCCACCTGGTGGAATATTTGGGTCACTGCCAACACCAATTCCTCCAGGCGGTAAAGCAGGCTAGCAGGAAGGAGTTTCTGAAGGTTGAATTCTGAAGGTTGAGTTAGTTCTGTGAGAGCTGAGTAGCACTCGCTCATGCCTGCTGGACATGTTCCTGGACAGCTCCTAGAACTCACTCCTAGAACTCCAGGTCCTGATTTCACTGAAACAGACAGTTGTTGCTCAAATACAGGTCTGAGACTTTGGCGGTGTTCATTCCCCAGGTTCGAAGCCCAGGGCTGGGATTAAGAAGACAGAACCCAGAACCATGCTAGTACAGGACTGTATTCTATCTTTCTGTAACATTTTAAAAGGTTGTTCATCATACCTTTTGGTATTCATTTTAATGTTTTAAAGATATGACTTAGCTTGTCTGCAGAGTTTGAGGAAGCACCACTTTCATTGTTTTTGTGCTCAGTCAAATGCCTTCCTCACCTTTTCCTAGTAACCACCCTGCCAGAGCCCTCTGGGGAAGGATTCTGCTTCCTCAGGGAGCTCCTGTTAAAAACTAACAATACACAGACCTTGTGTGCCCGCATGCCCATCTTCATTCCCGCTGTCTAACCCTGGCCTGACTTTACCATCTCGTCAACACACACCTCCTATCTCCTGGATACACCAGCTCAAGTCACCAGTGAGCACACAAGCCAGCACTCACGGCAGGTCACTCGGAACTGATCTGGTAAAAACACACAGTCATGGCCTTGCGGCAGACCACTGCTCCTCTGGCTGTCAGTGGCTTTATTGAGATACATGATGCTTCCGGTCTGGTATATTCAGGACCATGAGGCCAAAAACCCAGGCAAAGACTCTGGTCCACACTGTCCTCACCTGACATTAGCCACAGCAAACTGGAGTCTGTCCGGGGACATCACCAAGAGTCTCTGAGTTTTAACGTCCCCACACAGCCCTGTGTCTGCTGGACTGGATCATCCCTGATCCACATCAGCCCAAGTAGGGAGCTACCAACCTAGAATGTATGAGTGGCTAGCGGCGGGGGTGTCCAAGAAAAGTTGAGGATTTATACCATGAGTATTTGTATTTTCTGGGGAGATGGTTTATCATGTCCCGCCTACTGCCCAGGAAAGTTTTGATTTTGTAGGCATAGTCTTTATAAAATCTGCATGCTTTATCAAGCAAATCAAAGACCAGCAGGGGCCAGCTGTTGTAGGCAGAGGCTGCTTGTTTGTTTCCCTGCCGCCCAGACCCAAATAATGACTCAGAAATTATATTAATTAAAACACAGCTTGGCCTATTAGCTTAGACTTCTTAGTAACTAACTCTTACATCTTAAATGAAGCCATTTCTACTATTTTATGTGTTACCACGAGGTTGTGGCCTACCGGTAAAGTTCCACGTGGCATCTCTCTGACTCCACCTACTCCCTCTATATCACTGTTCAGATTTTCCACCTTGCTATATTCTGTCCACAGCCTAAAGCAGTGTCTTTATCAACCCATGGTATTCACAGCATACAGAGGAAAATCATCAAGCTGTGGCCGTAGAAACAACTTGGGCTGCCCGGACACAGAGACCCAGGCATTTCCCACTGTGCAGAGTTGAGGCGGGGTGGGGGAGGCAAGGACAGAGTAGGGGTGCCCTTCCGGGTAAATGGAGTCTCAGCAGCGTAATCCACACGCCCTTCTTTGCTCCTCACTTGTTGCTCCCAGTCCTCTCAGCCCTACCACGGTACTCATGCAGAGTTCTTGGGAAGCTGTAGACCCTCCTTGGGAACCCACCCACTCCAAAGTTCCCTGCCTTCTGCAAGATGGTTCCTGGGCCAACCCTCACTATGTTTCCAGGCAACCCTGAGCACTTCACAAACACTCCTATTAGCAAGCAATTTTTTTTTTCCAAATTATATTCATGGTTATCTGTCTTCTTCACAAAATGGTAGGCTGGGAGGACAGGCTACCAACTCATATTCATTTTGAAATCCTTAGCACAAATATTAGGATGTTTCAACAAATCAATAATTTAATTGTGATTGAGGGAGCAAATACTTGTAATATTCTTTTCCTAAAAACATTGCTTGGTTCTTTCAGCCTTGGTGTATCAGCCTATACATAGCAGCCTTGGCAGGGATGACAGACAGATCCCACCCCCATGCTCAACATTTCCCAGATGAGGAGCCAGCCCCTGATAGTCACAGCATGTGGGTGGAGCCCAGCCCAAGGGGGTAACACCCAGGTCACTCTACCGCTAGGTTTGGAGAACACATGATGCCCATTTAGCTACAGGCTGTCATGGGTCTTGCTTTTGCTGCTTTTTGTAACTCCCCATTTGCCAGAGTGCTCAAGAGAGAGACCACTGACTAGGGGAATTCGCAGGAGAGAGTGGCCATCAGCTGAAGCCAGCTGCCACCCTGGCAGGGCCTGGGAACCCACAGCTTTGCTGTTAAAAGACCCAAACAGGAAACTAGTTGACTCAACTTACTTCCACATCAGGATAAAGAGAACTGGGTCTCATGACCAGAAAGACATCCTCCACGGAGTTCACCGGCTAGCTTTATTCTGCCTCCTTCTGCCAGAACAAAATTCATAAGAAGTCTGATAAGATCTTGGGTTGACCGCTCCAACCTCTGCTTCTCCTGAAGACACTTCAGTGGAAAGCAGCTTGAGGCAGGAGGCCTACCCAGCAGGCTTATGCCCACCGTGGAGACAAAGCTACCGGGAAATGACTGAGGCCCCGCAAGGCTGTGGTTGCCAACGAATCGTCACTCTTGCCCCACACAGCAGAGGACATTCCTGCGCTCTGCAGAATGAGGCTTCTCACTCTCTTCTGGGTTCTCCTGGTGATGTGGTGGGGCCTGTAAAGTTTCCACACAGTAGATTCTCTTGTCTCAAAGCCACCAAGCCGCTGGCAGCAGTTCACACCACTTCACAAAGATGCGTCCCAGCTTCCATACGCAGAACCCAGGAACTCAACTAGCCGCGGGTAGAAGAAACAGTTAAACCTACCATCTGCCCTGACTATCACAGACTTTTCCTGTTTGCTCTAAAATACACAGAAGAACACCAACTATACAGCATTTGCTTTGTATTGCCATCTAACATAAGATGCACTCAAGGTTAGAGGTGATTTAAAGCATGCAGGAGAAAATGCACAGGTTATTTCAAAACTGCACCTTATTCCATTTGTTTGTTTGTTTGCTTGTTTGTTTATTCATCTACTTGTTTGGGATGGGGGAGGACATCTCACAATGATGTCCAAGCTGGTCCAGCTTCTGGGTTCAAGGGATCCTCCTGCCTTAGCCTTCCTAGTGTTGGGACTCCGGGTAGAGGCTGCAGATGTGGCATGCAGATGTGGCATGCAGATGTGGCATGCAGATGTGGCAGACACGAGAGTCCTGTTTCCAGGAAGGAACCTGCAGAAGACTCAGTGTCTATCTGCAGTTCCCTGAGTAGCAATTTGACCGTCTGCTCTCCACTCCTCTGGATTAGAGGTCTCTCTGAAGAGCACAAAAATCCACAGAGAAGGAAATGAGGCGAGCATCCCAAATTCAGAGCTAGCCAAGGAGAACTCGCAAGACTACTCTCACTTGGATGCTTAGGCTCTTGCTGGAACTGCAGTTACAAAGGGGCACCCAGCCCTGACCAATGGCTTTCTGTCCTATGCTGGTCTTACCTGTGGTTCCAGGTCTCTTTCCCTCTCTTTTTTACTGGTGAAGTCATATATGGATGACAGCCTCAAAATCTAAAGTCAAGAACACACACACACACACACACACACACACACACACACACATATATATATATATAAAATCAGCCACTTCCAAATGTTGTCTAGCTAGGCCCTTTATCTTATAGTCAATGCTTACTATGAGCCTCCAGGTAGGTGCTGTCACTGCGAGGCTACGGGCGTCAGCATCTCAGTCCCAGAGTTTGGACTTCTGAGGGCAGGGTCTGACTTATAAAGCTGTTCTCATCACTCAGGGACCCCTGGTGTTGCAGAAAATGACCTAGGAAAACTTTCAGTGCCTGAGCTCATTAATAACAGCACCTGAAAACAAGGCCACAACCAGCTCTGGGGGAGTCACACCAGCAAGTCAGGGTACCATTCCTGGTAGAGTTTCAAATACTGCCCAAGCCCAGTCCTCCTTCCTAAGGTCCTCCCACTGCCTCCTAACAACGCCTATGCCTGTGCGTCTCAGCCCTAGGCCCTCTATGTTCCTTTCTCCAGCTTTTCTAGTCCTAGAACAGATGCACGGCAGACCCTAACGTTTTTGAGGTTATGTGCTACTCTTAAGCTCACCCCAGTTGTGTCCGTAGCTAACTAAGTCTACGCACCACTGTAAAAGGCGTACTGGACCCCAAAATCCTTCTCACCACAGCCCTCCAGGTGGCCACTGCCAATCAATCAACTTTATTTCTACCTGAAACCTAGGTTCACCATTAGCACAGCAAGTGACCCACGGCATTTCCTTGCTGGCTGCTTCTAACCTTCCTGCCTGAATCACCTGGTGTGTCTAGGATGGAAAGGATGAGGGAGGAAGGGATGGAGGGAGGGAAGGAGAAAGGAAGACTCTCTGCTGAGGAGCCTTAGTGGGGACCGCACTTTATTCCCGACTTCCTCCAGTTCCAACATCACCTTACAAAACTCACTCTTCGTGTGCCTGTCGCAGGAACTGGTGAGATCTGGGGGTCACTCCGAGGCCAAGGAGGCTCCCCTATGTCAGCACTTTGTACCTCACTCAATCTCATTTCCCCTCTGACACGCCCAGGCTTGAGGCCGTCCCTTCACCTCGCACTTCCATCTTCTTTTTAAAGCTGCAGCTGACGGAGAAGTTTCTTGTCCCGGTTCCCCCTTCTCTTCCCCCCACCCCTGCCCCACCACCTTGTGTAAAGAAGTAATTGTAATGGCTTTCTGGGGAGGGATTAAATACTCTTTGGGGTTCTGGGAGCCTTCCGTGTCTGGACCTTGGACCACACACCCCTGCGTCTCTGAATCAGCCCGTGCTGTTGCTCTGGGTAGCAACATTTTCTCAAGGCCTCTCTAGAAGCACTGGCTTTTGCTTCTGAGTCAGTTCAGCATTGGTGCTTCCGGGTTTCTTTTCTTGGCAAAAGACCACTCGGTGTTTAAGGAAAGGAACGGATGAACTATTGAGAAGAACTCAAGGAAGAATCCAATTGCTCTTCTTAAACAACATTTTGGTGATCCCAAAACAGGGAGAGCAAAAGCCCTGGGTAGCATGCTGTCTAAACACACTCGTTTCTTCAGAAAAAAAAAAAAGAAGAAAAACTTGCCGGGGAGAAGTACATTGTACAAAATGGCACATACTGGAAGATAGCTGTGGAGTTTTGGAAGAAACCTGAAATGTAAGAGGGTTAGCCCAGACTTGGTTATTAATATCTTGGAACCAGCTGGGGAGTAAAATTAGGCTGTAAAATCATTGCACCATTTGCTATGCCGAGCTGGAAATAACACGTTTCTCGCATACTTCTCCAGGGGAATAACAACACACTGGAGTGAGCGCAGGAGAGATTTGGTCTTTGTCTTCTCGTTCCTTGGGTTCCTAACTTCATTCACTGAGCTCACAGACTGAAGGGTCAAAGTGCAGAGGTGAAGGCAGGGTCTTGGAGTCAGGCTGCTGGCTCTGTCGCCAGTCGTGGTAGGCTCACACTCTGCCCTTGTCCCCTCATCGAGAGAGCAGCTAATGACGACAGCTGGTTCACTTAGCATCCAGGTGGAGCACAGAGCACTCTCTGTCATGCTAGCCACTCTGAGGTGCTGTCCTCACAGCGGGGTCTGCCACCGGGTCGGCTTCAAAGACTGACAACCCCTTAGGTAGCCTGGTAAAGCACAAGAGAAAGCAGAAAGGGCTGAAAGAGGGATGTCCCTGCCAAGTTTACAGCGACAGACTCCCAGGAGACAGAGAAGGGTAGTTGTATGCCAAGGGCTCAGACAGCTTGGATAGAGAGGATCTCTAGAAATGTAAATCACCTGATTACCACTGGTAGAAAGAGAAAGCCACGAGAGATCTACATCAAGAAACTGAGCCAAGAGAGCGAAACCTCTCTGTGAAGAAATCTCAGGGCCAGGTGGCCTCCTTTGTAAATTTTCCAGAACACTTCTGGAGTAAACACCCACTCTGGTCCAACTCTCCCAAACAATGTAACAAGATGAGCAGTTCTGAACTCACTCTGGGAGGACAACCTTGCCCAGAAGCCATAAACCAGTTCCTTAGTCCCCTTAGAGTTCTGCCCTCCCTGACCATTAGTGCCCTCCCTCTTCTCTCACGCCACACTGTTTTCTTGTTAACGTTGAACCCCATCTCAGAGGTATCCTATCCACCTTGCCTTCCCTGCTAGCATTCAAGTTCCATCCCAGTGGGGCATTTATTTGAGTGTTTCTTGCTAACTTCTCGGTGCCTGGGACGTTGTTACCTATTACATAATAGATGCTCAGTAAAAGTTTACAGCGTAAGGAAGTGAACACACCATCTCGTCATTCATGGCAGGGAGAATACTGCACAAACAAGGGGGTGGGGGGATGGTAACGGCTGCCAGGAGAAAATGAGCTTCCAGAGTCAGAGAGATAAGCCAGAAAGTGCCCTGTCAGGAGGATACAGGAAATGAGTTTCTTAAAAGCAAGCACACTCATTGTGTCAATCAATGCTGGAAAGTCAGAACACAAACGTCCATTGGAACTTCCTGTGAATGAAGATTACTAGACACATCAGAGAAGCCACATGGGGACATCAGGGGGATGAGTAGCTGGGACAGGTTTGGGGAGAGCCAGGTCCTTAGATAATAGGTGTGATTTCTTTTTTACTGGATACAGAGTGATAACTCGATACATGTATATAATGGCACATAGTGTGTGGTGTTCTGGTTGGGGTAGTGAGCCTCCCTTCTCTTAAACAGGATTTCTTAGTGCTGGGACCCTTTGAGATCCTCTCTTTTTGTTTTTTGTTTTTCTGAAATTGTTTCAGTTCCCACTCCTGTGCTCACAACTTAACAATGTGTTCCCATTGTGCTCTGGCTTCCCCTTTGCCTCTCCTCCTTCTTGCCTTTCCCAGCCCCCATTTCTACTTCTGCTCCTGAGAAAATAACTGTCACAAGTGAATAAGGGCCCACGGCATTGTGTCTAGCACTTCACCAAGTAAAATGCCCACCCAGCTTCCCCTCACTGCCACCAGAGAGGCAGGGCTCCCGTTGCTTATATCTTTAGGCAAGGTTCTGAAGTAGTATTTTTCCTATAGAGAAGGAAGTACAGAGATGGGGAAAGTGCTAGAAAGCCTGAGGGACAAGTGAGGATATTGTTTTCATATGGTAAAGACTTCCGTAAGTCTGAGGGCCTGTGGAAAATACCACTGAGAGAGGAAGGGTGCTAGGAGAGAAGCTGGATCCCAAATCACGGGACTGGTGTCTGCAAGGAGAAGCCATCTTGCCTGCACCTTAGTCTGCAGGTAGGAAAGTAAGATGTGGACAAATGATTCTCTTAGGCCCAGTCAGGACACAGTCTCCCGGGACACAGTCTGCTTACTGTGTAACTCTTCTCTGACTCATTTGAGAATGCTTTTAAGGGGCAGGGCAGAGGCTGAAGGGGTGGAGAGCAAAGCTGAAGTGTGGGAAATGCCCACTTCAATACTGTCATGTTTGTGAAAGACACTCCCCATCCTGAGTGATGCTCTACCTCTGGAGTGATGCTCTCCCTCTGGTGTGATGCTCTCCCTCTGGTGTGATGCCCTCCCCCTGGTGTGATGCTCTCCCCCTGGTGTGATGCCCTCCCTCTGGTGTGATGCCCTCCCTCTGGTGTGATGCTCTCCCTCTGGTGTGATGCCCTCCCTCTGGTGTGATGCCCTCCCTCTGGTGTGATGCCCTCCCTCTGGTGTGATGCCCTCCCTCTGGTGTGATGCCCTCCCTCTGGTGTGATGCCCTCCCTCTGGTGTGATGCCCTCCCTCTGGTGTGATTCTCTCCCTCTGGTGTGATTCTCTCCCTCTTGTGTGATGCTCTCCCTCTTGTGTGATGCTCTCCCTCTGGTGTGATCCCCATTACAATAATAGCCTCCCTTCCAAGTGTGAGGAGAATTACCCCATGGGTAAATTAGTGGTGAGAAATTAATTGGACATGCACAGCCTTGTCCTCTTCCGGGCTCCTTTTCCTTTAAGGAAGCAGATGATAGGCGTAGGCACAGAGCTTCATTCCATACCTGTGGGGAGGGGAGGCATGGTCTGACCTTGCCATGGGTCTATGGGTATAAATGGACAGCACCTGGGTTCAGCCTTAGGAAATCCTTCACCCACAAAGACTCAAGTTCTCCAGTGCCTGCTCTATTGCAGGAAAGGTGGTGTTTTGGGTTCTATCTCTCTGCCTTTCTCCTTTGTTCACCACTCTGCTCTCTGCCACCACCACCACCACCACCACCACCACCACCACCACTATTGCCACCACCACTACCACTATTGCCACCACCACCACCACTATTGCCACCACCACCACCACCACTGCCGCCACCACCACTATTGCCACCACCACCACCACTATTGCCACCACCACCACTATTGCCACCACCACCACCACCACTGCCGCCACCCCCCCCAACAACAATAACCATCCAGAAGGTTCAAAAAGAGACAGGGAAGAAGGAGGATTACCACACTGGTAATTATAGTATCAAATGTGGTTCCTGGAAGATGTTTCTCAAAAATCATTCCTTTTGAAAGATAGCCCCTTCCCCCCAAAAACAAGAAACAAACATTTTCTGATACCATTTAATAATAGATCCATTTTTCTTGAAGAGAATAATTGCAGTGTAGAAATGAAAACCAGACGCTTTGATGGACGTGTCCAAGCCCCGGGATCTGCTTTCTCAATTCAGCCAGATCAAAGCACATGCCAATGGTTTCTTCAGCTCCTTCCAGGATTCCATGGTTTTCTATCTGGAAACAGCCATCACCACACGCACCGCTTCTAGCTTGAGAAAATGCCTCCAGTCGTCCCGATATGTGAAGACTCAGCAAAGCGGCAACCACGCTGCGAAGGCAGGCGAGCGCCTGCCAAGGCGCATTCCTGCTGGGTGAGAGATAGCAAAAGCAGGTGTTGGCACCCAGCATGCACTGCCCCAGGCTCAGCCTTCAGAGCCGTAATCACTTTAGTTTATTTTTTTTAACTTTTAAAACAAGATTTATTTACTTATGTATTTTCAGTATATGACAGTATATGAGTGTGCTGTTTGCATGTATGCCTGCGTGACAGAAGAGGGCATCAGACAGGAGAGGGCATCAGACAGGAGAGGGCATCAGACAGAAGAGGGCATCGGACAGGAGAGGGCATCAGACAGGAGAGGGCATCAGACAGAAGAGGGCATCAGACAGGAGAGGGCATCAGACAGAAGAGGGCATCAGACAGGAGAGGGCATCAGACAGGAGAGGGCATCAGACAGAAGAGGGCATCGGACAGGAGAGGGCATCAGACAGGAGAGGGCATCAGACAGAAGAGGGCATCAGACAGGAGAGGGCATCAGACAGGAGAGGGCATCAGACAGGAGAGGGCATCAGACAGAAGAGGGTATCAGATTCCATTACAGATGGCTGTGAGCCACCATGTGGGTGCTGGGAATTGAACTCAGGTCCTCTGGAGAAGCCACCGGTGCTCTTAACCACTGAGCCATTTTTCCAGCCCCCACACTCATTTTAAAAATGGTCACTCTTCCCTTCCCCAAGTCTTTACTTCAGTCTCCATACTGCAACTTGAAAACCATGGGCTCAACTGTCCACCCCCTCTCTACAGCGAGTGTCTGCTGTCTGTAAGTTTACCAAGCCATCATCAGGTCTGTGCGTGAACACAAAGAACACCCGTGAAATCGCTCTTACAATGCAACTAGTCTGCTCCCTCCAGAATCAGAGGGATGGAGGCTGTTCAAAGTGTGTGTGTCCGGGGTGGGGGAGCAGCATTGGGATCTGTGGGAAGCTAAAACAAATCTGGGGCTGAAAAGAGTGGGTGGGGCCCCCACTGGGGGCGATGCTGCCAAGGCTGGTGCTTGTGTGTGGTCCTCATGCTCACGGTGCCGCCTTTGGCGAATGACCTCCTGCCATCTCACGTTATCGTGGCTGTTGTTTGAAGTGTCCAGGGGGAGACACTGGCCCCTGGTCTTTCCAAGAAGCAAACATTCCCACCCCACCCCCAGTCAGACGACAGTCCACAGGAGCAAATCTCCTAAAAGGAAGATGGGATGCTGACAGAACTGATGGGACCTGGGTGACAAATGCCGTCATCCCTGGGCTCTGTGAGGACACCGGGTTGTGCAGGCATCAAGTCAAGGTCTTGTTTCACCCAGGACTGCTTGCTGTAGGCAGCCTGGCAGCCTGGCAGCTCTCAGCCCCTCCACCTTCATTCTCTTCCTATTGTTGAGGCCCTTCTGAACTGAAAGTGGGGACAGGCAGGTAACCTGACTCACCCTTGACCTTCATGGAGGGTGCAGCCACGTCAATGCAGCTGGCTTAGAAATAACCACCAGCCTCTCTCCCCTTGCTCTGAGCCCACAGGGGATGGAAAAGAATTATATCCAAAATCTAGGCTCAATCTTGAGGAAGTTGCGTTAAAAAAAAAAAAGATGTCATCAAAACGGGACTTGAGATTCCAAAGATGGAGAGAGCTTCTGGTTTGAATTATCTAAAACTGAAAAAGCTAACCACTGTGGGGTGAAGGAGATGGGAGTGTCACCGTGTCACAGATGATAGCATCGTCATCCAAAGATCACGGTCAGTAAACACAGCTTACTGGAAACATTGCTACATGCAATTCCAGAGCACAGTGATTCAAATAAACACTCCCACCTCAAAGATCTGTTGTAAGAGATATTAACTTTGAACTCAAAGAATGACATAGGGGGATGGGGGCAGTGAGACGGCTGAGGGCAAGAGAGCTTGCTAGCAAACTCGATGGCCTGAGTCCATGCTCCGGGGTCCACATGGTGGAACGGGAGAACTAACTCTGTGAGTCGTCTTTTGACCTCCACACAAGCACTATGACATCACACACACACACACACACACACACACACACACACACACACACATACAAATGTGAAGAATGAACTGAGCTAGTTAAAAAGTGGGTGGAGAAGGTGTTTGTGAGGGGCTGTGCATCAGGCAAAGGCTGAGCTAACTTTTTCTTGATTTTCATAGTGACATTTGGCTGATGACAGTGGTCATTGTCATGGAAAATCACAAACCTTCCGGGTCTGGCTCTCTGTGGCCTTAGTGAGCCATCGTAGCTTCTCCGAGGCTCACCTCCCCACCATGACACTAGCAGAGGACTTCCTGGCACTGGTCATGCCCCGACCATGTGCCAGGCTCAATGCTGGAAAATTTCATTATTTAGTTTGGTTTGGTTTTGACAGGCTCATACTATGCAGCCCAGGTTAGACTAGACCTCATGATTCTCCTGGGTCAACTTCCCTAGTGCTAGGATGGCAGGCATGAGCTGCCACTGCTGGCTTTATGTTGAAATTATATATATATAAAACAAATATACATAATATATAATTATACATAATTTAATTTGCCACAAAATCTATTAAGGTTTTATTTCTACTAATTCTACAGTAAAGAATCAGACACAGAGCACTGATACAATTTCCATAAAGTCCCAAAGCTGATAAACCTAGGAGAGTCAAAACTTTTAGCCCAGAGTTGTGGCCCCATAAGCCATGCTCTCCAATAACTCATTCCACCGTCTTCTGACAACATGTCTGGTTGGAAAGCTCAGCCATGGCTGCAAAGGTCTTAACACTTTCCTCCCAGCCATCGCACACCGAAGCTCCTGCTTCACACTTAACCAGCAAGTGGTTTTCACTCAGGGTGTAAGAAGGTTGCTTCTGTACAGCATTTCAGCTGGCAAAAGGAACTCCACCTGAAAATGGGATGAAACATTCTTCCTTGACTTCCAGTGACCACGCAGCTTTCCGTTGCTGCAAAGGATGCTGGGAAAGGTGGTCTGGTTGCAAGAAGTCATCTGCCAAGCTGAAACAATGGGATCTTATTGTTAGGGAAGAAGGAAGGGGTGACCCTGCAGGGCAACCTCAAACATTTGGTGTGCGGTCCGTCGATGACATCAGGCACTAAGCTTGCCGGGTACCTAGTGGCTACTTCCTGACTATGACTCGTTGCCTGTGAAACACACACAGAAAAAATAAAACAATTCCAACGGGGCAAAGAGAGGTAACAACATGGGGAAAGGAGGAGTTTTAAAGCCTGCCCAGGGTTCTATGTCGGAGCCTCCCTTTCCACGTCCCCAGCACATAGCCTTGGCCCTCTGCAGCAGCCCCAGGACCACACGGAGGGTGATAAGGAGATGCTTCAGCAGGCAGCTCTGCAGAACCAGCCCTCCCAGTAAGAGCCAGGGCGCAGCGCGGTGCAGGTGATTCTGTTGGTAAATAATTCCTACTGCCGCAGTTAATGGAAACGCAGTTTTCATTACAGTAAGGAAATTGAAATCGCAGCCGCCCTCTGTGGGTTCCATCTGGCCGAACTTCATTTCTCATAAGACGATGTGTTGTTTGCATTTCCCTCGCGGTTAACCTTTACTGGGAAGGGTAGGAAGCCGGGTGATTGGGATCCTCACCACCTTTTCACCGTGCTGCCATCGTAACAAGGAGGAGGTGGGAAGAGACTGATTTTGTTGTTGTTGCTTGTTTGTTTTGTTTGGGGGGAGAAGTTATTTCGAAAGGAAGGTTCCAGGTGGCCATCCTGAGTTGAAGAACTAACAGGCATGCAGAAAGAGGAAAACTGAAGGTAAGTGACAGCACAGTTGCACACGTCCCTAAAACCCTAAAACTTTCCCAGATGTACCGGACAGCCTCCCCTGGGTAAGGGATATCCGGGGCCTCGATACTGTGAATGCTCCCACTGCAGTCTGAAGACTTACAACCATGATGCCCAAATTCATACATGAAGATCCTACCCATCCAAGTGGCGATCTTAGCAGACAGAATCTTTGTAAGGACATTGAGCCTTAGGCTGAGCTCCACGTTCAAAGGAAGTGCCTTCAGGGCCCCCAGGGAGACCCTTGATACTTCTGACACCTAAGAGTGCAATAAGAGGCCTACTATGCACTAGGAAGGGACCCTCGGCAGACATCAAATCCCTAAGTTTCTGTTGTTTACAAGCTACCCAGCCTACGGCATTTTGTTATGGCAGCCCAAATGGACTAAGAACTATCCCTACGCAAAATATGTTTTTGGCTCAGTTTAGCTCTCTGAATTGCAATGGTTTGTGGCTGTGCAGATCTTCTCCCTCGCTAGAGACACGAGCTGAGAAAGGATGGTACAGGCGTGCTTCCCCAGCTGCTCTTTCCTCTGCGTTCTGGGTCACATCCCAGCTCCTGATGGCTCAGAGGACCCTCCCTGCCTTTCTGTCACTGTCGGCTTCTCCCTGGCAGATTTGATTTTTGCACCACCCACTCAGCAGAGGAGGCACGGAGCTAATAGATCTATGACAGAGGAGACATCTGCTCAGCCACAGCAGAGTGCTGAATCTCATGATTTTGTTGAGAACACAAAAAGAGAAAAGACACCCTCTGTTGGCAGAGACCTATCTTAGGGTGTTAGTTCTTTCCTGTGGTTTCAGTGTCTGTGTTCTTTACACTGAACAGTTTCTGACTTCCTTTTTTCCTCTCTCTCTCTGACCAGAACTGATATTGTGTCAACCGTCGGGCTGGCAAGTTTCATGTCAGCTGGACACAAGCTACATGTCGGGGACCAACCTCGACTGAGTTCACACATTCCAGGGTAGGGGTTGATAAATTAGGTAGTAGGAACAGAGATATGAAAGAAATACAGAGACATAAGATAGAACTGGGAGGGTTATTCAGTGAATACTGAAAACACCCACATTTATTTTCCATAGGCTTATACACCCCAATCCAAAAAGGGGGGAAGAAGGCAAAAGACTGCTTTAACATGACAGAAAGGACAAAAAGAACAATTACTTGTTTCAATACTTGAAATATCAAGCAACTATATCCTTTAGTTAAATATTCTATTGTTGAGGCAGGACACATAAAGAATGACCACACCTTAGACCAAGCTTTCTAAAAGCAGCCACTGCTTGGGTCAAACCTCCTGTCATATCCTTAAAGGAGCAGAATAGGTTTGAATCCTCTGGCCTTTGGTCAAGGTGGAGCGGATCCACCTTTATGGTCCATCTTAATATCCAAGTAACTACACCCTAGGTCAGGATATTTTGTTTGTAGCCATTGCTTAAATCAGACTTCTTGTCGGTAACTTTGAAAGAGCAAGAGCAGGCTTAAGCTCTCTGACTTTCAGTCAGGGTGAAGCAGACCCACTTCTGTGGGCCCCCACAGCTATAGTCACCTGAGAGATTCCCTCAACTGAGAAAATGCCTCCATAAGATCAGGCTGTAGCCAGGCAGTGGTGGCACATGCCTTTAATCCCAGCACTCAGGAGCCAGAGGCAGATGGATTGCTGTGAGTTCAAGGTCAGCTTGGTCTACAAAGTGAGTTCCAGGACAACCAGGGCTGTTACACAGAGACACCCTATCTCAAAAAAAAAAAAAAAAAAACCAACCTCCAACCCTGAAAAAATGGATCAGACTATAAGTAAGCCTGTAGGGCATTTTCTCAATTAGTGATTGATGGGGGAGATCCCAAACCATTGTGGGTGGTGCCATACCTGGACTGGTGGTCCAGGGATGGTGCTGGTTGTTTTTGAACTCTTCAACTTTTTGACTCTTTGGGGGGCCCACCACCCAGTTCCCAAATAGATACACACAGAGCCTTATTATTTATGAATGCCCAGCCTTAGCTTGGCTTGTCATACTTAGCTGCAAGAGAAGCTGGCAATGGAATCTATTTGGGAAGTCATCCATCCAGAAAGAAAGACAGAACAGACATAGGTTCAAATCCATTGCTTCCCATTGGTCACAATGTTGATACAACTAAGCCTCTTTCTGCTTCACTTTGTTGGGTTAGTAGCAGTTTTCTCCTATTAGACACTCTTATTCCGGGATTATTTCCTAGGTAGCTTCTATGTTCCAGGGGCTGTTGTCTGATCTGGTGAGCTAGCTGTGAACAGATCATGCTGCTAACTCTGGAATCAGATGCACTGCGAGACTGTTGAGAAACTGCGAGGACCTTTTCTACTCTCAGCTAATATTCATTTTGAGGTCTCATTGTCTTTTCAATTTTTTTTTTTGAGATAGGGTTTTTCTGTGTTTTCCCGTCTGTCCTAGAACTAGCTCTGTAGGCCAGGCTGACCTTGAACTCAGAGCTCCACCTGCCTCTGCCTCCCAAGTGTCACCAACACCCCACCAAATTCTTTTTTCTTTAAAAATATCCTTGGATTTAAATGTGCTTCGAGGCACAGAAAACCAATTTTCATAGAGCACACATCTTAGTTGGGATTAAAAATACCTAAGATACGTATACATCAAATAGTGAAAGTATTGATACAAAATACAGACAAGGTCAAAAGATAGGGATACGTGTATTCATGTGTATATATGTGTTTGTGTGTGTGTGTGTGCGCACGCGTGCGTGTGTGCATGCATATGTGCACTTGCACGTAGAGTTCAGAAGTTGATACCACCTGTCTTCTTCAATCTGCCTCCACTTGCTTGCTTTGTTTATTTATTTATTTGTTTGTTTGTTTGGGGGGCAGGGTTTCTCAATGGATCTGGAGTTCACCAGTTTGGATAGACGGCTGGCAAATGAACAATAGAGATCCTCCTGTGTCTGCCTCTCTGACATTGGGATAAAGGCACGTGCCACGCTTTGTTTTAAAAAATATTTTTAAAATGTATATGTGTATGGGCATTTTGCCTGCATGTATGTCTGTGAACCACATGTGTGCAGTGCCTGCAGAAGCCAGAAAAGGACACTGGACTCTGACACTGTGTGGGAATCGAACCCAGGTCTTCTGGAAGAATAACTGATGTTCTTAATTACTGAGCCATCTCTCTGGCTTTTTATGTTGTTTGTTTGTTTTTGTTTATCTTTTTTTGCTATGTTTTCTCTATGTAGTCCTGGCTGTCCTGGAGCTCTCTATGTAAACCAGGCTGGCCTCGAACTCACAGAGATCTACTTGCCTCCGCCTCCCAAGTGCTGGGATTAAATGTGAACACCATATACCTGGTTCTTTTTGTTTTGAAATATGGGTTCTAGGGGACCAAACTCAGGTCTTCTTGCTTACGCAGCAAGCACTTTGCTGACCGAGCCATCTTCCCAGCCCTGACACTGGTCCTCTTTAGGCTGCGCAGTTGGAAACCCTTTCTAACGGCAGTATCACGTGAGCAGAAACGGGATGAAGGGAGGCGCTTCTAGTTTCTGCTGCTGTGAGGATGACTGTGATTCACATCCCTGCGCATAGATCTTCGTGTATGCTTCTGATTAGTTCTTTGAATCTATTTCTGGTGTGGAGATCATGAGTCAGAAGAAGAACAAATGTTTTAAGGGTCTCGAGACAATGTGCTGAAGTCTCTCTATTGAACCTTCTCAGTAGAGGTGAGAAAGCAATTAGGAGAGACCTCTCTTTCAAGGCATTTTCACTGTCTACTTAACCTTTTGCAATGTCAGAATATGCTAGAGATTTCATGGTTTTATACCAGTCTGTCTGAGCCTGGCTATGCCCAAGATCCTATCTAGTTCTTTCTGTCTCCCCTCTCCACATCCTTCCAAGCCATTCTTCATGCTAGAGCTGTATTAGGCCTTGGAATATTAGTTCAGGAAAGGACCTTGGTGATAACAAGTTGGGAAAATTGAGACCCCGAGAGAGCTACTGCTCAACTTTCCCAAAGCCTCATGGTAAGTTTGTGGTCAATAAAGCCTCACTCTTCTGGTTCCTGCTTCTGCCACAGAACCAAGGGGAAGGGAAATGTCCACGAGGTGATTTGTATGAACACACTGAAGGCAGAAGTTTAGGGTCAAAGCCATGGATAGGGATTGCCAGATTCACCTATCATGCAAGGTGGTGGTGAGCATTAATGTCACTAGACAGTAGTTGTGAAGGACATAGGGCAGTGATGGGCATTGTGACCTTTCAATATTAGTAATGGCCACTTCTTTAGTGACAAAAGACATGTCCCCACACTAGATATGGGACCATATGGTAAAAGGCACAGGTGAGTGTACCATGGCCTTGGGTCTAAACGGAAGACCTCTGTAGAAAGGGGCCAGTTCTTCAGCCATCAGATCCCTTCAGCTGGGGAAGGAGTCGCACAAGGCTGCTTTGAGGCTCTGAGACGCTTTAGCCTAAGTCGGGGGACAACAAGAGAAAAAAGCCCAGCTGGAGGCCTCTGACGAGGTCAGCTTTCATGGGCTGCCAGGCCTCTCCAGGGAGGCCAACTGTCCAGCCCAAATGTCTTGGGCCACCCTGCCACGTGAGAAGACTCTTGTTCCCTCACCTCTCCCCTTTCTGGGCTCCATTCCAGACATACAGGGAAATGGCGCCTAGCAAGGGTAGGAGGTGAGCAGAGAGAGGCAAGGAGGAGGAGCATGCCCCCTTCCCAGGGCAGGTTTCCAGAGGGAAGAAGTCAATGCCAAGAGAGAAGAGTTAAGGTTAAACCAGTTCCAGTGTTTTAACTATTACTTTGGACATAAAAAGCCAAGATCTGAATGGAGGCTATTTATTTTTCCAATTCAAAGGGGTTTTTTTTTTAATTGCCTCAACCCAACACAGAAATTAAAGGCCTGCCCAAGTCATGGAGGGGGACAGCAGAATTCTACCTGTAGTAGATAACTCTCAAGGAGACAATGAGAGATAGTTAGTTACTTTTCTCACTGATGTGGTCAAACAAAGGAAACAAGAAAGGAAAGGGCTTGTTTTAACTCATTGGTACATGGCAGGAGCCGGCCAGCTCATGCCCATGGTCAGGAGGCAGAGAGATGGAAGCTGGCACTCAGCTCCCTTCTCCTCGTTTTTCCTGTTATTCAGTCTGGGACCCTAAATAGCCTCCCATATTCAGGGAATTTCTCTCCTCAGTTAAACCCTTCGGGAAATACAGTCATGGAGTGAGTGGCATGTGCCTCCTGATTGACCCTGAATACAGCCTTGTTGAGAGTAAAGACTACCAACCATCAGAGAAACCCACAAAATTTGGATCTGCCCCTACTGCTTTCACGGGGTAAATAGGCAATAGATAACAAGTAGATAGGTTGGTAGGTAGGTAGGTAGGTAATTAAATGAATAGATAGATAGATAGATGATAGATAATAGATGAATGAGATAGATAGATAATAGATAGATAGATAGATAGATAATGGATAGATAGATAATGGATAGATAGATAGATGATAGATAATGGATGAACGAGATAGATAGATAATAGATAGATACATAGATGATAGATAGATAGATAGATAGATAGATAGATAGATAGATAGATAGATAATGGATGAATGCCTTGTGTTCGCCACCTCTATCTCATGCTTTTCTGAGACTCCAGTTACATATAACGTTGACTTGACCTGCATTCTGGCTGTCTCACTTACACACAATGGGGTTTCCTAAATAGCCCTTGTCTGCCAACTGGACTCTATTCTAATCTCATGCACTGACCTATGAGTCAAAGTAATTTTTAGACTCCTCTGTTAAGGTTGAGCTGCATGACTGTGTTTTTAAAACATTTTCTTTTCTAAACTCTTTTTACCCTTTAGAGCCCCAGCTGCATGCACGATCCAGGTCAATGTTGCTCTGAATGCAAACAACTCACGGTTGCAAACACCGACCCTCACATCTGAAGGCCACAGAGGATCGTGAAGCCTTTTCCCGGCCTTCTACTGAAAGTCCACGCAGATCCCAGTCCACACAGCGTTCATCCGTACCGACTTCAGTGGATTGGCGGCCCTTTGTCTTCAATCGCTCTCCAGAGCGCTGGTGTGCACACATGGGAGACGAATGGCAGCCCCTGCTCTCACCTGTGCCAGGACTGTACGGGTGCAGAATTGCGGTGAGTAGGATGTTTCTGGTGTAGTCAGCAGACAGGAGAGCAGGAGCTGTGTTTGGCGTGTTCTCCCTAAACTTCATGCTGAAACGTAGGCCCATTGTGTGATGCTAAGGGAGCAGATGCCTAATCTGACTATCTTTGGAGGTGGGGCATTTGAAAGTTAAGGTTAAATGAGTCAAGTGGCTGGACCCTTAGCCCACAGACCTATGGCTTTATAGCACAGGATAGACCTGAACACACATTCAGTCCTTCCCACTATGTGATGGCCTCCGCCATGTCCTGACTAACCACAAAGACTCTCACCAGATGCCAACGGATACCAGCAGCACTCTCTGTGGGGCACCCTGAGCCCCCACACCCCTAGTTTCAACTCTAAGCTCTAAGCATATTTATGATACCTGAGGATAGAGAGTATAGATTTCAGCATCAGAGCCTCAGCTAGGCCTGCCCTGGTACCGCTCAAGGCAGAGGTGTTATATATGACCAGACAAAGGGCCAGCGATCTCACCGCGAAGCTTTAAAGATGCTGTGTCTTCCACAGTACAAGGATCCTCCTTTCTTTTGTCTGCTGGAGAGAGATCTGCACACTTTGCATTTCCTATTGCTGCAATTACTCACCTTGCAAAGATTTTAAAAATATGCAACTATATAGAATTGTATCAGGTAGTGCTTTCATTTAAAAACAATTATTTCCAGTATCAACAAGAACTGGTGGCCAGACGGCCTGCAATTGATTCTGCTCCTGCAAGTCTGCGAACGCCTACCTGCTCTCTGGCTTTGTGTCTCGCCCTAACAGGAAGCCAGTGAAAGTGATCATCAGAGAGCCCCCCTTTATGTCAGGGGAAGCTGCTAGCCCACCCTCCCCGGGACTTTGGCAGGTACTCTCATCCCCAGTAGGTTTATGACATAGCAGGGAGTTTCACAGTATACCAATACAGCACACAGGAGATCAGCATCAGTGAGTCGTCAGGGCCCCAAAGTCTGTGGTAGCTAAGCATTCCAGAACTTTCCAGGACACTGGCAGAGGCTTCAGGTTGAGACTTCCTCAGACACTAACAACTGGGGCTTCCCTCTCTGGGGGAAGCATTGGTTCTCTGTTTCTCTCTCTCCCTCCCTCCCTTCCTTTTTCTCCCTCCCTCCCCCCTCCTTCCCTTTCTCTATCTCTCTCCTCTCCCTCCCTCTCTCCCTCCCTCCTCCCCCCTCCCTCCCTCTCTCCCTCCCTCATCCCCCTCACTCTCCCTCCCTCCCTTCCTTTCTCTCTCTCTCCCCCTCCCTCTCTCCCTTCCTTCCTCTCTCTCTCTCCCTCCCTCCCTCCTTCCCTTTCTCTCTCTCTGTGTCTCTCTCTCTCTGTGTCTCTCTCTCTCTGTGTCTCTCTCTCTCTCTGTCTCTCTCTCCCCCTCCCTCCCTCCTTCCCTTCCTTCCTTCCTTCCTTCCTTCCTTCCTTCCTTCCTTCCTTTCCATTTTCTTTTTTAAATCCCAAACTCCTGCGTCCTGGAGGCAGCAGAGAAGTGCTGGCCCTCAGTTGCCGCCCCACCGTGGCCACCATCACCGGTTCAGAAGCTTGCCAAGAGTCAGCCAAGCATAGACAGCTTGTGTTCAAAGTTGCTGTGGGCCGGACTCACCCCACCCACCCCACCCAACCTCCTGTAAAAGCTTAAATCAACAAGCATGGAAAAAAAAATCAAACAGGCCATCTTAGGATAGGGGGAGGAAAAATCCCAACCGACAGCTGCTGCCTAATTGGCCTTCTAAATAGCTAGAGGGTTGCCAAGTGCAGAAACGAATTAAATAAGCCTTTTCCCCCCTTCAGGGTGGAGCGGCAGGCTCCAGGTCTCCACCCAAGTCACACCCTAGCTGCAGCTATTTATAATATCTAAAAGCCAGATGGAACCTGCCAAGGGGAACAGAGATCGTGACAAAAAGCACAGACCCAAACCCAGCTCCCCCTGGAGCAGACACAGATCCTGAGAGGTCCCCTGGGACTGGAGGGGTAAGGCAGAGGACTTTAGAGGAACCTACCCCTCTGCTGAGCCTTCTGCAAAGTCAGCCTTCTGGGGGGCGGGGCACCACACAGATTGAGAATGGGGTGCTGCAGGCTGTACCTGTGGGAGCTGCAGGGAGCCAGCTGATTCCAGCAGTGTTTGCTCCCTGGCAGCTTGAACCCAGTTAGCAGGCACAGCAGCCAGATGTGGATTTGCCAGGTGGAGCGACTGGGCTGCCCCTCAGCGAGACAGAACTCCCAGTAAGGTGGTCTAGTACTTGGTGGTCTAGAGTGCTTCGAGGGAGCCAGGAGTAAATCCTGATTTCTTGTCTGTGAGATGTGCTTGTCAGTCAAACCTCGGAGCGTTTGTGTCCTTATTTATGAAACACAGACCGTAATCAAGCCAGCCAGATGGGATTTTTGAGAGCGTTCAACAATCTCCAAGTACTCAGGATAGTTTTGCAGCCTGCAGTCCGCAGCTGTTACTCTGGTGTCTGCACTTAAATGTGCCTCTGTGTTGGCCACAGAACGCAGGTCTCTGAGAGGGCAAATCCCCATAACCCTTCCGGGCTGAAGCATCTTGGAGAGAGATTGCATCTTGACCTCCTACTTCCTGCCAAATGAACAAAGGCTGGTTTGAGCTGACAAGTTGTCCAAAATAGGCACCTGTTAAAATCCCACTCACATCCATCTTCCCAGGCTGCCCTAGGCAGCTAGTTTGGCCCTGCCTCCCCCAAATTCCAGCCCCATCATGAGACACACATTCCTAGCTCAGCCCTGACCTGTACTGTCCAGTTTTCCTAACCCTCTACCGTGCATCTCTTACGTCCCCCAAGGGCTCACGTGTTGACTGAAGGCCCCAGGGTACTGGGTTGGAGGCCCTTAGAAACTGACTGATCATACTCCAGTGGCTCAGACCTCCTGGGGGAATTCATCTACTTATCGGCTCCTGGCTGAGTGAGTTTTGGAGCAGGGGCTTTATACAACAAAACGTGAGGTCCTCCTCTGCTTCCTGGGCGCTAGGAGGTGTGCAGCTTTCCCCCACAGCATACTTCTGCCATGATGTGAGGCCTCAGGCACAGGCCTGAAAGCCAGCAGGCCAAGTGGCCTCACAATGAGATTCAGAAAACCGTGAGCCCAAATCTGTCTTCTTTTCACATAGTCTCGGGTGTTTTGTCAGAGTGATGGACCGCAAATACACTCTCAGACCTCACTGACGGGGTCTTCATTTTCACTACTCCTAGAGCAAGACCACACGGTGACATGCACATGCTCCTTCAAGTTTCGTAGTAGCCACGTAAATAAAAGTCAAAAATTTAAAGGTGAAATTAAGGGCAATGCTCTATTTAATCTACTCTCTCAAGGATAATACTGTTTGGGGATGTAATTGCTATTAAACATTATTAATATACGCTCTCTTTTTATCTGAGGCATCTAAGCTCTGATATTCACTTTACACCATCTGTCTGCTCTTGTTCCCTGTTCAGTGCTCTGAGGCTACCTGGGCCAGGGCTCCCGAACGCCTCACTACCATTCTAGAGCATTTGCGTGACTTGCATTGTCTTGTGTTGGAGTTGAGGCTCCCCATTCTGTTAGGAAGATGGCAGGAACAGTGTTCTACTACCCACAGGGCTGTCTGAAGAGTCTGGAAGGAAGGACTGCCTCCTGCGGGTGGAGCTAAATTAGGTGTAAGTCAGGCTCAAAGCACCTGTTGCTACTCCCAGGGCATCTGGTTGTCCCCTTGGGTCTGGGGTGGGGATGCATGATGGGAGTTGTGAACCAAAAGCATCCTCCCACCTCCAGAGAGTGGCAGGTCAAGGGGGTGACCGCTGCTGTCCTTGGAGCCCCCTCTAGGAGAGGGTAGGTTTTGGTTGCTGTTGCTTCCTCTCTAGCTCTCAAGGGTAAAGTGAAGTTTCTCAAGGGGGTGTCTCCCAGAGAGAGGATGAAGTGGGGCTGGAAGCCAAAGGGATGGGAGGAGAGAAGCTGGGACCACCATCTGGGAAGCCTGTCAGGCAGCTTCAGAAGACTACGAAGGCTTCTTGGGCTTTTGGGGTGTCTGCAGCATTTGGAAGGCTCAGTGGACCTTCGCAGTGGATATTTCCCATGTCACATGAACAGTAGCTTCTTTTAGTGAGCTGAGCCCCCTTTGATCTGGTTCTCTCAGCCAACGGTACAGCACTTCCTGACTAGGAGGTGTCTGTGGTGGCAGCTGCCCACAACCCACTGTGCCCCAGGAGGACAGATGCTGGGACCTTCTAACAAAACCTGGGAAGGGCCGAGCGGTAATTTTGTGGTTGGTGCCTACCTCTCCTGGAGCCAGGGAGGGAAGCCATGGTCTCATTACTTGTTCCCACACCCTGCCAGGCCGGCCTAGAGTTGACCTGTTTCTCCCAGGCATTCACTGCTCTCGCACTGACCCACAGAGCACAGTCACCAGAGAAGATCTGGAATCTGGGTGTAACCATCCTGGCAGGAGGGAACATATTCTAAAGAGGGATATTTGTGCCCCTCCCTTTGGCTATCAGATTATTGAAACAATAGTCCCCAAGGAAATGGAATTTCCCTGAATCTCCTGCTATGAGAAGGCAAAGCTGTGTAGCCTGGTGTCAGCCGTGGGGGTGGGGGAAGGATGGGGTAGGGGGTGACGATGACACACTTGTCTCCCAGGAAGACACAGTTCTCTGTGTCAGACTCACACACTTCTTACCCTCTGGTTAAACCTAAACCTCATGAAGTGACCTTAACGTGGGACTCAGGGAGAAGGTCCCTGAGTGCTGGGCATCGAGCTTCTTCCTAGTGCCGTCACACTGAGTTAGCACTTCCCA
Organism: Microtus pennsylvanicus; assembly: GCF_037038515.1. NCBI lineage: Eukaryota > Metazoa > Chordata > Mammalia > Rodentia > Cricetidae > Microtus > Microtus pennsylvanicus. The sequence goes on from NC_134590.1 coordinate 36,688,306, forward strand.
CCACCCTATCCTTGTCTCTTTAACTGGTCTGTTGAGGATGGTGCCTGAGCCTGGCTGGTGAGGGCCGCCAGGACCCAGGTTCTGACCCTAACTCAGGCAATATGGGGGAAGGAGAGAAAACACACAGAGGGATTGCCAGGTCAGATCATCTCGGGGATTAATTTAGGAGGAGAGCCTGGCCTGAAATGACCTCTCTTGGCTAAGCTGGCCTCTGCGGACCAGGCCTGAGGGCATCTCTGCCCTCGGGGAGCTGTGGAGCTGTCGGTACTGGGAACAGAGCCCTGAACACAGCTAGATGTTCCTTGTTTCAGTTCTCATGGGTGGCAGGAGGGATGGCCAAGGGAAGGGGTACCTTGCTCCTGAAGACAGTTTCCTAGGGAGACTGCTGCATCTCCATCCCTTGAAAAAGAATTTGTTTCTCCCTTACCAAGTGCATGCTGAGGAAATGGGGTTCTTCGATATCCCCCTTGGCCACAACCCTTTTATTTTATTTTAATTAGTGATACCGAAAATGTTTATCGCATGGACTAGTGCCTTGGCCTGTCTTTAATCATTCACAACCCACTGGGTGGCAGGGCACTGGTATTCCAGATGGCAGTGGCCACAGCCAAGCAGTATACAGCCACAAGTCAAACCCAATCTCAGGCCTGCCATCGGCCGCGGTGCCTTGTTTCTGTAAGTGCTTTCTGTCAGATCCCTTCAACGAGTTCTTTCGGCAATAGCATAGGTACAGGATTCAACACAAGGGCTCGAATCAGTTGGGTTCTGCTGGAGGCCTGGCTAGGGTTGAAGTCAAATGCTTTTGGCTCCCACGTGGTGCCTGACCGCCTTTTGACTGTGGAATGACTTTAGCGTTCACTTGGCAAGGGCGTTTCCATTTGGCTCCCGATGAAGTCACAGAAATTCTAGCTATTTCTGCAGTGTGTGATTGCTGGTTATTTATAAGAAGCACCCAGCGGACTGAGTGTCTTTTGCATCTGGAGCCACTTGCATTATCACAGTTATAAAAAGTTTATTTTCTTAGATCAGCTACAGCTGACAGGGCACTCTGGCGGTCTCCATTACAGTTCTTCTGACTCAAGGCGGTTTAGATAAGAACATGACTTTTGGGGTGAGGTTTGAACATCCAGGGAGTGTCACTGTCTCACAGACCCTTTGAGACCTGGAGTCCCCCTGTGAGGAAGATCGCTGCCAACATCCTTTGTTCTCTCTAGCTCCCACCCAGGCCTGGGAAACAGCCTGAGGAACCGGAGATGAGGTCACTGCTGAGGCAGAAGGACAGAGGCCATTTATGAATACCCCCGGGCACAAGAAGCCCCCAAAGGATATTCCAGGTTACCAAGGGCTTTTGTTGTTGTTGTTGTTTTTGGTCCAGGTTTAGGATTTAAAATTTTAATATGATAGCTCTCAGTCATTGAGTGATGGTAGAGGTCTGGTTGCTCTTCTGCCTAGGTGCTCCAGAGGACAGACTTCAATCTCACTGACCTTACTCTCTCCTGGCCGGGACGAACAGATAAGTAAGCGTGGAATCTGCTGCCAGAGAGCAGTGGGGGACAGGAGTAGGAGGGCAGACGGAGAACAGGCCTCCCCGGCAGGGTGGTCAGGAGTTAATGCAGGCCAGAGGCTAGACTGCAGGGATTATCTTGAGTGCCAGGATGAGGTAGAGGGAGCTGGAGTGCCCTTTACTTGTACACGTCTGTTCACACATGTAACATGCCTATCACTGAGAAGTCGTTTTAGAAAGACCATATACTGAAAGGGTAGAAACTAGGTTTCCCAACAGTAAGCCTTCTTCAGCACACACAACTCACGCTAACAGCATTCTAACTTCAGAGGAACAAGACCTGGGAAAGGATGGGCTGGCACTTTTCTGGGCAGTCCTGAGGTAGTCACTGCTGCTTCACAGAATCTTCCTAGGCCAGACGGACGTCAGGAGAAGCTATGACTGGCTATGGTTGTAGCAAAGTCTGTCCCAAAGTCTTTGCAGGGTTCGAATTGGCTTTCAACACTTAGTTGTGAAATCTGCCCTCAGATATGATAGTTCTTTCAGACAAAGAAATCAACTCTTAGTCAAAGTCCCCCACACTGGCTTTGCATCTCTGCTTACCTCGCTCTTGCCTGTGTGTGAGCATCACCCACTTATTAGACTACGGGAAGGTGTCTGTTCTCTGTCTACACCCCAGCATCCTATTTCCCACCAGTGTCTCAAGGTGCACGCATGTCGTATGAATGCACTGGACCAGGGAGACTTCCGTTACCTGCAGTATCTCCCCTGACTTCCTCGTGTCTTGTGGTGGTTTAAAAGAAAATGGCCCAAGAGCTGGAGAGATAGCTCAGAGGTTAAGAGCACTGACTGTTCTTCCAGAGGTCCTGAGTTCAATTCCCAGAAACCACACTGTGGCTCACAACCATCTGTAATGAGATCTGGTGTCCCCTTCTGTCATGCAAGCAAAACACTGTATACATAATAAACAAATAGAAAGAAAGAAATAAAATTGCCCCCAAAGGGAGTGGCACTATTAGGAGGTGAGACCTTGTTGGAGGAAGGTGTCACTAAGGGGGCAGATTTTGAGGTCTCTGTTGCTCAAACTTGCCTCAGTGTGACTGAGATGACGTCCTGTTGCCTCTGAGTGGAGATACAACACTCTCAGCTCCAGCACCGCAGCTGCCTGCACACTGCCAAGCTCCCCACAATGATGCCAGTGAACTGGACCTTTGGATCTGTAAGCGAGCCCTCATAATTAAATGTTTTCTTTATAAAAGTTCTCATGGTCATGGTGTCTCTTAGCAGAAATGAAAACCCTAACTAAGACATGTCTCTTCCAACTGCCTTGCCTTCTCTTGTTCCCTCCACACACTGAGGCAGAGTTTTCTAATATCTCTCAAAAATGCTCTTTTGCGAGGACAAGGGGAGAAATGGGTATAGGAGAGGGCTCATGTTTAACTCCTGGCAATCATTCATTTTAAAGTATCTTTACTGTTTATCCCAGATTCTCAGACACAAGTCTCAGGCAGGAGCTCCGATAGTCTATGACAAACAAGGAAGTGAAGTGACGCTACCCTCGGCACTAATGCTCCAATAACCATGCTCACATCTTTCCGTGTGATCTGGAAATCTGGCTCAGGACAATGCCTGGCACACGGCAACTGGTATGTTTCCACTGTTACTGTATCTTGACACTCTATCTACACTTGCTGCTTGCCAATGACTTTTCTCTGGAATTGCTCAGATTTGCAATGAACAGATCAGCAATGTGAATGTGGAACCCGGAGATAAGCACATGGCACGGCCTGATAAATAGGAATTTCCCAGCACTTCTTTTTGCAGAGGATCTGGGTTCAGTTCTCAGCGCCAACATCAGGAGGCTCGCAACTGCCTGTGACTCCAGTTTCAGGTGCTCTAATGCTCTCTTCTGGCCTCCTTAGGCCTCTGCCCACATATAGTGCACACACAAACAAGCAGGCATCGACACATATACATTAATAAAATAATAAATAAAAAACAGCAACAGTATGTGTGTGTGATGGTGTGTGTGTGTGCATGCATGCACGTGCGTGTATGTGGGTTGGTAAATGTGCGTATGTTCATGAGAGTGAATTCTGTCATGCCCATGCCACGATTCACGTGTGGAGTTCAGAGGACACTCAAAGGGGTTGATTCTTGCCTTCCTCCTTGTTTGAGACAAGGTCTCTTTGTTGTCTTTCCTCTGGGTACACCAGGCTACCCTATTCTCTTGTCTCCATCTCCCATTTTCATTTAGGGGCACTGGGATTTCAGACACACTACACATTCAACTTTACACAGCTTCTAGGGATTCGAACTTAGGTTCTTAAGCTTGCATGCTACTTTTACCCACTGAAACCATCTCCCTGGCCCAAGAATAGCGCCTCTTAGCAGTCATCACCATTGCCAGCCCAGATGCCTCCCATTCTGTTCTTGTCCAGGGGCCTTCTCCCCTCCACACTATGATTTTTAATCTTTAGTATGTGGCAGGAGTCTCTGGAGGATTAAAGATCCAACCTCGCCTCCAGAGTCCTGAGTTAATAGCTGAAGTAGAGAAAGGGTGTATTTCTAGCTACTTTCAAGTAGAAACAATAGCTTTGGTCTGAGTCTACACTCAGCATCACTGCCTCCCTTCAAACTTAGAACCTCATGTGTCAGGTACGTGCGGCTCAAATCAGATTACTTGTCAACACCAGTCTCAAAGCCCTGTCGTCCACCGCATGTGGTCTGAGGCATCAGGCACAGTCCTGAGTCCTGCATCCAGGTCACTGATGCAGATGTGCACCCAGCTGGTTAAGGACCTATAAATACTCCTTAAATAAATTAAATCCCAGCTCGTCCATCATCAACTAAAGCACTTGCTTCCAATCTTAGTTAAAGGTTAAAGTCACGGAGCCCTATCACAGGGAGTCCGGTTTATCAGCGAGAGCTCCACGTGGCGCTGGGGTTTTACAGTTTCCTCTGGGACTGGGGGATGTAGCTCAGTTTATAGTGTATGCCTAGCATGCACGAAGCCCTGGGCACCGTCCCCAATACTGTATAAACCAGGCATAGCAGCATCCGTGTTATCCTAGTGCTGAGAAGTTGAAGGCAGAAGGATCAGAAGTTTGAGTGTGTTGGGCAGATAGGCAAATGGCATGACCTTGGCTACCTATTTTGTTAAGGCCAGGCAAGACTACGTGAGGACCTATCTTTAAAAAGAAAAGATTTCCAGGTGAGTCTAATGCATACCCGGGGCCGAGGACAACCATCAGGGTTCTCCTGGCTTAAGCACTCACAGGACACTGCCATGGAGCTTGAGGTTTAATAAGCTTTGACTATTGGGAGAGCTGCCCTCAAAGCACTGCTCACATCTAAGAACGGTGTCCTACAGCACATCAAATGTTTGGCCTAAGCACTCTCAGCAACACAGTTACACCGGCCTAGCATAAACTGATTTTAGGGACTCATAACAATGATTCTTAAAGATCTTGATTTCAAACGTTTATGCCCCGGGGTGGAGGGATTTCAAGCTCAAAGACTAGATGCAGTTGGTTTATGGTATCGGAACACAATGATAACTAACATTTACTGCTTACTAATGTGCCCGCAGACCCAGAACTTTGTGCTTTCCACAAATCCTTGTACAAGAAACATGCAAATCACTTCCTTCCATTTGACACACCCGGGGTTGGTTTCAGCTGACTCGGGGCCTCTGCTTGTAACTATAGCATATTCCTTCTGTTACTGGCACTGGGTTTCATTTTGCTCCTGGTATCTTGAGAGTGTATATATTTAAAGCATACACTAATCAAGGCCAGCCTAGGCTACCTAGGGAGTATCAGGCCTGCCCAGGCTATATAGTGAGAACCATCCCTAAAAAATAAATCAAATCACAAATTCAATGGATTTAGGTAAAAAGTGCATAGAGTCAGAATGAGTCATGGGTTAGAACCAAATGCCCACATATTGACTGGTGGGAAGGCTGCCAATTTAGCTCTGAATATTTATGTCAAGTCACAATAAGATCCTATGATTAGTTGTGCAGTTGGCATTTGATTAAACACAAGTTTACCTGAGAAGTTCCAGGGGCTTCTTTAGAGGGTGCCAAGGATTAAAGAAACATCTGCTAAGAACACCACGGTCCAAAGACGAGAGTGCCCCCAAGGTCAATGAGCCATGATTACACCGCTTGCTATTGTTCTAGTTTTATTTGTTGCTGTGAGAAATATCCTGACAAAAAAGCAACTCAGAGAACAAGGTATCTATTTTAGTTCCAGACTCAAGGTTGTTTTTCATCACTTCAAGAAAGGCATAGTGGCAGGAGCTTGGGACAGCCGGTCACGTTGCATGTAGTGCCAGGAACAAGAGAATGAAGGTGTGTGTGCTTACTGTGCTCAGCTCAATGTCAATGTTCTTACATAGTCCAGGATACCTTCCTAGGGAATGGTGCTGCCCACACAGGGCTGGGTCTTTTCACATCAGTTGGCCTAATTAAGACAGTCCCCCACAGTCAGCCCAGAAGCCAACCAAATCCCCCACTGAAATTCTCTTCCGGGGTGATCCGAGGGCCTGTCAAGTTGACAAAGTTAACCATCACACACTTCCTACTTCATTGAACAAGCCAGGAATTTTAGATAGCTCTGTGATCTTCAAAAACTTCTGTGTTCTCCTTTCCAATACTACTTTTTGCCACTGTCAACTCATTTTGAAATAGTATGGAAAGCAACTGGGGAACTTTTGCTTATATCTTCTTAGTGCTCTGTAATGAAATGTGGAGAATCCGTCCCCTCGTGCCAGGAAATCAAGCCTGAGTTTTCCTGTCTTATAAGGTGTGTCTTCCCGAGGCTTAGATTCCCCGTGCTTTACTTCTAGCCACATCATGAAGTGGACAGGGCTCTGTCAACAGCTTGTATATGAGACCTGAAGGCCAAGCCATGGTAAGGCAAGCAATAGTGTGACCTGCCACCAGGAACGATCAACAATATCCATGTCACTAACTCATCTTTCCTCATAGCCTATGCTAAGTTGAAAGGAGAAGATTTCCTGTGTCCATTTAAACACTCAATGGAACAAAAAAAAATAACTTATAGTTTCTATTTATGGGCTAATATCATTGTGTTTTAGGCTCATATATTTGAATACTTAGTCCCTAGTTGGTGGAATTGTTTGGGAAGAATTAGGAGGTGTACCCTCATTGGAGATTTGTCGCTGGGGGTGGGATTTGATGTTACAAAAGACTTCCACCATCCCAATGTCTCTTTCTGCTTTGCTTTGTGGTTGTCTCAAGATAAATGCTCTCAGCTCCTGCTCCAGCACCATGCCTTCCTGCCTGTCACTCCTTGCCATGGTGGTCATGGACTCTATGTAATGGTCTGTCCTATCCCTTTAAGACACAAGTCTCCCCTGCTCCACTGATGCAAGGGGCTCTTCCTTTTGCTTTTAGCCTGTGAACTCTTTTCCTTTCTGCCTCTCTCCCAAAGAAGTAGCTTGTCTTCTCCTCTCCACTCTGTAATAATAGGAGCAGCGGGCCGCTTCCCACCACCTGGCTAGCTTTGCCCGAAATAATTACATGGAAACTGTATTCTTTTAAACACTACCTGGCCCATTAGTTCCAGCCTTTTATTGGCTAGCTCTTACATATTGATCTAACCCATTTCTAATCATCTGTGTAACACCACAAGGTGGCTTACCAGGAAAGATCTTAACCTGTGTCTGTCTGGAGTGGGAGAATCATGGCGACTGCTTGACTCGGCTTTCTTTCTCCCAGAATTCTGTTCTGCTCTGCCTACCTAATTTTCTGTCCTATTAAAGGGCCAATGCAGTTTTTTTATTTAACCAATGAAAGCAACACAAAACAGAAGACTCTCCCCCATCACCTCTCCCCTGCTTTCTGCTTCTCTTTCTCTCTCTGCCTCTCTCTCTGCTCTTCCCCCTTCTCCCCTCTCCCTTTCTCCTTCACAATCCACTAAATAACTATCCAACCTCACTCTGCATGGCTCTGGCTCTGTCTCTCACCCACCATGGCTCTTTGTGGGCCTGGCTGACCTGCCAAGGTCTCTCACCAGCCACGTTAACTCCCTGCCTGGGGTCCGCTCCCGCCCCTCTGGGAATCAGGGAATCATGCTGTTTTATTTTTACCATTACACTCTAATCTTCTGAAACTACTGTACACACTAAATAAACTCTTCTATCAGTTGCCTTGGTCATGGTGTTTTGTCACAGCAAGAAAATAGTAACTAAACATATACAGTTATGAAAATTTACCTTAAAAAATACCGGTATTCTCTTGGCATCTGTTAAATGGGCTTCTAAGCCTATTGGAGGCTTAGATTGGATAATTTAGTAAACATGTGGGATTTAGTCTGCACAGTTCTGGAGGCAGAGCCTCCAGAAGGTACCTCCTAGGCACATGGCACCTCTGGATACATCTTCAAATGGGCAAGGCAGCTCCCAAGAGCCTTTGACAAGGGCACTGTCATGGCCAGTTTTTGTTTGTTTGTTGGTTAACTTGGCACAAGCCAGAGTCTTCTGAGAAGACCTCAGTAGAGAAAATGTTACCATAAGAAATGCACTGTAGGCAAGCTTGTGGGCATTTTCTTAATTAGTGATTGAAGTGGGAGGGTTCAGCCCACTGTGGGAGGTGCCATCCCTGGACTGCGAGTCTGTGGAGGGCCAAAAATGTGAGCCTATATCCATCTTGACCAAAGGTCAAAGAGTTGGAACTTACCTCTACTCCTTCAAGGTTTTTGTGTTTCTACCTCAGACAAAGGTCCCACTATATAGATTTTGAGCAGAGAGTTCTGCCCTCTCAAGGTTGTCAACAGGTGTGACTAATATCCAGACCTTGTATTTCAGGAATAGGGAAATAGATATGTTTCTACCTCAAAAAAAAAAAAAAGTCTAAGGATCCAACTAAGGTTCCAGTTCCCTTAAGGAGATAACTTTGGATTCCACCCAGGGAGTGGTTTGCCTACAGAATGTTTTGGTCTAGGGTGTAAATGTGACTTGTTTTGTTCTAGCAACAGAATGTTTAACTATGGATGTAGCCCTTCAACTGGTCTGTTCATTTCCTTGTTTTGGGTTAATATAGTTTTTTTTTTTAAATCTTTTTATCTTACTCCTACCTCTTGGGGTTGGGGTATTTTAAGCAATTATAAATTAAATGCGGGTGACTTCAGTATTCACTGGGACTCCCTCCTGTACTTTTCATGTTTTGTTTTTATTATTTTCACATCTTCGTACTCTTTACTTATATTTCTGATCCCTAAGCCCCTACCCTGGCAAGTAGTATTTTTGTTAAGTCTGGTCCCTGACAAGAGTCCTGGGCTGTTTAAGAAAACAAACTGAGGGCTGGGGAGATGGCTCACAGGTTAAGAGCACTGACTGCTCTTCTAGAGGTCCTGAGTTCAACTCCCAGCAACCATATGGTGGCTCATAACCATCTATAGTGATATCTGGTGCCCTCTTCTGGTGTGGACATACATGCAGGCAGAATATTGTATACTTAATAAATAAATAAATAAATAAATAAATAAATAAATAAATAAATAAATAAAATCTTTTAAAAAATGAATAAAAGAAAACAAATGAGCAAGCAAGGGGAACAAGTTGGCAGCATTCCTCTATGTCCTGGGCTTCAGTTCCTGCCTTGAGCTCCAATCCTGACTTCTCTTCATGATGGGCTGAGGTGTCTAAGTGTCAGCTGAAATAGCCCTTTCATCCCCAAGTTGCTTTCAGTTAGTGTTTTATCACAGCGACAGAAATGGGACAGACAGTGATCTCATCTGTGAGTGGAACCCTCAGGCCTTCATCATTTCCCAAGGCTCTGCAACTCAGTACAGTCAAGCTGGATACTAGGATTGAGCAAATGAATTATAGGGGAGGAGGCATCAGGTTTCACAGGAGTAGATTTAGGATTTTTGAAAGGACTTGGTTCATGTGACTCAAGCTACGGCATAATCATGCATCACTTGGACTCCACCCACTAATAATCAGCTGCCCAGGACACACCCACTCTATTAGCTGCTCCTTTTCTTCTCCTTCCAGTGTCACCTGAACACCCGCACCGCTGAGCCTTCTCTGATCACTCTGTGTAGGCAGCGCCCACCCCATGGGTGATTGGTGCTGATTACCTATAACACTTGATGAAAACCTGAGTGATGGCAGTCACCCACCTTGTAGTCCCAAGATGAGGTTTGCTACATGGTGAGGGCATCCTAACCATTGTTGGGGTGAGTGAGCAGGCAAGCAGTCATACTTTGTACCTGTAGTCATATCCAAGGATGTAGAGCGGTCCAAATCTGTTCTTTAAATGTGCGTATGTGTGTGTTCATTACAGAAGGAAGATCCTGGGTGAAAAAGTAGATTTTACCCCGCCTAGCAAACAACCCACTGAGATTATCTGAGTACATAATGTAGGACTCAAGTCAACAGCTGTGTATTTCTAACAATAGCTACTGACCCTCCAAACGAACTTTCCTCTCCTTCCCTAGTACACAGCCTCCCCGAATGGTCCACGTCAAGGGTGTTGAGAACCCCAGGCTCAACAGTAAACAAGAGCCAGCTTTTCCACACTCAAAAGAAATTAGAGACATTATTTAGAATCACAGGATTTAAAAAGTTTCCAGACAAGAAGAAACCACTCAAAATTGGTCAACATAGATTCAAACTTGGAATAAGAGAAAAAACAAAGGCAAGAAATTACTGTCAGAAGAGTGAGGAAGATGAGCTGGGTATGGCTACATATGGCTGTCATCTCATCCCCCATGAGGCTGAGGCAGGAGGATCATGAGTTTGAGGCTAGCATAGGTAATAAGGTTGATTATCCATGGCCATGCCTGGTTGTCCAGAATCTGAGAACGGCCACTGTAGTAGTAAAGTGCCGAGACGAGGGGTGCAAGTGGGGCACAGGGCACTCCCAGCTTGGGTTTCTAGATCTCTCTCTTCCCCCACTTCTCTCTCACATGCACGTATAGTGTTCTGCACAACCATGAATTTCTTGTAACTTATAAAAGAAGAGTTGCAACCCAGACATGTTACTCATGTATCTAGATGGTAAAAACAAATAAAAAACTGCAAACCAAAAACCCAAGGACTAGGACCTTCTTCCACTCCCCCCGCTTGACTGTCCAGAGCAGAGGTCTCCAAGGAGGCTGAACCCAACAAACATTTACTGAGAAAGTACTAAGGGAGGGCTTGTGAAGGGCTTTGGGAGGGGCTCCATTGTTTAAGTCATATTTTGGCAAAAATCATGGGAGGGTGTAACTTAGATAAACTTGGAAAACTTTTATAATTGGTTAGGGTTTTTTTTTTAAGAAAATACTTAAAATGCATTCTTTTATGTTTTCATGTGTATACAAGGTATTTTATACCTATCAAACCCAAATGTTCTGTCATATTCCCTCCTGGCCCCTCCACTTCTTTTTCTTATTGAATCTTGTTCTTTCACAACTTTATGTATTTGCATAATATGCTCAGGTTACTTTCCCACCCTCCCTTATTTCCCTCCCACTTCCCCTTCCTTAGGAATCATTTTATCATATATACTAGTTTTTTTGAAGTTCATTTAATGTCCCACAGAGTTTAACTACATCTGTTTGTGTGATCCTGAATTGGAACTAATCATCAGAGCCTGGTGGGCTCAACTGTAGGTATAAAGCTGGTATTATGCCTCCCCTTCCCCAGAGCCCATTAGTTGTTAATGGGGCAGCAATAACTGAGTTCCTTTCTCCTCTGTAACTATTAGGAAGACCCAACTTGTGTGAATTCCAAGTCAGTAGGTGTAGCTGACATTTCACAAACCTTTTCCCTACTTTTTTTTTTTTAAAACAATCTTTCTGCTGTAGTTTCTGGTTGGGAAACACCCAGAGGCTCCCAAACAATACAGGTTTTGCCATTATCCAACAGAACCAGCTGGTAAGACCCTATTGCTGAAGACACTACACTCCTTAGATGCAAGATATAGAGACATCAAACTGGACTTGTACTGGAAACATCCTGTTGGCTAGCTCTCAGTGCAGGAAGGTGCTATGAAGGTGGCTGCCAGGAGAGGAGGGTAAGGGCATCAGTGGTCTAACCTAATCCTACGAGCTATATCAACCTGGCAAGATGTGCTTATTAGAGCAATAGTGGCAGGGCTGCTATGGGGATAACCAACCACTCCGTGTTTGGGTTTGAGGCCCACTGTACAAGAGGAAATCCTCGTCTAGAGCTGTAAACCTTGTCTAAAACCCATTACTGAAGAGGTTTTAGGTCCAGGAGTGCAACCTAAGGCTGCTGCTTTGCAGGATTAACATCCTTTCAAACTACCTCCTAAGTGTCTTTGTGTTTATACTCACACATAGAGGCTACTTAGTCTTAAACAGAGAAACATTTCCTTACAGCGAATGGGGGGCAAATTAAGCAGAACTTGAGTAAAACAATGAAGTTCTGATTATTCTCCTTAAGAACACTGGGTAGGGCAGGGAGGAGAAGCTCAGTGAGAAAGCACCTACCTAGGATTCATAAAGCCTTGGGTTCAAACCCAAACTGCAAAAATAAAAACTACTCTTCATCCTTAGCTTTCAAACAATTTCAGTTGACTTCACTAACAACTCTTCTTTTCTAATTTGCTTCATCACACAACCAAACCCGGTGCCCCTATCAGAGTGCCACTCAGGTTCTACACAGCAGTGCTTGAGGGTTGAGGGTCTGACACAAGTGTCCAAGACATAAATGGTATCAAAAGAGGGACAACTTCCAAGTGCACATGCAGGTACGGAGTTGTGCACGGGGAGAGAAACTGAAATGGACCTTGATTTAATAATTTGCCTGAGATTACTCATAGTAACATGAGTTGCCTCTGTGTATTTCTCTCCTTGCTAGGTCTCCAGCTGTGACTACATCCAACCTTTACCTATAGGTTCACTTAGGAGTTTATAAGAATGGTATGCTGGCCCAATACAGTCTTGTAATGACAGGTGGTGTCCACACATGGGAAAAGCCAGTTGCCTTGGTGCTAGCATGCATAGCCCTAGGGAAAGGTGTCCCAACATCATGGATACTTGGGCACTGATTCTGGAGGGAGAGCTAATGTCTCAAAATTGACTGCCAGCGGTGAGGTGAGATGCACACTGAAGCCACGTTCACTCCTAGCTGCCAAGCCAAAACTCAGAGTTTGAAAACAGACGCCATGAAGACACAGGTGTGAATTACCAGTTTTATTGCTTTCTTGTTTCTTATTGTAGAGTCAATGTTTTGAACAGTAGTAATATGTCCAAAACTCAACATTTTAAAACATTCAAATAATAAAATACACTGTGGAAAGAAGCCCCCACAGTTGCCTCCTCTAACTACCCCTGGTGGAGCCTCCTGGAAGAGAGGCAATGGGACTGTTGATGTTGTTTTGTGGAGAGAACAACTTTCCCCTGACCCAAGAGCTGGAGGGAGTCTTCAGTACCACCTGCCATTTGGTGTCCCTTTGAAACAGCAAGGAGATACCAAATGACACCAAGGATGGTGGTCCCTCCTGTCACCCCAGGCTTAAAAGGCTCCTTTCCTACCAAGAGAACTGAAAAGACTTCTGTGGAACAGGGGGCCAAGTGGTAGAGCCCAAGGCAGGACCAATTCCATTACGTGCCCGTGGCTCTTCTCCAAGCTTGCTGTGCACATGGGCGATGCTCTCCGCAGGACCAGCTGGAAGCAGGGTGGCTGTGAGCTGCACTCTGCCTGAAGGCACAGGGTCCTCGCCATCCCAAGGGAGGGGTCACTGTATTTTGAGTGCTTCTCAAAACACGCAGCCTACCTCGGGAAATCTGTCAGCTGCCATCGGACTGCAGTTTCAGCCGGGGTTCTTCTGCAACATTTCAGAATCTTAGGAGCCCCTTGAAATCGTGATGTGCTCTGCTCCTTCTAGGCAGAATCAGAGCTCCAAGGGGTCAAGACTCAAAGGAAGACATGGCTGTGGTACATCATCCCACAGACAAAAATAAATAAGTGACCCTATGGTGTGGCTATGAAACAGTCACAAATAAATATCTCAGACCCCAGAGCGATAGTTCACACACTAGAAAGAACAGGGAGTCTAAAACTGTGATTTCTTTATGAAACATTTATCTACCAGGACTTGAAAGAGTGAGCAAAAACATATTAAAACACTGGGTAAAAGACGAGCTTCTTCAGTACCCGTGGGAGCGACTGTGGAGTCGGTGACGATCAACACGTCCAATTTCAATAAACCCTTCAGTCCTTCCCCACGGCCACCTCTGGTCTCCATAACATGAGTAGACAAAGGCCCCACTGCACCTCATGGTGACACCAAGGGCATGGTCACAGGAACCTCTCCTTGCAGACGGACAAGGATCACACTTTTGCCTGAGGAATTACTTCAAGCCCTTCTTGCTTTGCTCTCTTCAGACAGTGCCTCTGGAGGAGGAGGGAACATAAAGGGACATTTACTCATGTCCATGCCATCTAAAGCTACAACAACCAGGACTGGAAAAAGGGTGAATTTAAACCAAAACAACAAAAACTCTGGGACTTTAGCCCTCCCAACTCCAAGTCTGAGCGCAAAGCGTCTGCGGGCTGGCGAGCCAGTTTCCTCCCTGAGGAGTCTTCTCTTCTCTGCCTCCAGCTTCTGTCTCTCTCCATTAAGGCCTGGACAGTGTTAGTGGTGTGCAGTCTCTCCAGGGAGCTGTCAGTCACCTGTCGGTTCGGGCTGGGTACAGTCCGGCTCCTGAGTGCTGGGCTGGGCACCCTGCCCTCGCAGGTCCTCCACCATCTGCAGCAGGGCAGAGCGCTCCAACTCCAGGGTTAGCGCCGCCTGCTTCAGCTTGCTCTCGCTGGCTAGAAGCTTCTCCACCGTAGCTTCAAGGCTTTGGATCCTAGCGTTTGCCACCTGGAAAATGGAAGGAGAAATGAGAATTGTACCCGCCTGTGATTACACAAGAGGGGGTGGCTACGAAGGCCACCACTCAGTCTTTGGGGGCCTCTGGAGCAGAATCTGGGCAGCAACAAGCCAACTGATGATCAGTTCTGGTCATTTAAGAACTATCCCCGCTTCCGCTGCAGGAAGGCTGGGCTCTTACAAACACTGTGACATTCTCCTGTGTCTTTTCTAGTTTGACTCCTCTGGAGATTGAGAAAGCAGCATCAGAGGACAGAGGGAACAGGACCCCCACTCTCTATCTGAGTACATGCAGGATGCTGTGGTAGGCCAGGTGGAAGACACAGCCTGTCCTGTCCCAGCCGACCATATATCTCCACGTACAAACTGGTTTCCCAGGAAACAAGGCATCTTCCTTGAGACACGAAAAGTCAGAAACAGTAGTATTCTACTGAGGTTTCTCTCTACTGTCGCTTACTGGCCACCGCCAACCTTGTAAAGAACAAGCCCTTGGTCTCTCTTGGAGACAAAGCATTGTCTTAGGTCACATCCTTAACACCCAGCACATACCAGGTCAGGGAAGTGCTTTGTCAGCCCTAGCTCCCATCTCCCGTCCACTGGGGCAAGCATCCCAGGGGTGGTCGGCTCTAGTGACCTGAGAGGCCCTCTGAGAGTACTGAAGCAGCTCCAACCTTGGACTTTATACTCAGGCCTTCTGAGCCTGCTCCTCCGTGCCCAGCTGCACTGACAGCACTCTGGACAGGAAGGGGGGGCCCGCCTTATCAGTCCAGCCTTTTTGTGTGTGCCATTTATTCTAGCTAGGGGAAATAGTACATCTAATTCCCCACTTCATTTTCAAAACTTGGGAAACTGTGTTTGAACAAGACAACCCTCGTGTTAGACAGAAAACTGTGACTCCAAGTCTAGCTCCTGCTGTAACACCAGAATCCTGAAGACCACAGGAGAAACAGGGTGGAAGGCACAGCTCTTCCAGCTCAGAGAGGGAATGGGCAAGCCTGGTGCATATCCTTAAGTGGTACCTCCCACTCCAGAACATTCCCCCACTGTCCAGGCTGGGCTGGCCCATTTCTGTCCTGAAAGCCATGTAGCTCACAGAGTACTTCCTAGTTTGCACACTCACTTCCCATGTGACTTCGTAGTGAACCAATCTGCAGGATGCTTTATGAATGGCACAGACGGCAGGTCTCCTCAGCAGACTAAACAAAGCATGTCTGATCTCAAGGTCTGGTCCCCACGGCCCTTCAGCTGGGGACCACCTGTAGCCTAGCAGATTACTAGGAAATGCGCCCATGCCACCGCCCAGCACACAAAGTCATCTGACATACGGCTAGTGAACAGCAGGATCAAGACTTTCATCTCTTGTTTCTGGACAACTCTGTTTTTGAGTCAACCTATTTTTACTCTGTGTGTTTATTTTAAATGTATAAACTCGGTGCTAACCTATGAACATTACAGTTTAATAGGCAAAGAAAATTTTAGAAATTTCTCAAGTACTTTATAAGTAAACCTGAAATAGCATTTCAAATTTTGAAAAAAAAATATTTCCAGTCTGCTAATTTAGATGACATACATTCAGTAACTAAATTTGGCATTTACAGTTCGAGAATTTATTAAATGTCAGGAATAATTTCTGGCAATAATCTACTACTCCTTTATATACATTTACATGTACTCGAATAGCTTGTGCTACTTACAAAGGTAAAAATGCCTTTGGACTTAAAGTAATAGCAGAATGCATATACTTCATAGAGGACTAAACTTAGCCATTAGATGTTTATTTCCTCAAGGTACTGGAAGAGAAAAGAATAGCGGAACACTGAAAAACTAGTGCAGGGTGTCTGATGTTCCCCTCGCAGCAACAGTTGCTACTGATATTTAGTGTATGATCTTTCATATTTTTTTCCACAGAACACACATAAATCATACTTTTAAAGAAAAGCACACCACACAGTCTGCTTAGTAATTTGTTTTTCTACTTAAAACATCAAGAACACAGCTCAACACACTTGAAAACAACGGATGCAAGTTCTATATTTTACTAAAGCACAATCCAATATAACTGTGAACAGTTTTATTCTCTCTCCTACCCCCTTCTGTATACACCCTTATATGCCAGTATGCATACTGAGGCATGCGGGCGGGGCCAATGTCACTCATTGAGAATTTGTTCGACATTGCTTAAGGCTGCAGAAAAGAGAGCCCTTGCTCACAGTACTGGAGGGCAGTATAATTTCCCCATGCAGTCCCTTCCACTGTTGTCTTTGCAACCTAAATTTTAAGAGCCATAATTATTAACATACATTAAGTGTTCATGTTAACGGGTTTCACTGTGGCATTTCCATACAAGCAAATACTATGTTTTGGTCATGTCTACCTTCTCAACTATTCCCCTTCCTCTCTACTCCCATCTTCCCTCTCGTGCCCCCCCCATGCCCACCCTGTCAGGCCATCTTTCTTAGTTTTTTTCCTCCAGTGTTTTTCCTCTGCATGAGAACTAACAGGCAACACTGTATATTACTTGTCTTTCTGTATGACGTCACATCAAATGTTTAAAATATAGATAGATAGAACTTTGGTCTGTCCATCAGTGATATGAACAGAACCAAGCTAAAGACCAGGTAAATTTTGATACTCAAGGTGGGGAGAAATGTACTTTAAGATCATACTGAAAACCTTCTCATACAAAAAGCATGAGATACATACGGGAGACAAAACTTCCAGAGAGGATCATGGGAAAACTACCTCTAAACCAGCTCAGGGCCCAGTAACTATACAACTACCCTTGCCTGTGTTTCTCAGAGCCGTGTCCGACTCAGCTTCTGTCCGGCACAGGCTCAGTAACCACAGCCGGCTAACAAAGCCTGCAACCCTGTATAATACGCTCCTGGAGCCACTTGGCTCAGAGAGGAGGGAATTCAGGAGACACCAACGACGTTTTCTTCAGTATGAAGGTTTTTCAGCAGCGTGTCACGAGGCCCTCTCCTCACACAGAAGCAGTGTATATAACTGCTTTCAAAACTCCAAAGATGAACACTGGCATCCGCTTAAGAAATGAGCCCAGAATATACTTCTGCTTGTTGTAAGTGGAAAACTTTAGAATGCAAACGTGAGCTCAGTGGGAGGAGCTCCCGTCAAGGTCCATGTGTGTGTGGGGCCCACTGTTGCCTTCCAACCTCTGGAAATGACCATGTGCACAGTGTGCCCTCGTGGGACAGAGCAGGCTCTTTGTCCCCTATGGCTTCCCTGCAGGTGACAGCTGAGACTTCCAGGGAAGAGTGTAAACATATTTCCAGTAAGGACAAATAAACCAGTGTGGCTTCCGAGGTGCCTGGTGGTTAGGATGGGTGAGGGGAGCTTTTGTTTCTGGGTGCTACAGTAAGGATCTACTGGTCTCCTGTGGGAGAGCCTGCTGGGAGGAAGGCATTTGAGGCAGGGAATGAGTAACAGACTCTCAAATGCTCACCTCATTTACATCATGGACAAACTCAAGTCTGCAAGGTGGCAGCATCTTACAGAGAAAGATCAGAACTGGGTAAGGATGGAGAACATATTCTAGGGAGCTCAGGGACCCCATGAATAACCTGCTTTAAAAAACATGCCTCCAATAATCTCTGAACATTGACACATTCTCTCATTTAACTATCAGCAAGAAGAAAACAGGGTTACTTAGTGCCGTTTGACTGACAGGGGCCACACTCTGCAGTGAGGATTTTGTTCTGCTCCCATCACACCAATGAGGGACAGGCCTGGGAGCCATGTGCATGGGCCACCTCTGGACTGTGTCCCACAGCTCATTCCCTCACCTTTCTGCATGTACTATTTACACGGCAGTTCTTCTGTGTCTCACCTGCACTGACCTACTTAAGATGGAAAGGTTCTAGAGGGGAGAATTGTGCCCTCAATAAACAAATCTTTGCATTTGTACTCCACTTATTTATTAATAACTATCATATGTTCTAGTTTACTCTGTCAGACAGACTTCTATGTCACTCCCCTCCTTTAATATCTCTCCAGGGACCCAGCTTGTCTCACCCCCAGGCAACAAAAGCTCAAGACTATCCCATCGTTATCCAAAGTACAATTGATGGCATTCAGCATCCGGGACTAAGCTGGTCTCTGGGCCTCTGGGCCGGTCTCCTGCAAAGCTAAGTGTAGAAAAAGCCTCTCAGAAAGCTCCAGGACTGTCTGACCTTAGCAAGGACAGTCTGTCTGCTCCACAATAAAAGGGCCGATTCTCCTGGGACACCTCTGATCGCAACTACAAACAGTGCAGGGCTGGAAAGGTCCTCCGGTCCTGGGAAAGCCCAGGCTGCTGTTGCCTTTGGTGAGTTAATGAGCTACTATACAGAGGCTCAGGAAGCTGCTTTGCAAATATGCTCTACCTGCAATTGTTCCAGGAGGTCAAGGTTCTGTTTGCGTAAGCTGCTGTTGGTTTTCTCCAATTTATCCATTCTTTGGTTGTCACTGAGAGGAGAGGAATCAATGAGTTCTTCTTGGAGCACATGGTACTCAACCTCGTAGGCTTGCAGCTGTTTGGCGATGTCCATCTCAAACACCTATTAGAGACAGAAAAATCATCAGGCTCCGAAACTAAGACAAGCTTCCACATGCATAGGTACCTGTACACACGTATGCTCATGCCAATGTGCAGCTATCATCCCTACATGCTTGGCAGCATGACTGTAATACACATGAAAGAAAAGGAAATTCAGCTCTGAGGAGGTCATGATTTTACAAAAAGAAGATAACAACAAACATCTAGAAATGATTTCAAAGGATAAAACAAGTATAGGTTTCAATACCCTTTTTCTAAAAGGCCAAAAAAAAAAGTCTTAAAAGACTTTCAAGGGGCTAGAGAACAGCTCAGCAGGTAAAAGCACTGGCTGCTCTTCTAGAGGATCTGAGCCTGACTTTCAGCATCCACATGGTGGCTCTCAGCCGTAAATTTAATCCAAGGGATCTGGCACCTTCTTCTGGCCTCCCTAGGCACCAGGCACTCGGGTGGCATGCATACATACAAACATACATACACGCACACAGACAAAACACCCACACATACAAGTAAACAAGCAAAACAAAAACCAGATCTGAACAAGACTTTCAAAAATTTTAGTTCTTGAATGTTTTCTGTGCAAATTCTATTTCACCGACTCTAGGTTAAAAGGTGGCAAAAGAATCATGTCTTGCTTGCAAAGTCTCCAAGTCCAAGATACGATCCAGCTGTGTCTTCAGAGTTGCAAGAACGACAAAGTAACAGAACTGTTAATGAAAACATCCTCTTGACACAGATATGCAAAAATTAGCCAAGCCCAATTGTCACCCACATGCATGAGTGAACACAAAACAATGCCTGAGCTGTCTCTGCCCACAACAGCATTGATGGTGACAGAGCCACACGTGTGCAACAACCCGCAGTGCGGAACTGACTCAAGAGGCAGTGTCTGCACTTTCTCCTGAGGAGGAAGTGACAGGGCTGCAGTGAGGTCAGAAGACAGATGTGGTGCTGCCCAGTGCAGCCCCTTCTCAGGGAGTGGGCGAGGGAACCCTACGGGCTGAAGCCGCTCAGCACAGGGCCATGCTAGTTACCCTTCTCATTGCTGTGACAAAATGCTCAACAAAAGTCAGAATGCATGACAGGTTTTAGCTCAGTTCAAGTGTGCTGAGTCCATCGGGGTGGCAGGAGCATGGGGTGGGCTGATCACAGTGCAACTGCGGTCAGGAAGCGGGGGGGGGTGTGTGGGGGGGGCTGATGCTCAGCTCCAGAGATGGAGCTGCCCACTAGGGTAAGTCTCTTCACCTTTTAAGCTCATCTGGACACTCCATCAGGCAAGGCCCGAGGTCCGTCCTCTAATTCTATCTTGTCAAGCTGACAGGGGCTCTGATGCTCATGTTCCCAGGACAGGAAATGGCCTCTAAAAGTGGCATGCTTGGGTATTCTCCAATTCCACATGAGCTTTGAATATCGGGGACCTCGTGCCTTCCACTACCCTGTCTGTCTCCCAGTCTCCAAGGTTTCAGGAAAGTTCCAGAATTTTGGTGCTGAAAGGAGCACTATCTTCTGTTTGTCAAAGCAGGAGCGATTCTTTTTTTGTTACCAAAGCAAGAAAACTAGAATGCAGGGAGCGTGGAGAGGAGGAAAGCCCAGCGCAGAGTCCTTCACCGTTAGGCTTTCTCTCATCTTTACTATTAGAAGCACATTTTTTTCTAATCATAAACAAAACTAATGCCAAATATCCTTCCCCATTCACTTTTTCCACTTAATTTTATGTTCTAAGGGCTTTCTTGTGTGGCGCCATGTTCCCCATAACCACCACAATAAATGGCTTTATGGTTCTTTACCAATTCAGCACAGCACAAACATATAAGCTCACTTGGTAAATGCTGGACATCTTGATACTTCCATTTTTTTTAAAATTACAAATGACAACTCTAAGAAAGTTTCCTTCTATACAGGGCTCTCCTAGTGTTTTGGCCCAGTTCCTAAGGATGCATTCCAGTAGTTGGGATTCCGGCACCAGAAGGGTCTGATGGCTTTACTGGCACGTACTGCCTCTTGCCAAACTACTTCCCACGTAGGAACAATCAAGCCACAGTGTCACCAGCATGTACTGATGTGCCAGGTGCTGCATGCCCTCGGCACTGCAAACTGATGTTAAAAAGTTGGTTTGTTAGTCTAGCAGGCAAGGCATTAAATGCTATGCAGAAATTTAAGTTACGCATGAAGCTAAATAGGTCCCCAGATATGTGTCTGCTAGATGGCTCCCCTGTATGCTTCTATTTTTGGCTCACTGCTATTGAAGTCTTGGTGTCTCGCTTTGCAGTCTCTGAACATGGTACAATGAAGGCACTGACTTGTGGCTGGCAAACCATACTTTCTGGCTTTCCTAGACCCTTCCCAATCTGTTGGTCTCAGTGGCCCTTAGTGCAGGGTAGAGGAGCAGTCTGCCGGGGGATCTGAGACAAGGAACACACTGTCTAAAGTAAACTTCAAACTGATAATGAAGTTAACTAGAAGTCAACCTGACTTTAATTATCACAACATGTGGCAGTGGTAAGGCACGTGTCCCCAAGGCACTTCACCCTCTTGGTGAGGCACTGCTGACTGTCCTTTTGCAAACTACTCATTTCCACCAATGCAGTGGCTCGAGCTAGGGCACAGGGCCACCCTGCTGTGGTAGCCTCCTCTGAACACAGGGACTTTGTGAAGATTGGTTTCTGCCCCACAAGGTCGGGTACAACTGGGAACTTCTCTGAACAACACTACCCACGGCACAACTTCCACACGGTCTTGTGGCTCTCGTAACCCTGCAGATTCCTGAGTCAGCAGGCCCGGGGTGGGTCCCAAGATTCCTCTTGTAACAAGCCATTACACGATCCGACAGTGCTGGTCTGGGACCGCAGGGCAGAGACTAAAGCAGGCTGCAGGCAGCCCTTTGATGTTAGCTGCTGTGAACTGAATCAAGGCTTCAGCGTCAGAGCGCTCACTCACGGCTACATGACTGTCACTCCGGCTCCCACGACACCCTTCAGTACTGATCGTTCCCGGAGGGCCTTCTTCTGGGTCAGCAAATGCTTACGACCTTTTGCATCTGACAATTGTGGCGAGCACAAGGCCACACTGAGGAAGGTGAGTGGCTCCAGAGACCCCAGCTCTTCCGTCCTGGACAGTCAACCTTGGAGATATGTCTGATGCTGCTCCCAGCATGAGCCGACTAAGGCAGGGCTCATCCAGGAGTCCGGCTGGGACCCAGCTGCTCAAGTAGTCTACAAAGGGCATCTACTGAAACAGGGTTATAGCCCCAGAGAGGCCTGCCCGCCCACCACAGCCTGTCCAGACACGGGGCTACACGCTGCCAGAGTCAATGACTGTACCCATCATTTCCACCATGAGGACCTCCCAGGTTTGAAGCTGGTAGCTCCTCCGGCCACTGAGTAATCATGCTGCACACCTCAGACTTGCTCTCTAGTCTGTTCAGACGTTGGTACCTCTGGGGGGAAGGGGCAACAAGCCTGAGTTCTTAGAGGTCAGGCTCCATACTGAACCACGAGCCAGAAGGAGGGCAGAAAGCTGCCGGCACTTGACCCGTTTTCTATCAAGACTGTTTCTGGAATGAAAGCTTGGGTTCCCAATGTCAATTTCACCCAGCCCACGCCCTCATTACTTCACCACACACTGAACACATCTGGCACTAGAACTAACTACTTTCTGTTCTCTTTCTCGTCTGCCTCTGGCATGTGGCTCAGCCAACTACAGCCTGCCTTGCTAATGTTCTGTTGTAACATGGCTACTTCACCCCTTTACCCGCTGCAAAGGCAGAGCTGTGGAACTGCAGCAGAGGCCTTCTGCTGCACACACAAAATGCTGGCCATCCAGAAACATCTCATTCTTCCAGGCCCAGATGAACCAAACTCTGTCAGCTCCAACACTCAATACCCAGAACCCCGTGGTCTTTCCCAGTTAGGCCCTTCCATTGCATATGGGATGCTGGACCTGCCTAATCTCACTGAAAATGGAAACTGGAATGTCATGGCTTAGATCTGCTAAGGAGTCTGGGGAGTACTGCCTGTCAAGTTCAGAGCAGCTGCACGAGCCAGCTCAGGTGCACAGATACAGATAGGTGTCTTCTGGTGCTGAGACACCATAAGCTTCCGGTATTGAAGGGCACTTGATGCATAGCAGAGTATGCAGTGCTCCCAGTAAGTACAGCTCTTCACAGAAAAGGGGAGGAACAAACAAACAAATAGCCATTATTCCCCTCTCTCTCTGAGGCTGTATACTCAGGAGGTAGATCAATGACCTGCCTTGGAGCTGGGACAAGAAGTCAGTAATCATGGGACACAGACTCAGTCTAGGCAGCCAAGACTCTGGGTTCACCTCAGAGGCTGTGAGTCGCTAAGTATATTCAACAAAGACTAAGAAGGGAGTAGACAGTGCAAACATCAGAAATAAAGAGCACCAAGAGTCTATCCTGTGTTAAGATGCAAATATAATCTTGAGGTATGTGGTGTGGGCAGCTGCTGAAGCATTCTGAGGTGAGGTGCACCTGACACCTCCCCTCTCCCCTCTGCTGCAGTGAGCACAGGCCAGCTAATAACCACTTTCTGTCCTGGGGAATGTGGTCATGCCTGCAAGAACTCATGTGGATATATAGATTCCCTAGGACCTGGCAGAAAGGATGGACTCAGCAAGCGAAAGCAGTCTACACTGAACAAGTGTGCCAGGCAGGTAAGACCTGGAGCCAACCAGTTAGCCAAAGATAAGTAGAGAGTGGACAAGAACTCCTCACCACGGGCATAGCAGTGTGCAGAGATGCAAGGTCACGTGCAACAGGAAGTCCCACCCTGTGCCAGGTCTGCACTTTTTTCAGTACTTAACCTCTAAGGTAGAAGAGCAGATGAGCTTCACAGCTGCATTTAGCTACAATTCACTGGACCAACCGGCCTGAGCTAGCGGGTGAATGATCAGAAATCCTTACATAAGCATTTACTTTTTTAAAAAGGCTTTATCTCACCATCTGTGTTTAAACGACTTATCTAGATTTGTATCTACAGAAAGCATTCTAAGCTTAGGAGAGCTGACTGCTGACTCTGCAGTGTGACCTGATGACGACATCCCTTCCAGTACACTCTGTGTGCTGGTTGATTTTGCTTGTTGATGTGCCTGGATTGAGGGATGTTGGGCGATTAGTAGAGCGTGGCTGGGTTTGTCCGTGCAGGTATTTCTGAAGATGACTGGTGTGTGTCAGAACAACTCAGAGGAAGACTTGTCCTAAATGTGAGCAGTACTCCAAGAGGCTGGGGGTGTGGGTGGGGCAGTCACACAAGAGCAAAGAGCAAAAGGTGGAAAAACCTTTAATCCTAGCAGCTCTCTGTGCTGATGCCAGCCTACATAAGTGAATTCAAAGGCAGCCAGGGCTACAAAGTGAGATCCTATCACAGGGGGAGGTGTGCAGGGAAGGGGGAGCAGCCTGCAAGCAAGCCGAGTTCTGCTGCTCCTGGGCAAGTGCAGTTACCACTGCTGCCACCCACTGACACCAGACTCTAGCTCCTTCTCCAGGACTCCAGACCTGCTGCTGCAGACTAGGACCACACCGTTGGTCTCCCTGAGGCTTCTGGCTTTGGGAACTGCACAGCTAGCAGACTTTCTGGCTCAAAGGTATGCAGATGGCAATTAAATTACCTAGGTTCCAATCATGCAAGACAATTATAACCCCCCCCCCCAATGATTATGGCCTAGCCTATTGGTTCTGTTCCTGTGCAGAAGTCAGATCGGCACTCTCAGCCACACACCCTCTGGACGCTTCTAGTCGGGACTCCCCCACTCCCACTAAGCATCTTGCTTCTCCAGCGCAGCAATCATTACCAGAAAAGTCTTTGTTCCCAAACCGTTCATGTTCTGCTTTAGTTGTAATTCCCAGCTAAATCTACCTAAAACATTCACCATTTCGGAGTAATGGTGCTATTGCATATGGAAGCTAGAGATGCCAAAACCTTCCAACAGTAACAACAGATTAGACTGAGCAGATTCATGAAATCAAGCTTATACTGATTACAGAAAAGTCATTTTCTGAACATTTCAGTTAGTACCACTGAGTGGGAAAAAAATCAAAGCACTCATTTTTACAAAACCTAGCACCTTACAAAAGTTTGCATTTTTGAAGAACAAAAGACAAGAATGGAAGCCTCCTACATGTAACAAACTACCGATACTGGTCCTTCTTAGCACACCTGGCTTCCCGGTGCCTTCTGCCATTAACACACATGCATACACGCATACACGCATACACACACACACACACACACACACACACACACACACACACTCAGATATTTCTTCTTCTGATGAATATCTGTGATGTGCCTTCCATATGCCAGGCACTGGGCAAGATGCCACCCGAAACACAAAGTGGTCAGAATCAGCTCCTTTTTAGAAAGCGACACTCCAGACCTCAGTGGCGTCTGGAAGCCGGGAGCAGGCCATACTTGACTGACACACTCCAGACCTCAGCAGCATTTGGGAGCCTGGAGCAGGCTATACCTGTTGACGGCACTCTAGATCTCAGTGCATTGAGAAGGCTAGTACAGCCGTACCTGATTGATGGTCTTCTCCATTTGCACTAAGCCCAAGTTGGGTAGTGTGTTCTTTATGAAGTCCACTATGGTTTCCAGGTTCTCATGTTGCAGAATCAAGGGCTTATGGCTTCCCAAAAGACTTAAAGCCACTTTAAATATGACCTCTGATCCCTGAAGAAAGATCATATCTAAGAAGACACAGAAATGCAGAGTTAAGTCCTGCCAGCTCCTGACAATATACCACCCTCTTCTCTCTGCCTCACACTAAGGAGCAAAAGGGTGGGAAATTTAATCCAAGTTACAAATTTTGTTTCTTCCTTTTTAAGAGCCTGTTATTTCAGACAGAGTTGTCAAGACACTACTGCAAATGATAACAATTAAAAACAACAGATACATATATGGCTTAGGTTTTGTCACAGGTTCAGATAAAAAATTTCTACTCTGAAAAAAACAATTAAAATTAAAAGATCTTCAAAAGTTGAGAAAATTTTTATTAGCTTATGATTTTTTCCATAAAAAAGATTTTAAAGGAGTTGCCAAAACATGTTTTAAAAAGACCAGTTTTTAACTATGTATGTGTGTGTGTGTGTGTGTCTATGAGTATGTGGAGTGTGCACATCTATACACTCATGTGCATTTATAGAAGGCAGAAAAGGGTATCAAGTATATTCCTCTTCTCCCTACATATTCCTTTGAGGAAAGGTCTCTCACTGAAGCAAAGGCTCATGTTTTCCTGTCTAGGCTGGCAGCCAGCCTGAGAGATTCTCCTGTCCTGGTCCCCCTCAGGGCTGGGTTACAAGCATGTCTGGGACACCCAGCTAGTTACTCTGGGACTCACAGCTGTGTAATAAGACCTCTTCATCACTGAGCCGTCTCTCCAGCCACTGCAACGGGCTTTCAATTAGTAAAGCCTAAAGACTCTTGTAGATGGGGAATTATATTTTGAAATAAAAAGACAGAATGAAAAGATGTTTAAAGCTTTTAACAGGCGTACAAAATTTCAAAAGCACACTGAACTTCATCAGAACAATGGAACCAAGAGCCAATCTTCTGTCTGAGGAATTTAAGTTGGGTGAAGCTACTCTCCAGTTCTTGTTGTGTTTTCTCATGATTGTTGGCAAGCCACAGCAATGCCTATGCTGAATTTATGCAGTAGGATGAGGCAGTGGACAAAGCAACGAACTGGAACTGGAGCCAGTAAAGATGGGCATCAGTGCCTGGGCTAGAACAGAAGAAAACTGGCTACTGGGTGTCTCGGCTCGGGCACGTTGGACCCAGTGACTGGAATAAAGTGAAAAGAAAACAGTGAAAGCAGAAGTATAAGTAAAACCAGGGCCAACTAATCCGTTTCTCTCCTTCTTTGACACTCCCCACCCCACCCTTGGCTGCGGCACAGTAGACAGGGTGAGGAAATGGCACCGGTGCAACCACGACACCAAGGCAAACCAAAGCACCCCAGAGAAGATTCCCCGAGATGCCCCTCCACGTGAATCAGAATGACAGCATGGGAGATCTGTTCATAAACTGGAACAAGGCTGGACACTGCTAAAAAGGTGAGAAATTGAGTCAGGGCAGCATCTGGACAAGGCACAGGAGAGAGGGTACTTATTTGTAAGCTTACTCAGCAGGCTAGTCCTCAAGATATCTGAAACGTTTACTATGTCCCCGGTCACGTGACTGGAGTTGGTGCCAAACGGGAGGTCTGTGCTGGAAAATGAGGGAACCAAGTGCAGCCTGAGATTGCTGACCACATGGGGAGCCCTTAGCTACTGAAAACGCCACACCTGCTCAGGGCTCAGGCTGGCCCTAGTCATGGGATGACCTGCTTCCTCCTCAGGGTTGGTTGTTGAGGCTCAGACAATAACTTCAAGATTGGCGTGGCTTAGAGGAAGTATATCCACACCAAGGCTGTGTCACTGGAGAATCCGTGACATGCCTCGCTTGTGGAACACACACCCACATATAAACCTCACCATGGCAGGAAATGACAAGATGGAGAAGAACGCTATAGGACTTATTTTTATTAATTTGTGTGTGTGTGTGTGTGTGTGCATACACACACACATGCCAGCCAGAAGAGGGCAACAGATCCATGGGAGCCGGAGTTACAGGTGGCTGTGAGCTGCCTGATATGGGTGCTGGGAACTGAACTCAAGGCCTCTGGAAAGCAGTAAGCTCTCTTTACTGCTGAGCCATCTCTCCAGCTCTTACAAGATGTATTTTAAACATAAATGTTTTGTAAAAGAACAATCAAAATGATAAAAGTTTTATGCACTCTGAAAAACTTTAAGCCTAATTTGTAAGTAACTGAAAAAAATGTTACCTACAACGCAGCCCCTCTGTGCGAGCCCAGCTATTTCTATTCTGGTCATCTTCCCACGCTCACACATCTGCATTTGGGAATTAAAAAAGTCAACAACAGTAACTGTCCTTGGAAAGCCCCTGCAGGCAGTGACCGCTGCCTGGGTGGAGGTCCTGCCAAGCTGCAGCTGAGCTGGGGCACAGCTGCCCACTTCCCCCTTCCCTTCCTTCGCTGTGTTTTCCAGCCATTCAGAAACAGGCAGGAACTAGAGGGTGCCTTAAGTTCAGCTGACCCCATCACAGTGCATAGGACTTGCTGAGAAGAACACAAATAACAACTTTCCCTTTGAAGACATTCCCACAGCTCGGGCTCTGTGCCCCATCACACCTGGGACCTCTGTTTACAAGCCCATGATCTGCAAGTGCAATTTCCTTTGGTGACCTCATCTGGAATCTCTCTCAGCCACATGACTGCTGTCCAGGACAGCCCCACCCTCCCCTTAACGTTCTCCTAGGAGGTTGCAATCCTGTGGTCATAGCCTCTACCTTCCTAACACAAATGTGACAATCATCGTTCAGGCAGATTCTGCCAAGGCACACAGTTGCTACTATGTCATACTGCAGAGCCAGCGGTTCCCTGGCCAGAGGACAACTCCCATTTCCTACTCTCTTTTCACTCTAAGGCTTCTGTGCCTTATGTCAAGCCCTCAGTTTTATGCTCCACTTTTATCTCCTCAGCAGGGCATTCTATAGAAGGACGCAGAGCCGGACCCTGCAGCTGCCTCCTCTAGCAGGAAAGCCAGCTCCTGTTTCTCCCAAAGGCAGATGTGATCAGAAAGTGAAACAGATGTATTTTACTTTATATTGATGTGCCTGTGTGTGCAGGTTCTTATGAGGGTGTCAGACCCGCTGGAGCCAGAACTACAGGTGGCTGTGAGCTGCTTGAGGAGGGTGCTGGTGTAAACACTGGTTCTCCAGCCTCCATCTTTGGAGGCCTCGCCCCTGTGCCCCTTGAATCTTGACCCCTCCCCAGGAAATGTCAAGACTACTCCCTCAGGCTATTTAAACTGCTCCCCCCAAAATAAACACGTGGCTTTCCCCCATTCCTCCAGTGGTCATGT
The DNA here is from genome assembly GCF_037038515.1 of Microtus pennsylvanicus. Classification (NCBI taxonomy): domain Eukaryota; kingdom Metazoa; phylum Chordata; class Mammalia; order Rodentia; family Cricetidae; genus Microtus; species Microtus pennsylvanicus. The sequence goes on from NC_134590.1 coordinate 36,717,170, forward strand.
GTTGGCAGCTTTCAGGTTCCCCTCGGGCCACCTGAGAGCACGGGAGTCCAATTAAACTTGGATATCTTTTAATTTGTTCTGATTGGGATTATTTTGGGTCGGCAGAGAGCTCGTGTTTGAAAATATTCCTAACAGCTGGGAGCTGAACTCCGGCCCTCTGCAGGAGCAGCGTGTGCTTTTAATCTTGGAGCCATCTCTTCAGAGCAAGAGCACGTGTTTCAAGGTCCATGCTCCACTCAGACTAAAATCATCCAGACCACGGGGTCCAGGACAGAGGACCACATCTACCTCAGTATGCACACCATGAGGTCACAGGATACACACTGGCAGCAGCTGTCCTCTCAAGCAGCACGTCCTATTAATTAATATGGGAGCTATGCTGGTGCAAGCTGGGAATCTCTTTACATTTGTTTGCTTATTTATTTAATGCATTTGTACGTGTGTGCCATGGCACTACTCATGGGAAGGCCAGAGACAACTTGCAGGAGTCAGGTTTCTCCTTCCTCCACCTGGGCTCTGGGGACTCAACCCATGTCATCATGTTGGGTGACAAAAACCCTTAGTTGCTGAGTCATCTCGCTGACCTCACAAACTGGAAACCTTCTACTCATGTATAAAAGAGAGACTATCAACAAAGGCTCATTTGCTTTAAGATTTATCCAGGTTTAAAGGCTTAAAATGGGAAGAGGTCCCAGGCCAGAAAGGCCCAAGAGCCTGAACGGCATAACTATGCAGCTTAACTACTGCTCCGTATGGAGCTCAACGAGCTTGGTCCCCACTGCTATAAACGGAAATGGCCGTGAGAACGCTACGTTTTCAGTGGGACCTACGGCTGAGCTGGACCACTGAGATGTGAGCCAGCCAGGAACTCACTAGTACAGCAGGGAGCTGTGGGACCCAGGAATTTTGCAGACATTGGCATCTTTAGGCACACTGTATATAAAACTCCAAGACTCATCACTCCTTCAGAGAAAAACATCCTGTCTGAACTGGCTTCAGCTTTTATTATTAGACTTTAAGTCACGAGAACGTGTCGCACGGAGCACCAAATTATCCTGCAGAAGAAAGGCTCTCATCTCCAGGGAGGAGGCTGCTTGTTTTTCCTGCCCTTCACCAGCATAAGCAGCTTCACTTGGCTCTCCTTGAGACCGGAACTTTCTCTGCAGGTGGCGGCTCCAGTTTGGCCCCGGGCAGGAGTGCCTCACTCGTCCCCTGTAGCTGAGTCTGTGGTCAGTTCAGCCCCCTTGGCACAGTTTCTCCCACGAATCCTGGAATTCAACTTCTCAGCTGTTTCCACACTACCAACAAGGAGTTCTCCCCGCCCCCTGCTCAGTTCTAGTCCTCGCACGACCCACACAGCTAAAGGAGGGGGGGGGGTGGAGCGGGGCACCCCCACCCCATTCCAATTTATAGGAAACTAAAGCTCAGAAAATATTGGCAAGAAAGACTGAAGCCCACAGCTAGAGATACATCCTGGGATCCTTCTGTCAGTATAGCAAGCACCCAGCTTTGAGGCTTTTATTCTTTACATATGGTCTAAATGCCATGAAATCTCACAGCTGGCCAAACTGTGAGAAAGCTTTTACTACCCATCTGACTTTAGTGAGCCATCCTCCCTCCCAACCCTGAACGCTAGAAAATAAGTCAAAAGAGTTACGCGGAAAGGAGTTGTTTTAAGGATACAGATCCCTGTCACAGAGGGGAAGTCTCCAAAGGTTCTTGTGGACAGACAGAAGGAAATAAAGGAATAAATAGTTCAGCATTCTGCTGGGAGGTGAGGGGAGAGGAAACCAACACCCACTTAGCCTCAAAGACCAGCGTTAAGGGAAGGAGAGACAGCTCAGTGGTGGGGAGAGCTTGCTGTTCTTCTTCCAGAGGACCCAAGTTCAACTCTGAGCATCCACATCAGGCCCTTCAGATTACCTGTAGCTCCACTTTCAAAGGATAGGATACCCTCTTCTGGTCTCCTGGAAATTCACACAAACATCTACTCACACAGGCACACACACATACACAAATAAAAATAAATTTAAAAACCAAAAAGCTAGTTTCGTACTTTTAGGATGTAGAATCTTCAGATGTCTGTTCAAAGCATATGTATAGTAGTGTACACGCAATGCAATGCTTCCGAACAGTTCCTTAAGACGCTCTCCGAGGGGCCGGAGAGATGCAAGTACTAGCCATGCAAGCATGAGGGACTGGGTTTGGAACCCTAGTGCCCACAAAACAGGGCATCATGGAGCAAGCCTATAATCTCAGCTCTGGAGAGGGAGAGACAGGAGATTCTCTGAGGCTTCAATGAGAGACCTTGTCTCAAAAATAATGAGGGGAGGGATAACGGAAGGTTACCAACCTCTGGCTGCCACATATATGAGCATGCTGCGCGCACGCACGCGCGCACACACACACACACCCTCTTTGGCTCTGAAGAGAAATCTTTGAAATTATGACATTACATGTGCTTCAAAGTAAAAGAGGTTACTAATGGGCGGGACTGTGTAGAGCAGGGTCTGACCTGCTCACGAGATGAGGACTCCTAGGCAACCAAGCCTGACTAGACAGTCACATAACCAACAACGACCACAGGCTGACAACACAAGCTGCTCACTGACAGGAGAATGCTGGCTGGCAGACACACGGAGGAAGCTCACCAAAGACCCTGGCAACAAAGCCGAGCGGGAACTGTGAGGCGAACACCGTGAGAAACCAGGGAGCCGCGTAGAGGCTGGGGCCGATCTCCTGCTCTTCCAGGTGGTTGTAGAGGTCTCTGTGGTAGTCATGGAGGAGCCGTGACAGCTGGTACATCTGGATCTGCAGGAACACATATCCACAGGGCTGACAACTACATACCTACCACACGTATGGACTTACTCATCTCACGGGGGGGAGGGGACTTTCTGCCCTGCCTGTCTTCTACTTGGCTGAGGGTATCCACTGACTTCAGTGACTAATGCATCCCTGGAGCTCTTGGGAAGAGGCTCACACGAGGTTAGTGGAAGAGTCCCAGAGCGATAACGTTGGGTCAGCTTCCACTTCCTTCTTTGTCCCCTTTGTGTTCCTTGGCTAAGAGACCCTTAGATGTCTGTTTGTAAAAGCATCTCACAAATTCCCTTACAAATGCACATTCTTAGAAAAACTCCAATCAAGGGGAATATGAAACATAATGTTCCAGCTAGGTAGCAGCAAACCAACATCACCTTTATTATGATTCCAGAGAGTAAATCCACTGTCTGCGCTCAACAGCCAGTTCCCTCTGGACTCCCAGAATCACCCCAGCAAACCAATTTCTTAGGTTTATTAACAAAGAAACACAGATTCTGAGCAACTTAAAACAAGAAATGCTTAAGATGAACAAAAAGAAAAACAAAAACTTCAAGCTAAAGTTCCACTCTGGGGTCAAAGGCCACTTCTTCAGAGAATGCTGCAGCTCTGGTAGGAAGCTCACCCCATTCTGTGTAGTGACTAGAGCCTAAAGACAAAATAACTCAGAGAAGGCCAGAATCTGACATGAGGCACTGGGGTGGATATGTACGTCCGTAACTGGGAAAACTAAAATACAACTTAGATCATAAGTTTTCTTCAGCAGCCTCCAAGCTTCTGAATGAAAAGCTGATTCTGCTAAAGCAGGAAAAAGCCTGGAGAGTAGGCTAAGTGCCGTAAAGCTGCGCCACTCCACTCTGGTGACGGCTGCCGCACACAAAAGACAGCGGAGGGGCTTGCTTTTGTGAGGTTCATGTTCATAGGGTTCACAACTCCAGCGAGAGTTGAATGGACTTTCAATAACACACACTGGTGTTTTCAAACCAAGCCCTCAGTTCTGACAGTACATTTTAAAGCCCTCAAGTTATGGGAAATGCACAAATGAACAGGTCCCCCGACAGTTAAGCAGTGCTTAGGGACACCTCCAGATCAGGACCCAGAGCTTTCTCCACTTCTGAAAAACAACAAGTACAGTGCCTGTCAAGCTGGACACACTGCTGTGTCGCTTTCTCTCCTTCCTTCCTTTCCTCCCTCCTGGCCTGGAAGCTGGGCCAGAACTTCACCACGCGTTAGGAAAACACTCAACTGCTGAGCTACATCCCTAGACATTTTGTTTGTTTTTGAGACTGGGCCTCACTATGTAGCTCAGACTAAATTCATCCGTACAGGCCAGGACAGCCTACAACTTTGGACTCTCTTGCATCGGCCTCCTAAAACTGGGGCTTACACACCAAGACCAGCTTGGTTTTCTTTGGATAAACTTGTTCATTCACTGACAGGGTTTCTACTCCATTCCCGGCACTGCTGGAAACTAGTGCACAGCTCGACAGAATCTTTTCCTCTCACTAAGGAAATCAGGACACCAGACAGTAGCAAGTCAGCACTAAGGTGATTTATGGCAGGAAATGTGTTGTCCTGAAGGCACGGTATGTCTAGGATGAAGGGACGCAGGGTCAGTATAGGCAGGAAGAGCTTCTGTGATACAGTATATAACAGTGTAGCTGAACCCTAGACGGACAGGCAGTGGGATGGAGAGAGGATCCCAGGCAGAGGATAGAGCAGATCACAGGCTTGGAGACACCAGTAACATTGCTAGGAAAGGACGGGATAGGAGTTAAGGTCCTGGAGCCAGACAGGCCTGGATTTAAATTCCACCTCTGCCACTGGCTAGCTGCGTGCCCTGGGCCAACTTCATATTCCTGTCTACAAGCTGACCCAATTAATAGCATCATCCTGAAAAGCATTATGGGAAGCACACAGATCAGTGGAGAAGAGCCTAGATCAGCCTAAGAGGAAGGATGCGCGTCTCCAGCATCTCTTTATTGACAGCACAGGGAGGCCTGGTACCTGTAAAATAATCATGTCTGGCCGGTACTGTTTCCGCAGCCCCATGTCAAACATCAGGAACTTGAGCATCTTGAATGCCTCTTCCTCACTCATATGAAGAAGCAAAATGCCTGCCACAAAGCTGAGGCCTTGGCAGTATCCTACTTCCTGGTCCAGAAGCGAGTAGGCCTTCAGGATGTTGTAAAGGGACAGCTGACCTGCTCCGAGCTGGGCAGAGAAGTATGGGTGCGTTGGAAATGTTCGCCCTGGGAAAAGAACATAGGTCAGGTATAGCATACACAGAACCCACGGAACCAGAAAAGCAGCTGTAGGCCAAGGGTGTTAACATCTGTGTCCTCAGCACCACCTCTGCCCTGTGAACGTGGTCAGCTGGCGGTAGGTCCTAACATAACATCTGCAACAATAAACGGTAAGTTCGATAGCTCTGTTGTCGTATTTAGTTGTTTGCTTTTGAGACTGGGTCCCCGTTTACAGTTCTGGCTGGCCTAGAAGTTGTTTGCTGTGTAGACCAGGCTAGACTTTAACTCACAGAGAGTAGCTCATCCCCTCCCTCCCAGGCACTGGAATTAGAGGTGTGCACCACCGTGTCCAGTGAGTGGTGGATTAGGTAGAATACATTATAATTACCTTTTATCTAGTAGATATTTGTGTTTCAATCACATTTGGATTGAAACAAGAAGGAAGTCGCTAGTCCTGACAACAGAGCCCTACTTCTTAAGAGCACGGTTCTTTCTAGACATCAACCCTGGCCCGTGTCATTCAAATACTGGGACAGATCTTTGCCACAAGCCTTTCCAGACCATGAGTTCTGCCCACAAGTGGGTGTCACCACGGGATTCTTCTATACTTTTAAACCAGAGGCTGAGATCTCAGACAGGCCAAAGGATAGTAGTTCTCCTTTACTCAAAACGGTGACCTTCTGAACAGGGGATAAAACAGGTCTTAAGATCATGGGGCTGGAGAGATGGTTTAGTGGTCACGAGCATTGGTGCTGTTTCAGATGACCCAGGTTTGATTCTCAGCACCAGCACCCACACAGCGCTTCCAACCACTTGTGGCTCCAGTTCCAGGAGACTTATCCAATACCCTCCTCTGACCTCTATGGACACACATACACACAAATAACTAAATACATTTTTTAAAAAAAAAGAAAGAAAAATCATGACTACTTCCACCAAGTTGATACCAAAATCAGAAGACATGGGCCAGGGAGAGGCTCAGTGGGGATTGTCGTCAAGCTGACAGCTGGATTGTGATCTCCAGGGACACACATGGCAGGAGAAGAAAACTAACTCTACAAGCTGTCCTCCAATCAACATGTGTGCTACGCCACAAGTGTGTGCACAAATAGGTAAAGCTGTCATAAATAAGTTTAAAATATAAAGTAAGTTTTAAAACCAACTTTTTTTGCCTTGTTTCATTCAGGAGTCTCTTCCTGCTGATACCTGCGAAAGTCTCTGGTGACATCCTGGTGACAGATGGAGAGGAGGATTTCTAAGGAATAGTCACTAGAAAGCGCCACATTAAAAAGTTACAGAGGGGCACAGGACCAGGTGGACACAGGTGAGATCCATGGCCTGGCTGGTCACCCGGGCCACAGCAACTGCTAGCCAGAGTTCCTGAGCATCAGCATCAGGCAGGAGGACAGAGCCACAGGTTTGTCCTCAGCTTCTCTAGAAAGCACCTACTTCATCTTGATGAAACGTGGCTGAACCAGCCACAGGCTCCTGCTTTTCAATCCCTGTTCCCTTCCTGTCTCTGCTACCTCTTCCTCCAACACATTCCCCAAATACTCTGCGCAGTCACCCTACTGTTCAGGAGAAGTAAGCTGTGCACACAGAACAAACACTCCCCTCCATCAGTCTGGATGCGCACTCTCCTTTCCTACTCCCAGATACGCCCTTTAGGCCTGTGAGGCCTTTGAGGGAGATTCCCAGGGTCTCCAAGACCTTGTTCCACTGTGGACCCCATTGAAGGTGTGCACATGAGCAGAACAGGCAATTACTTTTGTTAAGCTCTGAGTGATGGCTGCATATGGCTATGCTGCAAGCTATAATGAGAATTTAGCACTGCCTAGCTGTCATATTAAAGTTACAGGTAGGGCCAACAAGATGGCTCAATGGGTAAAGGCACCTGTATGTAAGCCGGGTGGAGAGAGTTGACATGCCAAAACTGTCCTCAGATCTCCACACATGTACCACGGCACACCTATCACACATATACATCATATACAAACACAATACTTTTCTAAGCACAGGTAGAATTATTTTGAATAAGCTGTTTTGTTTAATTAAACGTATACAATATTATCATCTCAATATGTAACCAATATGAAAGCATCAAGGCATTTTGCCTTCTCTTTTCATATGGCACCGAACTCCAGCGGTTCTTGTGAATGACAGCACACCTTAATTTGGGCTCATCACATTTCAAGAACTCCACAGTCACTCTCGGCTTCTGAAATGAACGGGCCAAGAGTATCGCTTTCCTTGGATTATCAGAATATCAGAAGCAGGCAGCATACGCCCTTCTTCCTTCTCACTCCGTTCCCTCACCGGTTCGCAGGCAGACTGAAGCACACCCTGAGACAGGCCAGCCAGCATGAATACCCCTCTTCCCTATTTAAAAAGATGTTTATTTATTTCCTTACTTATCAGGTAAGTCAAAGGTATGTACATCTTACATGTGACAGCCAGAGGACAAGTTGGAGAGGTCAGTTCTCTATTCCAACCTTGTGGGTTCTGGTACCAAACCTGGTTTGTCAGGCGGGGAGGCAAGCCGAGCTTCCTCACCACCCCACTATCTGCCATTCTTTTAGCCCTGTGCTTTGCGCTTTCAGCCAGAGGATCCTGGGAGTCTGTGAAGCCTGTTCAGAGTTTGTGAGAGCTACCTTTCTGTTTTCAACTTCAGATCCATATAAAGTCAGCCTTTTCTTTGTTTTCTTCAAAGAATATAAGCAGAGCAGACTAAATGAAGGAAACACGATAATCCTGTTGGTCCTATTAAGTAAGCTATGAAAGTTGTTTTAAAACTGTAACACAATGTCATAAACCATGACTGATTTTCTTTCGGAAGACAGTTGTTTCTCATTGTATAGTGAGCTAGTTATTTTAAAACAAAAAAGTTTTTTTTAACTGTGTCAGTTTTAATTTCTAATGCAGTAAATATTAACACATTTTCCATATAAGCCAAAGCTCGTTGGGCTACTCAGTTTGAAAGAGAAAGGAATCCTGACCTCCCAAGTTAGGAAACCCTTGTCCCAGGCGAACACAGCTGATCTGCCTTCCTGGCTGCAAATCCAGAAAAGGCGAAGGCCGGGTACTGCGAAGAGAATGGACCATCAGGGTTAAAAACGTTTCCTGGGCAAGCCACTCCCCTGAAGCCAGTGTTAGTGTGGCAGCCCCAGGGAGCAGAGGGAGACACACCGCATCCCTCATCAGGTCTTCGGTTAGTCACCTCACAGACACAGCCCCCCGCCTTGTGGGATGTATACCCGGGGCATTCGTGGTCCGATAGGCCTCACTTCTCACTCAAAGCTGCTGACCACAGGTAAACCAGCAGCGGCTGTGTGCTGTTTGGCACACTTAGGAATAATAAAATGAAAGTCCAGGGCCAAGTCTCTCCTGCAATGAGCCTGGCACAATAACCCCTAGGCATACCACTGGCTCTAGAAGACCCTGCCAGAGGAGAGTAAGAAACTGAGGCGTCCTTGCACAAACCCACCGGATTAAGACTTCCTTTAGTAAACTACACGTTATAATTTACCATTTCTTGGTAGAGAACTGCGGGTCCCTTCAATTTCTGCTAAAGGAGATGCAGGCTACCTTCATAGACCAAAAAAAAATTGGTAGTTGGAAACTGTCAGATGGGCACAAAGAAACTCCTGGACTAGGGAGATGACTCGGTGGGTAACAGCACTTGCTGCATGAATACAGAAAACAGAGCTCAAACCCCCAGAATCCACACAAGTAGCGAATGTGGTCACAAGCATGCCTGTAATTCCAGCACTGTGGGTGGGTGGAGTCAGGAGGGCTTGCTGGCCAGCAGCGTAGCCCAGGTTCAGAGAGACCCTGTGTCAAAGGCATAGGTGGAAAGTGATAGAGCAGGACATCAGATTTGGGCTCTGTGTGCCCTCCCACTCCAGTGAGCTTCCTACAGTGCATGGCATATCTAGGTACCCAAGGAGACCCTTTGCAACTGCAGCTGCAGCTGCCGCACGTGTGCGCTCTGTCTTAAGTACCTAAGTGTCCAGAGGCACTGGAGTTAGCATGATTCCTGGACTAGCTCACGGGGCTCTGTATGTGAGCACCTGCGCCAACCCACCACCTACCAGATATGGCGGGAGTCTTGGCACTGAAAACTAAACCCCAGAGGTCTTTTGAGGCATTGGGAGGAGACGGCCACCGAGAAGTTTCTGGAGACCATCAGCTGACTGGAAGGGTGCAGGAAAGGAAGGACATTGTAGTCCGCTTTACTCATTTATCGTTCACACTGTTTCCTCGCCGTGAGGTGACAGGCTGGAATAGTGCTTGTCGCTGCCACCACCGCCGCTGCGATAGCACACTCTGACACAGCAGCTCGAGAGAGAGGATTTATCTGAGTTCGCAGCTGAGGGAAGTCAGGGCGGCAGGCACTGGAAGCAGCTGGCCAAATTACATCCAAAGTCAGAAAAGAGCAGGGAGTGCATCTGCGCTAGTGCCGAGCTGTCTTCTGCTCTCCACAGTCCAGAATGCCCTGCTCAGGGAATGTCCTCCCTCACAATTTAGACAGACAGATCTTCCCACATCGCTTAGCCATAATCAAGATAGCCACCCTGCCCAGAGGCCAGTCTCCCAGGTGACTTCAGATTCTGTGGGGTTGACAGCTGACACTAACAGTCACCCAGGGCATATTTAGAATGACCAAACAAAGTGAGTTCATGTTGAGATCTCGATAATATCAGAAGCACACACTCTTCTGAATAATTCGTGGCACTGCTGGAGCAGGAATTTATTACCCTCGAGGACTGTGATGTTTAACTGATTTCCACAGAACAGAGTCCAGTCTCAGGCTGGACGCACAGACTAGTGTGGCTGCGGAACAAATTCTAGGCATATTTCTGTCTTTTGCCATTAAGGTTTTTCACCTGTTTTACTGTACCTCCCAGTTAGCAATAAAGACCTGCTCATTTTTTATGAATTCTAAAAAAAGCAGCGAAAATTCTGCCTCAGGTTTGAAGCCTCTGGTTAAAACACATTAAGTGGAAAGACATGACATGACAGTACCTAGCCTGACCCTGCGCCCGAGTGGCTCTGATGGACATGCTCTGCCTCTCTTCACCAGCACAGGCAACCCTGCCACGCCCAGGTCTCACAGGGGAAGCGTCTCTAAGAAGCCCGTCAACCACGTTTCTGAGATGAGAAATGGCGGCACACCTGCAATTGAGGCAATGGGGATGTAGGCAGGGGGACTTGGGGTTTGGACCACACAGTGAGATCCCGACTCAGGAAAAGAAGAGCAAAGAACTGGAACCCACCGAGAGACTCATGGGACCCTCACAGAGTCATTTCATATATGGTAACAAGACTGCAAGAACTTGATACATAGAAGGGAGGGGCAGTTCCAACTCCTGCTCCGACTCAATGGTGTTTCTGTGTCTGGACTGGGTTGTCCCCTGTCTCACCCCCATCACAGGAGAGGCTGCGCAGAGTCACTGGTAGAGACAGATAATTGCTGATGTGCAGGATGGCTACCAAGGAAGGTGTTTGGAACCCATCAACAGCCAGAAGTGAACGGGAGCCCCAGACACAAGGCAGGGTCTTGGCAGTCCATGTTATGCACCCAGGATGGAGAGTCACAGAGCTGGGGAGAAAGGCTATTGTCATCAGGAGGTCAGGCCAGAAGATGGAGCTGGAGCAGGGTGACACCTGCTAAGCCTGGCAGCTTTCTTCAGGCTGGCTGTGGTCTGTGCTGAAGGAAAGGCCAGGAGACACATAAGGAAGCAGTAAGCAGAGCTAGGAAGTCAGGCCATGAGGCACAAAGACGAAGGTCTCTGCACAGAGCCTGCCCCAGCTCTTGCTTCCACAGTAAACTAACTGCACAGTCCACAGCAGGCCATGCAGAGGTGAAGTCAGGCCACATCTGAAATCACACTTTATAAACCAGAGAACACGACTAAACTGTAAGGTTGACTATTTTTACTCCTTGAAGGAACAACTCTTGCAAAAAGCTGTTTAAGCAAAAGGCCCGGTTTCATAAAATAAAGCAAGAGATAGGAAAACAAACCCATGAAAAGCCAAATACTTCCCATCAGTGATGCTTTTTCTTCCGGCCAGTATAGGAAAGCCACTTTGAAGGAAATAGACTGTGACGTCACTCTATAGCACACACCTTCCCTGGGCCCAGAGACTGCCACTGTACCTACAAAGTACACAGCGTGGGCTCAACAAGAGCCGGCGGGGTGAGCTGAGCTCTGGCGTGTCCCGCTGGTCTGGGCCAAGCCTACTTGATGTCAACTCACAGCAGAGCCAGAGCCCTGAAGAAGGGCACCCGCTCCAATTCTGGGTCTGGGCCAGCAACCAGGATTTCTGGTTCACACAGGGACAAGAGCTAATGCTGGCAGAATCCCTGGATCACTAGGAGCCTGGTGGAGGTAACTTGGGACACGGATTACTGCAAATAGAGGTTCTTTAGACCCTTGGGAGGAGGTCTGGAGGCCATCCAAAGTGGAGAGCAGGCAAGCACTGGGCCAGAGGTGAGGAAAGAGAAGGGTCAACACAGTGGGGGCTGGGTGTAGCTGGCCTTGGGAGCAGAAGGGAGAGGGTGGGACCGAGCAGGGGCAGGGAGGATGTGAATCAGGCTGTTTTCTAGGGGAGAGGCCACTGAGCTTGGGCTCAGACAAACACTACTTCCTAGGGTGAGGCCTGGCTGGTGGGGTGGGGGTGGGGGCGGGGACGTGTGACCAAGCTGGACTTCATGCTCTTTCTGCAGGAAAGTGATGACATTCAAGCAGTCTGAGGCAGAGGGCTGACCATGCCCAGGAAGAGTGAGGGCCAGGCAGACAGGAAGTCAATGGAACAAAATGCAGAACAGGGAGGGAAGTCTCGGCCCCATTTCCTCTCCTCCTCCTAAGCTATGGAGGAGGGGGGAAGGCAGGAGAGAGGTGATCTGCACACTCCCTGTCACACTCCTACCCCCCACTTCAGCTCACGTCACATGGTGGGAACATGATGTCACTGTTCTGTTACTTACCTGCCAATGTACCAATAGCCATCCACCCTCAGGGTCACTGTACCAGATGGGCTTTGATTGGAGGCCTGTCAGGCCTGTCAGCATCACCCTTTACCTGCCTAGCATCTCCTTGGCAACATGGAGCCTGCTGGGCTTGGCAGTCTCAGGGATGGCAGAATGATAGGGGGCAGGTCCAGTACCTCTGCTCTGACGACCATGTGACTTGATTGCTCAATGTCAGTTTCCTCATTTCTGAGGACAGAAGGTCAGGTTCCCAGAGAGGAGGAGGGAGGCAGCTGAGAGTGCCTCCCAACTAATGTGGTAGAAAGATACGAGTGCCTACTACGTGTGGGGCACTGTCCTTGGGTTGAGAGTGTACTGTAATATAGCCCATGTGCAGCCATGGATGGCTGCGTCCTACCGAGCAGAACCAGGGGTCAGGAGGGAACAAAGCTCTCATGTCACACTGCTTATTGGAATATTTATTTATCCAGGTTCTGAGACCTCTCTGTGCACTTACCTCTGTGTAATGTGAATGATGGCATTTAAAGCCAGCACTAAGAGTAGCCTGAAGATTGTATGGAAGCATGAAGTGTATGGCTTGAAACTGACTCCTGCTGACCCAGCCCACCTTCTCCATTGTGGCTGCAGCAAGGGAAGTACCCATAGAACGGGGCCACTGCAGTGCCCTGAGCAAAGACCTGGGGGGAGGGTGCGCAGAGACGGCCTCGGCACCCAGAACTGGCACTCTGGAAGCAGAACCACATGCTCCACCAGCAGTAAATGAGCTGCAGCCATGGAGCCAGCACCCTGCAGCAGAGACAGACCTTGTGAGAGGGTGGAGAGGGTGGACAGCCACCCAGCAGTCAGAGCGTCTCTTGTTCAACGTAATTCCATTCTAAGTCAATGAGGTCTTCCCCATGGCAACTGCAAAGACATCCAGCACCCTGCTTCCTTCTTGTGTTTTAAAAGCTATTCCAGAAATAAGGCACTGTCCACTTTCCAAGATGAAACTGCAAACACATAGCTTTCTACAGCTTTTCTGATGAGTTTTGTTTGCACACCACAGCCCAGGGGATGCTCCGAAAACTAAACCAAGCCAGTGCATTTCTCTGAAACTAAACCAAACTAGTGTGTTTCTCCTGTAACTAAACCAAGCCAGGGTGTTTCCCAGGATGCTTCTTCAGTGGGCCGCAAACCATTGTGGAAATATGAATTACTGAACTAAAGCAGAATTATGTCTCTACATCCTTAATGACCACTTACCCTTCTCCATGCCCGAGAACATGCCAAGCAGAACAAGCCAGCCACCATGCAAAAAAGGAGATGCTTATGCCCTCTCAGAGGACATCTGTGACCACTGTAGGGTTTTGAAATGAAGTCTCAGCATTCAATTGCAGATCACTAAACGACCTGGCCACCTCTCCAGATTTCTCAAGTGTGGAGCATCCCCTCTTGTCTCCAGGGGGAGGGCAGACTCACCGAGGTCAATGAGAATGGCGTGCTGCTGGGAGGTCAGCTTCTTCAAGAGTTCTTTGTAGGGCACATCCTTTGGTTGATGTTTACTGGGAAGTGGATGTCGAAGGAGAAACTGCTCAGCTAGAAATTTCCAGATCTCACCCCGGTGATGGCGTGGCACACCTTTAACAGAGTGGAAAATGCTAAACCAGACTTTATGCACAGAATTCCATCATTGATAAAAAATGAACTGTGTCCTTTCCCGTGGCTGCAAATTCGTGTGTGGTGTGTGTTCTTTGTGAGTATACATACCTATACATGTGCAGGGCATTTGTGTATGGGCACACATGCACCCTTGGGTGCTGTTCCTCAGGTACACATCCACTTTATTCAGAGACATGGTCACTCACTGGGCTGCATTACCTAAGCAGGCTAAACTGGCCAGGGAGCCCCAGGCATCTGCCCATCTCTGCCTTAGTTGGGATTACAACCATGTGTGGTCATTCTCAGCTTTGACATGGGTTCTGGGAACCAAACTGAGGTCCTCACGCTTGTGAGACCACTCTTTACTGACTGCACCATTCCCCTAGCCTCCAGTGAATGAAATTCTTGTTCCATTATGAATTAACTGCACAGGAGCAACAGAAAAAGTGTTGCATCTCCCCCTCCATCCCTCCCACCTCTTACCTTCCCCTCCCCTTAGCCCTCCTTCTTGTCTTTCACCTTCCAAAAGATACATTATGATCAGAGCAGGCCATACTCTGCAAAGGACAAACCTGTGAGTATGGCAGAAATCCCGACCCCACCTAAAGCCAGCTAACGATGCTCTAAGAAATGAAAGAGGGATAAGGAAGTGAATCAAAGTGCGATAGAGCTCAGGTGAAAGCGAGCGGCTCCGTGTATCTCAGCAATTGAGATCTCACAGCCTCTGGCGTGCAAGCCAAGATGAAGGAAAAGGAAAGAGAACCAACCGGAAGGAAGTTATCTTGAGTGGGTCAGGGTACCTGGACAGTTGTTGGTTTTTCCCCACCCTGTGTATCAGCTTGGGAGAAATGTAAGGAAGGCCTAACTAAGTGACTGCATCCCACACATCCTCTTGATGATTCTGAGCAGGATCCATTTCCTAACCCTGGAACCTCTAGTGGCTTTGTTTCTGTAGATGTACCTAAAGCCAGGACTTACGACATCATCACTGTAATTGCAACTCTGTACCTTGAGACAAGGGTCCCTGACAGCAGCACCCAGAGAAGGAGCTGAAAGGAGAAGCCAGTGTGCCCATGGAAGCACAGAGTTTCTGCCAAGAAATGCTACAGCTGGGGGCTGGAGAGATGGCTCAGTGCTTAAGAGCACTGCCTGCTCCTCCAGAGGTCCATAGTTCAACTCCCAGCCACCACTTGGTGGCTCACAACCACCTACAATGAGATCTACGGTGCCCTCTTCTGGCCTGCCAGCATGCATGTAGGCAGAACGCTGTATACATAATAAATAAACAAATCTTTAAAAAAAAATGCTACAGCCAGCAAAAGCTGGAAAAGCCAGGTCTGACATCTGGACTTGGGATTGCAGAACTGTGAGAGAGAGAAAAAAAACATGTGTGTGTTTTACTTTTTAAAGTTAAATTTATTTGACAATTTTTGTACATGTGTACAATACATTCTGATTAATGTCACTCTCCATTTTCTCCCCAGTTTTTAAATATGTTTCATATATCTTGACCATATTCTTCCCTTCCAGCTTCTCTCAGAACCTCCTCGCCTCCCTAATTTTATGTTCTTTCTCTTTCTCTGAAATCAAACAAGAAAAACAAACAAACAAACAAGCCAAAACAAACACACATTAAAAAAACCTCTCTAAACCTACAGAGTCTGTTTTGCATTGGTCAACTACTTCAGATCATGGGGCCTGGCCTGGAGTTTGCCATACTGTTGGAGAAAACTGATTTTTCCTGTGCCAGCAGCTATCAGTTGCATGTTGGTTAGGGGTGGGATTTCATGTTCACTTCCCCTTCCCAATAATGGAATTTTGTGTGTCTTGAATGTGTACAGGTCTTGAAACTTATCTTAAAGAAAACCTTTGGGTGTGTGTAAGTGTAGGCACACGTGTGCCACCATGCTTGTGTGGCAGTCAGAAGACAGTTCTCAAGAGCTGGTTCTCTCCTTCCACTCTGAGGAACCCAGAGACTGAACTCAGGTCATCAGGCCTGCGCACAAACGTCTACCCTTGGACCCGCTTCCTGGCTAACTTGTGTTTTAGCCACTGAGTCTGTAATTATTTACTGTGCCAGCAACAGGAACCTAACAGCCCCTAACATCAATCTACTCTTTTTTCTTTGCTTACCATTCCTGCTCAGGTCTCCCTTAGATGTACACACACACACACACACACACACACACACACACACACACACACACAGAGCAAACCTGTAATACTTCAAACTCCGACTAAAAGCAAACAGTGAACAAGATCATAGTCAGCATGATGAGTAATTTATAGAGGGGCTTTTTCACCAAATACTTTCTGGCAGACTGGAAATTCTTCGCAATTAGGAGATGTCCAGCTTCCTCTTCTTCCTAAATCATTCCCCTATCTTATCGGAATTATTCTGGGGAGGAAGAGAATACTGGTCGCTACCAGTGAGCACCGGATGCTCTCATACTGCAGGATTAGCCAAATCTGAGGCAGAAAGCAAAGTCATTCAGTCAGACCCAGTGCTTTTGCTCAGAATGTCCTGGAACATCTTCCCCCATGCTCAGTTCTGCTTTCTCCTAAGCTCAAGAGGAAACCTGGTCATAGAAGGCCAGCAGGCAGGGAATTCTGGCTAAGCAAGAGACTGTTCACTCAGCTCATGTGTGAATAACTATTTCACCAATGTGAAACTAATATACGCTTACTGCTATAAAGGGAAAAGTTCTGACAATGCAAAAGTATAAGATGAAAAGCAATAAGCCCACTCATAACCAGGGTAGACATATACTTCCAACATTCACAACAGAAAGCTTCAGAAAGTGGGGAGAACCCTCGCTGCTCATTCTATCAGGACAAGAGTTAGCACAGGGCGCTGTGCCCGGTGGCCCAGGAGGCGCACTCACCCACCTCTAACCTAGACATGAGCGAATGCATCGCCACAGGTCTCTGTGTGAGAGACCAACTGTGAGACCGAGTACTGTCCTTCTCTCACACGTGGAAACGCCCACTGGGCTGTTTCCCGGGAAGACGCATGGGTGGTCACATGGCTGGGCCACTTTGTTTTGGTTTCAGCTACTAAAAAAAAAAATAGAATAAGCATTCTTATCGTAGCAATCTGTGGCTGATTAATTTCTAGAATAAGTTTCTGGGAATCACATTGCTGGGTCAAAGGTAAGTGGCGTTTGCATCTGACCCATTCTGCAGATTGCTTATGGCCACTTCACGCTAACATACTGAGAGACACAGCTATTTGCTTCTAGGACTCTGAACTTTGCTGTCTTTCAAAAAGTCATCTGAGGCCCATCAAACTTGGAGTTACTTAATATTCCGCAGAATTCTTTTCCCAAGTTGACTCCTTAATCCTGCTACTCCCCTCTCATGTTAACTTGGAAAACTTTCTAAGTCCCTACTGGGAGGAAAAGCCTCATCAGTTACACAAAGACTGTCCTCTGTTTCACAGTCACCTCTGCTTGGAAGGTCAAAGGCATGTTTTGGTTTAGTATTATTTAAAAAAGTCCGAGGCTCGGACGAGCAGTGGTCATTTGTTTGAAGTTGCTAAGTCTTTGCGTGTTGAAACTAGATGATGGAGCCTCTGACTGTTTACACTCCTTCAGGGAATGACCAAGTCAGAGAAGTCAAAGGAGTTCCAGACCAGCCCTGGCTTACCACACTCTATGACAATCTATGACGTGCCTCACAACCCTGCCCTACTCTAGCCCACAGGGTCCAGTTACCTAGAGCCCATCATCCCCTCACCACAAGGAACAGGAAATAAATGCCGAGGTTTGCAAGGCCTCTGAGATGCTCAAATATTTGGAGCAGCTGCCAGAGGGCAGGCTACTGCTGCTGAGGTACCACTTCAGCACGTCACTTAGCTAACTGTGAGAAGGAAAAGACGGTGCACTCAGTTTCTGCTTCCATAAATTTCAAAACAGCCATCTGCGACCACCCACTATGACGGTCACAATGCAGCAGCCACGATGGGTGCCAGATCCATCAGCACCGCAGGACTGTGCAAGAGTGACAGCTTGGGCCAGGCTTCCCCTGCTGCCAGTCAGGGGGCAGAAGTGCAGACTCCTACCCAGGATCACACGGAAAGCTGTGCAGAACATGCCTCCAGCCCTAGCCCACATACACAGGGACTTGAGAACAGCGCTCTTTGAGGCATGGCTCAACCAAATGCGGATGAGAATTCCTGCAAGCTGAGGGTCTGAGGCCACTATCACCCAAGTCTCCTTAATCCGTAGGAAGGGAAGGTCAAAACTAGCAGTAACTACCCACGAGCACTGGGACACTGCTGTCAAAGCCCAGTAAACGGTTTTGTTTACCTATTCAATCTATTTGCATGAGTTTGTTCGAATGTGTGGGGTCATGGTACGTGTTTGCGCAGACCACAAAAGCTGGCATCAAGGGTCTTCCTCAATGGCTCTCCATTTAGCTTTGGAGCCAGGGTTTCTCATTGAACCTGGAGGTCTGACTGGTCTAGCTAGTCAGCCTTCCTAGGGAATCCCTGGTCTCTGTCTCTTGAGTGCTGGACTTACGGGTAGTTACCACCTGTCTAAGTTTTCCATGGGTTCTGGGGATGTGAACTCCCAGGCTTACACTGGCACTGAGTTACCTCCCCAGCACAGCAGAAGGTTTTTAAGGATGTCTAAAAGGGATGGGCTTACAGCTCAGTCCAGACACTGACCACTCTTTCAGAGGATCTGGGTTCGATTCCCAGCACCTTTATGGTGGCTCACAACTGTCTATAACTCCAGTTCCAGGGGATCTGACATCCTCTTCTGACCTTCTTGCACACTAAACATGCACATGGTATACAGACATACATATAGGCAAAACATCCATACACACAGAAATAAAAATAAAAACTCTTTATTGAAAGAAAACGACCATGGTAGAACACTGCTTAGTCCTATTGGTTCTCTTAGCGGTGAGTAACACACGCACGTTGCCTCCTACTACACAAGCACAGGAAACCCTGCATTGTGTCTGTGTTTGCAGCCCTCATTCAGATCCCGGGTATTCAGAACTGATGGAGCAGAGCCAGGAGCATCAAGTACAGCAGATTACTCTCAGAAGGCTCCCCTCACACCAGCGCTCACCAAGAGAAATCATACTGTTTACTGGAACATAGGGAGTTTCAATGAATCAGACCAAAACAAAATGAGAGAGAGAGGCAGGGGCAGAGGGATGGGGAGCCAAACAATTGGGAACAAGGTAAATGACACATAGTCATGGAAATGGCAAAACCTGTTACTTAGTATGCCAACCTAGTAAGTTCAAAAAAAATGAGAGAAACATAATGATAAAGGACAGACCCATATGATTTTTGAGACAAAAACCAAATTTTGTGACAAACTGCTGGAACCATTTCCAGACTTCATTTCAAGCTATGTGCTCACCTCTGCAGGGATAGAGCAACTTTGGACTGGCAGATGGCAGGGAAAGGCGCCCACACTTCCCTCCTCCCATATCTAGGACAGCAGACTCAGGTGCCATGCTCCAGGGTTTCAGTGCATCTATTCTTCAGAGCCACCATCGTCAGGCACACCTTACACACGTGCACGCTGAGGCTCACAGCTGGAATGATGCCCAGCACCGCAGAGTACTTACTGCTCTCACAGGGGCCTGAGATGGATCTCCATATCACGTAACCGCCCATAGCTCTGCCTCTGCCGCCTGTGGGCACTCACACGGACACACTCTGGGGACCCACTGCCTCTGCCGTCTGTGGGCACTCACAAGGACACACTCTGGGCACCCACTGCCTCTGCCGTCTGTGGGCACTGACACGGACACACTCTGGGGACCCACTGCCTCTGCCGTCTGTGGGCACTCACAAGGACACACTCTGGGGACCCACTGCCTCTGCCGTCTGTGGGCACTGACACGGACACACTCTGGGTACCCACTGCCTCTGCCGTCTGTGGGCACTGACACGGACACACTCTGGGGACCCACTGCCTCTGCCGTCTGTGGGCACTGACACGGACACACTCTGGGTACCCATTGCCTCTGCCGTCTGTGGGCATTCACACGGACACACTCTGGGGACCCACTGCCTCTGCCGTCTGTGGGCATTCACACGGACACACTCTGGGGACCCACTGCCTCTGCCGTCTGTGGGCACTCACAAGGACACACTCTGGGGACCCACTGCCTCTGCCGTCTGTGGGCACTGACACGGACACACTCTGGGTACCCACTGCCTCTGCCGTCTGTGGGCACTGACACGGACACACTCTGGGTACCCACTGCCTCTGCCGTCTGTGGGCACTGACACGGACACACTCTGGGTACCCACTGCCTCTGCCGTCTGTGGGCACTCACAAGGACACACTCTGGGCACCCACTGCCTCTGCCGTCTGTGGGCACTCACACGGACACACTCTGGGTACCCATTGCCTCTGCCGTCTGTGGGCATTCACACGGACACACTCTGGGGACCCACTGCCTCTGCCGTCTGTGGGCACTGACACGGACACACTCTGGGGACCCACTGCCTCTGCCGTCTGTGGGCACTGACACGGACACACTCTGGGTACCCACTGCCTCTGCCGTCTGTGGGCATTCACACGGACACACTCTGGGTACCCACTGCCTCTGCCGTCTGTGGGCACTGACACGGACACACTCTGGGGACCCACTGCCTCTGCCGTCTGTGGGCACTGACACGGACACACTCTGGGTACCCACTGCCTCTGCCGTCTGTGGGCATTCACACGGACACACTCTGGGTACCCACTGCCTCTGCCGCCTGTGGGCATTCACACGGACACACTCTGGGGACCCACTGCCTCTGCCGTCTGTGGGCACTCATATGCAGACTCACACATATACATGGGCACTCACATAGACAGACTCACACATAAACACATAATTAAAAATGAAATACAACTTTTTAAACAAATTTAAAAACGAAGTGGGGCTCCCGGAGAGAGGTTATCTTTGCTGAAGATCACACTACAAAGTGCTTACCTGGATGTGGTCCAAACCCAGACCCCCGCGAGATGAGCCGAGCACTCTGTTGTTTCCCTAGCAAACCCAACCATCAAGAAACCACATGTGGTTTCTCTTTAGTTTCCTAATTAATTTATCGTATCGCTTATCCAGCTCACAGGCAACTAAAACTAAGCCTTGGGTTTTCCTGTCAACATACTGGTCCCTGGTTTTCCGGGCATTTTCATTACCGTAATTAAGATCATGAATGGTGGTGGAACCCACATCAATCAATCACACATCTGGAAACACAGTCACAAAAATGGGCCTCGCAAATGCCTTCACTCTGTTCTTCTCGCCGTCACAGAAGGTCACACTCACCTTGCCCAACAGCTGCGTGCATTCTTTCCATGTCAAATTTAATTTTGGATCTTCCTGGAGTGCTAAGCATCTTTTCCCACACGGTGGTTACTTCTTTAAGACAAGGAGTGACTTCTTCATAATCAAGCTTCAGGCGTTTGTTCAGCAGATCATTCTCAGAGGCTGGAAGAGATAAGGGGGGTAGGTGAGTAGAGGCCCCAGGGCTGCCGGCAGGAGGACTCCACACAGCTCTGCTCACCACTGCTGCGAGGTCAAGCCAAGGCAGCCAACAGCACAGGCACATTGAGGCCACCTGCTTTCCTCCTCTTAGAAATGTAAAGATGTTTCTCTAGCCAGACAACCTGTGCCCCATCCAGAGACTAAAAGTTGTGTAAGAAAGGTAGCTGAGCAAGGCAGCCAGTCAGTAAGAAGAATTTCTCCATGGCTTCGGCTTCAGTTCCTGCCCTTGTTTTTTTGGTGATGGACGGTAGCCTAAAAATCAAACTCTTTCCTCTCCATGTTGACTTTGTGTGTGTGTGTGTGTGTGTGTGTGTGTGTGTGTGTGTGTGTTTATCACAGCAATAGAAAGCCAACTAGGACAACGCATCAGTCCCAACATCAGCACCGGTTTTCCGTGTCCCTAGGAAAAACCACAATCCCAGCTGCCAAGTGTCGACAACACAGACAGACAGACTGAGATGGTGGTTAACTTTGCTCTGGGATGGAAGATTTCCGGAGCAGTAATTAGTACTGGATCATATATTCAAAAAGCAGAAAGCAGGCTTAGTGAGAGGAAGTCTTTGTCATGTGGGCTCCTCTATTTTCTTTCAACAAGAGCATGCAAACCAGCTTGGATCCTGGTCAGTTTCAGGGGTCACTCACACCTGCAACTTCAACTTCTTTTAAGAAGTGCATGAATGGTTCTGTGTACACGGTGCACCTTCTGATTCGGTCCCGTCTGACCTAGCTTCTACGTCAACGAGAAAGTTCTGCCTCCCCAGTCACTCCTATCAAGCTTACTAAATATTTTTAGCATTTTAATATTTTAAGCAATCAGCTTGCTATTGTTGATTATTTCTCAGTAATACAGGTATAGCACAAACTAATGGACTGATGCTTTCTATATTAAATTTAGCAAGTTGATTACATTTTGACCACAAGTCAAGCATTTCCTGGGCCGTACAGGTAAGATGAATGAGCTCAAGCAGAAACGCTCCAAGACCACCAGAATAAGAACTGCCAATAAACCTGCCAAGCAGTCAGGCAATATCACAGCCCTGGCAAGGTGACTAAGGCAGCACACACACACACACTCGGCTGCTCATGCTGATCCGCCTACTCATCCCTGGCAAGGCAGCACACACTCTGCTTTTGGGGTATACTGATTCTACTTCACCAATTATAGTCATGACTTCTAATACTCCCAAGAGGCAGCCCGGCTCACGCTCCTTCTACAGGTAGACCTCCGCTTTCATTTTGACTGGCTGAAAAGCACTGTCAGGACCCACATAATGAGCATTTCTGCCTTTTCAGTTGCCAACAAAGATCTCCAAATACATAGATGTTATTTACCTGATGCCACACTTTGTAAGGCTATGACCACAAGATGTTTTTATTTATTATTATCGTCAGTACCCCCCTGCCTCTCTGTGTGTGTTTATGTGTTTGTGTTTATGAAGCTATAATGTAGGGCCCATAAGATAAAACAAAACCAACCCAAAACATCAAAATAAATAAATAATTGTCCTGGCTAATCAGAGAAGATTCCTTCTGCAATAGACAGAAACAAATATAGAGAGCCACAGCAGGACAATCAGACAAGGTGAGACAGTCTAGACCACTCGGTTCTAAACGGGATGTCTCCATCAGTTTCCTCCCCTCAGGGCTCAGGGAACCTTACCAAAGAGGAGGAAGAAAGATCATAAAAGTCTGAGGGAAAGAAGGACATCAAGGGAACACGGCCTTCTAAACACACCAGGACTGCACATATGAAACTGTGGCCATATGCACAGGGCCTGTGTGGGCACTGCCAGATGGGAACCAGTGCTGAGAGATGGGGACAAAAGCCCCATCTCTAACTGATAATCACTTGCAGATGAAAAATTAGTTTTCTCCACGCGTGTCTCACTGCAGACGCAGATCACTTTCAAGGGCAGGCCCCACACCCAGTAGCCGATGGCCAACACAAAGGGAACTCAGTGCCATCTTTGGATATTCTTTGTCTCTTTAAAAGTTTTTAAGACACCTGCTTTTAGAATTACCTTTAACAGTACACAAGGAAAAAGGAATAAGAATAAAGCAGGAAAAGCTTAATACTGACCTATTCGAAACTGCTCTTCCTGTTCTCCAACAGCTTAGAGCACGTGACAGGACAAGCCTGCTCTTAGCTTTGATCCTCTCAACAACAAGCGCGGGCTTCACTTCTAAGCATCGCTCCAACTGCTGTGTTGGGCAGTATTTTCAGGTGTGTTACTTTTGTTTATGCTGCATTTGTTTAACTCTGTGAAGCTGTCTAAAACACCTGATGGTCTACTAAAGAGTTGAATGGCCACTAGCAAGGCAGGAACAAGGATAGGGATGGCTGCTAGGCAGAGAGAGCAAATAGGAGGAGAAACAAGGAAGGAGAGGAGCAAGAGAACAAGGAGAGGAGGACACCAGGGCCCAGTCACCCAGTCAGCCACGGAGTAAGAAGGAAAATAAGACACACAGAAGTAAGAAAGATAAAGGCCCAGAGGCAAAAGGTAGTGGGGATAATTTAAGATAAGAAAAGCTGGTTAGAAACAAGCCAAGGCACGGTCTGGCATCCATATAGCTAAGAATAAGCCTCCGTGTGTGATTTATCTGGGAGCTGGGTGGTGGGCCCCCAAAAAGCCAAAAGAGTAAACATCACACAACACTGTTGGACTACAGTTCCATCAACAGGGTTTGTTCCTTCAGTTCATTGCTTCCCGATCAAACCTAACGATGCTGAGTCTTTATCACTTGGCATTTCACCAGTCTGCACTTTCTCAGCAGCAGGAGCTGCAGTCCTGGCATCTGGCGCTGCTGCAACTCAAAGGCCTGATCATGATGGGACAGCTACTCACTGTGACACCAGCAAAGAAGAGCCGCGGAGTTCTAACCAATAGGGCCTCATGGGACACAACACATTCTGAGAGATTACCCATGAGATCTGGTGTCTTAGTTACTTTCAACTTTATTCAATCTTCAAGGTCCTTGTTAAAGGACAAAAACCTGTGATGAAGGATAATGTTCAATGAAACACACTAATTTTGCAACTGCCTTAAGCAATGTCACTATGAGAGAACCTCCTGCTGCAGGAGTGTTAGACTTCCCACTCAAAAGCTTTAGGACTTCAAATCCAGGCAGGGCCTTACACCCTAGAGTCCGCATGGTTCCCACAGGGGACACATGTGTGAATGCATGAGCTACTCTGGAAAGGGCAACTATTGATTAAAGTCTTGAAATGAAACAGGAAACCAAACCTAAACTTTCTAAGTTCCTTATAGTTTGATAATATCGGTTATTAGTGGAATAATCTTTTTGTACATTGTAAAGATGTGTTGCTGCTAAAGCACCTTCTGGTTGAATAAATAAAGAGACAAATGGCCAATAGCTAGGCAGGGGAGGGCAGGCGGGACTTCTGGGAAGAGAGAGGAACTCTGGGAAGAAGAAAGGTTGGATTTACTGGTGATATGCAGAGCAAGTAAGATGTACACTATGGAAGAAAGGTAATGAGCAGATTAGTATAAACAGGTTAATTTAAGTTATAAGAGCCAGTTAAGAATAAGCCTAGCTAAGGCAAATCTTTTATACTGAATAAGAAGTCTCTGTGTCTTTATTTTGGTGCTGGCAGTCCAGAGAAAGTTCACCTACAGTTGGTATCCGTACAGGTAAAGCTCACATAACTATTTTTCTTCAGGAAATCACTAAACAACCATATAAAATGATGTTATACATCTTAAGGATTTACATAGGATCAGTTTATTCTCAGTATCTTGGCAGAAACTATGGCTGGGCATAAAAAAAGGAAAAAATAAAAACAAAAACCCATAATTCCACCACAGAACTATCATCACAACAAACAGACCAACCGACCAATCAACATAAACCACTTCTGAGGCTCAGAGCTTAAGTGGTGCTTATATTTCAGAAGTTACAGACATGGTGCTTACGATGCCAGGGAGAAATACATAACACAGGAAGATTCCCTTTAAATATCTGGAAAGTAAATGGTGATGTGGGAGTGTCACATATCAATCTGTTGATTTCATTGGTTAAGCAATAAACTGCTTGGCCTCATAGCTTATAACATAGGTGGGAGGAGTAAACAGAACAGAATGGTGGGAGGAAGAGGAAGTGAGCTCAGAGGCCATGCTCCCCTCTCCCTGGCAGACGCACACGATGAAGCAAGCCGCCAGGTCAGACATGCTGAATCTTTCCAGGTAAGACCAGTGCTACACAGTTTATTACAGATGGGTTGATCGGGATATCAGAATTAGCCAGTAAGGGCTAGAGCTAATGGGCCAAGCAGTGTTTAAATGAATACAATTTGTGTGTTGTTATTTCTGGTGCAAAGCTAGCCATGCGGGAGCTGGGCGGGATGAAAAGCAGGCCCGCAGCTCCTACAACAAAATAGCCCAGTGCTACTTAGAAAAGGTAAACAGACAGGACAAGCATCCATCGCTTGTTGCTTTAAGACTGATCCTGATGGCTGTTTTTAAGGGTAAATCCTGCGTGAAAGGATCAACTAAGAGCATCAGTTCCGATCAGCTTCCAACTCCAAACCAACCTTGCAGCTTCTGATTCTCCTTCTCCATCCTGAGCAGCAGTATCTGTTGCAGAATAGCCTTTCTCCATAGCTCTCGAAGCTCGCGTGATGTCCTCTTTTTTTCTTCTGGTACAGGGCCGAATGGTCCATCTTCACACACTGGTTCTAAAGGGGATCGTGGAGGGAGCTCTCCTAGCTCTGAATAATCTGTAAATGAAAAGGACATTGCAAGATGGCATTTCTCTCCTTTTAAAATTCCCCCCACCCTTTGTGTGTGTGGATTGGTTCTCTCCTTCCACCTGTATGTGGGTCCTTGCGACAGAACTCAGTCTTGGAATGGTCTCTTTCTTTCAACAATAAAAAGTATGTATTCAATTCTTTATCAATTCAGAAATTTCTGCTCAATTAGCTAAGGCACAACACCGGCAAATGTAAAATTTATGTTTTAGAGCCAGCAAAGATGCCTCAGCAGGTAAAGGAGGTAAAGGTGTGTGTCACTTAGGTTGGCAACCTGGGTTTGATCTCCTGGACCCACATAAAGGAAAGAAAGAACTAACTCCTGGAAGTTGTCCTCTGACCTTCACAGGAGTGATGTGGCGCATGCATGCTTGTCCCACCCCTCACAGACACAAACACACAGATCAATGTAATTTAAAAATTATGTTTTAATATTCACCACAATACCTTATGTATGAGTCACAAATGTGAAACATGACACATTAGGTAGGAAGCGAAAGCTGGAGGGGTTGGGAAAATGTTTAAGGACACGTTTTAGGGTTTAAGATTAAATAACCTTCGGAGGTATTTAGTAACAACCATACAGTTGTTACTATGTTTCTATGGCCACTTATTTAATACAACCACCCTAAGACACTGGTATTCAGTTTTATAAACTGTCTAGTTGTGTATTTAGAAGAACCTCAATAACAACAAACAAACAAGGTATAGGTGTGTGAGAGAGTTGCCCAGGGTCACCCAGCTAGGCAGCAGGGGAACCAGCCTGGGAACACACCAGCCTGGCTTACACAGGCATTCTTGCTGCCACACTGTTAGATATTCTGAGAGAGTTTAACATCCTTAGGGACAATATGAACCAGCACTGTTAATAGATCCCCAAGCGCAGGACACTGTACTGGGCATCTGCACAGGTAGTCACTCATCCAGACAACTGTAGAAATACACAATTGCCTGAAAAGGAAACTGAGGCCCAGAAAGACCAATAGACTAAGCAAGCAGCTCTATTGGGATTCCATGGGAGTCACCTGCTTATCATGAGAAGCAATTTCACCTCCAACGTTCCCACGTCCGTTTCTAAATACCTGTGTTTTGTTTAACTCCTTGCATTTCATGAATGGAAATCCCTTTATCTGCAGAAATTATGTTCCTGTTACACATGATACTGTGAGCCTAGCACTAACAGGCAACAGAGGTCCCTGAACAAGTGGATCCACACGACAAGCAGCATTTTAGGAGCTATTGGGTACACTGAACTTAAGGAACACGGGTCTTAAGATCTGCGATGGAAACACCCTTCACAGGCAGCTTAGGCCGAAAATCACCCAAACAAAATCGGTTCTGACTGGCAGTTCCAACACAATCCTGCGTTCTCGTCTCCCTAGCCACCACTGGTACTGGGCGGTCGCTGCCTTTCTTGATGTTTAGTTTCCTACTATGAGATCCTTAGCACACACAGAAGCACAAAATGGTACCGGGCGGTCACTGCCTTTCTTGATGTTTAGTTTCCTACTATGAGATCCTTAGCACACACAGAAGCACAAAATGCTTAATTTCTTCTAATAACCTGCCCATCTGAACTACAAACACTGGGCTGTAACTCGGTCAGGAACAAGGAATAAACAAGCGGTTTAGGCTGCTTGGTCTCAAGTCCAGAGCAGCTTCTGACCGGAGCTGTCTACAGAGGCTATGAAGGACCAGTTGTGACTTCAGTTTTCCTCAAAACTGCAAGGTTGCAAGCACCGTTTTGAGGTGACGATGACCCAAGGTTTAAGATATAAATCCCTTCCTAATGTTCTCTGCCTTTGCCTACTTGCAAGCCATCAAGGCAGTTTGCTGGGGGACACAGATAAGCTTGTCTGATTTTCATAGGTCGTATGAAAGACTTCAAACCAAAACCAATCAGAAGAGATAGGGAAGGTCATCATCAAAGGAAAATCCACCAAGAGGACACTGTAATTCTAACATTTATGCACCAAGCGCAAAAACACCCAAATTCATAAAAGAAACACTAGAGCTTAAATCACATATTAAGCCACACCCAATGATAGTGGAAGCCTTCTCTCATCAATAGACAGGTCAAACAGAGAATTGCTGGAGCTGACTGACATTACCAACTAAATGGACCTAACATATTACACAAAAGAATATACCTTCTTCTCAGTACCTCACAGGACTTTATCCAAAACTGAACAAATACTCTGATATAAAGCAAGACTCAACAGACACAAGAAGACTGACACCCGGCACCCTATCTGACCACCATGGATTAAAGCTGGATTTCAACAACAGAAAACCTACAAACTCATGGAAAAGGAACAACTCTCTACTGAATAAAAAGTGGGTCATGACAGAAATTAAGAAAGAAATTAAAAACTTTCAAGAATTGGGTGAAAATGAATACACAGCATACTCAAACAGGAGATACAATGAAGGCAGTTCTAAGAGACAAGTTCATAATGCTAAGTTATGTTAAAAATCTGGAGAGCACTCATGCTAGTAACTTAACAGCATATCTGAAAGATCTAGAACAAAGAAATCAAACCTTTGGAGTATATGGGAAGAAACAATCAAACTCAGAGCTGAAATCAAAAAAATAGAAACAGCAACAACAAAGCAACACAAAGACTCAATGGAACAGAGTTGGTTCTTTGAGAAAAAAAATCAGTAATATTGACAAACCTTTATCCAAATTAACTAAAAGACACAAAAAGAAGATCCAAATTAACAACACTAGGGGTGAAAGGGGGGGGGCTAACAATAAACACTAAAGAAATCCGGAAAATCCTGAGGACATGTTTGTAAAAAGGCTACACTCCACCTAACCAAAAAATCTAAAAGAAATGGATAGTTTTCTTGATAGCTACCACTTACCAAAGTTAGATCAAGATCAGATAATAAATTTAACAAATAGCCCAATTTAAAAAACAGGGCTATAATCCCTACTGAAAAACAAAAAAAAAGTATATCAATCAAAAAAAAATGTCCAGGGCCAGATGGTTTTAGCAAAGAATTCTACCGGATTTTCAAAGAAGAGTTAATGCCAACACTTCTCAAACTGTTCCACAGAGAAGAAACAAAGGATCACTGCCCAGTTTGTTTTATGAGGCCAGTTACCCTGATACCCAAACCACATAAAGACCCAACAAGGAAAGAGAATTACAGACTAATTTCTCTTAGGAACATAGATGCAAATATTCTCAATAAAATATTTGCAAACCTAATCCAGTAATATATCAAAAAGATCTTCCACCTTGGTCAAGTAGGCTTCACCCCAGAGAGGCAGGGACAGTTCAACATATGTAAATTGAGAAATGAAATCCTCTATATAAACAAAATGAAAGACAAAACCACATGATCATTTCATTAGATACCGAAAAAACCTTTCACAAAAATCTAATACCCCGTTCATGAGAAAAGCCCTGGAGAGATCAAGGATACAAGAGACATACCTCAATCTAATAAAGGCAGTTCACAGTAAAACTATAGCCAACAACAACCTAAATGGAGAGAAACTCAAAAGCATTTTCCCTAAAATCAGAAACAAGAGAAGGTTGTCTGCTTTCCCTGTATCTATTCAATATAGTATTTGGGAGTCTTAGAGCAATAATGTAACTGAAAGAGACCAAGGGGATTACATTGAAAAGGAAAAAGTCAAAGTACCTTTACTTGTAGATGATAAGATCTTATACATAAGTGACTTTCAAAATTCTACCAGGAAACTCCTATAGCTGATCCACACTTTCAGCACAGTGACTGGATACAAAATCAGATCACTAAAATACATACAATTGACAGACTGAAAAAAAAATCACGGAAACAACACTTTCCATAATAGCCTCAAATAATATAAAATTTCTTGAGGTAACTCTAAGCAAGCAAGTGAAAGACTTGTATAATAAAAACTTTGAGACATTGAAGAAAGAAAATGAAGATGCTATCAGAAGATGGAAAGATCTCCCATGCTCATGGGTTGGTAGGATTACTCTAGTAAAAATGGCCATCCTACCAAAGGCAATCTACAGATTCAATTCAATTTCCCTCAAAAGTCCAACACAACTCTTCACATATCTTAAAAGGAAAATTTATAGTTTCACATGAAAACATACACACAAAACCCCAGGATAGCTAAAACAATCATGAATAATAAAAGCTGTGGGAGGTATCACCATTCTTGACCTCAAATTGTACTATAGCTATAATAAAAAACAAACAAACACATGATATTGGCACAAAAACAGCTATGTCTCAACAGTGGAATAGAACAGAAGAATCAGACCAAAATCCATACATCTATCGACACCTGATTTTTTTTTTTTTTGGTTTTTCGAGACAGGGTTTCTCTTTAGCTTTGGTGCCTGTCCCGGAACTAGCTCTTGTAGACCAGGCTGGCCTCGAACTCCCAGAGATCCGCCTGCCTCTGCCTCCCGAGTGCTGGGATTAAAGGCATGCGCCACCACCGCCCAGCTTGACACCTGATTTTTTTAAAAGTCAAAAATATAGACTGACCTAACTGGATGTCAGCATGTAGAAGAATATAAATAGATCCATACTTATCACTATGCACAAAACTCAACTCAAAATAGATCAAAGACTTTAACATAAAACCAGACAAAACATAAAATGCTGATAGAAGAAAAAGAGGGGAATAGACTTGAACTCATTGGCACAGGAAAAGACTTTCTGAACAGAACACTGTTAGCTCAGGCACTAAGATCAATAATTAATAAGTGGAGCTTCATGAAACTGAAAAGTTTCTGCATGGCAAAGGACACCATCATCTGTTTTATTAAACCAGTATGAGTGATAAATTTTTACAGTGTACAAGAACACTCTCCCACATCACTCACCCATTGTTTGTGGGAATACAAATTTGTACACCACCATGGAACCCCCAAAACAAACAACAAATATAAGAGCATCCCAGAAAAGGGAACCAGTAAAGCCTGGAACATCCTGGAAAGATTAAGCAGAAAAGAAAGAAATGAGAGGGACAGAATCAGAAATATCCTATAGTAGGAAAAGATTTTTACCAACTTCTTGTTCAGTAGAGGGCTAATATTCAAAATACAAAAAGAACTCAAGAAACTAAATACCAAGAAAAGAAATAAGCCAATTAAAAAAAAAACAGAGTACAGCTCTAAAAAGAGACTTCTCACAAAAGGAAACTCAAATGGCTGAGAAACATTTAAAGAAATGCTCAACATCCCTATTCATCAGGGAAATGCAAATGGAAATTACTTTGAAACTTCACTTTATACCCATTAGAATGGCTAAGATCAATATAACAAATGGCAGTTCATGCTGGTCACTTGTGGAATAAGGGGAATACTCATCTGTAGACAAAAGTTTCTGTCCTGCCTGATCCCACAGCCCTTCAGTTCCAAAGAAACACACAGACACTTATGTAATTATAAATTGTTTGGCCTATTAGCTTAGGCTTATTATTAACTAATGCTTACAACTTAAATTAATCCATACTTCTTATCTATGTTTAGCCACACGGCTTGGCACCTTTTCTCAGTGAGGCATTCTCATCTTGCTTCCTCTGTGTCTGGCTGGTGATTGTCTCTCTGCCTTTCTTCTTCCCAGAATTCTCCTAGTCTAGTTTCCCCACCTATACTTCCTGCCTGGTTACTGTTTTATTATACCAATACAAATGACAAATGTTTACAGTGTACAAGAGCATTCTCCTACAGCATTCATCCATTGCTTGCAGTAGTGCAAACTTGTACAGCTACCATGGAACCCCAAACACAACAAATATAAGAGCATCCCAGAAAAGGGAACCAGTGAAGCCTGGAACATCCTGGAAAGATTGAACAGAAAAGAAAGAAATCAGAGGGACAGAATATAGCATAGCCTTGTACAGCATGCAATATTGGTAACAAGTGACTGGGCTGCAACTCTCTAAAAATAACTTTATTCTTAAATTACGTAAACTCTATCTATCATCTATCTCATTGAGAGCTACAGAGATAGGTGGATATTTATCACATATACCTTTATATACATATAATCGTAAATTCTATCTATCATCTATCTCATTGAGAGCTACAGAGATAGGTGGATATTTATCCCATATACCTTTATATACATATAACTTTATAAGAAACATCACAGACTCAGTATTAATCCTCATGAGACCAAGCATCCACCCACTTCAGCTCAGAACAATAGTGAAATAAAACCAAGTTCTATTCCCAAGGTGATAGCTGAATGGGTCCCATTCCAAACAGTGTCAGGAGTGGTTGAAGACAAGTCAACAGCGGTGACAAGAGTTCAGAGGGCCATTAATGATGAATGAGCCAACCAACCCTAACTGGACCCTCTGTGGGACTGGGGGCCGTCAAGTGCTGAGTCCTGAGATATAAGTGCAGCTGCCACGGCCAGGGCACTGTGCGAAATAAAGCATGGGCAAAGCAGCAGAGAGAATCAGAGACCACAAAGAGTTCCACCAAGCCCCAGGTCAAGTTGGTAAGCTGGGTCAACACACGAAGGCCACCTGCTAAGTAAGACCTCTACCCTGATAGACACGCAGAGGAGAAGTGAAACAACGGTGGGCCACAACTTCTGTGTCAGAGTGTCAGAACGCAGGAACCAGCTGACTGGTACCCACACTAGGCCATCAGATCTCATCCACAAGGGGTTTTAAAAAGTCGTCAGATCACTCAGCATTGTGATTTACACTGCTGGTGTCCAGGACTATAGTTGATGATCAAGCTTCCTCTCCCCAGAATTTACAATGGGCACAGAGAAAAGATCTGTCTCAAAGCTCCCTCCAACAGCATGTGGGTCCCAGTGGATAAAACGTAGCAACAAGTTCAATCCTCAGAATGCTTCTCAGAGTGTGGCCCCAGCAGCATCAACAAGAGGCAACCCTAACAGGCGTGAGAAAAGCTGCCTTGGCTCCAACCATCCAGGCCTGAGAAATCATACACCGAAGGGTAGACCCAGTGAACTAGGCCTACACAACTGGAATTCTACTCACATACATGTTTGAAAGCCCCGGATGTGGGCATCGGCATGTTCACTGCTGCTATATTTTCATCCGTTTGCCTTAACTGGTGGTGTCATACTATGAGACACTAACATGAGACAACATGTCTTGTATTTACTTTTTGCAGTGCTGTGGACCTTAGTGAGGGCTTCGGGAACACTCAGCTAACCCCTTAGCCCCAGGCGTACCTTTAAATAAATTTCACATTAAACAATGACTCTAGCCATCATGTGCACCCTGACCATTAAATAAAGTACAAAAATACATGTGTCTTTTCAAACACTGGCCAAATCACATTATCTTAGTCAAAGGCAATTGTTTGAACTAAAATGAATACCATTTTCTTAAGAAATGCATTCAGAAAGGGCTCCCTCCCTGCTGACCCAGATCCACCACCCACACAAATCAAGTCATAATAAACTTCCTTCCAAAAAACCCCAGATCTGAATATAAATAGACAGGGGCAGAGACCAGTGAGTCACTCAGTACAACAGTAAGATATACTACAAAAAGCTAGGGAGAGATTTCCCAACCCATGTTGTTTAGCTAACTGCAGTGAAGAGGCTTGTTTGGAGTGGAGCTTCTAGCCACCCCCTCCCCCCACTGCTGTGCACCTCTTCCCAGCCCGCCTCTGTAAACCAGGATGCTCCTGGACCACCGGCTCTCTCTGCTGCTCAGCTGCTACGGAGGCATGGGAAAGAGAACCACAGAGAAGACACCCACTTCCTCACTCACCCTCAAGCTTCTCCCAGCCATGGCACAGGTGTAACCATGGCACACATGTTACAGGGGCTAACAGTGGAGCTGAGAAGAGTCAAGAGATTAATTATACCATGGAGAGGAGAAGGGGAGAGAGAGCCAGTATGCTGGGCAGAGCTGTCTCAGGTTTGACTTCTACAGCTGGACCTAATCTCCTACCCAATACCATCATATTGGGGGCCAGAGCGTCAACATAGGACCATGTTGCAGGGGAGGGGCACACATCGACCCACAGCAGGGGCAAATGCCACTCTAAAATGCCCCCTTGTTCTACTTCTACAAACAGTTTTGGCTCAGTGCTCAACAGGAATTCTGTAAACATGACAAATCTACCGAATGATCCCGGGGACAGGGACTACATCTTATATATTTTAGATATTCATTAAAATTTTCATTAGGGACATGGCAAGGAGTATTACAAGGGCTGGAGGTTACACACACACACACACAAAACAAAGCAATAGAAGAGCTATTGTGTAAAGGACGACACTGAAGTCTGAGTAGAAAAGACAGACAGACAGACTGTAACAGGGCAGCACATGGCAACTTTCAAGAGAAATTTAATTTTCCCTTTTCTGGCCCGGGGAAGTGTAAATATTTCCCTTCATATTTGCATATTTATGAAACCATACATCTTTAAAGGGCTGGTTTCCTGCAGTCCTGTTTCCCCAGGATAAGCCTTCTCCCGGCCCTTCATGGAACTGTCTCTGCATGATCCATTTGCTAGCACTGCACTGGGGTAGCTCCTTGGCCATAACTGCTCTTTAAAGTGCCAGAATGGCAAGGCAGGCTCTGAAGCTCTGAGCATGTGCCCGCTGAGCCAAGATTCTGAAGCAGGGGTTCAGGCGCACACCAGGAACTCTGGAGAGGGGCACTGGAAGTTTACAGCCGGGCCACAGCACAGCCTGTGCTGGGTGAGCATTTCTTAGTGCTGGGGAAGGGAAGAAAGCAGGAAGAGGAAGCGGGTGGCACTGTAAGAATCTCAGGGGGAGGGCAGCACAGTGCTGTAGGAAAGCAATGTGTGACCTAGGGGAGAATCAGAATCTCACCAGAGCCTTTGGTCAGGACGCTGCTGGTCACAGCAGGTCTGAAGCAGAACTCTATGCTTGAGTGGCCAAAAGCTCCAGATACAACCTCTGTTGCCCTCCACCCCCAGAAGCATCCGCCACTGATACCCTGGTCCCATCCGCTTATTATGCAATGGTTATGTGTGATCTAAGGTTGGACTCCATGAAAGGAAATCCAAGGCCCGAGAGCCAGGAAATACTTTTGTGCTTTGCTGGGGAGAGGGGATGGGGAAAATCCATGCAATAAAACAAAAGGCTTAAATAGTGGACCCAGTTCTTCCCCAGCTCCTGCAGTGTTCAGCTTGTTAAATGTGGGATTGCGGCCCTTCTCCCTGGAAAAGGCAGCACTCAGGCTCCCTAAGAGGATGAGGCTGTCTGCAGTCTGTGTGACAACAGCTTCAACTGGCCGACCCAACATCCCTACTACCATCAGGCAGACGCTGTTGCTATACTGTGTATATTATGGATAAGGAGGTCACCAAATCACTGTTAGCAGACAGGTCACAGAGGAGCCACCATGGGTAATCACCTCACACCCATTAGAATGACTCCTATCATATTAACCAGAAAGTGGCATAGGTTGGTGGAGATGCGAAGAAACAGGACCCCTTGGGTACTGTGCCAGTGGGAAGGCACAGCTGCCATGGAAGGTGTGGAAGCTCCTCACCAAAACGTTAAAATACTAGGGTTACGTGATCTGGCTTTTGGTATTTGTACCCAGGTTCACAGCAGTGTTAGCCAGAACAGCTGAGAGATGGGTACCGACAAAGTCCAGTCAGTTGAAGCAAAACCACACACATGACAGAACGTAGTGTGGCCTTGAAAAGGGAAACCCTGCCATGAGCTAGCTGGAGGAAACTATTTTAAGTCATACTGCACGATTTCACTTACCAGAAACATCTAAAGTAGCTGCATTCATAGAAACAGAAAGTCAAGCAAAGGTTAAAGGGGGCTGGGGACAAGGGAAGTGTGCTAATGGCTTTAAGGTTTCAGTTTTACAAAAAGGAAAACCCATAACCAAAATATACCATCTTAACCACTTCGAAGTGTAAGAATGTGTTTTACACAACAAAAATCATTTGGAAAAATTTTCATCAATATCCTTAACCAGAACAATGCCCCGACTCTCCAAATGATCGAGTATTTCCAAGGTCACAAATGTCTCTCAATATCTCTCTCTCTCTCTCTCTCTCTCTCTCTCTCTCTCTCTCTCTCTCTCTCTCGTGGCTACAAGCCAAGTGATTAACTGGCATGGAACTTCTTCTTCTTCTTCTTTTTTTTTTAAAGAAACAGTGTGGTCCAGTCTGCCCTCTAACGCTCTGATCCTCCTGCCTCAGCCTCCTGAGTGCCGAGATTATGGGAGTGCCCTCCCATGACTGTCTCTGAGTTTTGATTTGCTTTGCTTTTACCACATGACATACCAAGAAAACAAAGAGCTGCCGCTGGGATGAGGTCGTGGAAAAAGCCTGCAGAACCCCCACTGGAAGGCTGCAGCTGGGAAAAGGAGGGTGTGTGAGGTCAGGCTTGGTGTGACCGGACCCCCAAGACCTCCAGCAGCGGGCTGCCCTCCCAAAGGTCGCATCATTTTCGTACTTGAAACCCCCACACTCCAGAGCTCCAGCTCTCAATGTGGGTGGGTGTCACAAGTTCTCTGTTGCTTTCTGAGGCCTGACACTTCTGCCTTATGAGGGATGCCCGACTCTCATGCCCTGTGCTATACTGCCCCTCACAGCTCCACACAGTGACTGCAGACAGAGAACAAGGAGCGGGGACAGGGCACCAGGCAGAAAGCGCTGAGAGCGAGCTGAACAGCACCGCAGCACCGCAAGCTTCTAACCAGGCTGCTCTGTAACTGGTCAGCACTGAATGCTGACCCTGAATCTTCGTACACACAGGGCAAATGAAGGCTGCTGTGGGCTTCAGTCCTCTCATGGATAAAATGAAGCACTAAGTTAATTTGTTTAACAAGGAAAAAAAATTTAAACTCTCAAGAACTTACCACAGTCTATAGCCTCAGAGTATTTACTGATGACAAGCATTTAAGTGCACAAAGAATCTTCGCACCTTGACCACAGTGTGCAGAGTCTCATGTGGCTGGAGAAAAGGCCAGGTGGTTAAGAGCATTTGTTACTCTTATGGAAGACCCAGCTTTGGTTCCCAGCAGCCATGTGGGTGAGCCAGTTAGAGTCACCTCTGATTCTTACAACTCAGTAACCTCTGAAGTGGGCGGGGTTGTGTTCATCCATTGTTTCCAGAGTGCTCTTGGAAAACTCACACAAGGAGATGGCTGAGAAGCGGAGAACGACTTTCTCTGTCAGAACTGAAAACTAGTAAGAGGGGAAGAGGCTCAGGGAAGACAAGCTGGTTGGTGACCTCAGGTGTCCGTAAAGAGTCAAGAATTGGAAAGAGATAAGAATCTACCTCCGAAAGGCCTGAGTGACCTTCAATGGGTCCTGTTCCCACAAGCCTTTGCTGTCTCTGTCTGTTAGGAATTTGAACAGATGACTCTCAGCGTCTTCGCCTGCTGTCAGGATTCCTTGAAAGTGCAGTATTCGATACCCATCACTTACTGTGGGGAGAAGTGTGGGAAATCTTGACTCTGCCCGTAGATTGCCACGTCAGTGAGGAGAGAACATACAGCGAACTTGGGCTCTGCAACAAACATCTGGGTTCTGAGTGGCAGGCAGTGCGAAGGGAAAGCTAACAGCCTCACTCTGGGGTGGGGGCAGGGAATATTCTAAAGCTGTGCCCTTGAGTACTGTGCGAGCTCACACGTGGCCCCTGAGCACCTAAAGTAAGGCCAGCATGAGGAGCTAACTTTTTGTTTCTTTCAAGTGTGGCTGGTTTACTCTTACATTTGAAAGGCTGGATGTGGCCATGGTCGCTGGTGTGGAAGTTACCACAAATGACCAGATGTAAGAAATAGGCACAGCCACAGGGACACCAGAAGTCAGTTAGGAGCAATGGGAATGGAGAGGCCAGCTAGGTCACAAGAGGAAAGGGGAGAAATATCAGTACTGAGATGGCCTGGAAGGATGCGGGGAACTCTCCCAGTGTTGCAGCAGAGATTACCCATAGAGGGGAGAACATAAGCAGGAGGCTCTTGATGTTCAGAGAAAAGATCCATGTAAAATATGGCTGCCTGAACACACAGCACAACAGGAAGCAATAGACCTCCACACAGGCACAACTGCAGGCCTCCAGCCCTACCCCGCCATCACTCCCCAAATACTAGACAAGGCAGAAATGCACTGAGCCAAATATCAAGGCTTTCCAGCTTCCCTGTCACTGCATTTGTGGGAGAATTCTTCTCTCTGGATATGAATGAAGGCTTGTGATTAGGCTCACAACTTTCCTCCTCGATGCTGCCTTCTTTGTTCACAAGACTTGGAGATGGAGGGAAAATGGATGAAAGAGGCACAAGAGGCATTGAAAGGGTAAGCCCAAGACAAGGTCAGGGTGCACTGGGAAGGTCACAGGGTCGCACTGGTAACGTCACAGGGTCAACAGAAGGAGCTTTGCTCCTGCTGGCCATACTTGTTACGGAGACAAATGAGTCCTGCTGTGGTCACATCAGTGTGCATTTGCTCAGACACAATCTCTAAACCATCTCAGTTTTGATGGCTGGGAATGAGAGAAGAGAAGGACAAAGACAATTGAGCATCAGGAAGTGAGGAACTCCCCTCCCCCGCAGCATAAGGGCATTCAGTGACCTGGTTGTGTGCTGAAAGAACATATGGGCTAAGAGTGTGTGGCTTCTGGACACGGGGACAGACACCAGGTGGGACTGAGACTGCAGTTAGGGAAGAGTTGCGGAGACTACCTAGTGGTGCGCGCTGCTTCAGAGAAGAATGGCGAGCTCCAACCTTTCTTTCTTTGCAAACATCAATCTGAACAAAACTTTGTGACAAGAGGAAAGCCACCCCCCATCCTCACCTTCCAATCTAAGTCCCATGGAGGGTTTAAAAGAAAATGGCCTCCAAAGGAAGTGGCACTATTAGGAGGTGTGGCTTTGCTGGAGTAGGTGTGGCCTTGTTGGAGGAAGTGTGTCACTGTGGAGGCTTCCTATGCTCCAGATACCACCCAGTGTCACAGTTCACTTCCTTCTGATCAAGATGCAGCCAGCATGAAGAAACTGCAGGTCACCACCTCAATTAAACGCTTTCCTTTCTAGGAGTTGCTGTAGTCATGCTGTCTTTCCATAGCAATAGAAGCCTTAAGACAGAGGGGGTTCCAACCTAAGGCCCCATTGAAACCTCACAGGGCTGAGGAAGTCAAATGGTTCTATATACCCCACCACACTCCTAAACTCAGGCCAATATACAACCCCAGAATGGGGACTGAGGGAAAACAGTAAAACCGTCTGAGACTAGATGTGGCTGTTTATCCCTGATAATAGAACCTACCAAAATGTCCTTTACCCAAAGCTCTCCAGCTAAAGTGCCCCTATAAGAAATGAACCACAGTTCTCAGCATTCTGTAGAAAATTCAGTTCTCTCAATTATAAAATTTGTCATTTGCCACTACCAATTACATCCAGAATTATGCAAGACCATCACGATAGTGTTTCTGTTTTTGTAAACAATGTTTAAAATCTTTTAGGACTTAGGCTGAAAATATTTTCATTTGTATGAAAGCACTAAAACAAATTTACTTGGACAAGTCCGATTAGAAACAGCATAATGCATCTGCTGGCTTTGTCTCAAGATTTTCTCAAAAGCAAGAGCTTGCTGAATGTGTCGAGAGCTGTAACCTTGGAGCTGCCAGCCTACATACAAGGGGTACACACAGCATCACCATCCCCAGGGGACAAATGTTCCTTCCTTTAAATGTAAAGGACAAAAACCATCCGACTAGGCAGATCTTAAACCTCCCAGAGCTTTGGGGTTCCTGGGAGTCTAAAATGTATGCTTCATTAGGAAGTCATCAGGTAAGGCCACAAACTTCCAACCGGAGGCATGCTCATTTACTATGGCACAGCCTCTCTCTGCACAAGGACTAGCTGAAGTGCTCAGACCAGACAAAACTCTTGGCAATTTCTTCCTAAAACTGGGAACAGGTCATCTGTACAACTAGAGAGTGGATTTAATGCTAATTAGAACTGACTGGGACTTAGCTGCAGAGGGAGCTAATCAGAGCAGAGGGAGCCATGGGTCCGTTATTCATTCTGTCCACCATCCCTAAATGAGCAGCGACACCAGGACTTCTGTGTGTATAAATGCAGAGACACTAGATGCTTAAGACACACGGAGGAGAAGCACTACAGCTGCTGTTAGGGGTCAGAGAGTTTCATGCAAAGCAAACAGTGTGCGGCACCCCAGTCTGCTACAGGCTACAGTTCTATTTTGCATTCTGATGTCCCTCTTACTTATTACTCTGAACTTTCGGGGGCCAAATTTAGATCAGAAGATGATGAGCCCTTTTTTGTAAGTGACTGGGACCATGAAGGTGCCTCTCCAAATAATTTCATCTCCAGAACCAGAAACTTTATGGTGATGCCCAGCAGCCTGTTTCCACAAGTCCCCAAAGCATTCTGGGTTGGGCTACGATTGAGGATAGGTGAAGGAAATGTGGCACCTAGCAAATGCCCCAACCCGTGACCCTCTGTCTGGCTCCCAGGGGCAAAGGCAAACTGTGGAGCCCTGAGGGAGGCCCCTTGGATACTGGGTTTCCCATGAGCTCTTGAAGGCAGGACCAGGATGCAAAAGCTGAAGCGAAAGCAAAGACAGTCTGCAGGAAAGACTTAGGTGCCAAGACCCCTGCTCCCTCTATCCCACTGGGTATAACCAGCCCAGTAGGTCGGAGGTACAGGGGCATACCTGGGAAGGGAGTTCCATGCCAACTCACCCTTCGGGGCTGGGCTCAAAGCCAAGGCCTTGTAGATTTCAGGTAAACCTCTACCAGCATATTATACCCCTAGTCCTAATTCCCTTTGTTGGAAGCTGTGGGCCCCCAGACCCTGAATTTTTTGTAAACAACTTGTTAGGCTTGCAGCTGCTCTAAGCATGAGATCCTCAGGAGTTCCTGGTAGCAGGGGAGAGGTTTCTGGTGGCTTGCAGCTGAGAGTTAGGGCGTGGCCATTGGTCAGGGAAGGCACTATATAAGCTGCCTTGGAACACAATAAAGTGTGCATTCTTGGGGGATTCAAGGATGACCCATGTCACTGTCTGTCTCTGTGTTTGTGTGTTTCAATCTCCAGTAGTTCAGGCGGTGTGCTACAGGCATAGTACCGTAGTACGTGCAGTACAGGCGCTACAGGACGGTAGTACACATAGCAGCGTGGACGTTACACCCCTTTCTTAACAGTCATCCACAAAACCCCTTTTCCCAACAATGCTCCAAACATTATGGTTCCTAACAGCCAAGAAGTGGAAACAACCCACATGTCTACTGACTGGGAAGTGTCACGCAGAACGTAACATGCCTGCAGGTTGGGGCATTGGTCTCCATCAAAAGGATGAGGCACTGACAGACGTGACAACACCGAAGACCTAGGGAACATAAGAGAAATGGGAGGAGCCAGCAGAGGGCCGCCTATTCTGTAGATGCATTCACAGGAAGTGTCCAGGATACGCCTATCTACAGAACAGGATTAGTGATCGGCTATCAGCAAGGGATGGGATGTGAAGGGATGGTTAGAATTTTTTTCTAGTGATGTAAGATTTTGAAAATTGCGTTGTGGTGATGGCTGCACAATGTTGTGAACAGATCTCTCTAACAACAGCAACATTGAACTGTAAGCTTTAAAGGAGTGATTTGTACAGTATACGAACTGTTTCCTCCCAAAAGCTACTTCTTAAGTAGAACTGAGCTGTTTCTTCCAAAGAAAAATAAATCCCTTCCCAGAACTCATTCTCCCCTCCCCTGCAGGGTAGGGTCATCCCAGTACCCAAGGAGGCTGTAGGGCACACAGTTGAGGATGCCAGTTTGGGCAAGGACCAGGAGGCCAGCAGGCTGGTGCAGTACAGAAGTCAGGAGACATTCACCATGGGGGAACTCTAAGTACAGGGCCGGGAGCCTCCTTGTATCCTGCTGGCCACACTCTTACCACAGCCTTCCTTTGGAGGCTGGTTCTTGTTTGCACAAGTCCACAAATTTTATCCCCTTGAAAGCATTTTAAGCTTGCCACTGCCTTGTTTTAAATACTTCAACAGCCACTGGAACCTACAGATTAAATTTAATGGTAAATCATAAGCTAGATATGGAAAAATACATCTGTTGTTCCAGTACTCACAGGATTGGAAGTTCAAGGCCGGCCTTAGCCACACAGAGTTCAAATCAAAACCTTCTGTTTTGGACTTTATCCTGGGGGCACACCAGCAGCCTTGGAGCAGTTACTTTACCCTATGAAAGAACTCCCTGCCACTGGGTAGCTCGGTGCTGCGGTCAAGTGACAGTCACCTGACAGGCCATTCAGCTCCTATGCTGCAGTACACGACCCTCAGCTCTACTCCATGAGTCTTGCAACCAAGCAGAAGTTGTCAGGGTAACAATGTTTTCAATCACCCCATAAATAGTGGAAGGACTAGCTGCTTAAATTCTAGAGGCACAACAGGAAAAGCTGACAG
The DNA here is from genome assembly GCF_037038515.1 of Microtus pennsylvanicus. Classification (NCBI taxonomy): domain Eukaryota; kingdom Metazoa; phylum Chordata; class Mammalia; order Rodentia; family Cricetidae; genus Microtus; species Microtus pennsylvanicus. Next base: position 36,759,551 of record NC_134590.1, read on the forward strand.
TGCTGGCTTAGCAGTTCAGTGGTGACAGGACACAAGCAGCCAGCCAAAGTCAGCCTCCGTGGCTGCTGACTTCTGAAGAGACATGCCAATACACACACACACACACACACACACACACACACACACACACACAATCAGATCAGTGGCCCCAAAGACATCATCTCAAAACCTAGTCTTCACTCACCACAGAAAAGCAAAGTTCAAGGACAGTAAACAAAAACCACCTTGTCAGGGTAGCATATGCCTGCAACCCAGTATCTGGGAGGCTAAGGCAGTGGCTCCCATATCTAAGTCCTAGAGAACAAAACCCATCTCAAAATAAAGTAATTAAAAAAAAATCACATCTGTCAACTGGACACAATCAGCTTCTTCTTTGTTTCACCCTTGTAACAAAAGCCTTTAGAAAGAGAGAAACTTGACGTCAGAACTCCATGTTCAAGTAAGTTGAAAGCGAACAGGAAATATAACTATCTCAACAACTCACAAACAAAACATGCTGGGGAAGGAAGCAAGTCCTTTTGGCGGGATAGGAGCCTAGAGCCATCAAGACAAGGGAGAAATACTGCCACCAAGTGGTGACAGCAACTCCAGTCATCCCTGAGGTTGCCTGGTCTCAATGCAGAAGCAATCAGAATCATCAGAAGCTTCCAAAACAAATCCCAGCATGATTTGGGAATTTAAATTCTTCTAGTACTAGCTTGGGTACCTATAATCTTCCAGCAAGACTAGGGATCTGGCTCAGCTGGTAGAGTCCATGCCTTGCATGCATGCAGCCCTTAGTCCAACCCCCAGCACTACATTAGAATAAAACAAGAACAAAAACAACAAGGTTCCATCCACCACCACCAGAAAACAGGCATGTGGCACACCAGTGGACTCCTAGCACTCAGAAGTGGAGGGAGGATCTAGAGCGCTACACAATTTAAGGACCGTCTACGCTCCTGGGGACCCAGTTTCAACAACTGAGTCCTCAGATGGCTGCGGTACTCAATGAAAGGCAAGAATGCTTAACCAAGAGGTAGTGATTATATAGATGTGAATATGGTGCTCACGTTAATCCTCTCCTGTCACTCATTAAAATCTCCCCAAGGTACACAAATTCCTGAAAACAAATCCGTCACAAAACGTGTCCTACCTTTTCTACAGGAACACAGAAGTCACACTAAAGATCACTTACATGCTTTAGTTGGCTCCAACTGCTTACATCTCAGTTCATGTGTTATCTAACCTAGAGTTCTTCGCGCTGGAAGTGGGGCAGGCTGACCCAGCTGTACTCACAAGACAAAAACCCTTTCAACTTTGGCTTCCCTGGACTATATACTCACACAATGGGTTTCCAGTCAATAAATCATTCTTATTTGTGCCAGAATGAGTTTCCTTCCCTTTTTCAAGACATGTCAAAGTCTGAAGGCATCCATTGTTGGAGAAATGCACACTGTGCTATGAAATGCTCAGATGAAAAGAACTAGACCAAGACGAAAGCTGTTCCCTGGCACAGACAGAACAAAAAGATTCTCTCCCGTTCCAAGTGGAGCACTGCCTAAAAATTATTCCTTAATGGCAAAGAGTTCTCTTTTGTACGGTATGCTGAAGAAAGAAACTGGAACACATGAGCCACCGCGGATCTAGGGAAAAGCCAATTTCCAGCATCCTGTGCAGGCCTGACAAGTAGGTGAGAGCCCTTGGCAAAGAAAACAAAAGCTCTGTAGACACTGGGTCCTTGAGCAATCCACGGGGTGGGCCAGGCTACCTGTACAGGGGTGAGGGCAGGCGGATGTTTTCCCAGGCCCAGCAGCAGCACTACACACACACACACACACACACACACACACACACACACACACACACACACACACACACACGACTTCTAGTAAAAGGCTCAGGAGGGCAGCACTTGCCCAGCAGGCACGAGGCCCTGTGTTCAATTCCTGACATTACAAAGAAAACAAGAAAGTCACTATTGGAGGCTCTGGGACCTTGGGAACTCCTGAGTCCCAAGCAGAAGCCCAGATCAGTCTCACAGAGAGACTAGCTAGGTCTGGAAGACCCGGATCATACACATTGTGGCAGCTTACTCTAAGCCCTTACTGCTTAAAATATGCTGTTCACATCAGCATCAGGGCGACAACCTTTCAGAAATGAAGGCACTTGGGATATAGCTGGAACCACTCATCACAATCCGTCTTTCAACAGGACTGTCCAAGGACCCCAATCTCATTAAAGCTGGTCAGATACTGTTCTGATTCATGACTGGACAAAGCCACTTAATGGACAGGTGCGTGTATAATTTTGCCCAGGGACAAGAGCATCACCATCCTCTTGTCTATGGTAGGGGGCCAACAGTGAGGCTCTGCAAACGAGAGGCTAATTCGAAGGTCGGGCATCTCTCCTCTAATCAGATGAGCCAGTGTGTGCCTGCCTTCAGCCATGCCTTGGGATGCATTCCTGAACACACCCAAGTTACTAGAGCGTTGCCCTGATTTACTGGCACTCTCGTGATACCACCCTGGCTGGAGTGAATACTTTACCAAGTATGGTCCTTTCACATGCTCAGTGCTGAAAATCCTCCACCCAGAGAACCCATGGCACAAGAGGAGAGAGCATGCTCTCCTGGGTTTTGGGGGGGAGGGGACACCACGATATGGGAGCATCATGGTGCCCTGGACTCTATATTTAAGCCACCAAGCAGCTTATAGCATCTCATTTAATGATCTATGGTTGTTTCGTTGTGGAAACACCTGTCTCGCCACAGTTGGGTAAAACCTGATGGTTTCCTATTTGTCTTGCGGCTCTGCTTCCATGTGGTGAGGGCTGTGCATTTGACCTAGCATCTTAGACGTAGGGACCAGCCCCTTTGTAGGCACAAAAGTAGAGCTAGCCCTCTCGGACTTTGTTAAATTAAACTTGTCAGTCCCACAAAACTCCAAGTAGTCGCTGCTGAGCTCGGGTGGGGCAGAGGGCACACGGGGGTATAGCTCGATGGCAGAATACCTGCCCGGCTTGTGCAAGGGCCTGGGTTCTATCCAGCATGGGTGGATGACAGACATATTTGAAGATGTTTCCCTAATCTTATTAGACAGTGAGACTGTAAGTACAGTTCAACTTCCTTTCTTCAGCTAGGTCTCTAATATAAAATTCAGTATGTGAGACTTAGTTCACAGGGCTTGGACACAGGAACTGGCATGCTGGGCTAGTACGGTTAGAGACGGTGTTTGTCCAGGCTAACCTCTTCATCACTACCTCTCTGTTCACTTCGTATTTCCCCTTCTATTTATGTATTTTGTCCACAGTCACTAATACCCTTTTCTTCAGGTTTTGGCTCAGACATAAAAATGGGAATTTCTACTTTACAGACCACACCACTGCTCTCACAAGTAGGACCATTATTGAGAGCAAGCACCATGCTTTTAAATGACTACCGGTTTGTGCTGGGAGCCTCTTCCTAAGCAGTGAAAGGTGTGAGTACGGACATCCCTAGCTTGCTGGTCAGCTCAGGATTAGATGGCTGGAATCTAAAGGCAGACGGGACAGTCATGCAAGCAGCTGAGTCTGTACAAGGAACCACCAGGCTTGTTTGCTACCAGTATTTCAATGATTTTCTTTCTCAAACAAAGTTTAGACAGCGGCCAGGAGTGGTAGCACCCACCTTGAACCCCAGCTCTTGGGAGGCAGAAGCAGGTGGATCTCTGAGTTCAAGGCTAGCCTGGTCTACAGAGAGTCACAGGCCAGTCAGTGTCACACAGTGAGACCCTGTCTCAACACCTCCCCACCCACAGAAACACGCATAGGTGTGGCAAAAGTCAGAATCCTAGGTTACTGGGGAGGGTTTCAGACAGCTCAAAGTTCTCTGTGGGGAGGACTGGAGTCTGAATAAGGCCTCCAGGACCTACCTCATACCTACATGGATGTTAAGGTGCTACTGATCCTACATGACTTCTGTGTCCTTCCCTAATTTCATCTGAGACTACCTCTGACACTCCAGCCAGGGCATCTGAGGCCCTCTGTGACGCTGAGGAACTCCTCAGGGATGGCCTTACCTTCATATCTGCTTGGGGAATCACACGTCTTCTGTGGAGTGGCCACTCGAAGGAATATCTGCTGTCTCCATGAATGGCGCCGGGTCTTCACAGGGGTCCCATCTGTGTCACCCAGGTGGTTTGTTTTGGATTCAATGTCCCTAAAATGGCGACATGACTGACTCATGAGTGGTCGGGAGGCTCAGTGCTTATTATCAGCTAACTTTATCTTTCCATAAGTAGATAACTTGAGAACCACAGAAGCTAAATCAAAGTCAGAGCGGGTCAGTATTCTTAAAGGACACTGTGCAGAAAGAACAAGATCGCACCCCCATACCACTGATCTCGTAAGAGACATTCTAAGGAGTAAGTGCCACAAATAGTAGCTTCCAATTTGTGCCTTTTTGGGTGCTACTTCAAAAGAGAAAAAAAATCCCAGCTTGGCACTATCACCAGTACTCCAATCCATCTTAGTTAACAGGTAGGTTTATTTTTCTCAGCACCAGCCAAAATCTCCATGATTGTCACAAATCACACCCCTCCACATACAAGCACACATGCACCCCCCATGCGTGCATGCACAAACACACAAGCTCACTCTCCCGTGTGTGCACAACAAAACAGAAAATCAGATGTAGTCTAATTAAAATCATCAAAGAATTGAGGATAAAAATCACTGGTGATGCTGCCTACTTTAAAACCTTTAGCTTTAAAACTATAAACAAAATACTTGATATATAAACATCATCTCACTAATTTTCTTTCCATTTACAAAACAATCTGGGCAGGCTCTTGCTATTTACACTCAGTTTGCACCCCAGTGAAGCCATCACCACCCCTGGCAGATGGGCTGGCTGGCTTCTGGAGGACAGGCACAGGCTACTGCCCTCCAACAGCCCTGCAGAAGGCGGAAGGACTCCTTATTCTTCGGAGGACAACAACGTCAACAAACCAATCCTATGCAAAGCTGGAGAGCAAGCTGCCTTCTTGCTTTAAAAATGGGGCTTGTGAGGGGAAACAGCATAGGAAAGATGACGCACCAGACTTAGCTCTCATGCTCCAAATGGCCAAAGGTCAGTGAACTACCCACATTTATCACACAGAAACTCAGCACTCAGAACGCCAGAGCTGATGGTTTAAATCGAGCCCTACCTGTTTGTGTTCATAAAGTCACAGGTGTGATTTTCATCTACAGGAGCCAGAAATTTTAGAAAATTTGGCACAGAGGAGGAGGAGTGGAGTTTTTTCCGCAGAGCATTACGGTAGGAGACACTAAGAGTTTGGTTAAAAAAAGAGTTTAGGATGAAGAAATATAAACACACAAAGTAAAAACTCTAAGCCTAAAAAGGAAACCTTTTCATTGTAATGCTAAATAAATCAGGTAAGACAATTAAAATACTCTGTGAATGAAAGTGACTTTCATTTTCATGAATTAGGAAAAAAAGTAAGCCTATCCTCCAAATGGCAAGACATGGTACAAATTCCAGTTGCATACAAACACAGCTGTTAGCCTGTGCACATGCATGTGTGCATTCCCATAAGGCAAAGTGAGGTGCGAGTTAAGGGTGAAGACAGTTCACCATTGACACTTTTCGCAGTAGCTTAAAAAAAAAGCCAAGAATAAAATTATGTATTCAAATGACAGATGAAAATAGTAAAGTCAAATAAAACCAAAAAGCCCTGTCTCCCAAAAGCGGTGACTAGGGCTTCCAGAAAGGACATGCGGCCAGCTGGGCTGAGTCAGTGTGAACTCCAGGGCAGACAGACAACACTGGCCATGCGAGTGTGCTCACCTTTTGGGCACAGCATTCCCACTTTGTTCTCCACTGGAATTGTGTTTTAGGTACTTAAAAAAGTTTGGTGAGGAGGCGGAGGGGTTAAGACGAGGCGGAGGAGGAGCTGAAGGCTGCCCTGAGCAGCACTTCGCCTCACCCCCAGGAAGATGGTCCACACTAGACAGCAATCACAGAAAGTAGGATTAGAGAGGACAGGGGCAAACTGCAAAGGGGAGGACGACAGAAGGGGAGAAAACGCGGCCTTGCTGAGATCTACAGGAACTGGCGGTAGGGCCTCCCTTCACTCCTCCCCACTCACAGATCAACACTGTCTATTCTTCCAATAACACTTTCTACCCTGTTCCATTGCTGGGAACCGACAGAAAAGAATTCTAGAAGTAAAGCAAAAGAAAATAACCCAAAATTTAGAACCCACATTTCCCTTTAGGACATCTTGTCCTGAATTTCAAAGTCCTGTCCCCTATCGACTGAGGAAGAAAGTTCACAAGAGGAAAAGCAAAGTCGCTATGCAAAAGGCAGGCATTTCCCCATCCCTTTCACACTGGGCCATGACTGGCCACGACAACGTCTGGGGAGAAAGGAGCAGTGGCGGCACTGGTCCTCCCAGCTGGGGACTGGCAGAGAATGGGGGCTTTGCAGGTGGAAAGATGCTGCTCCCAGTGTGCTGGAAACCAGGGCACCTGCTGGGCGACAGCTGAGCCACACATGTCTCAGAACCCGCAGACTTGTTAAACATCTCCTGGGGGATGTCTTCCTCCTGCCCTCAGTCACCCAGCCGAACACCAAAGAACCCATGATTCCCAGTGAGCGGCTCAGGAGAGCGAAGCTGAGAGCTCTGTATGTGACATGTCACATTTCCCTCAACCTATAACAAACACCAACCATGGCACTGACTCAAATACCTGGCATAAGTCACATGGGCACATATGTCCCCAAATTCTACTGTCACCAGCCAAAGAGAGGCAGTCAGCATACACGGGTATAGCCCCAATTTTAAACTTATCTTAAAGGATACTTTGGGGCCTTGTTACAGACTCCAGTGCTTGGGGTTAGTCACTAACAGACCCAGCAAAGTACGGGAAAAGCGTCTGCCACCACACTAACTGTGCTTCTCTATGGCTGGAAAAGTTCAACTGTTTATTTGAGCCCAATCCTTTAAAGCAGGGCTGGCTAGTTTTATGTCAACTTGACACAAGCTGGAGACATAAGAAAGCAAAGAGCCTAAACTGAGAAAACGCTTTCATAAGACTGGGCTGTAGGCAAGCATATAGGGCGTTTTAGTTAGTGACTGATGGGGGAGGGCCCAGTCCATTGTGGGTGGTGTCATCACTGGGCAGAGGGTTCTGGGTTCTATAAGAAAGCAGGCTGAGCCATGAGGAAGAAGCCAGTAAGCCACACTCCTCCATGGCTTCTGCTTTAGCTCCTGTCTCAAGGTTCCTACTGTGTGAATTCCTGCCCAACTTTCCTTCAGTGATGGACTATGATGTGGAAGTATAAGCCAAATAAACCCTTTCCACCCCAACTTGCCTTTGGTCCTGGTGTTTTGTCACTGCAATAACAACCCTAAGGCAAGGAGTGCATCCTGAATGCCCACAGACTTCAAAAGGCATCAACTCTGATTCTGTCGTACAGAGTCATTCGACAGATCACACCCAGGTCACACTAGATCACGACAGCCAGGGTCAGCGTCCAGGCTTCTGGACATCATCATGGGCACCCACAGCCCATCCCTCCCACTCTGCCTGTGGACACTGTGTTCCCATCCCACCACAGCCCAGATCTAGGTATCCAAACGGGGAAATTCCTCCACTCACACCCGTGTGCCGCCTTTCCCAAGGCAGCAGACAAGTTCCAAAGTCAGCATCTCAGCATTAAGGACTAATGATACACGTAAGGGCCATTTCTGCTCATGTTTATCTGCTTGCTAGCAATGCTTGCCTACCCTCTACACTTCCTGGGGAGCTGGGAAGGACACGACACTACTTCAAGTTTGTTTTTGTTTTGTTGAGACTGTGTAGCCCTGGCTGTCCTGGAATTCGCTCTGTAGACCAGACTGACATCAAACTCCTAAGAGATACACCTGCCTCTGCCTCCCAAGTGCTGACATTAACGGCATGTGCCACCACGGCCCAGCAACACTACTTCCAATTTTATCTTTTGATGTCAAGGGTCAAACCTGACCTGGTTGCTCTTCAGCACAGAAAGCTCAGGATACACAATACACGTGACGCTTTAAGCAAATCTTACTTGCGTTCATGAGGCGTCTCTGTGCTCACGGAGTGATACCTCATGAGCTTTCTCTGAGAGACCCCTGGAGAGTTCTGAGCAGGTTCTGGAGGCGCCGGGCTCTCTACAGGGAAATGACTCAGGGTGTTGGCTCTCCTTCTGAATGACTGCTGAGGTGACAGCAGAGCAGACTCTTCTGCAATGTGGACTTCTGAGTCACTGGATAGGTCATCTGAGGAGCCAAGGAGCTTGAAGGAGCTCTCAGAGACGGGCAAGGCCTCCTTGTCACCCATGGACAGTTCCTGACAACAGACAACAGATGAGACATACCACAGGGAAATTGAAAGCGATCCTCTGGTGAGGAGCTGGAGTTCAGACCCCCTCATTCTTGCACCAGAGCATGCTGACAATGACGGGGCGGGGCGGTAAAGGGAGTGGGGGCTGTCTCCTAAACACCAATCCTCTCCAGTTTACCTCTTGGTAGTCACAAGGTTAAACAAACCAGGTTCAGGCATGTGTAAATGCCTCTAGAACAAGACAGGAAAGCAAGGAGACACACCAGGTGGGTCACCACTGAGGACTGTGAGCCAACTTGTTATACCTGTGCTCGGTGGCAGACCACAGGGGCAAGGTTTGGCTGCTTGCTTAACCATAATGACCGTGTGTACTCACAGTCAAGGGTCAGCAACAGGACAGGCTCAGGGATTTATGACTCAATTCCCTGAGTTCATAACCCTCCCTCCCACCTTTGAAGCTCTCTCAAATTTATTTATTTTCATTATTGCAAAAATCTACTTTGGATAAGAAACTCATTTGTTGTTATAAATTAGATCTCATTTGACTAAAGTTACGATCTTGATTCTTTGTTTATGGGAATAGTTATTTGCCTTTTTATTTAAAACTTTTATGTTATGATAAAAAAATCACATGAGCTCTCCACTTGTGCAGAGAGGCCTGGAAAGATTAAACATTTTACAACTGGAGGGATGTGGGGTTTTTTTGTCCTTTCTACAGAGCTGTGTAGGTAGGAGGATGGGCAGGCTGCTGGCTGGATCTTGGGGTACCACTCAAGAATATGCTTACTTTGCTGGTGTTACTCAGAGTACTAGAAGTGGAGCTGTCGAGATCCACGCTGGCAGACTGGTCCTGCAGGCCTCTGGCTTTATTACCCTACAGAAAGAAAAGACACTTGAGATACAGCCCCAAAGCATCAGCCGGGGCAGCCTGGCCTCGTTAAGTAAGCTCAGAAAACTCAACTCCCTCACAAACACCGCAGAGCTTACTCGTGTGTTAAGACCCTCATGCTTCTGCTATCGTTTAAAGGATCATACCAACCTCAATGATCTATAAAGGCCTGAGAATAAGTCATTTGCTGCGGATCACCAACAGGAAGAAGGAATAATTCCTCTGATGCTCCCCAAAGTACTCCATAGAAAGCTCTTTCTTGAGTCACAGGTGGTCATAACCGGCCACCTGCATGTCACTCAATCAACCTGCATCCCTGTGGGAACTCTCAGAGGCAAGCCCTTCCAGCCTTGGTTTTGTAACTGCACTGTTTTGAATTATCTTAAGGAGCATTGTGAAATTCTCAGTTATACCATGGGACAAAGTCATCTTTGACTGATTAATATTTCAGAGGGAATATTGCCCTACCATTTTGAAGAACTCTAATGAAATAGTGCAAGCTCTAAAAATGTCCAGTTTTGATTTGTTAGACATAACATAAGGATGTCCACACGCATGGGATAGGAGAATGCTTTCCTAAGGAACTCCCAGGTGATGCTCACTGCGTCTGGACCTTCCCAAGGAACTCCCAGGCAATGCTTGGTATACTTGGACCTTCCTAAGGAACTCCCAGGCGATGCTCGGTGTACTTGGACCTTCCTAAGGAACTCCCAGGCAATGCTCAGTCCATCTGGACCTTCCTAAAAAAACTCCCAGGTGATGCTCAGTTCATTTGGACTTTCCTAAGGAACTCCCAGGCAATGCTCAGTGTATCTGAACCTTCGGAAGAACTCCCATGTGATGTTCAGTGTACTTGGATCTTCCTAAGGAACTCCCAGGAGATGTTCAGTGCATCTGGACCTTCCTAAGGAACTTCCAGAAGATGCTCAGTGTATCTGGACCTTCCTAAGTACTCCCAGGAGATGTTCAGTGTACTTGGATCTTCCTAAGGAACTCCCAGGAGATGTTCAGTGCATCCTAGAGAGCTCTTGTGGGCAACTTTTTCTACAAAGGTCTTGATAACAAGTATTTCATAAGCATCTCACCAGTTCTAAGTCACGTGGCCTTTCTGACAAGTATTCAATTCTCTACAAAAGTAACCTTAGATAACAGGTAAATGAATGAAAGGCACTGTGTAAATAAAGTTAACTTTATTTATAAAAACAAGGGACTGGTAGGATTTGGCCCATGGGTCAATTTATTTCATGGATCTGCTTACAGGGAATTCCAAGCACTTAACAAAAGGAGCTGATGGGACAGTTTCCAAAGCTGTCCCCAGGGACACCAGGGAAGATGTGATCTACATCTTGCATACATAACCTATGTTCTTTATAGGGACGGTCTGTAAAAATAACAACGCTCTTGGGAGCAGAGAATCCCATGGGATAGACCACGAAAGAGTGTAACTTCCCAGCACTTGGGAGCTTGAGACACAAGATTGGGAGTGTGAAGTCAGGCTATGCTACGCAGTGTGACACCATCTCAATAAACACACAGATAAAGAAAATGTAGATAGTTATTGCTCTAAGTCTGATGAGACAACAAAATTGGGCCGAATCCTAGGCTGTTTAAGAATTATTTAACTGAAGTAAGAAGAAAGGATGTCACCTACCCGGGACAGAATGCTCTCCAAGGACTCTGTTAGGGACCGCTTGGCTCTGTTCTTCAGCATATCTAGCCTAAACCGGGTAGCGCTGGGTGGCAGTTCACTCCCAATATTCTCGGCTGCCACCTGTGGTGTCTAGAAAGAGAAACAAAGAAAAGTCAAGTCAATTAAAGCTTCAACCCTTCTGTGTACACACAAACCACTTCCGGGTCCCATTGCTTTGAGAGCCTGAGGTCCCGTGTGCACCTTAGTGACATGCCTGCAAGTCCAGTACACAGTTTGCTCTCTGAAGAGAATGAGAAAATAAATGTGCTCTGAACCTCATCAGCTGGCTCGCTCAGGCTAGGCAACTGGATCAGAAACCTGCTATTTCCTAACTGTAGCCTTGTGCAAATTTCCCATTTTCTCGGAGCCTGGCACACTGGGAGCAACAACCTACGCACGTCTCTGACGGTAAGGCTGATGCACTGCCAATGCTGGTCCTGACTGCGAGGCTCGGGCTCTTTCACATCAGCTCTTGTGTTTGGAAAATGGAAAAAAAAAAAACAAATATATTTCTCCAAGAGACTGTGCTATGCCCAAATCACCCTGAATCCATAAAATTAATTTGTACTTAGGTCAAAACTTCTATCTACTGTAAGTGCTTCATTCTGTTTTTTCTAACAGTTAAAAGCCATTTCAAAATTATCAATTTCCTGTCAGACTGACTCAAAGAAAAGAGGCAAAAAACATTTTGTGGCACAAAGTGTTACATGGGTGGTGTGTTTTTGTGTGTGTGTATGTGTGTGTGTGTGTGTGCACGCGTGCATGTGTGTGTGTGTGTGTGTGTGTGTGAGATAAATCAGCTACAGTGAACTAGAGACCTCACTGGAAAGCCTGACTAGGTGGAGTCATGCCACTGGTAAAGAGACAGGTGGGTTCAGGACCCTGAGATGGCTACAGGGGCAGGCTAGGAAAGGTGGGCTGGCAGAAGACCGAGGCCACTGCCCCAGGCCTCAGCTGGCCAATGAGAAAGCACGTTCAGAGACCACGAGAGCTCTAACAGCTCAGGAAAAGGTGACTGCCAAAGCCAACTGGCAAGAAGACACCAACTGAAGGGAGTTGCTAAGCCTGTGCCCAATTAAAACAGCACCGAGTTCAGGTTACCAGACAGCAACGGAGCCCGTGGGGAACAGCACATGCAGAGCATGCTACGGGAACTCTGCACTCATGTGCCCTCTGCGTGGGAATTTGTGTCTGGGACAGGCTTAAACATACAAGAAAATGCACTTCTACAAAACTAAGGCACTTGATGGCCTTTCACTGATTTTTTCCCCCTCTAGATTTTTCTGGACCAGTGACTTCTGTTGTTAGGAGGCCTCTAATTAGTTCCCGGCCACTTAGCCCCGAAATAATCACACAGAAACTGTATTAATTAAGTCACTACTTGGCCCATTAGCTCTAACTTCTTATTGGCTAACTCTTACATCTTAAATTAACCCATTTCTAGTAATCTGTGTATCGCCATGTGTCTGTGGTTTATTGGCTAAAGTTCTGCCTGGCTCTGGCAGGACTACATGGCTTCTCCCTCACTCCGCCCTTCTTTCTACCTTGCTATAGGTCTAAAGCCGTTTCTTTATTAATTAATCAATCATATTCACAGCATACAGAGGGGAACCCCACATCAAACTTCAGCAAATATAAAATTCTCAGGGATCAAAGCTACTAATAATGAGCTAACCAGATGTGTGCTGGATCCCATACTTCTCAAATGTCTTGAAGGCAGAGTCTGTGGAGATGGGAAGTCCCAGTTTCAGCACAGTACCCCACAAGAACTAAACAAGTGAGAGAGCAGGAACAGACATGGGGGAGACTGCACTCCCACCATCCAAAGGGAATAATGGAAGTTCTGACTGAATGCCTGGAGCTAGGCCTCCCAACCCTCATCCAGCAGGCCAAGGAAGCCTGCTCACATTGACACAGCATTTGCACAACGAAAACCTTGCAGACCCTAAGTGTACTCCCAAGGGGGGCTGGACAGTTCACTGCGACCTTTCAAAGAGCAAAGGTGACTAAGACCAGCTTCCCAAATCATGTGACCTGTGACTACAACCTGCCATGGTGCAGACAGAAACATGTGTCATCTTTAACACAACTAACACTCCTCATTTTCTCTATGTATGCAACAATAAAGATAAAGCTTAGGTTGGAAAAAAGGTTCTGCCTACCCCAAATCCCGATCCCGTGTACAGAGTCGCCCTACAAAAGCACAGGAGATCACCAAGTGCCTACCTGCTTTGGCTCCCCAGTGTGCTTGTGCTCTTTTTGCTTCTCTTCATATAAACATCTCAGAAAAGAAATAATTAATTCATTCTCTCGCTGCTCGTTCCTTGGCCTCAATTTCTTTAGGAAAAAAACACAGAAGTATAAACATTCTATTTATTTTTAATCGTCAACAAAACTGCTAACATCCCCTTCCAAAGGGCTAACAGCATGGAGCTAGTAACTCCGCGCTTTTCTCGATGTTCTCACTAGGGGGCACCAGTGACATTAAGAGTGGAGACAACAGAGCCCCTGGGCCAGATTGAGGAGCTGATCTTTGATGTTCTTTTACCCAAGATAATTTTTTAATATCACATAGTGGCGGTCAAAACAGTTAATAAGTAGACAGCTTTTAGAAACAGATAAAGCAAAATCTACGCAAATGTAGTTATAATGACTACACATATAATGACTATTTATAAGCTCTTAAGGTTAGAGACCTAGAAAGGAACACAGCAATTGGATCCGGGTCACGCTGTCACATGGTGAATGTGTTCATTATGAGGCACTCTGTGGCATCCCCGTGAAGCGGGTACTTCTGTGAAAAGCTGCATGCCAAGTACTCCAGCTGTCCTCCTTTCCCTGCCTCTCCTCTCTGTCTCTCTCCATCCCTCCCCCCTTTTAGTCTTCTTTCTTTACATCCTTCCTAGGACTTTTAATTTGTTAGCACTGGCACGGCACACCACTCTACAAACTAGCACATACAAACTGTAGTTACTTGCAGAAACCAATTAATTCCTCAAGCTTTCCCTAATAGATCATGGTCTCCTCCAGCTCCCAGATCTCTGCATATGAAATACCAGCCACAGTAGTTTTAAAGTCATCTAATTCAATACATTACTTTCTGTGACCAAAAAAAACCCAACTACCCAAAGTACCCCAGAGAAACAGTATCTGACTCATAGCTTTGCTCCACTGCCCAGTCCTCCTCTTTATCTCCAGATTTCTAACCTGCCCTTTAACAGTCAAGAGGGTGACAAACAGATCAACTACACAGCAGTAGAGTCTCTGGGTTAATGCCATTATTGGCAAACAGCTCCAGCTAACGAAGGAACAGTGGTATTATCCTTAGAGTCACAAGCATTAATGACAAAGGAAACCTTGATCCAGACTTCCGATAGGCGCATCCTTAGAAAAAGGTCAGTTTAAATGGCAAGTTTTAAAGGTTAACAAGATGGAACTTGTCAACCAGAACCACACAGTGGAAGTTGCGAGTGGTCATGCGCATCCATACCAGAGACCGACAGCTAAAGACAGAGGGGGACGAACTGTTCAAATTGGCAGAAAATGAAATCGCAAGCAGGAATGGCAGAATAACTGCGGTTGCTGCCCACTGACCACAGGAGCCATGAGACCCCACTGGAACTCACCAAGCATCCCGAGGCAATCCCTGCAGTGCAGCAGAAATGCATTATCTGCGGTGTCACACCAAGTCCAGAAATGAATACTTCCTCAAAATAACTGAAATACGGAGAGGCTACCCGTCTGCACTCACCGAGATTAGGGGTGTGTCATCACCCTAAAATCTCTCATGTGGCTTCATCGTTCTCTACCGTGGTTAGACCACTACTTCTTTCAAGTTTTTGGTTTTTGTTTTTGTTTTTTGGGGGGGGGGTTCGAGACAGGGTTTCTCCGTAGCTTTTTGGTTCCTGTCCTGGAACTAGCTCTTGTAGACCAGGCTGGCTCAAACTCACAGAGATCCGCCTGCCTCTGCCTCCCGAGTGCTGGGATTAAAGGTGTGCGCCACCACCACCTGGCAGGCCTCAAACTCACAGAGATCCGCCTGCCTCTGCCTCCCGAGTGCTGGGATTAAAGGTGTGCACTACCACCGCCCGGCTTCTTTCAAGTTTTATACACATTCATTAATCAGTGACAATCACGAAAATGACGATGAATCACGTCGAGCAGCATCACAGTGCGGTCAATAATGAACTTGCTTGTTCACAATCAGAGGTGTGAGGAGCTGGGATGCAGTTACCCAGGGCAACAATGAGGTACAGCTGGCAGTAAAGGAAAGGCTCTTAGCTCAACCTTGGTGCTGACTGCACAGGTACATAGATCATCAGTCTGTATGCTTTTCTATAAACATTTTCTATAACATGATGTTCTATAAACATCAATTTAAACAATCCAAAGCAGCCAACTTCCTGCCAAAAGTTAAATTGTTTCTTAGCCATGTTTCTCCAAGGGTCTTGCAAAGCACCATAAAAGCGACAGAAAACTCCTGAACTGACGGCAAGTGCAGTGTCAGAATCTGAAAAAGTCTAAGGAGCTCCAAGGAAGTCACTTAAGACACGCTTCACTAGGATACCACACTCGATATTAATTAAAGACTTTGAGCCATTCTTCTTCTTATTGTTACTGCAATGCCAGCTTGGAGGCAGCTATTTCTGGTGAAGATGGCCAGAGCAATGAGGGGCACTCAAAAGTGCCTAAGAAGAGAGGGAGACCCTGTGTTGTGACTGCCACAGATGGCCCCTAGGTATGTTTGAAAGCCACGTACTTCAAGCTTGTAAAGAAAAAGGTAGCTCTGTGGTATTGTGGGTTCTTTTAGGAGCTGAGAGGCTAATATTCCAAATGTTTTTATCTACCACCGTGGACTCTGAGGGCTCAAAGCCAGCTGCCATCATTTCTAGTACCATTTGCCTAGTTATTATTTAAGCTTTCTCCTAAAGAAGCACTGAGTATAATATACATGTTTTAATAACAAAATAATAAATATCACTTATCACTATAATACTTAATATTATAAAAAGCAATTACACTTAAATAATTGGCCTTTGGGAGGGTTTTTCAGAAATAAATTACTCCCAAGGAATTTATATGACATTTTTATATGACCTTTTGGAACTATATGAATTTTCAAATACATTAGTAGAGACTGCCGCCCATCACATGGCTGAGCCTATAAAATATCTTAGGAAAACCATGCAGGTATTGCTTGAAGACCATCAATGCGCCATCAGAGAAGATCAAATGTATCTCTCTCAAAAGGAACTCCATGGTGGAGCGCAATGGATGAGCTGGGTTTCCAAGCCAGTGAACAGCATGTCTGCTCCTCTTCTTCAGAGCAACCGAACATCTGGAGCTCTGCACTCTGCAGTACCGGCTGGACACTTCTGCATTTGCAGTGAACCTTTGCCATCGGCTTTTATCAAGTGTCTCTGTTCATGGAGGGGAGGGATCGTACCCATTAGACTTCTCACTACCGCAGAAGGGGGTTCTGGGAATGGCCTATCCTGAGTCATCAACACACTGTTTAGGGAAAGCTACACGATGCCATCTATATGAAAGTGAAAACCTGCATTAGGGAGGGGAAGTACATCTTCCATGCTTGCCAGGATGATGCTCCCTGAGTGACCTGGTACCACGCACTAAGCGGGTTGGCGCTGATGGCCTTGGCTTCAGTTGCAATGCATTAAGAATGAGATGGCAAAATTGTGAGTCTCAACAAAAAACAGAGGCAAATAAAAACTGTGAAAACAGCCTTCAAGGTCATTCGTAAAATTAAAACAACAACAAAGCAAAAAAAAAAAAACCCTATTGTTTCTTTCTAAAAATGCATGCCACTCCTCCAGAAGGACAAGGGGATGAGAGAACTTTACTGAGACACCAGGAGGAAATGCAGCCTCTTTCGTGCTCTCCCCACGAGGTGCTGACAACAACACACAGCTACCTGCTTCTTTGCTTTAATCACCCCCAACTGTAGAACTTGTCAAGTCACACACACAAGTGCACATACACGCACACACGACATTACTTCTCTGTCGCAGTGGACTTGCCTCCTTTGAAAGGGGCCAGAAAATCACAAAAATGGCTCTCAGCTCTGGCAGGCATGAAAGCTGTGTTGAGCTCATTAGAGATTCATGGCAAACAAGCCATGGGCTGGCTGACACACTCGGCCAGCCTGGTTTGCCGGAGGCAGCAGCTCCAAGCACGACGAGAGGGGACCTCTGGGTTTGATGTGCACAGTGTATGAGTGTACCTCTGTGTGTGGTGATTTTGTTCTGCTCTGCGTTCTGAGTGTTTTTTACTGTATGGCTCTAAACATATAACACGACACACATATTTTCAAAAATGGCAAAAAACCAATGTTGGAGGAACAATTAGGCTTAAACCCATATATAAATGTCTTGTGACTCCGCAGTGGGAGATGAAATTCCACGTGCGAAGAGGCTGACAGAGTTCGCAAGGAGCAAAGGAGAGCCCATGGACCCACACCCGGGCCTCTGCCTCCTGGGCTGGGGAGTTTTCCCACTATATAATACACAACACTGGCTCGTGTCCCTGGGGGGGTTGACAGTGATGACTCCTCACACTCAGGACACAGGATGCCCCACAAGCAGGCTCTGGTGTGCTTTCCCAACAGACACGATAGTGCACTCTACCTGAACTTCCTCAAAAATAGTTGCCTGCTCCTGATTGGTCAGTGTGGTCAGGTGCTTCTGGAGTTCTAACTTGGTTTTAGATGAATTCATCCCTGTGGGGAAGAGAGAAAAGGACAAAGGGGAAATTCAGTGTGGAGCTACTGCCTTCACATACTCACCCACCCGCTTCAGGACACGGCCACTAGGCAGCAATGTTGTCACTGTGAAGTGCAGGACACCAAACATAAAACTGCTCCTTCTACTGAATTCTCAAAACAACTCCACGAGAGTACGCTCCATCCCAGTTTCATATTCGGGACAACCATGAACACACAAGTTTATAAACCGGCTTCACCACCCGTTTGTACTCTGCCGCGGGTGCGGTTAGCGCTAAATTACTTATTTGGTGGTAAAATACCACAGATAATCCAAACATTTCCTTCCAAAATGCCGAGCTCTTCTAACTAATGAGAACATGAAAACACTTTCCTAATGAAAGGCAGGCAGTACTGAGGTGAAACCTGATCCGCACTTCTCCCTTGAATTCTACGTGTGGCCCCTTCACACAGCAACTGGTGGCCGACCAAGCTCCTCTCACACGTTCAACAGTCTGAAGACCAGCTCGTTAACAGTGCAAAGGGTTCTGGGAGCACTTACAAACGACTACCCAGAAGCCCAGCCCCCACTAGAATCTAACATTACAACATCCCATTCCACTCCTGTGGAATCCAGTTCAGGGCCTAGTTTGAGCTCTCTTGATGTCAGGCATACATGTCACAGATGTGAAGATTGAGAATGGAAGAATTTGCTAACCCGACTGCCACAGATTAAAGATCAGTTGCTAGTTTCTTCTACTAGTTCAACAGTTCAAGTCTCCCCATGCTGAAGGGAAGCCCTGTTCAGGGCCAGACTAAGCCTGAAGTATCCATGTGAGTAATCTTTGGGCCACTAAGAACATAAGGCCAATTATGAGTCCTTTATTCAAGCTGGTAACTGAGAGCAGACTTCTGCCACCAAAATCTCTTGTCCTGAATTGAGGCACGGTAGGTTTTATAAAGCCAAAAACTACAATTATTTCATACCGGAGGTAGGCTGTGGGATAGGGTGGGGTGGTGTTCCAATTCAGTTGATTAAAATAATCATTGAACCTCCCAAGTGCAGGTGTGGCTGCAAGGGAACGGTCTGCTCAACAGGATGTGGTTAGAGGCCTGGAGAACAGATAAGTAACTGAAGACTAGGAGTACTTTGGACAGTTCAACAGCAGGAGCAGTGGTCAAGGCACCTCCATGACTGAGGGCTGGAGAAAACTGGCCAGAGCAGGGAGTCTGCTGTGACTTGGGAAACAAACCTCTGCTTTCCAGTTAAGTTTACTGCAATCCTCAGGAGTCTGGGAACTCATGAGAGGTCAGAAGGCCAGTCAGCAGCCAGCCTCCTCCCTCCTCCTTTAGCTGGATGGAGGTCAGCTCAGCCCCACTTACTGGGGTGCTGACCCTATGCAAAATACAGCAGGCACCTCAGCTTCTAGAATGCCAGTTTTCCTTACTTTGTCTTCTACCAAGATGGACTCTAAAAGGCCACCATAAAACTACTGCCTCTGCACTCACTACGTCATATGTTGAAGCCTCAAAACAATCACTGAGGTAGGAACTTCATTTTTAGTAAGCCTGAGGTATCAATAAGAAATTGAGACACTGAAATCACATATTTTGTTCAAAGTCATCCACAAATAAGGAGGCGACTTGTCTGCCTTGAGAAATCAGATTCCTATGGTTTCCATTGACTCTCTTGACTGGCAGTGCCCAATGATCCAACACACAAGGGGCTCCAGTGCAGAGACAGGTGGGGGTAGAGAAAAAGCTGTAAGGGGGCAATTCACTGATGCTCCCTGCCACCTGCAGCATTATGCACAGCTAGAGGAGCAAGCGCATGGCTTTCTATAGCAATAATTCAATAACGAAGCACAATGGTTTTTGAATTTATTAACAACTACCCAGTAATCACCAACTAAAAATCCTCCCAAATATGAAAAAAAAACTGTTTCTAATGTAGTCAAGTGTAAACATCAAACTCTGGAGATACTGAATTGTTAGCAAATGGAGGAAACTGTACGCTCTTAAGGAAGTTAGACTAGAATGGTTAGGCTATGGAAAACTTCAATGAAATCCTAAGTCTCATCCTCTTCTTCATAGGCGGCTGGATGGATAGGCCTGCTGACTGGCCCTGGCCAGACTTCAGATGCCTCAATACAGTAAGTAGATCCTTCTACCTCAACTCAGCATTTTGTTTTTCAGAGAAAGCATGATTAATTTTAGCAATCCTCAAAATGTTCCTCTAAACTCTGAAATAAGCAAAATACTATTCGATGCCATAGCAGTTGTATGGTTATACAATTCAAGCAAGTAATCCAGGATAGCTTTGCTTCTTGGAGGCTGTGCAAGCATATTAGCATTGGGTATCTAGTGAAATCACATATACAACGTATTTATTCTATACATTCTGGGGCATAACTTGTCTACATCAACTGCTTAAGGATTTTACAAGTCTTTCAGCTACAGTTCTTTCTAGACTTTGTGGAGTGCTTGGTCAATTCATAACTTCCTAATAGAATACTTCTTTTTTTCTTTTTGGCAATACTAGGGATTGAACCCAGAGTGTTATGCAAGCAAGGCAAGAACTCTTACCACTAAGCCACAGCCTTGGATTTTGGAGTCTTTTAGATTTTAGGATTAGGGACACCCAATTGGTAATGACAAGATGGTTGGTGGGTGTTCTTGATGATGGAACCTGAAACCTCATACATGCTTGGTCAGTGCTCTACCACTGAGCTATGCCCCCACCAGAGACTTTTACAGTAATATACAATGATTTTAATAAATTACTCCATTCCGCTTACTAGGACTGCAACCACAAAAATCAATAGACCCCCTAATCCATCCATTAAGTCATTAGTACTTCTACAAAGGTGGCCTCTCCTAATTCACCATCTAGTTTTTTAAAAATGCTTCCCACGCAGTGAGTAAAACACACACTCCCCAGACTTCTCCTGATACTGTTTCATGTATAATGGATGCTCACTACAGTTTCCTGCCTTGGTTGGGTTTTATTGTGCAAAAGAGAATTGAGTGATTATTCTTCAAACTACAACAGCGAAATCTTGATCACGATTAAAAGTTCCAGCTGTAACTTTTGAACACTCAGGCCCAGTGCAGATTTCCCAAATGGAACTCAGCAGCAGCAAGCTCTGCAGATCACGATCTCCTCTGTCTGTAAGGCCAAAGTCACCACTGGCTTCTTAACAGGCCTTGGGGCATCTCCATCATCATTTGCCTCATCTTGACAGCCCAGGGAAAGAGCCAGTGAGCTCTCTGTTGGGATCTTTTGTTGAAGCAACATCTCATTCCCAGATACAGGTTACATGCTGTCAGCAAACAGTAACGGCATGGAAACTTGGAAACTGGTTTTAAAAATGCATCAATCACACTCATTTCAAGAGCTTCTGTGATGCTCAAAGTGAACCCTTTCAGATTTTATTATGTCAACTACTAATTTATCTTATTAAAAAATAAACCAGATCAACATTTCATACCTATTAGAACGGCTACCATCATAAAATTCCTTTCTGCAAGGATGCAGAGAAGTCAGTATTTGTGTATGGTGCAAATATAATGATTACAGTACAGTAGGGGAGGGTGAAAGTTAGAGGGACCCACTGTGCTGTCTAGCTGTCAACTCAACACAGCTAGAGTTACCTGAAAAGAGGAACCTCAACTCAGAAAATACCTCCATAAAATCAAGTTATATGCAGCCTGTAGGGCGTTTTCTTAATAGTGATTGATGTAGGAGAGCCTAACCCATTGTGGGTGGTGCCATCCCTGGGCTGGTGGTCCTGGGTTCTATAAGAAAGGAAGCTGGCAGGGCAGTAGTGGCGAACACCTTTAATCCCAGCACTCGGAGGCAGAGGCAGGTGGATCTCAGTGAGTTCAAGGCCAGCCTAGTCTAAAAGAGCTAGTTCCAGGACAGGCTCCAAAGCTACAGAGAAACTCTGTCTTAAAAAACCAGAAAAAAAAAAACAGAAAATAAAAGAAAAGAAAGGAAGATGAACAAGCCGTGGGGAGCAAGTCAGTAAGCAGCACTCCTCCATGGACTCTGGATCAGCTCCTGCCTCCAGGTCCTTGTCCTGTTTGAGTTCTTGTCCTGATTTCCTTCAGCAATAGATTATGATGTAGAAATGTAAGCCAAATAAAGTTGGCTTTGCTCCCCAAGGTTGCTTTGGTCATGGTGTTTCATTTCAGCAATAGAAACCCTAAGTAGGACACTCACCATACAAACCAGCAATTTCACTTAGTCAAAAGAACTGGAAGCAGAGACCTGAGCAGACGTTTATACCAATATTCTTAACATACCTGCTCACACAGTCAAAGGGCAAAAAGACCCGAATGTCCAATGGTGGATAACAGATGCAACTGGTGGAATATTAATCAGTCATACAAAGAAGATTCTGACATATACAAAAGGAGCAAACCCAGGAGATATAATGCTAAGTGAAAGAAACAAAAAACAAGAAAACACATCCCACTGATTCGACCACACAAGGTAGCTAAATTAATTCACTTTGTAGAATCAGAAAAAAAAAAGGGTGGGGTGGGGCTCAGTAGTAAGAGTGCTTGCTCAGCAAGGAAGTGACCTGAGTTCAAAGCAGGGCATCCAGCTTGTGCCTGTAACTCCTGCCCTAAGGACAGAGACAAGTGGACCCAGCACTCGCCAGCCAGATTGGTCCAGTTGGGGAACCCGGTCTTGGGCCAAGGCAGAAAATTACAGAAGAAAACTCCCCCACCCCTCCAACACCCCCCCAACACCGGAAAACAGAAAGGAGAATGGTGGTTGCTTGGGGCTATGGGAATGCTACAGGATGATCAGAAGGTTCTGGAGGTGACAGCAATGAGGGTTAGTCCACACTGTAAATGGACTTAAGGCCACTGAACTGCATGTTATTTGTTTGTTTTTAAAGTGAAAATGACAAATTTATGTTTGGGTATATTTTTACTCACAATTACTTAGAAAAAACAATTGTTTTAAGGTCTAGATGTCAATATAGCCTTTCTTTACAGAATTATAGTTTGTGTATGACAAGTATTTCTTATGTATACACAAGAAATGATCATATCTTTGTTTTTACAATTGCGTAATTTAAATCATGTAACAGTTTCAAAAATCAACACACAACGCACAACACAACACACAACACACTTAGAAATCTTCCTACAGATAAGACAAGATGCAAAATGAAAAAAAAGAGAAAACAAACACCTCACTTTCTGGATTCCTTCAAATGAGCCTGACCACCACCAGCACCCTATCTTCCAGCCCTCTGCTGCCCCCAGAGCATTCCTTGCTCGGGATCCTTCCACTCATGAGACTGGCTGTCTGCACTGACAACCAGGGTGGTGGATCCTGGGCTTTCTATATGCGAGTTTATCCCTAGACAGCTCTAATCCTCCAACAATGTATTTATAAAGTTACACAATAATTCACTTGAGTTCTCATAAACATAATGAAGATAAAAACTTTTAAAAACAACTTAGCACAGTAACGGGCTCCTCTTAATATCAAATAAAAGCCCGCAAATGCTAAGGTTCCATGTAAACTTCTAGAAGCTCTGGTTAATATGGTCACCTCGTGTTTTATTCCCTCCCGCTGACTCCTCGGTGTGGCCTGTTTTCTGCCGCCCTCCATTAACTGCCCTATGGAGATTACAGGGGTCCTCTACTGGGAAAGCACGGGAGACATTCTTTAGGCCTCACTTTACGATCTCTGTGATGGCCAATCCACATGACCTCCCAGTCTCACTCGGCTCAATAAATGTTTGATAACATTTACTCCCTAACTTATTTACTACTCCAAGAGTAATGAGTGCTGTAGGGCCCGGGTCTACCCTTGTTCCTGGGGTGCATCTTGAGGACAGTTTCTGGTCAGCCAGCTAACTAAAGCATTCTGTTTGTTCCTGTGCTCCCCCCCACACACGCCCCGCCTGGTGATTGTTGACTCCATCTTTGGCATGGTAATTTCCCATCTGCCTGGGTGGAAATCCTTGTGCAGCAGCTAGGTATATAAGGATTTCCCCAACGTTGAATAAACGGCATTCAGCTGATCTTCTTTCAAATGACCCAGGTCTCTTTGTGTGTTCTTTCGATCTCCAGGCCCTTGTCCGACTTGCTTATGGTACAGTGGCGTGCGAACTGTACCGAGGGTGTAACACAAAATCGGGTGTTACAGAGTGCCTTCGAGGAGAGATGGCAAGACAGTCCTTAGCTTCGAATCCATCACACCCAGAAAAACCTCCTGTCACACAGAAGACATCCACTGCCCAGGGTGAGTTCACCTATGACACAGCCCTCTGCCACGGATGCTCCCACCCAAGGCGCTTGTGACCCAGGCCGACAGTGCCTCCGACTCACCCTCGATCCTCTCGCATAGCTTGTGCAGGCCCTGCAAGGGACAGCTCTCGCACAGCTGGGCTGGCGCCTTGGCAGTCTGCTGCACAGCAGCCACGGTGAAGGCCTGCTTCAGAGTCATCATGATCTCATCAACCTGAGCACAAGAATAGTGTTGACAGAAGTTCACAGAAGGGACTTTGTCTAGTTTTTCACAGACTACCAGAACATAGCAGGAATGACTGCTAGGGCTGTGGTCTGTAGTCTGAGGAGGACCACGTACAGATTCAGCCCTCTTAACACAGGTGAGGTACAAGGTAAAATCTTTTTACTAAGTACAGAGCAAGTGCGTCTGGTTCAAAGTTCACCAGGATTCTTTTGTTTTTCTTCCCTGTTTCTTTTCAGTACCAGATCCCACGACATGGCTCAAGTGGGTTACGAACTTACCTGCCCTAGAGTTCTATAGTTTGTACTCTGCCTACCTCAGGCCTAAATGCTGGGGTTTACAGAACAGGGCCACCCCACTGTGGGAATGAGGTTTCTAAATGCTGCATTAGGGCAGAGAGTGAAAGCAAGTATGTCTTTCAAAAATATTGAAACCTACAATGAAAATTCAAATGAATTTCAGATGCATAGCAGAACGGGATTGGTCATGGGTGAATAACGAAAGCAAACATTGCCATGTCAGCAAGGCTCTGCACGGGCTGAAATCCCTCATGAGGCTTGCAGCGGGGAGTGTCCGCTTACCAGGGCTTCATTTGTGCACTGGAACACGTAACAGACAAAGTGGAAGCCGCCGCCACCTGAGCACTCCCGGCAGATAAACCCAAAGTGGTCCACGTGCCTAATGCCCTGTGCAAGAAGGAAGAAGGGGGGGGGGGACATGTAAGTGGTACAGAGAAGTACTGCTGGCAGGAATACAGCTTCATGGGGACACTGTCCCCTTCAAAGAGCACTATGAGATTACTGCTCACATATTTTTACATAAAGATAAGCATCCTACTAAAATGTTACTTGTATCATCTCACAATGAGAGTCAAGGTTTGCAGACAGAGATACAAGGAAAAAGGAGGCGGAGCTGAGGAAAGGCCAGCAGTCACCAGAGGAGTAAGATGCCAGAGCATCACGGGTAAGCCATGGGGCATGTGGTAATACAAGGATTATTAGGAATGGGTTTATTTGTACATAGAGCTAGCCAGTAAGAAGCTTGAGCCACCAAACAATTATAATTAATATTAAGCCTCCAAATGATTACTTCAAAAGCAGCTGTGGGGACCTGCAGATGGGAGAGAAATGGGTCCAGGGGACCAGACAAGACAGAGAACAGACTTCCAGCTACAGATAACAGCTGACAGAAAAGCTAGAACTTTGGGGTGTGTGAGGAGAGCACTAAGGAATAAAAGGTACTTTAAAAGTCAACAGCACACCACATTAAGAAACATCTCACACACCAACACACACACCAACAAGTATGTACACACAACTCACATATATAAAGGTTAAAAAGAGATTCAAAATGTGTTTGTACTAAAATCACAAGCAAATCACTGAGCAGGATGAAGAATGAACAAAACATTACTTATATGCCAAGATGAGCAGCTGTGAAGTCTCTGAGACTAAGGCCAGAGCTCTTCCGGTGTCCCACAAGCTCTTTCTCATAAACAAGCCTTAACACATAAGCCCGATCTGAAAGCCACAGGGACAGAAGCTGACAGAGGGCCTTGTTGCTGCCTTCCAATTCTACCAGAAACAATTGCGGCAGCTCTAATTTTTAGACTTTATGTGTTTGAGTGTTTTACCTTGACATATGTATGTGTACTGTGTACATGCCTTGTGTCGTGGAGGTCAGAAATGGATGATCTTTTCCCAGGAACTGGGGTTAGGAATGGTTATGGGCCCTCAGCAAGAACAAGTGCTCTTAAACAGTGAGCCATGGCTCCAGCACCAACGGTTAGTTTCCACTGTCACCCTGACACGATCTAGAATCACCTGGGAGAAGGGCCTCTGGGAATGTCTGTGGGGATTGTTTTGATGACATTAACTAGCTAAGTAGATCCACACTGAATATGGATGGTACACGGCCACACCCTGGACTGAACGAGAAGGAGACCGCAAGCTGAGCACCGTAAACGACTAGACCTCAGAACTGGGACAGGAATAAAACCTTTCTCCCTGAGCTGCTTTTATCGGGGTATTTTGCCATAGCAACAGGACAGGAAACTAAAACAGCAAGCTAAGTCCAAATGAAATATCTTCTGTGACTATTAATTCTCAAGACCTCTGACAGCATCGCCATGTGGAAGTACAGGCTCGCGTAACTTAGGGGTCAGAAGCTCTTCAGGAAAGAATAAACTACCACACTACCCTAAACAGCAGGGTGCATGTCCCTGATGTCCCTGATTCCAGCACTCAGGAGGCAGGGGCAGGTGGCATGGGCTGCATAGAGAGACCTTAACTATCTAACACTAGCATTTTAACATTCCAACATAATTCGGATCAATCATGGGCAAGTATTTTCCAGCCCATAACTGCTGACATATCCTGATCTCAATCAATGTCCTCCATCAGCAAGCTAAGAATCTAACAGAGGCTGCTATGTAGGGGATGCCATTTATCAAAGTTTCTTTGTGAAGTCTTCTCTATTCAACTTGTTAAAAACATTACTTATTATCAAAATCGAAAACAGTATCTTTATGACCACTTAATTAGCTTACATTCTAGATTAACAAACAACTAAGATTTTTACATCTTAGTACAAAAATGAAAAGTTAGAATATAAGAAAAGAAAATCACCAAACAGTAAAATAAACGATCTCTTATTTGCCAGGACAATCCAGAGGAAACTGGCTCATCACAGTGGACAGATTCCTCCCAAATCTCTCTATGAAACACAGCTGGAAGACTAACAAACACAGAAAGTTTCATGTAGACACTGCATTCTGAGTAAACCCCCTCCAAGGTAAGTACAATCCATCACAGTTACAGGAAAAGTAATAATGAAAATACAAAAGATTAAGAATTTCAAGACTATGAATTATATATAAAGCATATATAATTCTATATAACATATTACATATAAAAACAGATATTAATTACATACACCATGTGCATATATATCAAGCATGTACATATATCAATTATACATAAGACATGTGCACACACATATACATACCAATTATATATAAAACATGCAAATACATAAAAGACCTTGGAAAAAGCAAGAAGACATCAATACCACTAGAACAGGGAAAAAAAGGAAGGTAGATAATTTTCTCTAGCACACTGTTCTAAAAAGCAAAATTGTTAATTTTAGGATTATAATTTACCTCAGTAAATGATGAGATAAAGAGACATGGAATCAAGATTAAAAACCCGCTGTTTTATACAACATTGCTTCTCCTGTGTGCATTAGAAGAACTAGAATTTAATTAGTAATTTGTCTGCATTTACCTGAGAGCAAAAGGATATCTCCTTAAAATTTTTCTCCAGTGCAATCTTTTTGGTGTCAGGGCTGATGAGGTAAACTTCAGACTGGCCAATCTTAAAAAACAAACGAAAGGAAAAAATGTGTTTCTCCTGAAAACTGATTCATTATACACGTCATGGCCTATGAGGTAAGGATAAAGGCAAGCTCTCATAAAACTCTGTATCTGTAAAGAGTTTCAAAGGTTATAGCTCATGCCACGATGTCAAGTGACAGGAGAAAAATACCTATGTGACACAGCAGTAATCTGATGACAGTGATAGCAATGGCAATAATAATAACGATCCTTCAAGTCCACACCCCCCTTCAAAGGGAATTAGTTTTCTGTACAAGTGAGTATTCCAGAAAACTACAGTTTCTATCTAAAATTTCTGAAACACCTTCGGAGCAGAGTGTCCTAATGCCAGGCTGGCTATGGGAGTCTGTAGTGATATTTGTGTTTTAACAAGTAAAGCTTGCCTGAAGATCAGTGCAGTCAGCCATTAGAAAGTCCTTTACCTCTCAGAACAAAGGGGTGATCCTGCCCTCAGAATGCCACCTCAGACTTCATCCTCTGACCGAAGGGGCAATCCTCAGACTGCACTCTCTCCACCAAACCTCAGACTGCATCAAGCTCTTGTCCCCTCCCGCCTTCTAGTCCTCTCTCCGCCCAGTCATATCCCTCCTGTCTCCACCTCCCTAGAGCTGGGGTTAAAGGAATGGGATCCCAAGTGCTGGAGTCACCTTTGTGTGAGCTCTGTTTCTCTTTTAGACAGATTCAATGTTAAGTAGCCCAGGGTGGCCTTGAACTAACAGAGATCCCTCTGCCTGGGATTAAACGTGTATGCCACTACTGGCTGACCTCCAGTGGCTTAGCTCTGTACTCTGATCTTCAGGCAAGCTTTGTTTGTTAGATTACAAACAAAACATCACTACAGAAGTCTGCCTCCCTGGCCGTTACCTCCATACGCTGAAGTTTCTCGGTTCCTGTATGTGTTGGTTTCTACAGATTTAATCCCTCCTCAGAATCAACGTTAGCAGTCACTGTAACTGACAAGCTTCACCTCCAAGACAGAGAACAAGACAGAAGCTGAAATGGCAGATCACGAGGGGCACAAAGGTCTTTACTTGTTTACTTGTCATTAAGTGAGATCCAGAAATGTGAGGTTGCTCCTGGTCTCTCTGTCATGACTGCTTTCCCATCACATCACATCAGGAGAGACCTGACGTGAGGAATAAAGCCCAGACAACTAAAGGGCCTGCCAGGCGAAGCAGTGGAGCGATGTCTTCAGGTCTCTGAAGTAGAGCTCCTTCCCACCTCTTACATCGCACCTGCTGCTCTCTGAACCCAGGAGGAAACCCTGCCTGTTGGCCACACATGGAGACCTCTGCTGGGTGAGAATCGCATCAAAGATGCCTCTCCTGATTCTGAGCGTTCCTACAGCATCCACTACTTCTCCACAGTATGCGCTGCGGTTGTAATTGCATAATTACTGGTGTGTCAGTTGCCTGTCCGCATTGCTGGAATCTAAATTCCGCGTGGGCAGAGACTGTTCACTGCTCTATTTCTAGGATATTGTAACCACTTACAAACAAATGCACCAAGCAGCCTTTCTCAGTAACACTGCAGTGTTTGGGAAGAAGCATACAGACCACAGATTAAAGTACAAGTCTTCCTGCCAGCCCAGGACTCGTCCATGTACTATGTCAGTTACGAAGAGAGAGGTCAGTCCTATTACCCTGACACACCATCTGGATAGTTTAAGGATGCATTATGCTTTGTGTGTACATGTGTGCGTCTGTGTGTGTGCACGCACACAGTGAGTGAAGGTGTTCACAGAGTCCAGAAGAGGATCTCTGAAACTAGCTTTCTAAGGGTGCAAGCCACTTGATGTGGGTGCTTAGGAACCTAACTCAGTTCCTCTCAAGAGCGGTATGTGTTCAGAGGCTGAGCCATCTCTCCACATCCATTTCTGGATCTTTAAAGCCAGCTATAGCCACACTACACTAACCTATGCGGTCAGTTCCCTTACTGTTTGGCCTTTCCGGTGCCTTGGGCGAAGCACAGAAGGCTACACTGTGTCTAAGGCAGTTTTGCTCATTACCATGAATAAAGCAAAGACTCAGAGGCAGAAGCTCGCCAAGGAAAAACCCACAGACCAGCTCACTTCATGAAGAGGGCAGAGTCCTGTCCATTCAGACACAGGGAAATCCAGAAAAATCTAAGTCTCCATGAAACTCCAATAGCTGGCACCCTTAGCTATTCCTTCTCTTCCATATGGCTAACAGTTTAACAATTTTCTGTTTAAAAAACAAAAATAAAAACAAGCAACTAAACTAGTATTTTAGTTGGGGTGTAAGTTTTAAATATAAGGTTATCTAAAAATCATATTACCCTGATAAACAATGGATATTTATACATTAATAAGAGTACTTTCTGTTTAAAACTGTGTTGAAACTTACATAGTTTTGAACCTCGTTTACATAACTATTCTTTCTTCAATGAAAGGGTGTGTACAACCACTGACGCATTAGCTGATTTTTTCAGACCTCCAGGGTGCAGAAAACTGCCCAAGACTTTACCGTGAATAGCATAGTTCGGTTCTCCTCCATGTCTGTGGGCTGAACCACACTGTGTCCTCCGATGAGGTGGTTTTCAATACCGTCGTCGAAGGAGCTAAAGGTGCTGCTGCGGAGGCTGGCGTCCTGGAACTCCTTCCTGAAGGCCAGGGAGCGCAGTCCGGGCTGCGAGAAGGACTTGCGCATTGGCCGGGGTCCTGGCGCTGATGGCTGCCCCGTGGGCGTGTCCCAGTCGGCTCTGTGGCCGCAGCTCACGTGGTTGAACTTCTCAATGCACTCGTCGATCAGCGCAGGCGGCGCCTTCTTGTGGGCCACAGTGACCCTGCCGCAGAACAGCACCTCGAACTTTTTGGCGAAGGTGTCATCGAATTCCGAGGGGCAGCGCAGCTCCTCCTGGCGGGCAATCTTCCCCGCTTGCCGGATGGAACTGATGATCTCAGGCACCTGCGAGAATGGGAGCTGGTTTAGTGACGTCGTGGGCACTGGGTTTTGGCAAAGGTCACACAGGCCCAATATCAGTATCACTCCTGCTGTATGTGGCTCACAGACCACAGCGCCCTCCAGCGTTAAGTGGCCAGTCCCAGGCTGGCTTTGCGCTCTAATCCCTAAGGTCCTCAGGTCATCTCCACTAAATTTTGTCTAAAATGTGGTTCACCTAAACGTACCAACTCATTCAGAAGAGTTTCATCAGTGTCCTCTGAGAAGCCTTCCTCAGTACATGGTGGGAGGAAGGGCTCTAAAATCATTTTGCATTTATTGGAACTATTGTACCATTGTTTTCTTCAACAGCAACTAACAAGTTATGACTCGATGCCGTATCTCCTAACGTTGATTATAAAGCAACAGAGCTAGACAGTTTGAACCAAGGAGGGCAGAGAACCCAGGCCTACTGTCACAGGAGACAGTGGGGCTTCTCACAAAAGAGGTTTTTTTTCCAATGTAAAAGTCTTGAAGCAAACGGTCTCCGGTGCTACGGTCCCTCCCTCCCCATCCTGTCCATTTATGAGTAGGCTCTCCACAGCAGCTTCAAAAATAAGATGGAATCCATACCATTGTCAGTGAACACCTGAGCCCTGCTTAGGTGACCAGCGGCCTCAACACTCACTCTGACATTCATGGTCTGTGAAAACGTGGCCAGCATGGACCTAATCTTCCAGTTTTTGCTTTGACAGGACACATATTTCTGTGTATAAAACTTTGAGTTGAAGGCCAAACACCTACAGGGCCCTGTTTATTTAATATCATAACCAGAAAAATCCAATCCCCTTTCCAATTCAGATTAAAAAGCTTAACCAGTGTGTACAAAAAGGGAGATTGTTTCAGTTTGTCTTTAAAGAAAGCTGTATTCTATGTCCGTGACATAATTCTCAAAGACCCACTGACTCTCTGTCACTAAATACTGAGCACATTAAACATAGCCTTTCTGCCAGAAAGATTAGGGTATCTCCTGTTAAGCTGTTATAGCGTAAGAGTCAAGGATATCTTTAGAGATAGATGTATTTTTAAGGGGACTCCTAGGCTGGAGGGTTGCGTCAGCAGTTAGAGCACTTAGTGCTCTTTCAGAAAACTGGGATTCAGTTCCAGCACCCACATGGTGGCATCTCTAACTCCAGGCCCAGTGGATCCAATGCCCTCTTCTGGCCTCGTAGGGTACATGGCATACAAACAGGTAAGCAACACACACACACACACATCTATAAAAAATTGTTTGTAAAGCAGAAGATTTAAATAATAAATTTAAAAGCTGAATTGTAAGCTGGTCAGTGGTAGCCCAGGCTTTTAATCCCAGCATGGGGGAAGTCAAGGTAGGTGGATTTCTGTGAGTTTTATCCAGTTTTGTCTACATAGGGAGTCCCAGAACAGCTAGGGCTACACAGAAAGACCCCCAAACAAATAAAAAGTTGTTTTTTTATGTGTGTGGGGGTGAGGGGCTGTTCACATTGTTGTGTGCGTGTGTGTGTGTGTGTGTGTGTGTGTGTGTGTGTGTGTGTGTGTTGAGGTCAGAAGACAACCCGTTGACTTGGTTCTTTCTCTCCACGTGGCCCTGAGACAGAACTCAAGCCATTAGCTCTGTCAGCAGACACCGACACCTGCAGTCATCTTGCCAGCCCGAGGCTGAGCTTCAAATGGCAACCATGTCTGCACCGGTCCTTTATATGCTTGTGCCCACTCACATACGGCCAAATAAGCTTGGGAAGCCTGTGGCAGCCTAGACATTGTTGGTAGAAAAGCAGAGAACAGAAACAGCAGGAAGTCTAAGCTGCAGTCAGAACGTTGTTAATGATTCACAGGACCACAGCAAAAAACAAAAGGCCATGTTTTCTCTCTGTGGGAGAGGGACTTCAAGATCAGAAGCACTGAAGACTGTCTAGTGAAAAGTTAGTTCAGTGTGGTAAAAACAGCATCGCCAATGTACACAGCACCCCTTTCTCAGCAGGTGTGAGATTGTTATAACAGAAGTCACATGGCGCTCCCCAATTATTAGCTGCACTTCTGCACAGAACACACATTTATTCAGTCCTTTGAGGACTGCTAAGCTAGCCAACGTCTCTATACGCTGCACCCGCAATGACTCAAGTGAGCAATGATGTCTTCCATCATGTTTCAAAGAGGGGAAAATGTATGGAGCATAGGAACTTTCAGCACTTCAACAATAACACAAGGGCTACAGAACCGAGGGCTCAAGGGTCCCCTTGATTCCGCCAGTCGGAGCAGCTGAGTAGCACATCACACCCAGGTCAGAGTTCAGGCTGCATGGGTTTTCTAACTATGGATTTCTTTAGTTCTTTGATTAGAATCTAAAACGGACACACTTCATTCAAAGACCAAGTCCTATCTATCTCTCCTTGCTGGTGGGCCTCATAATTTAGACATAAATTTTGCTCAAGCCTCCTGCCATCCAGCACCAAGAAGGCACATGCAAAGCGACGTACAGTAGACAGGAGATGGACACCGGCTCATGCAGGACAAGGGGTGAGGTGAAGCTCTGAGGGCGGGGGTGGGGGGAGGATGGGGAGGGGATAGTGGGAGGGAACAAAGGGGCCCTGGAAGACCAGGCATTAATTCAGGACTGAAGAGACTAGAGAAGGGCAGACCACAGTGTGGCAGATCAGAGGCCAAGCAAGGGTGACGCAGAGATGTCACGTGAAAGTAGGTGGGCAGGAGCTTGAAGCTCACGGATACATAAAAAGAAAGATGTCAGCATTGACCCCCCAAATAAACACAACTGAAAAACAGCCTTTCGGGTCTATAGGAATATATACATCAGGTTGCAATGATTGCTCCCCACAAACAAAACAAAACAAAGAACCCAAGACCTTCTTGGGGCAAACGCACTGGGGTCACTAGAAACTTACTCCCTCTGATAAGATCTGGGCCTTTTACTGAGAATCTTGCCTGTTCAGTCAGAGCACTAAGAACTACGTCATTCCTGTTCGCAGATAAGCCGATAAAGCAAATCCAAACTCACCAGAGCAGAGCAGAGAGCCTGAAAACGGTTTTCCTGGAATAAATTTAACAAGGGCTAGGGTTTGATTAGAGCGTCTGATACTATGGGAACCATAACAAAAAAAAGTTAGATAATTAAGATCAATTACCCAAAATTAATGAAGCAGGCCTGTTCGGGTGTATAGAATTCTAAGAATATTCTTAAGAATATTTCTGTAAGTCAAGTCCTTATTCAAGCGCACGGGTCAGCTTTATAAGGATTTAGGGATTTTAAGGAATTACAAACACACTGCAACTGTAATTTTATTCACAAGGATTTAGGAGGGCATTTCTGAAATAACCTTTAGAATAAAAAATGTCACTTTCATTTTGCACTTACTGGTTTGTCTACCAACTATTAACATATAAATATTAAATTATTCTTTTCAGTGTCTTGGCCTCCTCTTCCTGTAAGCCTGGGGTGACCTGTGAAGATGATTCCCTACTTTCTTGACCCCAAACCCTACACAGTTATGCTAATCAAGAGGTTCAAATCTTTTTGTGCACTTTAAAGACACCCGTGACACTGCCCAGGCCATCAAGGGCATGCATATCTGAAACGCCACAAGTTACCTTAAGCAGGTCGCTTTAAAGAAGTCATGTGTGTTGTTGTGGTGGTGGGAGTGGCGGAGTTGGTCAGTGTACCCAGGCTAGGGTTGGACACGGGGTTGGGGATCCAAGAATTGTTTTGCTGCACACGACTAAAAACGCAGAGAAATGCTAACTGTAGGGCTCAGACACAGGTCCTCTAGGCACTGAGCAAATCTGGGTGAACACAGCACCTAAGATGGCCGGCGAACTCTCAGAGCTCACGGCCAGATTAACCCACAAGTGAGCTTCCCCTGCCACATCGAGATGATCCCCACTGAATAGGAACAGATTGTTCCATAGCCAGAAGAGGAAGATGGCGCAAAGAAGAAAAAGCCATCCCTGAAGAAACAAAAATTCATGGCATGGGAATAAATTCAGCATAAAAAGAATGCAGATAAATGTTTTTAAAAGTCTAGCATCTCATTTAAAACTATAACAACATTCATACATAATAGAGAAACCATCTGAAGCTGCAAAAAGATGGCAGGAATATTCACTGCTTCCTCCCTCAGAGGAAACATTTTGAATGGTAAGGAGTTAAATAAAAGCAACAGTAACAGTAATGATAGTAAAAATAGTAATAGAGAAACAGCTCATTTCATATTAATTATTTTCCCAGGAGGAACAGATGTGTCTGCTGATAATGAGAATTAGTGCTTGTTTATTGATCACGAGGGAGAAACTACTTTAAATCAAGCTCCTCTTCCCCACACCTTATCTGCCTCTAATTTCACACAAACTCTTACCAGTACCTTATTGGTTTTAATACATCATTTAGAGAGAAAAAAACAACAGCCACCCTCTATATAATATACAAGGCCATTCATGCTGTGCACTAGGTTGGCCTCATAGGATAAAACTGAGACTTCACGAAAGGATGAATGGGACAAAAGCAGTCACACTGCGTGCTGGATGCCAACCACTCTCCACAAAGACAGGCACACTGTGTGCTGGATGCCAACCACTCTCCACAAAGACAGGCACACTGTGTGCTGGACGCCAACCACTCTCCACAAAGACAGCCACACTGTGTGCTGGATGCCAACCACGCTCCACAAAGACAGCCACACTGCGTGCTGGATGCCAACCACGCTCCACAAAGACAGCCACACTGCGTGCTGGATGCCAACCACTCTCCACAAAGACAGGCACACTGTGTGCTGGATGCCAACCACTCTCCACAAAGACAGCCACACTGCGTGCTGGATGCCAACCACTCTCCACAAAGACAGCCACACTGTGTGCTGGATGCCAACCACTCTCCACAAAGACAGGCACACTGTGTGCTGGATGCCAACCACTCTCCACAAAGACAGGCACACTGCGTGCTGGATGCCAACCACTCTCCACAAAGACAGGCACACTGTCGAAGGCTACACAGACAGAATGAGCACAGGACAGTGATGAGCAAGGTGGGCTCCACGGGCCGGCCACAGGAGGAGCGCTAAGCACGTACGGAGGAGAGAGAAAGGAGCCCAGGCCTTCTTAAAGAAACTGAAATACAGATTGGACTAACTTCAGGGTTTCCCACACTTGGCCCTTCCTAAAATAAAACCAGGCACTAAAGTGCCCACCGAGTCCAATTCAACTCCATTTTTATTCCTATGCAAGAAAGGATTTAATAAAATTTCAGGCCCCATTTAAAAGACAATATTCAGAAACAGAGCCCAAGAGAATTCCTGTTTGAATTGTTTTCCCGTTCTCCCCACGCCCTGCCTGCTGGCTGTCATGTAAATAAAACAAGGGGGGGAAATAACCACACAGAGTACCAGTGGACAAAACTGGGCAGGAGACACGAGTCCCCTGCAAAGTGACCAACGCTGCCTCACATCTGGGCCAGAATGCCACTCGGAAATGTCTGCTTCCTCTCCTTGAATGGGATTCACGCTTGAGTTCAGCGGTATCTGTCCTGATGAGGGGCAGGGCAGAGGCTGGCATCACGAGGCCTCGTGAACTCTCACTCTGGGACGTCACGTGCATCCTCTGTTTACCTAGAAGCAGAACCCACCTGGCCGAAAACACAGCAGAGGGATTTTCTGGGTTTTTTTGCTAGATCTCCAAAGGAAAGACTTCATTTCTTATATAAAAGGCAAGGCCTTCCTTCCTTAGGGGACCTGAAGAAAAGCGGAGAGCTCTGCCAGCAGGCACAGACCCCAGGTGACAGGCAACAAGAGACATGGTGTCCCCAAGGAGGCTGCACTTCTCTCAAACCCCAGCTGGGAACCACATCACACATGGACAGGAAAACACTGAGCGAGCTCTTCAGCCTCAGAAACTAAATCGAATTGTAACTTCCATTCTCACAACAGCAATGCCCCCCATTCATAAATAACTACAGCCAGCCGGAGCCAGCACCTCTGACCTCATCTACATATCCACAATAACAGAAGCAAGGAGCTCATCAGAACCAAGGCATCCACTAGCAATGGAGACTTTAATCTTACATTCTTCCTTCACTATCTCATCTACGGAGTAAAATTCCAAA
The DNA here is from genome assembly GCF_037038515.1 of Microtus pennsylvanicus. Classification (NCBI taxonomy): domain Eukaryota; kingdom Metazoa; phylum Chordata; class Mammalia; order Rodentia; family Cricetidae; genus Microtus; species Microtus pennsylvanicus. Next base: position 36,796,123 of record NC_134590.1, read on the forward strand.
AGCGTGTTTGTGCCAGTAGAACTCATCCCCCTTGCACACCTTCTCCCTCAGCAGTCCCTGGGGCCTCAGATCCAAATCCGTACCCACAGAGGTATCTCTGCACTGTGACCCTGAAAGGTCCATAATTTGGGTCATCCCCCTTGCACACCTTCTCCCTCAGCAGTCCCTGGGGCCTCAGATCCAAATCCGTACCCACAGAGGTATCTCTGCACTGTGACCCTGAAAGGTCCATTATTTGGGTCATCCCCCTTGCACACCTTCTCCCTCAGCAGTCCCTGGGGCCTCAGATCCAAATCCATACCCACAGAGGTATCTCTGCACTGTGACCCTGAAAGGTCCATTATTTGGGTCATCCCCCTTGCACACCTTCTCCCTCAGCAGTCCCTGGGGCCTCAGATCCAAATCCGTACCCACAGAGGTATCTCTGCACTGTGACCCTGAAAGGTCCATTATTTGGGGCCAGTAAGATGCCAGCCTGTTGCTACTGAACAGAATGAACGGAGGACAGAAAGGTACAGGCCTGCCTTTGCCCTGCTCCTCCCCCTCGCCTCAAAGAGGCCAAGATTAAGGCTCAGGCCTGGACTGCCTGGCCTAAAAGGGTCAAGCTCAAGACCCAAGGAAGAAACAAACATAAGTATTGCCATTTTTCAATAATCCATCCTCTTTTTCTTTTAAGTAAGGTTTTTTTGAGGCAGGATTTTATTTTTTCCCTCAAGTCAAAGCTTGTGTAGCCTTAGCTGTAGACCAGACTGGCATTGCACTCACAGAGATTCCCCTGCCTCTGCCTCCTGAGTCCTGGGATTAAAGGCATGTGCCACACGGCCCAGCAATCCATCCTCCTTTTTAAACAAAGGAGCAGAATGTATTCTTCAGTCACTTTGATACATATTTAATACATATTCACATCCATATTTAATACAAGTCACATCCATATTTAATGCATATTCACATAGATATATATTACATACATATTTAATACATATTCATATAAGAAAAGCCCAGAAACATCTATAGCTACAGGGTTTTTTTTCTCCTGTGATTCATTGTGTGTTATCTCATTTCTTTCTCTTTCTTTCTTATACACACACAAGCGCGCGCACGCACACGCACGCACATGCACAATGTTCTGCAACTATTATCACTGGGACCCTATATTATTGACATATCAACCCGTATAGAACCATCTCATTCCTTTTAGAAACTATGGCATTAATCTTACTGCGAGATATGGTTTGGATCGTAACCCCCACCCCCAACACTCATATATTATGAAAAGCTTGGTCCCCAACAGGCAGCATCATTGGAGTGTGGTAGAAATCTTAGGAGGTAGGGCCTGAGAGCTAAGAAGCAGGCCATCTGACAGGGTGTGGCCTTGAAGGGAATGCACGAATCTCTAATCTCTGTCTTTACTTTCCCCATCAGGAGGGGAGCAGCTCTCCTTTGCCACATCCTTCAGCCTCAGATAAGCAGCAGCAGGGCTAAGTACCCCTAATGGGGCACACCTGAAACCTTGAGCTCAAAGAAAGCTCTCCCCATCTCAAGCTGTTTATCTTGGGTGTTCTATCACAGCGAGCTAACCAGCACCCGAGGTAAAGACCAGGCCTTGATGTCTAAGACTATTCAGATCCACCGTGGTCACTGCTGAATAAGCCAGCTGCCACTGTTGAGCACTACACCATAAGTACAACCTGGGAGAAGGCGGCACAGAACTGCCCCTTAATAAAGAGATGGACTCTGGCTGTTGGTAGAAACTGGTCCAGAGAGAGGCCTACAACCTGAAGCAGTTGACACTCCAGTCTCCTGCATGGACAGATCCCACAGGGAAACATATGCAAGAGAATACTGTGACATTTGCTGATTCCAGCACAATCCAGGCAAGTCACCCAAGCCCCAGGATCTCAGCTGCTGCTATCAACAGAACCCCAAAATGTAGAGTCATTTTGCAGCCAAAAATTAAATAAGGTGTGTAATGGTCTGTCCTGTCCCTTTAAGAGACAAGCCCCGTCTACTCCCTCCCCTGCTCCCTTTCCCTTCCCCCAATAACCCACTAAATAAATACCCACTTTCTCCACTGGCATGCCTATCCATCTCTGTCTCTCACCCGCCACAGCTCCTCGTGGGGCCGACTGCCCTGCCAATGACCCACCAAAGTCTCTCACCGCTGCCTCTCACCCGCCTGGGATCCACAGAGGCCTCAGGTGGTAGGACCGGCTGCCGCTCCTCATGGCCTGCCATGGTCTCCCACCCGCTGCTGCTCTAAATGACCTGCAGCAGCCCGCCCCTCTACTGCACTGTTTTACCTTTACATTGGTGCTCATGGCTCGGCCAGGCTCTCTCCATGCCCCTTCCCTCCCGAGGGTGGGCTGAGGATATGTGGAACCCTGGGCTCAGAACATGGTATTTGCCTGAGTGCTGACCTCTATGCAGACCAGCAGCTTTGGTGGCGAGTTTTCCCCTTCCAGTCAGCTTAACCACTTCTCTAAACCTGAGGAATTGACTGTTGTTCCTAGAAACGGGGGAATTGCCCCCAACCACAGTCTTCACGGCTAAGATTGAGCCCTTCACCAACGTTCATCCCTGGTGGTTTCCCGTAGCTAAAATGTGATCTGACCACCCAGGGTGGTCTTCCCACACTAGCCCTGCACACACTGAGCAGTGGATTCGCCTTGGGGCCCGGGTCCCTGGGATATGTCTTTTCTTTTGGACTGCTCTTAAGTGGTCCCTGCTGTGAGAGACCTGTCCAGGATGGCCTCTAGCCTCTGGCTTCCCAGTCGGCTTCATTAACACCCCACCTGTAGAGAGAAGACATTCTCCTATAGGCTTTGCAGTGTTCATTCGCTGTTTAAACGTTTTCAGCTATAGTATAAACCCTCAAACTATTAGCTACCAGCCTGTGAATGCTCTGCCAGTGTCCCGCTGGCTCTGCTTCTCCTTTTGCTGGGCAGCCCCTTCCCCACCCGTCAAGGCACCAATGTAATGGTAAAACACCACGGCGCAGTTCCCCGAGGGGCAGCAGCAGTCTGCGGGTGGTAGCGGGCCACTGAAAGAGATGGATAGGAACGCCACACAGAGAGAGGGTTTGGGTATAGTTTATATGAAGGCGAAAGGGGGAAAGGGGAGAAGGAGGAAGAACAGAGAGAGATGGGGGGAAGAGAGAGAGGGGAAGGGGGGAAGAGAATAGGAGAAGAGAAGCTACCTCTTAGGGAGAGAGGTGGAAAGGAGAGAGGAAAGTGAGAGCTCAGGATGGAAGCATAAGGAAGATCAGCTTGCCTCAGTGGATAGGGAGGAAGTGGGTGGGGTTTGTCTCTTAAAGGGACAGGACAGACCACCACAAAGAGTAGAAGAGTTTAGCAGAGAGAACCTACACTTAATGACTGCCAATGAATGTTGTTCATCTTGATGTCTGCAAGACAAAGACTGACTCCACTGCAGTTCCCAGAGGCAAGGAGCTGACTACTATTCCAATCTCCAGGGACTGACAATGACAGAAATGTACTCTAGGCTAGGAACGAGCAAGCATAATCCAGCCAAATACAAAAGAGTAGACTACATTTTCCACCCAAACTCTTCTCCACCCGCAACTTTCCAGCAACCTCACAAGGACAACAGGAGCGCCCTGCTTTCTCCTTCCACCGACTTCCACCCCCACAAGAGCATCACGGAAATCATGAGATTCTGAAATACACCAGGCCTGGAAGTGGTAAGCAGCTCTGTGACATGCTTAGGTAGGCTCTACAGACTTCCCAGAATAAAACACCTAGGTGATAAGTATCAGCTCCAAGAGAACACAATCTCCGTCTCTTGCTCACTGACACAGATAAGCCAAGGGACCTGAAAGAGCGTAGTTGCTGTATGAACTACAGCAATGCAAACTGCAATGCTAATAACTTCAAAGTTTTTAAGTGATAAAAAAAATAATTAGCCGGAGTGATGGTGCATAACTGGTACTGGGGAGACAGAGGTAGGTAGATCTCTGAGTTTGAGGTCAGCTTGGTGTAAAGTGAGCTCCAGGACAGCCAGGGCTACTCAAAGAAACCCTGTCCAACCCCAAGCCCCACCCCCAAAAGCAGCAGCAGCAAAAAAAAAGGAAAAGAAAAATATCTTGAATCTGGAAACCAGAATAAGGCAAGGGAGACATGTCCATCACAGTGCCTGTATGCAGAAAGCACGCCACAGACACGGGCAGAAGGCACGCCACAGACATGTGTAGAAGTGGCGTCACAGACATGGGCAGAAGGCACGCCACAGACATGTGTAGAAGTGGCGTCACAGACACGGGCAGAAGGCACGCCACAGACATGTGTAGAAGTGGCGTCACAGACATGGGCAGAAGGCACGCCATAGACATGTGCAGAAGGCACGCCATAGACATGGGCAGAAGGCACGCCATAGACATGAGCAGAAGGCACGCCATAGACATGGGCAGAAGGCACGTCACAGACACGTGCAGAAGGCACGTCACAGACACGGGCAGAAGGCACGCCACAGACATGAGCAGAAGGCACAATGTGCATGCAAATCTCAAGCCAAGTTTGCAACAGACTGGCCCCTGTAAGCACCAAAGCTATTTTTGTGCTAAACATTTTTGGGTGGGAAATGCTTTAGTGTATTTTTTGGCAAACCCTCTCTGTTTTGGGGTGCATACATTACAATGGTCACAGGCCGTGGAGGAGGCTAACAGCACTGCTGGGCCCAGTCTCCCCTCAGCAATGGTGCCTTGCTAGTGCTCTCTCAAATGCACCCCAGGGGCTGAGTCTTAAGTTTCATTTTTTTCAAGGACTCTCTGACAGCCCAGAGAAGCCTATACCTTCTCAAAATTAAGGTTTACAGCATATAAAATGGCACGCTAGGGAATAGGAAAGAATTCGATTGTAATGAAGAGAAATTATCCAAATAATTTTGATAATGCATCTTATTGCCATATTTAACAAGATCCAGTGGTGAATCACATTCTGCTGTAATTGTTATCACTCAACATCATAATGTGCACAGTATTTTGATGAATATATAACCTGCAGTACAGTGTGAAAATGGTAATAAAGAGAGGAATGGTCTTGGCTCCAGGCAAAAAAAGTCTCAAAATATAGAATCTGTGGAATTTTCTGAGTGGCAAGAGATAAGCCTTTTGTTATTCATGACACTTTCCATCACACCTAACTTTATGCTAATGAATGACTCAGGGCAGGTCTCCACAGAACTCAGCCAATAATTGATGTGAAGATTGGAAATTTGGTTCCATCACCACCTCTTGACAGGGGCAAAGGTTGTAACCAAGTTAATTAACCAGTAACACCTCATTAATATAACCTACATTTAAAAAATCCTCCCAAACAATGAGGTCCAGAGCTCCCTAATAGGATCTACAAAAAAACAAAACAAAACAACAACAACCAAAGGGTCCAGGACTCCACATGAACACATGGAGACGGCATATCTAGAAAGCACGGGAGCGCAGGCAGATGGGACAGGACAGTCTCTACCCCAACTTTGCTCTATTCATTTCTTCCACTTGGCCCCTCTTGAGTTGCATCTTTGGTAAGCCGGGGTGGTGGTAGCACACACCTTTATTTCCAGCACTGGTAAGTCGAGGCAGGTGGATCTCTGTGAGTTCAAGGCCAGCTTGGTCTACAAAAGCTAGTTCCAGGACAGGCTCCAAAGCTACAGAGGAACTCTGTCTCAAAACGCCCCCCACCCGCAAAGGAAGGAAGGAAGGAAGGAAGGAAGGAAGGAAGGAAGGAAGGAAGGAAGGAAGGAAGGAAGGAAGGAAGGAGAAAGAAAATCTAAATCAGGAAATATAAGAAAATAACTTTCTGAGCTTTGGAAGCCATCTATCAAATCACTGAGCACAGAAGTGGTGGTGTGAACCTGATTGTAATGTTTAGAAGCGAATCCTGGGGCTTGGAAGTGGCCCTGTAGAGGCCTGTGGGATTAACCCTTGCCTGTGAGGTCTGCTCTAACTATGGAATGATTAGGGTCAGAACTGACTCTCTGCTCAGTCAGCTGGTGCCTGGAAAGTTGCAGAACTGAACAGTGGTGTGGGGGAAATCGCCAAACACTTCACTTCAGAGGTATTAACGGTGAGGGTGGGGGAGGGGAGATGGCTCAGGAGGTGAAGCCTTGCTTGCAACACAAGTGTGAGAACCTCAGTGTCCTCACAAAGCTGGACATGACAGTGAACTCCTGTCATGTCAGGGCCGGGTGAGGGTGGGAGTATGTCTGTAGATAGGAGTGATTCCTGAAACTTCCTGGCAAGCTAGTCAAGCCGACTGATGAGTTCCAGGCTCAGAGAGAGACTCTGTCTCAAAAACACAAAGTGAAAGGAAAGAGAAGATACCTGCCATGGACATACACACATCAGGCAATGTTGAGAGGACAGCAGTGTGAATTTATTGATATTAACATTACAAGAACTGCTAAAGATACTGGTCTTGCTGAATTCATTAACAGTCAGAGGATTAAGTTAGATTTTAGTTAGAAGTTGATGAAAATAGAGATGTAATATGATGTTTTACCCCATCCAAGTGCATGTACCCAACTTCTTATCCTGAGCCCAGGTTAAGGACCGCTGGATTGAAGTGTTTGTCCAGGGGAGGACAACGCCAACAAGGACTCAGCTAAGAGAACTGGGCAGGCTGGATAGGCATGAGGGCTGAGGAGGGGCAAGGAGGCTAGAGCTAATGCAACCAGAGACTCACCTTCAGCAAGATAACTCAAAATTGGCTGGACCAGCATGGCTGACTGAAATCACTAAAGTCCTTTGCTTTATTATAAAAATAATAAAGCATCTCCATGTCCTTAGCCTTACAAATCTGCCTGCTTCCATCATGCATCTGACACACCTGGGACAATTGTACTGAGAGACAAAAGAGCCTTCCGTTCCTGGAATCCCCCATCTTTGTACCAACTACTCTTAAGAATAATTCCCCACTCTATTAAAGTTTGCCCATAAAATGAACTACCCCAAATCCCAAAGACCTGACTCTTGATAGATTTTCATGTCTTTTTTCCCCCGCTAAAACAGGGTTTCTCTGTGTAATAGCCCTGGTTGTCCACAAATTTGCTTTGTAGACCAGGCTGGCCTCTAACTCAGAGATCTGCCTCCTCTTTTTACTTAATAAACTCGCTTGCTTTACTGAATATAGCCGTTTACTTAATCAACCCAGCTTTGCTTTGTTCTGATTCATCCTGAAATTCTTTTCTGCACCTGTGCAGAAGAAAACGCAGTTGTATGTTCAATAATGTTGGTTTTACCTCCCACTGCCACAACTCCCCATCATCTCCTCTGGTACCATGGCGTGCATCTGCATGAGTGTGTGCATGTTGCATGTGTGCATGCATACATGTGTGTGTCCAAAAACATCCCTACTGTCTGAAAGCCAGTTGAAAAATGGGAAGCTATAGCCAAAGTCTCTCATTAAGACAACAAAATGTAATTTCTGAAGAAAGTAATTTTTAACAAAACTCAAGTGTCTTATTAGTAAGAGTAATAAAACTGGCTTCTGTATGATATAAATTCATCGATGCAAACACACTACAGCTCCTTCTAAAAGTTACAAATACACAATTTAAGTCTGATGCAATTTATTGTCCGGTTAGACTTTGTACACAACTTAGTCCAATGCTGAAACTGACAGGATTTTGAGTATTTTCAGCTGTCAACTTTGTGATTCAGCAGGAATTGCAGCAACTTCAAGAGTCGGCTCTTTGGGGTATGGTTCACATGCGACGATCACTAAAGGTAGGAGGCTCTAGAATGCTTCTCCATCAGCTCTCAGGGCACCTAACATTGCATGTCTCTCTCTCACACCACGTCAGCCGCTCTGGAGATCACAACAGGTTTGATTTATTTCCATGGACCTGGCAGATGCATTTTAACATACTGGGTGGAAGGGAGCTTGAGTTTTTCTCCAAGTGTAAAATGGTAACTATAACACTCCTTTACTTCAGTTCACATGCTTACCTGAAAATACTCCAGAGTGTCACAGAGAAACTGTGTAGGTTAAAATGAAAACAAACAATAGGAAGGCTTCGACTTCTAACTTGCCTTATAGTTTTGGGGAAAGTTTTGGGGAAAGTGTGCCCAACAATTATTCATACAGCCCTGTGCACACCTTCTTAAAGAAAAGTCAAATCTCTGGCAGGGTGTTGACTTATTCTTCAAAAGAGCTGCAATATAACTGTGGATGAAAGGCTGTTATTTCTTCTACATATTTGCATTCATAGAGATGCCACTTTACTATTACTGTGTATTCTGGATGTATATGGGGTGTCCACAGGCAAAGGGGCACAAGTACAGGTCAGACAGCTCTACGGAAAGGACTCTTCCCTCCACCTTTATGTGGGCTCTAGGGATCAAATTTCTCTTCAGGCGTGAACAGCAGACCTTTACCTGCAGAGCCACCATCCCAGCCAAAACCAGATATAGTTAAACAGAACGTACTAAAGAACAGACCTGAGTGGGGCCACGAGTGCAGGCTCCGGGCAGCAGCAATGGTAATACAGTAGTTTGTTATTTTCACACGCATATGGTGTTTCCCCCTGTACTTTATACACATTAGTATTGTAATCTTTGAAGGGTTTAAAATATTTAAAGCCCACCTTTGGGGTCTGTGTGGTAATGCACCCTTCTTTAATTCCAGTGCTTGGGAGGCGGATGGCCTCTTCCGACACAGGTGGATCTCTGTGAGTTTGAAACAAGGCTATTTTGGAGCATGGTCACCAAAAAAGTATACTCTTTACTTAAACCAGTCCTTCCAAAGTGTCCTTCTACTATAGTCGAGTAAGGCCTTCTAGTGGCAAATAAGCTAACAAAGAGAAAATCCTTCAGCGTCAGGAGCAGAGTGATATGTGTGTAAATTATTAGAAATAAGCTGCAAACATAGAAACAACAGAAGACAAAACCCCTTTCAGTTGGTAAGTGCCCACTGCAGTCTCAGCTCGCCCAAGGTTCATGTGAACAAGATTTAAGGACCTGAGTTGGCTGTAAGCCTGGGATAAGCCCACAGAACGACCTGAATATCCAAAGAATGGAAGGAACAAAACCCTAGGGCATTAGGAGAAAGGTCAATCTCACATCAAGGGAGAGGTCATGACCCCATACTCTTGCTGATCAGATTCTGATCTTAGAAGACTTCCAAAGCCACAAGATGGGGAGGTAGTGTCTTGCAAAATCCTGAGCGGGGCCGAGGGATTGAGTCTAGAGAGGCCCCCAACTCCCAGGGAGCAAATCTGCTCCCAGAAAAGGCTTTAGCATTACACACCAGCAAATGAGAAACAAAGGTGAGTGAGTTACATGCTGGTTTGTGATTTGACTCACACAGTACACAGTAAATGTGTGCATACAGTTTCTATATGTCGATTTTTTTTAATTTAAGGAGTGGGATGGGGATGACAGACACTGAGAACCTGGCTGCAGCCTCTCCCTTCAAGGATGAGACAGGGCATGAGGGGCTCAGTTCTCTCCAGCTGTCCTCCCCACCTCTGTGGGAAGGCTGCCTTCATTTCACTGGAGCCCACATTCACTATCAGGAGCATTCCTAGAGAACCAACTCAGAAACCAGGCTCTCAAGAGATAAGAGGGCTGTAGCTGCCCAGAGCTGCTGCTGGGAACCGGCTCACGGCTGGCTAGCGGGCTGGCTGGCGGGCTGGCTGGCGGGCTGGCTGGCGGGCTGGCTGGCGGGCTGGCTGGCCCATGCCAGAGAGCAATACGGCGTGGCCAGAAGCTTCAAGATTTGCTCAGGCTGAACTCTAATCTACCCACCACAATCAAATTCCATCTACCAAGAGGGAACTAAAGTCTCTGAATCCTAAAGTCATTTTCAAAAGTGACACTCCGTCTTGATTTACAAGGACAAGAGGAAATACAAGAGAATAAGCCCTAAGGGGTTAGGGGCTGCACAGTATGGGACCTAAGTGCTGCCCTTGGATGTGTGTGGTTAGTAACCGCTTTACAGCCTTCCTCGACTGCTGCTTTAGCATCTGCTCTAACCCAGGGGAGGATTTCTGGGCTCCTTCGGCTGTGCCAGAGGACTTGGAGAGTGGGTGTCTTCCTCTACTCTCCCCAATTTCCCAGCTCTCCGCAGAGGACTGTTTAATCTACATCTCTACCTTCGAATGGTTTTCTAACTTGACCCAAATGCCCAGCCACCTCTTTAAGGTGTTTTTCAGGCACCTTGACCTTCCAAGATCCCTATCAACTGCATTCTCTTCACCACGAAGTGGGTCTCCCTCCTTATTCCCTGGTTCCCAAGTGCTTTCCGGGTGACCAAGCTTAGACTTGGCCAGAGGCTTCGACTTATTTCTCTTTCCATCAGCTTTCCACCGTGAGGGTGCACAATTTATTCCTCAGCTTGAGCCCGGATCTCAAGTGCTGGTCAAGCCTGCACTTAGTCCAGTCGGATGATAGCAAGGCTCTTACTCCACCCAGGGCCCATCCTCCGGCCCATCCCCAAATCACTTGCTCTGCTCTCCACAGATCATGAAGAACCACATTTCTCAGAAGGTCGGGCTTCTGCTCACGGACCCTCCTCTGGAACCCCTACCAAACACAGGCAGCCAGATGCGCCAGGGTCTGCCTCAGAGTGGAAAGAAACTAGCTGCCTTATCTCACTCAGCTTGAGACCAGCCTTTTTATCAATCCCTCTGCCCGTCCCATTTCCACCTCCACGGCTTCACTAATTCAAATTCTGCCCTGACTCCTGCACAGGACCCTCCAAATCACTCCTTCAACCTGCTCATTTCAGAGCTGAGGAAAAGACGCCGCAAAAGGCTAAAGTGACTGGCATCAAATCACAGAGCTCAGGTGAAAGGAACTGGACCTTCCCAGACACGCTGTTTTCCCAGATCACGGGATCTGCTTTTGCTTTGGGATGAAGTAATCTTTGGGGTCAAATCTCCTTATTTGGCTAAAACCTCTAAGCCTCTAAATTAATAATAACAATAATCTAGAAGAACAACATATGGCCATACGGCTAGAAACACATTGTGGTGTCTCTGAGACCCACACCTCACCAGTTTCCCACTGCATGCTTAGCTGCAGTGATCCATGATGGTGAAGCCAGACACCCTGAATCTGCAGCCAAGGCTTGGGGACAGTCACCCTTTCTTCCACTCTGCTGTCTGCCTATTAAATCCAAATAAAGCATCCACTTATTAGAGCAGTTAAAAACACACACCTACATCAGCAGACAGGTGCTCCAGGACACCACAGCTGCTTCTCAATACATCCAAAGTATATCTGTGGTGTGTGTGTGTGTGTGTGTGCTGCACACTTCTGTTTATTCATGTATGTGTAGAGTGTGCATGCACATACGTGTACAGGCATGTAGAAACCAGAGGTCAATGCCAGGTGTTTCCCTCTATTGGTCTCTACTTTTTTTAAGATTTATTTACTTTTCTTTTATGTGATGGGTGCTTTGCCCGTATGAACATCAGTGCACTACAAGTATCCAATGACCTCAGAGGTCAGGAGACAATTTCAAATTCCCTAGAACTGAAGTTACATACATTTGTTAGACACCATGTGGGTGCTGGGAATAAACTCTAGTCCCGTGAAAGAGTAGAGAGTGCTCTTAACTGCTGAGCCATCACTCCAGCTCTCCCGCTTACTTTTGAGACAGGGTGTCCAGCTGGTGCTCAATAACCTGAGTTGACTAGACAGGCTAGTCAACGAGCCTAAGAATTCTCTTGTCTTTACCCCTGCATCCCACCCCATCCCACCCCTATGCTGGGATCACAGTCTCTAATTCACTCACAATGAGACTCCATCTACACAGGGGCTGGGGATTTGGAGAGCCCTCTACCAACTAAACCATCTCCCAGGCCTCCAGAAACCACATTTTAAAAGACAAGCAATTCTGACTCCTTTACACACACCTGCCTTTCCCTCTAAGAGGTCCTGTCTCAGTGTGCACCATCACAGATTTGCACAACAATGTATCCAAGTGCACAATCAACTTGGAGCAGTTGGGACTCTGAGCAAAGGTCTAGAATGAGCACACTGCGCCACTGAACAGCAGGTGACCACAGAAGTCCGTGCGGAGCTCTGTGCTCTCCTAGCCTCACAGTGGAGCTTTTCCTGGGGGAAAAACAATCACACAGCACAGCCACAGCCAATTAACAATAGAGAACGGCCTGAATGTAATGCTCTCACGTACACCAAAATCAAGTGGAACAGACCGAAACGTTGGTGGGATGCAAATTCCTAGGCATTAGTCAAGAATTTCGAGAAATGAAAATATGTTACAAATCTTTCCACTCACTTGGAAACTTGGGAACATGGCTATTTCTGGAACAATAAGAAGGGTTTGACTACAGTACCTATATTAATATCATGGTCAACATATAATTTGCTAATAATCAAAATACAAGGAGCCACTAACTTATTACTCATAAGTGAGTTTTGGTTTGTTTCTGAAATCAAACTTTGTAAGCTTTAGTACTTTTTATTTGGAATCTTATATTGTATTAAAAATGGACAATAGAAACAGTCACAAATGACTATAAGCAAATATTGTCTCAAAAAAATCTTAGGCTATTTTTCACCTAATGACTGATTTCCTTAGGATCCGCCCAGTAAAAAGAACTTCCGCAGAATACCATTCTTGGCTAATTTTCTGCCTTTAACAGGCCTATAATTGTAAACTTCACTGAACAAATAAACTTCCTTCCTATTTTTGAAGTTTTCCAAAAGTGGAGTGTCTAACGTTTTCGGTTGGCCAGCTTTTCCTAGTTTAAAATCTTGGCAATAAGAAATTCTTCACAGAACCCTGAGAGAGGAAAAGGCCCAGGGACAGTAGAGCAGTCCTGTTTGGGAAAAAGGCTGGAATTATGACCTTGGGCAAAGACATTCGGGCTGCGGGCGGCAGAAACCAGTGTAATTTCTCTGTCCTCTTATCTGATCTAAATAACTTGATGCTTGACAGAAGCACCCCGTTCTTTCTGTCCTACTGAGCAAGAGTGTAACTGCCACACCACGTGACTAAACAAGTCAGAACCCAAGTACGACAGCAGGAGTGAAATATAAAGGGAGCACTGGATTCCTCCTGGGTATATGTGCGGGTGTGCGTGCAGGAGTGAACGGGTGTGTGCGGGAGTGAACGGGTGTGTGCGGGAGTGAACGGGTGTGTGTGCGGGAGTGAACGAGTGTGTGCGGGAGTGAACGGGTGTGCGTGCGGGAGTGAACGGGTGTGCGTGCGGGAGTGAACGGGTGTGTGCGGGAGTGAACGGGTGTGCGCGCGGGAGTGAACGGGTGTGCGCGCGGGAGTGAACGGGTGTGTGTGCGGGAGTGAACGGGTGTGTGTGCGGGAGTGAATGGGTGTGTGCGCAGGAGTGAACGGGTGTGTGTGAGGGAGTGAACGGGTGTGTGTGCGGGAGTGAACGGGTGTGCGCAGGAGTGAACGGGTGTGTGTGCGGGAGTGAATGGGTGTGTGCGCAGGAGTGAACGGGTGTGTGCAGGAGTGAATGGCTGTGTGCAAGTGTGCATGGAGGAGCACACATCTGTGTGCACACGCAGACGTCAGAGGAGGGTGGCAGAAGATGTCAGATGCCACGTTCTGTCACCTCATTCCCCATCTTAGGCTTTGACAGGAGGTCCCTCACTGAATCTAGAACTACACCTCCAAGAATCCTTCTATTTCCACCCCAGACCATGCTGGTATCCAGGGGTGCACATGGTATGCCAAGATTTTTACATGGGTGTTGGGGATTTGAACTCATGTCTTCGCATTAGAGCAGCACTACCCACTGAGCCATCTCTCCAGTCCGTGAACATCCTAGCTGTAGTCACTTCACCCATGGAGGGGAGGAAGAGCTGAGATGGTAGCTCAGCAGTAGATTACTTGCCTGGCATCCTCAAGGCCCTAAGCTCAGTCCTCACCAGCAAAAAGAGAATAGTGCTGGCAATAATAATAAATAAAAAGAAGGAACAGGGCTAGGCGGCAGCGGAGTCATCTCTACCTACAAGTGCAATGAGGCAGTGTTGATGAATCACGCTTAAGTGCTTAATCTGGCCCAGGAATTGCTTCATACTGAGTAGCTAAAAGCTAAGTAGCCTGAAGGAAAGCTATTTATCCCCATTCTACTGACAAACACACCAACATTTAGAAACAGTGAGACAGCCCACTCCAAAGATGTTTCCCTCTTACTGGAGACGCATGGGTGAAGATTTATGATTCTGGCCCAAGTTGCAATCACAAAAACAATTCCAAATGGAACAAGAATAAAGTGGATATTCAACACCATATGCTCATATATCAGAATCTGGGACCTAGGGAAGAAGTCTACCACACCCAACCCGAAGAGACTGAAAAGATGTAGTTGCCATCAGTTAGTCTAGAAACTCAAGCTAAAGCAAGCCTGGCAGCCACACGTGGTGGGGCAAACCTGCAATCCCAGCCCTGGAAGGCCTAAGCAGGAGACCATGAGTTCCAGGCCAGCCTGGGGTGCATGGAGACAAGGGACAAGGAAGGAAAGGGGGAAAGGAAAGGGAAAAGGAAAGAGGAAAGGGAGGAAAAGAGGAAGAAAAGGGAGCAGGGAAGAGAAGACAAACCCAGTAACCGCCAATAAATTGCAATCTCGGCCTCCATCACCTCAAAACTGACCTCTTGGGACTACCCTTGGCCTTAACTTTCTTCCAGTCCTAACCATCTTTGATTTTCTACCAGGGTTTCCCCTTCCTATTTTCTTCTCTCTCTGGCCAAGAACTCCTGAAATATAGGGCTATGGAAAGTATTGTTACCGGCAACTGGTTCCACCCTTGTATGGCTACTTTCAAAAGCAGGCGAGTTGATCATTTATGCCTTTCTCTTAAGGAAAGAAGTTCCGTTTCTCAGTGGACAAGATCCTTTTCCAAGTTCTGCCAACCTGTTTCATAACAGGACCACCCCCGTGCTACCCGGACGCACAGCTATGGCAGACGAAGCATGGTAAACTTAGAGCCAGACAACCCAGCCCTTAATTTTAGTAGCTATGACTTGTGCTGTTCGACACAGTGGCATGGACAATAATGCATACTCCTGGGAAAGAGATGAGAAAATGACATGAAATCTCTCCATAGCAGCAGTGAATATTTAAGACAGGTGTGTGCCAGTCAGCCAGATTTAATCATTCCATGATGTAATACTTCATAACATCATGGAAGGTACAGTAAACACAACTGCATCTGTCTATAACAACATAACTTTTAAAAATAGCTGTGTCTCTGTGAGTTAGAGGCCAGCCTTGTCTAAAACGGGTTCCAGGACAGCTAGGACTACACAGAGAAACCCTGTCTCAAACCCAACCCCCACCCCAAAATAAAAATAAATAAATAAAAATAAAAATAGCTATCATGGAACCAGAGGAATGGCTCAGCACTTTTAAGAGCACTGACTGCTCTTGTAGAGGACCTGGGTTCAATCCCAACACCCATATGGCTGCTCTCAGCTCCAGTTTCAGGGGATATGACTTCCTCTTCTGACCCCCACTGGTACTGCACACACACACACAGACAGACCTACATACAGGCAAAACACATTACATAAAAAAAAATTTAGTATTAAAATAGCTCTGATAAGTTACCTAGCTTCTCTAAACTTTGGTTTCTTCATATCCCTTGCTCCCCTCCCCCTGACACATTAACAAAACCATAAGAAGAGCCAATAATCGCACTAGTATCACAATTATTCCAAGAATCAGGAAAGCTATTGAACTTGACTACTCCCAACATAATGACTACCACACATAAAATGTTCAGAATGAGATTATCTCATCCTCTCCATGGTATTTCAATGATAACCCACTTTCCCTTCTCATAAATGCCCAATGCAGGTAACGCTTTTCCAGACAAAATCAATCACCCCACTGGAGGAAGGGAAATACAGAAGAGATATAGCTCACTTCCTGTGAGTCTTCTGGGAACAAGAGCACTAAATGGACCAGTGTGTCACCACAGCTCAGTGCCATGGAGCGGATCTGCCACCCTCAACCCCAATAGCTCTCACCCTGCAAAGGTTCAGGCCATCCTTTCTCCCTGCACCCAGTTCACACAGCTGGTCCTTCCAGGCCACTGGGGCCTCGTGTTTATTTACTGCACTTTTCCTAGGTCAAAGGCTTTCCACTGGCCCCAACTGCTCACACTCCCTACCTACACCTGTCCATTTCCCATGGCCATCTTGATCTGACGTTCACAAGTATGCTCTTACGTGACTAAATGAAGTATGGGGAGATACACTGTCTCAAACATATGCATGGTTTGACTCATTAGAACAGTTTGATGACCGTACAAGCAAATCAGCAAGGTAATATTAATGTGTACAAAACCCAGAGACAGAAATTTGGATATATGTTCAGTCATAAATTAGCTACGTGAACTTAGTAGCCAAAATTGACTGCTCTGGAGGCCAGTTTCCTTACGTAGAAAAGAACAAGCAGAATTGTGTTCAAAGCTCCACTCCACTTACTCCAAACAACAGGACTGAATTCCAGCAAATGACCACACCTAACCACAACCATTAACAGGATGTGATGGGATGAAAGAAAAGACTCCTTCAGTACTGAATCCACCTAAGTCCCAAGAATTTGGTGACAATAATTAGGCTTTCCCCCAGGGATAAAAAAGACTGGAGACAGAAGACGCTAGGCAAACAGCCAAGGGAGGGAAGCAACCAATCGTCTTATCCAGCTGTGCTGCCTAAGAGCCACAAGAACGGGGAAGACGGGGTGGAAAGACTGTAAGAGCCAAAGGACCGGGAAATCTACTGTAGGGTTGTGTCTCCTAGAAATGAGAGTGAAGTTTCACTCATTCTACCTCTACAGTATGGCTAACCTAAACAAGACCCGAACAAGGCACCAACAGACACAGTAAAGCAGAAACCTCCCAGGGCTCCACCCCTGGATAAATACCTACAGGTAACTAAGGGGTGCTGAAGGTGGGAGAAATAGTCTTCCCCCATGGAGGTGCCACCTAATTATCATCCAATACCAAGTGGTTAGTCCTGAGATCACATACATGCAATACTGAATGGACTTAGGTTGTATCTATGTATTTATGTGATGCACGCATACATCCACACACACACACTTAAAAAGAGGAGGCCAGGGATTTGGAAGGGGACAGGTGGGAGGAGGAAAACACACGGAAGGAACTAGGGAAGGGAAGAAGGGGAAGAGTACACAGGCAACACAAACTAGACTTGATGACTTGAAAAGATGACAAATTTGTGTGGGTAGGCAAGGGAGGGAGATCCGGAGGAGTCTGGGGAGGGGGCTGACTAAGATAAAAGTGCATTGTATTAAGTTCTCAAAAGAGCTAATAAAAATTAGAATGGGGGAGGAAAGGGGGAAAAACACTATTGTCAAAAACACAGCAAGGGGCAAGCAGGGCTCTCAACCTGCAGTGACTCTCAACCTGTAGGTCGCAACCCCATGGGTCACCTAAGACCACCAGAAAACACAGATATTTGCATTATGATTCCTAACAGCAGCAAGATTAGTTATGAGGTAGAAACAAAAATAAATTTATATTTGGAAGTCACCATAACAAGAGGAACACCGTCGCAGCATCAGGAAGGTTGAGAACCACAGGGCTGGACAGTGGGCTCAGCAGTTAACAGCACGTGCGGCTCTTACAGAGGATCTGAGTTTGGTTCCCAGCACCCATGTCAGGTGGCTCACAACCACCTGGAACTCCAGCTCCATGGGATGTGATACCTCTGACTTCCTCAGGCACCTGCACTCACGAGCATATGCGCACATGATGACACACACATACACATAATTAAAATATAACGTCTTTTTAAAAAAAATTTTAAAACAGGGCAAGCAGAGTTAGACAACCCTGAATAACTCAGGCATGCAAGGAAACTCCCACTTGTGCTTCCTATCCAGGCTCTGGCCTCCTTTACCCTTTCTGAAGATTTCCCTCAGACCTCACCTTCTAGTCTCCTCATAACCCTGGCTGGGCCATTCATAAACACCATATCCACATTACAGTCAACCTTCACAAGTCTCCTCTCCCCAATAAACTGCAAGAAGCTCAAAGGATGGGAACGACGCCTCCTTTCTACACCCACAGCACCTAACATTGTGAGTGTGCTCAGCCACTCAGCTCAACTACCCACCTACCAGGTTCTAGACAGTCTATGCTGTGTGCAGCATCCACTCAACTACCCACCTACCAGGTTCTAGACAGTCTATGCTGTGTGCAGCATCCACTCAACTACCCAACTACCAGGTTCTAGACAGCCTATGCTGTGTGCAGCATCCACTCAACTACCCACCTACCAGGTTCTAGACAGTCTATGCTGTGTGCAGCATCCACTCAACTACCCACCTACCAGGTTCTAGACAGTCTATGCTGTGTGCAGCATCCACTCAACTACCCACCTACCAGGTTCTAGACAGTCTATGCTGTGTGCAGCATCCACTCAACTACCCACCTACCAGGTTCTAGACAGTCTATGCTGTGTGCAGCATCCACTCAACTACCCACCTACCAGGTTCTAGACAGCCTATGCTGTGTGCAGCATCCACTCAACTACCCACCTACCAGGTTCTAGACAGTCTATGCTGTGTGCAGCATCCACTCAACTACCCACCTACCAGGTTCTAGACAGTCTATGCTGTGTGCAGCATCCACTCAACTACCCACCTACCAGGTTCTAGACAGTCTATGCTGTGTGCAGCATCCACTCAACTACCCACCTACCAGGTTCTAGACAGTCTATGCTGTGTGCAGCATCCACTCAACTACCCACCTACCAGGTTCTAGACAGTCTATGCTGTGTGCAGCATCCACTCAACTACCCACCTACCAGGTTCTAGACAGTCTATGCTGTGTGCAGCATCCACTCAACTACCCACCTACCAGGTTCTAGACAGTCTATGCTGTGTGCAGCATCCACTCAACTACCCACCTACCAGGTTCTAGACAGTCTATGCTGTGTGCAGCATCCACTCAACTACCCACCTAACCAGCTTCTTAACAGTCTGTTTACAAATGGTCTTCACAGTTTCCTAAGCACATTTTGATGTTAGTCAAAAGCAGACTGTGCCAACGAAAGGAAAAAAAGCACAAACAGATGTGAAGTTCCTTTCAGAAGAAGAAAACTGGTGTAGGAGGTCCTTATGTTTGTGTGTTGCTTTCATCGGTTAATGAATAAAGAAACTGCTTTGGCTTAGTTGATAGGGTGGAACTTAGGTAGGTGGGGAAAACAGAATTGAATGCTGGGAAGAAGAAGGGCAGAGTCAGAGACACCATGGATCTGTGGCCAGAGGTAGATGTGCTGAAACTTTTCTGGTAGGCCACGACCTCATGGTGATAAACAGATTGATAGAAATGGGTTAAACTAATATGTAAGAGTTGGCCAATAAGAAGTTAGAGCTAATGGCTAAGCAGTATTTTAATGAATACAGTTTCTGTGTGGTTATTTGGGGTGTAAGCTAGCCGGGCAGCTGGGACAAACAAGGGGCCCACTCCCCCACAACAGAAAACAGCTTAGCAAAATTAACCTGGATAATTGTGGTCAACGTAGTAAACAGAATCCATGCATCTCTTCTGTCCTAACACATGACAGATCAAAAAGAAGCTGCAGGAAAGAATCAAACTGCATGAACACCATATCGTTTTTCAGGTAAATCTAACAGAATAATGTAGAATATGATTCATTCTTCTGTTTATGACAAAATCAGAGATAACAAGAATTTTTAAATGGAGTCAGTTTGAGGTTTATATCCTCACAAATCTAACCAAAGATTTGTTTTTTCATTGGTCTCATAGATTTGCTGTTTTTGCAGGAGACTGAAGTGTTGTGAAATATTAGTTTAAAATGTGCTATGTTTGTTTATGCTGTGGAATATTTGTTTAATGATGCAAAGATATATTGCATTCTTTTATGTTGCATTTGTTTACCTCTGTGAGGCTGTGTTACTTTGCCCGTCTAAAACACCTGATTGGTCTAATAAAGAGCTGGATGGCCCATGACAAGTCAGGAGAGGCTTTTTATTTACAATTCTAGCAGCCCAACAAAGCCAGCCCTACCCTTCCCTTCCCGGTACTCTCCACTCAGGCAAGGAATGAATGATTAATCAGGGATGCCTCAGGAAAAGGACAGAGGACCAGAGGACGGAGGGGTTCTGACAGAAATGGACCATTAGGGCACAGACACAAACAGACTAAGATGAGTTAGGGAACTCGTCCAAGCAACAAACTATGATTAACCTTGTTTCTCGTGACACCGGGTCTGGCTGTGTTCTGCTGGAGACAG
The DNA here is from genome assembly GCF_037038515.1 of Microtus pennsylvanicus. Taxonomy (NCBI): domain Eukaryota; kingdom Metazoa; phylum Chordata; class Mammalia; order Rodentia; family Cricetidae; genus Microtus; species Microtus pennsylvanicus. Next base: position 36,816,366 of record NC_134590.1, read on the forward strand.
CATCCACTCCAGCATTCCTCCATTTTCTCTTCACAGGAACCACCGATGCTTGAGGTATTAGCCCAAGAGAACCTGCACCACTACAGACAGCAACAAAGGCTCCCCCAAAGCTGGACTGACGTGTGGCTTACTCCAGTTGCACTTAGCAGAGGCAGCACATTTTCCAAGCTCAAGCAGTGGCGTGACTATTAGTAAGGAGTTCTTCGCTCTTTATTAAACTTAAGCAACTACTAATGAAATGTAGCAATAATATAAAGAAGAAAATGCCTGTGCTTCAAGGACACATCAAGGACAAACCAACATAGGACTGACTTCAAGCAAGGCTGCAGTGTTGCCTAAATAAACACTTGCCATAGCCAGGTGGACACCTCCCAAGAAAAGCACAGGGAGAGCGGCTGTTCTGTGTTCTGGTAACGGAAGAGCAAGTCCGGCCGACGTTGGCACTGAAGGTGGGCTACTCCAGACACAGAGAAACTCTCGAGTGAATAAATAAGCTGCGAGCCTGAACAGGACTTGACTGAATGCTGTGGTTAGCAGCGACTGACCAAAGAACAAGGCGCAATTGTACTCAACATGCAACTGTACAAATAACAAGCAAGAAATTGCTTCAGGAAAGAAGACTGAGGCGAGCCAAAAGGCCAGCTTGCAAAAGCTGCAGAGCGATGATGCGGCCTTCCTGCCTCACTACTCAAGCCTAGGTTACCACCATCACCTCCTAACAGAGCCACAACAGCCCAAGTATAGCCCAAGAAGTCAGCGTCCTCCCATCCACAACACACATTAGCGAACACCACCACTTCCTTCCACCCTCCTACTGGCCTCCTAGTGTGTTTAAACACCATCCAAACCCAGCCCTGTGCTCAGAGCTCTCATCCAGCTGGCCTAGAATACCCTCCACACTCTGGATGGAGTCTGCTTCTCTGCACCAGCTCTCTGGGCCTTTGTGCTGCCGCTGGGCACCAGGGCAAACTTGCAGCTCGCCCCACCCAACCAATCCCCACGCCCTCTCCGTCTACTTCTCTTCCTAGCACTGACCACCAGCTGGAATCGCCTTGCTTATCTATTGGCTTCTCTGTCTCTCCTTATCAGAATGAACAGACCATAAAAATAGGGAACTGGTCTACCTCTCTCTGGCTGAACCCCCAGCTGGTCACAACAGCCTGGCATATAGCAGAGGCACTGTATATCTACATATTAAGTGACCTATGAAAGAAGATGACTACAAATGCATGTTTTAGACAAAGACAAAATAGGAAAAATTAGCAATCAATAACTTATTAAAATTATTCTTTTCTAAGGCATTTTAAAACATTTGCCTTATAAAACTTCAGGGTGAGCTGGGTATGGTGGTGCATGTCTTTAATCCCAACACTTGGGGGGAACAGGCAGGAGGATCTCCATGAGTTTATGGAAAGGCTCCCCTGGCCCCATGACACACACACACACACACACACACACACACACACACACACACACACAATTCAAGAGGCAAAGCAGGGGGATCACATGTTTGAAGCCAATGAGGGCTAGATATTGAAATTCTGTCTCAAACAATAAACAAAAATGAAAATCTTCAATATGCAATTCTTAAAGGACAAACCTATTGTGCAAATAATATACCTCCAGTGCAATGGGTTCTCAACCTTCTTATTGTGCAAATATACCTCCAGTGCAATGGGTTCTCAACCTTCTTACTGTGCAAATATACCTCCAGTGCAATGGTTCTCAACCTTCTTATTGTGCAAATATACCTCCAGTGCAATGGGTTCTCAACCTTCTTAATGCTGCAACCCTTTTATTAAAGGTTGTAACGACTCCTAATCATATAATTATTTCATTGCTACTTTATAACTGTAATTTTTCAATTGTTACGAATTTTTATATCTGATATGAAGGATATGATATGCAACCCCCAAAGAGGCGAGACCCACAGGCTGAGAACACTACTCTAGACCATGAGTGTTACCTGGTACACAGAGAGTACACAATATACATTTGCTGAATAAACCTACAGTCCCTGGAAAATAACAAACGGCACAATCCATATGAAAATATCTTGAATTTCAGACACAGAAAGTCTGCCTACATTTTTATACACCATCATTCATTTTTATCTGTAAACTAATATATACACATACACTCAAAATCCTGTGACACTAGCAATAACCTTAGTCACAGTCTTTACAGGCAGGTACAAATCCGAGTAGATTTCTAGGGTTACCTGGCAGGTTTTCTGGGACCAGTTTTCACTAACAGATATGTAGAAGCAAAGATTCAAGCAACAGACAAGCTCAAGGCTGTGGGGCTGGGGACGTCTGCAGGGGTAGTCTAAACACCAGAAAGCTCGAGAAGTTTCTTTTTATTTATTACGGGGGAAGAGGAACAACTATCCCCAGGAAGACTTATGAAGAAGCAGATCTATCATTTATTCAGTGCACACCTTGACCAAGCTCCGTGCTCAACTAAAAGCAGAACAGGGTGTGTACTCGTTTAAAAACAAAACAACAACTCTCAAACGTTTTCCCACCTAGGTCTTACTCCTTCATTACTAGGTTGCTCTCTACAGTTAGCGAGTGCCATCCATACAAGGAGACTGCCAGCTCAGGTATCCCTCTGCATCAACCACACCCACTCCCCTTTTCCTCCCCTGCCAGGTGCAGAGCTTCCGCTGCCAAGGTCAAAATGGAAACTAAATCAGATGAATGACAGGTAGGTGTAGTGTGAGGCCCACGCCTGTGTGCATCTGAGTGATCGTAAGCATCTCTAAGTCGACTATAAATGCCCGTTAGGATTATGCTCATTGTGTGTTCCCTATACCTTTCTTTCCGCCTTTAGACCATTCCCTATTTTAAAACAAAGTCTTCACCATAAGCAAGCACAGGTCTACACAGGTTCCCATAAAGTGAACGTCACTCTTATAGTCTATAATCCCGAGTAGTTTTTCTTTCTTTTTGGATCTTAGTTTGATTTAGTTTTAGTTTGAAACTTAAGAGACTGAATTTCTTGAAGCCTATACTGACCATACCTCGATTCGTAGCTGAGGATGACCGTAACTCATTATCTTTCTCCCTCCACCTCAATGTTTACAGGTACACACCACCACACCCCAATTCATGAAATACTCTCAAAAGAGGTGACATTCTTCATTCACAAAACACTGGGTGAGAAAAGTAATTCAAGGTGTAATCTATAATTGTACGAGCTACACAATACACACACACATACATACACACATGTATACATGTGTGTATGTATGTGTGTGTGTATATACATGTGTATATATGTAAAATTATACAGCTGGGCATGGAGGCATACAACTTTAATTCCAGGATGTGAGAGACCAAACTAAACACAGAGGTAGATTGTAAAGATCTACTATTCCTAAAACAAAACAAAAACAAAAAACTAAAAAAAAAAAAGCCTGCTACTGCTTCTTTGTTTTTGTTTTTCAGTTGTATTTACTTCTCCTTGCTGGTGTTGGAATGACACATCTCTGTGAAGCTCAATTTTCCCCCTTAGAGTACAGTATTAAAAAACAGCAATAACCAAAATAAACAAATAAACACCACCAACAATAATAAAGCAACTCAGTTCTGCACCTGAAGAATATATATATATATATATTCTGAACCACTTCACAAACTACATTAATACTATTTTTTTTTAAGTTTAGCGTTACTTAGAAAAGTTAAACGAGTCTTCAAAAGCAAAAATGTGGACATTCAACAGAAAATCATACTTTCTATGTACAGGCTCAAAGCTTTTCTACAACCCTCTCAGTGAAGCACCAGCTGCTTCTGGAGGCCACTCTGGTCAGGAGTCAGTGTTGGGATGTTGTTCCTTGGTGTCACCTCAAAACCAACCTTACCTAGTTTCTGTCTCCACTTTATAACTTAAATTACAGGCGAAGCCACACGTGCTCCCAAACAGGTATTCAAAAAATGTAATTAGTGGGGGAAAACCAACCCACTCTGAACGCCTCACATCATAACTGGAGATAGAACTCCGTCTAATTGCTATTTATAAAGGGTCAGAGACGAGCTAACGGGTTCTCTCGAGGTGAAGTTTCTCTCTCTCTCTCTCTCTCTCTCTCTCTCTCTCTCTCTCTCTCTCACACACACACACACACACACACACACACACACACACACACACACGAGAGGGGTATCGTATCCAGTATCCACGAGAGGATGTGGGCGTCTTCCATGGCTGGAAGCAATGCACTAGTCAAAACACACAACCCAAGCAAGGCTGGAGGCAATCCGGGCCATTCCGCCAACTTTTTCAGTTCAGCAGCCCTGCGCCGGCCTGGATTTCTAACGTTCGGCTCTGAAAGTTGGAGAGCTACAGTCATAAAACTTTGTGCAGACAGAGAAAGTTACATTTCAAACACCTAGACCTCGGAGCTTGTCCCTTGAAAGCTGCGGGTTAAAAAGCTAAAGGCAGGCAACATCCTCGGCGACCCGCCCCAGTCACCCAGAGCACAGAGGATCCAGGACGGCAGGGGCGGACCCACTATCTGGGACCACACCTGGGACTCTGGCTGTGCCTCAGTCTCCCCAGCTGGGGAAAGGACACGACGCCTTCTGAGAGGCTGGCCCGCGGGGTGAGAGGAAGAATGAATGAAAAGTACTCCGAAGCTGGCTCGAACGGCCTGGCGCCCCCCACCCCCATCCCGCGCCGCGGCCCGGCAGTTGGAGACCCCCCGGCCCCCGGCAGCTCTGGCCCGCCGCCGCCTACCTTGGCCACCCAGCTGAACAATGGTGACATTGCTGGCCGGGCGGCGGCTCCTCGCCTGCCGCTCCCGCTCACACGCGCCTACCCGTGGGCCTACGGATGGCCGGGGGCGGGCTCGGGCGCGGCGGGGTGCGGGCGGGCATCGTCCCGAGACGGCGGCCGAGCGGCGGGCTCCACCCCTCCCCGAGCGTCACAGCCCGAGAGGGCGAGCCCGCCGGGCAGCACAGCCAGAAAGGGAAATGGGGAGGAGGGGTGCGGGGGAGGGGGAGGAGATGGAGGGGGGCTCCGCCGACCACGCCCCCAGACAGACACGCCCACCGTCCCGCCCACCCGGACCTGCTCACGCGGGAAGTTGGGATGTGCAAGGGTCGCCCCCTGTGGACGTCCGCGGTGCTCGATCCCTGGTGACTGAGGAAGGCTAGGACTCTACAGGTCTCCGGGCCTTTTCGGGCAACTTCAGAAATCTGAAGTCTCTCGCTTTCTTCCTCTGATTTAAAAACCGCAGAATTGGAGGGAACACAAGGCTGCCCTGCTTTCCAGGGGGATTGCTCCCTAACCTCTCTAGATGGCTGGTGACAAAAGGGCCAGTGTTACCAAGCCCCTTTTACGAAACCAGAGGTGCTTCCCTTGCCCTCGTAAAACCCAGCTGAGGAGACAAAAATGACGCTACCTGCAGGGTGATCAGATTACGTCTGCTACAAAGGTTAAACTGAGTTTCCTATCCAGACGCTCCCAACTTCCACGGTGAGAAAATCCAAGTCCAAAGGTCTGAAGTAGTTGGTGTGTGAGGCACACGTGCTCACAGTTCCTCCGCCCACTCGTAAATCCAGCCCGCGAGTCCTGTTCTTGCCACTTTGTAATATTGATTATGCGCTATTTTCAACATATTTCAATAGTCTCCAAATACCTGGCATCTTCGCAGTTGTTGGTTACCTACTGCCCTTTAACAAGTTGTGCCCAGACTGAGCTGCTATGGTAACAAATCCCGTATGGCAGAAACTCAGGAGCACATAGCTGGGTGTCCGTAGCTCAAGGTCTGCCTTGAGTTTAAGGCAGGCAGTAAGGTGAGGATGCATGTATCCCAGGCCTGGATGGGACAGAAGAATCCACCACCAAGCCAATACAGATTTGCTCCTAGGATTCAGGACACCTTGGGAGAATTGAACCTGCAGGGATCAATGACATGGTGTTCCCCAAAGCAGAGGTGGTCACTCTGCACCTCAGCATGTATTCCAAGCAGAGTGCCATGTCCCAAAGGGGAGTCAGTCCTTTTGTCAAAGTAATCTCAGAAGTGACATCTCGGCCCTTCTGCCTTTTCTTTCTTTCCTTTCTTTTTCTTTTCTTTTTTAATTCCTCTGCGTGTAACAGTCATGGCTATCCTGGAACTCACTCTGTAGACTAGGCTGGCCTCGAACTCACAGAGATCCGCCTGCCTCTGCCTCCCAAGTGCTAAGATTAAAGGTGTGCACCACCACCTCCCAGCTGTGTTTTTATAATGCAAGGAAAGAAGAAGGTTCAGTTTGGGAAGATTGCCCAAGGGCATGAAAACTAACTGCAGAGGGCTGTCGGTCCCCCCCACCCCACCCCACCCCCCTGTACCTGGTGAAGTACACACAGGAGATAAACCATAAAGGCTTTGGTGACGGAGGGGCAGGTGCCTTCATTCACTAATCAGTTCCCTGAAGATTACCAATAGGCAGGGAAGGGAAGGGCTCTGCAGCCTTTTAGCCGAATCTTCCTCTTGTCATTAGAGGACATTCTGGAGCAGAGAGGAAGAGGAAAGCTAAGAGTTTTATTAAAGCAAGAGCCCTTCTCTGTGTGTGACCTCCCTCCTCGCTCTGTGGTCCATGGATCAGCAAGCTCAGCGTGGACTGTCAATCCACTGGGAATGCAGACACTCGGCCGTTCTCTCAGGACTTTCATTATGATATTACGTTCTGGCCTTTGTTCACAGTTACCGGCTTATGAGCCCTTTCCAGAGGGCAGCCATGAAAATGAGTTTCTCTTCTCTGAGGCAGCTCACAGAAATTCTCAGTCTTCCCTCACACTCTTTCTCAGATCTGGCCTTAAAGAGCTCTGACCTGTCTGTTCTTGTCCAATAGCGGGCTAAAACAAACAAAAAAAGCCTCCCTCATTCCAGATGGGGCCTGTCCTATCTCTGCAGGAAGGAACGCTGCGCAGAGGCCATGAAGAATGGCGACACAGACAAACCTTGTCTGTTGGGTTTCCCCAGCCACTCTGTTAGTAATCGTGACCACGAAAAGAGGGATCTCTAAAAACCCAAAGGATAGGGCATAACTTTTGGATGGGTGAACATATGGAGGTTCCTGGAGCATGGGATGCCTAGAGAAGGTGAGGGGCTTCAACACATCTCCCCCAGAATTCTCTCCGGTATTTTATCTGTAGCCTATAGGGCAGTGCTTCTCAACCCGCTATCAGATGTCCTGTGAGTTAGGTATTCCCACTGTGATTCATAACAGTAGCAAAATTACAGTTACGAAGCAGCAACAAAATAACTTGATGGTTGGGGGTCACCACAACATGAGGAACTGTATTAAAGGGGCACAGCATTAGGAGGATGCTACAGAGTGTCCTTTAAGAGCCTGGTGTATCCCTGAGTTGCATCAGATTAACTGAACCTGAGAAGGCAGGTGTGGGAACCTTAGTTTATAGAAGGTGGGTCAGAAGTTCAGGAAAAACAAAACCTTGTCTGTCTCTGAAACAAAGCCACACAGATAAGCAGCCCAGGGTTGCAAGCTGGTATCTGATTGGAGGTGGAGTATCTTAAGGACTGAGGTCCTAATCTGCTCTATGACATTATCGCCCAGGTACACAGCCTCAGAACCGAACTCCATTAGAGAACACCCAGCTGATGTCCGCTGCGGTAGGACCAACTGCTTGTCTGCTGGTGGAACAAACCCCCACACCTTGAGGTCACAGAAGTCTGTGGTATGAGGGCAGAGGGAGCAGGCGGCTTGTTTTCTCTTAGACACATCCCGTGACTGGTTTACACATTGATAGCTGAGATTCATTATCACTGGGTTTTCAGATATATTGTCAATGAATTATGGACCAAGGGATCCTTGAGAAAATAGTGCCCAAATGATTTTGGGATAGTGGAAGCTACTGGGGGAGGGGTGGGGGGAGAATGTACTGGAGAGTTTCAAAGTGAGTGAGTGGTAAACAAGGACCAGAGCAGAAAGGCTGGACAATGACAGATGTCCTTAGACTCATCACAAGAGCCTCTGGACTGAGCACTCCAGAAATTCCCAGCATCCTGAAACCACTCTGGAGAAGGGGAGAGGAGACCCTAGAATTGTCTAAAGAAACTAGAACGGTGTTTTCTGGCACGGAAGATAAGTCTACTAAAGGGAGTTTACAGAGAATAAGGCGTTAAATATTAAACCAGGTGTGGTGGCACATGCCTGCATTCCCAGCTACCTGGAAGGCTGAAGCTGGTGGACCCTGAGTTTGAGGCTAGCCTAGGCAATATAGCAAGAGCTCTGTAATTAAAATAAAACCCTAGCATTTCTTGCAAAAAATGGGAGGGGGAAAGTAAAATATGATCAAATGCTGACTTGTAAGGGTTACAAGTAGAAAGTATACAGACAAGCCAAGTAACAGACATGAAGGCTTCAGGGTTTCCAGCTGGACTCAGTCCTCCGTCTTGCATAGGTGCACTGAGGGTACAGCCTCAGGAACATTCTAGTCTGAACTTGCCGTAAGTTCATCTACTCCAAGGTACTCACAGGAGACTCTCAGAGGCCTCGCTCTGAGCCAGGTCTCTTGGCCTGAGCCAGGAATGGACAGAACACTTCTTTCATGGGAAAGCGGGGCTTTTCCATCGAGTGCATTTGATAGAGACTCACAGAACATTAACACCAAGTATTTTGAGAAATACACATGAAAAGCCCTCATTTTTTTTTCAAGTTTACTGGCAGCATGCAACTTACCAACCACATGCACAAAGAAATTCTCTGTTACAGTCTGGAATTTCACTAAAAGTAAAGTACCGACATCACATACTCTACCAAAATCCAGCCGACCCTACACTCAAATACAATTCTCCTTAAAATACCCCCTTTCCTCCCACCTGAAAAAAGTCTCTTCCTCCCAAAAAAATGTCTCCTGGAGGAGAATGTGTTCCACACCCTTGTGGAAGTCTGCATGCATCTCAGGCAGCAGTTATGCGTAACAGCTCCCAAGCAATCTGAGTGCAACTGGAACTCACTGCTCAAGGAGGCTGGTGGTCCCTAGCCCTAGCTGTCATGGGAGGGATGGGGGGCTGACAACAGATAATTTGCTTTGAGATCAAGATCAAATTCTCAAAAACCTCAGAGGGAAGGCAAGTTATACAAACGTGCAAGGCAAGGAAAAAGTGGAAGAACAAGGAATGAATAAACGAATGGAAAATTCATCATGGAGAATGTGTGTCCTAACATCAGAACTGGTTGTCAGGCAATGGAATCTGGCTTGAGAAGAGGGATTATTATTGATGTTGACTTCTGGGTTTACTTAAGGCTCAGATACAATTTATGAGATGCATCAAATGCATATTCTAGTATGTGATCTGCCAAGATTGAGAGCCACTTGCACAGTTCTATAAGCGGGGGAGGGAGTGGGTCGGTAATCATCAGCCTGATAAGAGCTAGAGTCACCTAAGGGACCAACCCCTGGGCATGTCTGTGAGGAAGTTTCTTCATTAGGTTAACTGAGCTGGGAGGACCAGACTTAAACGTAGGTTTGCACCATCCCATGAACTGGAGTTTCACACCGAATAAACTAGAGGAAGTCGGCTAAGCACCAGCCTTTACCTCTGCTACCTGATTGCACCTGCAATGTGACCTGCTGCCCCACACTTCCGGGGCCAGCCTTTTCCCATCTGGCAGGAATAAAGGTCCCTTCTTCCTTCCTTCCTTCTTTCCTTCCTTCCTTCCTTCCTTCCTTCCTTCCTTCCTTCCTTTCTTTCTTTCTTTCTTCCTTCTTCCCTCCTTCCTTCTTCCCTCCTTCCTTCTGTCCTTCCTTCCTTCCTATCCCTTCTTCTTTCCTTCCTCCCTTCTTTCTTCCTTCCTTCCTTCCTTCTTAAGTTGCTTTGGTCAGGTGTTCTGTCACACCAAAGAAGAAAAGTATCTGACCCAGGAGAGTTGTGTGGTGAGCAGCAGGCTTTTCAAATGGCTCTAGCCAACAGTGTCCCTCCAGAAAACCCAGGACGGCTGCCTTTCTATGAGACTTCCAAAGGATGCACAGAAGGACAGCTTCATCAGTCTTCCTGAAACATCAAAAGGAGGGAGACTGCAGAATGGGAGAAGGGTACCTACCAAGCCTACCAATACCCCACAGACAAGCCTAAACATTCCTGCTCAGTATTTCTCCAAGTTCTACCCTTGCTGTTTGGTTTGTGTGGTTCTTTACAAGCTCTCCCTGTCATCCCCCTGCCTGGACTCTATAAATGGCAATGATTTCTTGCTGTGGAATAATCCCTTTGTACACTGTGAAGATTTGTCGCTGTGACTGAGTTACTAAAGAAGCTGACTGGCCATTAGCTGAACAGAGTAAGATTAGGCAGGAGGACCAGACTAGAAGAATGTTGGAAGGAAGAAGGGCAGAGTCAGAGGAGTCGTCAGACAGAGAGGAGGCAGGATGTACAGAAAATGAACATGATAATAAGAATGAGCCATTTGGCAAGGCATAGATAAGAAATATGAGTTAATTTATATGTAAGCATTAGCTAGTAATAAGCCTGAGCTATTGGCAGAGCACTTAAAATTAATCTAAGCCTCAGTGTGTTTATTTGAGAGCTGGGTAGGACAGAAACGTCTGCCTACAACTTCTCTCCCATTCTGTAGGCTGTCTGTTTGCTATATGCATCGTTGCTTTACTGTGACACATTTTAGCTGCATGTAGCCCCATTTGTTAATTCAAAAGATGAAGAAACAAGGACTGGAAATATTTGGTGTATTCAGGGAACTATGGCAGACAGGCTGCAGGCCTCCAACCCAGACGAGGAGGAAGCCAGGGAGAATAGAGAGCATAAAAAAGCATGACCTCACCCACCAGCTCCTTCCTCACCACAAGACCTGGTTAAAAATAGGGCCATTGTAACACTAATTGTACAAGAAGATTCTGTGGAGTTTCAAGTGAGTCAGAACCACTTGGCGTCTAGCCCGGGATTTATTCTGTTCACAAATATGAATATTTATAAGCACCTATAGTGAAAGGCAAGGGAATCATTGCAGGAAATAGGGACAGTGAGTCAAACCTCAATCCTGCCCTCAAGGGGCATAAAAGGCAGGAAGTGCAAGCCAGGACAAGAGGGCAAAAATGCCAAGAAAATGGCAAAGCTTCCAGGCATTCTCACAAGAGGAAAAATAACTACAGGCTGCAAAGACAGAATGGCCTTCTGTGCTGAAAGATGTCAGGCTAGGCCTCGTACAGAAGGTGAGAATGGGAGTGAAGGAGTAGACTTTCCTGGACCAGACAGGACAGGCTTGGAGGAGACGAACCCAAAACAAGCTTACGTGGGGTGAAAGATGGTGTGTGTGTGTGTGTGTGTGTGTGTGTGTGTGTGTGTGTGTGAAGTACAGGGCGGGAGTACAGAGGGGAGAGGGAGGAGGAGAGGAGGGGGACAGCAGGAGAGAGGGAGGGGACAAAGGAGGGATGGGGAGGCAAGGGGAGGTGAGAGATTGATTTAGTAAAATGGCAGCTTGAGTTTTTCCCTTCTAGTCATGAAAGTTTATTTCTAGAGAATTACATGGGACTGGAATGATGGGTCTGCGGTGAAGAGCACTGACTGCTCTTCCAGAGGCCTGGATTTTGTTCCCAGTATCCACGGAGAGTGGCTTACAACTGTATGTAACTCAAGTTCAGGGGATCTGATGCCCTCCTCTGGAGCCTCAGACACCCGCACCACATGTGGTGTGCACACAGACAAGCAGGAACATAGGTGAAAAATATGTCTTTAAAACAAATTTTTAAAAAAGAAAGATTTAAGAACACAAGTCCAGAAACACCACTGTAGTTTGAATAAGAACAGCCTCCATAGACTCATATATTTGAACGCTTAGTCATCAAGGAATGTCACTGCTTGAGAAGGATTAGGAGGCGTTGTTGGAAGAAGTTTGTCATTAGGGGTAGGCTTTGAGAGTTCAAAAGCTGGAGCCAGGTCAAGTGTCTCATTCTCTCCTTTCTGCCTGAGGATCCGGATATAGAACTCTCAGCTACTTCTCCAGTAACAGGTCTGCCTGCATGCTGCCATGTATTATAAAGACCTAAATCTCTGAAACTGTAAGCGAGCCCCAGTTAAATGTTTTTCGTTATTAGAGTTGGTATCATTGTGGTTCTCTTCATGCCAATAGAACACCGATTAAGACAAAACCCAAGACTGAAAATGCCTGCGTATAAATGGAAACCAGATGCTCATGCAAAAGCCTGTCCATGAATCATGAATGCCACTTACTGGAGCACTATCAACAACAGTTAAAAATAGTATCATCAACTTAACGGCTGCACGTGACTCTAAACGAGATGCATTCACAGCACGGGTGGACTTAGGCAATATTGATATTAAGCAGTCACAAGAGACTACATAATGTGTGGTTGCATTTACATGAAATGTCGAGAACAGGAGTGTAGATCAGTGGTGACCAGGTCTCTAACAGTTTCCTCCCAGATTAAAACATTCCATCCAATAGAGACGCTCCTTAAACCAGAAGGTAGCAATTCAAAACAGCTTCAGGAAGTGCAGGAGCGAGGCCGCTAGTTAGTTCCTGGCCACTTAGCCCTGAAATAATCACACAGAAACTGTATGGATTAAATCACTGCTTGGCCCATCAGCTCTAGCTTCTTACTGGCTAACTCTGACATAGTAATTTAACCCATCTCCATTAATCTGTGTATTGCCACATGGCTGTGGCTTACTGGGTAAAGTTCCCAGCATCTGTCTCTGGTGGCTGGCTTCATGACTTCTTTCTGACCCGCCCTTCTTTCTTTCAGCATTCAGTCCAGTTCTCCCCACCTAGCTCTGCTCCACCCCACCCTGCTCTGCTATAGGCTCAAAGCAGTTCTTTATTCATTAACAGTAATCACAGTATACAGAGGGAAATCCCACATCAAGGAAGTCCCTGAAACTGACAAGATTCACTAGGCACCTCTCTCCCAAGAGTAAACTATAAAGATTGCTGAGTGTGACCCTCAGACAAGGCAAGCCACAAAGAAGATTTTGAGACCAGACCTGCTGTCTGGACCAAGCAGAGGCCAGCCAAGCTGCCTGAAAGAGGCTTAGACCAACCGAGTCACCTGGAAAGGACACTTTCCCAGCTGTCAAGCTGCACGCTGGCTGTGCAGTGAGCTCCAGGTTTCCAGCTTTGTGAGCTGTTATCCAGGCTAAGGTAGGTTTTGATGATGCATCTGTCTTTGAGTCATTTCTGCTCCTGTAAGTAACCCCTCATCTATATTCACCAGTAAGTGACCCCAATAAAAATCATCGGTTCACCAAATTGGACTTCAGTGGTATCTAGACTTGGGGTAGCAGGGTTTCCTCTCTGGGGTGAGTAGATGTATGTTTTATGTCTCCCCAGGAAAAGTCTTGTCAAGCAACACCAGGGTAGGGGTAGACCAGGGAGAAGATGGAGAGATTCTCTACATTAATAAACGTGTTTTGGAGTTAGCAAGAATGGTTGCACAAATTTGTGGAGCAAAATTTTATACTATGTGAATCATGTCTCAGTCCCAAACTCTCTTTATACAGTGATGGCTGAACAACCAACCCTAGTGAGTTAATTCCTCCAGCCTTTATCATGATGGAGCCTGAACTTAATGGGTGGCTTTGGGGATGAAAGCACTGAGCGAGAATTCTGACCTATGGTGACGTTCAACACATGCTCGCTGTGGTGGTGGTGGCAACAGCAGCGTGAATTGCTGGGATTGAGCTGAGAGTCATAGGGGTGTCTGTATGTGCACTTATGTGTGCATCTGTGTGTACCCATAGAATCAGAGAAAGATATGGGGTACCCTCCTCTATCCCTCTCCACCTCGATCATTTCCGATAGAATCTCTCGGCGAGCTTGTGTTTTCTGGCTAGGCTTGCACCCAGCAGGCCCCAGCTACCTTCCCATCTTTGACCCCTTCAATGCAGGGCTAATAGGTGTACACAGGACACACCCAGATTTTATGTGAGTGCTGGAATCTGAACTCCAGTCTCGTGTTTGCACAGCAAACACTCTTAACCACCAAACCATCACTCCAGCTCCAAATATGGTCAATGTTAAATAAAAAATAAAATAAAATGATCCAAAGGCCCCGAGTTCTAATACAAGTTACAAACATAGGCAAATATAACAGAACAAACAGCCAAAACCAACTGCAGGAAGGGTAGGCCTCCAAGGTGTCTCTCCATGTTTCTGTCTCCTTTTCTTATGAGTTGCTATGTCTACCATCAAGACTGTGTGTAGTAGTAGGAGCGGAGGGGCTGCGTCCCCAGCACCCCGGTCACCTGCTCCGCTAGCTTATGCCTCGAAATAACAACACACAAATTGTATTCATTTAAACACTGCTTGGCCCTTTAGCTCTAGCCCTTACTGGCTAATTCTGATATCCCGATCAACCCATCTCTAATAATCTGTGAGCACCAGTCTTACCGGGAAGATTCTAGCCTACGTCCATCCTGGGTCGGAGCTTCATGGCGTGTGTCTGCCCGGGAGCGGGGGGCATGGCATCTCTCTGAGGCGTCTGCTCCCGAGAGCAGAGCTGTCGAGTCTGAGCTCACTTCCTCTTCCTCCCAGCATTCTGTTCTGTTTTCTCCACCCACCTGTGTTCTAACCTATGAGGGCCAGCCAAGCAGTTTCTTTATTTATTTTAACCAATGACCTTCCTCCATCAACTGTGCTCCATTTTTATTTTCTTTAACTCTAGAAACCAAGGAATGCATATTCCAAAATTCTCTGGTAAATTCTGGTCATTCTGCTGGGCAGCCTCAATGTTCACATACATTATTAGCCCCTCTTGCTTTATTTATGCATATGGGTCTTTGGCCTGCATGTACATCTATGCATCACATGCATGCAGTGCCCATGCATGTCATAAGAAGACACTGGATCCACTGGAACTGGAGTTACAGATGGTCGTAAGCTACCATGTAACTGGCTAGGAATTGAACCCAGGGCTCTGGAAAAGTAGTCACTCTCCTGCCCTGGCTCCTCCTCACTTTCAGGGGTTTGGAAATTCCTCTCAAGACTTTGTATCATATCTGCTTATAGGGAAACATGCCTTCCCCTGTCGCAAACCTCTACCCCCCATTCATATTCTCGACTTTTCCAGCATACACTCACACTCACATTTGAAGTCACTTGAAAGTCAGAATAAAGGCCTCCTGGTGGCAAAACTGAGGCAGCTTCCAAGCTTACAGTGCTCAATAAGGTGGTGACAGAAGAGCCCAAAGGTTAAGGGAAGGGGAATCCAGTGAACACTTATTTGGAGATAGGCTGTAAGTTCACTGCACCCTACCTGGAAAGGCTAAGACTCTGTGGAGCGACGGGAGCAACCGAACTTGGACCTCCAGGAGGTTCCTCAAGAATAAAGTTCACCCATCTCTGGAGTGCTTCAGTTCTGTGAGCCCACAAGCCTCAGGAAAACTAACATTTGTCTGTGAAACAAATTTATCTCTTCAGCTATAATATAAAAGAGTCAACTTATCAAGACGCAGTGCCATTTCTAAACCAGCTTTCTGATCACATTTTGCTATGTTAAGAATCTGTTTTCTTCCCATGCTATACTTCCTATGTACATGGTCAGGTTCACCTTTTAGCTTGTATAGCATTCCAAGAATAGAAACAGCCCTCATCTGTTTTTAGCTCAGTCTATAAAGTTAAAGCAAATGATCCTCTTTCCACGGCACTGTACATGTTTCAGATTCATGGGAAAATCCAGCCGTAATGAGCTCATAAAGGGAAATGGTAAAAAGGTACAGTCAAAAGATTTTGACATCTACACCTTGTGTTATAACAAAACAGAAGCTCAGCTTTCGTCTCAGACTCTTGTAAAATCTATAATGGAAACATTCAAGAGATCCATCTGTGTTTCACAGAATTTCTGGGTGCACTAATTTCACAAAAATAATGACTTCTAAATGGAAAAAACGTATGTTCCTCATTTAAAAAATAAGACTGAGAAGTGGGTTGGAGAAATGGCTCAGTATGTAGGGAAGGTGCTTCCTCCCTTGCGAGTTCAATCCCCAGAACCCATGTAAAAATATGACAGCAAAAAACCAGCCCAGGCGTGTAGTGGTTCATAACCTGAGTGCTGGGGAAGGGGGGAGATGGGCGGATCCCTGGGGCTCTGTCAATAGCCAGGCAGCATAGCCTAGTCGGTGAGTTCCAGAAGAAGGCCAACTCAGGAATGCCAACCAAGGCTGACCCCTGGCTTCCATACGTACGTGCATACACATGTACTTACACACACACACATGAACATATACACCACACACATGTAGACAATTTAAAGATAGAAAAGTATAAAATCCTATGTCCTGTCTAATTGTTAGTAAATAAGAATCTGCTTCAGACTCTTTCCCTGCCTCCACAGTAGGTCACAGTTTCTGGTCTTAGGGGTGTGTGTGTGTGTGTGTGTGTGTAGAACTTTCTAACTAGACTGGATTCCTTTAAATGCCCAGGTTTTTTACACTGCTTAGCCTTTTCTGTCAGCCCCACTCTTCTCAAGTCTGAAATGAATATGCTTCCTCATGTTAGGTCAAAATACACAGTGAACACCTTACAATGGATGGTGGCTTCGCCAGGATTGTCACTTGGGCCTGAGACAGAGCTACAATCCTCTGCACAGATACACAAAAGCATGACTCTTTAAAAAAAATTAACCTTATTATTATGTATATGAGCATGATAAGGGGAGGCTGTGTGTGTGTATGTGTGTGTGTATGTGTGTGTATGTGAAGGCAGAGGCCAACTTGATGGAGTTGGGTCTTTCTACCATATGCCTCTGAGGGGTTGAACTGGGGTTCTCAGGCTTGGTGGGGTGCCTTTACCTGCTAAGCCAGTTTGTCAGTCCTAAAGTATACTTTTGCTTTCTTGCACTAACTTGAGATTTGAGATTTCAAGGTAAAAACCCACTGAGCTGCCACAAACTCCTGTATCTCACCGAGTGTCGATGCATGCTTTTTTTCAGGTGTGACTTTCAGGTGCACTGATGACCCAAATGTCAGTTTCTCGATAACTGGCCTCTGAGGGGGGAGGGGAGAAGGAGGAGGAGGAGGGGGAGGAGGAGGAGAAAGAGGAAGAGGAAGAGAGAGGGAGGTAGGGAGGGAGAGAGGAAGGAGTGCGAAAGGGAGGAAACAATGCCCAGTAAAGTCTCCGGGGACTTAGTGCTGAGCAGAGAACACCTGCCTGGGTGCATAAAAACCCATCCGTGCACCCTGGCCTCCAAGCACAGCTGGAGAAGGCACTGAGCCAAAAACGGCTAAACTGGCACTGGCAGATGTCAGGGCTAAGAGGCCTAGAGAGAGAATGGCTTCTCTTTCTCACTTGTGTTAGAACCTCATCCAGTTTCTCAAGAGCTTTTGTGCGGGAGGTCTGAGGCATAGCTCTTCTTACCTGGAATTCCGAAAATGTAACAATGATAAAAGTATGGGCAACATGAAGATAAATTCTGCTTTCAGACGAGGGTCGGGCAACTTCTGCTGTGATTGGATTAATCTTCATGTGAACGTTTGAATCCTGCTCTCTGGGAGGCAGAATAGGAATGACGTGGGGCCAGGCGGGTCGTGTGCACTGCTAGCTTCTTTCTACCTGCGCATTCCACAGGCCGGTCACATCTGGATCCGTTTCCCCTGTAGGTTACTGTGAAAGATATTATGGACTGAAGATCCCTAATATTCCTTCCAAGCTTCCTTCAGGAACACGGTAACATTGTGTTGAGGTGATCCCAAGCCCAAGGCATGGGGATGAGGGGTTCCAGACCAGCCAGAGTTGCATACGGGGTTACAGACCAGACTCAGCTTTGAGACCCTATCTGAAACAAACATACACGATGAGTTATGGTTTCGTGGCCCTAGCTCATAGCTATCCTTGCTTGCTAAACTCAGAGTCACAGTTAGCTGGTCACCAAAGCTCCTAGAACTTTCCAGAACCCAGGCTCAGTTCCTTCTTTCAGAGAAGAGATCAAGAAAGGATGGCTGCCCCCTCTCTGAGGCGGCCTTCTCAAAGATCAAGGATGGGGGGAAGAAAGCAATATCTCCAGCATTTACTGTCTGGGGGATGTTTGCCATCATCTCATTGGTCATTGCAACCCTTGGAGGTAAGAGAAATGATAGTGGTAACAGAGAGAAATGCCAGACCCTGGGGAAACCAGTGAGCCTTGGCTAGAGACCATGCATTCCCCAAGCACAGTTAAAAATCTCCATAGTTCATGAAGCAGGAAGCCTTGTGACCTCCTGGATTGGGAAAGTGAGCACCAGTTGGGACAGGACATACCCAGAATTCAGGCCTGTACTAGCTAGTTTTACATCAACTTGACACAAGCTAGAGTCATCCGAGGAGGGGCCCTCCATTAAGAAAAAGCCTACATAAGATTAGACGTAGGCAAGCCTGTAGGACATTCTCTTAGTTAGTGATTGATATGGGAGGGCTCAGCCCATTTGAGTGGGGCCATCCCTGGACTGGTGGTCCTGGATTCTACAAGAAAGCAGGCTGAGCCATCATGAGTAAGCCAGTAAGCAGCACCTCACCCCTCCTTGGCACAGTTCCTGCCTCCATGTCCCTGCCCTCGCGAGTTCCTGCCCTGACTTCCTCCAATGATGAACGGTGATGTGGAAGTGAAAGCCAAATAAACCCTTTCCTGCCGAGTTTGCTTTGGTCGTGGTGTTTCATCACAGCAGTAGAAACCGTAAGTAAGCCAAGGCCCCTCTTTGCTTTAGCTTTCTGTCCCTAATTATCAGAAACCTGCTGCCCAGTGTCATTTATTCTGTTTTGCACATGAGGAACGGGAGTTTGCAAAGTTAAGAGAGATGCCTGGCCTGGGACAGTGCCACCAATATAAGCCACCTCTCAGAAGTCCTCCAAGCTGATTTTCAAATCGATGAACAAGGAGATTTGCGCACTAAGATTTCAGGTTTTAGTTGGCCAAGAGGGGCTCTCCAGACTGCCACCAAGCTCTGGAAGCTTCTAGCTAAAGCAGGCTTGGCCAGAGAAGGAATCTGCCTGTTAACGGAGCTTGAGGCATTGGGTTGATGCTAGCCAGCTAAACTAGATGGATAGGGCCTAGAAATCGCAGCAGATTGGAATGAATGGAAGGGAGGAAGGGAGGGAAGAAAGGAAAAAGGAAGGCAATGGAAAAGGAAGTTTCTTTGGGTCTGAGGCAGCAGGCCCAGCTATGTCAGTGGATAGCCAAATCAGGGGCTAAGAAAAATCAAAAGCCTGCCACACTGAAGCTATGACGATGAACTGAAGCTATGACGATGAACTGAAGCTATGCTGGCAGCTGCAGGCCAGACAAACCTGCATCCAGGACAAAGCCTAGGCTGGGCTGCTAGCTGCCGGGAAGGCAGGAGTGATACTTATGCAAAAAGCTGGCCTGGGTGCAGCTGGAGGACACTGACCTCCCAGTGCCCAGGAAGTTCAATTGCACGTGGTCTGGCCCCTGCCAAAGCCTAACGGGAACTTGATTCCTTAACTGAAGCATCAGTGGCTTCGGGACAAGAGTTAGAATCACTTCCTGTGGAACACATCACCCTACTGCTCATCACCTCCAGCTGTGAGTCAGGAAAAGCACAGCAAGCTGCCAGAACCCAAGAAAGGGATCCCTAGCCCGTCTGGGTGGACAATGCTGCTTTATCTAAGCGGTCTGGCTTATCCAGTGGTAATTTCACATACACAACCCAGCCCAGTGTGCGCACAGCAATGAACTCACCTACAGAGGGACAGACTTCAACTCAGTCATCTACTAAATGTCTATGGCTCATTACCACAATCAGTCCCTGGGGTGCAAGGGCATTACCTGCCCTTGAAGAGCATAGTACAGTCTAGCAAGCCGACACTGCAAGCAAACAGGAAACAGCAACTCTGGGTGATCAGCACAGGGAGGGGGAGAAGGGTTCCTCGCCCAACAGCAGGCCACATAAGCAGCCTGGAGTCTTCATGAGGCACCCAAATGTTAATAGAAATGATCTCCCTATAAATAAGAGGAAAGAAACTACCCCTAATCTGTTAAAAATTAGAATTAGGCACTGTCAGGATTTTACATTTTTTAAGATTTATTATTTTATGAATATATGCCTGCATAAATGTGCTCCATGTTATGCCTGGTCCCCACAGAACTAAAAGAGTGTATTGGATCTACTGGGACGTGGTGAGCCACCATGTAGTTACTGAGAACCAAACCCCAGACCTCTGGAAGAGCAACAAGTGCTCGTAACCACTGAGCCATCTCTTCAGCCCCTGGATTTTTATCATAATATTCCTGTTTCCCACAGTTTAATTCATAATGTATTCCCCTCCCAACTAAATAGCTTACAACAGATAGGCATTCTTACGGTTCAAATATGGCTTGTCCCCTCCAAGACTCACACTGAAATTCACTTGCCATTGCCTCAGTGTTGGGAGGTGCAATGGGAGGCATCTGGGTCATGGGGACAACACTCTGAGGCATGGACTGATTAATGGCCTTCTGGCAGGCATAGGGTAGTTCTCACAAGTGGGGTCTGGCTCCATTGCCTCTCTTCCGTATGTGCGTCCCTTGCTTCTCCATCAGGAATTGAACACACCAGGGTCTCACCAGAAATAACTGACTCACCTTGGGCTCCCTAACATCTAGACATGTTCTAAATAAGTTTCCGCTCTTTAGGAATTAGCCAGCCACAGGTATTCTGTTATAGCAAAAGGAAGTGGACTATGACACCCATGTAGCTTTTACCCAGTCACAATAGTCTTTTAATGTTTTGTGCATATATATTTTTGCATATGCATTTGTGTGTGGCGTGTATGGTACACGTGTGTGCATGTCTACACATGTGTGGATGCATATGGATGTATGGAGAGGCCAGGCGTCTTCTCCAGCTGCTCTCCACTTCGTTTCCCGTGGCAGGGTCTCAACTGAACCCGAAGCTCAGTGATTCAGCTAGTCTAGCAAGCCTGCTTGCCACAGGGCGTCAGTCCCTGCCTTTACTTCTCAAGAGCTCACATTACAGGCAGGCTGCCATGCCCAACTGGCTTTTCACTTGGGTTCTGCGCAGACTCTGTTCCTCAAGCTTATGTGGCATGCTTTACCCACTGAGCCATTCCCCCAGACCCCATGCTACGCTTGGTTTTCCTTCTTACTCTAAAATTAACACCACTGAGTGGATCATCTCTTTCTTCCTATTTTTAGATATTAACCCCACAGACACCAATCCATGATAATACAAAATAATATTTTTTGCTTGTATATTTTCCCCTATCACTGTGTGTGTGTCCTTTAGAAACTGTTTATAGTCAACATTGTATTATTTTAACTGCTGAACTGTGTTCAAGTACATGACTATTACATAACTTAATTATCTATTCATTTTTGAAACGGAACTTAGAATCTCCCCATGCCTACTTTGTTTCTTTATTTTCTGTAACAACAACCTTGCAGCCATCTTCTTACTCACTTGTCCCGTTGCTGAGTGTCATACTCAAGATTGTTATTCCTAGTACCATAGCCTGGGTGGCTTCAACAACAAACATGGCTCATGGTTCTAAAGGTTGAGAGTTCTCATGACAAGGCGCCAACACACCCGATGTCTACTGAGCACTATGGCCTGGTGTAAATGGAAGTTTCCCTCCTGCCCGCCAGTTCCTGAATCACCACTCTGAGCCTTAATACTAATTACAAACTGTTCAGACTATTAGCTCAGGCTTATTGTTAGGTAGCATTTAAAACTTAAATTAACCCATTTCTATCATTCTATATTTTACCACGAGGCTTGTGGCTTGTGACCTCACATCCTGCTTCCCCCCAGTGGCTCCTGGCATCTCTCTTGAATCCGTTTTCTTTCTCCCTGTATTCAGTTTGGCTTTCCCACCTAGCTATATTCTGTCCTGCCGTAGGCCAAAGCAGCTTTATTAATCGGCCAATAAAAGCAACACATATTTGCAGCATACAGAAGGACGTCACACATCAGCCTGGCTTGCACAGTGGCCTGTACCCTTGCCCTCTGTGGTAGAGGGGAGAGAGTGGAAGAAAGTTCTCGTGTGACTGTTCCCGTAAGGACTTGAGTCTCACGAAGGCCCCATTTTCATGTCCCAGTTACCTTTCAAAGTTCCTGATACAAACTCACTGAAGGTTATGGCTTCAACATGAATTGGGACAGGGACACAAACAATCCACATCACTGGGCAAAGGGTGTTCATGTTGCAGCTTAACTTCACGAATCCTGGTATTATCCAGCTCTGAGGTTTGGCAGAGCTAATAGGTAGGTTTCTAATTTTAATCTATTTTTGCCTAGTAAAAACACATCACCGTGCTTGGCTATTGATTATTCATCAATTGTCCTTTGATACTATTTTTCAGTAATAATTCTGTTAAGAGAATCACTTTAAACGTCAGGGTCATCTAACAGATTTGCAGATTTTCAGCAGAGTGATTCTCCGCACGGGACCTGGCTTGCCTCTGCTCCATGGTTTCATGTCTCAGGCCTTAGATTTTCTTATACAGAAAGGTATTGGAAGAGTTAGTGTCCAGTGTCAAAAAAAAAAAGTTAAATGGTTATGATTAGAGACTGTCATGAAAATGTTAAGAAATCGCAGAGAGGCCCAAACTATAACACTGTGCTGACCACAAGATACACCTATCTGTGAACTTTAGTCATTTCCAAAACATTCCCTTTTTTTGGTCCAATTATTAGTATCCTCATAATAATCCTGAGAAAACAGATAGTCTGAAACCAAAGACTATCATAATTGCTAATCTCATCACAACCCAACAATAAAGGCTACTAGAACTGGGGAGCTATCAGATAACTAGAACCCTTTATTAATAGGTGGGAGAGCTGAAAGCTGAGGAGTTGATTAATCTGTTTATCCAAAAATACTGACCGAGTTTCTCCTCTAACAGATAACGTGTATGCATTTACTAGGTACCAGACACTACACATTTAAGCACTAAAAATGCAAACATTTAAACATATTTAAGCATGTAACAGTAACTTTAAGACACCGGATATAAGCAGTTAGGCAGTCTGTTCAATATTACATAGCTATTAAATGGGAAAAGGTAGGTTAAGACCAGGGCATCTTATTCCAGAAAGACTTCCCGTCTTGTCATGAGTTATGCCTATGGTACTTGGCCCAAGTTCAGAGATAAGAATCTTCCAGAGGAGGGGCCCTAGCATTTATTCACTATGATGTCTTCATTTGTAGAAGAAATCCAGTTCACCTGGAAAAGGGCACCATGGATGGGTGAGAGAAGATGCCCACACCCAGTGGACACTCACCTTTGACCAGCTGACCCAAGGCAAAGGTAACTTCTATAGAAGATTCCACCCTAGAATCCACTCCAGGATAAGGGTGAACACTTAGACCTCATGGTGACAAAACGAATACTGTCCCTGCCCTCGTGGGCTCGCAGTACAGTGGGAACAAAAGTGATGTGGGAGTTCACAGACATTTTATGATTTGTCTTCAAGGGGGAGAGAGTGACAAAATCTCCCTGCACCACCAGAGGTGCCTAACCACGAGACTTGCTCACCATCTCTCAGCATCCTTTCATTGAGAAGGAATCTAGAACACGTAACCGGTTTTGCCTTTAGCTACATCTACTTGGCTTCTTGTGAAATAGCACATTCAGAGCCATAACCATCACCCACTTTCACTAGTATCAGCAAACTCATAAACACATGATGCTAACTGGCTTGTAATTTAGAAAATCCACTACGTCTTGGAACTCAGCAACTATACAGAATCCCCACGAGCCTCCTGGGTGATCCGGATTGATACCAGACACCACTTGGGTCCCCATTAAAGCACAGAGTCGAAGGCATGGACATGAAGTGCTTTAAATGATAGCAAGAGAAGCAAAAGAAAATTATAAATATTATTTGACCAAGCAGTCATTTTAATAATTGATGTTAACTAGAAGTATTACTAGCTGCTACGTCTCTTTTTATTCTCTGTCCCAGGAATTCTAGCTGATGCTCAATATAACCTTATTTCTGTCCCCCAGCTTCTAGGACCTCCTTAAAACTTTAATTTCTCTCATGATGAGCTGAGAACAGAAGACGTGGGAAGAGCCTGACCCGGCCCTGGCCTTTTCCCCTTTCTCCTTTGCTATTTCCTGTCTCCTGTTTTGTCTACCGGAGTAAATTATGTTCTTAAAAACTGTGGGCCTCATTTTGAAAGGACTGAACAAGCACGGGAAAGCGGCAGGATAATGGAGCAACTTATATTATATGGCCAATTGTATTTAAACAAAATATCAATGACAGCACAACCAATGTTGTCAGAACAAACTTACACACTTAGCACATGATCTGAGAACCAAGATACATACTCTCTATCCCTTTCCCTTTCTTTCTTTCTTTCTTTCTTTCTTTCTTTCTTTCTTTCTTTCTTTCTTTCTTTCTTTCTTTCTTTCTTTCTTTCTTTCTTTCTTGTTTTGTTTTTGAGACAGGGTTTCTCTGTGCAGCCCTGGCTGTCCTAAAACTCTCTCTGTAGATCAGGCTGGCCTCAAACTCATAGATCTGCCTGCCTCAGCCTCTCAAGTGCTGGGATTAAATGTGTGAGCCTCCACTGCCCAGCTAGAGGATAGCTCTCTTTGGGACACACTTAGCACATGATCTGAGAGCTCTTGCAAGGAGCCCAGACCTGAGGTCAGACAGACCTGCCCGGGCATTTCACTGGCATCACTTTCTCTATGAGATTTGGGCAAGCCCCTTTCCCACACCCATACAACAGAAGCAACATCCATGCAGCAGACATGCAGAATGTTCCAAACCCATCCGTGAAATGCAGAACAGCTAAGGGATAAAGAGCAGCTGAACAGCACTTTCTAATTTATAATTGACTTCCACAAAAGAAGTTTCAGAAAGCAAACAGCTTGGAATTCAGGGAAATAGAGCCCCGTTTGGCTGGAGAAGAGTTCAGAATCTTGAACCTAGAAGGAAAAGTACAAAAAGCCATCCACGGCCAAAGGTTATCGAAGTTTCTGTCAAGCTACGGTATCCATCAGTCTGGGAAGAAAGCAGCCTGTTTGGAGAACGGGCTGTCTAGATGAAAGTGTTGCCAAAGCATTCTTTAATCCCCACACAACTTCAAATTTAAAAACTCTGACACAACCACTGTTCAGCATGCAAACACACAGACACATAAATAAATTCAGTCACCATAGATATGATGGGCAAAGGAGACATTAAAGCTGGCCACAATCCAACCACTCTGCCCATCTGTGTTTCTCCTGCTCGGAGCAGAGGTCAGCAAATATAACATGTAAAACAAAAACACAACTGTGATGAACGTCTATTTCCAAGCGAGGTTCCCACAAGGGACTAGTGATCATTTCATCCGGCATTTAAAAATAAATATGCCATCAACAGGGCATCATGAAAAGCCACCATCTGTTACACAATTAACCGTCGGCAATGGAAGAAAGGAGGAGGGGGAGGGGCCTGCTGCAAGTTTGCCATGATAAGTCAATCAAACGTAAGAATCAACTTTCAAAGGGCAATAATGATGTAAAAAGAAAAGCCATTAAATAACCTGTTCTAAATTTTTATGAGAAAACAGTGTGAGTGGACGTACATTAGAGACTAGAGGCTAAAGGACTGATGGAATCTCAGGTGCCTCGCCTTGCCGTGCAGTCTCGTCTCCAGGAGATTTAGTCACCCTTAGAGGCTGTAATCATCATTTACTACCTTGGTGATCCCGAAGGGTAGAACACTACATGGTAACGTGTGACACACACACGGTCACCTGCTTCCTTGTCTGAGAAAGGAAAGAGCGGGTCTGCCACATGTCCTAGTGTGGGCAGAAGTAGTCTACAGACTCGGCAGCTGTTGCATTCTGCCAACACAGGACAGGCCGTTAAGTGACTACACCATCAGCTTGAGTCTTCATGTGAGAGGAGGAAGACAACCGCCTGGGCACACACAATCCTCCTCACTTAGACCTGCCTGGAAACGGCATCCCAGACAAACCCAGCATCACTCCTAGGTGATTCGGAATCTGGTCAAATTGACAATGGCCGTAGGGGCTAATACGAAGTGAAATAAGGATTATCAGGGCATGGGCAGTGTATGATTGTGACAACTGATCTGGTAACTGAGGCAGTAGCTAGGTGATGAGCAGTGGTTCTCAACCTGTGGGTCGCGGTCCCCTTGGGATTGCGTATCAGATATTTACATGATTCATAACAGTAGCCAAATTACAGTCATGAAGTAGAAAGGAAATCATTTTATGGTTGGGGGTCACCACAACATGAGGAACTATATTAGAGGGCCACAGCATGAGGAAGGTTGAGAACCACGAAGTGTAATTGCTATAGACTCTTAGGTGTATATAACATAGATACCGCCGGGCGGTGGTGGCGCACGCCTTTAATCCCAGCACTTGGGAGGCAGAGGCAGGCGGATCTCTGTGAGTTCGAGACCAGCCTGGTCTACAAGAGCTAGTTCCAGGACAGGCTCCAAAGTTACAGAGAAACCCTGTCTCGAAAAACCAAAAAAAAAAAAAAAAAAAAAATAACATAGATACCCTGGACAAAGAAATCACATTCCAGGATGCAAAGAGATATCATCACAATATTCATAGCCACATACAACTTTAAATGAAATTTCATGGGAGAGGTACTCGATATGTTTATTATATAGGAATCTCTCAGTGGGTCTCTATCATCTTTGCAGGGTAAGTTGGGGAAAGCCACATGCTCCAGAAGCAAGACAGAGGTCATAATTCCTTTCCTTTATGTTATAGTTCCTTTAATGTATCTAGTTATCAAGCAGAGTTCTAACTTGTTTTACTTTACAGTGTTGCTAAATAAACAGAAATAAATGAATTATGGCAGGGAGAGATAGTCCCAGATATAATGGCAAAAAATATCAATCCACAGCACATTAAGTGGAAGACAGAGGTTGGTGTCATATGTCACATGCCTATAAAGAGTTTTTAAAAGTCAACCAGCATCAGGTGGCTGAGTGTGTCATCCCACAGTCTCAGTGAATTTCTCATCCACACGCTGTTATCACTGAGGACTTCCAAGCGCAAGCTGGCCTCCATTCTACCTGCCGAAGTCCTAGGTCAAATCACTCTGTCTCTGGCTGAATCACTGACTCACTCCCAAGATCACTTCACTGCCTTCCACATAGCTGTGCCTGCTTCTTAGGTCACAACGTAGATGGCTTCGCCCAAGGGCAAGATCAACTCATTTTTGTCAAGACTTCGAAGACCCCTTTGTGTATATCAGCCTGCATATGACAGCTACCTACACAGTAACCATTCCTACATATCTTTTTTTTTATTGAGAAAAGGGAAAAAAAAAAACAAGTTTCCTCCTCCTCCCAGCCTCCCATTTCCCTCCCCTTCCTCCCACCCTTCTCCCCCTCCCCCCACTTCTCTCCCCCTCCCTCTCCAGTCCAAAGAGAAGTCAGGGTTCCCTGCCCTGTGGTAAGTCCTAGGTCCTTCCCACTCCGTCCATATCTAGGAAGGTGAACATCCAAACTGGCTAGGCTCCCACAAAGCCAGCACATTAAGTAGCTGGAGAGGCTGTGGAGGAAGGGGTACCCTCATCCATTGCTGGTGGGAATGCAATCTTGTGCAACCACTTTGGAAATCAGTGTTTCAGTTTCTCAGGAAATTCGGGATCAACCTACCCCTGGACCCAGCAATACTACTCCTGGAATATACCCAAGAGATGCCCTATCATATGACAAGAGCATTTGTTCAACTATGTTGATAGCAGTATTATTTGTAATAGCCAGAACCTGGAAACAACCTAGATGCCCTTCAATGGAAGAATGGATGAAGAAAGTGTGGAATATATACACATTAGAGTACTATGCGGCGGTAAAAAACAATGACTTCTCGAATTTTGCATGCAAATGGATGGAAATAGAAAACACTATACTGAGTGAGGTAACCCAGACCCAAAAAGATGAACATGGGATGTATTCACTCATAATTGGTTTCTAGCCATAAATAAGGGTCACGGAGTCCACAATTGGTGAACCTAAAGAAGGTGAGCCCAAGGAAAAACATATAGTTATCCTCTTGGCTATGGGAAGTAGACAAAAATTTCTTTTTTTTAAGATTTATTTATTTATTATGTATACAGAATTCTCAGTATTCTGTCTGCATGTATGCCTGCAGGCCAGAAGAGGGCACCAGATCCCATTACAGATGGTTGTGAGCCACCATGTGGTTGCTGGGAATTGAACTAAGGACCTTTGGAAGAGCAGGCAGTGCTCTTAACAACTGAGCCATCTCTACAGCCCCTCCTACATATCTTTATTCCTGTCAAAACCCTCATTTTGTTCAAGCAGTAGACAAAGACTCCTCTTCTCATGTTAGCCCCATGGGTGCTCATGAATTGGCAAATAGTCACTTTTAAAGCTGAATGAGTCAATGGTGTATACATTAGGCATACATTTCTTCTTCCCAAAGGCTAGTGAAAAGTTAACTTATGACCCAAGTCTGGCTAATAAGAAGGTACCTCTTCCATTCTTCCCGCTTGGGACTCAATTGCTGGAGGAGCAACAGCAGTTATCTTACAAGTCTGAGGCTACAAACATAAACCATGACAACAGAAGAGATGGAGATGAACGCCTGGATACTAACCATGGAGATGCCATCACACTAGGCCAGGCTACCCCCAGACCCTTCGAAGTGAGATAGATATCTACACATCTTTATTGCCTAAACCACATTTCAACATGCCTATGAATCACTTACAAATCTCATTAAAATGATAATTCTGGTTTGATAGACCAGAGGCAGAGCTAAACTCCCTGTAAACATTAATTACAGGTTCTCTCATCTACATCGCCACTACCACGTTCTGAGGGATGATGATATAAGCCACTATAAATTGGTGTTTTATTACTCTGAGCTAAACTCATCCTTACCGCTGCCTATACACATACCAAGCTAACCACACTAAGCCCACAAACCTCTCACTCCACATAAATGGTCTGCCAGGCTCCCCAGAAGGAGCCGTAAGCTTCTTCTGGTGTCATCACTATCATACACATCTACGTTGATCACTTTTTCCGCCTATCATCTGTAGCCCAACTCCCTCAAACATGTTTTCTATAGAATTATTCAAATCATTACTAAATGATTACTGTGACATGCTTAATGGCTAAAATGTTATTGAAAGACCTCAGACTTAATTGCAAAATTACTGAATTCCCCAGCCAATATTCTATATTATTCTACATAAGTGTTTGTGTTCCATTTCAGTAATACAGAAATTAAAAACCCCAGGAGCAACATTCTATTACGAGTAATGACATGCAGGTGCCTCTCCTTGAGACGCTTTAATTGCATGTGGCACTCTGAAAGCTTTTTTAAAAAAAAAAATAATAATGTCTGGAATTAAAATGTAGCAGCATGAAAGGAAGTTCAACAGAATAATTCATGATCTCTCCCAACAACACCCTCCTCTTTTGTAAGGCATCCCTACATGGTTCTAATTCACTAATCTTCGGACTTTCTATATCTCATTGGGACATTCCAGAGTCGAGCGTTTTGTCAGAAAAGGCATCAGATGACTATATCTGGATGCAAAACCTGTCCACAGCCAGAGTGGGAAGAGACACAGAGGAGATGTATCCGCATGGACAAGTAGCGGCTGCAGCTGTCGCAGGACCCTGCACATCTACAGTTCTGTCAATCGGTACACCAGTGGGTATGTGATGAGTGCACATTGTCCAGTGAGCTGCTCTGATCACCACGGTGCACAACTCTCCCATGTCTGTGCAAAGAAAAAGGCCACACGGGATAACCTGGATAACCGGGATAACCGAAACCCAGACTCAGAGGCTTACACTCACATTTTCATGACTTTGCATAAGAATTGAAGGTCCCTCAAGTTGAAAGAACTTTAAGTCACTGTCTTAGCTTCCTGTTCAGTTGCTGGGATAAAATACCTTGATTAAAAACAATTTTCCCAATGGGTTTAATTCAGTTCACCATCCCAGGTTAGAGCCCACCAACTCAGGGGAGCCCCAGCAGCAGAAGCTGGCAGCTGGTCACACTGTATCCCCTGCGAACAGTGAGTGAAGAATGAGCTCGGCTGGCTTCTTCCTTTTCGGTCATCCAGGGCCCAGACTAGGAAACCACACCCCCGACATGCAGAGTGGGTCTCCCCACCTCAACACAAGTAGGGAACTCCCTCTGAGCATGTCCCCAGGCTAAGCTAGTACATACATGTGCATCTCTTCCCAGCTGATTTTGGAGTCAATTGACACTTAAAACTGACAATCACAGTCACACACTGAGATTTTCATTCTTAGCTCTCAAGCCTGTGAAGATCGCGTGAAGGTTCAAAGAACGGCAAGAGGAAGGACAAATAGCCTGAGGGCTAGGAGTCTGAATTGTAACAATCTTGACCTTGCTGTGAGTGGTGGTCACTCAGGGTTGCTCTCCGGGTAGACCCTTCTTCCTCACTTTCTCCTCCAAAGGTCCCCTGTACTGAAGTGAGGAGATTCTAATCTAGGAAAAGGCTTAATTATAGCCCGAGGACTCTCAGGGATTCACATATAGATTTGTGCCCTCAGAAAGCTGTACATCATAATGATTTATTCCTCTGGGTAAAGACAGGGACCTCTGCATAGATCTCAGTGTTTCATCGTCCGGGACAAACACAACCATTCTACAGATCTGAAGGATTTTCAGAAGCCAAAACCCACGCCTCTCTCAAAATCGTTTTTTGAAAAACCCTCCTTTCCAGTATCTTTTCTGAAGTTTGCTAATGCATGAACACAAAGTCCACTTCCCTATCTTTGCTGACTGTCACAATGTCTTCCCTTCCCTTGTGACCCAGTGCCTCAAGGTTCACACCCCCTCCTCTGAACACATGACCTAGATCTAGCAGGGAGTCTTGGGCATACTCAGGAATAAAAGAACCTGTACTTCCAATATGTTAATTAGGACATATTGGTCCCCAGCTCCTATGTGGAGACAGTTCCTTTCTTCCCATCTACAATGGAGTTCTTACCCCAGTAAAGTTTTATTTATAAATTTTGAAGATGTGGGGTCTTAACCAAAACATCTTAGGGAAGTTTTTGAAAGAAATAGAAAAGAATTATAGTGAACCTCTATCATTCAACTTCAACAAAATTTATCTCAGGACTAATCTCGTTTTATCCATATCCACACACAATTCTCTCTCCAGAGATCAATTTGAAGATAACACATTATTTCATTCACGAATATTTCACTGTATAATCCTAGAAGACAAGGTTTCTTTGTGGTACTTAGACACAAAAGATAACTGATTTTCAAACAGAGACACTAAGTATGGAGAACGCAAACAGTGTTGGCTTGCGATTTGTATTTTGTATAATAAATCATAAAGAACAATGGAGGCATGCTATTATACAATCACCCCAATCCACCAGCCACCCGCAGAGTCAAGCTTAAGCTAAAACACGTAGACTTAACTGATCTTGATGTGTTAATCTCTATTTTTTAATTGTAGCAACTGTGCCCCTCTGCTATGGGTTGCAGGAGGCTTTGCCAGTGGGGACAAGGGACCATGAGAAATCTAGACACATCCTCCTAGCCTCCCAGTTTCTCGAGGAACCTCAACCACTCCATTCAAAATTAGGGCTTGGGCTGGGTGCCGTGGCGCATGCCTTTAATCTCAGCACTCGGGAAGCAAAGGCAGGTGAGTCTCCATGAGTCTGAGGCCAATGTGGTCTACAAAGCGAGCTCCAGGACAGCCTGTGCCACACAGAGAAACCCTGTTCTGGGAAAACAAAACAAACAAAAACCTAGGGCTGGGTACTGAGGAGAGGCTCGTTCAGTAAAGGGTCCTTTGCACAGATATGAGGATCTGAGTCACGGAAACTCCACATTAAGAAGCACTAGGAGGTGAAGATAGATGAACCCCTGGGGTTCACTGGCCAGTTAGCCTACTCTAACCAATGAATTCGAGACCAGGGAGAGACTGTGTCAAAACCAAGGCGGATGACTCCCGAGGACGGGCACCTATGGCTGACTTCTAGCCTCTGCATACATGCGCTCAGAAGCTGCTAGATGACCACTGCTGCGTGGCTGTCTATCCAGCAGGCAGTGCGAGCCAGTGGCTCCCAGGAACCCCAGGCTGAGTAGAGAGCACTGCGGAGATAAGAGGCCGTTCCTGGACCCTGCCCCCAAAGCAACAGTCAGGTCGTCTGGGCTGCAACGCCTGTGGGCCTCCAAAGCCTCACCTGCAACAGAGCTAATAACACTTCACACCCACACGAGGGTAGGAATTATACCGGAAAATACATGCTGGCTTTATAGCAATTGCCTGGCACAGAAGAACAAATATTATCTACTATTTTGCTCACAGTCTTCCTAAACACTAGTAATTAGGAAACACTATCAGGGAGACCTATGGGCTCAGTCTGAATTCTCTATACAAGGGAAGGGTGCCAAAGAGTCCTCACACGTTTTCTTAATTACCAAGTAAACCAGATGGCCTTGCAAGTAGCCCGCTGCTTGCACGGCATCTGTGCCTGCTATAGCTGCCCCTCTGACAAATCGCCATCATTGTTTAAGCAAAACCGATTGAGAACCGAATTTGGTAGCGCATGTCTATAGTCCTAGCTCTCCAGAGGCGGTAGCTGGAAAACTGGGTTCTAGGACAGGCCGGGGCTACGTAGAAAGTTCAAGGCCAGCCTGAGCTGTGCAGGAGATCCAGTTCTTCAAAAGGGGGTGGTGAGGTTGGGCTGTAGCTTGTAGAAGGTCTGCCTGTGTATTTGTAAGGCCCTGAGTTCCATCCCGCACTGAGAAAACAAAACAAAAATTAATAAACCCACAAAAGCTGAGAACGATGATGACATTACTGATAACAGAGGGAAAACGGAAAACAATTTAAGGGACCATCAACGGATGATCAAATGAATCAAACTGCATATAATGTAATGTCACTCGGTCACAAAAAAAAAAAATCACAAATTAACATTACATGCCATTACACTGACAAATCTCAAAAACGTACTGAAAGAACACACAGAGATGATTCCCATCACACGCAATGTACAGAAGAGGTAAGTATAAACCTGCAGAGGAGACAGCGGCTGGCTTCCACGCACGGGAAGACGATGAGTGGCTAGCTAGCGTCAGGGAAGGAAGAGAGCTCGAGAGTGGCAGGGTTGCATTCGGGAAAGCCAAAGTGTTATGAAAGTACATTGTCCATGGTTGCACAACCCTGGGACTATATAATAACCAAAACTACTGTGTGTACTCTTAGCTGAGTGACTTTATTGCCCGGGAATTAACAACTATACAAGCAAAGTCAGATTCTTTGTTTTTTGAGACAGAGTTTCCCTGTGTAGCCCTGGATGTCCTGGGGCTCAATCTGTAGACCAAGTTGGCCTTGAACTCAGAAATCCACCTGCCTCTGCCTCTCAAGTGGAGGGATTAAAGGCATGTGCCACCACCACCTGGCTCAAATTCTTATATTTAATAGTTCTCATAAAGCTTCATGGAATTCTCAGGTACCCACTGGCACTGCCCCTGGGAGGTCCTGACACACTTCAGCTTACCAATGCTGTGGCCTCTTGAGCTCACTGGTTAGCCAGATCTGTGCCAACGCATGCTAGCCACAGCTCTGCCCTGATGTGCAATACTGGGCATATTTTTTAACCTCTCTAGCTTCATCTGGAAAAACTGGGATAGTAGCAATCAGTGCTTAGTTATTAGTGAGTGTGTGTCCTGAAATTTATTGAACATGTACCATGCCTTGTTTTTTCTATCTTTTTCTACAATGGCCTTACCTACAGACTGTGTAATGCTTCCTGTGTTTTGATATGTGAAATTATCTGTGATATCAAGAAATTTCCATTGCTCTTTAAAGTTCTTGTCTATCCCTCTCTCTTTGCTCTCTCTGAGGAAATGTTGCTCTGTTCTTGTCGCTGAAGGGTCTCGGCATTTTCTAGAGCTTTATGTAAGTGGAATTCTGTACTGTATACTCCTTTCATGGACCGTGGAGGAAGGTCTTCCCTAACTCACTCTGAGGAATGATTCTGAGATGGCTCCCCAAACCCAACACACCACATACAGACTACACGCACACACAGACTACATACACACACTAGACACACACATACACGCACATACTACACACACATACATGCACATGCACGCACACAAGACTACATACACACATTACATACAGATACGCACACAGTCTACACACACACAACACTACATACACACACGACACACAGATACATGCACACACAGACTACATACACACAACACACACATACACACACATACATGCTGTTCATCAACAATGTGATTATTATCTGTTATACAGTATTCTCTTTGCCATTTCTTCATCAGCAGCTGGGTCGTTTTTCAGTTCTGAGTGGTTTTTCAGGTTATGTAAAAATTTGTGTGGGTGACATACTTTCATTTCTTATGAGTAAATTGCAAAGAGCTGAGTCTTGTGGCTCTCTGGAAATTTTGCAAAGCCCCGTGAAGGGCACGGCCTCTGGTCCACTGGTAGAGCAGGCTAGCGTCAGCACTACTTGGACGGCTTCGCTCTTCCCACACGTCTCCCCCAGACACCACCGTTACCCCAGCTGTTTGACCTCCGCAACCACATCATCTTCCTCTTCCTGAAGCAGACATCTCTAGTTCTCTTCCTTAAATGCCTACTGACTCCTCAATGCCCTGGTCATGGCCTAGCCTTTCTCTGAGACAGGAGAAAATCATTTCCTGTGTAGACAAGTTAAGGGCATTATTTCAATAGTCACATGCTATAAACTTCCCAGTATTTCTCATTTCCAATGACTGTTTGTATAACCATGAAGTCATTGCTTTTCTCCTATTTTTATGTTTCGCCATTGAAACTAGTAAAATAGCCAGTGTATAAGCAAAATATTATGGCTCTCATCTTAATTATCTGTGTAAATATAAAACATTTAAAACTTTTTTAAAAATGTAAACACTACTTTTTGTATGTTATCAACACTCAAAACATCCATGTGTTCAAATGAGTCATAGCCAAGTTTTATTTTGGCTGTGATTCCAAACTAAAATTCTCTCCATTGATCTATTTTTAAATTACTAATCCAGCGTGGGGTCTGGTGGTGTAAGCCAGCTATTCCAGAGACTGGAGCAACAGGATCCCAGCCTGAGCAAGGCAGTGAAGCCCTGTTTCAAAATAAAAGAGACGGCTCAGGAAGTAGCTGAGTGATAGAGTGTTTATCTAGCTCGTGCCAAACCCTAGGTTCAGCCCCAATACAGCAAAACCAAAACCTATAAAGAGGCAAAAGAAAAGAAAAGAAAAAAGAAAAAAATCCCAGCTATATCTGTTCATTAAATTATATCAAAAAGGTTTAACCTGATCCAGGTTTTGTGGTACATGCCTTTAATCTCAGCACTTGGATCTCTGAGTTTGAGGCCATCTTGATCTACACAGAGTTCCATTCCAGCTGGGGCTACATAGAA
The DNA here is from genome assembly GCF_037038515.1 of Microtus pennsylvanicus. Classification (NCBI taxonomy): domain Eukaryota; kingdom Metazoa; phylum Chordata; class Mammalia; order Rodentia; family Cricetidae; genus Microtus; species Microtus pennsylvanicus. The sequence continues at coordinate 36,851,729 of NC_134590.1, forward strand.
AGGCCATGTCTTTAAAAAAAAAAAAAAGGAAGAAAAGAAGAAAGGAAGGAAGGAAGGAGAAAGGGAGGGTGGGTGAGAAGGAAGGAAGGAAAAAGAAAAATGTCTCATTTAACAAGTATATAAAATGGAAATGCTGCCCTTTTAAATATGCATAGAACATTGATTTCAGCCATAATAGCTTCATACAGGACTCCTACATGTTCTACATAACACGCCTACTTTAGTGTAGAAATTCTAAGGATGGGTTACTTAGTAGAGAAAAGCACATGGTACCTACCATTCAAAAACTAATGTATAGCACCTTCCAGAGGCAGAAACCCAAGTAAGGAGTAACAGTACAAAGGAGGCAAGATGGATGTTCTTAGGCTCTTGGGAGGTCTCACTGGGGACAGACAGATCTGAGGTTCTTCTTTTAGAACCGACTCAGCTACTGTTATGGGTCAGCCCCCTGATAACCAGAAGTGCAATTATCCAACCTCGTTTAAGTACATCATTCATGTATTGCTGAGCTCAGTGTCCATGACACCAAGAGTGAGCCACCCACCAACACAACAAAGAAAATGAGCAGATGGCACTGGAAACTGACTCTCTGGGGAGACAGGAGATAGTGGGCTAGTTCTAGAACTTTGCTTAAGAAGAAAATACTCAGAAAAATATTTTTGGATAATTTAGGAGCAGAACTGTCCACATGATTTATTCTGTATAGAATGCTGTTCTCCTGCTCACTAAAACTTCCTAAGGATAAGGCAGAGTGGATACTTTCCTTCCAGTAAAACTCATCTTGGTTTACCCATAATGTAGGGTGAGCAGGGCCAAGGAAAAACACCCTGATCCTGACTTGACCCCAGGACTAGGGCTTGAAATCTCACCAATCTATGAGCTTGCAGAGGTAGGCTGCAGAATCCCTCCAATCCCTGAGAGCAGAATCCCACCAATCCCCGAGTTTGCCCCAGAAACAGGCTTCAAATTTCCACCAATCCCAAGCCACTCTAGAAAACTCCACCCCTCCCCCACAACCAAGAAACTTTATATAAGCTCTGTACCCTGTTCAGTCTGTTGCTGCTTCTCACCCTAGAGGCTGCCACCCTCCTTGATCAATCTCAGGCAGGCCATACCCAGAGCTTCTTAATATAACACACAACACACCAGCATTGAGAGCCAGTGTGCTCCCTGTTCATGGGGTAGACTGTCACTTCTTGTGAGTTACCAATAACCACCACACACATAAACAATTCTTGAGACTCTAAATGGTCATTTTTTTCCCCAAGTAAGAACACCAGAGCACAAGCTTCTATATGAAGGACAAGCATTCCATTACGGCTAGGAAGTCTATCCTTGTACATATCCAAGAAGCATCTTGAAGACATGGAGAACGTTATCATAACAGTTCTTTTTAGGATGGAGTGGGATTAGGACGTAGGAAATTGTGGACTTACAGTTTCTATTTTATGGCCTTCTGAGTTGATGGAATTCTTTATACTAAGCATTTCCTACTCTTCAAGTCTGTGAGGTCAATCAATATTAAAAGGCTGCCTTGGTTTAGGTAAAAGCCCTAAAACCGGTAGAAGCATGCCCCCTCCTTTGTTGAGCACAAAAGTGTGATCTCTCCAGCTCTCCAGCCACAAACTGAGGGACACTTGACCTCAGCTCACCCAATCAGATATCCTGTCTGCGTCCGTGGCTCTCCAGGTGGCAATGTCAAGTCACAGGGTCAATGAGAACTGACTCACAAGAAGGGCAGTGGCGTCATAGCTACTGCCCAGCAGCGGTGGCGGTGCCAAGGGCAGCAGTGTCTGGTAGCAGGGCCAGGGTGGCGCCCTTGCCAGGATATTCCTATGATGTAAGCAAATTCCTCTCGCCTGACACCCCTTCCCAGTGGTGATTGGCCGGGCTGGTTTTGCACATGTCACGATGACTCCGTGAACTACCCTAATATTCTTCTGAATGATTCTTTTCTACCAATGTTGGGTCAGTGTTCATTCTTGGAGCCAAAGAATTTCATTTATTCATTCATTCATTCACCCACTCATTCAAGGAAGTATGGGTTACCTGTTACATTCTGAGGACTGTTCTAAGAATAGGAATCATTCAGGGAACAAGATGGAAATCTCTCCCCTGAAGGTATATTCTTCTGAAGTCTATGATTTTTTTTCTCTGTAAATTTATGTGAGAGACACTGCCAAGAGAAGTGACATTTAAGAGCAGACATGACAAGTAAGTTAAAGGTAGCCATCTGAGGAGGATACAGAGTCTGTATTGCTTGATTCTCTGAAGGACAAAGCCGAGGAAGAACAGAAGTATTGATGGAAACAGAAGGGCATGTCACCATATCTGCAATGATGATGTCATACCTGGAGCGGACTCGCTGGAATGGGGAAGGAAAGGGTGGAAATGCGAGACCGTTTAGGAACTTGCCAGAATAGTCCAGATAAATACAATGCACGGGATTAAAGCAGGACAGGAGAATCGACAGGAAGCCTGGGACCTTCTGATTGACAGCTGACGTGACGGAGAAAAGCATGAGGTTGAAGAGGACTCCCGGGCGTCTGGTGTTGTCAGCCTGTGGGCCGTGGGCCATTAGCGAGAAGGACTGAGATACACAGGAAGAGAGGGCTGTAGTCTGGTCATGTTTCATCTGCAGGGAGCATCCAGGAGTGTGATCGTGAGCCGGGTGTGAAACTGGCTCTCAGCCTCGACTCCTGAGCTGGCGGAAGGGATGTAAGGGCATGGGGACCGTTACTGAAGTCACGGGAGTAGTGAGATAGTGCTGGAGTAAGAGCACGTGTGTGGAGGGCTGTGCTGTTGTCCCAAATGTTCACTGTCGCTCTCTGGGGAAAGGTTAAAGTTTAACACCCTATGGGTGCCAGGTTTAGCCACTGGACTTGTTCTGGCCAATGAAACTTGGGTAGACATTACGTTTCCCTTCCTTTCTGTGCAGAGGCTCTAGGGTGGCTCAAGTTTTTCTAGTCTTTTCCTTCTGCACCATAGCAGAGATCACAGAAGAATACAAGAGAGAGACAGTGTGGAGAGCCAGGCTTCAGAACAAAGATTACTGGCTATAGTCATTCACAGTGCACAGGCCACTAGAGGTGTGGGGTTCATTTGTGACCCAAACACACTTGAGTGCTGAGCTACTGCGTCTGGTCTGAGATGGGGAAGAGCAGGAAAAGTACGCGACAGGACCCGGCGACAGGAGAGCTGGCATAGTGGAGCCTGGGAAGACAGCCCCTCTCACACTGAGCTCCTCCCCACAGAAATGAAACCTCTGCAAGTTAGCCTGGGTCAGACTCCCCTCTGCTGGCCAATTCAGCTTCCAGTCCACAGAGGGGAAGCCCATCTTCCACTTTTCTTGGTACAAATAGGCAAAGAAGCATACCCCGTCCCCCACCACACCAGGTCCCTGTCCTGCCATGGCCTTTGACTTACTCTCTTGTCTTTCTGTCTCTCTCTCTTGTTTCCAGTCTGGTTCTCAGACACAGTTCTGGCTAACCTCGTTCTCAGCCCTGACCCCATCCTGGCAGCGCAGACTCTGCTTGTCCTGGCCCGGCCTCTGAACATCCTGCACCAGTCCTGCCCAGAACCATTCTGACTCATCCCGTATGTCTGGCCTTGCTCCTGGACAGACAGCTGCCTAGCCAGCTGATGTTTCTAGATTCCAGCAGTCTGGTCCCTTATCTGACCGCAGGCCAGCCTTGCAGTCGCAGCCCTGAGAGCCACATAATACGCAGATGCCCACAGCCGACACTGCTGCCCAGTCATTCCGCCCACTGGGTCCAGCGGGCCACCACCCACCACAACCAACTGGCACACATCAATGTCTTTGTTTACGCAGAACACACGCAGTACAGAGGTCTTTGCGAGCCTTCAGTAAGCTCTCCGGGTCCCCCACCGGCCAGGCTCCTGAGATGCTTTTGGCCCTTCAGCACAGATCAGGGCTGGTCATGTGTGCGCTCTTTAAATCTATTTTTTTTTCAAAATTAATAAACCTATGCAGAAATTAAAAGGAAAATAATAAATCTTTTTTAAGGAGCTGGAGAGATGGCTCAGCAGTTAAGAGTGTATAACTGCTCTTGCAGAGGATAAGAATTGAATACCCAGCACCCATGTTTTTTACAATTGCCTGTAACTCCAGCTTGAATGCATGCCTCTGTGTGTGTGTCTGTGTGTGCGTGTGTGTGCGTGTGTGTGTGTGTGTGTGTGTGTGATGCTCTCTTCTGGCCTCTGCAGATACATACACACAAATAAATAAATAAAAAGTTAAAAAAATGAATAAACAAACCCTCCAAAGACGATGACACCTCCCTTGGTTTAGGGACAGTCCTCAAAACAGAGGACTGCCAGGTCTCACAGGCATGGTATAAGCCAGCCTCCCATGCTGGGTGATCCACATGGGGGCCAAGACCATGCCTCTGTTGTCTCCGGTGTACTCACCATCCAACACGTTGCACATTCGCTGCCTGCTCAAATGGTAGGGCAGATGCAGAACTCAGCACAGATGCCCTATTCTGTCTGTCATTACTCAGTCTAAAGGAAGCAGGTTTTTCCAAAACACATTTTAACTGTCTTTATAACTGCCAAGGAAAACAGTCCATACCAATAAAGATCTAGGTTCTGTTGGGCATGGTAGCAAGGTCTGTAAGCCCAGAACTTAGAAGGTAGAAGCAGGAAGATCAGGAGTTCAAGGTCATCCTTGCTACATAACAAGTTCAAGGACAGCCTTAGTTACAAGAAACCTTGTCAGAAATAAACATGCACACATGCGTGTACGCGTGCATGTATGAACGTGCACACACACACACACACACACACACACACACCAGGGCTGGTGAGATCAGTGGCTTGGTGTGTATAGGCTCTTGTCATCGCGTCTGAGGACCTAAGCTTGATGTCCAGGACTCACAAGGTAGGAGAGAACAGACTCCTGTGAGTTGTTGTCTGCCCTCCACAGTCACATGCACTATGGCATGTGAGCCTCTTAACCCAAACAAATACATGTAATTTTTTTTTAAAAAAATCTAGGTTTTCCAGCTCCAGAGTCCTCACACACACACATGCACACACCACAGACACACATTTCACTATCTTGTTCTTTGTATATGTGCTTAACTATGTGTGTATGTATATAAGGATGTGGAGATATATTTGTGTGTGTATATATATGCACATATATAGAAGAGAGTTACATATATTTATGTAGGAAAACATGTATACAAATGTCTATATAATATAAGGATGCAGATTGTATATATAAGTGTGCACATGTATATTTGTATATATGTGTATTTGTGAGTTTATATATACAAGCACATGTATATATACATATACATACACACACACATATATAAGCACATGTGTGTATATTTGTGTGTAATGAAAGGTGTAAGATTTTCCTGGTCTTAGGGTAGAAGTCAGGTGCTATATCCCGCTTTAACCGTACAGTATCACATCTACGATAATATGGTAGTCTAAGAGAAGCTCTCAAATGCTTTTAAAATTACAGTGTATGTGAAAACCATTCAGACAAAACTGGTGCATTCAGGGTGATATGGCTGCAGACTAGAAGCCATTTAAATTTAAAATACTGCTTTGGGGGCTGGAGAGATGGCTCAGTGGTTAAAAGAACGTGTTCTTACAGAAGACCTTGGGTTGGTTCCCAGCACGCACATGGTGGCCCTCTTCTGGTCTGAGAGGGCACTGCATGCATGTGGTACACAGGCATAGATGCAAACAAAACACAGGAGTACATAAAATAAAAAATAAATTAAAAGAATAAAAAAGAAATTGCTCTGTGAAGGTCAGGTGTGGTGGCAAACACCTTTATTCATAGCCCTTGGGAGGCAGAGGCAAGTGGATCTCTACCAACGTGAGGCTAGACTGGGCTACCTAGTAAGTTCCAAGTCAACCAGGGCTAGACAGAGTCAAAGGAGCAGAGGGAGGAGGGGAGGGGGGAGATGAGAAAGGGGAGTAGGGAGAGGAAAAGGAAGACAAGGAGAAATGGGGGGGGGCAATGGCAATGACCACGCAGATGGGGGAGGGGAAGAATAGGGACACTGGAAGGAAATTGCTTGTGAAGGGAGAATCAGTAACCTGAACTGCAGAGCACCTCACTTCTCTGACAGTAAGCTTTGTTTTTTGTTGTTTTTTAATTTAATTTTATTTTTGTTGTTGTTTGGTTTTTTTTATGTGTAAAATGAAGAATCTTTATTTGAGACCTTATCAGGGCCATTTTTACTCCCAAACCCCACAACTGGGAAAAATTGGCTGTCACACTGAATCCTTCCTTAAGTAGTATCTTTATAATAACGTAGAACAATCTGGGTTCTAAGTAGCACTGGAACCTGTGCTTTGGAATTTAAAGGCCTTTTCAACATGAAATCTTTACAGTATCATGTTTTTCCAAGCATCAAGAGAAAATAAAGTTTAATTCATTATGTGTTCCCAACTGACGTATATATATTAAAGCAAAAATAATTCCACTTTGTCGGTGATGATCCTTAGTTTCCTACATAGATTAGATGTGAATTAAGCTGTATATTTTTTTGGCGTTTAGTGGGGTACCGAGTGCATCACGAAAGGAATCGTGGCAGAGAACAGAGGCTATTTTTGTAAAGGGCAAACTGAACCCAGATGGGTTCACACAGAACCCATCCTTCAGCAGTGCCGGCGAGTTGGGTTTCAGAGACTCCGCTAACAACTTGGGTTGTTTACTCTGGCAGCTGCTCGGGAACCAAACTTTAGCTGCCACTGGGGGAAAAACAATGACGGGTGAGATCAAGATTTTCCCAGATGATTCCAGTTCCACCAACCAAAGTTCATAGGGAAAAATACCGCAGAGACTCAGAAATAGAAGGCATTAAATCCAATTCATTATCTGAAACTGTCTCGGTGATGATCCCGAGGCAAAAGAATCAGGAGAACAAGAGCAAAAACTGCTTCACTTCCTGATCAAAGGAAGGACGGGTTTACAAACCGCATGAATGAGTTTGAAGTTAAAAAGGAATGAAGGGGGTGAAAAGGTCAGGGGTTATGTGCTTGGCAGTTTCTCGTGGTTAGGAACTTTTTAAAAAATATTTCTTATTGTTTATTTACTTTATTCTATGTGCACTGGTGTGAAGGTGTCAGATCCCCTGGAACTGGATCTTCAGACAGTTGTGAGCTGCCATGTGGGTACTGGGAACTGAACCCGGGTCCTCTGGAAGAGCAGCCAGTGCTCATAACCGCTGAGCCATCTCTCCAGCCCCTCGTGGTTAGGAATTTTAAAGAAAACTGGAAATAAATAAATAAAATACACAAGTAACTACCAGGTGAATGGCATCACAAAAACAAAACCATTAAAAAGTCTAAAGAGATGCAAGACTGAATGTGGTTTTCCATTGAGCCTCCCGACAGTTTCATCATGACTTGCTATGTGCCAATCAAGAGGACCACGGTGATTTCAGGCTGTTTCCTAAGTCACACTTCTGAAGCTAAGTCTGGAGACCTTTCATATAGGACTAAACCACTTCAAAGAATTCCACCTGTGGTTTGTATGCGCCTGGATTTCAGGAAGTTGCCCGGGGGATGGAGAGATGACTCAGTGATTAAAAACATTTGCTGCTCTGGCTTAGGACCCCAGTTGGTTCCCAGCACCCACAAGGCGGCGCGCCATCAGTGACTCCAGTTCCAGAGGACTCTATACCCTCTTCAGGCTTCTGCAGGCACAGTGAGCATGTGGCACACATACAGACTTGGAGGTTAGACACTCAAATACGTAAAAATAAATCATTAAGAAAACGAAAGAAGAAGAAGCAGCTTGTCTACAGGAATGGCAGTTCTGGAGGAAGTGATGTGAGGGCAGTGGCCACCACCAAACTCAAAACAGCACCTGTTTCTACAACAGGAAACACTGAGGTCCCCCAAAGTTGGACTGCCTACATTTTGGTGGCATTTTGGCTTCTGACTGAGAAGCACACAGTATCCCCAACTAGAGCAGTCAGGCATCAATTCCTGTCGCAGAGGAGCCCTGAAGAACACTGGCACAGAGTGGTTGTTTATTGTGTGCAGACAGGCTACAGAGTCATGATCCAAATTTTCAAAAGTATACAGACTTCGAGGGCTGGCAGTCTCGCTACAGAGAGCAAGACAAAGTGAGATCCAGACAGGCTGCATGTGATTCCAAAGCCAGGACCTCGCCACGGGGACTGGGAAACCAGCAGGAAAAGACTCAGCCAGTCACGCAGGAAAGGAAAATAGCTCATTCTGCTCACTGCATGGATTTGACTCTTAACAACAAACCTAGTCAGGCCAAGAGGCACAGCAGCTAGGGTAACCATTATCAAAAGCTTACAAAACAAAACGCCAGTTTCAATCACTGTTGAATGTCATCACAATTGCCTTGCTGAAAACAATAATAAAAAAAAAGGTATAGTAAAAGTTGGCAAGGCGCCAGGCATGGTGGAGCACACCTTTAATCACAGCACTGGGAAGGCAGAGGCAGGTGGATGCTTGAGTTCAAATCCAGCCCAGTCTACAGAGAGTTCAGGACTTAGGACCTCACCTCTAAGGGAACGGAGGCAGGGGGTTGCAGGTTTCAGGCCAGTCTGATAACACAAAGCGAAACAGGGAGCTGGGGAGGTGGCGCAGTGGTAAGAACATTTGCTCTGCAAGCATCAGGGTCTGAGTCTGCATCCCCAGCCCAGACACAAAGGCAAACGTCTGTAACCCCAGAACTGGGGAGCAGAGACAGGAGGACCCCAAGAGCTGCCTAGGCAGTCAGCCTCTCTGAGCTCCTAGTACAGTAAGCAAGAGACAGAGAGGAGAATGTGAATGATACCGGAATACGGAGAATGATATCAGAAGACGCCTGTTATCTTGCTCTGATCTCTGTATGCATGTGCACAGGTGAATTGACCTGCACAATCACAAGCATGTACCCCGCCCCCCCAAGCAAAGCAATATTACATCATAAAATGTGTATCCTGATTCTACTAGGCTTCCAGAGATAATTGTTAAATTTCATGTCTTACTAACACAAGCCCAATTTAAGTACTATATACATACTAACTCATTTTGCCCTTTTTTTTAGGCAACCAAACTGGCTATATTTCCATTCTATAATTGGGGAAATTGAGTCATAGATAGGCTAGCATCTTCTCCCAGGTCCTTAAGCTGGTATGTGGCTGTGTGCATTGATAGTCACCACAATGAGAGGAAATGACGACCTGGATTTTAATCTAACAGTATTGTGAAAGTACACCTGCCAGATGAAAGCGTAGAGATCTGTATTTAAGCAGGCAGCTCGGCTTTGCTCGGCACCACACACTTCCACAAAATTATATTTAATTTGCATAATGGCATAATGATTTGTTTTTAACATGAAAAATTCATTTACTGTGTCTACAACAAAGGAACGAGCTATTTTTTGCTTTCACAAAAACATCACGGTTAAACAAAAGTCTGGGGTGCCTCCTGCAGGAACTGGGGATCTAGGCTCCAAAGAAAGCAGGCGCTGAAAAGCAATAGATAAGGCTGGGGATGTGGCTTGACTGGTAGAGTGCCTAAATAAACCGGAGCAGGTGGTACACGTCCTAATCCCAGCACTTGAGAGGTAGGCAAATCAGAAGTTCAAGGTCACCATGGCTGCATATCAAATTCAGGGCCAGCTGGGATAGTAAGACTATCTTAAAATACAAAAGCAATAGCTGGAAAAGACTGTTTAAAAACATCTTAAAGGAGAAGGAAATACAGTCCTTATAAGTTCAAGAACAAATACTGGGAGATTAGGAGGTAGGTAGGTAGATACATAGATAGATACATAGATGGATACATAGATATATACATAAATGACAGACAGACTGACTGGTAGATTTTTGCTATTGGTAAAAAAGAAAGCTTCACCTTCAAACAAAAAAATAATAATAAAATCAAGACCCAAGATGCCTTTAAATGGGCTTGCAGCTTTGAAAGAAGTAGCTTAGCTGATTTTTTTCTTGCCCTTATTAACATCTTATATTAATTTAAATAGCTGCTAACAGTATTATCAAATAGCTGTATGCAGAAAGCTACCTGAAATACCTATTGCAGAGGATTAGAGGATTAAAGTTCTCATTTCTACTACAGAGTTGATGATGGTGTGTCAAGGGTGTTCCAAGGTACCTTGCTGTAGGGACCATACTTGGATGATAAGAACTCAGCAGATCTGTATTACACAAAGGTCCACATCACCAAGACTCAGAGGAAGGAATGTATCATCATATATGTCTAGACTATCTATAGTACCCACATGTCCAAAGGAGAGCAAGCCTCAAGAAGACACAGAGTATCGTGTGTTGTTCAATGATCAAAGAGGACTAGCCAAGGAAGCAAGAAATAAAGGGATCCAGCTGCCAAGCTCCACCTAGAAGAAAGGGCCTGTCTCATTCACTCAGGACTCTGAACACTTGTTGGGAGCAATGCTAATATGTCAAGGAAGAGTCACAGCAACCAGATGAGAGCAAACGAGAGCAGAGTACCCATGCAGGTACGAAGGAAGAGACTCTGGTTCTGGGGCTCGCCCAATGTCACTTGAGTCTCCTTTGCCTCCAGCGCTATCTATGCAATGTTTATGGTTGGTCCTCCCCAGAGAAGTCTCCCTGCATGCCTCTTCACATGGTACCTTCCTTTCAAAACACACACATTCCTTCTACATAGTTGCAGCTAATGCAGACAGATTATGGAGCATCTTCTCCTAATGATGACGAATAAGCACCATCCCTGGGTACCATCTGGCTCCTTCTCCAGGAAGAACCCCATCCAGACAGAAAGATATAAACCAACAGTAACTGAACTGAATCATGTAAACAAGTTGGAGGTGGGTGGGATCAATGTCCCTCTTGGGTGGGGTACTTTTAGGGTCAATGTCCCTCTTTTGTTTTACTGTCAAAGGTCATCAGAGACAACCACACCACCAAAGTTTGGTGAGCTTTATGGTTATGTCCTTTTATCTCTCCATCCCTCCCCTCCATTCCTCTTTACAAGGTCTTGCTATTTATTCCTGAACTCCTTCTGCCTCAGTCCCGAGTCCTGAGATTACATGGCACACCATTACCCAAGGCATTTGTCAGCTGCTATCATTTTTGAAATCTTAAAATTATTATATGCCAGGTGGTGGTAGCATATGCCTTTAATCCCAGAACTCGGAATGCAGAGGCAGGTGGATCTCTGTGAATTCCAGGCCAGCCTGGCCTACAGAGAGAGTTGCAGGACAGGCTTCAAAGCTACAGAGAAACCCTGTCTCAAAGGAAAAAGAAATCATTGTTACATTTATTTAGAGGGTGAGGAGCACACAGCACAGTGCATGGATAGAGTCAGAGAATTGTTTCTCCCCTTATATCACGTGGCTCTCTGGGATCAAACTGGTTATCAGACTTAGGGAAAGCACCTTACCTTTGCATCCATCTTGTTCTTAAGACTTTTCCCCATTTTAAAACCCCTGCTGTGTCCTCCTGCCTTGATGCTCTGTTTTGGACTCCCCTTTCCCTCTCTAGCTCCGACAAATGTTATTGAACAATCCTTAGCAATTTACATTGAATTATGCTAACATTTTATAAAATGTCTAATATGCCAGAAACACTGTGTAAGTTCAAAAATGATATATGTTGTCTATAACAAGGAAAACAGCATCCCTGATGACTGATAGATGAAGTGTACATTTGATTATACATTCAGTTTGGAGACTGATCAAACATGGTGAGGTGAGCCTTGGGAAGCAAATGCCAAAACCACACCATGATGATATTGGTTTCTTCACTACTTACAACCTAAAAGCCAAAGAAAAGTTTGAAATCTTATCTGACCTAATTTTATCTTCTGTATAAAATGCAAATGCTAGCTGCAGCGTTCTGACATAAAACAATGCTTTTTCTTCATTGTAAAAGCCAGTGACTGCTGCCGCATTCACTGAGGCAGTCCACAGCTTGGGAGAAGGAGAGAGGCAAGAACAGAAATCCAACTGGTATAAATGATGCTTGTGGAACGAAAGTCACTTGGATGTGACATTTATTCTCTTGCATGTACAATTTGTCTCCAGTTGTTGTTTCTTCTAAAGTTCTGAATCCCAATAAGGCATGCCACCCTAATTAAAATGTAATCTCTGGTTTGAAAGTCAACATCAGGGAGGTGGCACAGAGCAGCGTGGCACTGAGCCATGTGGCTGTTAAGGCTTGCTTCCTTCCAAGGAAGAGGAGCATGTTTCTATGAGTCTGTATTAATTTGCCACATCTGCTTCAAGCCAGCTGTAAAGCAGATGCGAAGGAAACTATCACGAGATGGAGAAATGGGATAAGCACAGATCAACCGTTACTGAGGGCTGGCTAAATCATTGTAAAGCCCCAACTGCAGCAGAAGAAATCTTTTCACTGGAGAGGTTTGAAGCGTTGGGTCAAATCTTTGTTCTTGAGGAGAGAGAGGTCCAGCAGCCGTAAAAACTCTCCAGGGTTTCCTGGATGCCCAGTCCTATGCCCAAGCCCAGGCTGCCTCTCCCTGCTTCTTCTCGGGGGCCTCTTCATTTTCTGCTCTTCCACAGATAGTGCTCAGACAACTTCTCCCTGTAGCCAACTGCAGAAAATGTTTGGGGATATCCGTAGGGGAAGTCACTGGGAGAAATTAGATAGTCCACTGGACATACACATCAGGACAGCAACTAATGTTCAGACAGCAAAATCTCTAGTCAGAAGGCCCAAGTTATTTCTACTACATGGCCAGCAAAGACAGGTTTCACTCCTGCCTCGGCTCTCCCACTGACAAAGCCTGGCTTTCCCCAAAATTATGTTCCTTTCTTTGGCTAAAAAATTTAGAAGTTGGGGGCTGGAGAGATGGCTCAGTGGTTAAGAGCACTGACTGCTCTTCCCGAGGACCCAGGTTCAATTCCCAGCACCCACATGGCAGCTCACAACTGTCTGAAAATCCAGTTTCAGGGGATCTGATACCTTCACACCAATGCACATAAAATAAAGTTAAATAAACCATAAAAAGATTTTTAAAAAAAAAAAAAAAATTTAGAAGTTGGGGCTGAAGAAAATGGCTCAGCAGTTAAGAGCACTGGCTACTCTTCCAAAGAACCAGGATTCAATTCCCAGCACCCACGTAGCAGCTCATAACTGTCTGTAACTCCAAGATCTGACACCCTCACACAGACATACATGCAGGCAAAACACTAATGCACATAAAATAAAAATAAATAATTTTTTAAAAAAAGAAAGAAAATTAGGAGTCATCTTCAGTTTATGCTGGTCACCCCCCCATCCCCCACTTTTCACAACCAAAATGGCTGACCAGAGCTATGCCAAAAATGGTGTCCCACCATTTAAATTGGCATTCTGCTGCAGACTCTTCTCTTCTGATATAGACAAGGGGCTATTGTACAATTGTGATGGGGGGGGCAATGAGAAAGAATAGAAAGATGGGGAGGCTAGAGACTTGGCTTAGTGGTTAAGAGTACTAGCTGCTCTTCCAGAGGACCCAGGTTCAATTCCCCCTGTCTACATGGATACTCACAGCCATCTGTAACTCCAATTCCAGGGATCTAATGCTCTCTTCTGGCCTCCTTTGCCATCAGGTATTCAAGTGGTACACAGATATACATATAGGCAAATATCCATACACATAAAATAAAAATTTTAAATTAAAAAATTTAAATGCACCATAAAGAGATGTATGCATGTGTGTGTTTACAAGTACACATATAAGGAAGAGAGAGAATGAAATAAATAAAATTATTTCCTATAGAGAGATCTGATTTTATAAGTAAGAGCATACACCTATAACAATATACACTAATGTCTTAACGTTGGTTTCTGAGGGAGATGAGAATAAGGGGAAGCTTTTTTGATGATTGTTTGTTTGTTTTGTTTTTAGTCCTGGCCAACTTGGAATATATTATGTAGATAAAACTGGCCTCATGTTGAAAAGATTTGCCTGCCTCTGCCTCCCCAGTACTGGGATTGTAGGCTATGTGCCACCATATCTGGCTTACAGATAAACTTTTACTTTTAACTCATTTTTAATTTTTAAAAAGAAAAGTTTATGTATATTAGTGTTTTGCCTACACATATGAACTGCACCATGTGCATGCTTGGTACCCAATGAAAAGGTTAAATCCCCTAAAACCAGAGTTACAGGTGTTCATGAGCTGCTATGTGGGTGCTGGACATCAAACCCAGATCCTCTGCAAAACAGCAAGTGCTTCTAACCTCTGAGCCTTTTCTGCCGTCCCCACATCTAACTCGGTTGTGCTGGGGTTTTGACATTGAAGAAAAATACTTTTATAATCACACACACACACACACACACACACACACACACACACACACACACCTTTTATCTTCTGTAACAGAACAAGCAAGGAACTGGGCCCATGTCGCATCTGAAAAGGCTTAGCTGTCAAGTTCCTTGTCAGAGACTGATTACATCCATGAGCCCCTTCTCGACCATCACCAAGAACACCAAGACGATGCCGTAGATACTGAAAACTGAAGAGAGCTTGCGCAGATGCCAGGGGACTAAGATGGTGAGTACTACTCCAAGAAGACTCTAAGGCGCTGTTTTCAACCTTCCTACTGCTGTGACCCTTTAATACAGCTCCTCGTGCTTGGAGTGAATCCCCCCACATCAGAAATTAATTTTTGTTGCTACTTTATAACTATAACTTTGTTACTGTTATGAACTGTAACATAAATATCTGTGTTTTCTGATGGTCTTCTGGGGGGGGTCACGACCCACAGGTTGAGAACCACTGCTCTAAGGGAAAAGAAGCTCAGTCAGGGTGGCCAGAAAAGGGGCCACCTCAGAACACAATTCTAGAAGGTCACAGAAGAATCTGTGTAATCACAGAGGCAGGGAACTTGTTTCACTGCTCAGGGGGTATGACAGCTTATGTCCTGTGTAAGCGTCACTGAGCCATGGGTACTCAAAACACTGACTCTGGGTATGTCTGAAACAGTAACACTTGAATGGATGGACTGACTTCAACAGATACTCACGTATGCACATGAGAGAGAGAGAGAGAGAGAGAGAGAGAGAGAGAGAGAGAGAGAGAGAGAGAGAGGAAGAGAGAGAGAGAGAGAGAGAGAGAGAGGAAGAGAGAGAGAGAGAGAGAGAGGAAGAGAGAGAGAGAGAAAGAGAGAGAGAGAGAGGAAGAGAGAGAGAGAGAAAGAGAGAGAGAGAGAAAGAGAGAGAGAGAGAGAAATGGGAGGGGGCTGAAAAGAGGCAGCAGCTACCTCTTTGAGAGAGAGACAGAAAAAGAAAGAGACTCAAGCTGGAAGCAGAAGGAAGATCCGCTTGCCTCAGTAGTCCAGCACACTTCTAGATTTAAGACCAAGTCACAGCTTTGAGATGTGACCTTTACAGAGGTCACTGAGCACCCTACCTGTCATTAGCAAATCAAAGCAGCAAAGAAGGGAACTTGTGGTCTCCTGTGAAGAATAAAGAGCTATTTCCAGAAACACTTGTCAGGTCACCAGACTATTCAACGCTAACCAATGGGAAGAGGATGTAAGCTATACCTGCGTTTTTAAGTTATCTGGTAAACAGATTTGAAAATGGTAAAAACAAATTAAGGACACTTAATTTTTGGTCCACGTAATCTAACCCTGTATATGCAAAACATATTTCCAGCACATAACCCACACAGAATCTTATCGAGATATCATCCATTCTGTTTCTCAAGCTGTGCCTCAGTATCCACTCTGCTCCCACTGACTGGTAATCTCATTCCAGAAGAGTCACATGACTCAGTAGCCACGTGGTTGCTGTAATGGAGAGGAAAGATCGAAACCATAAATAAATCCCTTTACGACACAAGTTAACTTTAGGTTTGACATCCTTGTAAAATCTAATCTTAGGAATAGATTTATTTTCATAAACAATTATCAAACGCAAAGCCTTGGGCTAGACATGCAAGGCAATATCAAGTGGTACACGTTGAAAAGAGAAAAAAGATGTTGAAAAAAATGTCCAAGCATGTCTCCTAAAGCAACTGCTTCTGGAGCCCTCAGACTCATTTTTCAAAGTCAAAAATAAATTATGTAATTAGTCCAGTGTCGTGAACAGAGACCTTCCAACAAATACTTCAGAGTTCATCAAGTCTGGGACATTCTTTTTATAGATGAGAAGAACCCTTGCCAACCCTGCACCTGGCAGCCGACTTCGGTCTGGCTGACAGTCGGTCAACTAATTTTTAGCTGACGTGGACACGATGCTGTTCCCTGTGACTGCACAGTAAGACATAGCTGCTGAGCTACCCAAAGGAAATTTCAGAGAATGCACTGGTGTGGATGGAGAAAAGTCTTCAGAGCACACCTACCAAAACCTTCTCAGAACCTGATCCTGAAGAGCAGACAAAGAGATGAAATTCTGGCATAGTTGCAACTTTCCACTACAGTGGGAAGGAAAGCTAAGAATACCTAGAAGCCTGTATCGTGTTCTTCAAAGTCTCTGGACTACTTGGGGGCACAGTTCTCAGGGTAGCCATCCCTATCTGCACTCTGGCAAAGTCAGTAACAAGCTGGCAAACACAACAGCCATGCCAGAGGCCCGCTGGTGGCTGGGCTCTATTGACGGTACATCAAAATTTCAAACAGATGGCAAATTTGATTGCTTGTTTTGAGACAGGGTCTCACTACGTATACCCGGCTGACCTGGAACTTGCTATACAGGCCCAGCTGGCCTCAAACTCACAGTGAGCTGACAAAGGTGTGCATCACCATACCTGGCCCAGATGGTGAAATTGTAACCCAAGTTGATCCCTGATAAAACATAAATAAAGTTAACAGCAGAAGTAAACAACTTTAAATGTTTTTAACGAAGAAATGGAGCAGCCCAAACAACCCTGGCTTTAATACGGGGTGGGGGTGGGGGGTGATGATTAAGCTCTATTGTTGGTTTATCTGCATTTAGAATCTCCAAGGAAACACACATCCCCAGTTATTTATGAAAGCATCTATGGAGTTTCCAGTTTAACTGAGGAAGAAAGCCCCTCCCTGATGGTTGGCAGTTCCAACCCATGGGCTAGGATCCTGGACTGAATATCACGGAGAAACGGGAAGGAAACACTAGCGTTCCTCTCTCTGTGCTCTCTGATGAGAACCCGATGGGACCGGTTGCCATACACTCCCAACACCGTGCCTTCCTTACCGTGATGGACTCTACCTTTGCTTAATCCATGCACCAAAGTAACAACACTGAGAAAAGGGATAACACAGGGAGATTGAAGTAACAGTCAGGTGAGTTGCCAAAACCGCTTTCTGACTACCTTCTCTTTTAAAGCAAGGCAACCCAGTTGGGATGGGGAGGAGATGCTCTCAGTCCCATGGGACTCCCGAGAACGATGATGGGATTACAGAGTCTCAAGCAAGGATATACTGTCTTTTTTTTTTATATACTAGAAATTTCAAAAAGAAACATTTATTGCTTTTAAGTCTATGAACGATTATAGAAACTTAAAATTATTGTTCAGGGAGCCTACACAATTTACTATGAGTTTGTGTCACCTCCAAGCAGTGTAGTTTATGGTTTATGTAGTTTATGATCAGCAAGACCGTTCAGTCGGTAATGATGCTGGCAAAATAAGCCTGGAAACTTGCATTCAACCCCTAGAACCCACATAAAGGTGGAGAGAACCAAACCCATAAGGTTACCCTACACATGTCTGTACACACTGTATCATGTACACAGAAAGTAATACATTTACAGTAATTACAATTACAGAAAATAATAAATGAGAAATTTTAAAAAGAACTGAAAGAGAAAGCTTTTTTCCCCTCACAGGCTATAAGAAGTATACAAAAACATCTTCTCCAGCACCATTTAATCCGGTTATCTTCTCCAAGCGCACTTCTGGTCATGCATCTCCCCCACAGTTACTCCAGCGTCACTCTGTCGGCCCTCTTCCCTCCCCAACCCTTGCTCCCCTTTTCCCACATCTGCCCCCCCCCCAATTCAGCATCTCTTTGAGCAACAGAAAAGGAATACGTACTCTTTGGGAAGAGGCATGAGGCTGCAATGGCAAGAGTTTCCTGGCAAGGATGGGACGGGGCAGCCTAGGAACAACCCCCACAGCAGTGACACCTGTCTCATCGCAGTTATTAAACATCCATGCTGTGCACAGACTGAACAAAAAAAAACCCAGAAGACCAGAAAGAGGGCGAGAAATAGTATTTGAAGAACTGTGTTCCAATGCGGTAAAGAACAAGTTAAAAACATCTGGCACTTAGGAAAAAAAACTACTCCCATTGTGGTGCTGGAGATACCACTCAGTGGTGAAGAGCCCTTGCTGCTCTTCCTGAGGGCCTGAGTTCAGTTCACCCATGAGAGGTGCTTCACAACCGCCGGTAATTGCGGCGGAGGGATCTGATGGCCTCTCTGGCTCCTGGGGCATTGGCACACATGTGACGTTAACTCATACAGACGCAGATACTTATGAATAGAGATAAATATATCTAGAGGCTACAGAGATGCTCAGAGGTGAAGACCACTTGCTGCTCTTCCAGAATTTGGTTTCCAACACCCACATCATCAGGTGGCTCACACCTGTCTGTCACGACAGCTCCAGAAGGTCCAGCACCTTCTGCCCTCCGTGGACACCTGCACGCATATGCACAGATTCACACGCAGGCATACTTGTATACACTTTGTTACTCAGAGATAATAGTGTCTAAGTAATCAGTGCATGACGGTGCAGAATCAAGCTTAAAATACTTACTAAAGCACAGGTTAAAAAGAACTTGGTTTTAATACAAAAATGTGCGCAGAGCCTTGTGTAGAAACGTGTGCAGAATGCCTTGCGTGGACTCAGATTTCTCACGGCAGCTAAACCTTAAGAGGGCAGCATTTGCTGAGCTGTAGAAACATGAAAGAAAAGTCGCCACAGCATCTCTGTTTTTTATTGCCTATCTCTCTAAAGCTAGGCTTTCTTCAGATGCTCAAGGAAAATGACACATCACGGAAGAATGAACGGAGAGGCAGCTATGAGGGACCTACCTCCTCCTCCTAAGCCAGACATAACAGAGATATGAAAAAATAAAATTAGGCAGCTATTCCCACTAAACACTTTTTGGAAAATATAGTTACAGTCCATGAGAACATCCCATATATTGATATGTAAGGAGTTCATTGCTTTTATATAATTTTTTAAAGATTTATTTATTTATTATGTATTCAGTATTCTGTCTGCATGTACACCTGCATGCCAGAAGGGGGCACCAGATCTCATTACATACGGTTGTGAGCCACCATGCTGGGAATTGAACTCAGGACCTTTAGAAGAGCAGGCAGTGTTCTTAACCACTGAGCCATCTCTCCAGCCCCTGCTCTTATATTTAAATAAATTTAATAATCAGTATCTTTACAATATGTCCGTTTTAATTTCTAAAGAGTGAATGTTGAGACACACGAACCATATAAACTAATATACTTTAGGATACTTGATAACTTCCATTTTGTTTTGTTGAGATAGGATCTCCCTAGCTATCCCTGGCTGGCCAAGAGCTCACTCTGTAGACCAGGCTGGCCTCAAACTCACAGAGATCCACCTGCCCCTGCCTTGGAAGTGCTGGATTAAAGGAGTGTGCCACCACACCTACAAGTTTGACAACGTTTTAAAAAAGAACACTGGCCCTCAGGCAAAAGCATTTCAGATGCTATCCTAACGCATTTGGTGATGGAAACTTTTCTCTGTGAAGTGCACACCCAAGGGAAGGGCCATATCACAGTGTACCTGTAAAACGACTCCTCTCCCTGCCTAGTCTCCTCAGATATTCTGCAGCACAGTAACTCAAAGGATCCCCTCCCAAGCAGCAGCCCTATGCTTATGCCTATGCCCATGGCAGCGAAGGCATGTTTGCTTGGGCAAGCACAATCAGGGCTGACCTCATCTGCTTAGAGGAAGCCTTAATCTTGGGAATTCTTTCACTGAGCGAACATTACAGACCAGTCGAGAGAGAGAAAAAAGCCAGTGCAGGTTTGCATACTCCTACAGCAGATAATCCTGTTAGGAGACATCTTGCCAAGGTGTCGCGAGAGCATAATAGATACGCCAGTTAAAATCGGGGCCACTGTCATTTCCTATTCTATTTCTGACAAGAACAAAATGCCTGGCTTAAGTAGCTATGCTGCCAACAACCCTCTCAACTGAAATGAGCGGAATGGCGGCAATTTGGACTCTAGTGACAAGTCATGTTGATAAAAACTGTGCACAAGCCAAAAAGATCTTAAGAACTAATTTATATTTCAAGGATGGCTTTTTTAGAATATAGAGGGGCCGGGAGGGATGGCTCAGCCATTAAAGGCTAGGCGCACAACCAAAAATATAAAAATATAGAGTCAGACTAATTCTCTACTTGGAGCAAGACGGAAAGCCTTGGACACAGAATTTTGCTGTAAATCTCTCGCTCCTGTCAGATGTCAAATGACTGGCCAGAGCTTGCTCACAGATGGCTGAGGAAGACCCTGAGGGAGGGGTCAAAACTGAGGTGCTGGACAACATTCTGGGCAAAACCCATCACCAAAGAGAGCTGTTTAACCCTCTCCTCTTTATTCTGGGAGCTTCCCAAACAATGGGAATTCCTAGGTTTATTCATGGGGTCTGTGGGAGGTGAGTTAATGTTGCTCAAGGATGACAAGAGCATCATCCGAAACCTGAGGACGCACCTCTCCATACACCTACTCTCTTTACACCACACCTTTGGGACGATGTTAGCACTCAATCTGCTTCCATAAACCCTTCTTGAGTACAGAGGCCAATGACATGATTCAGTAGGTGCTGAACTGCCTGCTGGCGTGCCTGCTGTCCAGACTGATGGCCTGAGTTCCATCCCCAGGACCACAAGGTAAAAAGAGAGGCGACAACTCAAAATCTTCCTCTGACCTCCACACCTCCCCCCCCCCCAGCGTGGACAGCTCCCCCATCAAATGCACACAAAACAAACAAACAAAATACACTTTTAAAGCTCTCTTGAATACTTCCCATGGCCATAAATGCTTATTGCTATGGGTGTTTTCCTTCTTTCCTTGGCAGTGCTAGAGATGGAAGTCAGGGATTTGTACCTGCAAGGCAACTGCTTATAACCTCAAACCAGCATACTCGGTTTGGGGTCTCCCATTCTATCTCACTTAAGCCTCCCAGCCACTGTATGAAAGAATTACCATAGTCATTCCCGTCTGACAGATGAGCAAGCAGGCACACTCAACTGCCTGAGGTCACTAGTTTCTACGTCACAGAGACGGGATTTAAATCCAGATGTTAATATCACTGGACTTTCAAGTGTAAATCCGTGGAGCATTTATCTGAGACGTCGGTGTGGTTAACACTAACATGATTCCTAGCTCTGAGGCAATTGAGTGGGATGGCGGCTTTTAGCGCTACGCATCAGCTTTACTTAAAACAAAAAAAGGCCCTCTTCCCTACACAGGATGTGTGACATGTGTTAGACTTCTTTCTGCCTTTCCGCCATGCTCCTGACATGCGCCACTGAACCCGATCCCTCCTGACACCTCTACCTTCCTCTCTGCTTCTGCTAATGACCTCTGAGACACTGGCCAGAGTGGCAATCACTGAGTCAGTGCGTTAAAGGAGCAAACAAAAGTGGGTGTTTGCAAATCCACTGCTGTCCCTTGGTGTCTTTAGGAGAGTTGTCCCAGGATCCCACGGACCCCAGAACCCCCAGATGCTCTAGTCTCCTGTACAAGAGGTCAGAGTTGGCAAATAGCCCCCTCACCACCTCCTATATCCTTCAAACAACCTCTAGATTGCCCACAATGCCTGACATGACGTCAGTGCTCTGTGAATTGTTATACATACTCTATTGTTCAGGGAATAAGGACAAGAGAAAGTGCGTTTGTATGTGTTCAGCATGAATTAGATATGGGGGGGGGAGGTTGGCAAACATTTTCTATCTGCTATTAGCTGAATCTACTGGTATGGAAGCTGTGGCTATAGAGGGCCAGGTTATACTTGGCAACAAAAACATTAATTTCCAAATGATATTCTTACACCCTGGGGATTATGCAAAAGAACCCAGTAGGGAGCAGTGGAGAATGCTGGCATTTCTATTCACATTTTAAACTTGAAATTAGGAACACATAGCTGGGTGTGGGGGAGCACTCCTGCAACCTCAGCTCATGGAAGGAGGAAGGAGGAAGACTAGAAGTTCAAGATCAACCTATGCCATTAAAAAAAGAAAAGGAGCCGGGCAGTGGCGGTGCAAGCCTTTAATCCCAGCACTCAGGGGGCAAAGGTAGGCGGATCTCTGAGTTCAAGGTCAGTCTGGTCTATAGAATGAGTTTCAGGACAGCCAGGACTATACAGACAAACAGACAAACCCCGTCTTGAAACAGACCAGAAAAGAAAGGAGAGAAAGGAAAGCATGAGAGCCTCACTGTCATTTCCCTGGGAACTTTGGCAGCCTCACCCAGTCAGCCTATAGCTCCAGGCACAGGGGATGCTCATGCCTAGCACCCGAGACTGCAGACCCTCAGGTGGGGTTAGCTGCAGGGCCCATGACTGCATCTTGTATACTGTACGAAGCTACATTTCCACCATGGGTCCAACTGAGAAAGTGACTACACGGATTATATTTTCGTTTTAAGTCGCTGATGTTCATGAGATGCGCAAGCGACTTGAAGTAAGCCCCGTGAAGAGCTACAAAGAACGCTGGCAGCAATCAGGCAGAAATAGGCAGGGAAATAACAGAGTTTTGGCCGCACCTCATACATTCCTCTCAGACACATCATAATACCAGGGTGATCAGATCTGACTAGAGGCTGGCAAAAGGAAAAACACAAAAGAACACCGATAGTATCAAAACTTAGACTTGTAGCTCCTGTTCTTATCAACAATTTTTGTATGAAAAAAATGTTACCACTGCCTTCGGAAACTGGATAAGAATATTTCATATTTTTCCTAATGGGATTAAAGAACTTTGCTACTCAAAATGCAGTTTGCTTTGAGCTAGCCTGGCCTTCACTGGTCACTTATGGGACACGCAGTCTTGGGGACCATCAAGCCCTGAGCTATGATTTCTACTTTAAGCCATCACCCCAAGGCTCATGTGCACACTGGAACACGAGAGGCGCCGGAGCTTTAAAAACAATGCCATTAAACAACACGGGGCCCTGACAATTCAGCTCTTCTTTATAATTCTAGGCAGGCTTTTCTGTTGAATTTTTAAATCCTGAAGCTGATCATTTTAAATCTATATTACAAACATCCTTCAACAAACACTATAAGCTTCCCATAAATCCCAAATTCTGTTAAACTACGTATAACAGCCGCATTTTTCTCATTACTCCCAGCATACTCAAAGTAAGCATCCCGACCCCGGCACCATACAAACCCCGCTGCCACCCGTGCCTTATCTTTTGATCCCACCTCCACTTACTTTAGTTTGATCGTCTGCTTTAAACACATAGCAGAGACTCTGACTGTTGGCAGCATCCTCCTTAATGAGACAAGCAAAGTAACTCGGGTCGTGACTGTTGTGAATCAGTTTGTGGACGTGCTGAGGCTTGCACTCAAAAATGCTGGAACAGATCAGCGGGTCCCATTGTTGACTTTTCCTCAGGTCGGGTTCACATCTCAGTCCAGAGGGCGAAACCCAGAGCCGGACTTGCTTGACTCCAGGCTCCTTCTTGGCGCCCTGGCCACTGAGTCGCCGTACCTCGGCCACCACCCATGGCAGCATGGGCATAGTTGTGAGCGAATGCACAGGTAAGGCGCCCACCAGCTGCAAGCCGAAGTCCACCGAGATCTCATTAGGGAACGGATGCTTCCTCGCTGTGAACGTGATCGCGTCCATCCTGGGAAAGGGCTGGGGAGCCAGGAAGTCGTGCTCCTGTTTTCCCAGTTAAATGGGTGATCTATTTCACATGCTTCTGAAGGCAGATTCCTGGGGGAGAAAAACAAAATTTAATCGAGTCACAGCAACAGCTGCTTGCACAGTTATTATCCCAGAATTTAACAGTCTGATACTTAAATGTAAGAAGAAATGGATATTTGTTCAAATAACCTCTACCTAGAATGAAATTCCCTGTAATTGTTTTAGGCATAAAACCTAGAAATGGTGTAACTGTCACATTCGTTGTGGGACACAAAGATCCTACTGGGAATTTATTGGAGAATACAAGCCTCACGGTGTCAGGAAAAAAAAAAAAGCAGGGTGGGGGAGGGAGGGTTAGAGAGATGGCTTAGAGGTTAAGAGGACTTGTTGCTCTTGCAGATGACCTGGGCTCAGTTCCCAGCATCCACATGGTGATTCACAACCATCTGTGACTCTAGTTCCAGGACTGATACCTTCTTCTCACCTTTGTGGGCACTAAGAACACACACGGTGCACAGACATACTTGCAAGCAAAATACTCACACATAAAATAAAATGAATAAATCTAATCTAATCAAGTATATAATAATAAAATATAATATAATACAAAAAGCATGCACACACACATGAGCACAGGAGAAAGTGAGACAGTTCTGAGAGTTCCACACTCTGTTAGAGCACTTACAACTTATTCAGGAAATTTCTCTAAGACAAAATTCAATAGTGGTCATTCCCTACCCCCAAAGGAGAAATATTGTGAGGAAAAAAAAATCAGCCCATTCCTTTTCATAGTTCACTGAACCAGACCCATTTTAAACAGCTGACTACCAAATTTACTTTTTAAAGAAAAACCCAGGAGCTCACTCATTCTAGGCTACTGTTCTACCACTAAGCTATAGCCCCAGGTCATAGCCAAATCTTACTTTATTTTATTTTTTGAAGAACAGCTAGAGGTTTTTGTTTTGTGTTTCTTTGTTTTGCGTAAGAATGTTTTGCCTGCATGTACGTATGTGTACCATGTTGAATGCCTGGTGCCTAAGGAGGCCAGAAGAGGGCACTGCATCCCCTGAAACTGGAGTTTCAGATGGTTGTAAGCCATTATATGGGGTGCATGGAACCAGCCCAGGTCTTCTGTAAGGTAGTCAGTCCTATTAACCGCTGAGCCATCTCTCTAGTCCCAAGAGTTGGACTTTGTTAAGATATTTTCATATAAATTTAAGCTCGAGCATTGGGAGAATGAAAGGGGGTGGGAAAAAATCAAGACATTCCTGAGGATATAGGCATGGGCTCTGAAAAGCAGTGTCCCCTACTCAAAATTCAAAGGGCCCTCCCTGAGCCTGTCCAGAGGTTCAGACTCACAAATTCATACTCTTTTAACACACACTTGGCCTTATCACGGTCAAAGCATATTATAAAGATTAGCTTAATTCATTCATAAGTAAGTCGTCATTTCAATCTTGTGCCATTCATCAACAGACGCCAGTCATCTTTTCCAAACCCAAATTCTCTTGACTAAATTCCTTATCATCAGCAACTACCTTTATTGTATTTTTATAATTGATTGGTTGACTTTTTTTTTTAAGATAGAGTTTCTCTGTGTAGTCTTCCCTGTATCCCAGAACTTGCTTTGTGACCAGGCTGGCCTTGAACTCACAGAGATAGATCTCCAAGCCTCTGCCTTCCAAGTGCTGGTATTAAAGGTATGTGCCACCATCGCCTGACTCCTGTGATATATCTTGAAGCTCATAGCAGACGATGGTAAACTGCTGCTGTACAAAACTCAGTTGCCAATAGTACCTCACGCATCCCCACCCATCCCTGCTCACCCCATCCCTGCTCACCCCAGCTCTGTCCATCTCCTCTCACCAGCCCCGTCCAGCCTTCAGTCCTCATACCTCCCTCTAGAGTACTGACCCCAAGAGAAACCCCATGAAGGACAGGACTGTACCTGTCTTCTTTATTCTGACACTGGGTCTGGCACACAGTAGGGCCTCAAGGGTATCTTAGAGAATGAGAGAATCATCTCCTATCCTAAGAAGGAGGCTGATGACAAAGAAGGAAGAGAAGGTTATCTTTGAAACTCCGTAGCCCTCAAGTCTTCCTTCCCATTCTTCTCGCACAAATTTCTTCTGTGTATCTTCCTCCCGATGTCTTCTCTCCCTGTTGCTCATCCATTTCCGCTTAGGAGTCCTCAGCTACACTGCAGAGGCACTGAGACCGCGTGCATTAAAGCCACCTGGGTCTTCCAGGTTGTGAAATCCAAAGATAGCAAAGTGGCCCTACTCTAAATGATTTTTCAAGCAAGCCACATCCCCTTCTTCCTTTTCTTTTTGCATTATCACGCATGTTGGCATGTGTGGACACAGGTGGGTGCCAGTGTACAAGGAGGGCAGAGGTTGAGGTTGGGAGTCATGTTCCAGCTTACTCATTTAGGCAGGGTCTCTCAATCAAGCCCAGAGCTTCCTGGTGTAGTTTCCATAGCCGGCCTGCTCTGAGGATCCCCATAGCTGCCTTCCCAGGCTGTAGTTACAAGCAGGCTGCAGTGCCCAGCCAGCGTGTCTGAGGGCTCTGGTGACCATAACTCTGGTCCCCACACTCTCGTGGCTTACTGTCCTATGTCCCCAGATTTTGTACACGTCCCTTCTTGAGACTCTTCTGGCTCCTGTCTTATCTGCCAGGACCTTGTTTTCAGGTTATTAGAAGGCCCCCAATTTTCGTTTGGCCCCATTCCCTTCCCTTATTCCACCTGCTTTTTCTTGTGACAGTATTACCTTTTGGTGCCAACAAACAGTCAAATGCTCATATGACTGTGAACATGACGCATTCTACGTATGTTAGCTGGCGGTGACTCCTGTGAACCAGGAGACCACAGTCCTTGACTAACTTGTCACAAAGTGACATGGAAGAGTTTGCACCTGGCCCTGAAGCCCATGTTTTTAAATGAGCTGATCAGATACACCCTAATAACTCCCAAGGTTTTTTTTTTTTACTCCCAGACAATCTCCTTTCTGAGTTCCAGATGAGTCATTCATATTTCTGCATGGTCTCAGCTGATCAGCTCCTCAGCCTGAGCTTAGCTGTCTCTCAGCTGATCAGCTCCTCAGCCTGAGCTTAGCTGTCTTACAACGAACCCAGTCTCAGCTCCCTGTTGACCAGAACTTCTCCTCCTGCATCCCAGCAAACAGCATCACTGGCCATTTTATGCTGTTCTCTGCTTCCTGTTCCCAGAGCAAACCCTGAGACAATCAGCTTAGAAAGAGAAACAGTTCACTTTAGCTCACGACTGCAGTCCCTCAGACTCCGATGGGTTGTGTTGCTGCTTTCAGGAGAGAAAGAAAGGAAGGAAGGTGCGGCACAGATACACCACTTAATTCCCAGGAACAAAAAAGAGGATAAGGAAGGGCCCGGGGTCCCATCATCTCCTTCTAGGGCACAGTCTTAACTTGGAGACTTCCCACAAGGCTTACTTCTTAAAGATTCCATTCTCTCCCAGTAGTGGCTTCCTGAAGACCATGCTTTTACCACGTGGACCTGGCAGCAGCCTGGGGGCACATGACAGCACTGGCCAAGTCACCGGGATTCCTCCGTCATCCCAGCAGTCCTGACTCTACCATATAAATATATCTGACCTTTCCATCCCCTAGAGAACCCTTCTGCTATCTATCAGCCATCACATGCCATGAGCTCTACACACAAACATTCTCTCAGAACCCTCAGCCCTATATTCCCCCTAATGTCCTCTTCCTCAACACTTTTTGTTTTTTAAGACAGAAAAGTAGTCACAATCGCCATATAAGATGTGGGTTCTCGTGGCCCGGTGCCACGGCACACACTATCCCATTCCCCTCTTCTGAACATGAGACTAGTCACTGACTGTAAGGGGCCAGAGAGTTTTCCTCACTTGAAGGGGACAAGTTGGTCTTCATGGTTAAACCACTGAGAGAAGAAATGAGATTTCTACACGGGAGGTAAAAGACCAATAGCAATAACCAGAATCAGCGGTGATGACGATTTCCCATCATCCACAGGCAGGATGACACCTGTCACAGAGCAACACAGTAGAAGAAACCAGGTTTAGGTAACCTGCCTGGATTCTGGTGAAGAATGTATCCACCATAGATGTTTACAGCAGAGGCATGATGGGAAGTGTAGTTCAGAATAAAGGCATTCGGTGACCCTCCTCATGATGTGTGTAGAAACACTGGAGACCCAAGGAGAAGAACTGTCTCTCAGCCAGTCCCACGTTCATCCCTCGAGTCCAGTTACATCACTGCTGAAGAACCATGGCCTCTTTCTTCCTAGGGAGGTCAGAGCCACTGGCAGCATGCCCTCTCCATTACTACACTTGGGGGTCTCATTGTCGCATGTATTTTAAGAGTCTGAAGAGGCATCCTTCAACAGACTGCGAGCTTCATACACCAGTCAGGTTTGGGGGTAGAAAAATCAGTATTTGAATTTTAAACCTTTTCTAAGACAGAAATGAAGTCTGTTCTTTATTCTGTTTTCCCATTTTATGTGTGTGTGTTCTAAAAGTAAAGTTTTATAATGTGGACATAGCTTACAGCTATTTTAAGATTTACTTTTATTATTTTTAACTATGTATATGGGTGGGGTATGTGCACACGAATGCAGGGGCGCTAGGAGGCCAGAGACACCGGATCTCTCTAGAGGCGGAGTCACAGGCAGTTGTGAGCCACTCCATATGGATGCTGGGAACTGAACTCTAGTCTCCTTAAAGAGAAAAATGCATCTTAACTGAGGTACCTATCAAGCCCCAATGCTATGGTTTTGTGTTGAATTTTTTTTCTTTTTCCTTTATCTACCTGTTGGTTTATTTATTAGTTTTTAATTAAGTTTATTCATTTATTTTACATCCTGACCAGTTACCCCTCCCTCCTGTCTTACCATTCCCTTCCCCCAATCCACTCCTCTGTTTCTGTTCAGAAAATGGCAGGCTCCTATGGGTGTCAACACAAAGCATGGTGTATCAAGCTGAGGTAGGACTGAGCTCCTTCCCTTGTGTTAAGGCTGGGCAAGGTAATCCCTTCTGAGGAATAGGTTCCTGGAAGCCAGCCAAAGCATTAGGGACAGTCCCTACCTAAGAGTCCCACAAGCAGATCAAGCTACACAACTGTCACACTTACATAGAGCGCCTAGATGGGTCCTCTGGAGAGTCCCTAGCTGTTGGTTCAGAGTCTGTGAGCTCCTATGAGCCCAGGCTAGCTGTTCCTGCGGGTTCCCTTGTGATGAACTGGACCCCTGGCTCGTATAATCTTTCCTCCCTCTCTTCAACGAGGTCCCCAAAGCTCAGCTCAGTGCTTAGCTATGGGACTCTATTCCTGTTTCCGTCACTCACTGGATGAAGCCTCTCTAACAACACCTGGGGTAGTTACAATCTGAGCACAAGAGATGACCAATTCGGCTACCTATCCAATATTGCATTTATTGGCTTTTGGACACGGGGTTTCTCTGTGCTGCCCTGGATCTCCTGTAACTCACTTTGTAGATGACACTGGCCTTGAACTCATAGAGATCCACTTACCTCTGCCATATATCACCATGCCTGGTCTTTCTTTTCATTTTAAATATTGAAACCTACCAACAATAAGGCAACACAGTATTGTTTTTTTTTTAAGATTTACTTATTTATTATGTATATGGTGTTCTACCTGCATGTACGCCTGCATGGCAGAAGAAGGCACCAGATCTCATTATAGATGGCGGTGAGCCACCATGTGGTTACTGGGAATTGAACTCAGTCACTGCT
Organism: Microtus pennsylvanicus; assembly: GCF_037038515.1. NCBI lineage: Eukaryota > Metazoa > Chordata > Mammalia > Rodentia > Cricetidae > Microtus > Microtus pennsylvanicus. The sequence goes on from NC_134590.1 coordinate 36,881,324, forward strand.
CTTAACCCCTGAGCCATTTCTCCAGCCCCCCCCCCAAGCAATACATTACTTTGTTCCTGAATAAATTTTATGAAAGTGGGGGTCTCCTTCTTCCTCCAGTGTACAGCCACGACCCCTAGTATACATGCACTCATGGTAACAGAAGGCCTTAAAGTTCATATAATCCAATAAATAATATTCCCTCCCCCTTTAGAGGTGAAAGTGGCATTAAAAGCCGGGCTTGACATCCAGTCCTGTAACTGAACCTGCTTTAAGTTCTAGCCGTTGACAGCTGCTAATCCCAAGACATGTTTAACGAAACCCTAGAATGAGCACAAAGGACAGACCTGAGGTCTATCAATTATTTTAGGTAGCGCACTTATAAATCAGGTGGCAACAAGCATGACAAAATGGTTCTCTGCTTTCTTGTCATTTCAATCATTTGGTGAACAGTCAGTCATTGAATTAGTTCTGCCATTTTATTGGCAAAAGTATTTGAATGCTTCAAGGGCTCTGCTTTTCAAGCAGCTGTGGGACATTCGAGTGTATCTGTACAGGAAGTTAGCCCTTATAATACTTAGAAAAAGAAGCAAACTGAACTCAACATTAGATATAATTATTTCTGAGTAATTCAGATGATTCTAATATGACTGCTACAGTTTTAGATATGAACTGGCCCCGGTCTCCTGTTCTGATCATGTGGTCCGCAGTGACGGGACCTGTTTTCGGAGGTTGTGTGACCTTTGGCATGTGTGGCCTAACTAGCAGAAGTGGGCTAGCTGCTGTGGACAGGGCACTAAGGCTAGGTCTACCTCTGGTTTCAGTTCATACTCTCTGCTTCTGAATCTGCCAAGATGTTAACAGCCTCGCCACATGTCCAGCAGCACAGGCTGGCCCATCTCCTCCCCGCAATCTCAGCAGCACAGGCTGGCCCATCTCCTCCCCGCAATCCCAGAAGAACAGGCTTGCCACTCTTCTCCCCACAATCCCAGCAGCACAGGCTGGCCCACCTCCTTCCCGCAATCCCAGCAGCACACGCTGGTCCACTCTGGTATTTCTGGAAACCACAGTCCAGAATGAACTCTTCCCCCTTCAGTTCTTTCTGCTTAGTATTTTATCAAAGCAACAAGAAAGTAACTAATGCAATGAGATTCAAGATAACTCAGACTAGGTAAATAATCATATCCCTTTTTGATCAAAAATATCATGGAATAAACAAACTATTGCATAATGTAAGCAAACCACCGCATTGTTTCAGAGCTATCCCAAATCACATCATCTTCAGCGGAGAACCTTCTGCATTTTAAACGCCAAGGAGAACCACCTATTTATAGGTCCCTTTCTGTCTTGTACCCAAGCAGTGAAAATCATGCCCTGCTATTCCAGTGGGGGTTCTGCTTAGGTTCTTCTTAGTAAAGTCACACATATGCAAGCCTGACCCTTTAGAAAGGCCTTTAAATATAGCAGCTACCCAAACACAAGAGTGTCCTTTTTCTAGAACCCTTTCAGTAACCTTGTTAACGAGCCCTGCTAACCCTGGAAGCATGAGCTTGGGATCATGAAACTTTAAAGTGAGCCTGGTCCTTTCAAGCCATTTACAAATTTCCCTCATATATGAAATGAAGCGACTGGGTTCTGGAGAAGTGGCTTGTCTAAATTTAGTGACAGATTTGGGACAGTCCAAGTCCCGGACTCCCATCCCCAAGCTGGAAAGAACCTCAATTTCCCCGTAAGAACACTTTCAAGTGTGAAATTGAAAAGCAAGTGACTTAACTTCTCCAAAATCTGAAGTTTATTCTTATAGGAGAATAAAATAAAATCCTCTCCGAGGTTCCTCTGTTTCTGAAATCTGGTGAATGCAATTTCCATAATGCAGAATACCAAATGTCCCCCACATTGTGTGAGGATACAAAGCTGCTTCCGTCTTTGATTTAAGAACAAAATTGTGTGTGGGGTTAGGGGAGGAGTCTATGAGTCTAAGCACAGGAGAAGCCAGGGTAGAGTTCACAAGCTATGTAGGGGGAACCCTCTCCCTTTCTAGTTCCATATCACCCCATCCCAGGACACAGAGGGTGGAATAAAATTCTCCAATAGCTAGCCTAGGCAGTTTCAGCTCTCACCTGATCAGAAGGGCACTAGGGCTCCATATGGTTTTAGTGGGTACCCTAGGGTTGTGTCCTGGAAGCCTGGCACGCAATGTGACTGTATTAAAAAGTGGTGGACTTTACGAAGTAAGGCCTAGTAGCAGGTGACTGAATCATGGCCACCTTCATAAAGAGAGCAATACTCCTCTGGTAGGGTGGGCTCTTTCTGCAAAAATATATCAGTTCTCGCAAAAGGGCGTTATTACAAAGGAGCCGGCCCCTTCCTTCTTCCCCTCTTTATCTATGACCTCTGATTCTCACACACATCTGCCTGGTGATGCTATCCACCGTGTATAACGACTGCTTAAAAACACGGCCTGCCACTTCTTTCTACTCCAGCCAGGGCAGTGATCAGGTAAGGGCGATCCTTTGCAGTTATAGATATGGCGTTCCAGAAAACAGTGGTCTCACTTTCTCACCCTCTGGGGTGCTCAGTGCTGGGGTGTGCCTCTTTAACTTGACATGTCAAGTGACAACCTTTTGGAATGGCTTCTTATAGAAGTCCGAGCTAATTCAAGCCAGTGTGTGTGTGTGTGTGTGTGTGTGTGTGTGTGTGTGTGTGTAATCTTCCCTCCTGCATGGCTGCTTTGAGTAGTAACAACTGTCAACACAAACAGCGCTGTGTATCTATTAACTAACTTAACACACAGCAACCATACACAACTGAGAGAAAAGAACCGGTGGTCCCCTCCAGGGAGAGCACTTGCCTAAGGTCAAATGGCTAAGCACAGCGTGAGGATTTGAACCTGTATCTTTTGGCTCTTGGGTTCTCCTCTTCTTGGACTTGCTGCAGATGCCCTTCTGGACTCCCACAGTTGAGAAGGGTCTACTTTATCCTCCCATTTCACAGATGGGTTCTCTCACTAATAAATGGTAAAGGCAGATTTGAATCTCAACCTGTCTCATGCACAGACTCCCATTCTCACTCTGACGGTCTCATTACTCCTCAGACATCTTTCTCACTGGCGTAGGTTGACTGCTGTACCTAAATTTTCCATAGTTTTTGAAATTCAAATTTAATGTTGGAAATAAAATATAAAATAAATAAACATAAAAATAGCAGTAATTTTTTAATTAGATAACAGGTATGTTTTAAGCACTCTGCCTGTGTAAGTCCATAAATTCTGGCAAGCCTATAAGTATTTTCTTAGTTTGAAAATATAGATTCATTTATTATATATGATATTTGTTTTTGTACTAAGAATTGAACCCAGGGCCTCATCCATACTAGGCAAACATTCCAATGCTGAATTATATCCCAAGCCCCCTCTTCTTTTCATTTTAAGACAGAATATTGTTTAATTAATTAGGCTGGCTTCCAACTCTCCATCCTCCTGCCTCAGCTTTTATAGTAGTAGGAATTGGGTATGTACCACCCTGTTAAGCAATATATAAAGATGTGCTAAAGTTAAATGAGTTTGTTATCTTTTGGTGGGGGTTGTTTGTTTGGTTTTTAGGTTTGGAGAGAGTAGCCTGTAACCCAGGAAGGTCACAAACTAATTATGTAGCCAAAGCTGACCTGGAACATCATGTCTTTTGTGAGGAATCTTCTTTTAAAATATTTTCATTAAACTATTTCAGTGGGGTTGAAAAGGAAGCAAGGTGTGGGGAGAGGACAAAGACAGCAAAGCAGCTTGCATGGGAGCAGCTCCGACTGGAGACAGAGTCCATTTCCTTGCTCCTGGGATGCGAACCCTGCACACCCTCATTGCTGGACCAGCCAGTTATTTTAATGAACATTTTCTGCTTCTCCAAGTTTAATGTCCAAGAACAGAACGGGACTGGGAGGCAGATCAAGCCCCGGGATTACCGGGGTCGTTAAACTTGAGAAGGGCAGTAAGGCAGACACAGAAAGGGCAAGGCAAAGTATCTGTGCCAGCCCAGCCACACATGCCGCTCCTCACAGGGGCATATGTTTTACGTTTCCTTGTGACTATAAAAACTTTGGGGCCTGGGACCTACAGAGAAAGGCTGGGGTGGGGTGCTTCAGGGAGCTATCTTTGGTGAGAAAAAAAGAGAAGCATGTTTAAAACAGTAGCCTCTCAAGCAGCTGTGGTCCTTGTTGCCCCTTATTCTATCAAATAGCTGGCGGGGAAGTGGGTACAGGCAGCCCTTCCCTAAGGGCACAGCCTAGAAAACAATGGGCCACAACATAGCTCCTACCAACACCACGGCTACAACATGGGCCACAACATAGCTCCTACGAGCACAACAGCTACAGTCTTCTTGGTCCAGGCTGTCTTCTGGAGCAGTCGGTCAGGTATTGACAAAGGATAGATAGTCAGGGGAAAGGCAACACTCAGGGTTCTTCCAGCCACCCAGCCCCAAATGCCCTCAGATAACTGTGACAGAGTAGGTGTTATAAGTTAGAAGGCAAACACTGACATGATGTCACCCAATCAGGAATGTCCCCAAGGTGATCAGGGAGCCCTTGAGCTCTCCATGGGACAGACCAGGGTAGACCGTGGCAGGGAGTCCCATTGCAAAGCTCTCCTTTGGTATCAATAATTCATAACTACACCAATGCTCCCCCTTTTTTCTACTGGTTTGTAAATGACTGAACAAATCCACAAAAAGCATCCCTTACTGATTTTAGGCCGTCCATCAAGCCACAATGGATCCCTTTATTGTCTCTTGGTCATCAGTTAATACATTCAGCATGTTATGGGATACCCTCTAACTCACTGGCGCGTCTTACCATTCAGTAGCTCATGCTCCATCAATGGTGACTTACAGATAAATTTGGAGAGTTAGTGTCTTTAATTTGATAGGAACCAACACCTAAAACCAGACACGCTGGAGGCCCAACAGCCCATTTCTAACCGTTGGAAAGCACCCCTTACATACTCTTTCATGTACCTTCCTGATTCCCCAAGAGAGTCAGGAAGACGCTGATTCTGCGCGAGAGGAAGCAATCCTCTGAATGCTAAGGAAAGATAAAAGAACTTCTACCTTTCAGAGGGCTACAGAGCTCTCAGCCAGGTGCAGGACAGAACACCCGGTAGGGAGCCGGGTAAGTGGCTGCAAGGTGCATTCCTACCTCTTGGTACAGCTGCCCTTTCCTCCTCCCTCAGACCCCTCCCACTCTGAGCAGGCCCCACAAACAACAAAGGCCAAGCGTGGCCATCCTCCAACTCATAGCAATCCCACTTCACATCTGCGAGACTTAAATAAAGCAGGCTCTTTTATCAGTGTAGGTGCAATGCAAAAAGTTTAGGAGTTTAGGCTTGTAGAGATAGCCGAATTTCTTGGGTGTGACCCATTTAAATTAGGTCATCAAAAACTCCCTTCCAACGCCCGATTCTACTAATAAAAGAACTCTCCCAGTCACCTAAGAGGAAAGTGAGAGAGGATGAGGTGAACGCCTGTCCGTCCATCAATACCGGGGCACTGAAGACTCAACTGTCTGCTGAGAGGAACAATCATCACTTTCAATTTCTTCTCCTTTTTAAGCAACTTCCGGAGAACCAGCCATTTAAAATTTAAAAAAAAAAAAATCACAACCGGGAACGCCACACCTAGGCGGATTTCAAACAAAACGACCCATCTTTCAGAAAAGAAGAAAACTGCAACCTGTGAAATTTGAAAGAGTCTTACTCACGTAGCAATCCGGAAGCTGCTAGAAAACAATTAAGCTGGGTTTCAAAATGACCAGGACAGGATGTGCCCATAGAAAGAAATGTTGAGTGCGCCGAGAAGCTGCCAAAGTTAGCGCTGCAAAGTACCCTGAACTTTGAAAAGGTATCCTAGGGTCACTCTGACCCCTTCCTCCCAAGCTGGTAGTCTTACAAGCACTTTCGCCCTGGTGATATTTGGCGGGAGGGAGGGGGAGGCGGGAGATGCGAGAAGAGCTGGGGAGAAGCCTGCCTGAGCGCTCTGGTCACAGAGAGCATCAAGGTTTCGGTTCCCTCCAAGCAGGGGACAAAAAGGTGGCACTGAAATCCTTTCTCTTCCCCCTCCCCCAACGGCGCACCCCTAGAGACCCGGCAGCAACGCCCTTGGGTGGCGGGACCGCGGCTTCTCCTCAGTGAGGGAGCGCAGGGGCTTGCAGGAGGTGGAGGGCTGCGCGAAACCCTAGGGACCCAAGGTGGAACCTACCAGCGAGGTGGCGCGCTCAGAGCTCCGGGCTGGGCTGGGGCTCGTAGGTGCTCCCCAGCACCCTGAAGATGGCCTGGGCGGGCCAGGCGTCCATAGTCTTCAGCTGACTGCGCTCTTGCCGCCCTACGCAGCTGGAGTGGGGACCGTTCCACAGTCTGGCGCTGCTTCTCTTGCGGGCTGAAGATACGGCGGGTCCCGCGGCGGCTTGCAGCAACAGGCACCGCGGTGTGGCCGGCGGCGGCGACAGCAGCGGAGGAGGAGGTGTCTGCGCGCTGCTCGCGTTTCCTCCTCCCGGGCTGGGCGAGCGCGGGGGAGGCGGGGGCGGGGGCGAGGGGGCAACAGCGGGGATCTCCTTAGTGGGTTCCGCGGGAGCCAAGAACAGGACGCAGTGCCCTCCCTTCTCCTCCGCTCCGTGCGACTCTGGCGGGGCGACACGGCCCAGATTGGCGAGTCACAGGCGAGCAACAGCTGCTGCAGTGCGGGTCCTCCACGGCCTCCCTCCCCTCGCTCCCCAGCGGTCCATCCTCAGCCCGCCCAGGGGCCACCAGGCTCCACCCCACGAGAGCTTGGATAAGGTGCACGGATCGCTGCCCCATCCAGCCTCAGCGTGAAGTCCTGGCCCGGGATATTCTCCGCGTGCTGGGGACGCGGGCCCACGAGTGATAATGGCCTTCGCGGCGGGATGTGCGTTTGCACATCGTGTTCTTGATGGCCTATTTATAGCAGGTGGCTCTGACCGTGGCTACTTTGGCCCCGGAGGCTCTCAGCAGGTGGTAACGTAGCCTGGGCTCTGGCCAGAACCCAGCTCCTCCACACGCACTCCTCCGAAACTGACCGGGATCACTGCGCAGCTTACCCGCAGGCCACCCAGCCACCAGCCCTCCCCCGCATCACCCTTCTTCCTGCACTGGGGTCTAATGGCAAGAGGGAGGAAACCGGGCACCAAAGGAGGCTGGGACGCTGGTACTCCAGGCAGGAAAATCAGGGACTCAGGAAAACACCCGGGTTGGAGTGCCCTCCGTGGATTAAACACCACTAAGCCCATCTCTGACCAGGTGCGGGAGTGACGCAGAGCCCAGACTGCGCGCTTTTTCCCTCCCTGCGCGCCGAGCACACACGCACGCAAGCGCGCTTGTGTACACGCCAGAGAGCCACGAAAAGCTCCCAAAGCATCCCAGAGCATCTTAAAGCGGGTTAAAGAGGCAGTTTCACTTAGAAGGGCAGAAGGGGTGGAAGAAAAGTGAGCACTGCAAGTGGGAGCTGCCAGCTTGGGTTGTATCTAGAACACTGTGTAGCTATAGTGTGGGGATAGCTTACTCTTTATTACAGCATAGTTTGTCTGCGTAGTTTCAGATCTTTAAAAAAAAGAGTTAAAGAATACATACAGCTACGAATAATCTAATGAGGAGAATACTGACGAGTTTATGGAAATTGTTCTGCAAAACAGGTCAGATTTTCCTGTTAAACTAAAATTGTCTTCGGGATCAGATCATTATTGTTTCGTTCAGAACCCCATTGTTCAGTTATCCTTCCCTCTCTGTGACCTTCAGACTATGGCTATCTCCAGAGGGTCACCAGAGGCGGGTGACCAGTCAGCCATTTCAGGAGCACCAGGGCCACCTTTCAAAGCGTCTGAGAGATGGTGTTTGGACCTATTGTTTAATCACCTTGCCTGGCAGTCCCCCCAGTGGGAGAAGGGACAGAGGATTTGCTGGATTATACTTACAGAGTAGGCCAGAGCCACCTCAGTATTACTGCTTCCTTCCCTTTTCTTGTCCTCCCCCCTACACCTCCCCCCTCCAAAAATTCTGGACCTTGAGTGCTGGAGGCTTAGCAGCAAGGTGGAAGCCAGGTGGTATAGCAAGGCGGGGCTTGGGTACAGAAGTGGGATAGTAGAGGAGCCTAGGCCAAGTCTTGATGTTGGGAGGCAGGGGAATAGTTCATTCCCCATAAGCTCCAGAAATTTATTCCCCATAAATTCCAGCAAAGAGGTGTGTATAACGGAGAGGCAAGCAACCTGCAATAACCCTGATCTGGGTTGGTGAAGGCGTGGTGGCCTTGAGGCAAGCAGTTATTTCTGCTTCACCTCTCTAGTTTCCAGGGGCATTTAGTGTCCCGAAATGATAGTGAGAAACTGTATAGGACTTTATAAAATAGAATCCACCTATAACACAACACATAATAGAGAATTGTGAATGTTTTGTCTTTTTAAATCCTTAGCTGACTTATTCTAGATGTCAGGAAACAGCCTGCCTACCTAGCCCTTTGGTTGATATCAGCTCTGGAAGAAGTAGTGAAGACTCCAGAGCAAAGTAAACATGTGGGGCTTGCAGGGGAGTGGAGATCTTCCCTACAGGGGATCCCGGATGCTAGTGTTGACCATCTTGGTGACTTGACGGATAAAACTTCCATCAAGGAACCTATCAGCCATGGATGCTGCTTGGTTGTCTTTGGACAGTCTATGCACTCGCCTCCCTGCCCCCAGAGCCTCCCACAATCCTGAGTACAGCATTCTTTCAGGGCTCCCTCTCGAAAGTCATTCCTATGCTCCAAATTTAGTCACTTGCAGTATAATTAATTATTTATTGCCAAATACTAGCAATATTAATACCAGCTCTAAGACAGCTGCAAGCTCCAAAAAAGACGGCCATTCTAATAGGAAGCCCAGAGACAAAGACAACAGAGGCTACTTTGCTTCTAAAATGTTAAAAAAAAAAAAGCCACATGTGAATTAAAGTCTTTGGCTAATGTAAAAACGCGATCTTTAAATGACTAGGGGCATAGGATGTAACTTACTTAGAAGATTGCTTGACTAGGCTGCACAAAGATCTCGGTTTGACACCCACATAAACCAAATGTGGCTGCGCATGCCTGTAATCTAGCACTTCAGAGGTAAAGGCAGGAAGATTATGAGTCTGAGGGAAGCCTCGGGGAGAGGCTGTCTCCAAAACAATAATGTTTAAAACAAAATACCAGAAGATTTTTCTTTTTGAGACAGGGTTTCACTGTGGAGTCTAAACTGTCCTCAGACTTGAAATCCTCTTGCCTCCGCCTCTGGCATGCTGGGATTACAGGTGTACACCATACCTGGCTATTACAAAATCTATTATCTAGGTATTTGAATGTTCATTTTTCCAAGGATATTGAACTCTAATTATTGCCATAATACAGTTTTACTTAATTTCAAAATATGCTTATTGGGAAAGAGTTCTCAATCAGAGTTCCCTTTTCAAAACTGGTGCCAATAAAGACAGAAGTTAAGATGACAATGGATAGAATCCTAGGGTGTGACGAAGTGGCTCACCAGGTCTCATTGCCTGCTGGTGGCTTTCTGGAGACATAGGTGGACTGGCTCCCGAGCAAGTTCATGGTCAGTGGAAAACATCTGTGACCAGTAGGAGGTGCCCTTTCAGCACCTGCTTCCTGACTTGCCACCCTGTCAATCCCATCATAAGATTCACTTCTGAAGAGGAAGCCAGGTCACAGCAAGGCATCTTTATTAGCTACAAGAGCAATGGTTCATGACAGGAAAACAGATTAAAGTCACGAGAGAGCTAACTACACACACTGACTCGTCTGCGTACAAGGCCCTTGGAGTCCATTTTCTGAAAGGTGCAGAAATGACAAAATACAACGTTGTAAAAAGTTAACATGAGCAGCTACCCAAGGCGGATCTTGAATTTCAGCATCCCGAGTACCCAGAAGTTTGCGTGAAGAACTCGTGTTTGCTGTGGATGGGACAACATAAATCTATGTGGAGCGAAAACAGACTGTACACTCTGGCCCCAGTGCAGGCCTCTGTGAAGTGTCTTATCTCCTTTTATGGACAAAGCAGATAAAACTCTGAGCGCTGGCCCTACTTCCCTTTTCAGCAGCCTCTCTTGTCTGTCAAGGCTCTACCCAAGCTCCAGGCACTCTCTGTGGGATCCAGTTTTTAGGTAGGGGTCCTACTTCCCATCTGAGCTGGCTGTGTGTGGGGGCAGGGAGCACACAGCCCTTCATCGTGAAGTCTGAGTCAGCGAAGTGCTAGCGGAATCTCTGTAGAGTCTCACAACTGATTGAGCGATTTCACCCAAAGCTGAGTGAGCTTCCCACACTGCAGGACCCCTTCGTTTTACCCTGTGCGCCAGCCTGCTCCATGCTGAGAAATCTCAGCTGGAATGCAGTAGCTGGCTTGCAGCTCCCTGCTTCTGCCCCCACTGTCCCAAGTCTATTCTCAACGTAGCTGTTAAAGTATCTGTTAAAGTAGCAGTTGGTTCATTCGAACCTGTGCATGGCTCCTCAGGCTTCCCAGAGTAGAAGTCACATAATCATTTAATAATACCATTATAATCACTAACAATTTCTGATGAGATAATTATAATAATGTTATAAATATTATATAATGTTGTCTCTTCCTTTTCTATGCCCCACTACCTCTCCAGTATTTCATCACCTACTCCAGGCCTTACTGACTCTGCGCCTGCAACACTGACCTTGTCCCTCACAGCTATAGTCACACTCCTGCACCGACCAGGGCCTTTTCCCTCTGCCTCCGGTGCCCTGCCCTCGGATGCCTCGTTGTCCTTCACTTATTCCAGTTCGTCAGGGTTTCACATTTTTCCCTCTCCAGAATGTCAACTTTCTGAAAGTAGAGCTATTGCTGCACACACTCATGCACACTCGCACGCGCGCACGCACACACACACACACACACACGCACACATGCATGCACACACTCACATACACACACTTTCCACCCTCATTGCTTCCCATTTCTCCACAGCACTTGCCCACTGCTGTGTTGTGCTGGTGAAAGGTCTGTCTCATTTGTCACCTGTCTTTCCCCAGGAGCAGAGGGATTTGATTCAGATACCCCTCTGTTTGCAATGAATGCATAGATGCCAGAGATGCCAGAGCAGATATTCAGTAGCTCTGCGCTGAGTGAGAGAATGAGTAAGTCAGTCATGGTGGGGCTGGAGAGATGGCAGGGCAGTTAACAGCACCCTGTGCTCCTCCGGACCTTTCACTCCAACTCCAGCAGATCCAGGCGCCCGCATGCACACGGAGACATCCACAAATACACATAGTTCAAAATAATCAAAAGATAATCATTTAGAAAAGTAGGATAGATGGTTTCAGTGAGTTTCAGCGACCCTTTTAGAGTCAGCAAGAGTCCCAGCTGTGCTGAGAGACTTCTCTGCCCCAGGTGAACTGAATGTTTAACTATGGCCTGATTTCCAGAGGTACTGAAAAGTCACTGAGGCAAAGTTTGCCAAAGGTTTGACAAAAATATGATCTCACAGACCCACATAAATAAAACACAAAGTCTACAGTCCTGTTGGCTTCCTAAGTTAGAAACAAACAATAAATAATCTTAGTATCACACAAAGGAAGACGCAGACAAAGCAAAAGTTGTTTGGCAAGGCAACTCTGTTGTCAAAAGAAAGTGACAAACACAAACAGGGCTACTGAACACAGAGGGGCCAAAAAGGCTCCCCATCTTTTACCCCTGACTTAGGTGGTATCTCGTCACCACCTTGGTGGGAGGCTGACATCACAATCTGACACAACTGGTAAGTCAGCGCAGGGGAGGGGGAGGTTCAGGAAGTGCGAGTCCTTACAGGAACTTTTTCTACTTTTTTTTTTCGATAGGAAAAAAAATTCTCACGCCAAAATTATGAATCCCCTAAAGTCCTTATTACATTAGTTCAAGTGAAGAATATTTACCCAAATTTATCTTTTGTTGAGGACTGTTCTGTCGGGAGATTATGATTTGTACAAACTCCGCAGTCCATCTTGGGATATTATTGTTGTCATTGAATACTTTGCACAATGCCCAGTGAGAAGAACTCAGGGAAAGTTTCTCAGAGCGTCCTTCCAAGAAAAGTCTTTAAGCAATTGGAGCATCTCCATGCTCACACTGCCAAGTGAGCTCAAGGCAGATGGGCTCATTGGTTGTTATGAGTCCAGGTTGTCTTAGTTAGAGTTTCTATTGCGGTCATGAAACACCATAGCTTGGCTGGAGAGATGGCTCAGTGGTTGAGAAGACTAGCTGCTCTTCCAGAGGACCCAGGTTCAATTCCTAGCACCCATATGGAGGTTCACAACTGAACCAACACCCTAACACAGATGCATGGACATACAGGCAAAACACCAAGGCACATAAAATAAATTCAAAATTTTTATTTAAAAAAATAAGATAAAAACAAAACACTGTGGCCAAAAAGTAAACTGGGGAGGAAAGGGTTTATTCGGCTTACTCATCCTCATCATGTTTTTCACTGTCAAAGGAAGTCAGGACAGGAACTCAAGCAGGGCAGGGTCCTGAAGGCAAGAGTTGATGCAGAGCCCATGGGGGTGGAGGGGCTTGTGCTTGTCACGGCTTGTTCAGCTGCTTTCTTATAGAACCCAGAACCATCTGCCCAGGAGTAGCACCACCCACAGTGGGCTGGGCCCTCAATCAATTACCCATTGATTGATTAAGAAAACACTCTGCAGACTTGCCTACAGTCTGATCTTATGGAGGGAGGCATTTTCTCAATTGAAGTTCCCTCCTTTCAGATGACTATAGCTTGTCATAAAGCTAGCCAGGACAAGGGTCATTTTGTAAACAGAGACAGTGATCCAAAGTGGCTCTTTCTAAGCCATTGCCAGCTCATGTTAGTTTCCACCCACCCAAGACAAATCACATAAACAGCCATGAATTTCACAAGACAGAACTAGACTGTACTCTGAGTTGCTGATCTTCCTATTTTATAGATATTAGCAATGTACTTATTTTATAAAAATTATGGTGGCAATCAATAGTGGCATCTTTGGTTTTCTTCTATTTTATTTGTTTTTGTCTTTACTTGATTTAAAAGAGGAAAACAACTTGGTAATTGTTAATTTTCTTAATTCCAGCCATTGGAGAAATTTTATTGGCTCAGAAAATTTAAAGAAGTCTGATTTCTACTGTACTGTCTCATTCTATAGCAACTAATAGGTTTCTCTGCAGTCTGATTTTTTATTTGTGTGTGTGTGTGTATACATATGTACACATATAATTCTGTTGTTGTCTTGAATGCATTAAGTACACATCTTTGGTCATTTTGAGAGGTGGCTGACATAGATGACGGAATGAATGAATGAATGGATGAGCAGTAGATGCACACACAGGAGGCAAAGGACGTCCCCCTTGTCATGTGACCTCTTGCTGCACTCGGGGCAAATGCTCATCTTGCCAGAACCCTGCATGTTGTCTGCTCTATGCCTCATTTGTAATGTATGTCTCATTTCCTTTAATCCTTCAGTAGACTTCAGAGGTATGGATGCGGTGCCCCTCACCCTCATTCTAAGCTTAGAGAATTTAAATGATTTGTCTAAGGCAGAACACTTACAAGGGAGAGGTTCCAATTTGAACACAGCTACAAGACTACCTTTGCCTTTGAGTCTCATTCTTTTCCTCCACTCCATCACTGACTTCTAAATTTCTGGGTTTTGAATACGTTATTTCACAGAGATGCTTTGTCTGTTTTGCTAATAAATATGGAGGGTCCGGCTATTACATTGGCTTTCATAAGTCTTCCATATTGTCAGTAGTCCTGGCTTGCTGTTAGCATCCATAGAAGCAGGGTTTCCGTGACCAGTACATGGTGAAGAGATGTGTCAGAGATAACCAGCCTCCTTTTGACCACTTTTTCTATTGCATAATAATTCTTATTGTGCAACAGCTTTATGGTGGGAGCTTGTTTCATGACTCAGTAATTTTCTCTAACTTTAAGCTGAGCTGGAGATCCTCAGTCCTCTTCTCATTTATCTGTTACTAAATATACCCTGTGGGATGAAGTTCTGTGTTCAGGGAATGTGGGTCGGCTTAGAGAAAAAGTAAAGAAGGAGTGAGCACTTACTGAGAGCCACAGGTTCACAGATTGATTCCACCAAGGTGTCTAGGACCAGTCTAGACTAAAACACTCTTGCATGAAGATTTAGAAATATTAGTAAAGAATATGAAGACACATGTGAAAACAATAAAACAGAAAACAGAATAGTTCTGGGAGGGAGTTCCAGTGAATACTGAAATCCCTGTGTTTAATTTCCCATACATTTTATACCCCAATACCACAGGGGAAGAAGACAACGGACCACTTTAACATGAAACAAAGAGCAACCGGAACAGTTGCTTCCATGCTTTGAGACATCAAGTCATTAACATTCTGTTGTTTAGGCAGTGTGAACTACACTGTGGACTTTCATTTAAACTTCTCAACAATTCCATGAAAATGATGCTTAAAAGTCATCCTAAATCCCATGTGTGGCTGTTGTAAAAACAGTGAAACCTGAGGCTCCTTGAGAAGCTGACACCAGCCATACTTGGTTGGTCTTATTCTTTCTCGAGCCCCACTTTAATAAACTTTAATAAACTCCAATCCTGCATCAAACTCCGTCATCCCAAAACTACTTCCTGCAGCAAAACCCAGACTCCATCTTTAACTGGATGGAGGACTCTAACAAAGACTGTCTCATGTTGCTAGAGGCCCGTCTAATCCCCATGGTTATTGAAGCTATAAATTCCTGCATGCAGAAGGCTTGGCTACTTCTATCCCCCCTTTTATTTATGGAAATATGATTTCCATATTGCAGATTGGGTCCTAAATCAAATCATGTGTTTGCTGGCTTCTCCCAAAAGCTTTGTGCCTCTGTTACACTAGTGTATATCGCAAGCAGTTAGTTTAGTAGACTAAAGGGTTGTGGCTGGGTTGATGTTTATGTTTCTCTCTTGGTAGCATGCAAAGTAACTTCCTGTACCAAAGACACTACCATGTAGGGTTAAAGACTCTATGTAGGCACCAGCCTGACTTCTCTAATTTCAATGAATTATAAAGGTGTTAGGGAGAGCAACCTATAGTCTTGGCAACAGCCTGGGTTGTTTAGGGGTTCCCATTGGACCCCTTTAGCCAACAACTCAATTAGGTGTAACCCAATGAGTGGGCTGGAAGCTTCATTTAGTAACAAGAGATGTTCAGTGAGGGCTCTGCCTCCCCCATTATCTGACAGTTTCATTTAGACTCCCTTCGTATGTGTGCATATTTTATGAGACTTGTCCTGCATTAATATTCCCTCCCTCACTCCCCTTCTTCCCTCCCCACTTGGCCCCCTGTTTCAGTTCCCTACTGCCATTCATCCATCACCATCTATCCATTCTATTCCCCTTTCTTAGGGAGATCTAGCTGTCCCTCCCTAGTCCCTTACTCTATATCTGCCTCTGTGGTTCTATGGATTATAACTTGGTTATTATTGACTTAACAGCTAATATCCATATATAAGCCAAAACATGCCATATTTTTCTTTCTGAGTGAGTTACCTCACTCTGTGATTTTTCCTAGTTCCATCCATTTACCTGCAAATTTGATTTTTTTTAATGACTGAGTAATAGTCCATTGGGTAAATGTACCACTTTTTTTTTTATTCATTCATCTTCTGAGGGCTATCTAGATTGTTTCCAATTTCTGGCTACTATGAATAGAGCAGAAATGAACATGGTTGCCATGGACTAATCCTTTTTGTACACTATGAATATGTATTATACTCATTAGTTTAATAAAGAGCTGACTGGCCAGTAGATAGTTAGGAAGAGGTTAGGTGGGAAAGCCAGAATGAAAGAATGCTGGGAAGAAGGAGGGCAGAGATGCCAACCAGACATAGAGGGAGGCAGGAATATACCATGTTTTAAAAAAGATACCACCAAATGGTAGAGTGTAGATATGAAATATGGGTCCGCTTAAGTTGTAAGAGCTAGTTAGTAACAAGCCTGAGCTATTGACCAAGCATTTATAATTAACAATAAGACTTTGTGTGGTTATTTGGGAGCTGGCTGACACAAAAGAAAACCTCATTAACACATGGTTGAGCAAGTGTCTCTGTGGTAGGATGAAGTGTCCTTTGGGTATATGTCCAAGACTGGTATAGCTGGGTCATGAGGTAGATGGGTTCCCATCTTCCTGAGGATCCACATCCCTGACAGCATGATCTGTCGTTTATTTTATTGGTCTTAGCCATTCTGATAGGTGATGTGGGAGTGTCATATATCAATCTGTTGATTTCCTTGGTTAAGCAATAAAGAAACTGCTAGGCCCATTGGATAGGCCCACCCTTAGGTGGGTGGAGCAAACAGAACAGAATGCCGGGAGGAAGAGGAAGTGAGGTCAGACTCGACAGCTCTCCTCTCCAGAGCAGACGCAGGAGAGACGCCATGCTACCTGCTCCAGGGAAGACGCATGCTATGAAGCTCCAACCCAGGATGGACTTAGGCTAGAATCTTCCCGGTAAGCGCACCTAGGGGCGCTACACAGATGATTAGAAATGGGCTAAATTAATATGTGAGAATTAGCCAGTAAGGGCTAGAGCTAAGGGCCAAAGCAGTGTTTAAATGAATATAGTGTCTGTGTAATTATTTTGGGGCATAAGCTAGCCGGGCAGAGCCGGCGGCTGGGGTGTTGGGGGACGCAGCCCCGCTGCCACTCCCTATTACTACAAATGACGCCCAGACGTGTGGCTAACTAAACCCACTTAAAAAACCTGAGAAGGCTTAAAAATAAGGGAGAGAGAGTTTAACACAGATTTTTGCTGTTTGTTGGTGGCGTGCTGTAGAGAGATTTCCTGATTCGGCAACAGCAGCAGAAAAAACACTGTGTCATTTCAAAGCGTGGCTTCCTGGGGCTGTGCCGCCAGTGCAAACTCTGGCTTTATGTTTGTGTTCCCGCTTGGGATCGGAAGGAGAGTGCTCTGAGACCGTGCGATGACTCAGAGCTCCCCGCCTGCTCCTGGGAAGAAGGCAGAATCAGGCTTAGGCAGGCGGAAGAGCATGGCGGATTCCTGCCGCCATACAGAGACGTGTTTTCAGACTGCACAGTGCTCTGCGTGTCAGATTTGGATGTAACTTGGATGAAAAGAATTTCTGTGCTACACGCTCAGTCTCAGAATTAAAGTGCTGAGTGCCGCTCCTACCTGGTAGCCCCAAGAGGCTTCCTGACTCAGCTTTAGCTGCAAAACCCTGCGGCTCATTAAGAGGTCCTGCCACAAAACACTTAAACAGTGTTGATGGAAAGCTGAACACATGCTTTTCGGTTTTCAGCCGTAGCAGGAAAAAAGCTGTGCCGTTTAAAAATGCCGGCTTTCTGGGCCATCCTGCCAGGGCAAACTCTGACTGTTTGAGGCAGGAGGGCCGGCTACTGAGAGAGGACTTGAGTGTTGTCTGTTGTAGCTTGCTGGCTGGCAGGGACCTTGCAGCCAGTACCTCAGCCATGAGGCTGGAAAGCTAAGGAATGGGCTGGATCCAGCCGTCAAAGCCACGCCTTTAGTCCTACTGATATTGCTCAGTAATTTAAAGGCTCATGTGGTCAGAAAAAGAGAGATATACAGTAAAGAGAGCGTCAAAGACAGAGAAAATTTCTGAATGGTTTAAAGTGTGTTAAAATATATGCAAGCTGAAAGTTGAAGTTCTTAAAGCAAAAAACAAAAAAGGAAGAGAGTTGTTTTGTGTCCTAGTACACACCTTTAATCCCAGCACTTGGGAGGCACAGGGAGATAGAACTCTGTGACTTCAAGGTGTGGTAGCACACGCCTTTAATCCCAGTGCCTAGAAGGCAGAGACAAACAGATCTCTGTGAGTTCAAGGTGTAGTAGTGTACGCCTTTAATCCCAATGCCTGGGAGGCAGAGACAGGCGGATCTCTGAGAGTTCAAAGACAGCCTGGTCTACAGATGTACGCTCAAAAAGCAAAAGTTAACCTAGGAATGTCACATCTTAGATTCTTAAGCGCCTAGTGATTTAAAGGCACAAATCAAAAGTGCTCCTGGATAGTAAAAAATTGCAGATTCACAATAGGACAGATTCAGACCACTAAACGAGTCACACTGTTGGATAAATGTACGTTGGCTTGGGAGAGAGAAGAAAAAGAATATAAAGAATAAAGTTAATGGTTTAAAAAGAAAAAAGTAAAAGTAAAGTCTTTAAAGAGACAGAGTACAGATAGTTATAGATATAAATAAAAATAAGCCGCGTAAAGATGGAAAATTCACAGAGAGTCTGGATTATGTACATTGTGTTTTCTTTAAAATTTTTGACTGTAAAGGAGCTAAGTACAGACAGACATTTCATTATATGGACTGCCAAATGGAACCAGAACGGATATGATAAGGGTATTATGATTTCAGAATTTGGGTCTAAGGATATGATGCTTTGGAGAGAGTCTTCTTTTGTTTTCACAGAGGATGAGACTCTATGGATTTCTTCTATTCCGATTTGGTATGATGGACCACGTCCTCCTGAAGGGTTGCTGTGAACATCTTCAGAAAATTGCCTTGCTCAACTGCCAACTGAGATAAACCTGGCACACAGGTTACACCCTAAATAATCTGATTAACGACGCCCCCATTCAGCAGGAAGCAGTTTGGAGAGAAAAAACTGCGCCCATGTTCCCAAATATAGTTTATAAATGTTCTTTTACATTTAAAGGGGGAAATGATATAGGTATGAATAATTTGCATTGGTATGGATTTTAAGGTCAATTTTGTTATATGTATAAATGTTTCTGATGTAACTTTTACTTGATAACTGTTATATGTAATTTTGCTATGTTAAGGTTAAAGCCTTCGTTTTTTTTTGTTTAAACAGAAAAAGGGGAAGTGATGTGGGAGTGTCATATATCAATCTGTTGATTTCCTTGGTTAAGCAATAAAGAAACTGCTAGGCCCATTGGATAGGCCCACCCTTAGGTGGGTGGAGCAAACAGAACAGAATGCCGGGAGGAAGAGGAAGTGAGGTCAGACTCGACAGCTCTCCTCTCCAGAGCAGACGCAGCAGAGACGCCATGCTACCTGCTCCAGGGAAGACGCATGCTATGAAGCTCCAACCCAGGATGGACTTAGGCTAGAATCTTCCCGGTAAGCGCACCTAGGGGCGCTACACAGATGATTAGAAATGGGCTAAATTAATATGTGAGAATTAGCCAGTAAGGGCTAGAGCTAAGGGCCAAAGCAGTGTTTAAATGAATATAGTGTCTGTGTAATTATTTTGGGGCATAAGCTAGCCGGGCAGAGCCGGCGGCTGGGGTGTTGGGGGACGCAGCCCCGCTGCCGCTCCCTATTACTACAGATAGGTGTAGTTTTGATTTGCTGTGCAAACACTTTTCAGTTTCATGAGGTCCCGTTTATCAATTGTTGATCCTAGTGCCTGTGCTATTGGTGTTCTGTTCAGAAAGTCTTTTCCTGTGCAAATGATCTCAGGTTTAGTGTATCTGGTTTTATGTTGAGAACTTTGATCCATTTAGATTGGAGTTTTAGGCAGGATAATAAGTACAGACCTATTTAGAGTCTTCTACATACAGCTTGACTACTTCTTAAGTTTGAGATTACCATGAACTACATGAAACTCTGTCTCAAAACCTTCCATTAAAACTATTATTTAAATTTAGACCTTTTGGGTCTAGGGGCCATAATTTGAGTCAGCAATTTAATTTCAGGTTTGTTTTTGTTTGTTTTTTTTTTGTGGATTTTTTGCATGGACTATGTTTGAAATTTTTATGATTCTTTACTTACAAATTTGTAATGGCCATGATTTTCATATAAAATTTCCTCTATTTATATATTTATAATTTCTATTTATAATTTCCTCTTTTTGTTGCTCTATTTGTTTGTTTGTGCACCAATCTATCCCTTATCCTTTCTCTATATTTGTAATAAATATTGCTATTGAGTGGTACAATTTATTTAGTTAAGAGCTGTGAGAGTCAGATTTCTATCTACTTATAAGCTAACAAGACAGCCTGTACTGTTTCATGGCAAAGACAAGAGGCCAAGGGGTCAGACACAAAGGACTTTATTGGTCACAACACAACAGGTAGGATGCTTTACGTTCAGGTTGGTCACTCTTGTTCTCAAGTCTCCTATGTGCCTTGGAATGGCTGAGGTTAAGGTGAACGCTGCACTTTTCTCAGAGGACTCAAGCTTAGGAGACCCCAAGAGACCTAGCAAGCCTGCTTATCCTCCACCACAGAAGGAGACAGTTTTTTATTATCTTAGACATCGAAGCAGTCTGTTCAATTCTTGGAGGGTGGTGTTACCTCTTTTTATTTTCCCCAAAAACTGTTTTCTGTACAGATATCCTTGAAAAGATTATCTGCAGAAGAGAGCCATCAGTGCCTCCGCTCAGAAGACGGGCAGAAGGCTAAAGCCCAGGTTTTTCTCCAAGCACTTATCCATGCGGTTCAGCTCTTATCCATTGCCTCTCATTGTTTTACCCACTCTGTCTCTTTTTCTTCCTTCTGAATTTTAAGATTACTTTGTATAATTAATGGGGGTACTGTTATGTTACTAATTATCGATTGTAATTTATGTTTCTGTGTGCTTTAACATACATTTTTATTTTGAAGATGTAAATAGTATCATATAATTGATAATTAGATGAAGGCTTGAGAGATGGCTCAGCAGTTAAGAGCACTTACCCAGATCTGTTTTCCAGCGCCCACATGATGGTTCACATCCATCCATAATTCCAGCTCCAGGGAATCTAACTTCCTATTCTGACCTCGTTCTGACTTCACATGGCCACTGCATACTTATGGAACACTTACATACATGCAGGCAAAGCATAAAAGTTTTAAGTTAATTAGTTACAATTAATAACTAGAATTGTATTTGTGCACAGCAATTATCTTGAAAACTAAACAAACCGATACTAACAGCAAAGCAAGGAAATCCTCGGGACCTGACAGGAGCGCACACAGAACCACTTGGCAGTGTGTTTCTGCAACGCAAGGCACAAGGGATGTCCACAGTGAGAGAAAACTTACACACACCAGAAAACAGCTCACACCGCACAACGAAGTGGAGGAACAGTGCATGAGAAGACACCAGTGTGTAAGAGGAATAGAAAAAGAGCACGGGGGAGGACACACGGCACCCGTGGGAACCCTAAGGATGGGATGCAGCACACCAGGAAAGAAAGGGAAGATTTACAAAAAGAGGAAACGGAACTTTCAGAAAAAGATTTTTAAAATTGTCCCAGAGAGCAGAGCATGTCTGTCAAGGATTGTCTTGATTGCCAATAAATACAGAGTGGCCCCACCTACTGAGTGTGGGTGGCGGCGTTCTCTGGAGATAGTCCGAGCTGCATGAGGGAGCAAGTCAAGCCCACGCCTGAGAGCCAAGCAGCAAGAGCCTTCCCTTGTGGTTTCTTTTCCTTTGCTTTTTCTCTTTTCTCTTTTTCTTTTTTTTTTAAATTGGTGTTTCGTTTTGAGACAGAGTCTCTCTCTCTCTGACTCTCTCTCCATCTCTGTCTCACTCACATTCCATAGCTCTCTGTCTGGCCTGGAACTCACTAGGAACTCACCAGGCAGGCCTTGAACTCACAGAGATTCATCTACCTCTGCCTCCTGAGTGCTGGGATTAAAGACATGTCCTCCCATGTCCAGGCTCCTCCATGGTTTCTGCTCCATAGATCCTGTTGAACTCCTGCCCTGACTTCCCTCAGTGATGGACCATGAACTATAAGCTGAAATAAGCCCTTTGCTTCTCTAAGTGATATTTGGTTAGAGTGGTAATCATAACAGCAGAGATAAAACTAGAACATCATGAAAGCTGAAACTCCAAAGAAAGGTTAAAACAAGAAGAAAAAGAGACAGACAGACAGACAGACAGACAGACACACACACACACACACACAGAGAGAGAGAGAGAGAGAGAATTGAGAATTAGGAAAATGAAGCTAATGCTGAGAAAATGTGAGAACGTCGCCTGAGATGAAGCAATGGAGACCAGCATCTGACATGGCTGCGGGGAAACTGCACAGGTCCAAAGGTAGAGCAGGCTAGAAACTGTCAGACTTGAGTGCAGGACCCAGCCTCCCTTGTACGAATTCAGAAATAGACAAAAACGACTTTGCCAGAACAGTTGCTGCCTCTAGCAAACAAGGGAGGTTCCAAGTGGGAGGAGGCAGAAGGTATGCCAGGAATGTTCCCTATCCTGGATGTACAAGGAAGCTGTCCTGAGAGTCTCTGCTCCTTCAGTAACTTATCCCAAGGTACTTTTAAGAAAGTAAATGTGAGTGTGTGTGTGTGTATATATATATATATATATATATATACACACACACACACACACACACACACACACACACACACTTGAAAGAAGTAGTCATTGGGAAGGACGGGATTAGCAACTTGTTTTTTGGTCAGAAACAAACAGTTCTGAGTAAAATCAAATAGCAACGTCACAGTACCAGGGAAAATAAGCATCAAGTCAGCAGGCTTTCCCATCAGTTTAGGATGAATGAACGCAGGTGGCTGAAGACATTTTCAGACCACGAAGAAAACAACCTCTGAAGTAAGTGCTCCAGCAAGTGTGTGTTGTTGACTCCGGGGCAGCAGCTAGACTTCACTTCTGAAAACAGTGATTTTTGGGCACTTTAAAAATGAAATAGGTTATCATGCAGGCACACACAGAGACATGCGAAGATACAGGGCAATGTTATTGTCTGTGCGGCTGCTGCTTGAAATAGCACAAGTGAGAAAGAACCTCAGCACTCTCCAGTAAGGGAATTTATTTGAGCTATGACACAAAGTGGCCATGTTTCTGTAGGAGGCAGAGCTTTTCACCATTACTGACTGCAGAAGCTCAGTGCGTTGTAGCAATGAACATGGATTGCTCCATCAGTTCATCTCAGGGAAGGAGCCAGTGAATAAGCAGGGGCACGAAACAGGATTTCACAACTGCATAGTAAAACAAGGCGCTGTGGAGAGCAGTGGGGAATGACTTCTACCGTATATGCAAAGCCAAATCTAGACAAAAGGATTCATCCCCTAATTGCTGCATATCTTTGAAACTGATGAAGATGGCCCCACTAATGCATGGGCTGTGGATGAGGGTAAAGACATTTTGCTGTATGCCTTCTGTATCCTTTGAGTTGTAGGCCATTGGAATATATTACAAAAGATAAACATTAAAACAACACAAGTGTTGTTTAGGTGGAGGCTGGAGATACTAGCTTTGCAATGATTATGCAAGAATAGATGTTAAGATTAAAAGAGGTTTTGGACTGATAACCCAATCCGTAGAGCGTTTGCCTTGAGAACATAAAGACCTGAGTTTGATGGTCCAAAACCCATGTAGAAAATGGTCTATGCCTGTAACTCCAGCAGAGAATGTGTGGGCAGAAACAGACAGACCCTTGAGGCTCAATAGCTAGTTAGCCTAGCCTACCACACAAACTCTGTGGAGGCCCAAAGAGGCCAAAGGTCAGAGAGTCGGACCTTGTTTTTAGTTCAAGATTTTCGTGTTTCTTTTTTTTTTTTTTTTTGGTTTTTCGAGACAGGGTTTCCTCTGTGGTTTTGGAGCCTGTCCTGGAACTAGCTCTTGTAGACCAGGCTGGTCTCGAACTCACAGAGATCCGCCTGCCTCTGCCTCCGAGTGCTGGGATTAAAGGCGTGCGCCACCACCGCCCGGCTGATTTTCGTGTTTCTAACTCAAACAAAAGTCTTGTAAATCAGAGCTCTGCTCTCTCAAGGTTGTTGTCAACAGGTGTGGCTAGTTGGGAAAGTAGTTGCTTCCTACCTAAAACAAAAGTCTAAGGAGCCAACTAGGTTCTACTTCCTTTTATGGAAATAACCTGGGATTCCACCCAGGCAGTGGTTTGCCTACAAAGTGTTTGGTCTAGGGCCTGAGTCAAGGGCAGGAGAGGACTTTCAATTTGTGTGTTAATTCACGTCCTTTTGTTCTACTCCTATCTTTTGAGGTCAGAGGTATATTAAGCTATTGGAAAATTAAACAGGGGTGATTTTTCAGTACCCACTGAAATTCCCTCCCGGTACTATCCTATGTGTTTCTGTGTTTTATTATTTTTGTTTACGTCTTTGTATTCTTTACTATACTTCTAAATTCCCACGCCTCCACTCTGGAAGAAAGGTAATCTTGTCAGGGCTGGCCTCCCAAAAAACTCCAAAAAAACAAGCTGAATGACACCTGAAGATTGACAGCTGAGATTGTACTCTGGTCTCTACAAACATGCTCACACATGTGTGCAAATGCATGTACACACATAATCCTGCACAAACACTCACAGAGACAAAAGACTTAACATGTAACTACTAAAAGAATTAAACTTCCGGGCTGGAGAGATGGCTCAGTGGATAAGAGCATTGCCTGCTCTTCCAAAGGTCCTGAGTTCAATTCCCAGCAACCACATGGTGGCTCACAACCATCTGGAAAGAGGTCTGGCGCCCTCTTCTGGCCTTCAGGCATACACACAGACAGACTACTGTATACATAATAAATAGATAAATATTTAAAAAAAAAAAGAATTCCATGTGTGATTAAAATGGTGCAGGAAACTAAGATGGGTAAAAAATTTCTCTTGAGCATCTATCTGGATATCTATCTCTGTGTGTATACATATGTATGTATATGTACATATATAATTACGCTTTGAATGTGGTGTGTCCCCTGCAGGTTCAAGTGTTTGAATACCTGGGTCCAAGCTGGTAGCACTGTTTTTGGAAGTCTGTGGAACCTTTGGACATATGGGGGGTTTCTAGAAGCAGGCCTTGAAGGTGACAAGCCAGCCCTGAATCTGGCCCAGTTTTCTTTGTTTGCTGATCTGACGCAGCGTGAATAAGCTACAACCACAAGTTCCTGTCACCAAGCAAGTATCCCTCCTGCTGCCAAGTCCTCCCCATCATGATGGACCATGGCCTCTTTGAGCCACAATAACCCTCTTGTCTCTTAAGTGGCTTAACTAATTTATAGACATATTAAAAGCATGTCTATTTTGTGAACTATATTTCCATATAATTTGCTCCTTTTTCTACTACATTGTTAATTTAATTTTTATGTATTATTTATTTTTTGTATATGGATGCATTTCATGCATGCATGTCTGAGCACCATGTGCATGCCTGGTGTCCATAGAGCCTAGAAGAGGGCATCATAGACCTGAAATTAGTTGTAAACTGTTATGCGGTGCTAGGAGCAAATGCAGGACTCTGGGAAGGGTTATCACTGCTCTTAACTACCGAGTCTTCTCTTTATCCTCATAGTGTTAGTTTTTAAATCAGTATATATAGGAGATCATTTTTATATTAGGGTGATTAGTCTTTGCCCATGACATGAGTTCCAAAAACTTTTCTCTAGTTTGCTGCAGAACACTTCATATAAAATAGGCAAAATTTCCAATTATTTTTAAAGTGAGACCTTTTCAACACCAAGACTACATGATAATTACAACATACTTTCTTCTAGTGCTTTCTGGAGGACCTATAAGAATATGATTTTCTCAGGCAAACTTTTATGTGTTCAGGAATAATAATAATGCGAATATCCATATGTCAGCCAGCAAGCCTAATGTGAGTTCAAGAGGTATTGTATTTCCACAGAAAATCCAATTTCTCTTAAATCATTGATTAGTATCCTGTCTAGTTAAAGCAATTTGAAAATGTACTTAATGATGATTTTAAAAACACAATTTTATTTCACATCCCATTACAGAGGAGGACACTGGCATTTTGAGATGTCTAGAAATGTGTCTGGTATCACACATTTTAGTAGTGGAATCACAACCAAAATCCAGACAGTCTGGATGTAGCACCTGCAACCGTGGCTTCTACAGGTGTGGTTAGTACAACCTACAGTTAGTGTCTATTTTTTTCCAGCTTTATTAACTGTATTAGTCAGGGTTCTCTAAAGTAACAGAACTTATAGGATCTCTATATATAGAAAGGAGGTTTATTAGAAAGTCTTACAGACTGGGTCCAGCTAATCCAACAATGGCTGCCTGTGAATAGAAGGTTCAAGAATCCAGTAGCTGTTCAGTCATGGAAGTCTCAGCTGCTCTTAGTATATGCTGGAATCCCGAAGAAGTAAACTCTAAAGCCAACGAAGGAATAGACTTGCTAGCAAGACAAGAGCAAGCAGGCAAAGAGCAAAAGCTTCCTTCTCCCAAGTCCTTTTACTGGTTGCCAGCTAAAGGCGTGGCCCACATTAGAGGCAGGTCTTCCCACCTCAAAAGACTGGGATTAAAGGTGTGTCTTCCTACCCCAAAGATCCCGTTTAGAAGTGGATCTTCCCACTTCAAATTAAGAAAAGTTGCTCACAGGCGTGCCCCCATTTGGGGTTTAGTTAATTCCAGATGTAGTCAAGTTGACAACCAAGAATAGCCATCATATTTAAGATAATTGGCAAATATAATTTCATAAATTTAAATGTTGTAAATTTAAAAGTTGTGCAAGGCATACCTTTAATCCTATGCTAGGAAGGCAGAGACAGCTGGCTCTCTGAATTTGAGGCTGGCCTGGTCTACACAGTGAGTTCCAGGACAGCCAGAGCTACATAAAGAGACCTTGTCTTAAACTGTATCTGCACCACTCAAAGAAGTTGCATAATTTTCAGTGGAATGATTTGATATAAGTAAGTATCATGAAGTGATCACCACAACCAAGTTAATTTGACATCTCTCAGGTTACATCATTACCATTCTTGAAATGAGGTAATAAAAAAAAATACAAGGTCTATTTTTCTTAGTAATGTTCAATTTTATAAAAATCCAAGGTTGTTAACTGTAGCCTCCATGAAAGTTTATACCCTTGACCATCTTCATAATTTCCCCACAACTAACTTTTTATATAAGTATGATATTTTTCCACACAGGTGCTGTCATGTAGTATATATTTTTTGTCAGCATCTGGTGGTTGGTATCACTTAGCTTAATGGCCTCTCTAGGCTCATCTGTGCTCTCACAAATGGTGTGATTTCCTTTATTTTAAAGCTGAATAGAGCTTCACAGTATTTACCAGTTTGTCTCAGTTTCTTTGTCCACTCACCCGTCTTTGGGTGCTTCGGCTGCCTCTATATCTTGACTTTAATTTCTTTACTCTTAAGTCCTTTAGCACATGAGACAATGCTCTTTGACTGGGTTCCATCCTCCATCCTGCCTTGGCTGTCATGAACGTGTTGCAATAAACACGGGTGCAAGCATGCGCAGTGGTGGTGCATGCCTTTAATCCCAGCATTTGGGAGGCAGAGGCAGGTGGCAGAGTTCAACGCCAGTCTGATCTACAGGGCAAGTTCCAGGACAGCCAGGACTACACAGAGAAACCCTGTTCTGAAAAACCTAAAGCAAACAAACATTGGGGTGCAGATACCTGTTCCAGATACTGATTTCCCTTTCTTCGGCTATGCACCTAGAAGCAGCATTGCTGGGTCACAAGGTTAGTCTCTGTTTGGAGAGACATTCATACAGTACAGTTTTCTATCATGGCTGTGCTGACATTCCCACCCACAACGAGTCAGATTCCCTTCTCTCCTTGCCCTCATCAATTCTTTCTGTGGTCCTTTCATCATCATCATTGGATTTGTTTTAATTTTAATTATGGGTTTGTGTTTGTCACGTATGTGGGTAACCTCTGAGGCCTGAGGTGGCAGAGCCCCCGCAGCTGTAGTCACAGGTATTTGTGAGCCACCTGACATGTGTGCTGAGATTTGAACTTAGGTCCTTCTGTGCTGTGGGACAGTGGTCTGTACCCTGTCACTTGTATTTTAAATAAATGCTGACCGGCCAGTAGCCAGGCAGGAAGTATAGGCGGGGCAACCAGGCAGGAAGTAGAGGTGAGGCAATGAGAATTCTGGGAAGGCAGAAATTTCAGTCTGCAGTCGTCACCCAGACACAGAGCAAGGAAGATGTGACTGCCTCGCTGAAAAGGGTACCAAGCCATGTGGCTAACACAGTCAAGGATTATGGGCTAATATAAGTTTTAAGAGTTAATAAGAAGCTTGAGATACCTGGCCAATCAGTTTATAATTAATGTAGACTTCTGTGTGATTTCTTTGGGACTTGACTGTGGGAACTGGGCAGGACAAAAACCCCAGTCAACACTTCTAGAAGAGAAATATGCTTTTCTTAACTGCTGTGCTATTTTTACAATCCCTTAATATTGTTTTTATTTTAAATGTATGTATATTTTGTCTGCATATGTGTCTGGGTACCACATTCATGCTTGATGCCTGAGCAGGCCAGAAGGTTTGATTACCTGGAAGTAGAGTTACAGACAGTTGTGAGATGCTGTGTAATGCTGACAATCAAACCTGGGTCCTCAGGAGGAACAGTTAGTGCTCTTGACCACTGACCCATCTCTCTAGTTCCTCTCTTGTCTGATAATCACTATTCTAACAGGTGCCAGGGATATCTGTAGTTTTGTTTTGCATTTCCCTGATGATATATGAGTCTGAACACACATACACTCCTCCATGTTTATGTCTTTGAAAATATATCTACTCACAGTCAGAATCATAACCTGATTTCTTTGATTTTTCCCTGTTTATTGAGTTATATAAGACCCTTATATTTTGGGAATTAATCCCTTTATAAATACAAATTTACTAGAATTAGAAATGTTATTAACTTTTTTAAAGATTACAATACTGAGAACTGGAGCAGCAACACCTCATCCCATCCCCTCCCTGAAATGCTGTACCCACCAAGTGAGTATGCTGTGAAACAGTTTATGGATGGGGTTTGTCCGTTTGTCTGATGACACTGATACTTCATGCTAGACAGTCTACCAAGTGTTTCTACCAGATCTCTCTCGCCAGCTGTCTTTGTTTCTCTTCCTGTTTCTGTGATAAAATCCTCCAACAAAAGCAACTCCGAGAAGAAAGGACTCACTCTGGCTCACAGCTAAGGGTACAGTCCATCATGGTGGGGAGATCAAGGCAGCAGGAGCTCGAAGCAGCTGGTCATATTTCACCCACAGTCTGGAGCAGAGGGAGAGGGATGCACGCTGTGGCTCAGCTCCCCTTCTCCATTTTACAGCAGTTCCAGGATCCCAGCCAGGGGCATGGTACCACCTACAGTGGACCTGTCTTCCTACCTCAATGCAACACAGATGATCCTCCACAAGCATGGGCCCACCACCCAGGTGGATTAAATTTTATTTATTTATTGTTTATGTGTATGGGCGTTTAACCAGCATGTATATCTGTACACCATGTGCCTGCAGTGGCTGAAGAGGTCCAGAAGAGAGCATTGGATCCCTGAACTTGAGTTATAGACAGGTGTGAGCTGCCACATGGGTGCTGGGAATTGAACCCAGGTCCCCTGGAAGAGCAGCCAGTGCTCTAACCACTGAACCAATGCTCCAGCCTTTCCAGATGATTCTAGAGCTCACCAGCTTGACAATGGAGATTAATCATCATATCAACATTGCACCCATGAGATACAGATAAAAATAAAAAGGAAAGGTTTACTTACATACATTATTCACTGTGGTATTATTATATTAGTAGAAGATGGGAAGCAACTGGAATGGGTCTTTGACTATGGAAAGCTGCTGCAGAACAGGTTTACTGTAGTTTTACTGTGTGCTGCCCTTTGTGAGCCAATGCAGAATATTTCAGCACCCTCATCCCTTTGCATATTTTACATTCAGATAGTGTCATATTTCATAGTTTTCATTACTGGGACAAACAAAATTTATCCCAAATAAAATGTAAATATTGTCCATGAGTTCAGCAAAGCAAATCAGATTCGTCTACAAGATCAGTACACTCAACACATGTGTGCATACACAAACACACACACACACACGTGTAAAAGTGAGACAAACCCATCTTTACTTAAATCTCTTGGTCCCCTATTAACAAAAACTGAGATTACAGCTGTGTGTTTCACAGCAAAGAGCAAACCCTCTGAAGGAAGAGTTCACCTTTCCTGACTTCTGGCTCCATCCCTCAAGCCAAGCCTTTGCCAAATCTTTCTGTTGGATTTTCGTATCTTATTAATATGTTTCTTTTGCTGGTCCTTAAGACAGCAAACACATTTAATTTTGTTCTAGAACATTTATGTAATCAACCAGTTAAAAGAAATCACTAAGAACCTAAGAGGATGTCGGGCCTAAAGAGACAGCTTAGAGCAACTGGGTTGGATTTCCAGTTGACAACATCTGTGTCTCCAGTTCCAGGGAGAACCCATTGCCCTCTTCTGGCCTCAACAGGCAATGCACAGATAATATGTGCAGGTAAAAACCCCAAACACAAAAAATAAAAGTGGATAAAGCTTAAAACAAACAAACAAACAAAACAAAAGAAAGAAACAGTATGGGGGTGGCAAATCAACTTCTTTGAAGACCTGAAACCCAGGGGAGATTTTAAATGCATGCCATCAAGGTAGATGTAAATTACTAAGCCTGTATGAGACAGTCCACTGACTCCTTTGGCTCCTTCTGTAGCAAGTCTCCTTCCATCAACTTACATGCAATAGAAGTCTGTCTGTTATATCCATGTTGTGGCTAGAGCACTGGACATGTTGATTCATTCGTGTGTGTGGTATTTGTATGCATGCATGCGTGTGTATAGGTACATATGTACATGTGTGCCCTTAGAAACCAGAGATTGATTATCAGTCTTCTTCCTCAATCACTCTCTACCTTATTTTGGGGAGCTGGTCTCTTAATGAACACAGAGCTCACCAATTGGATGAACTACCTGGCCCCTGAGCTCCCAGAGTCTCCTATTTCTACCCACCAACACTGGGATTACAGAAACAGGGCCATGCCTGACTTTTATTTGGGTGCCAGAATTTGAATTTAGGTCCTCATACTTGGACAGCAAATATTTTACCCACTGAGCTATCTGCCTGTCATCCTTTCTTTTTGACAAATTCTGTTGCCATTTACCTAGTCACCTTTTAAAAATGTTTATCATTACTGTTGTGTGTTTGCATGAGTTATATGGACACATGGAGTGTGTGTAAGAGGTCAGAGGACAACTTTGTACCGTCAGTTCTCTCCTTCCACCTTTATATGGGTTTTGGCGGATCAAGTTTAGGTTTCCAGGCTTGTGTGGTAAGTACTTTTACACACCGAGCTATTACATTGGCCCAGGCTTGTAACTATAAAAACAACTAGAAATGGTATGAGCCTCTCTTACCCTCTAGCCCTGCATCCCCATCGAGCATTTGTTGTAGAATAACCCTTCTCTACTGAGTGAATAGATATTACTCTCATTGGTTAATAAAGAAGCTGATTGGCTGGTAGCCAGGCAGGAAGTATAGACAGGACAGTCAAAAACAGAGGACTCTGGGAAGAAGAAGGCAGAGGGAGAGACGCCAGCCAGCCGCCATGGAAGCAGGGCTTGTAGAAAATGAGGTAACAAGCCATGAGTCACATGGCAAAGCATAAAGAGAAATGTGGGTTAATTTAAATGTAAGAGTTAGTTAGTAATAAGCCTGAGCTATTGGACGAGCATTTATAATTTATATTCAGCCTCGTGTTGGTTATTTGGGACTGGATGGTCAGGATAGGAAACATCCATTTACAAGCACTCTTGCAAGAACGTCAAATTGTCTGCCGGTGCTAGCTCCCATGAACACAGCACACAAGAAACAAGCTAAGCACACCATGATGCTTCCCCCCTCTTGACCATGCCTGGATCATGTTGGGATATCTCATGCCTCTAGTTTGTTTTTATCTATGGATTGATGTGGGCAGTCATCATGCCTTGTTTCCATGGAGACGTCTGCAGCCATGATGTTTTTTCCAACATTGATTCTCACATGCTGTGGTGGGTATGTGGTTGTCAGCTTGACCACATCTGGGAATTAACTAAAAACCCAAGCATCTGGGCACGCTTGTGAGGAACGTTGAGTTAATTGGATCATTCATGGTGGGTAGACCCACCTTCAATCCAGACCACTTGAGGTCAGAAGACCCACCCTAAATCTGGGACACACCTTCTCATGGCAACCTGTATAAAGGATGAGGAAGAAAGCAGGGTTTGCTCTTTGCCTGCTCGCCTTCATTCTCACTGGCAAATGCACAAATCCTGCTGTGAGGCATTTTTTCACTGGAATTATAGTTTACTTCTATGAGATCCTGACATACACTAAATATCAGCAGAGCCTGGAACTTAGGAACTATATTAGTTTTCTGTCTATTTCAACTACACATACAAAGAATTACACAGAATAATTGTGTATGCAAATTAAGGCATATTATTTACAATCTACTTTTTGAATTTTGAAAAAAAAATCTTTATTTAAAAAATTCAGATAATGCCCAGACTTAACATTTTCATAAAGATATTAGTTTGATTGGTTTGGTCATGTTTTCTTTATTCAGTTTTTGGGGCAA
Organism: Microtus pennsylvanicus; assembly: GCF_037038515.1. Classification (NCBI taxonomy): domain Eukaryota; kingdom Metazoa; phylum Chordata; class Mammalia; order Rodentia; family Cricetidae; genus Microtus; species Microtus pennsylvanicus. The sequence goes on from NC_134590.1 coordinate 36,913,679, forward strand.
AAGTATAAAACCCCAGGAAGGCAGTGCTGTTGAAAGATGTAACTACTTGTAATTGTCCAGATGGCTTGGCCCTCAGGAATATTGCTTTGAAAATCAAGTTCAGCCTGGCGAGATGGTACACACCTTTAATTCCAGCTCTCTGGAGGCAGAGGCAAGAGGATCTCTGTTTTCAAGGCCAGCCTGACTCACTACACAAAATGAGTTCCAGGACAGCCAGGGCTGTTAACACAGAGAAACCCTATCTCAAAAAAAAAAAAAAAAAGAAAAAGAAAAGTTAAGCTTAATCGCTTAATTGGAGGTAAATGAGATCGTGTCCAATGCTGGGATAATTTATTCTGCCCTTGGCTGCAGGTTATACTTTTGTGGCTGGAAGAAATGTTCTTCGAGGGCACTGACTAGCTCATCTAGTTCCCTTTTCAGCTGCTCCAGGTCACTGAAAAATAGAAGGTGGGGGGAGAATTCAGATTAATGGATTATTCCAATGCCAAACAAGTACAGAGATTTGCTCTTTTTTGAGACAGTCTCACTAAGTAACTATGCATACCAGGCTGGCCTCACACTCACAGAGACTCATCTGCTTCTGCCTTCCAAAGGCTTAGAGGCCTGCATTAGCATCTTGGTTTTGAGATGAGATCCTGTTATGTATCCCAGGCTCTGTTTGAAATCCCAACAATCCTCCTACCCCAGCCTCCTGAGTGCTGGGATTAAGGATTATAAGTATGAGGCACAGCTTCCAAGCAAAATTAGACATTTAAAACATATAGAAGTGTATTTTACAGATTAATTTTTAATATGCACAAGTGTATACGTAAGCTGGAGTGACATGGTGTGTGAGTCACCAAGGAAAGAATTAGGGCCCTCTGCAAGAGCGGCTCACATATTAATCACTGAGCCGTCTCTCTAGGTCCCTGCAAACTGTATTTTAAAATGCTCCCTTCGTGGACCTAGTGAGACTGAAACTAAACTTCAAGACAGTGGAATTCAGAAAAGAACGGGACTCCATGAACTTTAGTGTGGGAACGCATTTGTTGACTTTGGGTGGAAAATCCCAGGAGGCGATAGGATATGTATTCTTTTCCCTAAAGGTTTTTCAATCCAAGGTTTTCACAATAAATAAAATTACTCTTTGCTCTTCTTCTAGGAACTTTAAAGAACCACAATTTTAATCCTAGCATCCCCAGGGATCTATACTGTCTGTATCTAACAACACAGAGGAAACATTCCTGATTTTGCTCGTGCTTCAATCCTGCTCAACTTTGACCACATCTCTGTGAAGTCCTCAGTCTTCCTGGAAGACTGCTCATGATACTGTTTGTCCTCGGGTCACAGACGCCAAGTTGCCTTCAGAGAAAGGGCGTATACAGAGGCCTCTTCACGGTGCAAGAAACATTAACTACAAATCTTTCTATCAAATACTATAAAAGTTGTGTTTAACAAGGAATTCAAATCTGTCCCCCCCCATCACCTTATAAAACCTTTCTGCAAATATTTTAAAGCCCCACCCCATGCAGTAAAACTCTTGTTTATACAAAGACCTACTGCATTCCCTACTTAGTGAATTAAACAGCGAGCCCTTTCCTCTTTCCTTCATCTCCTTTGTGCCCATTCCTTTAAAACTAGCGGACTCCAGCCGAGGGGAAGAAGACAGTCACACTTCCGGTCTCCCTGTGCTTGCTCTTCTGAATGCACCCTCATGATCAGGGTTAAATTTGCCCTGGCAGTCTCTTTAGTTGGGGTAGTGGTCTTTTCCTTTGTTCAAATCTAACAGGGTTTCTCTGTGTAGCTCTGGAGCCTGTCCTGGAAGTCGCTCTGTAGACCAGGCTGGCCTCAAACTCACAGAGATCCGCCTGCCTCTGCCTCCTGAGTGCTGGGATTAAAGTCTTGCGCCACCACTGCCCTGCACAAAATTATCTCTTAAGTAACAGGACCTAGACTTGAAAATCTTTTTGATTCTAACTAATTCATAGGTTAGATAATTCTATTAATAAATAAAATGCATGGCATAAAGTCTATTAATATTTAAGCTTATCTTAGTTATGTTTTTATTGCTGTTGCATGTCAGTAGGCTGATGTTTCCTTGAGCTGTGATATTATGCCCAACCTAGAACCCAATGCCCCTTTAATAAAGAGGAGCCACCTTTCAATGGTTGTAACACAAGGGCAGTTTTTAAAAGCTTCCCCCCGCCCGGTCCCCAGTTTATAAAGGTCTGAAATGAAGCCTACTCTGAAAAGCAACATGGAAGCCTAAATAGCATAGTGCTTTACATGTTAAACAGCATTATTACTACATTACCTCTTTCTAAAAAATTTTAAATTGATTTTATTTTTTTTCAAGTTTTGATTTTTAAGACAGACTTTCTCTGTGTATCCCTGGCTGTCCTGGAACTTCCTCTGTAGATCAGGATAGCCTCAAACTCAATCAAATCCACCTACCTCTGCCTTCTGAGTGCTGGGATTAAGAATGTGCGCCACCAAGACAGCTAATTTTTACTTTTTAATTTTTAAAGTAGTCTATGGTAACATAGTATCGCCACAGTTTCTGACTAAGCCGCACATCTCAGGACTAAGAGGCACGGCGCCACCATCCATGTCATACCTGTTCCCAGGGGGAGCGCACAGCTCTGCATAGTACTTGATTTTGGGCTCTGTCCCGCTGGTACGCATGGTTGCCACGCCTCCATTGGCGAAGGTAAAGGTGATCATTTGGCTGCTCTTACTGGTAGGAAGAACCTAGAGATTAATTCGTACACGTCACACAGTTAGAGACAGTAACCAGCTGCTCTGACCCGGTGAATCCGTCCCAAATAAGCAAGAAAATTAATACCAGATGAATACATTGGCCACAAGGACATTCCTTAGGAAGTCAGAGAATGCAATCCTAGTGGTGTGTGAACATTCAGAAACTTCACAGACTGGCTTTCTACGTCCATAAATTAGCAGTTATGAAGGTTTTGTTCAAATTGAAACACATTATTTCAGCTGAATAATGTACTACAGAAAATTAGATCATAACTCAAGGCTGTAAATTGGAATTTTGTCAAAATAAAAGATTCATAAGGAGGTATTTTTTTCCTTTGTTTTTTATACAAAACTCTGACAGATGTATTTACAGTTGTTAACTTCAGAACATCACTAAAGTGAACAGTTTTTGTGTTTTCATAGGCATAAACACAAGGGCAAAGAGGAACAAAGACGGTGACACTTGACGCGGAGGTCACTCAACCATGGAAGACAGGAAGCAGACAATGACTTAGAAATGGTGTGATGAAACCCGTGACTGTGGGGTCCCAGCACAGAGGGTGGAGACAGAAACAGGAAAGGAGACTGTGCTCTGCACAGTCCAGCGGGGCTGATATCTGAGAGGTACCAGATATGCCAAGGGTTGGTGTGAGGCAGGAATGAAACAGAGAAACAGGGTTGAAGAGAAGCTACCAGACGCTCAAAGTTATTCCCTGCTAGCTCTTCTCTGCCTGCCAGGAATGAGTTCTCTGGCATTTGAATCAAAAAGGCTCAGAAACTAGGACCACCAGGTACCATGGAGTGTACGGTCTGAAGGGACACACTGAGTGAGTTGTCCCAGACCTGCCCCTAGCCAGACCTCTAGGGCCTTGACAAGTCAATTTACATCCCTTCAGAAACCACAGGGTTAGGTTCTGGACCAGCCCAATAGCTCCAAAGTGAAGGTCAGTCTTAGAATAGTTGTCTTGCTACTTAAGATCCACAAAGCCCATTAGGTCATTTGTCATGTACACACAAAACTTACAACCAGTTAAGTATGTAAAGGATACTGAGAGACCCTTAGGGAAAGACAGTGGGTAAATAAGTCCAAAACTAATAGGAAAAACAAAAACTAAACAAAAGCCATTTAAAAAAATGTTTTAAAAAAACAAAAAAATGGAGGAAATCAAGGCTATATTGATGAAAAATATTTAATTTTTAAAAAGAATCTTTAGAAAGGTACAGTAAACAAAAACAATAATAGGATACCATTATGGGAAAAACTTAGAATAAGAATTGAAATTAACAGTTAACAGGAACACTAAAAGTTAAAAGCTGAGAAAAATCCCTCAAAAAAGGAGTAGAGTGGGACAAGAAGAAACAAAGAAGGAAAGGTAACAGTCCCGGAGAGCCAGCATCTACCTAGGAACTCTTTAAGAAACCAGTCAACCACCACCCTTCCTTGATATATCACCCTTCCATGATATACCAAGAAAACTGAGACCTAAAGAAAATGATGCCCATAGACCAAAGGACCCACTGTGACAGCTGACTTGATTAGATTGAGACAAGACTAGGAAAGGTATAGAGCACACTCTGGGTGTGTCTGTGAGGGCATTTCCAGATAAAGTTGGATCCAAAGGACTCTGACCTAATCAATGGTTTAATGCATTGATAATGCAGTGTTTTAGTAGTGTCCTGAGAAGGCCTGGAACTGTGGAAGATGAGGACTGTAATGGTCTGTCCTGTCCCTTTAAGAGACAAGTCCTGCCCACTCCCTCCCTGGTCTGCCTAGGCAAGTGGATCTTCCTTCCTAAGAGCTCTCTCTGTTCTGCCTCTCTCACGAGAGGTAACTTCTTTCCTCTCCCTAACCTCTCTGATTCTCTTCCACTCTCTCTTTCTGCCTCTCTCTCCTCGTTCCCCTTCTCCCTCTTTCTTCCCTTTCATAACCCACTAAATAAATATCCAACCTCACTCAACATAGTGTGCCTATCTCTGTCTCTCATTCACTGCAGCTCTGTGCAGCTTCCTGCCTGGGACCGGCTGCCCCTCATGGCCCACAGGCCCCTTGGGGAATGGCGTCATTTTATTTTTACCATTACAGGGACCACTTGGAGGAAGTGGGTCTTTGGAGCCCACCTTTGAAGGTTTAACTTGGCCCTGACTCCTTGCTGTACTTTTCCTGCATCTTGTCTGTAACAAACAAAGCGACCAGCTTCCTTCTACCTGCCCCTCTCTGTCAGACTTCTACACTGCCACGGGCCTCAGAACAGTGGAGCCACACGACCACTGACAGAAACAGTGAGTCCCCAAACCTTTCAGCATTGAAATTGCTTCTCCTGGGTATTTTGCTGCAGTACCAAAAAGTCTGACAGATCTAAAAGTGACCACAACTCTCCCTGAACAGAGAGAAATGCTAGCCAACACACAAAGTTTACAACATTGAGTTCAGAGGACATGTTGTCATTGAGGGAACGGAATCAGTTGTGAAGAAATGATGGGTATGGTGTTAATGTCCTTTAAGCCATCACACATTGACTCCGTTTTTCACTAAATAGATGAGTAGATGCTGAACACAGTGCCTGGACGCCCAGCAATAATGGAGCAATGCTTTCGAACTCTGAGTCTGCGGAAGTGTGAGAGCAAAAAGCAAAATATGTGCAGACCTAACAGTCTCCCTAAAATTACTACTGCCACTCCAGGAAGCAAGTAGATGTGGTGTAGGAAAATGAATACAGGAAAACGCCAGAAGGTCAGGAGTGAGGGTCTCAACCTTGGCAAACGGCATTCTGAGAATGACAGCTGCTGTCCAGAGGATAGCAGGCACGGACGGCATGGAAGGCTGGGGGACATGGCCAATGGACTCAGACTGAAGCCCACACAGTGGCTGAGACCTGAGAGCAGTGGAAAATGCCATGGGGAGACGTTTGCGAGGACTAGTGACAGTGGCATAGGAATCTAGACAAAGAAAGCAATGACCAGTTATAGGAAATGGAACTTTTTATGGACAGTAGGAAGCCCTGTGAAGAATATACTGAACAGGTTTGGTAACGACTAGCCACTGTAGTCAAGGCTCAGATGTAACTCATGAGGGCAGGCAGGGGCTACAGAATGTTGGAAGTGTAGGCATGGATTCTTTATCTCCATGAGAGAGACAAAAGTTCTGTGGCAAACACCAAGAGAAACAATTGAAAGGAAGGATGGTTGGTTGTCTCGGTGTGGCAATACACTATCCTACTTCACCATAATCCTTCTACCATAATCTATCTCTTATAAATAAACTGTGTACCTAAGAAAATTTCGAAACAAAACAGAAAAAGGTAAAAATCAGGGAAGACATCTAATAGCTCGTCAGGCTGTTCCTGCTCTCCTCCTAATCTCGGCACAGCCAGCCCTGAACTTCTGCTACCTCTGGCTCTAGAGAGATCCCAAGGCAAGCATGGGCTTTACAGTGAGTAGGCCACATGCAGTCAGAGAAGGCCAGATTCTCAGAAAACAAGTGGCTCTCCCAGAGTGGACCAGTATCTAGAATATTTTTATTTTTATTGAGCTCTACATTTTTCTCTGCTCCCCTCCCTGCCTCTCCCCTCCCCTTCAACTCTCTCCCAAGGTCCCCATGCTCCCAATTTACTCAGGAGAGCTTGTCTTTTTCTACTTCCCATGTAGATTAGATCTATGTATGTTTCTCTTAGGATCCTCATTGTTGTCTAGGTTCTCTGGGATTGTGATTTGTAGGCTGGTTTTCTTTGTTTTATGTTTAAAAACCACCTATGAGTGAGTACATGTGATAATTGTCTTTCTGTATCTGGGTTACCTTACTCAAAATAATGTCTTCTAGCTCCATCCATTTTCCTGCAAAATTCAAGCTGTTATTTTTTTCTGCTGTGTAGTACTCCATTGTGTAAATGTACCACATTTTCCTTATCCATTCTTTGGTCGAAGGGCATTGAACCTTATTAGGTGTGCAAATTCTTTGTCCTTATCTCAGGCCTACTCAATGAGAAACTCCAGAGTGGCCTTCAACACCGTTCATGACCTAGCCCAGGCTGGCCTCAGACTCAGACTTCTGATGTTCCTGTCTTGATCCGCCACGTGTAGGGATTTAAAGATGTACCGGTATGTGCCATCATACCAGCTAGTAGTCACACACTCTCCATGTGACTCAGACACTCTCTGGAGTGGCGTGTGCTGAGTGAGTTAGAGGGAAAGCTAATCCAGAGTTCAAAGTCTCATGTCACCTGGACCTTCCCCAGTTATTACTGCCCTTTTGGGTCACAATTTCCTTGAGTGTGAAAGAATGACTTTGGATGCCATTTATCACCAGATGACTTGTGAGGTTACTTGCAATTTTAGCCCATGATTTCATTTTTCTAGGCTAGGGGTCTAACCTGGGCCTTGTGCATGCTAAGCAAGCAGTCTACCCCTGAGCTACACAGCACCAGCTCTAACTTCCCGGATAGTTTATTACAACAACACTTGAGTGTCCCAAGTTAGCTTCAGCCTGCCACGTGAATAAATGAATCTGTTCCAACTGCAGAAATGGTAAACACAAAATAAATTAGTTGATCAAAGTAAACAACATGACTTACGGCTTTTTTATCAGGCTGGCTGTCATCATAGCCCGTCGTAAGGTCCCTGATAGCAGAGATTTCAAACTTGCCACATGTTTTGGGATAATTATTCTTCCCATCATAGTTTCTCAGGTTTCCGAATAATTTTTGAATGGTGCCTTGATCGTGGCAAATAAAATATGAAGCTTTGGTAATGTGATAGCCATACCTATAAGAGAAAAAAAAAACCCACAAACTTAAGCAAAACGAGCCCCAAAAATTTCTGTAGACTGTTTGCAAGATATGTACCAGCTAGCACATTCTAAAATAAGTGAAACGGGTAGCCCTAACCAACTTCAAAAGAATAATCTAACATTTAAAAAAAGGTTCAAAAATGGCAAAACGTTTCAGTGGGTAAAGGTACTTGCGGCCAAGCCTGATGACCTGAGCTGACCCTCAGACACACGTGGTAGCAGGAGAGAAACTGTTGCTCTCAGTGGTCCTCTGACCTCCATGTGTGTTTGGTAGCATGTGTGCACCCACTCACATACATATACACAAAAGAAATAATTGTTTAAAAAAAACGTAAAAAAAAGGGGGCTGGAGACAGCTCAGTGATTAAGAACATCAGCTGCTCCCCCAAAGGACCCGGGTTCAGTTCTCGGCACCCTCAAGGCAGTTCCTACCCATCCGCAATACCAATCCTCAGGGGACCCGATGACCTTTTTCTGGCCTCTGTGGGCACCAGGCACACACATGGTGCATAGACTCAGGCAGTCAAAACAGCCACATACATAAAACAGAAGTGAATAAACTTAAAAGGAAAATGACAAAAGAGGTCCAGGGTAGGAGAGATAGCTCAGTTCATGACGCTAACTCAGTCCCAAGCATGAGGACCTGAGTAATTCCCAGAATCCTAATAAAATAAAGATGGGCATGGAGGTGCATGCTTGTGGTCCCGGCACTCGGGAGACAGAGACAGGCAGAGACAGATCCCGGGGACCTGATGGCCAGCCAGCCACGCCTGCTTGTCAAACTCCAGGCTAAGGCAGAACAGTATCAATCAGCTGGTCACGGCCGAGGAATGAAAAGCCGAGATTGTTCCCTGAATGACAGGCACACATAGTAAAACTATGAGTCAGTACTCTACTGCAGACCAGTCTGCTTAGGTAAGTTTCGGCTTTATTATGGAACACAGCCGTGCTGCACGGGTTACTGTTTGTGCCGCCCGAGCAGCTTCTGTGCCACACAGGAGCACTCAGTCCTGGCTACAATATCGATGCCTTTAATCTTTTTATGACGTTGACTACTTAAAGTCACACTCTTCGATAAAGCCATTCTTGTAATGTTCTCACGAGCTAGAACTCACACAACCACAAATGGCCATTACTAATTAGTGGTGACCCATTAAACGGAAGAGGTGACCTTGATTTTCATAAGAGACAGAACACGTCAGCAGAATTAGAGCACTTGAAATACAACCATCATTCCTTCAACAGTCCACAGACCGGTGGTTCTCACCTGTGGCTCATGACTCCTTTGGGGGTCGCCTACGAGATAGCCTGCATATCAGATATTTGCATTATGATCCAAAACAGTAGCCAAATTACAGTTATGAAGTAGCAATGAAATGATTTTACGATGGGGGTGACAGTGTTGGGAAGGTTGGGAACCACCGCCATAGACACTTACTCTAAGTAGATGGCCTTGAGCTGCTGAGACAAAGACAAATTCTTGGTTGCTAGAAAGCTTGCCAGCTCTGCACTTAGGACCGCTGCACTGACGCCATCCTTGTCCAGAACAAAAGGACAGCACATATACCCTGCAGACAAAGCGGTAGACACACAGCTCTGGGGTGGATTCTCTGACAGCACCGGAACAGGCTGCACGGAGGGCAAGCCTGCTGGCTAGTCCATGTAAGGGGCTAGTCTGGCACACACATGTGTTCTTCAATTAAGTGTTGGAGAAGCTAGATACGAATGCTATCGCGTCTGCTTTACACACAGAAGGTCCTGGGTTTGAGCCCCCAGCGGACCAGAGCGTGATCAGCTTACACTGGACTGAGTGGTGACGGATGCTAGCACTTCAGAGACAGAGGCAGTAGGTCAGGAGTTCAAGGGTATCCTCGGTACAGAGTTTGAGGCCAGCCTGGGTTACATAAGATCCTGTCTCAAAAACCAAACAAACAGAAGCAAAACAATTTAGCCCAGTGTCTTGAACGCAGCGGTCTTGAGCAATCTGTGTGAACCTCATTATTACTTCTTACCGATAGCTTCTTCGAATGCAAACAGGACCGTCTTCCCCTGGTCTATTAGCTGTTTGGCTCTGTTTCCCATCCACTTGAAGCCAGTCAATGTTTCCTAAAGGGATAACCCAAAAGAAAAAAAAATGTTTGGTGCTGGGGATGCAGCTCAATTGGCAGAGTGCTGGCCCCAGTTCCACAGACACTGGGAGTCACGGTGCGTGCCTATAATCCTAGCAATGGGCAGGTAGAGGCAGGGGGATCAGAGGTTCAAGGTCATCCTTGGTTATATATGAAGTTTAAGGCCAGTCTGGGCTATATGAAACCCTGTCTCAAAATATAAAAGAAAAAATGAAAAGAAAGGAAAAACATTGTTTTAGGAAACATGGAAGTCAAAATCACCTTACCTCGAAATGAAAGCCCTCCTTCAAGGCAATGGCCCGCAAGATCTTGGAAGAGACAGTGCTGGACAACATGTATGTGTCTTTAAGGGTGCTTCGATCTGGGTTCTTTTCTCTCCAAGACGTGAAGAGCCACCATCCCAGCAGGGCCCCCAACTCATTGCCAGAGAACACTTTCCACTCACCACTGCAAGGAAACAGGGCCTATGTTTTAGCAACCTCCAGGGAGGCCCAGAAGTCCCTGGAGCTAGGCCAACGAAGCTCGGAATACTTTCTGTACACCTTGTTCCGGTCTTTAAATTACTGGGCTGAAATGGACCTGCCCCATCACAAACACCTAGCAGCTTCCATGGTATTAGCCAAGGATGGTTGGATTTTCATCTTTGACAAAGTCTATAGTTTGAACATCTGTCTGTTCCCCCTAAACTCAAAACTGCCTTGAAGGTCCAGTGCCTTATCAGATTCACTGGCAGAAAGTGAACTGCAAAACTAGCATCCTAAAAAGGACCTTGCCTTATCAGGCATGGAGACCTTCACATACTAAATTCAATTCCATCATGAGAGGGGCACAAAGAGTCATTTCAGTTCCCAGTGCACTGGATTGCTTTGCTCTATGTCGTGATCCCCTGCCCATAGGCTCAGCAAACCGTCCTGCTAGAGGAATCCACCAGATGTTTTGCGGTAGAAACAAATATAATTACCTGGAAAACTCAACCTTCCCAGAAACATATTATTATTGGCTCTCTGTGTATTTTTCTGGTTTATTTTTGTTGTTATTGTTGTTGTTGTTTTATTTTGTTTTTTTTCCGAGACAGGGCTTCACTGGAGCTTTGGAGCCTGTCCTGGAACTAGCTCTTGTAGACCAGGCTGGCCTGGAACTTACAGAGATCCACCTGCCTCTGCCCCCCACCACCAGTACTGGGATTAAAGTTGTGTTCCACCACCGCCAGGCCTCTATGTACTTTTCATGACACACATAAACAAAGGTAATTTCACCTGTCTTGCTTCTCTGCCACAGCAAGTCTGTCGGCATCTGGGTCATTGGCTAAGATAATTTTGGCCTTGATTTTGTCAGCCAAGGCGAAAGATAAAGTCTGAAAAAAAAGTGCAGAAAATAAAAATTACTTAAGGAACACAGAACACACCTTAGTCTTTATGTGCATGGTCTCATGAGCTATAAAGGGCTTGCCCCAAAATTAGGGCTGTAGGATTTTGTTGTTGTTGTTGTTTTTCTTTTCTGCCTTTTTGTTTTCTGCTTTTTTTTTCTTTCCTGCAGCTGGTTTTGCTTAGTCAGATTTTATTTTATCTTCCTAAGTTGGAGATCCGATGATGAGAGTTCCAATGTACAGCCCATCCCTGCCCTGTGACCGCACAAAACTGTGGCAGCCTTGTGATTGGACTGGAATTTGTAGGCACTGTGTGTGTGTGTCTGGTCACACAAAGCAGACCAAACTAACTCTCTCAGTATCATCTAACCTTTCAGAATGGTGTGTGAACCATACTGTAAATAATGTTCTCTAACAATAAATACTAAAATTAAAAATTAAAAACCCCATCTCTGTTCTATTATTATGCATTCTTGGCAATAAAGAAACTATCAATTAAAATTTAATTTAATTTGAGCTGGAAAGATGGCTCTGCAATTAAGAGCACTGGCTGCTCTTCCAGAGGTCCCAGGTTCAATTCCCAGCATCCACACAGCAGCTCACAACTGTCTGTAACTACAGCTCCTCAGGGATCCAACACCCTCATACAGACATACAAGTAGTAAAACACCAATTTACATAAAATACAAATAAATATTTCTTTAAAATTTAAAGAATACTTTAGATTTTAGCTCTATGTCCTCTTGTAAGATGTCAAGTTTGAAAATTCCTTTAAGAAATTAATGTCGGGGAGGAGGTAGAAATTTTTAATTAAAAAAAAAGAAATTAATGTCCATCTGATAAACATATTTCCAGAGATATAACTCATTTTCCAGCACATTAAAAATTCACAAAAACATAATGGATTTGATAACAATGTTTTAGAACAATGGTTCTCAACCTTCCTTACCGGTGGCCCTTGAATACAGTATTCATGCTATCATGACCCCCAATTATAAGATTATTTCCATTGCTACTTCATAACTGTAATTTTGCTACTGATATGAATCATAATGCAAATATCTGTGTTCTGAAGTTCTTAGGTCCCTGTGAAAGAGGTCACGACCCACAGGTTGAGAACCACTGGCTTAGGGTATAAAAGGTAGAGCCATTATCTAATAAAAGTAGGTTACCAAGACACCTTTACCCTCCTCAGGATTTGGGTATTTGACAGTTGGAAACTCAGGATCCGGATCTTTCTGCTGGGGGACAGCTTCAGGAGGAGCGAGGTCAAAGGCCTTGAACGCCAGCTGCACAAACTCATGACCCACGCCATGGACAGAGGTGTGCACAAACTTCACTTTGCTCTCCTTGTTCACACTCCTGGAGTAGGACAAAATGGAAATGACAAGGGATATAAGCAAGGCTCTCAAGGGGAGGGCTGGGCGCCTTAGTAAGATGGAATCTCTCACATATGCTGATGGCACAGCTGTAGCCTTTCAGAGCGACCAGAGCTATGTCCTCTGTACAGAATGAAAAAGGACCAATGACCTGAAAGATTCAATAACACAAAATGCAAATGCAAAAGTTCAAATGGCAGAATTTTTCCCTTATAAAATCTGGTATAGAGTCTTTTAAAGCGTAAATAAAACCCAGAAACCAAAAATTAACAGACAACCAAATATTAATAAGATTGTTGAGGTTTCAATAAAAAGTTTCAAAAGTAACAAGAGGAAAGTAGATACTAGAAATAAACAAGACCTTTTTTCTAAATAAATAAAGAAGACAACAGACAAACAAATACGTAGAAAAGACAAATATATATCAAATAAACATGAAAAAGGTATTCATATTTAAGGGATATAAGTGAAAAGGAGATATTGCTCTCATCTAACAAATGAGGGGATATGATAAATTGATAAGGCTGAGCACTGGGTCAAACATGGGTCTTATGTTATTACCACAGGCTGTAGGTGTGGGTGCCAACTACTCTATTGTTCTTGGAGGGCAATTTGCTTATCACCTTCAACTTTGAAAATGCATATGCATCTATTAAACACACACACACACACACACACACACACACACACACACACACACACACTTGTATCCATACAAGCATATATAGACATTGGCACAAATATATAAGTTTACAGAATTTCAAATTGTGGCCCATGGGTCGCCACCCGCTTTTGTAAATAAAGCCACCTTACAGTGGCTTCTTTGACTGGTCACCTAGGCTGTTTGCATACTAGAATAGCAATTCTGAGGAGCGAAGACAGGCAGCATGCAGCTGGCAAGGTCATGAGGATTGTTATCAGTTCCTTTAAGAAAAGGGGGCCCCTCCTGCTGGCCCTTGCATATATAGCTACAGCGTATGCACCAAGAAAGGGGAACAAAACTAAAACCAAACATAGAATACGACTCAACCATATTAGTTCAGGTGAACTCGCGGTCCAGTTACCTGTGAAAACAGTATTTTTTAAGGTCTTCAAAGTAGTCATTACTGATGGAAGTGCTGGGGTTGTGAAGCAGGGGGCTGCTGTCAATCAAAGAGTCGTCCCAGGCCTGTGGCCAGGGCTCTAGGTTTTCTTCAATAGCTTGAGAAATGCCTCGATCGTGTGGAGAGATGATCTGGGCTCCATTGTCCCAGTAGACCTAGAGGAGCCAGGAATGCATTTAGCAGGTGCAGGGCGCAGAGCACCCACTTCCAAACAGCAAAGGGGGTGGGGATGCCTTATAAGAGCACCGTGTGAAGAGAGGGGGGGTGGTGGTACCTTATAGCCGTTGTCCTGCTTCGGATTGTGTGAGGCAGTGATCATGATCCCGGCACAGAGCTTCAGATGTGACACTGTGTAGGGCTGGACAGGGCAGGAGACAGTGCTCAGCAAAGATTAGAGAGAAGGGAAATGCCTAGTATGCAGGGTTTGGGCCCACTCATCCCTCTTTATTACCCTGATATTGTAACACACCACTCAGCATCCTGTGTGCCATCAAGTAACACGTGGTGTCCCCCTCACCTGTGGCTTTGCTCTGTTCTGTCTCGGTCACTCGAGGTCCAGGAAGAGCCTTAACTCTTTTAGCAGGGCCCACACCCACATAACCTCATGCCAGGATACTGCTACAACCGTTCTATTTTATTATCAGTTACTGCTGTTAGTCCTTTATACCCTTAACCCATAAATTAAACATTCATTGGAATGAACTGTAGGCTTCAAGCTGCATAAACCTTTATATTATCTGCGGCTTTCACTACCATGGACTACTCTGCCTGAGGCTAAGAGGAGACTACTAAAGTCTCATAACTATAACTGGCTGCCCAAAGTTCCAGAATGTTCATAATGTTCATTCTCACAAAACAGGGAACTATTTCCCAGGTCCCCTCCTTCTGTCTTCTTCTTAGAGTTAGAAAACTCTCTGAAGACAAAGATGGGCCATGCCCCCACTCTGCATTCAGGCAAAGCGTTTGCTCAGGAAGGAAGCTGAAGCACTGTCTACTCTCTGTACCCATTCCCCTTCCCTCCCTTTTCTTACTCACTAAGGAAAAAGCTGAGACAATGGAGTGTGTACACAGATTCTTCATCTCTCACTCCAAGGTTAACATCTAGCCCTGACATTTCAACTCAGTTCCCATCCTTACAAGACAACGTGCCAAAATGGCGGAAAGGTCTTGGCTCATTCTATGCTTGGCTATCAATGAGATTTCTACATAGGAAACCTGAGATCTGAACCACCCGATCCTCTCTATCTTCTGCCATAACTTTCTCCTTGGAGTTACGTTACACTCCTTGGGGGTTTGACCTGGTACAGAGAAATGGCAGAATGAGCGAGGAGGTGTGGAGTCTTATGTCTGAAATTCCAGCACCTAGAAGAATCACTGTACATTCAAAGTCAGCCCAGCCCACATTCGGGGTTAATCAGAGCTACATAGCATGACCCTGTTTCAAAGAAAGTGCTAGAATCACTCTATGATTCGCGAGACAGTCATTCAGTTCTCTTACAGTATGCTAGCTTCTGACACTTAGATTGTATAGAATAGAATATTTCTCTCTCCACCCAGCCATATTGCTCCTGTTTCAACCTCCATGGTGCTGGAATTAAAGGCATGTTATCCCAAGTGCTGGGATCACCTCTGTGTGAGCTCTGTTTCTCTTTTAGACAGATTTAATTTTGTGTAGCCCAGGGTGGCCTTGAACTAACAGAGATCTGTCTACCTCTGTCTGCCAATCCTGGGCTTAAAGATGTGTGCCATCACTGCCTGGTCTATATGGCTGACTAGTATCTTCTGGTCTTCAGACAAGCTTTATTTATTAAAACACAAATAATATACACCAACTTGCTCAAAGACATAGTAATATAATGTTTGAGAGAAGTAGACTCAGATTTAGACCCAAGAGATTCCCTAATTGTGATAATTGCAGTGAAGAACTACCTCTAGTTAAAAAAAAAAAAAATGAGCATTTTGCTAATTTGCCAAAAGATCCATTGAATTTGTGGTGGTTTGAAAGAAAACAGCCATTGAAGGGAGTGGCACTATTAGGAGGTGTGGCCTTATTGGATTTTGTTAGAGGAAGTGTGGAGGTTTTTTAAGGTCTCATATATGCTCAAGCCACACCCAGTATCTCAGTTCACTTCCTGTTGCTCATCAGTCAAGATGCAAGAACAGCTCTTTTTCTAGCACTATGTCTGCCTGAATGCTGCCTTGCTTCGCACCATGACAATAAACTAAACCTCTGAACTGTAAGCAAGCCACCACAGTTAAATGTTTCCCTAACCTAACATTTAACTAACCCTGAGTTGCCGTGGTCATAGTGTTTCTTCACAGCAATAGAAATCAGAACTCAGACAAAAGTTTAACAAAATAAAATGGTATCTTGCCTTTCCTTTGGTGCCGGAGCTCGAACCCAGGCCCCTGCCTGTGCTACCACTGAGCTCTAGCCGCAACCCTTATTAGACTTTGAGAAAACCAATTCGGAATGAAAAGTTGCACACCAGACGCAGATTATGAGGATGTGGGTGAAACTGGCCTAGAGAGAGAGGAGTCGGCCCAGCATGCATCAGGGAATTGTCTGACACCAAAACAGACGAAGCCCAGGAGCACCAAGGCCCATAAAATTTAGCAGTATCACCCTGGGTCCCGTGACAAGAAGCTGGAAGGGTTACTTACCACAAATGGGGTGGGGGTTATATCAGAGAAGAGATGCACAGGGACCCCCTGGCTGATAAATGCAGTCGCAGCCAGTCGGGCAAACCTAGGAATGAAGAAACAGGAGAGTGGGGTCAAGACTGCGGGCGATAGGGAGGAACAAGAAACAAGTATGCTGGGCTGGAAGCCCGGGCTTCACTTGCGCATGCGTGCTAGGCAAGCACTCTAAGCGAGCTGTAGCCTTGGCCCCTGCCACCGCGCCCTAAGATTGCACACGGTAGGGAGAGAAGATGTTTTTCTAATGTGTACATTGGTACCCAAAGCTGAGGACTGCTGGGGTCCTCTCATGCCACCTTCTGTTTAGGATGAAGGCCTCACAGGTCACCTTGTCACATGTCCAAGGCCACTGAGCATGTACCCAGGCCTGCATTAAAGTCTGCCAACACTATCTATCTCAGCCTAGCTTAGTGGTTCTCGCTCGGGCTCATCTGTTCCTCACAAGGTTTCTGATGTAGAGGCACGGCCAGTAATTATGCTTGAGAGGGCATGTGCTATCAACAGTTAATAGAAATTAATGGGTAGCGGCCAGAAGTGCCACGAAACACCCTGCAATGCACGGGGCAGGCCCCACAACAAAGAATGGTCCAGGCGCTGTGACACCAAGCTTGGGGGTGGGGGATGGGGTGACTGTAATCCTGCAGCTCTAGGAGACGGAGACAAAGGAATCACAAATTCGGTACCAGTAAGAGCTGCATGGTGAGATCTAGTCTCCAAATTGAAAAGATTAAAAAATGAGAAATTGTACACAGGTTTTTACCAAACCATATGCCGTGTTGTGTAGGTGATTTGTGCACCTTTGGGTTTTGGAATTGAGCTTGTCTTAGAACCAGCCTTAGTGGATATTGAGGGCCAAT
This sequence comes from Microtus pennsylvanicus, assembly GCF_037038515.1. Taxonomy (NCBI): domain Eukaryota; kingdom Metazoa; phylum Chordata; class Mammalia; order Rodentia; family Cricetidae; genus Microtus; species Microtus pennsylvanicus. The sequence continues at coordinate 36,930,735 of NC_134590.1, forward strand.
TTTAAATGCTTTCTATGGCATTTGGGGGATTTGAATCCTAAATACCCAATCAACATTCAAAAACATGCCGCCATTACTGTCTCACTATCTTGGCCTTCATCTGCCCACAGCAAACAGGAGTCCTTTGGGCTGGGACCATCACAAAGCTTCAGCCTGAGAAGGGTGTGTGTTCAAGAAAGGAAGAGGCCTTGAAGCTTTTGAACAGGAGGGAAGAAATTACATGGGAGCAAGTCAGAGACAATTTAGACAGTTTCTTTCCTTTGGGTAAATATTACCCTTTAAACACCCAAATAACTTCATTTTCTTAACTTAAATAGAAAAGCAAAAATTTTAAAGCTACTAGCAGATCTGACCACATCATTTTTGGTTTTTGAGACAAGGTTTTCTCTCTATGTAGCCCTGGCTGTCTTAGAACTTGCTATGCAGACCAAGCTGGCCTTGAACTCACCGAAATCCTCCCACCTCTGCCTCCGGAGTGCTGGGGTTAAAGGCCCAGCCTAAACAATCTTTTTTAATAGTTAAGCAATTATTATGGGTTTAAAGTCAAGTTATTTAAAAAGAAAAATCAAAGGGTTGGAGAGATGGTTCGGTGGTTAAGAGTCTATACTTTTTTGTGTTGTTGTTTTGTTTTTGAGACAGGGTTTCTCTGTGTAACAGCCCTAGCTAGCCTTGGATCTAGCTCTGTAGACCAGTTTAGCTTTAAACTCAGAGATCCATCTGTCTTCGCCTCTGAGTGCTGGGATTAAAGGCGTGCACCACCATGCCCATCTCTCCCTACTGTCTTACAGAGGTTTGTAAATGCCTGTAACTCCAGCTCCAGGGATCTAATGTCCCTCTGAGTGCTGGGATTAATGGCGTGCACCACCATGCCCATCTCTCCCTACTGTCTTACAGAGGTTTGTAAATGCCTGTAACTCCAGCTCCAGGGATCTAATGTCCCTCTGAGTGCTGGAATTAATGGCGTGCACCGCCATGTCCAGCTATCCCTACTGTCTTACAGAGGTTTGTAAATGCCTGTAACTCCAGCTCCAGGGATCTAATGTCCCTCTGAGTGCTGGGATTAATGGCGTGCACCGCCATGTCTAGCTATCCCTACTGTCTTACAGAGGTTTGTAAATGCCTGTAACTCCAGCTCCAGGGATCTAATGTTCCTCTGAGTGCTGGGATTAATGGCGTGCACCGCCATGTCCAGCTATCCCTACTGTCTTACAGAGGCTTGTAAATGCCTGTAACTCCAGCTCCAGGGATCTAATGTCCCTCTGAGTGCTGGGATTAATGGCGTGCACCGCCATGCCCAGCTATCCCTACTGTCTTACAGAGGCTGGTAAATGCCTGTAACTCCAGCTCCCTGGCCTCTGGGAGCACCTGCACCCACATGCATACACATATCCACATCATTAAAAAACAGTTTTTAAAAAGTCAAATTATTAAAATGATGATTAAAAAGTATAAAAGAAAATATTAAAAAAAAATCCTTTTCCGAAAAATATCTCTGGCTCCATCCCCAAAGTGCTGCAAAAACCTAAGTACCTTTTGCTGCTGCCTCCACTGGCTGGGTGAGCTCTGGCATCGAAGCTGATCACCACGCCCCTCTGCTTCAGGTCACTGAACTGCTTTTCCAGGTACCTGCAAAATCCCTGAAAATAGCCCAGGGATTAAAAGCACATATTTCATACATATGATAAAAAAATCATTCCAAAATTATATTTTTAGCACATCATATGTTGGGGGGAACAGTGCTTACGCAAACTGATCAGTAAGATGAAAAGGTTATTTTTTCTTCTAAGTCAGATGCTGTGCCGAGCAGCTAGAATCAACTATCTCCAGGTTCAGACCAGCTTACTCAGAATCTCCATCGTCTCGTTGGAAACACGGAGATGAGCAAGAGCAAGGTTAGTGTCAGACCTAAAGAGCTCCAGAACATGGCTTATGCCCAGCTCTGGTGAGAGGTGGCTCAGCGTCAGGTATTAAGTCTATACTCTGAGGCCAGAAAATGGACTTGCACCCCACTGTGCCCCTACCGAGGAAGAGATACATTCCTCAGCCTTTCGATGCCTCAGTTACCACCTCTATAAATAGTAACAGCAATAATATGCACCATATAGGACCTTTGTATGACTTAAATAAAAACATGCGAAGTGGGGCTCGTTAGTTATGCGCTTGCCTTGTAAACCTGAGCACGCGAGTTCAATTCCCAGAGGCCAAGTTTAACAAAAGAAGACGTTAGACATGGTGGGACATGCCTGCAAATCCAGGACTGACTGGTGTAGTGAGCCGGACAGGATCGCCATTACAAGATGGCGCTGACATCCTGTCTAGTTGGTTACAAACAACTCCATATTTGGCTATGGCTTTGAGAGCTGTGCGTCCCGCTTCCCGCATGCGCGGTGGATGAGGATCCTTGAGCCTATCCCGATGCGGTCTGGTGTCAGCTGTTGGTGGCAGCCAATCACAGGGCGACCCGTGTGCCAATTCCCTATTTAAGCAGCTGCCTAAATGCCCCTGCCCCTTCGCTTTATGCTCTCTCTCGCTTTCCCCCCTTCGCTTCCTACTGTCTCTCCCCTTCGCTTTATGCTCTCTCTCGCTTTCCCCCCTTCGCTTCCTGCTGTCTCTCCCCTTAGCTCCCTGCCCCCTTCGCTTCCTGCCCCCTCCTTTCCTGCTCCCCATCAATCAAGGGCACTCCAGTAAAGAGTGATCTGAGTAGAATCCTGATGTGGTGGTCATTCTTTCTCGCTGGTCGAGAAGCCCGCCACAACTGGGGAGGCAGAGGCAGCTCCTAGATCCCGGGGCTCCCTGGCCAGCCAGTCTAGCCTCCTTGGAGAGTTCTAGGCCAGTTAGAGATTATCTCAAAAGAAAAGGTGGATAGTGCCTGAGAAATGACACCCAAGGTTATCTTTTTGTCCCTACACACACACACAGTCTAGCATACATTGCATGCTATGGATAATACTATAAGCATTTTGCTTAGTGCGTTACTTGAATCATCATTTCCTCCAAAGAGCTTACTCCTTGCTTCCTCTACAGCGCCAGCCTAGAGTTAGTAGGCATTTCAGACATTCTCCTTTGCTCTGTGATGTAAGTTTGAGCGGTGGTTCTCAACATGTGGCGTGAGACCATGGGAAAACACATATTTTGAATGGTCCTAGGAACTCCCAACCATATGTTTATTTTCATTGCTACTTCATAACTGTAACTTTGCTACTGAGGAGTGTTGCAGTTCCTAAGACCATTAGAAATATGTGTTTTCTGATGGTCAGGACCCACGGATTGAGAAACCATTGAGTTGGAGAAACCCAATATGTTTTATATGATTTTGCCAATTAACTGATGAAAATCTGTTGATCTGCTTGTTTAATACTGAATATTCCAGCTCTAAAGGAGGCCCTGGAATCAGATTGCAGGGCATAACTGGCCACACAAATCAAACCCACCCAGTTTGGGGCTATCATTACCTACCCCAAGCTGATAGAACATCTCACTCCTGTGATGCTGACCTTCATTGTTGACAGAATGTGGCAGAAATAAGCCACAAGGGAATCTGTGTTAGTCATATCAATTGACCCTGCCTGACAATCAGCAGGTGTTCAATAAACATGTTGCACGGCTGACTGGGCAGACAGAAGGTGGATAGAAAGCTGCTGAATTTTTAAACAAGGACTGCACAAGCCTCATTTCAGAGATTAAATAGTGGGAACTTTCTCAACTTTGTCAGATCCAAAAACATATCCATAATTAAAACAAATTAAACCTATCAGGTGCATCAGGAGATACCAGCAATGACAAAATCATGGTACCTGTGTGGTCTGGATGATGGTCAAGTCATTCATTCGAGAAATCCCTGCTCCCATAGGAGCCCGAAGGCCAGCTGTCCCAAACTCCATCCGGGCGCCAAAGCATTTCTGTAGCTCATCTTTATTACCCTCAGCGATGAGCTGTTTTACTGACTCCAAAGTCAAGGGATTCTGAAAGACAAACATGGATGTATTAGGCACAGCTTGGTTAAAAGAAGGACAGAAAACCTGCAAAGTCGCTGGGCGGTGGTGGCGCACGCCTTTAATCCCAGCACTCGGGAGGCAGAGGCAGGCAGATCTCTATGAGTTCGAGACCAGCCTGGTCTACAAGAGCTAGTTCCAGGACAGGCTCCAAAACCACAGAGTAACCCTGTCTCAAAAAACCAAAAAAAAAAAAAAAAATTAAAAAATAAAAAAACCCTGCAAAGTCAGCCACCCCCCTCAACACACACGCGCACACACACATACACTCACACAGGTAATTCTAACCTCTAGGCAAAACCTGAATATATACAGGCTTTTGCGTTTTCTGATGTTTTGATAGTATGATTTATTATTTTCTTTCCTACTTTGGTAAGCAGTTTTAGAGAAAACGAACAAGGAGCTGTTTTAGAATAGACATTTAGAGCCGGATGGTGGTGGTGCATGTCTTTTTAATCCCAGCACTCGGGAGGCAGAGACAGGCAGAGCTCTGTGAGTTTGAGGCCAGGCTGGTCAATAAAAGCTAGTTCCAGTACAGGTTCCAAAGCTACAGAGAAACCCTGTCTCAAAAAACAAAAGAACAAAAACAAAAACAAAAAAATTAGTAGGGAGACCCCAGACCCATCACTTACAAACCCATGCTTGTGAAGGCTATGGAGTTTCTTGAGTATTTAGTGTCCCCATCTGTAAAAGGGGAACCAGCTAGAAGCTCTCTTGCACAATTTGCAACGTCAGTCAATTTAACTAAACCCTTACTTTTGTGGGGTTTTATAGTTATTTTTTAGTTGTTTTTTTTTATAAAGTATTTCCTTTGTATTTAGTCAAGTTTCAATGACTATTCAGGCCAATAAGAGTCGATGACTTTTAGTAGTATTTTATACTACAGAGATTGAGTGGCTTGCTTAACTGCACGATAAACATCAGGCCAGTGCCTATTCTATTACATTAATTGCACATAGACAAGAATATGAACCATTTAAATCCACCATACATGGCCTTGCTTTCTTTGCGTAAGAACTGCAGGAGATGTTAAGATTGGAGAGCTAGAGTGATTACCTAACTCCACGTGAACTTCTAAATTGAAAGCTAAGGACTACCGGAGTAAGCAGTCCTGGCTTCCAGGTGTCAGCCACCCAGTGAACACTGGACAAGATAAGGCCCCAGGATTAAACTTTGAGATTGGTTGCAATAAAACCTTGGCTTCCTGGAGTCAAGCCTATGCTTCCAAATTGTTCCGGATGCAACAGGAACCTGGGCCAACCTTTTAATTAAAAACAGTAGATCCCAATCACAGAGAACAATCTTACCCATTAAACTGCCTGGTGCCCCCAAGGAAAAGCTCAGAGCTGGTAAACAAAAGGAGCTCAACAAACACAGGCTGAGTAGATGAGAAAACACAGGCTTCCTGGCCACACCCAATATCCAGGGCTTCCACAGTAGATTCAAAAGTCCTAATTGACCTTGGCTATCTAGAAAAGACTCAGCAGCCCGAGAGAACAAATCAGGGAGATACTGCAAAGTGGAGAGGGCAGCAGAGATAAGGTCACACCTGGGAGTGATGGAAACTGACAAGGGAGGGAAGCACACGGCAGGGGACACGGTGTCGGGTGGGTCAGCAGCTTCAGCACTTTCGGTTGGTGGGTGTGTCTCTGAAAAAATGAATGGGACCTTCCCAGAGAGGCACCTGTCTCCAGTTACAGAAACGGAGAGGGACTAAAGTCAGCTATGTCAGTGAAGTGCATGCAAGACACTAAGACCCAAGCTCGCAGCTCCAGCATGCACCAACAAGCCTAGCTCAGCAGAGTTCATCTGTAACCCTAATGCTACAGGCAATGGATGCGCAGAGTGGGCTGCTCAGTCAGTTAAGCCAAAGTGGGGAGTGGCTGAGGAATCTACTTGATGCCGACCTCTAACCTCTGTATGAATATGCACACATACACACAGACACATTTATACACCACACACACACACACACACACACACACGCACGCACGCACGCACGCACGCACGCACGCACACGCGCACCCTCTGACTGGGAAAAGAACATTGAAACATCTCCAAAGGAGAAAAGGACAGTTTCCCTCCAGTTCTACCCATGGAGGTACCAATCCTAGACAGATCCCATATTCTGGAGTAACTACATTTTCTGGTTTTCTTTTATGGAGGTTGATGACTAAGTCTGAGTCTCAACTTGTTGAGATTGAGAAGGCCGAGGAAAGCAATGCTGCTCGCTTCTGGGGTGTCTGTGAAGTAGCTTCCAAAGGTAATTAGACCATGGGCTCTGACAGAATCAGAAGGTCACTCCTTTAATGGGTTCAAAACATGGTGGAATTATGGGGAGGTGACAGAAGGTAAAAACTGGGGGCCAGTTGGAGGATAGAGGTTACTGGGGCTTGTCGCTAGGCAATATATTTTGCTGGGGCCTCCTCCTGCATCCTCTCTACTTCCCAGGCACCATGACATGAGCTGCACGGTTCACCATAGCCCAGTACAGAACAGTACTTCTTTTAACCCCGGCACTAGGAGAATCTATACAAATCAAGCTACTAAGTTATCACACAAGTCAAGTTACTAAGTTATCAGATATGGAAACAGTTTCCTTCCCTTAAGCATCCCGAGGTTAACTTTCCAGGAAAAGAGAAAAAGAAAAACTCCCTCAAGGAGTTGGCACTGGCACCCAGGAAATAGGATGGGGGGGGACACAGGTGTGAGTGGGGGGGGGGGAATGGCCTCTCTGAGACTCTCACCCTCTGCCAGTCAACAAATGCTTCAGGGACCTACTATGTGCAGGTACGGTAGACACGGGAGGTAGCAGGAACACACAGCACAAGCTACATATTTTCAGGGGCCCGTGGAAAATTAAAAGGAAAGGCTCCATGTTTAACAACAGAGAATCTGAAAGCAGAGCTTTTAACTACGACTTAGGCCCTACCCCCCGGGCATTGGTTCCGTCTACCTGCGTGGGTCTCACCTCCTGAAGTCAACCCTGGATGGGCACCAACAGACATGAAACGAACAAACCTGTAAAGGGGTTGCTGGTTTTGTTTCTTCCAATCCCAGTAAGAGCCAGGAAGGAAAAGACCGGGCTGTTTAGAGAAAGTGTACGAGAGAAATAAGTTGCACTTCAGAGATGAGGAAGACCTCGTTTAAGTTCACACAGGAATAACAACAAAACAAACAAGGTCCACTGAACACAGGAAAGAGGAATATTATGGGGAAATACGAAAGCACAGGTCGGAAAGAACTTGTAGAGGGCAGAGGAAGTGATGTCCTGAGCTGGCCACCTAACTGTTTCAGCCATAAGACAGTTTACAGCAGAAAGGTGCAGCTGGGACAAAGTGTAACCTGAGTCACTTCCTAGGGAAGTGAATGTCCTCTAGGAAACTCCGATGACCCCGGGCCACCAGAGACCCATTAGCAAGTACGCGGTCGGGAAGGGTGCTCTAGACGGTGGAGGGGTCCGGGTCCCGGGAAAGCTAGACCGAGCGGATTCTGGACGGATGAGGATGCGCAGCCCGTCACAGAACCCCAGAAACCCTTTCAAGCCCGTACTACCCCGGCCCCAGTCCCGCTATGTTCACCCCGCCCCAGTTCGCTCCTCTATCCGGTTTAGCAGCCAAGCGGGCCACACAACTGCTTCCGTCCCGCAACAGCCTTTTCCGAAAAGACTCGGTGCGGCGGAGCAGGGGAGGAAGAAGCTGGGCCCGGCGCCCCTCGGGTCAAACCGCCGCGTCCGGGAACCCAGGAGCCCGCGATCGGCCCTCACCCGGTCCCAGCGCAGCCACTGCGCGGTCTCCTGGTCCATTCGCGCGTCCATGCCAGAGTCACTGACTCCCGGAGCTGGTGTTGGGGTCGCCGCTGCCGCCGCCGCCAACCCGCCGCAGCCACAACCGGGTGTAGGAGGCTGGGTCACCCTTCCGGCAGGGCGGGGAGAGGGCGGAGACAGAGGCGTAGACAGAGGAATTGCTGGAAGTGGACGTGCAGCTCTGCCCGGCTCCCGGAAGCTTGTCCTTACGGGTGCACCTCCAGGAGGGCCAGGCTGCGAGGATGTCTCGTAGCAAGCATAGCAGGAGGCCGCCTTGCGCTATTCTCCTAGGTATACCAAGGACCCTCCAGCATGCATCACGTGTGCATCGGTGTCCATCGTGTCTGGGATGCTGGCTGCTTGCATTCGAAAACAGCTCTTAGGCGCGGGCCAGTAGCGGTAAAGCAGAAACAGGCAAATCTCCGTGAGTTCGAGGTCAATCTGGTCTACACAGTAAATTTCAGACCAGCTAGTAAAACCCTGCCTCAAAATTTCAATTAAATTAAAAAAGAATATAGCAGATGGGGGAGATTTTTTGAAAAAGAAGAGCCAAATGGGGAATAAGTCAAATAGGCCAGCAAAGCAAAAGGAAATTCAGAAAGGAGTTCACTTGTAGAGACAGTTTATGTCAGGAGTGGCGCTGAAGAGCACCCGGAAGGACTGGTTATTTCAGAATGCTGGGGCAACGGGTTTTTCACACCAGATCACGTAAAAAGAAAGTCGATTCACCCGCCTGATGTCATCACGCACAAATGTGTATTCGGGGTCAGCTGAGTGATGCACACACCTGGGCATGACGAAGCACAAGCAAGAATATTTCTGAACTGCCTCCCTCCTGCAATCCTGACCAGTGGGCGGCTGAGGAGGGTTGTTGTGAGTTCAAAGCTTGACCTAGGCAGTGAGTGCCAGGTCACCGAGGGTTTAAAAAGACAGTTAAGAACACCGACTTCTCTTTCAGAGGACCCGCGCTTGGTTATCAGCATTAACACAGAAAGTGCTTGCAACCATCTGAAATTCCAATTCCAGGGGATCGCGAGAAACAGGTTGATTTAAGTTAAAAGAGCTATCCAGAAATGGGCCTGAGCTCAGCCAAGCATTCACAACTAATAAGTCTCTGTGCTATGATTTGGGAGCTGGTTGGTGGTCCAAAAGCCTGGTCCAGTTGTATAAGTTGATCTTAAACTGCCTATAGTTATAGCTAAGGCTGGCTTGGAGCTTATGATCCTCCTGCCCCAGTCTCTCAGAGCAGCTGATGTTTGCCATCATCCCTTGCTTAGACCTATTCTATCACCTGAATGGAGATGATATAGATGCATTCACATAAGTTATTAATAATTCACAGAGCTATAGTATTTTTGTTGGTGGCTTGGTTTGCTTTTGGGTCTCCTGTAATCCAAAATGGCATTCAAGTAGCCAAGTATGGCCTTGAACACCTGCTACCCTTGTCTCTAACTTCCAAGTGCTGGGATTACAGGCACACACCGCCATATCCAGCCACAGCTTTAAGAGCTGTGCGTCTCCATTGTGTTCTCCTGCAAGCACTAGATAAAAGCCTACATATTAGAGTGTATGGTACCCGTATAGAGGAACTAACACAAAGTTACTGTCTGATAACGAAGCTGGCAGGGAAGTGAGGAAGTCCTGAGAGTGGACATTAAAAGGTTGCTGGTGTGGGGAGGCTTCTTGGAGCTTATGCAGACAGGCAAGTGAGATGGCCCGCCTTGGGGCTGGCAGCCTGGCAGATGCTTTTAAGACAGAATGTGTTCCTGTCCCTGAACCAAAAGACTGGGAGGTGGAAGCAGAGAGGAAGAGGAGAAGAGAGGATGCTGTCTTAGCCAGGCTTCTGTGGCCTTAGCCAAATACTACAAACTGGATAGTTTATAAATAAGAGGGGTGTCTTTTGCTCGTGGATCTGGAAACCAGGAAGTCCATTATCTTTGGAACTTTTGGGGAACATGTTGAAGCCATAGCAAGAAGTCAGCCCTGCCTTCCCATCTGTTAATTCTGCCATCTCCTCTCTCGGCACCATCCACACCGACAGGAGTTGTAAGGTGCAGGTTCAGAGACCAAGCAGATCTCACTCACCCTTGTTTGTCTTTCAAATGCCAAGGTGCGGTTCACACCGTGTTTGCGCTCTTTAGTGCCTTCTGCCAAGATGGGGGTGAGGTGTTTCCATGAATGACGTTCAGTGCATCAGAGCTCACATAGGTGTCTCCATGATAGACAGTGGCCTGGCTAATGTGATGTCAACTTGACACAGGCTAGAGTTACCTGAGGGGAGGGAACCCCAATTGAAAAAATTCCTCCATAAGATTGCTCTTTAGGCAAGCCCGTAGAGCATTCTTAATTCGTGGTTGATGGGGGCGGGCTCAGCCCATTATGATACTCCTGGGTTCTGTAAGAAAGCAGGCTGATCAGGCCAGCAAGCACCACCCCTCCATGGCCTCTGTATCAGCTCCTGCCTGCAGGTTCCAGCTCTGTTTGCATTCCTGTGCTGACTCCTTCAAGGATGGACAACGGATAAAAACGAGTAGGTCAAAGAAGCCCTTTCCTCCCGCAGCTTGGTCATGGTGTTTCCTCACAGCCGCAGTGACCCCCAGCTAAGATAGATGGCTACATTCCTGCTGAGCCCAAAGTAAAGGTGTGTGCTGGGGAACAGGGGGCAAAGTGGGGAGAGGGGAGGCCAACTGGGTGCTTTCATGCCTTTTATTGTATCGGGAATTACGGACCTAGGGTGACATCTAGTAAGAACTATTTTAACTTCATCAGGTACACCAAGCTTCTCCATATTCCTCCATAGAACCAAGAAAAGACAACGCATAGTGTGTTCATGCAGAGAGGAACTATGAACACTGGTATCACCAAATCATACCTAATTTTCCCTGGCTGAGGAAAGTGCCAAGTTCGTAAGGACTGTGCTGAAAATCAGCGCACATAACTAGGGTTCACCATGCCCACCCACTTATGTGTGAAGTAGAAAACAGATTTTGGGGCTATGATGGGGGTCTCTAAATACAAAAAAAAAAACAAAAAAAACCCCACCCTTCTTAGAGTGTATTGTGACAAAGATGCCAACCCTGGAGATCTTTATTTCCTGATGATAATGACCTGAAGCTGCCGATTTCCCACAGGTATCTTCTGAGACAATTATGACGTGTCAGACCTGCAGAGACCCATGTTGACGGTTTATTTGTCCAGGAACAACACCATGGCGGTTTGGATGAGAATGTCCCTCATAGGCTCAGGTATTCGAATTCTTGGTTCCCAGTTGGTAGTGCCGTTTGGGTAGGATTAGGTGTGGCCTCACGAGAAGAGGTGTGTTACTGGGGGTTGGCTTTAAGGTTTACCATGTACCATCCCCACTGCTCTCCTTCTGGCTCATGCTTATGGTGAGGTGAGCTCTCGGACGGCTCCTCCCGCCACTGTGCCTGCTGCCGTCCTAGACTCTCACCCTCTGAAACTGTAAACCCAAATAAACTCTTCCTTCTACAAGCTATCTTGGTCCTGGTGTTTGATCAAAACAGCAGAAAAGTAAATAATTTAGACACTTAGGGATGGCCTGTAATTTCAAGTATTATGGATAAAGAAATGAGAAATAGGAAATTTAAGAGTCTGAGGTTGGGGGGGGGGCTGGAGAGATGGCTCAGAGGTTAAAAGCATTGACTGCCCTTCCAGAGGTCATGAGTTCAACTCCCAGCAACCACATGGTGCCTTACAACCATCTGTAATGAGATCTGGTGCCCTCTTCTGGCATTCAGGCAAACATGTAGACAGAACAGTATAATAAATAAAATAAATTTTTAAAAAAGTCTAAGGGTTTTTTTTGTTTGTTTTTGTTTCTTTCTTTTGGTTTTTTGAGACAAGGTCTCTCTGTGTAGTCCTGGCTGTCCTGGAAACTTGCTCTGTAGACCAGGCTGACCTCGAACTCACAGAGATCTGCCAGCCTCAGCCTCCCAAGCACTGGGATTAAAAGTGTGTGCCACCACTGCCCAGCCTGAGTCTGGTTTGTTTATTTGTTTGTTTTTAGCTTTAAAAGAATCTGTCTTTAAGGCTCACAACTGGTTAATGACAGAACCCACATCCCCCTACCTTATTCTCCCAATTTCCTGCACAGACATCCAATCCTGTTTCACTGAGTTCATTTTAACACATGTCAACAGAAGGAAGTTCCATGAGCTCTGGCAGCCTGTGTGTATGTGATAGTAGCTGGCACCTGCTGATAAACTAATACCAGCCATCTCTGACCCTGACAGCATGAGGGGCTCCTCCGAGGGATGCCATGCGTTTGTGGTGCTCTCGGGCTGCCTAAGAGCTGTTTCTCCTATGAATAGCCTAATCTTGGAAGCGTCCCAACGTGCAGCAATACTTTGTCAGCAGTTCTCAGCCTCTTTGAGTCCTCCCAGGCACCGTTCTTCTAAGGCATGGGAGATTTTAATTATTCGCTAACTTTGATCCCCAGGTAACTCTCATCCAGCTGTATAATGATCAATTGGTGGCCAATCTTGCCTCCTTCACTGACTGTCTCTTCCTGAATTGCTCTGAAGAAACTTCTAGACATTGTATCATTTTGTCTACAAATATTTCCTCTTATATTTTTTGTCTGAAATCTAAAGTCACGTTAATGGTAACCGTAGCCCCACGATCTCATTGAAACATTTCCAAAATTAAACTTATTCTCCTCTAATGCTACCAAATGTCCATTTTAGTGTTCAAACTTCTGTCCCATCTCACTTAAACTTTGTGTCCAGTTTGCTTGAATTAAGAGTGAAGAAAGCTTCCCCTGAGTCAATCCTGTCTTAAGTCTCATTCAGTCTAAGGCACAGGTTTAGTTTTCTGGAGTTCACCTGTGAAGAAACAGTCTCTTGGCCTGAAGTCTGGATTTTGCTGATTGACTCTGGGGTGTCCTTTGGTCAGTTTCTCTCTCACCTCCATTTCCTGAAAATTCACTCGTTACTTTCCTTACTAAATGGTGGACTCTCCAAGAAATAGTGTCTTATTTGTGTCTGCTTAGAAGCTAACATTGTAAGTCTTCAATAAATAAATTAAAAATGAGGAAATCAAGTGGTTGTTGTTTTTTCCTCTGGTCAGAACATGGAAGACTTTAGAGTGAGTTGCTGGCAATGGTTCTTATTTCCTTTCTTTCTTTTCTGAGTTCCTCAGGCAAATCATGTAATATTTTCTGGCTTCTAGGTAGAAGCAATATTCTTGTATTGGTCATAGTTCTCTAGAGAGATAGAACCAGTAGTGTGTGTGTGTGTGTGTGCATGCTTATAAATGGACTTCCTACACTGACTTACACAACAGGAAGCTGGGTAGTCCACACTGGAGAGGCAGAGAATTCAGTAATTGGTCAAAGATGCTGAACTAGCATATGGAAGCCAGCGATGACTTCCTAGTCCAAAGCTGTTGGTCTGCAGGCTCCCTGCGGAGCTGCTGATGTGGGGCCACCTGAGAACACGGTGGAAACTGGCATTGCGTGGCTATGGGTGGTGACTCTAGACACACCAGAGCAGGAGTGTTCACATGCTCAAGTCTTCTCTAGATTTGTTCTGTTTCTCCAGCTGCCTGCAGGGCACTGTCAGCATTCAAGGCAGATCCTTCACCTCCAGTCTTCCTCTCATATGCCAGTCCTGTCCAGAAAAGTGTTCACAGACATACTCAGAAGCATCTTGACCAATGCAGAGACTAGCATCTCTCTAGCCAGTCAGGTTGACAGTCAAGACTGTTAGAGTTCACTTGTTGCCAGTTTGGCACCAAACCTATTTCCTTATGTCCTGTGTTGACTTTCCAGGGAGCAGTTTAAATAGACTCGGGGAGCGGTCAAGGTTTGGTGGTCTACCTTGACCCTCCTCGGGGAGGTGTCAAAGTGCAAGGGGCATAGGGGCAGGGCCTCCAAAGATGGAGGCCAGAGACCAGGATTTACCCTTACCTGCTGAGTCATCTCTCCAGACCCCATAATTGATATTTATAACTATCTTTTTATACTACTCAGTCAGGATTCCCCCTACCTCCTATAAGCACCTCCGTTGACCTTAGTGCTTTACCTGGACAGGTGACCCACACCTTCATTCCTGATGACTCTGGACCATTTGTCGTTTACCTGGATGGGGATGGTGTAGTTTCTTATTGATGGCCATAATAGGGTACCATGCAGAACACCCGACAGCAGCAATGTTAATGTTTCATGTATTTATTTTACTCGTATTTCTGTCCTGGGAATCAAACCCAGGGCTTTATGAGGTCTAGAAAAGTACTCCACCTGCCCGGGGGTTGGGTAGGGGAGCACATGTTATAGACTACCTGTGGAAGTTAGAGGACCATTTGTGGGAAATGGTTCTCTCCTTCCAACATGTGGGTTCTGAGAGCTAAACTCAGGTTTTCAGAAGTGGCAGCAAATGCCTGTGTCTTCTGAGCAATCTTGTCAGCCCATGCTTAGCTTTTTATTTGGACGCTAGAGATTCGAACTCAGGTCCTCATGCTTGTACAGCAGACTTTTCTCACCCATTGAGCCACCTCCCCAGCCCTTAATCATTATTTTTAGAATGTACTCATTTTATTTAAAACAACAGCAAAAAAAAAACTAGCTGGGCATGGTAATGCACGCCTTTAATACCAGGCGGGCAGAGGCAGGTGGATCTTTCTGAGTTTGAGGTTCGAGGTCAGTCTCGTCTACAAAGTGAGGCCATGATGGTGACATGGTCACACAGAGAAACCCTGTCATGGGGGAAGAAAACGAAGCAAACCAAAAACAAACAAACAAAAACCCTGCTGGGAAGCACGAACCATGTTCCACGGGCAGCGAGCCGTGTCACCAAGCTCATGCTTCCCGAGTCACGAATTCGCTTCTCCCTGCACATGGTTTTGTCTCATGTGGTTTTACTCCTCACGGCCTAAGAGCGTGTGTGCTCAAGCACCTTTGTTCACACTTCCTGTTGCGAGACACACGTGCATGGACTCACACAGCTGAGGTGTGTAGTCAGCTTTACTATGTAGGTTGTGTAAGAAAAAATGTTTACCCAGTGATGAAGTGCCTTCAGAACATGTTTTCGGCCCACAGCCCGTCATTAAATGAGGTGATCGTGCTCAGAGAGTGTAATGAATCATGACGGGTGGTAAATCATGAAGCGGTGTCTTCAATCTTTGTTACATCTTAAATAGAATTCATTTGCATGTAGGTTAATGTAATGTAACTTCTAAAAACAATTAAAATGCTTTTAGTGTTTTGGTTGTTTTTGTAGAGCTAGAGCCTCACGCAGCCCAGGCAAGCCTCAAATTCACTTATAGACTAAGTGTCTATTAGCTTAAGGGACTGATTTTCTGCCTCTACCTCCCAATTGCCCAGCTTACTGGGTTCTGAGGTTCAGACACACGTCCTCTTGCATGCTAGGCAAGCACTTCTACCAACTGAGCTCCACCTAATGCTGTTTTAGAGACACGTCTCCCTGTGTCGCTCAGGATGGCCTTGAACTCACTGCAATTATCCCACCCCCACCTTCTGAGTGCTGTAGATTACTATCAGAGGCTGCCACACCTGGCTGCATTTACCCCTTAGTAATGACTGGCTTACAAGATGCCAAAATGTGCAAGTGCACTCCCGGGAACCAGGAGCCCCCAGTAGCACAGCCCTAACCCTACTGGTCACTTTATCCAGCCTAATTTCTATTTTAGTTTTTCCTCAAAGCAGTTTTCATTGTGTGCTGTGGTGTTAAAATTTTCATTAGTAGCGTTATATCTGTTGGGTTAGAAATATGGTCCAGTGGCTTGCACTTGCTGTTCTCCAGGACGTACACTGGGAGCCTATAACTATGTGTAATTTCATCTAGAGAATATCTAACCCCCTCTTTAGGCCTCTATGACACTCATACACTCATGTGCACACACACACACACACAAAATGAAATATAAAAAACATCCTTAACAAATTTAATAAATAAAATAAAAATATTATTTATCTTTCCTTCTTTTATCTGTGTCTCAAGTGTATAGAACATACTGAGTTGATTATAGGTAACTGATAAGTGTTTGCTAAAGAATAAAGCAGCAGGGTTCATGAAGAAGATACTAAAATAGAATAATATACGGGTTTAAAAATTACATAATTTTTCTATGCAAACTAATAAACAAAACTCTTTGAATTTGACAAAGGAAAATGAAACTGTTAGCATCATGTTCTCGTGACCTAGTTCCACGACTGACGAGAGGAAATAACCCAGTGACAGGTCCTTGTCAGTGTCCACCGCTGGCCGGAGACCCCGACCCCAGCAGCAGTGGGAGCTTCTGCAGCCTGGCTCACATACAGTGGCCTTGCCAGTGAAAATTAAACCATCTATTATTTATATTCAGTTTCATGACCTTCTTAAAGCTGACTAATTTCTCTCATTGCTCATTTTAATAGCTTGCTTTTCAATTCCCACTAGCCTTTCTGGTTATTAAAATGTAACAGCTTGACTGGGGATCTCGCTCTTGGTAGGGTGTGCCTAGTGTGCAGACACTGCTTGATCTCCAGAGCTTAAAAGAAAGAATAATTAACCCCTTGTCTGCTTTGTGTCTCTGCATAGGTATTTCCTTTCTTCTCTTTCCTCCTAAGGAACCCAACAACAGCAACCTTGCCCCTCAGATATCTGTCTGTCTGCCTGTCACAACCATCTCGAGAGGAGCCTGTCTCTCAGCAGAGTAAAGCCTGGGCCAGCATCACTGGGTCATTTTGCCTGAGGGACCTGGATATTCTAGAAGCCCTAAGGATGTGTGAACTCAGAAAGGCACTGCTGAGAAACTGCTAAGAGCTCAGGGTCTGTTTGGTCGGTCAGAGTGGTACCCAGCCCTGTGAGAATGGGGGAAATCCTGTGTGGATGCTGCAAGGCCCTCTTGGCACATCTGGCCTGCAGCCCAGCCCATATAGGCTGAATGGATCCCAGAACGGTGAGAATGCAGCTCAACATGTTTGTTCTAAACTTACTATTGTCACACCGCAATGTCAAAAGACTGAACACTCCTGCTCCAAAGAGTTTTTTTTTTTTTAAATGCCCTGTAGAATCTTAGCAAGATAGTAGATAATCTTAGTAAGGTAAGTCGTACTGCTTCACGCGGGCCAGAGCCACTTTCCTCTACACACAGAAATGACATTGATCCTTCTCAC
Organism: Microtus pennsylvanicus; assembly: GCF_037038515.1. Taxonomy (NCBI): domain Eukaryota; kingdom Metazoa; phylum Chordata; class Mammalia; order Rodentia; family Cricetidae; genus Microtus; species Microtus pennsylvanicus. Next base: position 36,947,668 of record NC_134590.1, read on the forward strand.
TGTTATTTTTAAGTCTGTCTGTGTTCATATTGAATTTATGCTTCACGAAACTAACAGTGTTGAAAAGGGGACATGTCTAGACTATTAAAAGGAACTTTGGCCTCTAATAATATTATGTGCCAAGGTTGGAGAAACGGCTCAGTGGGTGAGTACTTGCTGTTCTTCCAGAGCATTCAAGGCTGGAGAAAGGCTCAGTGGTTGAGTACTTGCTGTTCTTACACAGTATTTAAGCTTCATTTTCCAGCATCCAGGTCAGGCAGCGCACACCCGCCTCTAACTCCAGCTCTAGAACTCTCCTTGTGTGACATGTTCCAGTTTGCTCTCAAATTTGCTAAACTTGCTCTGTGACAGAGGACAACATCGAATTCCTCCTGATCCTCCACTTCCCAAATGCTGGGGTTACAGGTAAATGCTGTCCAGATTTGGCCTTAAGGTTGTTTTTTCTGGTGTGTGTGTGGGCGGGGGGGAGACAGGAGCACTCTTTGTAGCCCTGGCTGATCTTAACTGACTATGTGGTTTATCTTTAAGTTGAATTCATGAGAGCCACCTACTTCTCCCTCCTAAGTGCTGAGACCCAAAGCACGCCTCACAGCTTTTAAAATGCTGCTGTGTTTAACTTAAGAAAGTGTAAGTACAAATTCATAGCTGCCATCTTGAAGGAAACAAGAAGAAAGTTTACTCTGGTACTCCACTGAGTGACTGACCCTGGTCCAGATTTAGGTGACTCCAAATTCCATATTTTCTGAGGTTTTGTAGCTTTGCAGAACATAGGAATTTATAGACTAAGGCAAGTTTAAAATACATTGGTGGGTCCATCTGAGAGGTGGTGACAGCAAGATAGGGAAGCTGTTCTACTGGCCTCAGAGCCTCTCTGATGGAATTCTTAGCTATTGAATTGGTGGAAGATAGTGGTCAGCTAAGTTAATAGATTCTCATTGGTTATGAGACATTTAGTAGACAGAGGTGGGCAAGGGATGGCTGGATGTTCAGGGGGCTAGAACTAGGCCAAGAGAAGGTAATTAGCTTCTGGACCTGTGATGTTCCAATCTCTCCACAGCACTGAAATTGTAGTCAGCTGCTCTCTGCAGACACAGCTTCTTTCCTGGAGTTGTTGTTCACCAAAGAAAAATTTCAAACCTGTTATCGTTCCCATTCTAGTTGCTGTTCGGTTTTCTCCCAATCCTATTTTTCTCTTGTGGTTAAAATTCTTAACCTCTCTCCCATTTACACCTGTGAGAGTCCCTTAGCAAACAGCATTCCTTCCCTTAAAGACGCATGGAGCCACGCTCCAGCCATTGTGAACAAGAGTCCTGGTGTGGAAAGGGTGCTTACAACAAATCACACACTCGCTCAGAATTGAGAAATAGATGGTCATTTATTTAGGGGTAAACTCACAAATCAGAATCCTCTGCTTGAATGGAGAACAGAGACTGAATCCAGCAACCAGAAAGAGAGCAGATGCATGCTCTACATCGGCTTATGTAGTTTAAGAGGCCACGCCCCAGTGGGCGGGTAACCACTGGCTGTAAGACTTCCTACAGCATCCTAGCTCCTTCTTAGCCATAAGAAAATCAAATTGCTTCTCCACACACCATGAAAGTGTTGCTGGTAAAATGCTAAGAGTTGGCACTGTAAGATACCTTTGGACAGAGATTAAAAAGAAAAAAACTTCTACAAAAAGCACCCAGGGAAAATGCCTCTGGTTCTTGGCTCCTGGTAATTGTCAGGTCTGAAAAATACTACATCATAGTTTTGCTTGATGGGATCTTATCAAAACATGATTTGGTTAATATCATTTCCCCTGCACAGGCTCCTTTTCAAATTAAAGGCTTAGGTAATTTTATGGTTGGACAGCTAAATAATTAAAGGTTTTCAGCAAAGTTAATCTTATTGCTATATGACAGGGATATCATTACATCTCAGTGTTCACTCATGTTTGGATAGAGGTATATGCTTTAGTCCAGTCAGATGACTCTAAGGAAATCCTGCAGAATGGGTAGTTTATCAACCAAAGAGATGGATTCCGTACAGTCCTCAAGGCCTGGAAACCAGAGACCAAGGTGGAAGCCGACTCGGTGTCTGCTGAGGGCCCACTTCTAATAGATGGTACCTCATTGCAATGTCCTCAAAGAGCAGAGGGAGCCAGGCTTTTCTCTGTTTTTCGTGCAGGAGGATGGGAACTTGAGTCCAATCTAGGCTGTTTAACATGTTCCAAGCTGTAGGATTTTGCTTAGGGAGACCCTGTTTCAAAAACAAGCAAGCAATAACTCTATGCATTGGCTTTTGCTTCTAAAACTCTGCTAAGAGGGGGAAAAATAGAGAGTTTAGAACGAAGAAAATGAGGAGAGTTGGGTCATAGTACAAAATCCCGGAAGTGGAAGTGAGTTCTACAGCAGTCTGAAGCCCTGAGTTCTAGACTTGCTGTTGAGAACAACCTCTCTAAGGCAGAACCCCAAGGACCCACGTGTTTCTGGAAGCAGAGGTGAAGATGGGTCTAAAGCCAGAAAGACTGGTGGGAGTTGTGCTTGAAAAGGGAAAGGGGGTCATGATGTCATTATATTTTAATTTCAAAAGAGAAAAAAGTGAAAAATTCATATTGTTTTTATCATTCATTGAAGAATAAAACTTGGTAAAAATTGATAGCTATCCCAGCTTTCTTTATGATTTGTTTCCCAGAATCCTGCAGAGCCTGGTCTGAAGGCCATGAAGGTTCCTCCAGTGAAGCGAGGAAACAGCTGAGAAATAATCCCTTTGAAAGGATGATACCTGCTGCCCTTCCCATCACTGGGTGCGCAACCTCCTCCAGATGGCAGCCCCCCTCCAGATGGCAGCCCCCCTCCAGATGGCAGCCCCCCTCCAGATGGCAGCCCCCCTCCAGATGGCAGCCCTCCTGATCACAAGAGAAAGGGGAGCTGGAGAAGGTTACAGCTCTGACACAATGACATCCATGTTTTTTTTCCTTTTATTCCCTCTCTTTCCTTCCTCCCTCCCTCCATTCCTCCCTTCCTCCCTCTCCTTCCTTCCTTCCTTCCTCCCTCCCTCCCTTCCTCCCTCTCCTTCCTTCCTTCCTTCCTTCCTTCCTTCCTTCCTTCCTTCCTTCCTTCCTTTCTTCCTTCCTTCCCTCCTTCCCTTCCTCCCTCCCTTCCTTTGACAGGGTCTCCTGTAGCTAGCTCACTTGGTGGCTGAGGTTGACCTTGACTTCCTGATTCTCCTGTCTCTACTTCCCTCATGCTGGGATTACAGGAATGTACCACCACCCCTAGTTTGCGTGGTGCTGGGAACCAACTCCAGGACTTTGTACTTGCTAGTCAAGGATCCACCAGCTGAGGTGTACCCATGGCCCCAGGAATTTCTTTCTTAAAGTCATATCGTTGTCTTAGTTATTGCTCTGTCTCTGTGACAATGGATCTGACAGAGCAACTTAAGGGAGGAGGGGTTTCTGTTGGTTCCTGGTTCAGGGTATAGAGTCTATTACAATGGGGAAGCTTTGTTGACAGGACCTGGTCTTGCCCTAACATCAGGAATAAGAGGGAGCTCAGGCTAGAACTGGAGCCAGCCTGGACTGCTCATGCCTCATGTCCAGAAGATTCCACAATCTTCCAAACAGTGCCATCAGAGCCTGTGGGAACATTTTGTATCCACACTATAAGCATGATATTTTGTCTTCAGTGTAAAACTGGCTTCCTTTGGTAGTGTTTGAGACTTTGGTAGTGTTTCAGTGCTTTTCCTTTTCTTTCTTGTCTTTTTGGTTTTTTCAAGAGAGGGTTTCTCAGTCTTGGCTGTCCTGGAACTTGCTCTGGAAACTAGGCTGGCCTTGAACACACAGGGATCCACCTACCACTGCCTCTGCAATGCTGGGATAGGCACGAGCCGCCACCACCTGGCTTTTGGTATTTTCCTTCAGAGGTGTTGTCTCTTCGCTTTTGAAGGCTAGAAACAGCCTACACATCAGATTTTAAACTGTCTACAGATGTCTTGCTGCATGAGGACATGTCAAGCATTGTCGGGGCTGCCAGGCCTGGGCATAATTAGAATGTAGTTTAGGCCTCACCTCAGAGAATATCAGAACCAGTTCATAATCTTGAGTCAGTTACCAATCACAATCACACAACAGTCATACCAATAACATTCAGTTCATCCGATTTTATAAAAGACCCTCAGTTGGTCTCAGCCAGATGAAGTCTCTTCCCCACTGAGGAGTAAGTCACCTCAGACAATGACTTGGTCAAGATCCCAGGGAGGATGAGGCGTGGACTACCTCACCATTCAAGGGCCCTACTGGCTGAAAATTGCTAAGGGTTAGCCAAAGTCAGCCAAGCTAAGGTCCATCTTTGTTACAAGTTCACTGAAACTGTAGCACGGGCTTTGCCAATTACCACATTGCCACAGAGGCACAGCAAGTAACCTCATCATTTCTCTGGATGACTTATTTCTCTTTCCACCATGAGAACACAGAACCTTATACTTCCCAAATAGGGATGCAGAACAATCAAATTAGCAGTGTGTTTCTGGCAGCAGCGGTTCTGGTGGGAGTGGTTCGTCTACAGCAGGGTTCTGAAAGGCTTACTGTCAGAGGGCCAGACAGGAAGTGTCTTGGGTTGCACCAGTCGGGAGGTTGTGACTACCGCTGTGCTTGCTGAGTAGAGAACACACATGTGAATGAGTGTGTTTGCGGTCTAATAAAAGTTGGTCTATATTTACATTTGTGTTTCATGTAATTTTTGGCATGAGAAAAAAACATTTTCTCTTTTCAGACATTTAAGATGTAAACATTGGGCTGGCAAGATGCCTCTGTGCTATAAGTGCTTGATGCCCAAACTTGTTGACCTGAGTTTGATGGTTGGAGCTACTCAAAGCTGTTGAATTCTCAAAGCTGTCCTCTTGCTGTAGTTGTTTTGCTTGTTTTTCTTTTTTTTTTTAACTCTTGTTTTTGGGCCTTGCCACCCAGCTCCCAAATAAACACACAGACACTTATTGTTACTTATGAATACTTGGCCATAGCTTTGCTTGTTTTTAGCCAACTTTGTTTAACTTAATTATCCGGTCTGTCTTTTACCTTTCTCTTTTCTATATGCCTTTCTTATTTGATGGCTGGCTCTGAGGCTGAGTGGCTGTGTGGCTGGGTGGCTAGGTGGCTGGGTGGCTGGGTGGCTGGCCCTTGGTGTCCTCCTCTCCTCCTTTCTTTACTCCTCTCTCTTCTCTTCTCTTGAGCCCAGATTTCTCCTCCTATTTATTCTCTCTGCCTGGCAGCCCTGCCTATCCTTTCTCCTGCTTTGCTATTGACCATTCAGCACTTCCTTAGACCAATCAGGTGTTTCAGGCAGGCGAAGTGAAACAGCATCACAGAGTTACACAAAATGCAAAATAAAGGAATACAACACAGCATTGCGTCATTAACCAAATATTCCACAGCATTAGCAAATGCAACACATCTTAAACTAATAATTTACTTATTAGTTTATTATTCAATTACTAAACTAATAATTCTACAATTCACTTCTACAAGCATGCTACGGCCTGTATGTCAATGTTCTTAAATATATATCTTACAAATACACAGTAACAAACAAAAATGGAAAATTACGCAAATACGTGTAAAAATCACTCTCAGCTGTGGCTAGATAAAAACAAGAGGGGAGGTGTTGTACCCTACTGACTGCAGTGAGCTGACCCCTGTCTCAGGATGGCCGTGCATATGCACTAAGAGGGTCTGAAGGAAGGCTGCTGTTACAACCAAAAACTTTCCCGTAAGCACAGGCAATGAATGTAATGTGTGCTGTGTCCGTATTATGGACTCCTACATGGCAGTCCAAATGCAAGAACTTTAGACAGCTCCATGTGTCGGGATGGTTGAATCTCAAGCTCTTTACATTGATCAAGAAGCCAACCAAAGAAGAAAGCTTACAGCACAATACAGTTGTATTTAGGCTTGTCAAGGGAGGAGCCAAACAATGTAAAAGTCATAAAACTAATAGAAAGGAAGAAAATGGTAAAACGTGGTTTGCTTTGGAGACAGGAGAGACTGTGACGCTTTGTGAGACGCACAGAAGGGTTTCCAGGCTACCAGGGTCTACTTCGCATTTTACTACATCTTGTTTTGTAGGCGTGACCAAAGTTCAGTCCTTGTGCGTGATGGACTCTACTTTCGGGCTACGTCACCAGTCACGTGTTTCCTTAAAAAAAATGCTATTAAAATTTTAAAGTTGATATACTCCCTCTTTTTAGGTTTAAAGGCTCAGTGGCTGAATTTTGGTTTCACAGGAAAGGGCGCCCTCTTCAGGCACCACGTTTAATGTTGGTTAAAAAACAAAATTCTAGGAACTATGGGATGACGTAAGAGGTATCATGCAGCAATCTATGTCTTAGTCCATTCAAAGTATTTTAGAAAATTTGAGGAATAGACTTTTTTCTGTTTATATTTTAATAATATTACTTAATTTAAATTTGAGAATTCCCCATTTTGCGGGGCTGGAGAGACGGCCCCGTGGTTCAGAGAATGGCTGCTCTCCCAGAGCCGGTGAGTTAGATTCCCTCCACCAACGTTATTGCCTGTAACTTCAGCTCCCCGTGATCCAACACTGGCTCCTTGGGCACCTGCTCTTACACGCACATAACCACCCCTCCCCAATTAAAAATAATAAAATAGGTGCTGGAGAGATGGCTCAGCAGTTACGAGCCCTGACTACTCTTCCAGAGGACCTGAGTTCAATTCCCAGCTCCCACAAGGCAGCTCGCAGTTGTTGGTAACTCCAGTTGCAGGGGATCCTGTGGTCTCTCCAGACCTCTTCAAGTGTCAGACAGACATACACTCAGGCAAAACACTTACATACATAAATAAATAATAATAGTTTTTAAAATTTCCATTTCTGTTTACTTACATATATGAAACCCTGTGGGCTCTTCCCCTGAAAGGTAAAAGCTACAGCCCCAGGCTTGCTCACGTGGGACACCCTTTGGCCCACCATGACCCCAGTGGAGAGAGAGGCAGAATCTCTTTCACACTGGCAACAGCTTATATAATCTTACAGGAATTTCAGAATTCTGTTTCTATTCAGAGAGGAAACATCTGCTCAGCTCTAAGATCTTACCTAGCCTGACTCTGGTTATATATCAGCGTGAATATTTAGCACACACCTTCAAGTAAGAGTGCGGTATACGGAAATGACTTAAGCAGAAATTACTGGTTATTCAAGATCTACAACCAACTTAGTTGAAGTCATGGCAACCGTAGTTTAAAAGCAATCAATAGATCTTTCTTCCCCCCACCGTCGCATTTGCTTTTTTGGTTTACTTGTTCAGGATAGTTATTGTAGCTTTAAATGAAACAAAAACATTTGTTTTATTTCCCTGTACCACCTTGAAGCAATATTGTATTTAAAATATTCTGTTATTTGCAGTTTCCAGAGCTTGTGCCCTTGAGGTTTAGGAGAAAGCCCCAGAAGTCCACTAGACATTGTGCTCTGAGCCTGCTGCTGACAGCTTACGGCCACCCATCCGCAGTACCTGCACGAAAGGACGCCCTCCCCCCAGTTTATGGTCAGCATTCCAGTTCTTCCAAGGAGTGAAGAAACAGAAAGGAAATAAAAGCAGGAGCTGAGACATAAAGAAAAATGAATCTGAATAAAGAAAGTTGGTGTTACAGGAAGAAGGGCAAGAGCGTGTTCCAGACATGAAAATGCCGGGCGGCTGTGCTCAGCAGCAGTGTTTGGGTGGATGCCGTGTTACTCTTCCTCGAAGACTGTTTTTGTTCACCTCAGTTAGGGAGGGGGAAACAGATAAGAAAACTCTCCTCAAAGTCCACCTTCATGAATCAGAAGGTTATTGGAGTTACTTACAAGAACGAAGGTGAGGGGTTCCTTTCCTGAACACGGGTGACGAGGGTATCCGCATCACCGAAAAGCCCAGTATGGTCAAATCCCAGAGCCGCCTCGATGGAGTCCCCTGCACATCGGACAGGCAGCCACAACAGTGAAGTCTCCTTTCCCCAGCAGCTCTTCACTGTTTACATAAACTCAGGGGCAGGTTCTGGCGTCTGGTGAGTTTACTTAGAGTTTCCTTCGCCCCTGCAGCTTCCCACTCCTCCACAGGGAAAGGCTTCAGTCTGGTGGGAAGACCAGGCAGCAGCAACAGTGGTACAAGGAGTTTACAGGGAAAACGAGGAGAAAGTGGGGATCCAGGCCTCGGATGTTAGACCCATGAACCTCTGAATGCCGACGTCATTTTAAGCTGTAAAAGGTGAAGCCGGAAGTCGGAAATCATATGAAAAACTTCCGGAATATGCTGAAATCCTAAAAACAATGAAACAAACACCTGGTTTTTTAGTCTGAAGATATTGGAGACCATGATGGTGATATTGGAGACCAGACTGGTGATTATTAAGCTGAACCCTGAGTCTCACCACTCAGTTGGGACCTTGGCCTTTAACTGTTAATACAATTCTATTTATCGTGGCTATAACTCATTGAAGCAGATAGATTTATTTTCATTCCACAGGTATTTGTTATGTTCTTTGAAAATGGAAGAGTCCACATGATCTTAAGTGACATGTTAGCACTTTGCCCTTTATTTGTAATGGAATGTGGAAGTAAAACATCCTAATACGCATCGTTCAAAGGGAGAAGAAGCATCTTTTCATCTGTGACTTCCTCATTTCTCATGAGTGATGTTTCACATCAATTGTTTGCCTCCGAGTCATCAGGGACTATCGTGAGCCTTCATGCCAAGACATCTGTTTGCAGAGACGTTATGTTCTAATCATCCAGATGTTCTGCTGAGAGTTTTCATCAAACTTAAGGCTGATATAAATATACATTTAGAATTTGAGAGAAAATATGGTAGTTTTCATACTTATATAGCCATGTATATTTTAAAGTTAATTTTCTTATCTTAAACATCTTTTATTTTAAAAATAATTTGTATTGTCAATGCTCCCCTCCCAAAGCATTTTTAAAATGTAGTTTTTAACACATGGGCAGCAATGAAAAGTGTGTGTGTGTGCGTGCACCTATGTTTTGTGTGTGTGTGTGTGTGTGTGTGGTGTGGTGTGTATGAATGGCCCCCATAGACTCATGTGTTGGCAATGGCACTATTAGGAGGTGTGGCCTGGTTGGAGGAAGTATGCCACTGTGAGGGTGGGGTTTGAGGTCTGATATGTCCAAGCTATGGCTAGTGTCTGCAGATCAAGATGTAGAACCCTTGGTTCCTCCACCAGCAGCATGTCTGCCTGCATGTGGCCATGTTTTCCACCACAGTGATAATGGACTGAATCTCTGAACTGTAAGCCAGCCCCAGTTAAATGTTGTCCTTTATAAGATTGGTCCTGATCATGGTGTCTCTTCACAGCAGTAGAAACCCTAACTAAGACAGCATTCAGGTGGGGGCGGGGCAGAGGTTTGCCATCAGCCTTGCGAGCAGGTGTCTTTACCAATGAGTCATCTCCCTGGGCCATGGGTGATGAACTGAACTCTAGGTGATAACCAAATATAATAGATGATAATGTCTCAATTTAAATTCTGCTTTCATACAGCATAACCCCAAATAGAAATATAAATGGGTTGAAAAATAAATAAATGATTCTAATATTTACAGAGGAAAAATTTCATCTTTTCATATGAGAAAGGATACTTCTTAAAGGCACACACAATATTTTCTGCTTATCCTTGTAATCACAGCATTCAGGAGGCTAAAGCAGGAGAATTGTGGTGAATCAGAGAACAGCTACAGCTACATTGTGAGTTTCTGTCCAGCCTGGGCTACAGAGTGAGGCTCTGTCTCAAAATAAACCCCTAGCAAGCATAATGCAGAGGTAAAAGAATCAGGCTAATTTGATACTAGTCTGGTTTTATGAGACTTTGCTTTAGGGGGAAAACAAAAGGTATAATTTTCTCTTTTTTAAAAAGTTAAGTTTTTTATTTATGTGTGTGTTTGTGTGTCTAGAAGTGTATATATCGTATGTATATAGGTATCTGGAAAGGTCAGAAGAGGGCATTCGCTCTCCTAGAGTTGGAATCACAGATGGCTGTGTGACTCCTGGTGTGGGTGCTGGGAACTCTGCTCAGGTCTTCTCAGAGAGCATCAAGTGCTCTCAATCGCTGGCCACCTCTCTACCTAGGTGTCATTTTCTTCTCCAAGTTCTTTATTGCAAACCACAGTTTTGTGCTTTAGGAGTAAATTAGAAACCAATAAACAAATGAAAAGCTAGTGCTACGAATTCCATAAACTAAAAATCTGTTTTTATATTTTTATGTGAGTTTGAAAGTTTTGTAAGAGATTCCAGCTATTTTATTATTTCCTTTTCTTTTGTGGTTACTGAAATGTTACTGGCCATAAGAATAGAAATATATTTTACTTGGTTCAAAAATAGGTTCTGTTGGCCAATCACCTAGCCCCCACACTGACCCTGACCTGCACCAATCCGGTATCCTTTCCCAGTTGTCTTAGACCTACAAAAGGAAAGGAAGCCAGAGATGATGGAGCACACTGGCAATCCCAGCGTGGGGGAGATGCAGACAGGAAGATGGAAAATTCCAGACCTACCTAATGAGCCTGAGGCTCCCCTCAGTCACATAGAGAGACTTTGTCTGAAAAAAAAAAGAACAGAAAATGAACTGACTAAATAAATAAATGAATGGAAAGATAAAAAAAAAAATAGGTTCTGTTGCCAGCAAGATGGCTCAATGGGCAAATGCACTTGCCGCCCAAGCTTGATGATCTGAGTTTGATTCCCAGAACCCAGGGTATGAGACAGCTGACTCCCACAGGCTGTCCCTGATCTCCGCCGTGACACACACACACACACACACACACACACACACACACACACACGTAAGAATGATAGCCAGGCATGGCGCATGCCTTTAATCCCAGCACTCAGAAGGTAAAAGCAAGCAAATCTCTGAGTTTGAGGCCAGCCTGGTCTACAGAGCAACCACACAGAAAAATCCTGTCCAAAACCTCAAAATAAATAAATAAATAAAAATAATTTTCATTAATTTTAAAAATTACTTCCTATTATAGAGACCGTGACAGAAAACTCACAGCCAATAAAACTGCAGAGAACTGGTGATGTGCGGTAGCCAGTCCTGACTGCACCCGGAACAAAGCTGCTCCTAAGGCGCAGGGAGCACTGTGGAAGAGGCAGCGGATGTACCGTAGGAACCAGAGGAACAGAGAGTTTACTGTAAGACTGTGTGTCCTAGACATGCCAGAGGAGCTACACCCATGAGGTCTCACCAACACGGCTGCACACACAAGACCTGAAGGAAGACACAATAGACATGCTAACCTCTAAGGACCCCAACCCAAGACAAAGAAACGTAGGCAAGTAAAGAATCCTGATGGAGGGAGAAGTCGTCTTCCCCGGAAAAGAGCCCCCACATTGCTTCTCCAGTACCAAAGTGCTCAGCGCTGCAGTCACATACCTACAAGCGGCATTCTACGGACCGAGCAGGTGGTATTTATATATTTAGGAATATATTTATGTGTATATACACACATACACACACACATAAAAAGTTAAAGAGAAAAGGACAGGAATTTAAGAGAGAGAAAGGAGGGTAGATGGGGTTTAGAGGAAAGAAAAAGAAGGGGCAAATGATGTCATTATGTTTTTATTTCAAAAAATAAAAATTTAAAATTTTATATTCTTTTTATTATGCACTGAAGAATAAAATGTGAACAGCAGGAAATAGAATCCTAGGCGCTAAAAATGGAAGCGATGTTAAGGTCATTTCCTTCACACTGAGCTTCTCAGCCCAGTGCCTACTCTCTTCACAGCGGGATCAACTGGGTTTTAAGTAGTCACCTGATTTGTCCTTGGTCACACCTCAGCTTCTGTAACCAGTTCCAGGCCCACTAGGAGCTTGGTAGCCTGTCTTTTACCGCTGGGTAGCTGGGAGGCACTGTTGCACAAGAAAAAGCAAGGGTGGGGGCGGTGAGCTGATACCTGGCTTTTGCCACTTGGTGGCAGATCATGGCAAATTACTACTAGGAGCTTTAGCGGAAACAGTGGCCAAGAATCACAAGCTTAGAAGAGATACCCAGGGCTTGGATCATAGAGCTTCTACTAGTAGTCATGGCTGTTATTATGAGATAGATATATATTTTCTTAGAAATAATGTATTATTGTGGTGTGCTTTTTATATTTACTATGTATTTTTATTAGTGGTATATTTAATGCTTATGTGCATTTTATGTTTACTTGAAAGCCATCCTCCTAATTTCTCACGGATGTTCTACTTGTCATGTTTTCCCACATTCCCAGCAGAATATCTTTTGCCATATTCAGCTTCTTGGTGACTCAGTTTCCCTCGCTTACAACAGGAAAGAGAAATGCAACAGAGCCTTTCTATTCCATGTGTTCGTTAGCTGAAGAGAAATCAACCTTGTCTTCTCAAAGGGAAGTCTGCAGGTCTCACTTGAAAAATGATGGTCAGGAGTGGAAAACCGGTGGGGGTGGGCGTGAAGATGGACAGGGAAATAAACATCTCCAAGCAAGTAGATAAGAGTACAGAGAAAATTCATTTGGATCCTCACTTCGCAGACATGTTAAAGTATACTTCGAATGGGACAGATTTAAGTACCATTGAACTGCAATTTGTTGAAGGAAAGACGCTCATGAAGAACGTCCTGGCAAATTGAATACAGCCATTGAGGGGAGACAAGGATTTGAAAATCCAGACAGGACGGGCTATGAACAGAGAAGTGTAATCCTCCCTGTTCATTCAGCAAGATGAAAGTATGAATACACACAGTAAAATTAAAACAACAAACCTCGGAAAGAAAGGAGTGAGCTAGAGGTAACACTTGACAATATCCCACACAGTTACTACCAAACCTAGCCATATGTGAGTGTAGAAATCAACATTGCTCACTAGGCAGCTATTTCATTGTGGTATGGAGCAACACACAGTGCATTGTGGGAAAGGAGTTCATGAGAAAAAGCATTAAAAATTAATAGAAACAGTGATTTTCAGTGTAGCCAGTGATGCCTGCTCAGCACGGGCAAACAATATTGATACACGATTTTATGAACCATTGTAGAAGAGATTCCTCCCTTCCTCTCTCTGTCCATTCTTCCTGCCCTCCCCTCTTGCCTTTCCTTTGACACTCTCTTACTAGGTAGTCCAGGCTGGCCTCATCTCAGAATCTTCCTACATCAGCCTCTCATGTTGAGATTTACTGTGGTAGAATATTGTTTTTTGGTGTGTTATAATTGTTTACGCTCTGGAACATTTGTTTAATGATGCAAACATGTGCTGCATTCTTTAACGTTGCATTTGTTTAACTCCATGAAGCTGTGATTTTTTGCATGTCTAAAACACCTGATGGTCTATTGAAGTGCTGAACAGCCAATAGCAAGGCAGGAGAAAGGATAGGCGAGGCTGGCAGACAGGTTAAATAGGAGGAGAAATCTGCGAGAATGAAGGAAGGAGAGAGAGAGAACAAGGAGATGAGGACATCAGGGGTCAGCTACACAGCTACACAGCAACCTGCAGAGAAAAACATCTAAGAAAGATATGCAGAAATAGAGAAAGATAGAAGCCCAGAGGCAAAAAAAAAAATAGACGGGATAATTTAAGATAAGAAAAGCTGGCTAGAAACAAGCCAAGCTCAAGCCGGGCATTCGTAAGGGAGAAAAGCCTCCGTGTCATGATTTGGGAGCTGGGTGGCAGGCCCTCCAAAAGAGTAAAGAGTAAAAAGTGAAAAACAGCTAACTACAGTTTACATATTTCTTTAGAATTACTTTGTAATGTATTTCAGGTTCTTCTAAAATTTTCAAACCCCAGGTCTGGAGAGAGACTCAGTTGTCAATAGCACCTGCAGCTCTTGCGGAGAACTTGGGGTTCAGTTCCCATAACTCACACGGTGGATCACAAACCGTCTGTCGCTCTAGGTCCAGGAGTCTGATGCCCTCTACTGGCCTCTCTAAGCACACGGGGCATATACAACACTCATATAAACAATAAGTTAAAAAAAATCTTTATATGCCTTAAAAATATTTGCTTTTAATTGTGTGTGTAGGTGTCTCTCTGTGTGTCTGTGTGTGTTTGTGTGTGTGTGTGCACGCATGCACATGAGTTCAGGTACCATCAGAGGACAGAGGCGTCAGATCCCCTGGAGCAAGGCAGTTGTGAGCCACCTGACATGGGTAATAGAAACTCAACTCAGAGCAACACACGTTCTTAACCACTGAGCCATCTCTCCAACCATCTCTTCATACACTTTAATCTAGTTATTCTATCTTGGAAATATACTCTAAAGAAATAAACTAAAAGGAAACAATATTACTTATACAAACATATCTGCCCTATTTATAGTGTAAGTAGGCATAAAGGAAAAATTTGTTCCACCCAAAACCCCAAACGTGTGATAGACACATGCGTATATATCAGTATCATCTTTAGGCACAATAAGTTTATGTAGTCTAGGAAAATACTAGAATCGTTTAAGTGACAGAAATGTGTGTGTGTGTGTGTGAATGTGTGCGTGCGTGTGTGCATGTGTGTGTGCATGCGTGTGTGCATGCGTGTGTGCGTATGCTGGTGCTTCATCCTAAAGTGGAAGGAGTGATGGGGTCTATCCCTCCAACTGAGCTACATTTCCTGCCCTGGTGGCTCTCTTAAGCTGAAGAGGAGGTGTGCAGTGTGGGTGCAATCAGGATTGTTTATCCAGATGATTTTCTACCTCATGGTCTCTGTTCCAGCCGTGGGCAGATAGTTAAGTGGTTTCCTGCAAGCCCCTTGGAATGTGACATGCGAGAGATGGTGGAGCGGGTTCAAGAAGTGTCTTGGAACTGCAGGAACTGTTCAGAGGAAACGGGCTAAGAAGCCAATTGCTCCTAGAAGGACCATGCATTTCTGAACTTGTTCCAGTCCGGTGTGTGACTTCTTTTTTTCCCTGCTCTGTCACCAACCCAAAGTCAGAATGTGGAGACAAAGACAGGGAATGGAGTGGGAAAACAGACTGACATTGTCACAGGTAAAAAAGGATGCCAAAGAGCAAGGGAGGGAAACCATTCGTGAACCCGTGGATCGTTTGTTTAAACAATGAACTTTCTCTTAAGTAGGAAATTAGTTGCTCATAGCTCAGAAGGAAGGTAGAAGAATCAGCCTTAGGAAACAGATGGAAGCCAAGGGCCAAGAAAATTCATGACAAGAAGGATCAGCCTTCTGGCACGACTTGCCAGCGTGGCCAAGGGTCCATCTCTGGACCAGTTTTGTCTGATGCCACAGCATCATAAGAACATATACTTATTTGCCCATCTGTCTCTGATGGTCAAGAACTGAGTCCTCAAGCAAGGGCTCCAGGGGCTAACCCTGGTTTGGCTGTCCTGTTCCTACTGTCAGACAACAGAGAGGCAAAAGATCGTCTCTTTAGCTAGACTCCTTGTGGGCAGTGAACCTCTGCCTCCCAGCAGAGCTCATCACAAAGATTCCCCACAGATAGAAAGGGGGTCTAGGCACCAAAGAGGGAAACAAAGGAAGAGCACTAGGCAGGAACAACAGCAAGGCTCTGTTGTTCTTCAGTGCCAGGGTGGGTGTTTGGACAGTACTCAGTCTGGAGTTTAGCCCTAGCTCACAGCAGGGGCCTTCTGTAAAGAAGTCATGCCTACCGCTACAGGCTCTTCGAAGGGTGGGGTTTTCTCAACTTCTGATTTCTTCTACAGAGACTCTCATGAGCCTGCTGCAGTGGAATCATAGACGAACATGCTTGTATCTTTCCACAGTTGTAGAATTTACTGAATAATGATAAATTCACAAGGGTTAGTGGTTTTAGCGACAATGTGTCATCCGCCTCCTTTGGTATCTGGGCCAAAGAGAATTCAGGTTCTTTGGTTTAAATATTAATTGCTAATATTAACTCTCATATCACATAGCGTACAGGAAATACACATGTGAGAACACACACACATACAGTATACAAGTTCAAAAGGCTCCATCAGAGTCCAAGTTCAGAAGCGGGCTGAGAGTCCGATGATAAGTGTGGGGAGGAAGCCGCTGCTGGATCTGCGGTCAGCCTTGAGAGTGAAGCTGCCGGGTTCAGCTCTGAAGTGAAAGCTGGTCGGGGTTTGGTGCAGTAATTATGTCAGAAGCAGGAAATGGCAGATTAGGTCCAGACAGTCAAGCAGGCCTCATCAACAGTGAGACGCTGAGCTGAAGCTCCAGGGACAACGTGGCGAAGAGGCCCTTCTCTCTGGGCCTTGGACCACTTCAGTGGGACGGGTTCTGCTTCCATGAGGCACTCTTTCCACAGGGACCTGGCAGGTGTGGAAGAAGCCTGCTGTGACAGGTAATGGAAAATCTGGGTTTCATCTGTCATAGCACACAATGACGCCTTAAGCTGACAGATCCCGGGAAGTCAATCATCTAAGAACAACAGTCTAAGGCATAGGACCCCACCTCAGCACCATACCAGTCGCCAGGGTGACAGGAGAGTCACCACAGCCTCTAAACCTCAGTTCCCTGTGCTGTATAGTGTATTACAGTAGTATTTCATGGCGAAATGATGGAGAATTACTACACATACTTCTACATGAAGTATCGGTAGGCGTAATTCTACACGTTACTCTTTTATACTGCATGCAATTACTGAGAACTTAACTGTTAGCCAATGTGTTACTGGTCAAGCAGGAGGCGGATTAGTTCCTAAAAGCAACTTTCCTTGCCCCCTGTGCTATTTTTAGTAGGCGGTGTCTTACTTAACTCTGGTGTGAATCATCTAAGTGCTATTTTTAAATGAGTGGAATTGCATTATAGGGTCAGTCACATGGCCACCGAACTTTCTTCCTGGGCTTGTGATCCGATTCTTTCCATCATTTCTGGAACCTACCATGGCTGGTTCCACCTTCCCAGGGAAAATTCCATACCAGACCAAGAGGGACACAGCTATGTAAAGTTCTGCCTTGACTGGCCTCCCGTTAGGACCAGTGACATCTTTCTTCTCTCTTGCTGTACAGCCAACACTACAGGACACAGATCGCTGTTCGGCTTGTTCCTGTGCAGTAGTGGACAGGAAAAACAGGGCAGGAAGTTTAATGGACAAATTGTTTATAGGTCAAAAGGAGTCAGAGGGGTGGGACAGCTTCAGCACAGAGGGAACAAATGGAAGAAAGACACTTGTGCTCCCATGCTGGGTCTGCTGTGATCGCAGTGTCTGCCCAGGCTGCAGGGCTGTTCCTAAGGTCTTCCTGCTCCTCGCCCCACGTTCCCTTGACCTTTTACTTGCTCTCTCTTGGTACACTGAAGCTGCCATTCAACTGCCTTCCCCTTGAACTTTTGGGGATAAATCTGAAGGGCACTCAACCTGAGTTTTGACATCCAGGCTCATGCTCTCCCTTTGATTTTGTGTTTTAGGTCCTGTTCTATCAACTGCTTAGGACTCCTTAGCTAACGGAAAAAGAGACTGCACACGGAGTTAACAGGCATTCTAGAGAATCTCAATCCTGGGCAGGGCCGTGAGTCAGGTCAGGGCCACGGGGCTGCCAGAGTCTGGTGGACTCAAAACTCTGAGAGCTGCTGTTTGTCCCTTTCAGTTCAGGAAAACACTTTAGGGATGAATAGGATAGATCAGCACAGCTCTGTAGGGAGGAGGATATGCATTTCCCTACAGGAGAAGCATTTATGGAATGTTATAAAAATTCATATCATATGGTAGGATAGACAATTTGATTATGAAAATTTATATGTTCTATTTTAAAGAAACAGTGTCCTGGTTCATATTCCAGCTTATTTTGAGGAAAGTCTTTTGGCTTAGGATCAAGCACGCATCTAACTGTCTAAGCTGGCAGTGGGGAAGTGGAAGACATCTCTCCTGGGTTGTTTTTCCTGATTGCCTTAGCTGCTCTGGCTAGTCAAAAGCAAACACTAGAAAGAGAAACAGGATCAGAAAGTTAACTCTAACACCTCAGAATGTGCGGGCTCAGGATTCACACAAGCAGAACCTCTGATGCTTTAAGTTTTGACAACTGTCTTTGTTTATTAAACTCATTGACATTTTCTTATTAAGCTCACTGACATTTCTACATGAGGTTTATCGCTGAAGGTCATGGACCAAGTTTCTCTCTGGTCATGACTGAGTTATAAGAAATGTGGCCAAGCTTACCTAAGACTTTTTACTGTAGGAGGAAGTTTCTGAGGGAGGCCAGATATGTTTCCTGATGGTCGATATGATCAAACTGAGAACTGGGATAAAGCAGCAAGCTCGTCCTGTCTTAGGTATGGAGAGCTGGGATGTGCATCTGGTTTACACGGTCACTGTCCCAATGGATTTTGTATGAACCCCGAATCTGGTGTTCCAGAATTAATGAAAGATGAGCTGTGGTCCTTGATGGGACAAGCTTCTTGAGTTAGTGAGAAGCAGTGGTGTTTTCAAAAGGTAAAAGTTGATACAATTGGTAAAATTTGAAATAACATGATCCATGAACAAAGGTCCCTGGTGATTAACTTGTCACCTTGAACATATTTTCTTTGTCAACTATGGACATGTCAATATATAAACTGATTGAGGGTAGGAATAGGGATCCAAACATATCATATGTAAATATGAATTTTAAGTAAAATATTTTTTAAAACCACACACACAGGGATGAAGAGATCATGTACAGCTCTCACAGAGTGAGTAACCCGCCGAGGCGGACTACAGTGGCGCCCAAACAGGGACTCGGAGCACGGCCAACTATTGGACGACTGACGAGCGGTCCCGGGACGTCAACAAGAAGGAAAAAGAACATTCTGCAGCTGTAGAACTCGACAGATCTGCAGAACGAGGTAGGCACAGGTTCACTGTTGTCCAAAAAGATATGGGACTTTCAAAGGAAGAGAAATTCATACAGGAATTTAATCAATCAATCAGGGTGAGAGGAGTAAGAGTCAAAAAGAGAGATTTATGTTACAGCTTATATAGGATAAGGAGTTTGGCTTGGGATGGGGACAGGGGCATGGAATCTTGCTGCGTGGTTCACATTGGTCACGTGGTTCACGTTGGTCACATAGGCCAGGAGGTTACATTCGGTCAGGTCACGTAGGCCAGGAAGTCACGAGTTGACACACCTAGTTCTCTAGATAGTTTGGAATGTGGGGCTGGTTCCGCTAACAGACAGCTCTCTATTAACAGCTAATTGGGTGTGGGATAGGCTCTGTCAATAGAACAGTTCTTAATACAATTGGGGGTGTGGGGTTCTCTGCAGACTCCCCAGGGTGATGGTTCCTGTAATAATTTTAGGAGGAAATGGCTCCTGACGACAGAGGACTGGTAGTCACTTCCCAGCACCCACATCAGGGGGATCAGAAACCACCTATAACTCCAGTTCCAGGGGATCCATTGCCTTTTCTGGCCTCTGTGTGCACCTAAATACACACACTCATAAAACATACACACCTTCACATAAATAAAAGTGATGTAATTTTTATAAACTACACACATATCACACATATACATACTATATATGGCATATTACGTATGGAAGAGAAGGGAAGGAGACTGCTGGAAGTAGGGAGGGATAAGGTTAGAAATGAGAGGGTATGGGGTTTAATATGGTTAAAACATATAATATACTTGAAAGAAAGCATCCTTAGCAAACTCATTGCAATGCACAGTATACCAATATAGAAAAAAAAACTTGACATTAGAAAACACAACAATTATAATAGACATACAATATGGTCCACACCTAAAACATTGTTCTTTAAAGTATACAAGGAATTATATAGTTTATGAATACTTTCTGAAAATGGCACCATGAAACTCATTGAATCACATGATAACTTTTAAAAAAAATGAAATGAAAGGGAAAAGCAAAAGCAAAGGAAACGATTGACTTGAAGCAGCACAGTGGTGGGCTAGGCCATCAGGTGCATGGTTTAAGATGTTCACAGGCTTCCTTACACGAGAAGCTCAGATGGAGGCGTAGAAAAAGATGGAAACTGTTTTAATCATTCTACCAGGAGAGAAAGTTAATGGATTGTCTCCACTTCAGGGAAAACAAAACAAAAGAAAAGCCAAAGATGTGGGGCCAAGTGGCTGTAGTTGGTAAAGTATTTGACTTGCAAGCGTAAGGATCTGGATTGGGATTCCTAGCCCCGGTATAAAAAGCCTGGAGTGATGGACTTGCTTTTGGTCCCAGCACTGGGGATTCTTGGTGCTTGCAGGTCAGTTAGTCTTGCAGAATCTGTGAGTTCCAGGTTCATCGAGAGACTCTGTCTCAAAAGTAAGTCAGAAAATGATATTAAAGACACCTAATGCTGATCTCTGGCCTTCACAGTACACACATACACACACACACACACGCATACACAAGTATACCATCTCCACACACGAACTATGACATAAAAAACAATAAACAAAAGTATCAATATCAGCAAATGCTTTTAAACATTCAGTTGTCGTCACTAGGTTATAAAAGTGCTATGAAACCATAAAGACAATCAAAGTAACCATGAAAACATAACTAGAAGGAAAACCAATAAACTGAAGACTCATCCATCAGTCAGCTGAAAGGGCTGTCTTTTTCTGTTGTGATTTTATTGGTCCCTGAGTTTCTCAAGCTCAGCCCAGTGGATAGATATTTCTGAATAGATAGTTATTTGATATTTGGGACTTTTCTGTGCATGGATAATGTTTGACAGTATTGCCAGCCCCTGTTAAATGACAGTTGTATTCCTTTTTACCAACAGCACCCCAGGATCACCTCATGCTGACAGTCTGAAATGCTTCCAGATGCATTCATTTTATGACTCTGACAGAAGAAGACCTGGTTGAAGTAGCTTGAGTGAGGAAGGATTGATTGATTGGGTTTGATGTATTAGTTTCTTGTTATGTTGCTGATGTGGGATTCCTCTCTGTAGGCTGTGAATAAAGAAACTGCTTTGGACCTATAGCAGAGGTAGGTGGAGAAAACTAAACTGAATGCTGAGAGGAAGAAGGCGGAGTCAGAGAGAAGCCATATAGCCCCACCAGAGACAGATGTCTGAACTTTACCACAGCCTCATGGCGATACTTAGATTAATAAAAATGGGTTAAATTAAGATGCAAGAGCTGATAAGAAGTTAGAGATAATGGGCCAAGAAGTGATTTAATTAATACAGTTTCTGTGTGATTATTTTGGTTCTGGGCAGACGGGACAAACAAGCAGCCTCATACTACATGTTGCTGTGACAAAAATACCCGAGAGAAGCAGCTTACTGATGGAAGGGTTTGTTTCAGCTTATAGTCCAAGAGTTGATTGTGGTGGGAAAGCCGCCATGGTGGGAGCTTGAGGCAGCTAGTCTCACCGGTTCTGTAGTCAGGAGGCAGAGAGTGGTGGATCCTGGGCTCAGCTCACTTTCTCCTTCATCCTCAATCTAGGACCCCAGCCCAAAGAGCAGTGCTGCCTATAGTTAAGTGGATCTTTCTATGTCAGCTAATCCTTCAGAAAATACCCTCACAGACTCACCCAGAGGCATGATTTTTAGTTGATTCCAGATTCTGCCAAACTGATGTTAATGTTAAATTTCACATTTCCATCTCAGAGAGTATGTTCTGTCATGGTGAGGAAGGTGTGCAGCTGGAGTGTGCTGGGCCGTGGCAGCTGGTCTCACTTTAGAGTCTTTGTTGGACTAGAACTAATTAGGCAGACCAGGCTAGATTTGAACCTGCAGAGCTCTGCCTGTCTCTGTATCCATAGTTCTGGGGTTAAAGGTGTGGACCACTACCCTTGTCTCTCCCAAGGTAAATCAGGAAAGAGAGACAGGACAGGAAGCAAGGCTGTTCTGCAGTCCTCAAGGTCCACCCCTAATAATGTACCTCCCAACGTTTCCACAACCTCAAACACAGCACTGCAAGCGAAGGACTGGTTCAAACATGTTAGTTTGTGGGGATAGTTCAGACAACCACAATGTCAGACATTACTGTATGTCCTTGAAGCCGAGGGAGGAAAATCACAGCTATTGAGGACAATTGGTTTACACAAATGAGTATATTTTTTCAAAAATAAGGCCACACAAATTTGAAGGAGAGCAGGGTAGTGTATATTTGAGGGTTTCTGAAGAAATGTTGTTATTACATTATAATCTCAGGCTGGGTGGTGGTGATGCATGCCTTTAATCCTAGCACTTGGGAGGCAGGGGCAGATGGATCTCTGAGTTCGAGGCCAGCCTGGTCTACAGGGCAAGTTCCAGGACACCCAGAGCTACACAGAGAAACCCTTTCTACATATATAAAAGTATATATTATTATTTTGAGATTACATATATAACCTCAAAAATTAAAAAGAGAGAAAAATTGTCCTAAAGAGGTTCAACAAATGTGTAGATTTGGTTTTACACAAAGGGAGAAAACTATTAAATAATGCACTCAAAACCTTTATGCAAGGAAACTCCAATTATTCCCAGAAGAGAACACACGAAATAGTAAATAGTATCTCTAAGAAATCTCCCCTTGGACATCTGCTGGGTGATCTTAGGAACTGGCTGAGGCTGGGCAAGTGCAGACCTCCACGTTGTCATCTGTTGAGCCTTTCCTGGTGGATGAAGTCAGGGTTTTTAGAATGGCCAGCAGAGGCTTGGGGCTTTGTCTAGGATTTATCATGCCATCTCAAAGTGGCTGTTGTCTGAGCCCAAGGAAATGGCCCTTTTTATCAGGAAGGGACAAGTTCAATTGCTCAGGCTTTGAAGTGCTTTCTAGTCAGAGGAGTCGGCACTGTGGTGGGATCCCATCCTTAACTCTGTGATAGATTGTCATCCCTGAGTCTGTGATCAACTCTCACCCCTGTGCGGCATTACCTCAGCAGTGCTGGCATCCATCTCTGAGGCATTCGGTGTTAGAATCTGTTTTAGAAATGCCTTATATTTTATGTAGGAAAGTTGAGGATATTTTTATCTGCACACCTGGCACCAGAATTCCTTTTAGGGAGACAACTGACTTCATGGAGGAAAAAAGAAATCTCTCTCTCTCACACACACACTAACACCAACACTTGAAATGGAGGGAAGGATATCTAAGCTACAACAGCAAAAAAAAAAATAGTCATCATGATTTTAACTTCCCTATGGAAAACAAAGGGATGATTATGAATTGTGCTTTGGTTTGGAGGAAATGAAAAGGGGGAAGGATAGGAAAGAGAGAGAGAAAGGGCTAGGGACAAGCCCAGTGGAAAAATGCATAGATTTCTCCACTCTCCCAGGGTTCTATGAAATGCCACAACGGCAATGAGGACTGAACACTATATCTACCCCTGGGGCTTGGGTCAGTGGAGGCTTATTTAAAATCAGGAGTCTCTTTGTTGTGTGTGTGTGTGTGTGTGTGTGTGTGTGTGTGTGTGTGTGTGTGTAACTGCTCAGTCATGCCCCTGGGAGTCAGGGCTATACATATTCCCACCTGATTACCCTTGCTATTGAGTTTGAGGCTTCATGGTGCCAAATTCCATTCCCTGGCTGGGTTCTGTTTACTCATGCATCAAATCCACATCCAATACAGGAAAAGAAGAAAAGGCCTTGCTTTCCTGGTAAGAAAGTAAAATCCCAGAACCACCCCTAGCAATCACACAGCCTCCTTCAGTACAGGATGGGAAGAGGTCATTTATTCATCTAAATGAGGGCAGACAGCGGGAAGGTGTGACGTTGGATAAGATCAGCTGACTGTGTGGTAACCATCTGGGAAACCAAAGTGGGAGTGGAGTATCACATGATACAAGCAGAAGCAGCCTGTGGAAAAGGCAGAGGCCATGGAGTCTGAGCATGGCCATTCAGGGTGTGTAGAAATCTTGCCAAAAGTTTGGGGCTTCCTCTTGGGTAAGGTCCCAGAGCTGGACAGACCTCTATACAGAACATGGTATTTGTGGGTACGCTGACCTCTGGGAATTCAACAACTCTTTCCAATTCAGCATCTCTATAGGCTTCAACCTCCCTCCTTCTCATCACCCCTTTTTAAATTTCACTGATAATATCTTCTGAGTCCTTCCTGACATTGCTATGACTGCCTTGTTTCTCTGCCTTCAGCTTCTCTCCTTTCTGGGCAGCCTCATTAGGGTTCTGATGTCTAGTTATTGCTCTATACTTTACACACACACACACACACACACACACACACACACACCAGACAAATGACGTTCGCAGAGAAATGGCCATAGTGGTGCGGACCTGGAAACCTGGACACTCACAAAGATGAGGCAGGAGGACAGAGCCTTCCTGAGTCACAGATGAGCACATTGCCAGCCCGGGCAATGGAGAGACACTGTCCCAAAACTAAAAGGAGTGAGAGGGTTGGGGATAGAGCTCAGTGGTAGGACACTTGCCAAGTCTGTGTGAGGCTATGGTTTCAATCCTTGGTGCTAGAGAGTCCATCGTGGGTGGTCGGGAAGGCGTGAACAGACTTGGTGTTTGTAATGCCCTCATTGTGATGGCCTTTTTTTGCTTCTAGTGGATCTCTCCTTTAAGACAGTTGTCCTTCAGCCTCAGGCCCTGACAGAGCATCTATAATAACTGTGGTGGTATGAATGAGAAAGGCCCCCATAGGTTCCTATCAGTTGGTAGAACTGCTTGGAAAGCTCTAGGAGATGTGGTGGAGGAGGCATGCCACGCTGGGGCTGGCTTTGAGGTTTCAAAAGCCGGAGTCAATCTTGGTCTCTCTCTGTCTCTCTTGTCTCTGTTTCTCTGTCTCTTGCTCTCTCTGCCTTCTACTTGCAGATAAGTCATCTCTCAGCCACTTCTCCAACACCACATCTGTTTGCTCACTGTCAAGCTCCTTGCCATGATGGTCCTGGACTCTCTCTCTCTGATGGTGTCAGCCACAAGCTGTAAACTCTGGCTTATATACATTACCTTGTTCATGGTGTCTCCCCGCAACAGTAGAAGAGTAACTTTGGGTTCCCAGGTAGGAAAGAAGGCCCAGTGTAAGGATTTACAGCACGAATTGCACATTGTACTACATAAGTCACATGCGCCCTTACCAAAGACAGTGTGAAGAAAACTGAATGTTAACACAGGCAGAAGATGTGTTCTAGAACACTCACCATGGGAAAATGGTTAAAAGATCATGCTACCTGTAAAACATACAGAAGGACTGCAAAACAGCATATATGAGCTGAGTTTTACACACGCACATATATACACAAGCTCTCACACACACAAATACACACAGAAAGAGAGAGGGAAGGAGGGGGAGGGAAGGAAAGAGGACACGGCCCTATATTGAATCTTAGTTAGCAAATTTAGAGTTTAATCTCCAGTAAGGTGTGTCTCGGCTATCTTGCTTAACCCACACAATAAACATCTGTTGATATGTATCAAGGTCATAGCTGCTTAATATTTAAACACAGCATGGTAAGCCCTGCCAGGAAGCAGGACCACTTCTGATTTTGCTCCCCTCGACCCCAGGTTCTTGTGTTTGTTCTTTGTCCAGCTTGGTTGGGCAGCTTTCATACCTTTGTGTGTATTGCAGTTCTTTTTGAGGCTATGGAACTGAGCCATGCTCACTGTCCCTTAGAAGTACCCTAAAAGTCATCCAGGGAGAGTCAGCATGGCTTCCCCTTCTCACTTGACAACCAAATTTCAAGTCGGGTGCTACTTGACCATCTTTACTCTTCTTCTTTAAAGAATCAAATGGACATGACGAACTAGACAGCATTTCTTTTTCTTAACGGGATTGTGAAGGGGAAGAATTAGCCTCACTCTGCATGGCGTGCCTATCCATGTCTCTGTCTCTCACTCATGATGCGGCTCCCTGCCTGGGATTGGCTGCCTTCGTGGTCAGCACCTGCTGCCCCCTGCCACCACTTGGGGACCTGCAGCATTTTATTTCTAAACCATTACAGCTACTCTTTGGTAGCTTCATGAGTTCTTTGTATGCAGTCATATATATACACATACATACATACACATGCAAGCATAATATATATATATACATATACACATACATATATTACTACAGTCTATATAATACATGCATTCTATATATACATACACATAAATACATATGTGAGTATGTGTGTGTATGTGTGTGTGTCTGCTTGTATACATGTGTATAAATATCTTTTAATAGAAGAAAATTAGAAAACATTCAGGTTACAGCAGTTAAGAGTGCTAGCTGCTCTTTCAAAGGACCCAGATTCAATTCCCAGCACCCACATGGCAGCTCACAACTGAGGCTCTGACATTCCATTCTGTCCTCTAAGATCACCAAGTGCAGGTTGTACACAAGCAAAAATACCACCTTTTCTAAGTGGGTCAATGCGATATGTTCGGTGACTAGTCACGTCTGACGCGTGGTGCAATGATGATCAATGGAATTTAAAAGAAAGCCCGACCTTCACAGCTGGTGCTTTAAAGGAATAATACATGTTGGACATGCTGGATTCTTTTGGAATTCAAAACAGTCTTGTTACGCCAGTATACAGAAAGCTAGATTTACATTTTTTTAAAAAAATAAATAGAACCCTTTTTGGCTTCTTAGAGTTGATCTCAGTGCCTCCAGTGTGTTAAGCACACACTTTCTACTACCCAGAAACATCCCAAGTGCTTGATTGTTTCTCTGTGTGAGATTTAAGATCCTGAGCTCTGATAAAACAAATTGGTGGCTCTCCCTCTTTGAAAACGTTTCAAAGTACACCCTGTCTAGCCGCTCTGAGCTCTTTAGCTGAAGTGTGAGCAATTTTCAGAGC
The DNA here is from genome assembly GCF_037038515.1 of Microtus pennsylvanicus. Taxonomy (NCBI): domain Eukaryota; kingdom Metazoa; phylum Chordata; class Mammalia; order Rodentia; family Cricetidae; genus Microtus; species Microtus pennsylvanicus. The sequence continues at coordinate 36,974,300 of NC_134590.1, forward strand.
TCCCTCTCCAGCCCTTCAAGCTATAGATCATGAAGACTTTCGCTGTGCTTGGAAAAGCCTTTCATCTTGGCACATAGACTGTGAGAAGGCCGTAGGTGACATCACAAATGACAAAGGAACAGACACAAAGCGCTCACCAAACAAACCTTCACAGAACCCAGCTCTGGTTGAAGTTTGAGATCAACATGCCTAGAAGTAAACAATGAAGGTGATGTCCTCTCCCACAGGAAACTTCTGGATCTCCAGTCCAGCCTCTTTCTGCTCTTTGCCTGTGTCTCAGCTTAGCCCAACTTTGAAAGTCTAGAGGTACAAAAGGGCCCACACAGGAAGCTCTTATTCCACCCACAAAGGGCTCCTAGTCAAAAGCGGGCCCTTTCTTTTTGTATGTCTCTTTGCCTTGTCTTCAATTCCCCTCCTCGCTTGGGGTTCCCATCAGCCCCGAGAAGATCAAAGGCCGCTCACCTTAAGAGCCATCCAGATGAGAACGGATGGTCTGGAGTCATTATTCTTCTTGGAGGAAAACAAATCAAGCAGGATGATTTGAGTGTGCACCAGCGACCATCATTCCCTCTCCGTATGTAAAGCCAGAAATCATAGACTCTCATGCCTCGTGTAGGCAAGAGCAGAGACCCCAAGAATATGAGGCTGGTCTGAGCCATGGCTGAGAGCAAAGCCTCCCGGAGGTCTCAATGGCAGGAGCACCCGCATCCCACCATCACAGAAGTGAAATGACAGGGACGGCTGGGTGGCTTGCTCTCGCAGCTGGTCTCCTGTGAGTAATTTCAGACTGCCTGTGGCTGTAGCACATCCGTGATGACTTCCCACAGGGAGCATGGTTAGATGAGAGTCCATTGTCTTTCATCGCTTTTCCTTTGGAAAAGACAGAGTCCAGTCCGTATTCCACAGTGATGAGAATGACACAAGAAAACATCTACTGTACTTGGGGAGGGGATAATGGTATTTTATTTCTTTTTTTTTGTTTGACCACAGGGACTTCTGAAATTTTGAGACACTGTCTTGCCACAGGAGAGTTAATTTATAATTTTGTTTATTGGTTGAAGTGGTCTCTTAAGATTACTAAGATATTCATTTGCTTTTCCTTTACTGAACTGATTTCATTTATTTATATAAAACATTTCTTGGTTAAAAACAGATGAAATTGCATCCCATCAAATTGATTCTTAGGCTTCTATGTTTCTTGCCTTTATTACCTGTGGGCAATGACATCATGGCTTAGCATTGAACTGTTTCCATATTTTTATTTTTCGTCACTTTGCTGTAGCATGTTTGTTTTTTACTCTGGGGAGGAAGAGTCAATACTGTTCATCAACCACACTCATTCAATAAGATGGCTTGATAGTTCCCGGGCAAAACTATTTTGGAAACTCAAGTTAATGTTATTATTTTATAGACTTTACATATCGGTGGAACTCCAGATAGACTAACTCAGATCAAAAGCATCCATGGTTCTGTCGGAATGAAGCATTATTAGAACAGTGAGGAAAGGCCTCCTAAGGGAACCATGGACACTTCCCAAGGTAAGCAGCCCCAAAGTATGACCCAGAGTGGTCACGTGCTCTTTAGGTGGCGCTGGCATGAAGAATAGAGGAAGGGAGAAAGCAAGCACAGCACTCACTTGGACTCTTACGCCATCCCTGCAGATGGAGGGCTCAGGCGGGGGAAAGTGAGGTCCCCATTTTGTGGGTTCAGCTCTTTCCTAAGCCCTGCTATATAAACGGTGAAACCCTGTCAGCACCAAACAACCAACCTCCTTAAGAACTGGGGTAGCCTTGGCTGGAGAGGGAGTGAAGGAGGAGAGACAGAGTTAGCAGAGACTGGGAGCCTTTTTAAGTAGAAGGATATTGACAAGAAGAAAAAGGATGCTTAGGCTGTGTTTAAGACAAGCCAGGGAAAGGAGCTTTAAAAGTCCCCGTCCTCACTTTAAATTCTACTTCTGGTTTCAGCCATGGATGTGACTTGAGTTGGCTAATTAATTACCATCTAGAGCTCCAGTGTAAACAGCTACCAAGTGAAAATGACAGCCTCTCTCGAGATACACAAAAGGCTGGACTTCTCAAACTGCCCCAGTCTCTAGCAGAATAAGCCACCTTCCCTCAATCAGAACTCCCTTGCGGCAGTTCAAGGATAAGCTGTGGTGTGTGTGTGTGTGTGTGTGTGTGTGTGCGCGTGTGCGCGCGCGCATGCGCGCGTGCGCGCGCACATGCACGCATGTGCATGTCATGTGACCAAGTTCGCTTGTAAGACCAGGCTGGCCTTGAACTCACAGAGATCCACCTGCCTCTACCTCCCAAATGCTGGGATTAAAGGTGTGTGCCACCACTACCCGGCTAGTTTTCACTAAGGATTATAGCATATGCAGGCCCACTGCAGTCTCTCCTATGATAATGCTGTATCTCCACACTCTCTTCCCCTTTCCTAGTTAGAACTTGTGGAGGTCCAGGCTCTGTCATGTGGATCAGGCAAAGTCCCTGCATGACTGACTGGAGCAAAATTCAGGACAACCGTGATGATTCACCTCCACCTCCAACATGGGAAAACAAAAAAATTCCCATCCTCTCTGCACTCCCGGTTAATTGCTGCAAGCTCTTGTTAAGACATTTGTCATGTCCTAACTGCTATAGCTCCCTTTGGACAGTCATAAATGCTCCTTCTGAGATGGGAGGGGAGGGGCTGAAGACATTGCATCAAGATTAGCTGACTGGAAATAAAAGTATCAACATTAAGAGCACTTCCTTTTCTTCCAGAGAACTTGACTTTGGTTCCCAGCACTCACATCAGAGGACTCGCAACCTCACTCCAGCTCCAGGAGGTCCGATATCCTCTGGCCTCCATAGCCGTCTGCACACACACACACACACACATCCATAAAACTTGAGATTATAAAAAGACTATGGTGTGAAAAAAGCCAATTTGCAGAGGAAGACTGAAAACTATTTCTTATCCTGATTTCACCCAATGAATAGAACATTCTTGAAAGATAGCCTACAAAATACAAAATAGAATGAAGTGTGTGTATGTTGTGCCATAAAAGACTATTTACCAGATTTTTTTCTCATTCTAAGGAGACCTTTTTCCTTAAAACTTTGCCCCTCCCCATTTTTTGACCCAAAAGGAAGCCAGTTTCCCTAGCAATCCCCACTTCCATTGATGTATTCATTTTCCTACCAACCCCTGCGGAAAATCACTGCAGATTCTGTACATTTCCACTACCATAAATGTTTTACTTTATTTGAAGTCATAAGATAATTACAACAGTTTTTCCAAACAGAAAATGTCATTATTCAGTTTTCCATATAATCTCTCTTGGGGGAAAAGCTGATCATTTCCTAATTGCTTTACAGTGTAGTTAGTGTGTTAATATGAAATTTGAGCTATCCAAGGTCAACAGGGAGATGACTGTCCCTGACGAGATAGTTGCTGACAGTTCCCTGGAGGAGGGGGAGTGTTCTGGTTGGGTTTTCACTCGTTACTCTTTTGAGAGGGAGTTCACCACCCAGCTTCAAAATTATGACACAGTGTTGTATTCTTTCTTTCTTTCTTTCTTTTTTTTTTGGTTTTTTGAGACAGGGTTTCTCTGTGGCTTTGGAGCCTGTCCTGGAACTAGCTCTGTAGACCAGGCTGGTCTCGAACTCACAGAGATCCGCCTGCCTCTGCCTCCCGAGTGCTGGGATTAAAGGCGTGCGCCACCACCGCCCGGCGTATTCTTTCTTATAAATGCCCAGCCGTAGTTTGGCTTCTTTTAGCTTTTCCTAGCTTAAATTATCCCGAGTATCTTTTGCCTCTGGGCTTTTCCTTTTCTTACTTCTGTATATCTTTCTTACACTCTTACGCTCTTACTCCATAGCTTACTGGGTGGCTAGGTAGCTGGCCTCTGATGTCCTCCTCTCTTTGTTCTCTTGCTTCCCAGATTTCTCCTCCTGTTTATTCTCTCTGCCTGCCAGCCCTGCCTATCCTTTCTCCTGCCTCGCTATTGGTCATTCAGCTCTTCATTAGACCAACCAGGTATTTTAGACCGACACAGTAACACAGCTTCCCGGAGTTAAGTAAATGCAACATTAAAGAATGTAACACATCTTTACATCATTAAAACAAATGTTCTACAGCATAAACAAAAGCTTAAACTAATTTCCCACCACAGGGGAGCATCATGGCACAGGGTAGAGGGGACAGCAGGGAAGCACCAAGCGAGGAGGCAGGAGGATGACTTAGGAATAAATGGAGGCCAGAAATCAGCCTTAGTATGGCTAACTTGACAGATTTCAGTGGGCTCTAAGTTACAAGGTTCAGGTCTTTTGGTTTCTGGCCTAGGAGTAACAAGGGCAGGTGTCTAACAGCTAAGTTCCAGGCAAATGTTGACTTTTTGTGGTCTGTGGGATGTCTTTTCAAGGCTAGCAAAGCCTCAAATATCAATGTATCAGAATACAGAAAAACAGAAGAAGCAGATAATACCCTTTGATGGCGTTGAAAAAATCTCTTTGCGTCAAAAATAAGCACTCGATAAATGGTCAAAGGCTTTTCCCCCTTCAACTTTTGAGACTGGGTCTCCCTATATAGCCTGGACTAGCCTGGGACTTGCTATATAGTCCATGGTGGTCCCAAAGTTGAAACAATCCTCTGGCCTCCAAAGTCCTGGGATTACTTCATACATCCTGCAGGTGAATGCCATTTTTAAATTGAGTGTCAATTGTTCCTTATCAGACAAAACCGTGGAAGACTAGTCCTAGCTGAATACATTTAACAATCAATACACAGATAACACACACACACACACACACTGTAACACAAATCAATGTCAGCATCAAACAGCAACATAAATAATGCCCACCAGTAGCACCACAGGTACCAGCTAACTCCTGGCTGAGATCATCTTGGAAGGGTTGGGGAAAAGCTCACTGTACATGTCGAGGAGGAGAGAAAAGCAGAGGGACATTATACCAGAATTCAGCTCCAAGAGGCCCTCATCTCTGCTCCCATTAGTTCCTGGCAGAGATCTCAGCACATGATGGAAGAAAGTCTTGGTTGAATGAAGATGAATTTTGGAACCCAAACGTGTGGGTTTAGTCTGAGGTGGGTGGATAGTGAGTTAAGGGTCAGCATGGACTGGATAGGAAGGAAGATCTTGTAGAAAGTAGACAGACAGACAGACAGACACACACACACACACACACCCAAGGAGGGAGAGGTGGAGGGAAGGAGGAGAGGGGGTGTTCTGGGTCTTAAGGGGGGGGGGAATGCAGGATTAAAGGATTTTAAAGAGACTGATTTGAATAACAAAGAAATGTGTTTCAAAGGGAAATTGTGACCTTTTGTCCAGCCTGAAGTGACAAGCAGACACTTGAGACAAAACAGAGGTGACCAGGTGAGGCTAGGAGTCCTTGGACCCTGAGTAGAGGTGACAAAGACTGGCAGAGAAGGCTGGGTGGAACAACCTTGGTGTCCTTGCTTTCTGAGAGAGGCTCCCAGGAATCCTTTGAGTCAAATTCAGTGATCTTGTGTTTGGGAAATTGCCCAAGACTAAATTTCAGCTTCAGGATTGCCACCCCAATCTACTCCTTCATTCCGGAAGTTAGTGGCCTTCCCTTTGTTTGATGTGTTAATTAAAGTGCTCTGAGCAAATGACTTTCCCAGAAGTGAAGGTGAGTTTAATTCGATCTATTATAAACTCAGCGATAGAGCATAAATAGGACTTACTGGGAAATTATGCAAAAATACAACCAGTTAACCATATGGCTTTCCAGGAATAGATACAGATTGGAATTCGGAGAAACCACCTGAAGAATGCCTGTGCCAAATTCTAAGTTCTGTATTTGCAACCGCCCTTCCAGCAGACGCGTGGGGAAAGCCATTGACCACTTTGACCCCTGGGTTACAGTGAGTTGAGAATAGACGTAGGCAAAAGCCTTCCCAGCTCTTCCGGAGGACTCTAAGAACTTCTGTAGGTGTGGACCTTGAGGCTCCTGACTTCTGGTCCCTGTGGGTGGGTGGGTGGGTGGGTGGGATGGGGTGGGTGGGACAGTGTCGGGAATACTTCCGGTTAGCAATAAGGTGGGTGAAAGCTTTGCCTTTCTGTCAAGTCCTTCCTATTGGCGTAGCTCTGCTTTAAGCTTTGGAGGGATTGATAAGACGTACTAATTAGGAGGCCGGGTTGGGGAGTTGTTGGGGTGGGACAAGGAAGAAAACTGGGGAGGGGGGGAGTCCAGCGGAACCAATGATCTCTGAGTCAGTGTCTTCAAATGAAACACTCCCCTCAGGGATCCCAGGAACAGCATGCGGATGCGGGTGGATTTACACTGAGCTGTGTTACTGTCACTTATGAGATGTATTGAAAGATAACTGAGCGGGTTTTCTCCAGGCTGCCCCTTGCCCACCTGGCTGTGTAGATTAACAGCTTGCTCTCTTGTTCTACGGCCATGGGCTTGCAAGAAATACTGAGGAAATGTAAAGCAAACAAAAACAGAACTGTGACGTGGGGTTACGACTAACTGATGACAGGATCAGACAGGAATCTGGATGGCTGTAATGACTGGTTCAGAGCTGGGGCGAGGACTCTTAGGGCCAAGGGAGGGGAGGGGTTAAGAGGACCAGAGGGGTTAAGAGGACCAGCCGGGCCCCTGAGGCTTCCTGGGGTTGAGAGGGGAGGGGGCAAAGGTGAGAAGTATACACTGGGCTCTTTCCCTTTTCTTCCGTTCTCTCCTTTCTTTCTTTTAAAAGAAACAAAGACTCAAGATTTTCTTTTTGGTGTTTTGGCCGGTTGTATTTTTATAATAATGACATCATAGGAAGGCTGACCTGCAAGAATTTGGCGTCCTAAAGGCTTCAATGTCAAAGGTGCACAATCTGAGCACCTTGAGGTGACAGGTATTTACAAAGATCTAAGGCATTCAAGGGAGGGCCAATTATTTCCCATGAATAGGTCCAAGAGAATGGAGCATCTGATCTGTCTGAGGCCTGACATTGAATGAATGGCTCTGGGTAGGTCGACAGATGAACGGATGGATGAATGATCTGTATGAGAAAACATAGCACAGTTGCAGGTATTAATTGAAAGTATGGATTGTGAAATTAGAACCATATGTGGTGTATCTTGGCTCAAAGTGACAATGGACAAATGAGATATTTCTAGCACCAAATAGCCGGGGCATATTGAGGGTTTGCACAGGGCCTGGCCCAGGGTGATTGAGAAGGTGTTAGTAGTTTATCTTTGCAGATCTTGATGATTACACAAGTGGCAAATGTCTTTGTAATTCTGAGTAGGGTGTAAAAGTAACTGCTAATCAGGAGAGCAAAAATAGGGAGGGAGGGTCAGGGCGGTGTTCATTTCCTTTACTGGGTGGATGGACTGCTGGGACCAAGACAAGCGCCTGGGCTTACATTTGGGAGCTCAGCAGAACGAGACTCTATCAGGCTGAAGACAGATTGTAGGTAGAGCTGGTTCCATCTAGAGCAGGGGCTCTCAGCCTTCCCAGCGCTGCAGCCTTTTAATACAGCTCCTCATGCTGTGGTGACCCCCAAGCATAAATTATTTTGTTGCTTCTTCATAACTGTAATTTTGCTACTGTTATGAACCATAATATAAATTTCTGATATGCAGGATCTCTGATATGCCACTCCTGTGAAAGGGTCACATGATCCCTGTGAAAAGATAGTTCTATCCCAGAGGGTCAGGACCCATGGGCTGAGAACCACCATTCTAGAGGTTTCAGAGGAACCTGCTTTTTTGTCTCTGGTGCATCTTCTAGACACACACACAGACACACATCCTGGTCCAGAACCCATCTTGTTTCTTGTCTTTCCATAATGCCTTTGCCATGATGCAATACAAGTAGAAAGTCTTCACCAGGGGCCAAACTGTTGTGAAGTATTACTTTAACTATGTAAAGATGTATTACATTTGTTTATGTTATGAACTATTACTTTAACTATGTGAAGATGTATTGCATTTGTTTATGTTGTGGACTATTACTTTAACTATGAAACATATGCTATATTTGTTCATGCTGCATTTCCTTAATGATGTCAAGATGTGTTGCTTTGCCTGCCTAAGTCACCTGATTGGTCTAATTAAAAGATGAATGGCCAATGGCTAGCCAGTAGAGAAATAGGCAGAGAGAGTAAGTAGGAGGAGGAATCTAGGCTCAAGGGAGGATGAAAGAAGGAGATAGAGCAAGGGAGAAAGAGAGGGAGATGCCCAGGGCCAGCCAGGCAGCTGCCAGGCAAACATGGAGCAGGACATACAGAATGAAAGAAAGGTAAAAAGCCTTGAGGCAAAACGTAATGAACTAGCATCATTCTTCCCGGAGTTCCTGAGACTTCTGCCAACACCAGTGTGAACTAGCTTCATTCTTCCCAGAGTTCCTGAGACTTCTGCCAATACCAGTGTGAACTAGCTTCATTCTTTCCAGAGTTCCTGAGACTTCTGCCAACACCAGTGTGAACTGGTATTATTCTTCCCGGAGCTGCGTATCCAGTCACCAGGAGGAAAATTAGTCTCCAGCTTTCCACCTTTTCCAGTCTCAGGAGGGAAAGAGACCCTACACACACCCTACACAGCATCAGTCATTCTAGAAATATCTTTTCTCGTACTGCACCCTCACTACCTCCCTCATGATAACACAGGTTCAGCTAGGAACTAAGGATAGACTAGAGCATAGGAGATAAATACATTCCATCTGTTTCCAGGGCACAACGAGACCAGCGAATTCACATAATTGGCTAAGTTCACACAGTTGGAAATGGCAGAACTGTGGCTCGACTTCTGTGTCTGTGACTGGCTAGGACACAGAACCGCAGTGTACATTTTACTGCCAGCAGATTAACATTCGAATTTATGGCTACTTATTTTCAAAACTAGAGCGGTCGGAACATTTGTTTGTTATTCTTGGAAAACAACCACAGTACAAACCTTCAGTGGCAGAGTTTTTACTTTGAGTGTGGCCCTTGCTTTTTGTTCTGGATGTCCGCGAGCATCAAGAGCCACCCAGTCCCTGCTGCGTGTGGCATGGCACGAAGCCAAGCAGAAGTCCTGCTGTTCTCACCCTGGGGTCCTTGGCAGGTGGCCAGCCCACAGCTCTGCGCTCCTGCCCTCTGTAGTTTCCGCTGGGCTGGTCATGTGGAGGCATGGCTGACGGAAGGACACGAAAGCCATGATTCATAGGGGAGGGAGTGAAATATCAGCTCTCATAGCAGCAGAGGAACTCTTTGTGTGACCACCCTCAGCGCAGACCTGTGTTAAGGAGCGGTGGTACATGACAGCCTAGAGGTAGAAGACCTCAGGGACTTCTTCACCTATGTCCGGTTTTGACCGGATGTGCCTCTGAGATTATAGGGCTTAGCCAGCACAAGGCTCTTTGAGGCAATAAGAAAAAGTCATTGCCTCTGGGTAAGTCACATGCTAGGGCACAAAGCTTGCTGTGAAGGCCACGAGGTGCCCTTTGACCCCTGCCTGCTTCTGATGGTTTTGTACAATGGCTGAGAGCCTTGGGTAGATTTGAACCATACATCTACGGCCACACTCATGGCTGTGTGACCTTAGCCAATGACTACCCCTATTTCAAAGGTTCCTGTGAAGACGGATGCAGAGATCTAGCACATGTACATCACGGGACCCAATCATATTAAACCCGACACCAGTGTGAACTAGCAGAGAGAGCTTATGGGAGCTGCAGCCATAGTTACCCGGAAACCGAGTCCCCATTTCTCTGTCTTCCAAACTGAGGACTAAGAGATAATCCTAGATTATCCTACACTGCTGGCCTCTGCATCTCTTGGTCTGTTCTTGCACCCCCACTGACCTCCCTCTCGGGAATCCCAAGTTCCGCTAGTACTCAGCTGGCGGGCACACAGACTTCACGGCGGTGTGATGAGTCTTCCGGGCTGTGCTGTGGTCTGAAACGGATGGTAGTGTATAGTTAGGATTACTGTGAGTACGTAGGGGGCTGCCGGAGGAGAATCTCAGCCTTTAGACTATTTCTACAAAAAGGTGTTTAGGTTCTCCCCAGTTAAAAGGATAACCTGTGAGGTCAGGAGAGATGGCTCTGTGGTTAAAAGCACTGGCTGCTCTTCCAGAGAATCTGGGCTCAATTCCTAGCACCCACGCGGCAACTCAAGACTATCTGTAACTCCAGTTCCAAGGTTTCCAACACCCTCAAACGGACATGCACACAGTCAAAATGCCAGTGTAAATAAAATAGAAATGAATAGATTATTAAAAATGTGCCTGACTGCAGGAAAGAAAAAGTGTCATGTGCCAGACAGTTCATCATGCCTGGGAAACGGGGCTCATTTACCTGATCTCCGAACATTAGATAACATTTTATTTTTATTCATTTGTTACTACATTTGTTTGTCTATTTCTTTATTTTGTGTGTGGGCGTGGGAGTTGGGGGTACACATCACGACAAGCCTGTGGAGGCCAGAGACTTGTTTACCCACTGAACTATGGCACCAGCCCCAGAGAAAACATTTTCAACATAGTCGGAGCTCTCATCAGTACGAAGCCTGCTGCAGTAAGTAGTCCGAATCTCATCGGCATCGCGGCCTTTCTGCCACAACTCAATTCTAAGGAGAAAAGGCCGGCTGGGCTCCAGTTCTGGAGCTTCAAAGGCTGGAAGCTCAGGCCTCACAGATGAAACCAGTGGTGCCGCGCTCATCCTGGTGGGAGCCGGCAGGGAAGGAAACACTCTGGGAGTCTGCGCAGAAGGAGGCAGAGGAGTCTCCCACAATCCCCTTCAAAGGGGCCTCCAATGAGCTCCCAGGAGGCCTGACTTCTTAAAGGTACACTGCACCTTTTAAAACCATCACTCAGTAATGACGTCATGCATTCAAGTCCTTCATGCTTCCAGCATCTCCTTTCTGCTGCTTTCCCTCTTAAACCCTAACAAAATAAGTAAATAAATATGTTCAAGAAATCGGCCCCTGTGAAGTCTTTTTTTGTGTGTGTGTGAGACTAGATAAATAACCATGAGTGAAGAGGGGGCTGTTTCTACCCTGCAGTCTAATTAGACATCTGTCTGCAGCAGTCTTCTGTGCCGATTTGAGTGGACAATAAATATTCATGAGGTAGAAGGTAATAATGAAGAAAGCATCAATAATTGTTGATTGTTATTAGCCATAAATGGGTCCTGGCAGAATGAACTCATTCTCCCCAAGAAATGCCATGAATGTTGCGCACACACAGTGATGTGCACGTGAGGCAAAGCACAGGCTGCACACATATAATGAGTCTTTATTTTGCCATCTGTTCTTGATTTTTTTTTTTTTATTTAAAAATCTCTGACACACGAGGATTTGCGCTGGAGGAAGTTGGCAGCCATGTTGCATTCATTCTCCAGGGTGCTTGGAGGCCACAGCGTCCCACCAGCAGCTGCGTGGTGCAGAGGTGGGCCGTCCCTCTCTGGCACTGGCACTCCTGTCTCCACACAATGTGGTTCATTGTCACTCTGTTCAGGTTGGAGGTATCTCTGGAGACCCATTGTCCCAGGAGCAAATAGAACAATACAACGTCTCCATTGTGCCGGAGAAATGAGGGAATATCTACCACTTAGCGCCCAACACTTCTTGGTGTGTTTGTTGGGGTGGAGGTTAAGCGGCTACAAAACAGATGGGTTTTTTTTTTTTTTAAAGATCAGAGGCTTAAGAGTGTTCCTTTGCTCTTTCCAGACAAGTCAAACCTTTCACTGGCAGGGTGATTCTAATACTCACGCTCTCACAGGGATCTGGTCTTCTCTCCCTCTTGGAGTTGGCGTGTTAGTGATGTGGTGGTTTATGGAAGTCTTTGAAGAATGCTGTACTCCCCACCAAAGAGAACCTCTTGTGACCAGTGTCCTTGGACAACATCCTCACTCTTCTTTGACAAACCATAAACTTGTCAAGCTTAAGAAGCAACTTAAAAATTCCTAAAACTGTTTATATGAAATTCGTCATGGAATGTCTCTAAGAAAGAGTTAAACGACAAAGGACAACACACTTTGTATGAGATGCCAGCTTGCCCATGTCCCTGGGAAGCATTTCTCTCCTAGATATTTTCTAAGAATTCAGATTGGGTTTCACAGTTTCAAGGGATTCCAATCTCCTCCTCTGGACATGGAAGTCTCGCTAGCTGAGGTTCCTAACACATTGCTGGGAGTCAGAGGACACAGAAAACAACTGATCTTCACCATGTCACGTGATTCTGCCCATCTACTTTCCTCTACCTCATCTACTTTCCTGGGCCTTTTTGGATGAGGAAGTACATGTAAGTGTTGCAGGAACACATTCTCTCTCTCTCTCTCTCTCTCTCTCTCTCTCTCTCTCTCTCTCTCTCTCTGCCTTGATGTTTTCTTCTCATTGACACTGTGAAATTTACCTTTGTAAACAGTAGCTTTTTCGAAGTTAATAGAATGAAATCGTCTTCTTCTACATAATCAAAGCTGAGCCTAGAGCTTGCAAGGAAGAGGAGAAGCAATTTCCTTTGGGGAAAAAAAGAGGAAGATGTGGTCTCATGGTAATTGGTAAGAACATTATTACCTAGCAATGCTAAGCTGTAAGGAATGCTGGGAAATGTAGTCTCTGTCTAACAGTTCTATGTCTAAGCAAATTTTATTCTATGAGAGAAAACAAGAAAAGAATTTGGTTCCTCACTATGGTATAGAGTTTAAGTGATCCAATGAAATTCCTTCTCGTTTTCTGCCACTCTTTATCAGAGACGCTATTTGTATTTTAACAGTTTCTCTAAGCACAGTGGGACATTTCACACAGACCAACATCTTTTCTTTTCTTTATTCTTCTCTCATATATTACATTCTGATCACGGATTCTTTGCTTTCCACTTCACTTCTCCTCTCCCTCAGATCCACCCCTCCCATCTCCCCTCAGAAAAGATCAGGACTCCCAGGGACACCAACCAAGCATGGCATTCATAATATGCTACAATAAGACCAGGCAAATGTCCTTGCATTAAGGCTGGATGAGGCCGCCCAGTAGGAGGAAAGGGGCCCCACCTCTTGGCAGAAGACTATCCCACTCCCACTGTGAGGAATTCCCACAAGAACACCACGCTACTTATCTATAACATATATTCAGAGGACCTAGGCCATACCCCTGCAAACTCCCTCATCTCTGGGAGCCCCCCTGAGTCCCAGTCAGTTGATTCTGTGGGCCATGTTCTTGTGGTGTCCCTGACCCCTTTGTTCTTCCCATCCTTCCTCCCTCTACTCCACAAGACTCCCGAGTTCCACCTCATGTTTGGCTGTAGGACCCTGCATCTGCTCCTATCAGTTGCTGGAAGAAATCTCACAGACCAACATCTTAATGTCCTTTCCTACTCCTCAAAAGAGTTATTGCCTCATAGCTGACAGGGCAAATCTAATTTTGCTAGTAGCTAATGTCTCCCTCAAACACTGACTTTTTCTTGCCATGAAGTAAGTGTTGTCGCCATGGGCTGAACCTTGCCAGTTGGTGCCGGGGGCTGAATACATCTAGCTTATGTTGGGACTAGGTCCCCTGTTGCTGATTAGATCCCATTAATTCTAGCACAGACAGCTCAGATTATACACAGGCAAGCTGGGAATTCGATCAAGATGATAATTGTTATTGTGTGCCCATTGTTACCGAGGTTTTGTGCTTACTGCTTTGTGTACATTTTTTCTCTGCCTTTGAATGTGTGCTTTTAGGCTGTTTCCTGGTATCACCACCCTAATAAATAGCTTGCATTAATCTCTTGTATTTGACATTATTCAAAAAGGAGCCCAACATATGATAGGTAGCAAAGATTAATCAATATTTACCCACTAGAGACAGAGATCTGTGGAATGTGTAAATGATCGCTTTCATTGGGCACTGGGGCTCTTGTGGCAATAGAGAGGATACAATAATGGGACAGACTATGGCACTGTTAAATGACTTTAGTCATCTCCAGCTTTTGTGTCAGATTGAGGGAGTTCCAGGTGCTCTTGAATTCTTAGGTGTGTCTTTTTCTGCGAGTATTATTGACCTGAACAGAGATGCTGTCTGTGTAAGTCAACCCTGCTAGGATGGGCAGAGGCCAGTCAAACTCTACTCTTCTTAGAGTGGGTTCACATAGGAGGTTCTGAATGGATCCAGTCCTCCCAGTCTTGTGGGGCCCATTTATCCAGTAGCCATGACTGTGATCAGTATGAAATCAAAAATGGCAGCACTTTTTTTTATTAGTAAAGGGATACAGAATGAACTGAGACAGTGTGTTCAGTTCTGAGATAATAATTTCATCTCTTCATTGACGTGACCTCTTCGGTGACACTGTCGCTCCCTCTTCAAAAGGCTTGGAAGAATTCTCAAGCCTTTGCCTTGGCTGTCTTTGGGACAACCGTTAGCTATCCAGTATTCCTCTCCAAGTGATTTGCTCAGAAGCAAGCTAGGACCACATGACTGCTTGGAGTCACCTTCACCTTCACATGAAGTACATGCCAGAAGTGGTTAGGTGTTTTCCAGGAATCACGGGCAACAGTGATTAAGGCTTGGGGTATCATCCTGCTCCCGCTGGACGTCTTGACCATCTCTTGGAGAGAGGCTTCCATAGCTCCACTGAAGAGGAAGCGGAGCTGAACAGTGGAAAGGAGGGGCAGAGCTCTTGTGCCATTGCTGGGATCCTAGATCCAAACACACCTGAAGTTACCTCTGAACCTGGACTCCTGGCTGTGTGATCCTATTTTTTTCTTTCTGAAGCCAGTTGAGCTAAACTTTTCTCACCTGCAATGAAAAGGACGTTTCAGTGTTTCATACACAAATATAACTGTAAAGTAATATGACTGAATGTCTGATGAATATGCAATATGCCAAATCATATAGAGATTTACTAGAGACCGTGGCAGGTTGAATGTAATTGGTCCCCATAATCTCATAGGAAATGGCTATTTCAAGGTATAGCTTTGTTGGAGGAGTGGGTGTGGTCTTGTTGGAGGAAGTGTGTCACTGTGGGAGTGGGCTTTGAGGTTTCCTATGCTCAGGATACCTCCCAGTGTGACAGTCAACTCCCTGTTGCCAGCACAATGTAAGACTCTGAGCTTCTTCTCCAGCGATATGTCCACTTGCATGCTACCATGCTCCCTGCCATGGTGATAATAGACTGAACCTCTAAAACTGTAAGCGAGCCCCCTCGTTTTAAATGTTTTCCTTATAAGAGTTGCCATAGCCATGGTGTTTCTTCACAGCAATAGAAAGACAGGTTCCTAAGACAAAGACCAAGCCCTGTTTTAAGCAGCTTGCAAGGATCAGTGCATTTATGCCTTAGAGTTGATGTGGTAGCTATGCTGCTGTTCCATGCAAAATGACAAACTCCAGATTCACAGTTTAGATGTTTGTTTCCAAGGGGGCAATGGACCACCCAAGTAGCCTCCCTTATGGGTTTCAAGTCACACCAACATCGGCAAAGTTTGAACTCTATTTTAAATGAGTGACAATTAAAGCCAGTTAATTTAAGAAAATAAATATCAACCTTCCTAATCCTTCTAGTGTCTGGCTAGAAGGACTTCCCGGTTGTGGCCGGCTTATTTTCTTTATGTGATTCTTGGTGACATTCGAGGGCTCACAGATCAAACTTCTACTTCAAGGACAAAGGCACGGAGTGTCGAGAACGAATGTGAAGCAGGGCCTGAAGGTGAGCCTACAACGCCGATTTCTAGGCTGGCTTGTGTCGCCCAGGGGGTAACATTTTGGAACACACATTATAGTGCGCTATTTTTGAAAACATCAATTAGATTGTGTATATACAAAACCAATATTTGTTCTCTTGACTGTGCATGTAACAACAAGAAGGTCCCGGGACACTTGTGTTAAGGAATCTGTTAACTCCATCCGGGGTTTGGAGGGTGTCCCAGCTCCTCAGATGAGCCTTGTGAAAGCCATCTTAATAACGTTAGAAGCATAAGGTCAAGGCTGAGAAGGAAGCCATCCATGAAGGTGGCCTCCGTGTGGGTGGACACTTTCAGGAAATGACAGTTTCAGAAGAAAACGTTGCCAGGATGGTGCCAACCTCAAGCCCTCCCGGAGACCAAATTTGGAGGAGCCATTTCTGGCACAGAAGGCTATGATGATACTGCTTCCCCAGATTTTGTGGGAATCGTTTCAAATACCCAGGAAGTTGAAAGGAGGAGTGCAATGTTACCCACCACGTCTTCAACAGTTTGACAGCCTTTTGGCAATATTTTGCTTTGCTTGTACGGGTCTGTGTGTGTGCACGCGTTTTTATTTTGCTGAAACATTTGAAAATGAGTTTCAGACGCTGAGACATTTGGTCCCTAGCTAGTTTTTCTAAAAAGAGGAAGTTCTTCAGCATGACGTGATATCAGTATCACACTCAAGGCACATGACAGATCTCTAATATCATTTAATATCCTGTCTGTATTAATTACCTTCCTCATTGTTAGGACAAAACACTTGACGAAAGCAGTCTAAGGATGGAAGGATTTATTTTGGCACACAGTTTCAGTGCGCAGTCCATCTTGGTGGGGACATCATGGCGGCAGGAGTCTAAGGCAGCCAAGTCACTCGGTGTCCACAGTCAGGAGGGGAAGGGGGACGAGTGTATGAGCCCTGCTACCTGTCTCTTTTTTGTCCAGTCCAGGACTTCAGCCCCTGTAATGGCTGTGACCACCCTTAAGGTTTGTGTTTCCACCTCCATCTAGAGGTTCCCTTACAGTTGTGAGTAGTGGTTTGTTTCTATGGTGATTTCAAATCCCACCAGGTCGACAAATAAGATGGACTGTCATAACAGTCTGTACTCAAATGTCCTTAGAAAATTCCCTGACATCGTTTTGTAGGCATTTTTCTTTCCTTCTGTATAAAAGATAAAATGAGCTAGAATACAACTAAGCTATCATATTTGGCTATGCAACTTTATTTTTATGCTGAAATAGTTGTATGTTTAAAAGCCATAGTATCTCTTTGAAGAGACCGTGCCAGCTGTGGCTTACCCGCTTGCTCTCTCCTGGTCCCGCTCGCCGTCTTCCTTCGCCTGTGCGATTTCTCTTCTCTGCAGGTTAAGACTGGAGATTTGAAAGAGTTAGACTAAATTTCTTTGGTAAGAACATTTCACGGTACTCTGTCTGCTTCATGTTGTATCTTATCAGGAGCCACATAAGGTCAGGGTGTCCTACTGTGACTAACACTGAATGGATCAGTAGATTAAGGCGGTGACGACCAGAACTTTCCATCAAACTTCTATTTATAGGGCTGGTGGGATGGCTCAGCCCTAAAGGCACTTTCTTTGCATGCCTGGGGACTTCAGTTTGAGTCCCAGGAAGCGTGAGAGAGTGAAGGAGGGGCCAGACTCTGCAGACTTGTCCTCTGACCGCACACATACCCTGGCATGAGAGCCCATGCTATCATGCACACAGGGACACTCGAGCAGAGAAACTAAGGAAATGCGACAACAGAAACGCCAATTTCCCCTTTTGCAATGAGAAATCTGTGGAGCCTGTCCCATCCAGTGCATGCTGTTATCTTTGGGGATCTATGTGGCTGGCCCTTAAGGACACTGTCCCCATCCTGCTCCTCTGCTAGAAGTAACTCAAGACACTTTCCGGGGCTCCTAAAGAAGATACAATTCTGTGTCTGTCTTTGAGTCCTCGGTTAGAGGGTTCATGGGCTATTCTTTCAGCAAACAGCTGGCTCTTACTCAACGCTGACAGAGAAGCTCTGCAAACATGTGTAAACATTTCCTGTTGGGGACAACTAGCCCTGCGAGGCTGTGCTCTGCAAACTTCCTTTGCACTGCATTAGCGCCAGGGCCAGAGTTTTCAGGATGACGGAGGCCGCTGAGGCCTCCACTGCTCACCTGACACAGGGGCTTTCCACCCTGATTAAACCATGTGGAAAGTTCTGTCCCAGCCCCACCCCACACCTTGATCAGTAGTTAGGAGAGGTGTTCTGGGAACACTCTGGGTGACTCAGCTAGGCAGGTCAGGGGGAAGCTAGTGACCAAGTAGTTATTCCAGAAAGGAAAAGTCGTTCTGACAGCACCACTTAGCACCAGGGCACTGTGTGTCTTTCTCCAGAACAGTGGCTGCAGAATTTCGCCTCATGCAAGAATAGCCTAGTGAGCTTTTAAGCTTGCTGAAGGCCAGGTGGCATCTGTTGCAACAAACAGGGCATGTCTGACAAGGCTTTGGGCAGTCACAGCAACCTGCCTCCCTGCTGTATTAGTTCCTTGTCGTTGCTATGACAAATGGTCCTGACGTCAGAGGTTTGAAGTGAAGCCGTGTCCTCCTGGCTCTGGAAGTCAGACAAAACAGGTCTCTCTGAGCCAAATCAAGGTGTCGTCTGGGTTTTCGTGCCTCTTCCAGCTTCCTGCAGCTACTGGGCTTCCAGAGTTGATGTTCCCCTTCTAGCTTTAGAGCCAGTCATGTTAGCCAGTGGTCTGTCTCAAACTTTATCATGCCATCTTTTCTGCCTTTCTCTTCCACATGTAGAGACTTGTGAGTACATGGAGCACATCCAAAGATCCCAAGGAAAGGAGTTTCCTGTTGGGAAATAACTAGTTACTGTTAAATCCTAGTCTAACCTGCTAGCGTTGAGATATTTTAGGGAGGCTCCCCAACTCTTTCAGTGCTGGGAATCAAACCCAGGGTCTCACATATCTAGGTATGTGCTCTACCTGAGCCACGCCCCCAGCCTTGGAAAGCTATTACTTCGTCTCTCATGCTGTGATGGTTAATACTGATTGCTAACTTGACCGTATCTAGGATCACCTGCGAGCAGGCATGGGGAGGAAGTCTCTAGATTGGGTTAACTGAGGTGGGACAACCCACCCTCAAAGTGGCCGCTACCATCCCATGGGCTGGCATTCTGTGTTGAGTGAAAAAGAGAAGGTGAGCTGAGAACCAGCATCCATCTCTCTCTGCTTCATGGCTGTGGCTGAAATGTGACCAGTCACCGTGTTGTTCCTTCCTTGCCCTGACAGACTGCACCCTCAAACTCCCAGCCCTAATAGTTCCTCCCTCTCTTACATGCTTCTTGTCAGGTGTTTGGTCACAGTGAGAAACAGTAACTAAAGCACTCAACCCATTTTCCCTTGTTACAATGTGCACGAAATAGTAAGTTTATGTCAAGTGTTCTTGTTATAAACATACAAGAATCTTGTGAATGCCTTATTACATGAAACCAAGTAAATAATACCAAGTCTCACTTTCTGCTTTATCCATCTGGAATCCGAGTTCTGTAAGAACTTTTCATCCGACTTTCCCCCGTATGTACCTCTGTCTAGAACAGGCTCGCATGCCCACATCTTACCCAACACTATCAAAGGCTCTAGGAGTATCCACTCCCTTGTCACTGAGATATGATGCTGTAGAGTCTAAACGTGTTGTGTCACATTCAAGTAATAGCTGTTCTGGAATGCACGTGGCCAGGGGCTGCAGATGGGACAGACCTCAGACCAGCCACATTGCATCTCTGAGATGGATCAATTTCCACGGTGAAAGTTAGAAGGGATGAGGTGGGTGCCTGACTTTTGGGTGGATAACAGACTGCCTGCCTGTCACAAACAAGCCATTCTGAGCTGAAAGGAGGAAGGGACGAAACGGTGGTTAGGAAACTATACATTACACTTAGTGGTTTTGCAAGAATGAGCTCCAGCTCTCTCTGCTTGTCAGTGGTTCTCACCCAGGCTACTGCAGACTGTACCCAGGAAAAGTTAACCAGGTGTGGGGTTGAAGGCCTGGCTTGGCATTCACTATTGATTCTGTATCTTCACGTGCCATTTGAGAAATCCTTGCTTTACTAAAACTCCTTCCTGGGGCAGATACAAACAACATCATCCCTTCCTCCTAAAGTTCCAAATATCGAACCAATGAACAATCTGCCAAAATTTACTTTGGGGAATCAGAGAGTTTATGGTCTTCCTTCCAGAACATAGATAAGGGGTTACTTAGAGGGGGTGGGTGCTCTTCCCCCAGTAGGAATCACCTGGAAAGCCTTTGCCCAGCATGGATAAGTGATGTCCAATATACACAAACATAGAGCCCCTTTCTTCTCATCTTTCCTGGCCTACATGCTCTAGTCCTTCCCCCAGCCCGCAAGTAGATAAGGCAGAGTGATGTACAGCAGGTGTGATGAGCATCTGGCTACTCAGGCGAGGATCTCCTGACAATCCTCATCACTTCACAAGAGGTGTGAGCAGTCAGTAAGCCCAGCTGGGGTGATCCTTTTGCAAGAGAGCACAGCTGAATGCCTCCAAGTGGTGGAGTCCTATGATAGGCTCAGAGGACAGTCACTCATAACACCCTGCAGATGACAATGGGTGGAGCCACTTAGCTCCTCCAGACGTGTATGCCTGTTTTTCCCCCTCCCACATGGCCCTAAGCAATCCAAGGGCCTAGCTCTTGACTAATAAAGTCTAGCTCATGACTAATAAGACCATGACTGCCACTCACTTCACACAGCTTTTTCCCCTTAAATTGCTGTCTCAGTCCAGTGTTCTGTTTCTGTGAAAAGACATCATGACCACAGCAACTCATAAAAGAAAGCATTGAACTGGGGCTTGCTTACATCCGTCATGAAGCACGGTGGCACACAAGCAGACATGATCCTGGAGAGGTAGCTGAGAGTTGTACCTCCAGATGGACAGGAAGCAGAGAGAGAGAGAGAGAGAGAGAGAGAGAGAGAGAGAGAGAGAGAGAGAGAGAAGAGAGAGAGAAGAGAGAGACAGACTGGACCTGGCTTGAGCATTTGAAATCCCAAAACCCTAATGATACACTTCCTCCAACAAGGCCACACCTATTCCAACAAGGCCACACATCTCTTAATCCCTGTCAAGTAATGCTAGTCCCCAGTGACCAAGTGTTCAAATCTGTGAGTCTATGAGGGCTGTTCTTATTCAACCACCACATTCCACTCCCTGGTCTCCCATCGGTTTATAGTCATAGCGGAATGCAAAAATGCATTCAATTCAACTTCAAAAGTCTTTATAGTCTATTGCAATCTCAACACTGTTTAAAAGTCCAAAGTGTCTTTTGAGACTCATGTAATCTCTTAACGGTAATTCTGTGTAGAATCAAAATCAAAAAGTAGATCACATACTTCCAACATACCAGGATATACATTACCATTCCAAAAGGGAGCATACTGAGGAAATACTGGACCAAAGTGAGATCTAAAACTAGCAGGGCAAACTCCAAACTCTGCATCTCCATGTCTGAGGTCAACGCACTCCTCAGATCTTTTAATCCTTTCAGTTTTGTTGACTGCCACACACTTCTCTCTCTTGGGCTGGTTCCACACCCTGTTAGTAGCTCTCCTGTACTCTGTGGTGGAATATTACTTTAACTAGACAAAGATGTGTTACATTTATTTATGTTGCAGAGTATTACTTTAACTACTTAAAGGTATGTTACATTTGTTTATGCTACATTTGTTTGACAATGTAAAGATGTGTTACATTTGTTTATACTGCATTTGTTTAATTATGTAAAGATGAGTTGCTGTTTCACCTTGCCTTCCTAAGGCACCTGATTGGCCTAATAGAAAGCTGAGTGGCCAATAGCTAGGCAGCAGAGGGATAGGTGGGGATGACAGACAGAGAGAATAAATAGTAGAAGAGATTTAGACTCAGAGAATGAGAGAAGAGAGAATGAGAAAGAAAGAGAGTTAGACACCCAGGCCAGCCAGGCAGCCACCAAACAGCCAGATATGGAGTAGGACATACAGAAGGAAAGAAAGGTAGAATATCCCAAGGCACACTGTAGACAAAGAGAAATACGTTAAATTAAAAGAGTTAGTAAGAAATGAGCCTAAGCTAAAGCCGAGCATTCATAACTAATAATAAGTCTCCATGCTATGATTTGTGAGCTGGTTGGTGGCCCAAAAGAAAGCCTGTTAGAGTATTCCATGAGCTTGGCATCTCCACTGAAATCCAGGCCTCACTTTCACAGCTTCACATAACGGTCTCTCTGGGACTCTATGCAATGACATCCCTGACACATGCCTGGCCCCAGCAGCTTTCCTTAGTGGAGGAGTGAGATCCCATAACCCCAGTCTTGTATCCTTCACTGTGGAGCCAGAACCACGTGGCCAAAGCTGTGAAATTCTGCTGCTTGCTGTGGCTGAAACACAGCCCCCTGATTCAACTCATATTCTGTGCATATGCTTTCTGTTTTTGATGGTTTTCTTCACTGTCTAAGGTAACAATCTAGAAATAGGTTGTCTTTTCATTACTTTGAACATTAATTCAGACCACCAAAGAGAAATGCTCTGAAGGCATACCTCTAATCCACTTCAAAAACTCTCAGCATTCATAAAGCATGTATAATATGCCTGGCATTCAGTGGACCGTGTAGGAAGGGTTTGGCGTTGTCATTATAGGTCTCTAAACAATTGGAATTAAAATTAACTACACAATTTGCACAATCTATACTGCAAGAGACAACTGTGGAGAGAGGGGAAGAGTGGGGGCTATACTTTTCAAGTGTTTTCCATGTTCCAGCAGCAGAAAAAAAATACACATGTATTCATTAACAATTAATTCTTGCAGACAGCCTCATGAGGTTAGTCTTTTCATGGCCTCTGGGCCAAAGGGACGCCAAAGTTCAGAAAGACAGTGAGTTAGTGAGCAGCAGTGCAAACCTGGGCCCAGCTCACTCCTGCGAGCAATCCTTCTCTTAAGGATTCATGCTGTCTTCTGAGATTTATAAGGTAAAATATTTCTGGTGCACAAAATCTTTAGCCGTTCACAAAAGGGTGTTGAGCACAGTTAAGCTGGGTGACTGCTGGTGTCCCTAAAGTAGTGGTTCTCAACCCATGTGTCATTGACCCCTGTGAAATCTCATATCAGATATGATTCATAACAGCAGCAAAATTACAGTTGGAAAGTAGCCATGAACATAATTTTATGATTGTGGATCACGACAACATGAAGTACTGTATTGAAGGGTCACAGTGTTAGGAAGGTTGAGAACCACTGGTATAAAGACAACTATGCTATTGATGTTTTAGGTGATTATTAATAATCTCGGAGTGGGGCAAAACATGCTGTTGCTGTAAATATATATATATATCTTTGGGAAAATAATAGACAATTGGGGGGGCAGAAGTGCAACCAAATGATGTATATACTTCAGAGCAGAGGTGATTCACAGAGGAAGAGGCCCTGCCTACAAGAGGACTGGCATAGAGTGGTAGAAGCTATGTAGATACTGGCTGGAGGGCAAATGGGAGTTGTCAGGCAGACAGCACTGGGGATGCACTTCAGGTAAGGTTGCAGGGTGTTCAGGGAGGTTTTGGTGAGCTCTGGGAATTATACATACTTCAGAATTGCCAGCTCATGAACTTTGAAAATGAGTGACAGAAAGTGAATCTCCAAGGAAGACCAAATGCCAGAAGCCCAAATGATGCTTACCTCTTATTTTTAGGATAAAAATAATAATTCTGCAGCAATGCGATACCACCAGATAAGAGATTACAGATAAGAGCAACCCCAAACTCATTAGTATTTTAAATATTCATGCCTGGAAAAAATTAGAGATGATCTTCATGTTCAGCAGTAGAGGATTGACTAGGTGTGTTTTGCATCCACACAAGGGAGAGACTAGGCAACCATTATTCAGTCCGCATAGTTAGTAAGGCTGCTCAGAGGTACCAGCCTAGGATCATGATGGTGAGGTGAAAGAGAGTCAAGAAGAGAGGTGTGTGGTGTGCTGTGGTGCTAATCAGGTCCCGCAGGTTACAAAGAGGCTGGGTGAAAACTTAGAAGGGTGAGCAGTTTATAGAAGAAGTATGTAGACAAGGGAGAAGGGCGAAACTTACCTGCTGTGGAATAATCCTTCTGTACACTATGAATCTTTATTACTCTCATTGGTTAATAAAGAAGCTGACAGGCCAATAGCTGAACAGAATAAGGTTGGGCAGGAGAGCCAAACTGAGAATGTTGGGAAGGAGAAGGGCAGAGGAGTCTGTAGCCGTCAGCAGATGCAGAGAGAAGCAAGATGGACATGCTGTACTGAGAAAAGGTACCAAGCCACTTGGCAAACCATAGATAAGAAATATGTGCTAATTTAAATTTAAGAGTTAGCTATTAGTAAACCTGAGCTATTGGCTGAGCATTCATAATTAATATTTAGTTTTTGAGTGATTGTTTGGGAACAACTGCCAGCACAAGAAAACTCTACCTACACTCACCTATTTCATTCAACTGCATCTTGTTTCTCATTGGTGGAGTGCCATACTTCCTACTTCCAACATCTGTGCTCCTACACCTTCACAGGAAGTTGAGAACTATGACTTGTCTTGTTCAAATCATTCTCTGAAGTGGAGTGAGTGAATCAGTGCCAGAGAAGCACCAAATAAGAGACAAAGAGGGAGTTTAAGGAGTATGTTTACAACCATAAACATGACCACAGCAAGCTCAGTCTTTGTCCTGGCAAAAGTTACAATCCAATGGGGAAGAAGACAATCACACAAATATCACGGCAATTACATAGGCTAAGGAACCCCATTCAAGTCAGAACGAGCCCTTACCATAAGTGTACAGTCCTTAGTACTAAAGAAGCTTTTTTAATGTAAGCCCCCTGCACTGGATAAGGTTTTTTTTTTTTTATCACTTGTCACAAGCTAGGGCCACTCAGAAGCAGTGAACCTCAATTGAGAAAATGCTTCCATCAGATTGGTCTGTAGGCAAATCTATGGGGGCATTATCTTGATTAATAATTGATGTGGATGACATTATCTCTGGGCAGATGGTCCTGGACTATGTCAAAACAAACAAAACAAACACCAAAGCCAACAAAAACCAAGCAGAATGAGAATTCCTCCATCTCTGAGTCAGCTCTCGCCTCTAGGTTCTTGCCCTGCTTAAGTTCCTATCTTGGCGTCCCTCAATGACAGACTGTAATCATGTGATCATGCAAGCCAAATAAATCTTTTTTGCACCGAATTGGTTTTGGTCATGATTTCTAACACAGCCATAGAAAGCAAGCTAGGATAGCCCGGGGCTGCATGCCTCTGCTTCTCATTATTAAATCACTGAAGCTGAGCTTGAACAAAGGCCAGCAAAGCTTTGCTACAAATGACAGACAGTAAATTCTTTAGGTGCACTTAGGAGGCTGTCTTTGTTACAAGTATTCAACTCTGCTGTTGACACATAATGGCGTCCACAGACAAATAGAAACAAACAAGCCTGGGATGTAATGTTCCTTTGGGAGTCTATCGCAAGTTCCAGTAGAACCTTGAATTGTGTCACACATTTATGTGTTGTGAAATCTTTTTCTTCTTTTGATACTTTTTCCATCCATTAAGAAGTGTAAAACCTATTCTTGGGCTCTCAGGCAGTGGGCCTTATCTGCCCTGAAGTTACAGACTTTCTCATTTTCTCACTTCTCACTTCTAGTTATATGTGACTCTCATGTTAATGAACTTTCAACTGTTTTTTTGTTTGTTTGTTTGTTTGGTTTTTTTCGAGACAGGGTTTCTCTGTGGTTTTTGGAGCCTGTCCTGGAACTAGCTCTTGTAGACCAGGCTGATCTCGAACTCACAGAGATCCGCCACTTTCAACTGTTTTTATCTAGAAGCCACACACCTCTCTAACCAGTAGTTGATCCGAGGATGAAGCTATCATATCTGCTAAGACCTCAGGGCTCTGCAGCTGGTTGCTTGGTTTTTAGTTCATTTTTGTTTGAGGGTTTTCTGCTCATGTCTATTGTATTTCTATTGTTCTGCTGCATTGGGTGTTGGGTGGAATGGACTCCTGGCCTGCAGTGAAGGTCACTGCAGTGAAGGTTTCGTTTCTCCATGACTGTGGGCTAATCCGTTTCTGGATGTCGGAAGCATTTACACAAACCTCGCACGGAGTGCCATATGGAATGTTGTTATGTGCTCCCCGGAGCTTCTGTCGCTGCCATCTGTCTGCAGCTTCCTGTGTAGTTTCTTTGGCAGTGGGGGAGCCATCTATCAGAAAGGCTTATATATGAAACAAGTTTTCAAAGCCTAATCCAAAACAACGTTAGCCTCTCAAGTTGGATGTAAACATGTTTAAGACAAATTAATAATGATCTGTACGTAAGGGCACGGTTGAAAACTGCGGAAGTGTAATGCGGTCCACCTCCGGAGCACACCCAGGAGCTTCCACTGCTGTGAAACCCTCATCAGAAAACTCTTTATCATTTTCCACTTTGAGGACTCTCACGGCCCAGGACCTTTCCCTTCTGCCTCTGCTAGATTTGTATTCTCAGATTTGCCCAAAATGCTCCGACCCTCAAGGTTGCCCCAATGTTTACTCATTCTGTATGTGTCCTGCCCTGTTATCTAATATATCTGTTATTGGGTGAATTTGTATTGAATTGACCCAAAAGGCTGGCTTATGCTCTGCCAGTCTGGGCCACATTTCCATGCAGTTGCAACAGAAAGATTTTGACTCACTGAGGCAATTGTTTTTGGTTGCAATGGCTTGAGCTTTGTTGTGTTCTCTTTGTGGTCCAATGAGGATGGCTATGAGACAGGTACTTATATTTCAGCAGTGAACAAGATGCTCAGAATAAGGCATATTTTTAGATCTTCAGACAAATGCATCTTCTAATAGCCCAAGATCACCAGTGAGAATAAAGGGCCTACGTGAGAAGGGCTCAGTTTAAACCTTAGCTCTTTACAGACACTAAGGAGAAAAACTCAGACTTACTGCATTTCTGCAAATCAGGAACAATAACCCTGCCCAATACTTCAAAAAAATAAAAAAGTGATGGAACTGAGGAAGAGGAGAGAAAAGGCAAAAATTCATGAGCGAACACTCACATACAGATCTAGCATTTGCTCATTCCTGTGCACACTTATGCCCCTCCAAAGTTAAACCATCGGGGAACACACGTCTACAAAACAAAGAAATTATTGTTACGGGCAGACAAATGAGCTTCTCATAAAGGGAGGTTGCACCTGGTTGGTATAAGAACCTGAGTGAAGTCAAGTTTAACGTGTAGATTCTTGTGTCTATCCCAGACATTTTGTGGGGACAGATGTGGGATGGATATTTACCAAACATCAGGAGATTCTGATATGGGTATCCATTGGGCCAGACTTTGAGAACACCATCTTCTGGTTTAGTGGGAGGAGATAGAAAAGAGATAAATAATTTCTCACTAATTTTAGCTTCTCGGGCATGTCTCCTGCCCTTTGTTAAGGTGAGGCTCGTGGGAACACTTGTGAGGATGTGGGAAACCAGAGAAGAGATGAGGTCAAGTTGGTATAATGTGGTACCAGGGTGTGTGATCTTGCCATTAGCGATGCTCATTTTAGACCTCTTCAAGAGCTGGCGTGTTTGTTAGAAGGAAGCAAGTCATGGCTTATTCAAGGCACACACTTGTTTCTTTGCCTTGGAAACAAGATGTGGAGATAAATGCCAAAGAGCTGAAAAGTTGGCTCCATCGGCTGGCTAGGTTTCCAGTTCACCATTGATCATCCCTAGGGTGTGGTCCAAGATGGCAACACAGCACCACTGGAGTTAGCATTTTTCCAAGAAGACAGAGATAAGAAAAGGCTAAAGGAGAACCAGTTGTCTTTGAAGGAGGCTTCCTAAAACTTGCTGAACCTGGGACTCGCGAGACGGCTCAGCAGTTAAGAGCGTTTGCTGCTTTTGCAGAGGCCAGGGGTATGGTTCTCAATGGCCCAAAACTGACTGTAACTCTAGTTCCAGGGGCCCTGACCCCCCTCTTCTGTGGGCACTTGTACACATGAGGTACACACACAGGTCCACAGACATACATGCAAAATTAAAATAATAAAATCTTTTTTAAAAAGTTGCCATGCCTTTTTTGCTAATACCTCATGGATCAAACTTAATAACCTTGGCTCCATTGGCTGCAAAAGAGATGCAGGAATACCTTTGTTATTCTTTAGATCATCACCTGTCAAGATCAAAATCAGTATTTCTATTAGTAAGGAAGACGGAAGAATGGATACAGAGGCAGGCAGCCAGTCAGTTTTGGCCCAGCTGGGATGTAGGGTTGGACGCCTGTCACTCTGGACCTGGGCTGCCAGTCACAGTGATTCCAGATTCTGCCTGTGGATGAGACACAGTGCGAACTAATGCAACAGGGAAAACCCTCACAGAGCTGAAGACAGAAGACCACAGCTCAGAAACGGCCAAGCCAGTTTGCAGTATCTAAGTACCTTCCAGCTTATCTCATGAAGTCCCTCCCCATCACACTGTGTGTCTATACGAGACAGAGGGTTGGCTTTTTTTTTTAAAGTGTGGTCCAAATTAGAGATTCGAGACCATCCCTGGGACCTTGGCTGGTAGGGTGATTGCTAACGGCTGTTGTTTTCACTTCCCTGAGATGGAACTGATTCCTGGTAGCTGCCTCCCTCTGGGGCTCCTGACGCATTCACGGCTGCCTGGGAGTTGATATTAAACCTCTGGGTGAGACTTCCATGTAAAGTATTTTGGAAAAAAATATCTATCCATGGTATGTTCAGGATTAATGAAAGCATTTGAATTATTTAAATCAAGTTCATGCACCTACAACTTTAATTTAAAATTTCCTATTAGCAGGTGCTATGAATAATTTAAAATTCCTATTTCATATGAGTTAAATCTCTCCCACTGAGTTTTAATAAAACATTCAAATTATGAATATCTCAGCTTTGGCCTTCAAGTCTTCTTGATTAATATAGCTCATTAACCCTAGACATCGTATCTCCCAAAGCCCATCATTCTCTCAGGAATACTGTTATCTCTTTTCCCCACCCCAGTTCTTCCTGTTCTTCTTTCTTTGTGTGTGTATTCATAGTGTACACGGGTGTGCATGCATGTGTGTGAGTAGGTAGGAGGCCAACATCCGTGTCTCCCTTGGTCATTTTCCACCTTGTTTTTTGAGACAGGATTTCTCAGTCAACAGGGAACTTGCCAGTTTGGTCACAGTGGCTGGCCAGAGTGCTCTCAGGAATCCTCCTGGTTCTAGTCCTGCGGTGCTGGGACTCTAGGCACATGGTGCCTGTGCAGATTCTTTTTCTACAGCACAACACTGGGGACCTGAACCCCGGTCCTCATGCTCCCGTGTTCAGTACTTCACTGACCAGGATTAAGCTGTTTCTCCAGCTCTCATTTCCTCTTTACATCAAATTCAAATAGCTCCTTCCCTGGTGACAGGCATTCCTGTTTTACATGAGGTGTGACCATACAAGGGTGAAGAACTTCATGAGTGACCACAGGAACTCTTTTATGTGACCATCATCCTTCCTGACTCCTCAGGCTTCCATAGCTCCTCATTCCAGGGTCATTAATAGCACATTGCTCTCTAAACTGCTCAGAGAACAGAAGCCACCAGAAGGGAATTCCTAGGCTGGTTTGCTTGACCAGTAAAATCGTGATGTGTGCCTGTAATCTCAGCACCAGGGAGGAACAAACAGTCAGAGCCCTGGGCTCCCACGCCGGCCAACCTGGCCTAGTTGGTGAATTCCAGGCCAGTGAGAAACACACACATGTGAATATACATTACACACAAGCATTGTGGATGACACATGAGTTATTCTATAGCATCTGCATAGACACTCAAATGTACACATACCAGTACATACACTCACAGCATCCCTACACACACACACACACACACACACACATTCCTATGTTCGCACACTCTCATACGCCATGCTCTCCCTTCTCTCCTGTTATAAGGATTGTGTGCCCAGCTGCTCTTTGGCTCAGGGCTGTCCCCTCAAAGACCATTTGTTAAAGGATGACTCTCCAGCGTGGCACCGGTCGGAAGTTGGGAGACCCTTAAAAGGTAGAGTCTGTGGGGGTCGGCTCTTCGGGGAGTAGGCTTTCAGAGAGGATTGTCGGACTCTGGTCTCCTCCCCTCTCTTTCTCTTCTTCTGTTCCTAATTGAAGAGCGTTGCTCTGAGTGGACCCCCAGACATGTGCTCACTCCTCTTAGGTCCAAAAGCAACAGCACCAACGCCCCACGGAGGGAAACCTCTAAAACTGTGAGTCACACACAACAAACCTTTTCTTTTCATAAATTGATGGTCGTGGGCATTTGTTAAAAGTACCTGAAAACTGACTGGCATGCCTGTCCCTGCTACCCTGAGTCCCTGTGTCCCCGCTCCTCCCCACCCTTTCTCCCTTGCCGAAGGGCTTCGTTCTAGAAATTCTTTCTTTCTCCTGAACTGTCAAGCTTTCCTCTGAAACCACGAATCCTATCTGCATGCAGGCGGTTTGCTTATCTAAAATCCAAAACACCTTCTTAATTGGCTCCACTTCCTCTCCAAGCACCAGACTGTTCCCTTCCATCTCTTCAAAGCAAAACTCCTCTGAAGAGTTCTAATCTTGAAGGGGTCTGATTACCAGGCCTTTGCCTCACCCTTTCGCTAGATCTGCCATCTTGGTCTCTAGGGGTAGCACAGACTATCTCCCCATCCCATCTTCCAGCTTTTTGAAAGCCGAGCACCCAGCATGACTGTGCATTGTGCCTGGGGCAAGCTGGGAAAGAGTGTGTCTAGCTGGTGCCCTGCCTTGGCATTATTTCCCCTGGAGATTCATTCACACACTCCAACCCTAGTGCTTTCATTTTGGTTTTAGCCTAGTTTGGCTTTCCATGGTGCTAGCGATGAAACTCAGGGCTTCGCATATATTGGGCAAGTGCTCTGCCGCTGAGCTGCGGACCACATCTGTTGCTAGGTCCACATCCGTGCACAGGCACGGGAGATCCAAGGGAAGAGCCTCGTGGGTTTTGAGGGTTTCCGTTCAGTGCTGCTCAGCCCAGTTGCCTTTGGGGCTGTGGTAGGAAGCAACATCACAGCACGGAGCACAGGGGAGAGGGCAGAGAAACAGAGAGAGAGAGAGAGAGAGAGAGAGAGAGAGAGAGAGAGAGAGAGAGAGAGAGAGCACAGGGGAGAGGGCAGAGAAACAGAGAGAGAGAGAGAGAGAGAGAGAGAGAGAGAGAGAGAGAGCACAGGGGAGAGGGCAGAGAAACAGAGAGAGAGAGAGAGAGAGAGAGAGCGAGCGAGAGAGAGAGCGAGAGCGAGAGAGAGAGAGAGAGAGAGAGAGAGAGAGAGAGAGCACGTGCGCGCGCGAGCCCAATACTTCTTTCAAGAGCACATTACAATGACGTGACTTACATCCTCCTACCAGGGTCACCTCCCAAAGATTTCACCAAGTCCCGGCAGCATCACAGCTGGGGTCCAGCCATTCAACACTTGAACCTATGAAGCCCATTCAAGCGACAAACTCTAGGAAGCCTTACCATCATCCCAGCCACTGCACCTCACAGATTTACATTCTCCTTGTTTATTTGGCCCACTAAGCTCTAAAGATAGGCATGCATAGCTTTTCTATGTTTCACTCCATCCTCTATGCTTAGAGTAATGCCCAGCACATACTAGATGCTTATTAATCATATGCCAAACCCTTCACCAGTTAAAAGCTTCTGGAAATGTCCTTAGGTATAGCTTACCCTTTAATCCAGATTTAATAAGTTAAAGCATATTTAGTTACCACCAGACTTTAAAGGATGGGAGTGTTTGCCATGGCCATGTGGAGAGCAAATCTATGTATTATTTTAACGCAGAGCTCAGATTGTATGAGGTAGCTAACATGATTATCTCTTTTAATCCTCCCCGAATGCATTAAAGAGGACATTATTCATCTTTTACAGGAACGGACAGAAGCTTGAGGAAAGCCCTGTAAACTGATCAAGGGTGTTTATCTGGCAGGCGGTATCTGGTAGGCTGTCTTTTCGAGCCGGCAGTCTCGTTGGCTGAAAACTCAGCAATCCACATGCTGTTTACATTAGTCATGGCCACAGAGACCTGTTCAGAAACCAGCCAGGCAGCCATATTCTCACTGTTTCTCTGAATGTAGCTCCCATGCGCATACGCATGATCCAAAGGGTCTCAGGAAAGTGGAAATGGAGAGTTTGGGGTGTAGCTTTATTCCACTGATGGTTACAGGCAGCTTGCTTTCTGTTACCGTGAAAAACACCACGACCACAAACAACTTGGAGAAGAAATGGTTTATTTGGCTTACTGTCCCATCACAGTCCCTCGCTGATGGACTCAAAGGGGAACAGGGGAAGGAGCCACAGGGAAAGGCTGCTTAATGGCTTACGCTCTATGGCTTGCTTAGTTTTCTTTCTTATACAACCCAGGACCATCTGCCCAGGGATGGCACTGCCCACAATTGGCTGGGCTCTCCCACATCAACCATTGCTGAGAACATGCTCCATAGTCTTGCCCACAAGACAATCTGATTGGAACAACGCTCAGTTGAGCTTCTCTTCCCAAGTGACGCCAGCTGGTGCCAAGTTACCAGCACAACTCCTATACATGCAAAACCCTTGACTGGGCTTCCTATGAAATGCCGACTGGTGAGAAATGCATTGGAATACTTTACCTTTGAAAGTTCCTCTTGTTCGAGTTATGCTCCTTAATCAAAATCCAGCTCTAATACAACCCTGCTGTTAAGTCAAAAGCAAGCGCTTGGTACCTCAGCACCATGGGATGAACCTTGAGGAAGATCTGCAGTTCTCTGTGGCCACTACATTCAACGGACTGACTTGCAGTGCCTTGGGTGTGTCTCTTCCTGAAAGCTAGGCTGGAAAATGGTGAGCAGAGATAGTGGTATCCAACCGTGTTTACCACAACACTGACAGCTAAGCCGACTGGTGTTTAAAGAATGAATCATGGGTTCTCTTATGGCCCTTATTCGCCTTTTGTTCACGCAAAACATGACTGCCAAGGACCGATCATAGGCCAACCCCTGAAAGAGCAGGCTGCTTTCCAAAGAGAGCCCAGAGGCAGACATTGAGATCCTAGGTAGTGAGCAGTGTTCTGTGGAGACTTCAAAGACAGACACAAGCACAATGGAGTGCCTCCTTTGCACTGGGTGTTCAAGGCCAGCCTCCCCGGAAGAGCATTGAATGGTACCTGGGGATGGGAAGAGAGCAACCTCTTCAAGAATGAGCTTCAGACGTCCAGAGGGAGGAGGGAGAAAATGCAGAGACGGGGAGGAGAGGCAGCCTGGACAGCTGAATAAAAAAAGAGGCCCGACAGAATTAAAACTGGAGAGCCAGCCTGAGGCAGATTCAGTGCTAGAGGGTTTGACCATCATCTACAAGGACTTAGGTTTCCTTCCAGTAAGTGCATATGTGTACATGCACCCACACACACGCATGCATGCATGCACACACACACACACACACACACACACACACACACACACACCACTGCCTCCATCACTATCACCTCTATTGCCACCACCAAACTCTGATGGAACATGGATAGCCAGAAAAGAGATATGCACTAGCTGATAAAGAACTAGAACTGTTTTTCAAAAGTATGTTAACTTATTGCATACCCCATCAGGTGGTAGGGTATACACGTGTGCACACACACACACACACACACACACACACACACACACACACACACACATATTAAAGACAGATATGTTGCTCAGGCTGTCCTAGATCTCATGGCCCTTCCACCTCAATTCTACCAGCACTGAGATTACAGGCATGTATCACCATGCCTGGCACTTTAAAGAGAGGGTCTTCCCTGCTGCGTGATATTGGAGAATCTGATCCTAAGCTGCTTATACAATAGCTAGTGTATCTATTGACAAGCCAAGGCCCTATCTATAACCAGAGATCAGGACCCAGCATGTTCTGGATGTGGTACTTTGCCTCAAATGTCATTCCATACAATCTCTTCATTTTTCACTGAAGGGGCTGGTGAAAACAGTTGAAGTTAATTTTCTTTATTATGCCTGAAAATTCATAAGATTATTACTGTGAGATTCATTGGAGTTTTTAAAACATCCTTTCATCATAGTTCAAAAGGCATTGAAATATAAAACGGGAAGCAGCCCAGCTATCCCAGCTCCTAAAGAAAAGAATGGGGCTTTGGCCAAGAAGCTGGATGGAAAATACAAACACATCTTAAAAAGTAATTCATTCGCCTGTAGGGAGGGGAGGGTAAGCCCTGCTCTGGGATCAGCAGGCGGGTCCAGGCAAATCCAGGCTGGGTCAGACAGCTCTGTTCGATAATGTAAAAGATTCGGCTCACACTGAGCCATGCTGAGCCTGGAGATGAGTTCACTCCACTGGCACTCTCCTGACAGGGCTGTAAAGGACCAAAATGCGAGGGTTAACAGCAAGAGAGTTCATCTCTCACCATTCTTAGGGGCTAGAATGTTCGGAACTCCTGCTTCACAATTACTAAAAACCCAACTACAGATATTGGGGTTCAACCTAAAGGTCAAAAAAGCAAAACTGCCAGCCACTGGCTCTTACCTCTACCTCAATCCGAAATGGCGATCCTGCATCCAGGGATCCGCAAAATGAAATTAAGAGCTGTCTTCTCCCGATTTATATTCTTCTCTAGCGCTGGGATTAAAGGCGTGCACCACGACCACCCGGTTTCTATGGCAAACTTGTGTGGCTACTGGGATTAAAGGTGTGTGTCACCACTGCCTGATCTGGAAGGCTAATCAGGATGGCTGTTTTACTCTCTGATCTTCAGGCAAGTTTTATTTATTAAAATACAAATGAAATATCACTACAGTCACCATGCCAGCAGGTGTGGTGTTGGAGAGTCCTTTTTTGTTCACCCTTGCTGTGTCCTCACTTGTAGGAAGAGGTGAACAAGAACCCTAGACCTCTTTGTAAGGACACTTATCCACCCTCATGACCTACTCACTTCCCTGGTCCTCCACCTCAAAATCCCATTACATTAGAATGAGAAATGTCGAGGAGCCGGAAATAAGTGGTCTGTTGCAAAGTGGTGAGTAGATCTTGAGTTGTGTTTCAAATCAGACTCTGAATTTTGAGTTGAAGAGAACTTTAGAGACCTGTAGGCCCAGAGCAAAGAACAAATTACCCCAGTCACACAAACAGTTGATCAACATGGAATTCCAATTCAAAATTTTGTTTGCTGTGCTAGAGATTCAAAGCTTGGTGGTAGAATGCTTGCTTAACATGCTCAAGGCCCTGGAACACACACACACACACACACACACACACACACACCTTTTTTTTTTGGTCTTCTGTAAGTTATAAGTATAAATGCTTAAACTGGAAGGAAAGGCAATAACCACCATCATCTTCTCAAGTAAATGCCCAGAATATTCTAGGGAAAACTTACAGTAAGAAAGCGGGTGCATTCTCATAACTGCAGGATACTAGGCAGTGGCTGATACGTCAAACCTTTCTCTGTTACCCTCACACAGATATTCATGCTGGCAAAATGCCAGTGCACATAAAATAAAAAGTCCAAGAAACAAGCTTTAAAAAAATAGAATCTCAGTATTAGAAGATATTTGATAAATTTTTATTTCTGGTGATTATAAGCTCTGTCACCCAAGAGAATGGCTTACCATCTCAGATTTCAATCTCTAAGATGAAAGTAACCTTGATACTTATTAGAATGATGTCACCAAGTCAATAGCAAAGCCATGAGAGCTCCAGAATCCAGCTGAAGCCCATTATAATATCTATGAGTAACATGAACCTGTATAGGAATAAATAGATTATAGCCATAAAATTTAAGGGCTTTTATCTTAGCAAGAAGATATTAGAATATTTAAAGCTAGAAAAATAAAAAATACTTAAAAGAGATCAATGTGAGGTGAGGGCTGTTGCTTTTTAAAAAGAAGTTTTAATTATATTTGTGTGTGTGTGTGTGTGTGTGCGCGCGCGCGCATACACTCATTCCACAGCACTACACGGGTCAGAGTCAATTCTCTCCCACCATATGGGTCCCACAGGTTAACTCAGGTCAGGAGGCTTAACGAACCTTTACTCTCTGAGTCATCTGCACAGTCCAAAGTTTTCTTTCGGACGTAAGCATGAGAATTAGGTGATATATAAACTAAGTCCACCCAAATACCATGTGACAGTTCCCCCGGCCTTTGTGCCACCCTCCCCCAACTAGAAGCTGTGGAGTCACTGGTTCAGAAACTTCAAATAGTGCCACAATGAGTGAGAAGAAAGAAGGAAAAACAAAAAGAAAGGAGAATATCTGTCCCATCTGGATCTCGCCCACCAACCGACTCCACAGAGCTGTAAGGCCATTTCATAAACTCAAGAATGCAAAGGAGCAACTTCAGAACATACTTAAAAAGGTAACCACTTTGTCTCTCAAAGTTAAAAAAACAGAGACATTTCTTGTGGTAAGTATCTCTCATCTCTGGGAAGACTTCGAATGAAGAAGGGAAATGCCCAGGAGAGTAAAGAACTTTGTCATTGACTGCTTCCTGTGGCTAATCACACACTACCACAGACAAGGTGAATTAGAAAACAAGAGGGTTTACTTGGGACTACAGTTCTGGTCCCAAGGTCACATCTGATGATGGCCATCTTCCTGAAAGATGCCTGCAGCAGCTTAGGACACTGCAAGTATGTCTCAGATTCTCTTTGACATCTTATAACGCTGCCAATATTCAGCTGTAAAGCCCCTACTCTGGTGGCCCTATGCTGTCCAAATCACCTCACTAAAGGCTTTGATTCTGAATATCATAGATTGAATTTCCATTCTCTGAATGCATCATAATGGGATTCAGTTCCAATATGCTTCATCATTATTTCAATATGAAAGAGCCAGTGTGTAGATAGACACATAACCCTGGCTCTATATTTCAATCAGAGAGATTTCCCATGACTCCCTGGAAGGGGTAAGTAAGAGCTTTAGTTCCTTAGCTAAATCTTTAGCATTAGATTTAATTAACCTTGGAATTCAACCTGACCACCACTTCTATGAGCTATGACTTGCCATAAAGTGTAAGAATCCTCTAAGACTCAGTTTCCCCATCTCGGTGTTGCTGTCTCTCTAACAGAACCATTGGGAATGCAACCGCACAGGTAGAATATCATTCTGGAACAAATGCTCTAAACACGGTGTCATATTTATTATTCTCATGGAGCCTGTGGATTGGGAATTCAAGAACAGCACAGGAGAGACAGCTTCTGCTCCATGTCTGTGCTGTCACTTGTCATGACTCGCACGCACGGCTGGGGTTGGCTAAGCAAAGAACTCGGCTAGGACTGTGGCCTGGGGTGCCAGCCTCTCCATGTCTCTTGGGCTTCCTTGGTGCAAGGCAACCCCACGGGAGTGGAGCTTCTTACTGGAAGCTCATGGCTAACATCAAAAGCTACCCTGGCACTTTAAAATACAGTCCAGATACTTGGCATTGTTTCTATCAAATAAGAAGCTTTGTAGTCTTCCTGGAAGACTCCAAAACTCTGTCATTGCCCATGAGTCAAGTGCACGGAGGAGGAGTGACCGAATGAAAGGCCAGAATTACTTGATATGGCCAATGTATGCACTGAAGGCTCCAAGATTTAGGCTCTGGGTTTCTAATTGTGCTTGACTCATAATGACTCTTGGGTAGGTCTGCTCTAAATCTCCCTGCCCCTCCCATCCTATAGCTTCTGCCTTTCAGGCAGTTTCTGCTTTGCTCTGGCCAGGAATGCCGTTGGCAAGCTCCATTCCTACGGCGTCTGGTTTTTAGGCTTCCTGGTCCACACAAGCTTTTTTGGCCACCACTCTAACGCCTTCTGTCTTCAGCCCAGGTTGTCTGTTCTCTTCGGAGTCCATGGATAAAAAGATAGGGAGTGCAGGAGACCACAGAGATGTAAAGGCAGGGTTGATGGGGGTGCAGATGGTGTAGCATTCCCAATAAGGTTAGCACTGAATACAACTGTGTATTTGTTTTTTTATAGCATCAAATATCCTGAAGACACTGAAAATCAAAAAAATACTATAATATGCATATTCAAATGTGTTTATGCACGATACATTAAAAAAGCTGTGTGAGGGATTTCCTTGAGTAGGCCTGGCCTTGAATTCACCATCCTGCATCCTCAGCCTCCCAAATACACTATTCACTCTTGTGCTTCTTCTTTCTGGAAGGCATGACTAGTTTGTAGCACTAGGCACTTAGCCCTTAAATGGCATCCCTTTTGTGGATTAGTAAAAGACCCAACACTTCAAACGATTTACATATTTCCCTCTCTGACTACTGACCTACCCCCTTCTGGCTAGGGTAGAGGCTAGTGAGAATGCAGCCCAAAATATCCATGGGCATTTGGCATCTGCCCCTGCCTCCCAATCCTGATCACCTTCAGCATTCATGGTTCATTCAAAGGTGGTTCTAGGGGCTGGAGAAACAGTCTAGCAGTTAAGAGCGCCAGCCTCTCTTACAGAGGACCCGGGTTTGATTCCCAGGACCTGTGTGGCAGCTCACACGCATCTGTGACTCCAGTTCCAGAAGATCTGATGCCCTCTCCTGGCCTCCAAGGGCACCAGACCCGCATGCGGTACAACCATACATGCAGACAAAATGATCATCACATAACATAAAGTAAAACAAAAAACATTTTGTTTTGTTTTTTTTTTTTAAAAAAAGAGGATTGTTTTTCAGGAGCCGCTAGAGGAGAACTGTTGCAAATTTCAGGTCAGGCTACGTGGTCAGACCCATATCTGAAATTTTAATTTTCTCTGAAAAGGTGAGGATTACTTGTCTGAAACAACTGGAAGGCAGAGTAGGTGAGTCTGCAAACCAGCCCCACACCTGAGGACCAGCTTTCCCCAGCCATGCCCTGGAGCCTTTCCTGTGGGTGACTGGTGAAGAGCCTAGATCTCAGCAGGAACCTCTCCCCTACTTAGCACCTTTTTTCCATCCTCTTGGAGGCTTCTGTTTTACCTCCCAGCCTGCATTTTGAGTTCTCATTTTTTTATTTGTTAGTTTTTGTGGGAATTATAATGGAACTCCCCAAAGTCTCCATATCCCCCCAATCCCCCCAATCCTGTGGGCTTTCTCTCTGAGGTTGGTTTTGTACGGCTCTTTCCACTCCCATTTTTCCCCTGGAAGCCACATAATGAGTAAGAATGAAGTCAATTGAGCACATTCCCCTAAATTGGTTCTGTAGGAGAGTTACCTATTCAGAAGGGTGAACTCCAGGGCCAAGGCTGTTCAGTTAAGCGGTGGAGTTTGTCCCACTGAGGGGACCTGGCAGGCTAAAGGCAAGCCCTTGTATTGCTGGGAGTCTTGGAGAAGTTGTGTTTGTTGGCATTGAAACAGCTAGCAGAGACATCGCTGGGAAGGCAGAGGAGAGAGAAACCAGGAAACCAGGGAGTGTGTGGTGCCAACAAAGTTAGTAGAAGAGTGTACCTAGCTTTCCAGGAATATCTCCACATAAAACTTCTAGGGTCTTGTTTGGTTTTGTTTTTTATCGTTTACTTGAGAAGAATTTTGAGTTGTACAACCGTGCAGAAACTTCCCGGATATTCTAGACTATGCCCACTTTCCCTGCTATTAACCTTGCACATTTGCCACAAGTCACGAGCCTTTATTGTCATATTATTATTAGTTAAGGACCATACTTCATTTGCCTTTTTAGTTGTTGCTGTTTCCCTAATCCCATTTAATGCCCTTTTTCTGCTCAGGATCCCATTGAGGGCACCGCAGTATGTTTAGCTGGCGTGTACCATTAGGGTCCTTGCTTGTGACAGTTTCTCTGTATCCCCTTGTATTTATTATTGTTGATGTGTGTATGTATATTTGGGGTGGAGTTCAAAGGTGAACTTTGCAGAGTTGAGTCTTTAAATCTATAAACACCAGTATGAGTTCTTGAATGTTTATTTCATGCTGTGAATTATAGATCGTTTTTACTTTATTTATTTAGTTACCCCAGTTTGTTCCATCTTTGACTCTTAAAAGAACATTAAGTTGGTTCTTGTGTCTGTTTGGTGTCTCAACTATGTGCGCATGCGTGAGTTACCGTGTTCTTACTCTCTAGTAGTACTAAATACCCCAGGATCATTTTATCTCCTGATTCAGTCCTGGGATTAGCCAATGCTTCCTCATTCTGTTACCGGGAAGCATGTTGAAAGTCGAACAATGGTTTGATGTACCCGATGCTCTTGGGATCCCTGTGTTTCAGTGTTTCCTCAGCTGACAGACCACAGTGATGCAGATATGTCCGCCAACTCTCCTAGGGTTAGTCTTGAATCCGGCTATCTGCTGTGTTTCTAAAGCCTGCTTTAGTTCACGCTGAAACTGAATTGCTGTTTGAACAGTGTTGGGAGGTAATTAGGCCCTCCTGGAAGGAATTGTTATTCTTATAAAAGGGCAATTTGGGCCTCCTCTTGCCCACTCACTCTGCTTCCGTCCACATAATGATACAGCTAGGAGTCCCTTGCCGGATGGAAAACCTCCGCGTTGGACTTCAAAGCCTCTGCAACTGCGAGCCAGTCATTGCTGTCTGGAAAGCAGCAGCCGTTGAACGCTCCATTATGGCAGCACAGAACGAGCAAGACGCTGCCTATGCAAAATGAAATATGAGTTAAAACCTGCCCTCTTGAACTCTAATCCATTCACGGCCGGATCTTCCTCTTCTCTTCGGGATCATCCACAGCTCCTATCTAGCAGCGAGGAGCCAAACATTATTAAATTGTTCATCCTCAGTATGCACAAAGAGCGACACTAGAATTTCAGGCCCAGTGGGAAATGTTCTTCTATGTAGAATACGGTGTCCGTGCGCAGTTTCCTCTGTGGTTAGTCTCAGACTCTTCACACAAAGTGCTCGAGTCAGCAGCAAAGCATCCCTATCCTGGAGGAGCATGGTCTCATTCTTTACAGTATAGACCTCCATGCTTTCTTCTCTTCCTACCAGAGATTCCCATTGCAATGATGTTTTAGGGGCTGGCAGGATGGCTCAGTGGATAAAGGCACTTTCTCCATGAGCTTGGGGACCTGAGTTCGATCCCACGAGTAGACAGAAAAGTGGATGGAGGGAGTCGATGATGCTACAAAGTTGTTATCTCCCCTCTACATACATGTTGTGGCATGTGGATCCATGTGCTAATATTAATAATAAAATTAATATATGTTTCAGAATCACATATGTTCAGGTTGGTTCTTTGTGCCGTTCACCGCTTTGAGTCTTGACAAATGCACAGTGCCATGTGCCCACTATGATGGTTTGAAGAGGATGGCAGCACTGAGCTAACAGCCACCCCATGCTTGGCACGTTCAGTTCCCCGCTCCCCAACCCATGGCATGTACTGTTCTTTTGTTTCATGTCTAATCAAGTCTTTTTCTTTTTTGAGAACTCTGTCGACCTGGAGCTCACTGTATAGTATACTGTAGGTTGACCTTGAACTCATGGCTATCCTCTGGCCTTAATCCCCAAATGCTAGCATTATAGGAATGAGCCCCTATGCCAGGCTCCTACCTATGTTTGTAGCAGGCTTCTTTCTCTTTATTCTAAAAGATACAAGAAGTGTGTTAGAATGGATTAAACCCAGTCTGCTTCAGGACTAACAAGGACCTTTGCCAGAAGTCCACAGACCATTAGCCAGAGGGTTTTCCTGTCCTTTCTCTGCAGGTTTCCATACCCACTCAGCCTTTGGACCCCTGGGGCAAGTGCAGTTTGTCACTCTGACTAGGAAGCTGGAGTTTCACCACAGAGAGGAAACTGGTAACATTTCTTAACTACCAGTCTTCCATCGCCGGAAGCTAGAGACTGTCTTTAGTGTTTTCTGTTTGTTGATGAATAGAGACCCAAGGGTGAGGGCCTGTTTACAGGTCCCTTCTTACTCAACTCTGCAATTTCTGGTCCTTTTAAAGAATTGCCTGAGCTCCACAAAGGTCAGCACAGTGGGACTGGATCATGATAACTTTGTCCATTCCCTTGGCTGACCATGTCCTTAGGGTAAGAGGAAAAGCTCTTACCCCAATGAATTAGATAGACTATTTGTCAGGAGGGTGACCCTTCTTAAGGACTCAGAGAGCATGCATGTTGGGTCCATTTCCAGTTGTCCCTTCAATTGCAGGTGTTAATGTCAAACACCACACCGCCTCCACCCCTCCCCATCCCCACCTCAGGTTCCTAGTCTCTAAATGGGAATAATTCCATCACCCTTTCAAAACCTTTATAACACAAATACAATAAGAATGAAAATTATTTATAATTAACAGCTTGGGGGAATAGCTTAGTGATAGAGACTCTCTTGACTTGCACATATCCCTGAGTTTGACTCCTAGCAACACACGTGCATGCACACACACACACACACACACACACACGGGGGGGGGATCTTATTAAGTTGTTATTATTATTAGTTGTTAAGTAGTATTTAGCATGTGCTTGTTCTAGCCCCTTCCATTCATTAAATAATTCAATGGTAACACAACTTTACAAGGTAGAAGCCATTATTACTCGCAATTTAAGAACTGGGCAGTGAGTTGGAGAAGTTTAGCAGTTTGCCCAAAGATGCCAGAATTAACAGAACTGGAAGGGGATCTTATTTTATTCTTGTCGGTTGGTTGTTTGATTTTGAAACAGGGTTTGGAGGTGACTTGTCCCTGTCCTCAGCTATTCTCTGAGTAGATATTGCACAGAAGTGGATGGTCTTTGACCCTGACACTCCATCAGAAAGTGTGATGGGGAGGCTCTCAAATGACTCCCATGTAACCGTCACCTAAGAGTAGTTTTTTGGTACCACTGATTTTATGAAGCATTCTGAACTTAAAGAACATCAAATGTGGAAAAATGGATGTGTATTTGGAGTTGATAAAATTGGTAAGAAGCACAGCCTTTCCCCACCAGGCTCTATGAGTCAGATACAGATATTTTTCTCATACATGTGTATGAACTGTGTATGTCACAGATGTGTGTAACAGTCCTTTTCTTTTGGGCCATCACCCGGCTCCCGAATCTTGACACCGAGAGGTTTTGAATGCTCAGTCTAGTTTAGGCATGTTTCTGGATAGCGCCTTTAACTTAAATTAACCTGTTTCTCTTTACCTTTTGCCTTGGAGCTTATTACCTTTCCCACTTCCGTATATCTTACTTTCTCTGTTTCTCTATGTCTGCCTGACTTCTGGCCCCGGTGTTGTCCCTCGTTCTCTCCTTCTTCTCTCATTCTTCTTTCTCTTTTCCCAACCTAGATTTCTCCCCGTTCTCCTCTCTCTGCCTACCTGCCCCTCCTATCCTTTCTCCTGCCTAGCTATTGACCGTTCCGCTCTTTATTAGACCAATCA
This sequence comes from Microtus pennsylvanicus, assembly GCF_037038515.1. Lineage (NCBI taxonomy): Eukaryota > Metazoa > Chordata > Mammalia > Rodentia > Cricetidae > Microtus > Microtus pennsylvanicus. The sequence continues at coordinate 37,017,291 of NC_134590.1, forward strand.
GGTGGTGAACAGAAGCAACACGTCTTTGCATAATTTAACACATGTCCTTACATCATTAAGCAAATGCAGCATAAACGAAAGGAACACACCTTTACACAGTTAAAGTAGTATTCTGCAGCATAAACAAATGTAGCACATCTTTACATAGTGAAGATAATATACCACAACACTTGTGGGGTTTTTTGTTTGCTTGTTTAAATTTTATTTTATTTATTCTTTGTGTCTTTCAAATCATGCGTTTCAATCCCATTCATTTTGCCATCTCTTCATATCTGTCCTCTGCCCTTGCAACCCACAATCTCCCTGACACACAAAATAAAATAAAATAAAATTTAGGAAAGAAAAAAAGGAAAAATCTCATCATAGAAGCGGTAGTGTGGCATAGTGAGTCATACAATAAACCCTTTTATACATACATTCTTATGTGCCAGTGTTCATTTCAAAGAATCATTGATCTGGTTCGCGGCCTCTAGTTTCTGCTACACTATTGATATTGGACCCTTACTGGGCTCCTCTTGGATATCCTGTTGTTGCCCTGTGTCATGGAGATCCTGCAACTTGTCTGCAGAACCAACCCCTTCATGTGCTCCAGCAGATCACAGACGGGGTGGTTGTTGGGGTGTGTCAACTGATAACCCTGGTTCTGGGCCTGGGTAGTTGCAGGGTGGGTTCAGCTCACACCTTTAAGGCATTTAGTTTTCACAACTAATCTCAGGAGGTAAGAACCTTTATTATTATTTTTCTGGGTGATGAAACTGCTTTAGTGGCCTAGCAGAAGGTTCAGAATTGGCTTCTAACTGTGTTGCTCCAAGCTACCATAACCCTTTGGTGCCATACAATTCAAACACACAGATACGGAAAGCCTTGAAGATGGAGAGTGTGATCCCAAACAAATCCCAGAGGCCAGACTGTACAGAATGGTGTGCATGTGTGTGTGTGTGTGTGTGCGTGTGTGTGTGTTCAGCTTGACTGGGAGATAGAGAAGAAAGTGAAAGCTGATGAGGAGTTCAAGTTATGTGAGCTTCCATCCTTGTGAATCACTACAGAAGTTTTCTCACGGGGGCTTTGATGCATTTCTCATAGATAAGAAAATCCGCTATGAATACTATATTAATTCTTTAATTAAATGACCATAATGTTAGACCACCAATGGGTAATTGTAAGTATGCTTACGGAAGGAAAGGGGATAAGCAATCAACCAGAGAGGTAGTCTGGATGTTTTGTGTGCAGACGTTAAAGTATGAGTTTTTCATTTTAATTATTTGATATGTTCCTAACCAAAAATGCATCACTCTTACAGTCACAGAGATCATGATTACACTGAATATTTGACCTTGACTCAAGCATTTACACATCTTCCCTTGTTTGCAACCGTTCACAAAGATGTCTAGTTACATCATAATAAATATCTTACATCACTGACATGCGTTTTTCCTGTGAGAACTTGGACATCCTCTGTTCAGACCTCATCAGAATCCCCAGGGATATTCGTGTCCTCCACTAGGAGCTGTAGCGAGCAGGCGATGGACGAGCTGGCAGATCTTCATCCCATCTGAGAAACTGGGAAGTGCCTCTGGGGATTGGCAGTGATTCATCCAGGAGTAAGCAGAGAGTCCAGGATCTGAGATGAGTCCCAAGAAGCCCCAGGTTCCGGTTGAATAGGCAGATAGATGTCTAGACACGGTGTGGAATGTTTGCGCCAGTGTAAAATGATTACCTAGCAGTAGCCGATCCACAGATACTGGCTGCATTGGACATGCGATGTGTCACCTGCTGCAGTGAAATTATCAAAACTCAAATGCAAACGCAAAGGGTTGTTTAAAACTATTTTTCTGGAATCCAGTTCATGATTATCCATTGGAAAAGTTCCAGTTTTAATGTGGCTAGCACAGTACAATCAAAGGTCCCCACTGTATCTAGATTGGAATATATTAATTAAATCAGTATTTGTAGCTGTAAAAAGTTTCCTTATGATTTTAGCATTTGAAAATAGATACAGGCAAATGGATGGATCTAGAAAACATCATATTGAGTGAGGTAACCCGGAACCAGAAAGACAAATATCACATGTACTCACTCATAAGTAACTTTTAGACATAAAGCAAAAAAAAAAAAAAAAAAAAAACAGCCTACAATTCACAACCCCAGAGAACTTAGACAACAATGAGGACACTAAGAGAGACATACATGGATCTAATTTACATGGGAAGTAGAAAAAACAAGCTCTCCTGAGTAAATTGGGAGCATGGGGACCTTGGGAGAGGGTAGAAGGGAGTGGGGAGGAAAGGAAGGGAGCGAAGAAAGAGATATAGCTCAATAACAACAATTTAAAAAAATAGGTACAAACTTTGTTTCCGTTTCTGTTGTAACAAGATAACTGAAGAATATTCATCTGACTCCCCAGTCATAATACTTTTGGCTTTATGACAACTACATTATTTGCTTCTTCCCAAGCCCCTGGGAAGTCATTTTTAATCTGAATGAAATGGGTTATATTATAATTTACCACAGAAAATGAGTATATAAATAAGTAATGCTCTTATTCACTTACTGTTTGATTAGGTCCAAACATAGATCCATCGGATTCTGAACAGGCGTCTGTTAGATAATAAATGAGTTAAAGTTATCATTCCTTTTATTTATTTTTATTTAGAAGGAATTCATTGCCTTTCTAGGTCTACACAGATTTTGATGGGGACTTAGTTTTGTGCTAAACCTCAAGTACTGCACATACTTTTCTGGGTGCACAGGTTTATTCTTACGAGTAACATTGAGAAGCCTCAACCAGGCACTAAACTGCAGGAAATTGCCGAGGGCAACTGTGACTCGGTGGCTCATGTATTTTGAACAGAGAACATCCAGTAGCTCAGCATTTTCCCTTATTATCGATTACACTCTATTAGTGCTCCCAGGGGTCTCTCATCAATAATTGAGGACGGAAAGGGATGTATTGGCTTAGGGTCTGGAGATAATCTTACCAACCATTTTACAATATAGCTATAAATATCAGGCCCAGAAACTCCTGTAGCATTAGAGGTACGAACGGTACTGCTTGAATGTTAGATTTTTGAAAGACTGTATATATTTAGAATGGGAGTTTAAAGGAAAAACAGACACTCAGCATCTGGCAGACATTGAGACACACCGTCCTACCTTTCCCAAGTCAGGAAGAGAGTGACATAGCTCCTCCTCAGACTGGGCAGTCTGTTGTTTTGAAAGGGAGGCCCATCCAGGATCAGGCACCTTCCCTTTCTATCCCTGAGTCGTGTTTGGGATTTCAGCATCGGGTGGGTGCTGGAATGCATTCTGCACCATTTTAGGATCAGCCGTTACCCTAGTTCACAGCCCACACACTGAGGCTGTCCTATGAGAGTGTTTCGAGATTCTAAGTGCAAGGTGGCAACTCGAAAAGCATCCCGTGTCTCAAATTAGGGTGTGGTGTATTTAAGTCTATCTAGGACTAGAACCATGTGTACAAGGCTTTCTTCGAGACATCATGTTTGGGAAATAAAATGTCATGCGACTTTCTCGTGCTGGCAGGGACAGATGACAAGAACAGTTTATCTTGGAAATAGACCATCATTCTGAGAGGTCATTCAAACAGACATTGCCAGTCCATTGCTTTGGTTTCAGACAGATCTCAAACACTAGTCACCTCCTGTTTCAGAATTAAATGGAAACTTGCAGCCAAGGGTAACTTGGTGGTAGAGTATCTAATGTGTCCTAGTTTTTTTTTTGTCTTTTGGTCAGGGTCTTGATGTTGCCTGGAACTAGGTGCACAGTCCCGGTCGGCCTCAAACTCATGATGCCCCAGGCTCATCCTCTTCAGTTCTGAGATCACAAGCATGCGTCACTCTAATATTCGTCCACCTGTGGGACACCCTGTATGGCCCCTGTATGCTGAAATCCTCTCCCATTATCAGTTAGCTTATTGTCTGTCTCTACTGTCTCTCTTCTCAGAGGCTGTCATCTCTGAAATGGGTTCTTGGCTCCCTTAGAATCCCCATTTCCTCTTCTCTCTTTTAGACGTTGAAGGCTATGCCATAAGAAGGAGTGTCGGGCATGCTAACTCTGTGGTCATTATACCAAACTAGGCAGAAGCCAGCACATAAAGATGGTAACTGGAGATACCTCTCACCAGGATGCAGAGCGGTGTCAGGTGGCACCGGGTGATTCGGCAACAGCATGACAATGTCTGCAACCCACTACCATCTACCTTGTCACAGCACTTAGACTGGAATTCCAGGCGGGGTTTTATAAACTGTGGGTAGGGCCAATGATTGGGGGTATTCAGTCCTAAGTCATGTATGTATCTTTCTTGGTAGGAAAAATAAGAGAGAGAACTGGCATTGAGCACCCACCTGTGTTGGGGACCAACCCAGGTACTGGTGACCTGGTGAGGAATAAAGTGCCCTCTGTCTGTTCTGTTGGGTTGGTCACTAACCAAACCATCACACACGTAAGTGGGAAATGTGTAACTAGTGAGTGCTAAGAGGTTGTAGAAGCCTTTCCAGGTAAGTAATGTGATTGAGGTAAAATGTGAAGCTAGGTGGAACTTGGGTGGTATTTAACTAGGTGAAGGGAAAAATAAAGACATACTAGACAGTGAAAAATCTAGAGGCTCTGCATGAAGAGAAGGTACGAAATGGCCCAAGTGCAGTTATGACTCTTGAAAATGGTTAACAGTGAGGTTGGAAAGGTGGATAGGAGCAAAGCAAGGCAGGGCCTTCTGCCCAAGCAAAGGAATGGGTATTTGTCTAGAAGATGACAGAGCGCTTCTGGGATTTATTGGTCAAGGAGGAGGATAGGGAAAGTGATCAGATGTGAGAGTTCATGGCTCTGTGGTGTGTGTGTGTGCGCGCGCGCATGTACGCATCTGTACATGTATATGTAGAAGTTGAAAGTAGATGCTAGGCTAGCTAGGCCTGTGGTCACTAAGCTGACCTCTGTGGCCCCCACTCAGGGCTCATTATTCCTCTGGAAGCTACTCTGCCTGTTATACGTCCTGTCTAGTCCTCCAGAACCAATACTTGATGGAACAGAGACTCAGGTTATATGTGGATTATCCTCTGAAAGGGCGTGAGGAAGGGGCAGCTTTCAGATGACAATGGCTGAACTTAGGTTTGCACTCAAAGGGCTCGGGCTGTATTTTATGTTGTCTTTATTACTGTTCTTTGGTTTGTTTGTTTTTTAATCTCAGCAATAGAAACATAAGGTTCAGAAGAGAGAAATACATATTTACAGCTTAAGTGGCCCCAAAAGTAGGGGTATGTTCAAATCATAACAATTAACAGAAGTGTAAGGTAAGAGTAGGAAACCGCCCGTTCCCGACTTGACCAGGTTGCTGTGAGGATAAAATGAGATAATAGACGGGGGTCAGTGCCAAGAGCAGTGAGGGCAATGCCTCTTTCCCTCACCGAAACCAGCAAGGCCTGGCCAACAAACAAGTCAGCAGACAACACAGAGAGACATCCACCAACCAGAGCATAGTTAAAGAAACTTCTGTGGTCCAAATATTGTCATTATACGTAAACACCTATATTTTAAGCTCAATTGCCTGCCAGCCTTCTGGAGTCATCCCTTCCCCCACATGAACTACCAGGCAATTTGCATTAAGCGCTGCTACTTGCTTTGCACTTTCTGTCGGAATGAGAAAGAGGTAAGAAGTATGATGAATTTGACATTGTTATTGTTATTTGGGCTTATATTATATATATATATATTAACTTTCATTATTAGTAGATTTTACATTATGCCTTTCAATTCCACTTTTCATTCCATCCCATTGCATCTGTCCTTTACCCTTGTAACGCCCCCAAAAGAAAACAAAATTTAAAAGCAAAACCAAAAACCAAAAAGAAGAGAAGAAGAAGGAAGGTAAGAAGGAGGAGGAGGAGAAAAGAAGGAGGAGGAGAAGGAGAAGAAGAGGAGGAGGGGGAGGAGGAGGAGGAGGAGGAGGAGGAGGAGGAGGAGGAAGAATCTTGTTGTGGAAGCTGTAGTGTGGCCCACTGAGTCACAGTTTACCCTTTAGTCCATTCATCTTTACTTGCAAGTGTTGATTGCCCTGAGTCATTCATTGGTCTGGCTCAAGGCCTTTGGTCTCTGTTACACCACCTAGAATGGGCTCTCACTGGAGCGCCTCTTGGCCATCCTGTTGTCCTGTGTCATGGAGATCCATGTTTGGATCCCTAGGCTTGTCGCTTCCACATGCTCCAAAAGTTCATAGATGAGGTGGATGTTGGGGTGGGCCAATCCATAGCCCTGGTTCTGGGTCTGGGTGGCAGCTGGACTGATCAGTACGCCAGCTTTCCCCCCATCGTCATTGCCCAGGCAGGCTCTCCAGCGCTGCCTAGGTTAGCTCACCCAATGTACCCTGCAGCAAGGAGCAGGGCCAATTCTCCTGCTCTCAGGTCCTCAGATCCAGCTCACGCACACCCACACCACCGCACCAGCTCTACGGTTCTGCCTGGGAGAGGTGCAGGCCCTTCCTCCCTATTGCTGTAGAGGGCGCAGTGGGGGAGGGGAGTTCTCCTGCTCTGACGCCCTCATGGCTGGCTCATCTCCCCTGACCACAGGGTCAGTTCCACTGTGCTGCCCAGATGGGGTACAGGGTTGCTGTCCTGTGTGCTGTAGTTGGTGAGGGACAGGGCTAGTTCTCTCGCTCTCGGTGACTCCGGAGCCAGCTCTTGCACCAAGTGGCAGGTGGGGGAGGAGGCAAGGTCAGCTTTATTGCTCTTACGCCCTCGGGCCAGGCTCACCTGGGTCCCTGACAACAGGATCAGTTCTAGTGTGCTGCCCAGGCGGGGTGCAGAGACTGCTCTCTTGTGAAGGATGTGCATTCCTTAGGCTAAGAGAGTAGCCCAATGGTAGAACCTTTCCTAGTAGATATGAGGCCCTTTACTTGATATTCAGGATAAAGGAAAGAAGGAAAGAAGGAAAGAAAGAAAGAAAGAAAGAAGAGAGGAATGAAGAGTAGGAAAGAAGGAAGAAAGGAAAGAAAGAAAGAAAGAAAGAAAGAAAGAAAGAAAGAAAGAGAGCCGTATGCCCCCCAAAGACAATGGTGCAATTAGACTAGGTAGCATGCAGGATCAGTTGCAAATGGCAACTGTTTAACTGATGGTTAATAAACATGAGCTAATTACAATATGCCTTGGTGAGCCTTTGAAAGGCAACTGTCTTGGTCAGTGTTCTATTGCTGTGAAGAGACACCATGACCACAACAACTCTTAGAAAAGAAAGCATTTAATCTGGGCATGCTTAAAGTTTCAGAGGCTTAGTCCATTGTCATCATGGCAGGGAGCACAGTGCCATGCAGGCAGACATGGTACTGAAGAAGTAGCTGAGAGTTCTACATCTTGATCTTCAGGCAACAGGGAGTTAACTGTGTCCCACACCAGACATAGAGACTTTAAAGCTGAACGAATTCTGATTGGGCTTAATAATAAAAAACCCTGAGCCAGATATTGGGGTAAATGATAAAAGATCAGAGAGATAAAGGAGCGAGTCACACCCACTTCTTACCTAGTCAATTTATCAGCCAAAAAAGGGCTGAGCTCCTGTCTCCTGGTGCCTTATATTCCTCTCTCTGCCCAGCCATATCACTTCCTGTCTGTCTGTAGAGATCTCCAGACCTCTATGATTAACTAGGGCCTAGCTCTGCCCTCTGATCTTCAGGCAAGCACAAACAAATTATCACAACAACGTGATTACAGGAGCTCAATTCATGACAGATACAGCCAGGAAGGCAGATTATTGGGCAATGGGAGAGTGTGGCTTAGGCACCATGATTGCTGTCTGCAGACTCCTGTTTCCATCGTATACAAAAATCAGTATGTTATATGATTATAATATGTTATATGTTAGTAGCCAAAGTGTGAAAAACTAAAGTCAGTGTACAAATAGACAAAAGATACAAAGAGTCATTTTGGAAAATGAAACACAAGTGGCCAATAAATACATATGCAGAAGTGTTAAAACTTCCATACCAACCAAGGAAACACAGACTAAACTCATTCCAGTAAACTGAGTGTACTGATGACCTCAAGTCTCATGCCTTCCCATGGCTATACTCCTGAGTAGGGCCCGTCTTCAATGACTCTGTCTCATCCGTCCTTAACCTTACAATAGCAAACTAGTTGCAGGCAGACATGTTTCTGCTCTTCCTCTTGCTCCTCTGCCTTGACCATGAAGATCAGCGTGTATTAGGCAATTGAAGGATGAGACCCCCATAGAACAGAGATGAATCATGAAGCCATCTTAACCAACGAGCCAGATCTCTGTGATGAGCAAATCCAAGCGCAACCAGCAGAGCCTGGTCCAACTAGACCGGTAGAACTATTCATTATACACAAGACCAATGAAAGATACTAAATGGGTGTTGCTTACGCTACTATGTTACTTTTATGGTGGTGGTGACTATCGGTGATTGACAGTGTATCATCTTATATTCATTCAAATAGCAAAATTAATACACCTGACAAGGCTAAGAGTTAGTTAGGACAGAAAACAATGATGACTATTAGCGTATTACTGGTCAAAACCTGCCTCATCACTTAGAACGATGGTCTACCACTGCTTTGAAATGTCAAAACACAGCTGGGTGGATTTGTCACAGGCCTTAAATTTCAGCACTCAGGAGGCAGAGGCAGGTGGATCTCTGAGTTTGAGGCCAGTCTGGTCTACAGAGTTTGTTCCAGGAAGGCCAGTCGTGGGTGAGGATGATCATAACTGGGCTGTTCACGGAGGAAAGAGACACATGGTACCCATCTTGTTGCCAGCACAGAGAAAAAATGTCATACACTGTTTCTGCCGGACAGAGTCGTAACGGCGAATAAACCAAAATGTGTATATGTGGATTAACCTTACAAATGCTTCAGTGAGTGACGCGAAAATGAGTGAGGGACCGATGCAAACAATGGGATCTGCGCACATCAGATGTTAAAAGAAAGGGACACAATGTCTCGTGTAGAGGTACACAGAGATGCACAATGGTTATAATAGAAGTCATCCCCAAAATGACCATATGAATACACTGAGAGAAAGATAGAGGATCTTCAAAAGCACTGGGCTGATCTGCACACGTATATCATTTATTATCTTTTGATTGTTATTTGCCACATGTCTGTCTATCCATCTACTCATTCATTCATTCCTCTTAAAATGTTAGGAGAAATAGGGATGAGGGAGAAATGGAGGGATGAGGGATGGAGGAGAGAGGGAGAGAGGCATACTATACCATATCCCAGTCATTGCTGCCAGATTCTTAGAGCAGATAGAACAGATCCCTGGGGATTTTGCTTTCACTGTTCTTCTTTGATGTCCTCAATAGGGAACAATGATGAGTTTGTGCTTTGTTTCTCAATACCCCCAGGCCACCAATGTCCCTGAAATCAGCAGTTTTCCTAAATATTCCATTTTTAAGCAGGTGTCATCATATTGTGACTTTATATAATGCTGTTTGAAAACAAAAGCAAAATATTGCTTCTGCAATAACACTGATATGGAAAGCAATCAATCACTTGTCAGTTGGAAGGATGCACAGAAAATGATTATGTGTATCAAAAACAAGAAGGCTACAGTTCTCCCAAGAGTCAAAATTACTTTACTGGTATAGCAGAGCTTTGGTCTCCTCTTTTTTGAAAAGATCCATTTGTGTGCATGAGTGTTTTGCCTGGATGTGTGTCTGTGCACTATGTGCACGCTTGATGCCTTCAGAGGCCAGAAAAGGACATTAGAATCCCTGGAACTGGAGTGGCAGGCAGTTGTGAGTTGCCACATGGGTGCTGAGAATCAAACCCAAGTCCTCTGCAAGAAGAGCCAGTGTTCTGAATCATTGAGCGATCTCTCTAGTCACTGGGGATTGGATGACTTTTAATTTAAAAATCAATGAATTGACATTTGCACTAAGTCTTGAACTGTATTTAATGATTAGGCTACAAAAGAATACTAATATATAGCCAGAGGAATGAAAACATATGCCCACACAATAATTTATGTGCAAATGTACATAGTAACATTATAGTAACTAGAAAACTAACCAACAAAAGTATCTATTTACCGAAGAATAGATATAAGGTGACACATTTGTGCATAGCAGTATTATTCCGTCATAAGAAATGAGGAACTGATGAATCGTGAGACACGGAAACTGAAGGAAGACAGAAGCAGGAGGTTGTGTGGAGTATGTGTCCAGATGTGTGATCCAGATGTTCAGAATGGGCAAATGGGAAAGTAGGTTAGTGATCACCAGGATTTGCGTGGGGAGTGACTGGAAGGAAGATAATGGGGCACGGTTTCTTTTTGGATGGTGAAAATGTTCTGGAATTAGATTATGGTGATGCTTGCACAAATTTAAGATCATACTAAAAACTACCAAGTGGTGTTCTTCAAACGTGTGAATGTTGTGGTTGAAAATATAACTAAAAGAAAAACTGCCCTGTGTAGAAATAGAGCTACTCGGACTAAGCCACTCACGAAGCATTTATTGGCGAGGGTCAGTGGCAGTACTGGAAGAGGGCCTGAGGATGCTTTGGGGTATTGTTCGTGTTCTGTGTCTTGGTCTAGGTGTTGGCTACATGTACTTTTAAGTTTGAACTGTGCCCTTCGGTATACACTTCCAAAGACCTGTCTGTCTGTCTGTCTGTCTGTCTATCTATCTAGTTACAAACTGAATTGTGCCCCCACTAAGATATCATGAATTTCTAACATCTAGTACCTCCGAATGTGACTTTATTTGAAATAGACTCATTACAGACTTAATTGGTTAACATAAGGTCATATTGGAGTAGGGTTGGCATTTAGCACTATATGACTGGTGTCCTCATAAGGGGAGAAGAAACAGACCAAGTTAAAGGATGCCTGAGGATACTAGAGGCTGGAAGAAACAAGGATCCTCTCCTCCAGGCTTCAGAATGACTATAACCCTTTAGATCTGTGTGATAAGCAACGGCTGATGTTAAGTCAAACAATTTGTGCCATTTTGTTACAGATACTCTAAGGCATTAACACAGATTTTTAACATTGGAAAGTGGGGAACTTCTATAACCCTGTCTCCTTTAAAAATGGAAGTTAATTTGGTTATTGCACAAAGAGTATACACACAGAGAATGTTGAAGTTTGTGATAGAAAGAGCCTTGGAGAGATGGTGGGCAGAAAGATGGGCTTTTGAAGGTTCTTGGAGAAGTCTTAGAAGGAAATGATGGACATGCTTTTGGGTACCAGAGGAAAATCAATTCTTCTTACAAAATGGCAGAAAGCTGTGAAATTTTCCTGTACTGGATGGAAAGCACACTGTGTGAGAGGAAAGAGAAGTAAAGAAAGGAAGGTGCCCCCTGGGTTTTCTTTGGCCTTTATAGGAAATCCTGGGGCAAAAATGACAAATTAAGGAATGAGCTGTTAAGGAAAAAGGGATTACGCACTTGAAGTTCTGGGAAAATTTCAGACTGTCCAGATATCCTGTTGGGAGAGCAGAAAGCTATGTGGTTAGAAAACTGTTTGCTGAAAAGATTAAGGTGTGACTCAGAGCCAATCAACCTTTGCAGCCGAAGCCAGCAGAGAAATGTTGTCGTTCAGGGAAGCTGTGTGGGAGACTCTGATGGCTCGGATTCCACAGATTGACAAGGATTTCAAGAACGCAATTCCAGCAGGATGCTTCTGGTGCGGACTGAAAAGGGTGGAGATCTGGAGGAAGAAGAACTCCTAGGTAGGAACTGTGAATGCTGGAGCCTAGCCGACAGAGCTGCCACAGGGTGGAGTCAGGGAGGGCGGAACACTGAGCAACAGAAGTTTGTTTGCAGGCCTTGCAGTATAAAGCAAGTTTTCCTGAGCAGAGGTGAGGGTGGAGTGGGGGTGGGTAGTCAGATTTACCCAAGACTCCTTCCATCTACTTAAAAAAAAAAATTGGCATAATCTCATTCACCTGTGTTACCTATACTTCCTTAAAAGTCTTTAAGTTGACCAGGGCATGGTGATGCATGCCTTTAATCCTACTACTCAAAGGCAGAGGCAGGCAGTCTCTGTGAATCTTGAATCAAGGTCACTCTGGTCTATATAGCGAGCTGCAGGACAGCAAGGGTTACAGAAAGAGACCCTGACTCAAAATCATCTTCATCATCATCATCGTCATCTTTGTCCTTTTTGGCACCTAAAATCACCATGACTTGAAAAGACCCATTGTCTAGATTTTTAGATATCATTTGTATATTGTTATTTACAAACAAAATAATAGGCAGGGGAGATGTGCTGGAGGGAAGTACAATAAATACACAAAGCAATATGTAGCATGCTAATACTTAGAGAGGGTGTAGATTTTTTTCACTTAAAGGGATTCATCTTTAAGAACGCTTTTTGGTGAACTCAAGTGTTCTCAAACGTGCCCGTGCTTTTCCCTAATCGTTCTGTCCAATATGGCAGCCACTAACCTCATTTAGCTGAACCAGATAGAAACTAAACGAACTTTGACCTTACACTTCTCATTCTCACTCGCCTTACTTCAGATAGTTAGTGGCCTTGTGTCTGTGACTAGTAGCTGTGTATTAGCGTCAACGGGATGTTTCCATCCTCACCTAAGCGTTTTTGCAGAGAATTGCCTGCCAAGGACTACTCAGTAAGACCACTAAGCTATAACCCACAGCCATCTGCACTTTTTTTTAACTCTCTGTATTGGCACAGCGTCTTGCTAGGTTTCCTAGGTTGGCCTCAAATTCATTGCTCTTGCCTCAACCCTACTATTAATTGAAGCCGCCAACCTGCACCAAAAGGTTCAGTAAGGTGGACACTTCTTGACGGTCAGGTAGGAGAAGGATCGAAAGAGAATGGACTAAACAATGAGGCAGCCAAAAAATTTTATTCGTCTGGTAGTATTGCCCAACATCATGATGGAGACAACCCTTGCCAATGTCTGACAGCCCTCATTAAGCCGCTTGAGCATGTTACAGACCAGAATCAGGACTTGTTACTGATCGGTGGCTTGCCAGTCTACCTTAGGATCATTTGATGAAATTTAAAGCTCTTATTTTAATCTCTTCCATTGAGACAGTATTTGAGGCAGTTCACATTTGGCATCTAAAACAACCACTTGCTGGAACTGTAGCTCAGTTGGTAGAGTGCTTGCCCAACACACACAAGGCATGCACATGCATAAACAACCAGGCATGATGGCACATGGTTATAATCCCAGCACTCGGGAGGTGGAGACAGGAGGATGACGTTCAGGGCCGTCTTAGGTTACACGGAGAGTTCAAAGTAGTACAAATACAGTCTTGGATATATGTCTCAAAAATTTTTTAATTAAAAAAATGTCAAACAACTAACCAATATTTTCTCTCACTTAGCTGCCAACTGCTTAAGAAAGGTCCAGAACAGATAGATTTTCCCCAGTGGCATTTCAGTCTCTTCCCTCTCAGTCCTGACCAAACTGCTTTTGACTTTTGACAGCCCTCGACTACGAGAGGCGGAACAGAAAACAAACGGTGCTGCCTTCAGATGTCAGTTTTGAATATCAAGCTTTGTTAGGAAAGTTGCAACTAATCTTTTCATTATGATTCCAGCTCAGAGAGCATGCCAAGGTTCACTAGGAAGAACGCAACCTTGCTTGTTCTTTTTTATTACTAATTTTTAAGTCCGCACACACAGCAATGACTTTCATTATAGCATCTTCATGCGTGGGTTTTAGGATATTTCTCTAGTTCATAAATTTTGCTTTCTCAGTTCTTGGCATAATGATATCGGCTGAGATTGTTATCTAAATTCACATGAGTATCACAGGACTGTTGAATTTTATTCACATCACAAAGAAAGTCATGCTGGTAAACACATTTATTGAATATGTAACAAATTCAACACCAGGAACTGTGTTCACTGCCAACAATATTGAGCAAGATATAATCAGCTTCAATATTTTTAACCTCTTTTTTCCCCCAGGAACTAAGCTTGTGGTTTCATTTTTGATCCTTGGGTGAGAGAGAATTGATGGGGAGAAGGTTTGGACAGTGTACAGATATCCTTTTATTTGTTTGTTTTTGGGGGGGGGCATTACTGCCATATTGGTAGTAACTGAACCCCTTAAAGGTTGTGGATGCTTTTCCAAGACCCACGAATCCCCTGGCATCCCCAGCCCCCGAGCTTCACATGAATGTGTCTCTGCATTCAGGGTGGCAGCCAGGGATGGCTTCAAGTGCAGCAGCAACTTGAGGGTTTGGTTCAAGACACCTGCAGTCTCAGCATCTCTTCAGCAGTCCACCAGGAGCTACTGTGTGGATCTGAGTGACCCTGTTGTATGCCTTCCTTACTACTGCTGGAACAAGCTGCCACAAGGTCCTCAGCTCAAACTACCCCAACGTATTACCTTGCAGTTGCGTAGGCTAGGAGCACGAGATGGGTGTCACTGCGCTAGAATCCAAGTATGGAAGGCTTAGGGTTATTTCTGGAGGCTTGAGGGTAAATGATTTTGTGCTCTTTCCAGTTTGCAGAGGCCTCCTACGTCCACTGGGCATGAGTCCTTCCTTCATCTTCACAGTGAGCGACTCTGTCTCTCAATCCTCCTGTGGCTTGGCTCCTTTTTCTATTTTAAGCACCTTTCTGATCACATTGACCCGACTCAGGTAATGCAGGACGTGAGTTGATGGGCAACTTTAATTCCCTCTACTATGCTACCTACTCCTCAGATTCGCAGGTTCCAGGGATCAGGGCATGGACAACTTTGGGTGTTCTATCTACCACACCAACTCACAGTCCCATGAAAGTAACAAACACCAAACCCAAAACGGAGGGGCAATGGGATGGGCAGTGAGGAGTAGAAGGACCTGGCAGGGAAGGAGAGAAAAAGATCAGGTCCCTCAGATGCAGACTCTGAGAGGGGGCTTTGCATGGAGGGGGTTCCCCACGGAGCGTCCTCGATCCTCACCTGTGCATCTGGTGGGAAAGGCTAGGGCTGGGTAGAGGAAGATCATAAGTGGGCTGCAGTTGTAATGGAGGCCCCAGCCTTTCCCCTAAAGCAGTTCTGGAGCTGAGCGACTATTTCCAAATTGACTCTCCTTGGAAATGGGTGCTCCTTGTTCCATCAGTCCAATTAGCAGCCACTCCCTAAGAAATAAAAAAGAAAAGAAAGAAAATATGACTGCTCCTAGGCATGATGGAAGTTTATTGTATATGTGTGAGAGAGCATGGCTAGAGGCAGGGACCTCTGGGAAAGTCCAGAGTGCACGTGACCCTTAGCTGGGCTGTGTGGGGTGAGAGAGAGAAGAAGGGAAAGGGAACAGAGGGAGCCAGGTACAGCAGCCAGGAGACTCAAAAATACAAAGAAAGTGGGTAATTAAAATGGTTGGATTATAGAGGGATAAGAAGCCCAGACCCCTGGGCTATAGACATTCAGGGTAGGGGACAGGGTATGCAAGTCAGGAGGGCCCTGTGACAGGTAGGGATTGAGGCATTCAGGGAGAGTCTGGTGGCCAGGGGGTGCTTTGACATGTTAAGTAGGCATCTCAGCTATTTGTTCCCTGGTTGAAGCTTAACAGCCATGACCACAGCAGCTCTTATAAAGGAAAACATTTATTTGGGGCTGACTTACAGGTCAGCGGTTTAGTCCATTATCATCATGGTAGGAAGCATGGCAGCGTGCAGGCAGACGCGGTGCTGGTGCTGGAGAAGGAGCAGAGAGTTCTATATCCGGATCCACAGGCAGCAGGAGCAGACTGAGACACACTAGGCCTGGCTTGAGCATCTGAGACCTCAAAGCCCATCGTCAGTGGCATACTTCCTCCAACAAAGCCACATCTACTCCAACAAGGTCACATCTCCTAGTAGTGCCTCTCTCTGTGATTCTATGGGGGCCATTTTCTTGCAAACCACCAAACCCATAAAACTCACACAGTTATAGTCTCGCATAGCCTATTGTTGTGAGGTGCCATTCTCTCAGCTGAGTGGTCACCATCTTCATGAAAGTCTGTCACCATGACTGTAGACATTTTCTTCAAGAAGGAGGGGACCATCCAGCCACGTCTCTCAGCTGTTTGTGTAGAATTCTGCCTCAGTTGCAAGTGGCTTTGGAGTCTTGGAGAGGGGTTAAAGTGTAGAGGGTGGGGAGAGGAGGGGAAGGGGTTATGTGAAAGCCAGCATCCACGCTGAGTTAAAACCTGCCAATGCGACTGCTTGGGGTCACCCATGTTTCTATCAGGAACCTCTCAACCATGTTCTGTAAACAAATCTAGTACATTCGTTGGTTATATAAGATGAACTTTGGTGGAATCATACTTAGTTTTGTCATTTGGACCTTGGGAGGCAGTAGACATTTATATCTCTCTGCAGGGAAGGGATTTCCACAACACCTACACAAACAACAAACACTGTATTCTCTCTCTCTCTCTCTCTCTCTCTCTCTCTCTCTCTCTCTCTCCTGTGCAAAGTTCTTGCAAGGAAACCCCTTGGCTCTGAAAGAGTCCCCCTACCCTCTTTTTGATGTGATATCCTGGAGGTGGGCCTTGTAGGGTGGATGTGATGGTCCACATGGAGTTTAGGGTGGGGTGAGATCTCCTCACCCATAAGTAGACAGAGTGTGTGGGAGTGGATACCCTGCGGCTAGCCAAGCCGGCAGACTTGCTGGCAGTATTGAGGAGGAGACAAGAGGAATTCATGTTTCTGCTCTGGGCCTTGGCAGCAGAATGGCTCATATGGGATTTTCAGCAATCGGGTGAAATTGGCAGCTCTCATCCTTTGTTCTCTTAAACCTCTTACCTCATCACCTTGATCTCATAGCTCATGAACTGCCAGACATTTCAAGTCCTTCTGACCTCGGAAGCTGAGGCTTCTGTTGTCTAAATTAACCTGAAGCTGGTTATGCGGACCCCTTAGCTTTCAAAAATGGTTGAAAAGCCTCCCCAAGTATCAGACTCCTCAAAGGAACACCCCTCTACTTCTATCCATCTCCTAACTGCTTTAACTTCCTGCTGTGCATGGGCATAGACTCTCACACAGCTGCTCAGACTGGACCATGAAATGCTCCTGGACTGCAGCCCAGATGCGTGCTCAGCGATGCACAGTGGTGCCCATTGGGCAGACCTCCCATTACCTGCAGCAGCTGTTCAAACCTTTACGGTTCCCAGCAGCCTCCATAACAAGCAGAACAAACACTCGCTCTTCCAGCTAGTTTAACAGAATACGATTGCTCAGCCTGGGTAGATCTGCCCTGGTGCTCAGCGGACAGGGATTTCCAAAGTCCTAGAGGAAAATGGATGGCTCACATTTTCATGTCAGCCGCTTGCATTCTGAGCTCTCTCCAGCCCTCTGTAGCTATCTCTGCTCAACTGCCCAGAGCAAAATGAGGCCTCCTAGGGCAGAAAGGTAAAATCAAGGTTGTTTAGAGTAGGGCTGACCCAATCATGCACGTGTGCACGCTGTTTAGCCCTGTGTATCTGTTGGTGGGAGAACTGTGTCTAATTTCCCAGTCTAGGATTAGAGCCCCTGACAGGTGGCGTCAGGTTCTTCTGAATGAAGGAAAACTTGCTCACAATCTGTCAATAGAGGTCATAGTCATGTTGACCAGGGTTTGGTTGGGAAAGAACCATGGGCACCATGGCTGGAGAACTTGAAACTGAGCTCCGTTCACACACGTGAAAGCTTCTCTCTTCTCCTGTTGTCTTTACTCTTTAGAGAGTTAGTGTCTACATTCCTATTGGTGGTAATCTAAAGGAGGTGTGTCCAAGAAAGCGCCTTGGACCTCGTAGAGTCTGTCCTCTGAAATGTTTAGTCATAAAGCTGTTCCCAAGCCATATGGTTTTGCTCTGTAATTCCGTTGTGACGATCACCAATGTTATGTTCCCCCAGTATGAGGCGGCCAATGATCTGAGCCATTTACTTGCAACACTTAGGAGACTATATGCCCACAAAGAACACCTTGATGCGATCCAGGCAAATTGAGCAGAGGTTAAGGACACCAGAGCTAATCCATATGCCCCTGGCTTCTCTGGAGCATGTGGACAAAAGGAGGACTGGCCTATCTGATATCTTCTGATTCACAATTGGTGGGGGAGAGGGGCACCTAAGTCAACACTGGGAATTCGTCTCACACCAAATCTATTTCGGAGAGACAGTTATTTACTATAATAGATGACTCTTTGTGAGACATTTGAAAGCCTCTGCCCTCCTTTCATCAGTGGTCCTGCTCAGCTCTGACTTGGTCCTTGCAGGCCTTTCTCTTCTCCTCTGGAGTACGCATCACCGTGTGTTCAACATGAGCCCACATCCTTAGGCTGTCAGTCACTTGTCCACTTTCCTCTTCACCGACGCGTGTCCCATGTTTCTTTCTAAAGTCAGCTCAGGTTACACCTTCCCCACCCACCTTTCTGAGTGTCCAGGAAGTGGCAGAGCTATACACTTCTTGCACTGTCTCTAGTTCAGTGGTCCTCAGCTGAAAGTGATTTTTGTCCCCTATTCCCACCCCACGAACACCTGGTCACATTAAAGACACTTTTGGGTATTACAGCTGGTCTGGAAGCTGCTGGCATTTATTTCATAGAGGCAATGCCATGTCTTTCGGAACACAGCACTTGCAAGCACACAAGGTCCCTCGTGCCGGGAACCTTGTAGTCTAGCTGGCCTCCCTATCATTTGGCCGCGCATTAGACGGTAGAATCATCCACTGTCCAAGGGTCGGAGCCCTCAGAAATCACCCTGTTGCTCCTCCGATTGTGCAGGTCTCTCATCTAAGAAAAGCTGTTTGGCTCAGGCTGAGTCATTGTGCGGGACTAGGAGCTAGACAGCTCTCTGACAGGCAGGCAGATAGGGAAAGGGGCCATAGACAATAAAAAAAGGCCTGGCAGGGCTTTTTCTCCCAAGGGCAGGGTCACCCTTCTGGCTGACCACTCCAGGCTGGTCAAATTACATTCAAAGCCTGCCCTGAGCATGTTTACCTGAAGTTGTGGGCCTGCCAACTTCTCTTTTGCTAAGCTGTTCAAACTAAAATTAGGGAAGGAGACCCATGCCAGGCCACCAGAAACACTGAAACTCCCAGCCCTCCTGGGGAAAAGAACTCTGGTCTCCTCTGTTTTGCAGGGAGTATTTTCTCTGTGTTTTTTTCTCCCTCCCTCCCTCCCTCCCTCCCTCCCTCCCTCCCTCCCTCCCTCCCTCCCTCCTCTCTCTCTCTCTCTCTCTCTCTCTCTCCCTCCCTCCCTCCCTCTCTCTCCTCTCTCTCTCCCTCCCTCTCTCCCTCTCTCCCTCCTCTCTCTCTCTCTCTCTCTCTCTCTCTCTCTCTCTCTCTCTCTTTTTCTCCCTCCCTCCCCATCCCCCCCCTCTCTCTCCTCACTTCTAATAAAGTTTGTTACCCATTGTGGCCTGCCATGTGGCTCTTTGCTTCTTTAATCAGCAGAGAAAATGAACGCAGCGAAGGAACTAACACAAGTCAGGCTCCCTCTTGTGACCCTGGGACCCTTGACTTTTTCCATTTCACCATCTGGTTGTTTTCTTTCTCCCAGCTAAGTTAGAAATCTCGATAAGCAATGCTAGGATCTTTTATTAATTCGCAATAATTCTGTCCCATCTCTCAGTCTCCCACTTTCGGCATATGTAATGCAAATTTGTTGTTAGGTCAAAAGACCTAAATTTTTAAAAATACTGTTTTACTCCCTTGAAGTTCTAATTGTTAAAAAAAAATTAAGCTGTAAACTTATTTCCTAGATGTAACTGCTCATAAGGACGTATGACTACATCTAAATCACAGAAAGAGAAAATTCTACGGAGAATGCTCAGTGACCCTTAGAGTAAGGACCAGTCACTACAGACTTCCAGTTACAGAACGGGGATGGAGATGACCATTTAGCAGTGGAGAGGAAAACAGGAAAGCTTTCTGCTAAAAAGAATGATTCACAAAATTCTTACAGAGAAGTTAGAAAACAAAACAGAACACCGAAAGGACAGTACATTGTACAAGGTTTTCAAATTCATCTCACGCACTCTGATATATAATGCATTCCCATAATAAAGTAATTTCTTCTTGGAGAAGAAGTTGTAAGCAATTGTGCTAGCTAGTTGTATGTCAAAGGCTATAGTCATCTGAGAGAAGGGAACCTCCATCAAGAAAATACCTCTTTAAGATTGTGTTGCAGGCAAACCTGGGGGGCACGTTCTTAATTAGTGATTGATGGGGGAGGGCATAGCCCACTGTGGGTCACATCACCCTGGTGTGGCGATCCTAGGTGCAATGAGAAAGCAGGCTGAGCAAGTCTTGAAAGCATGCCAAAAAGCATCCTCCTCCGTGCCCCCTGCATCATCAGCTCCGGCCTCTGGGTTCCTGCCCTGTTTCGGTTCCTGTCCGGACTTCCTTGGATGAGTGTGTGGCAGCACCGAAGAAGCCCTTTCCTCCGCAGACTGTTTTTGGTCGTGGTACTTCCATCACAGCAACCATGGTGTTTTGAGAAATGCTGTTCTGGTACGTTGGGGGAGCTAGGCAAGGTTTACTCCCCTCCCTTTTAAGGTCCCAAAGGTAAACCAAAGTTGGATTCCACAAAAGCTGTCTACTGGGGAATAAAATGACTTATCGGGCTTGCTTTCTGAGCATGGGTGATCCCAAAGCAGCCACACTAAATATTCATTCAGCATGGATGTTGGCTTTCCTATAGCACAAAGATGGAGCCTCTTTCTTCTTCAACCTGTATATTCTAGCCTCTCTCCAAGGACCCAGGCCAAGGGCAACTAGCACAGAATTTCACACATCTAGTTAGGGGTAGGGGTGGAATACTCAGGTCCAGTGACCCTTGACATCCTCCCCTATATGGGAAACACAGTGCTAACCCCATCAGGCAAGAATAAGACCACTACCACAATCTTTGAGCCAAATTTGAAGCAAGCCTTATTAAAAACTGGTCAGGATGATGGACACTGTTCAGGTCCATACCTTGAATTCTCAGAGGATGGCCACAAATTGTATTAGTCACGTGCTTATAAAGGCAAAATCCACAAGTTACATACACACTTCCTGCTTTAGTTCAATTAGGGGCATGCATACATTCTGGTGTGCGTCCTGTCTATGTGTGATCATGCATATCCTTTTCAGTTGGGGTAACCAACCTTGTTGGCAGAGGTGAAAACATGTGGTTATCTAATATGAATAACAGCCTCCAGCATTCTCGAAAGTTATCGGTCCTTGGGCAAGTTGGGCTTACAGATTAAAGGCATGTTCGTTTTCTAGCTCTTTTAAGCACAGTAATTTTAACCTAAAACCTAACTCCAGCCCTCAAGCCAGCAGTGGGGATCTTCGGCAAGCAAGCAACAACTGAATTTATGAAGATGGCGGCTGTTTGGCTTGGAGGATAGCGCTGTAGAACGTCTGGAAAAAAGTTCAAAAAGCCCAGTTTAGACATGCAGTGACAAATTCAGAGGAAACACTTCCTATTGGAAAAGGAAGCACTAAAAGACCAGTATCCTGCATTTCAGAGGCAGAACTGTGTGTGTGCAGGTTGCAAGCCCAGGCATGGGTGAGTGGATTTGTATCCTGGTTGGGCCAGGCGGCAGCTATGTCCCTTAGGTAGATGCCAAGCTACTTTTTAAGTTTTAATTTAATTTTTTAAAAAAGAAAACAAACTATCTTTTTTTCATTTTACATACCAATCACAGTTCCCATTCCCTCTACCTTTCTCTCCACTCCACCCCCTATCCAAGATGCCAAGCTTCTTTAATTCTAAATTTCTACAGCTTCTAAGTGAGGCTAGCTAATGCCACTTGTTTAAACCAGTCATTGCTGTGAGGATTTAGTGACGTGAAAAGGTGCTCTCTCCACACGTCTAGAGTCAAGGAGATGAACAAATGAAGGCTATCGTGACAACTATTTCTACATTCCGTTTTGTTGTTGAAAAACAACTGGGATACCTCGCTCTGTAATGCCAATTTTAGTAAGACTGAAGGGACCTCTGAGTCCTCTCTCATTTAAAATAAAACAGTAGGCTTTTTAGATATGCTTTTAAAAAGAAAGTTTTTTCTCAGGTAACGGTTAGGGACCTGGGGGCTGGAGAAGAGAAGGCTCAGCAGCCACGCCCATGCCCACTTGTTCTTGCAGAGGAGCGGGGTTAGATTTCCAGGACCCCCCTCCAGCTCACAACCATAGCTCCATTTTCAGAAGATCTGATTACTTCTTCTGACAATCACAGGCACTGGCCACACATGTGATCATGTTTTAAGAAAGCTAGAGAAGTGGTTTGATTCTGTGCTCTTGGAATTCTTGGTGATTTTTGTATGAACAGCCCGCATGTATTTTTATTGGCATATATTAATTGTACAAAATAATGGCTTTTTTTCAATATGACATTTGCCCTTTGGTTACAGTCATCCCCAACCAGCCTGGTCCCTTTCTACTTTCATGTCCTATTTTTCTTTAAATGTTGATTCCACATGAGAGAAAGATGCAATATTTGGTTTTTCCCAATCTGTTATTTTGCTTTACAGGATGGTCTCCAGTTCCATCTATATTTCCTGCAAACAACATAGACTTTTTCTTCATTATTTGGGAAATGCAATAGAAATGCATGTCTTTTCTCCCCAAGGGTTAAGACAAATCTTCACCTAAAAAAAAATTGTCAAGAAGCTGCTTAGCAGAAACTCAGATTGCTCCAGGGTCAGCAGTTCTTGAAACCAAAGCAAGCTCTCAGAGTTGTGCTTCCTGCTGGAAACTGCTTCCTGCTGGAAACTGCGACCAGCTAATAGGCTTTGCCACTTCAAACCAGCCAATCACAAAATAACGTGAAGTTGCACTCTGACCATCCAGAGTGAGGCACAGGACCCTTTTTGTTTAGGAATAAAAGCCCTGCAGGACACCCACTGGGTGCGGCTTCACACCCCTTTGCAGAGGCAAAACTTTTTGCCTTGCCAAAATACTTTGGATTACATGCATTTTTTCCCCTGGGATCCCAGACACATTTTTAACGGTTAGCCCTGTATTTTCAATGTGCATTGGGGTCCAGCAAGCGACACAGCTACCTTGGTGATGTTGACAATTTATAGTTTTAATTTCTAAGCTGGGGATTGTTTCCTTAATAGCTAGATATCCATATGAATGTTTGTCCTCTTGCTTATTATTTTAGGGTTACTATTACTGTGATGTAACACCATGTCCAAACTAACTTGGGGAGTGTCTTAGTTAGGATTTTATTGCTGTGAAGCGACACCATGACCACAGCAACTCTTGTAAAAGGAAAACGTTTAACTGGGGCTGGCTGACAGTTCAGAGGTTTAGTCCATTATCATGATCATGGTGGGACATGGCGGCATGCAGGCAGACATGGTGCTGGAGAGGTAGCAGAAAGTTCTCTTCATCTGATGCTCAGGCAGCAAGAAGAGACAATGAGCCCTGAGGCCTGGCTTTAGCTTCTGAAACCTTAAAGCCCACCCCACAGTGACACACTTCCTTCAACAAGGCCACACTTATTCCAATTAGGCCACACCTCCTAAATAACAAACAATGAGTCTATGGGCGCCATTCCTGTTTAAGCGACCACAGGGAATAAAAGATTTGTCAGACCAGGAACTCAAGGAGAGCAGAGAGCTGGAGGCAGGAGCTGACGGAGAGGCCATGGAGGGGTGCTGCTTACTTACTGATGGCTCTCTCAGCCATCAGCCCAGTGGTGGCCCCACCCATAATGGACTAGACCATCCCCCATCAATCAATAATTAAGAAAAAAATGCCCTACAACTGGATCTTACGGAGGCATTTTCTCAATGAGGTTCTAAGATGACTCGAGCTTGTGTCCAGTTGACATAAAACTAGTCAGCTCAATGTCTCTCCTTTGCATTTATTCTCAAGTTTTCCCTTTGTTACACAAGTAGAAGAGTCTTTCTTCTTAGTCTGCTAGACTACGGGGTGCGCCACAAACTAGGCAGCCATAGTGCCTGCCTTTGGCTTCCAAGGGCAGGGCCTCAAACCTTCAGGCTCAGCTGCTGTCCCTAGCAATTCTCACACCAGTGCTGTTTGTAACAACCAAGCAGAACCACAGGAAGGATGTTAGAGAGGAGCAAAAAACCTCAGAGGCCATCAGTCAGCGGTACAGAAGAGCCTTAAGATCCAGCCTCCATCCAGTCCTTTGTTCTTGCTCAGCGCTAGCCTTAAGGACCTTGTTGTGAAGTCTCCAAGGGTTAGTTAATATGAGAAGTAGCTATTCAGAAAAAGGTCCATTTTCCTTTAAAAACTCCTCTGACCTCTTAAACCTGCTGTCCTTGAACCAGGTGCTGAGGTTACAGCGGTGAGCAAACACTGGAGTTACTTACAATAAGTACAGTGGCGTAAACGTCGTGGGCTCACTTCCTGGACTGTGAAATGGGGTTAATACTGACCTTCCGAGCCGATGTGAGTATATAAAGACCTAAGAAGTGACTGGATAACTTGAAGCGCTGTTTCAGGGGAGTATTTGCAAGATGCCATGTAGGCATAGGCTTAAAACATAACCCAATCCAACTCAAGCAACCAACCCATCAAACAAAAGCCCTATAAGTTTTTCCTGGAAATGTGTGGAGAAACCTTCCTCAACAAAAGTAGCTTAGACAGAAACAGCAAATGGGAACAATGAAAAGTTTTCATCTTTCCCCCTTAATTTCCAACCAAGCGTGACTTTGAACGCAGCAGCATTTCTTCCTAGACCACTAACCCAGGTTAAAGAGACGCTAATTTGAGAAAAAATATCGCTTCGTTCCACTGCCGGTTCTGTCTGGGGTCCATCCTGGGCTTCTTGGCCCAACCTCGGCCTTCCTCTTCCCACGCCCGACTAGCCCCAATATCAAGAAGGATCAACCAGCCCCCGCCTGAGGCTCCCGCGCTGCCGTCGCCCGGCCGCCTTGCTGGGCAGGGTTTCGGAAGGAAGCCCGCCCAACTAGAGGAGGCGGAGCGGGACAGCGGAGGGCGGGACTTGGGGGCGGGGCCCCGGCTTACCCGTGCGCCTGACGCAGCCTAAGGGTTCCGAAGGAGAAAGGGAGAGTGGCAGGGAGCGGCGCGGGGGCGGCGCGGGGGCGGGGTCATGCATATGGAGGCGGGGCCAGGCCACTTGGGATCCGGGCGCGGCGGGTAGGGGCGGGGCTTCCGCGTTATGGGCGGGGCCTCAGCGGCTCCAGGCCGGCGAGTAGGGGCTTGAGGATCCCGAGCTCCGCGGCTCAATCGGCGGGGCGTCTCTGGAGATTCACCATCTTCTGGACCTGGACGCGGCGGCCGGGGAGAGGAGGGTGCAGGGACGCGGCGATGGCTCCGTGGGGACTCCCGGGGTCCGCTGTGCTCTCCGCCGCGGTGTTCGTGGGAGGCGCCGTGAGTTCGCTGCTGGTGGCCCCTGGTGAGTGCGTGGTCCCGGCGGGGACGCCAGGTGCTGCTGAGTCGGGTCTGCACGCGGAAGGGAGCGAGGGGCATGGCGGGTCCGGGCTGGTTGAGCCCGCAGCCCCGCCGCGCCTTGAGTTGCTCGCGTCCTGCTCGGCCACGGAATCCGGCTCTGAACATCTGGGTGTCCCGGGGTGGCCCGGGCAGGGTGCGGCGCGCGGGGCGGCTCGGGTCCCTCCCCACCCTCCTGCCGGGTTCCCGCCTTCCTTCCCCCGCCTCTTCTGGACCGCGGGCTCCCAACCCGGAGTCTTTAGAGTGTCGCCTTGTAGGGGCGCCATCTCCCCAGCCGCGTGCCCCGGGTGCCCGGCTGAGGACCCCTTTCTACCGTCCGGATCCTCAAAGGCCTCGCCAGTTGAAGATCTTGATACTCGGGAGCGGGTGCTGCCCTGCCGCTGCTTTCCTCGCTCTCCTATTTTCTTTTTCATTATGTTAAAGCCTTGAAAGTTCGGGCTTTGCAGGTGGTTGTGAATTCTTGTAGTAACTCAGTAATTTCGCGCTCCTTCCCATTTATCCTGGATAAATTAGATCGGAAAAGAGGACAGTCACTTCTGTAATGCACGCTGCTTTTCCTTTGTATCAAATCCTGTCATCACAAAAGGATGAACCCTCTGTGGTCAGGGTGGAAGCCACCAGCTGAGACTCTGAGTGCTGTCCTCAACTAGGAGCCACCAGCGAGAGTTTCTAACTGAAATCTCCTAAGACGTCTGTCTACCTTTTACTTAAGAAAGCGCTGCCGCACACTCCTGTTTTTATAAGACACACACCAGGGATTCTCAAGCATTGTTTCCCCCTCTTAATTGCTACCTCATTGCAGTAGTTAAAAAAAAAAATAGACTTAAGCCTTCCTGGCCATTTGGGGTTACCACAGGCTGATTCTTACGTCAGCAGTCTCTGCCAAGCTGCCTTCAGGGGTGGCTCCCCTTCAGGCCCAAATAATAAGCAGCTGGAAGGCTTCCAGCAGCGTCTGTCGCTTTTATAAAGTACATGCGTTGCTCTTCTATCCTGAACATTCCAGTCACTTGGAGCTTTGAAACTGGCGTATCAGTTGGCCTTCACTTTTTCATAGGAATCCGAGCATGTTAGGAAGGGACCAAGAGATAGATCATGTGTCTCTTGAGTATTGATTAGCAGATTCACATTTCCTTCAGCCGTTCACCCAGGGGAAAAGGAAGCTGGTGACAGGTTTTATTGGATGGCAGATTTTCGTGCGCATCCTGTGTCTTTGCTGGGACTTGTAAATGCAAAATAGGTTCAAATTAGATTGGAGGTTGCAGATAGTGTCTGTCTGGAATCACTTGTTGCAGAGTTTGGAAAATAAAAAAGCTTAACCTGGGAGTCAGATTGTTAAAATATACTACAGGAGACATGCAGCCGGCCTTCATCAGAGGAAACCCATTCCTGGAGTAGGTTTATGTTTTGCTGGGTTTCTGAACGACATCCAGGTATCAGGCCTGCAATGCGACTGAAGAAAGTCTTACCTAGCTGTGCTACTGGTCACCTTTTTGGTGAAAGTTAATGCTTGAGAAGAATGAATGAAGTATCTGAGATAGCACGGATGCGGGGTCAGATTTGCTAGCAGGCTTTGAGGCCTGAATCGAGAGATGAGCCCCGAACAGCTGGCATCTGATCTCTTTGGAATCAAAGCTGAGAAGCAGGAAGAAAGAAGTGGGAACTCACAGCCAGCCTGCTGTGTGCTTGGTTGGGCACTTTGTGTGTATTTTAAAACTAAGATGTATTTATTTTCAGTAGAGCAACTGAGGCCTGTCACCATGTAAGTTCTGTATCAGTAAGCATTACATACGTTGTGTGTGTGTGATGATAAAGCCTGCTTGATTTTAAACTCATTTTCTTTCTATCGCCCCCCAACTTCCTAGAGAAAATAAGAGCATAAGTCACCCTCAGCAACATGACTTAGTCATTGTAAGATAGTTTTAAGATACCCAAACATTATGTCATGAGCATGTAGTTATGTGCAGCCCTGCAGTGGAGAAAGGACAGAGAGCTTCACAGTGGGTGGTGACAGTCTCTCTCACTTCCTTTTTTTTGTCAACTGCCTAAAAAGTGGCATTAGCAACACTACCAGCCGCAGAGATGCTTTTCCACGTCTTGCCTTATTTATGTACGTAAGTTCTCTGGTTCCTCAGCCTCTGGGCCCACTGATCTCTCAATTTTCCTATCCTACAGTGGGCGCAGCCCTCAACTGAGTGGAGAAGTGTGTGAAACAGACCCAGGGCCGGTGCTGTGAGAGGCCCACTCTCCCTGGGCTCCGTGGGCCTCCCTCCAGCCTCAGATTCCTCATTTAGATGCTGAAGATATGTTTGATTAAATTTCGGGTTCTCCTTTGGCTGGATAGCTGCCCAGCTGAAGAGCCACATGAGACACAGACATTGGGGGCAGTGTTTTGAAAAAAATAAATAAATAAACTGTTTGGAGCTGGGTTTTTCATGCTTACTCCAAATTTAAAGAGGCAATGAGAAATGTTACCAGTGACTGCCATTTCTTTTTCTTCTCTGTGTATTTCCTAGCCCTTCAGGAAAGAATGGGGTGGGCAAACTGTGGGAGGAGTTGGATTTGACTCGGTCCAGGTGATTCAGATGGAAAACTTTCATATTTACTTTTTTAAAGCATAGTTTGGCTTTGATGTTGAAGTCTTAGTACACGTTGGGTCATTTTAATTACGTTATTTAAAAATGACACACATTAACAGATGATATTATTAAAAAAAATCTGGTGTAGGTTTGAAGAACAAAATTTGGTCATCAGGGCACTGTGGCTTCTGGGCTTTGGGTGTAGCTCAGTGGTGGAGTGCCTGCCTGTCATGGACAGACGTCCCTGAGTTCAGTGCCTAGCACTGCAAAAAGCCCTGCCCCCAAGAAAAAGAAACAAAAACAAAAGAATAATCCAAACTGTTATTAGTTAAAGCTATTAGTGTTGTCCAGTAATCTTTGTGGTTTTTTTGTTTTTGTTTTTTTCTCCACCTGCTTGATGGCAGGTCGTGGGCTTTGTACTCAGGTCATTTAATTCTTATAATTCCATAAGACTGATTTTGTTCCTGTGTTTATGGTGGAGAAACAGAATGTCCAAGAGCTGGCAAAGTCACTTGGTTTTATCCAGGCTTTGTCATTCTGTCATATCCGTTCAGTTCCAAAGTGCATTCTAAACCTCTCTCTCTCTCTGAAAGTTCTTTTTATCCTAAAATGTTTATGGAGAGTCACAAGAGTGTGACGCCCTCTGCAGTGTCCTAGGTAGTTTTGAAAAGTCCCTCCCACAGTTTGCGTGGGAAGAGGGAGAGAATTCCCCTTGATCTCTGTCCTAGAGGCCTTGCCTCAGTTAGCATTCCATTCTTGTCTTCAGACATCTTGACCTCCGATAGGATCTTAATGCTGGCGGTTTAGCCGCAGTCCCCTTTACCTTTGTTCCCTGTAGTCTTCCTTGCTCACACACTGGAACATGTCTTGCAGGGTTCAGTCATGTTGCTTCCTGTGTTTTGTGTTGTACCTCACCGTGCCTCCTTTCAGGAGGTTGTTGTTGGTAGTAATTGTTTTAAAATGTGATTTAAAACTGTGTTGTTTCAGCGAACACCTTTGTCCACATGCTCGGTCTAATAGCTGATTACTCACGTTGGAAAAGCAGCCTGTGTGTCAGTGGTGTTCCCATTGTTCGGCCGCTGAGAACTGACTGCCCCGTTGATCTGCAGGTTGGCCTGGTTGGCGTGCTTTTATAGAAGTGGTCCGAAACACTCATCTCTCGCTCTTAGTACCTTTTCCTCTGAAAATAAAAAGTACTTGCTAATTTGTTAGGCAACTATTGGCACCTTATTTAATTTATTTTAATCTTGCGTTTTTATAAGATGGGCTATTTTTCTAATATCCTTTGTCGGGTTGGGCTGTCCCCCCTCGTATCCGAGGCATTTGCACATTGCTGTAATCTTTTCTGGAGATTTTTCCAATGTAGAATGCTGTAGAAATGGAAGACTTTTGTTATATATACTCTGGCGGTGGCAACACACAGCCTGCCCCAGTGTGAGATGTCCAAGTGTGTGTTTGATCTCACAGAGGTTGCATATCCGTATGCTTTGCTGCAGTAATCCAGCATGTTTGATTTCTGAGTGAGACACAGTGTGCACTGAATGCTCACTGCTACCTTTCTGGTCACGCTGCCTGGAGGTTTTCAGTTAAAGGACTCATGGTCCTGCCTTTGCTTTTCCTGCTTCATCTCTTCGTGGTTTCTCACATCTTTTGGGAACAAAGTTTTAAGTATCCTGTGTATATATCTAAAACATCCCATGGAGAAATATCAGGACTCTTCTATGGCTGAAGAGAAGGCTCAGTGGTTAAGAGTGGTGACTTCTTACAGATGGCCTGGCTTTGATTCCCAGCACCCACATAGCTCATAAACTGTAGGTCTAGGCATGCGATGCTCTGTTCTGTCCTCCACGGGCACTAGGCACGAACATAGTGCATATACATACGTACAAGTAAAATAAATACGTACACATAAAATCAAAAGAAAATTCATCTTAAAATCTTACACAGATTTGAAAAAACGACAAATCGCCAGTAAAGAGTTTTAAAAACAGCCTAATAGCCATGACTAACCCTTCTGGTGTACAGCGCTTCAGGAGAAGAAAGGCTGCCTTGACATTCTGGAGTGGAATCTGATAAAGACACCTGGAGGCCGCTGGGGTTTTGTCTGCTTGGTAGCTTTCTGGGTGAGTGCTTGCTGTAATGGAACCTTGATGGGTAAGTCGAGAGGCTAGGCTGGCTTTCTTTGCTGCGTTTCTCTGCCAGTTAGTGACACGGCTCCCTTTGTAAGGGAAAGAAATTGAATCCACCAGGGGATATTTTGGACGGTGGTGGCTGCCCCAGACAATCTGAGTTCTTGGGGCCAGTCATCTGATCTTGGGGCTTCTTTGGCCAGCCTGCTTGAACTCAGGAGACCCAGTTTCCATTCCCACTTGCAATACCCCAAGGCCTCCTTGTCTTTCCTCCTTTGGTACTGTCCTGGGATCCCAGAAAGAGACAATTCCCCAGCCTGGGTTCTTCTGTTTCCTGTGCCCGCTGCCGACCCTCCGAGGAGCCTCCCATAAACTCCCTCCCTCACTTGGTTTGCAGACTCCTGGGTATAACAACATTCCAACCACTAATAAAAAGTGCATGTTGTACAGAGAAAACAAATCTTTAAGCCATTTTTCTTAGCTGTATTATGGAGGAAAGTGGCCAAGCTGCCTCGTGTGGTTATTATAACGGTTATGTGAGATAAAGTACGTAAGCGTTTGCTGAAGTGTTGGCTGTGCTTAAAGGGTTTGTCTTCTTAGCCTTTGTTCCTACTCAGACACTAATATTTCACATTGAAAGGATGAAACAAAGTTCTTAGCCACTCCAAAGCTAGTCTTAAGCCTTTGACTCCAGATTTAAACCAAGAGTCTGAGGTGCAAGGGATTACTGTTAGTTCAAGGTCATCCTGAGCTGTGTAATGAGTTCCAAGTTAACCTGGGCTACCGCATGAAATTTGGCTTAAGCAAAACAACAACCAGAACAAATCCACCCAACACTAAACACACCAGAAATGTCATTTGTGTTTCTTTGCCATTCCCAAACATTCGTTGTCCTGTCCCACAGAGCTCTGGGTTCTAGTGCTGATGATGGAAGGGACAACAGCGGGCTTTGAGGTAGCAGGATTGGGCAGCATTGCCACCCTAGGGGAGGAGGTCTAGGAGACAATGGTCTGGACGGTGTGGGTTTTCTTGGGAGGTAGAGGCAAAGCCATTGACAGTCACACTAATAGAAGGAAGGAAAGAGGAGGCAAAGAAACCATTACCTTTGTAAAGATAGACCACGAGGATTTCTTTTGGAGGAACTTTGGGGGATTGATTTATCAATCCAGTCAGCCAATCTAGTTGTAGGCACAAAAATGTGTCTGTGTTTCCTTAGGATTTGTAGTAATGATCATGTTATATGCTTTGGCTATTGAGGGCCTAGTTGGCTGTTGGACTCTTTACTCCCAGGGATGTTTGGATGAGATAGAATTCAAGAGAGGAAAGCAGAGTCTGTAATGTTAGGGTCTGCAATGTCCCTGGCGATGCCCTCAGAGTTGGTGTAGTGGAGAGGAAACTGAGCTGGTACCACCAAGATTTCAGAAAGCTCCTTTGCTCCCTCGGGGACCCTCCTGTCCTGTTGGAGTATCTTTGCTCTGAAGTGGACCCAGCAGTCGTCTCTGTTCCTGGCAGGCAGGTTTCCTTGGTCCACACCTGCCCCCGGGGCTCACTTTCAAAGGTCTGCTTCCCCAGCTCCTTCTCGTGGGATGAACCGGACCTCAGCAGAATGACTACCTATTATCGGGGTGACTGTTGTTCGTAGTGAAATGCATTTGGAGATACTTGTCTTGTTATTAGCCCCTTTGCTGTGCATATGGGGAAACTGAGCCCAGACAGATTCTGTGTCCCTCAGGAGTCAGGGGCAGCTCATCCCTAGCAGCCACTAGGGTGACATCATGTGTAGATCTTGTTCACTGCTGGAGGCCCAGGTCCCAAGCCAAACCTGGGCTAGAATAGGCATTTAAAATGTGAATGAAGAAAGAAGGCTAGAACTAGACAGGAACATCATCTTCATTACCTCGTCTAACCCCATTTACCTCTCAGAGGCCCCACCTCGTTACACCACAAACATGAATTTCAGAATTAAGTCTCAACACAGTCAAACCATAGCAATAGGTTCTTCTGATTGATTTCGTCTTTCACCAGATATTAACAAAGCACCTTACTGCACATAAGGCACAGAGGGCAAAGTGATGTGAAAGGCCTATGGACTCCTTGCCCATGGAGCTGTCAGAGAAGGGGAGTGCTATTAGCATCTCAGTCAGGAAAGAGACTGAGCCAGGGCGCCTAACCTGGGGCTGGGGGTGGGGAGCGTGGAGAATTGAGAATCCAGGCCAGGTTGGGCAAGCTTTCCGGAGCAAACAAGGCTTGAATTTTCACTGCACAATTGTAGGGAAGAGCTGGGTGAAAGGAGCCAGTGGTTGCCGAAGAGGGGTGTGTGTGATGGTTTGGCTATGGCTTGAGTCTGTTCCCTAAGGGTTTATGTGTTCACATTTATTTCACACTGTGAGGCTTTCAGAGGGTGGAAACTTACTGCATGCCGTGTTTAGAAGCGATTAGGTGTAGGTATAGCCATTAGTGTGGCGTCCTTGTGATTGAATCCTCAGAGTTTCATAGCTGAAGAGAGGCCAGAAGGGGTAGACAGGAAGAGTCTCAGTGTGTTTCTTACTCATACACACGCGTGTACATGGCCCCCATGTCTCCGTGTGCGTCCCTGAACCACTCCGAGACTCTGCCAGGGAAAAGACCGCCATCTGATGGGGGTCTCCGGCCTCAAGAAGTGTGAGCTAAGTCAGCTTCCCCTTTAAAAAGTTGGCGAGCCCAGTTGTGTTGCTGGCAGCTGAAATGGGTTAATATAGGAGGGAAGAAAGCAAGCTAGGCTGCAGCTGTGTTTCTCCAACCTGGGCCTCACTGGAGGCTGGTCGTGGCCCGCGAGCCAGCTCCACCCCAGAATAGCAGAGACAGTACAATAGGCCTGGGGTGAAGGGGAGAGTTTGCTTTTCTGTCATGTGTTCTGGTGACATTGACTAAAGTATCAGAATGTGAGCAGGGGAGGGTGGGGGAGGAGAGATGGTGGGCTTACCCCTCTTCATTCTCCCACGCGTTGTCTTGGCCTGTCCTATCCTGTCTGGTATCCATGCTTCCAGCTGAGATCAAGGATAATGCTTCCAGGAACCCTTTCCTGTGGCTTCTCTCAGACTGGCTTGTGATGACCCGAATACAGGTCAGGTGTGTGCTGTCCCTTTCATGTTATTGGTTTCCCATTATACGTACTTATTACCACTGTATGTTTTCTCTTAACTAGAAATCTTTGTAATGGCCAAGTACGTGAGTTGTGTTAAACATTAGATTGCTTGCTCAGATTTAACTTTTGCAATCACGGTGAGGAGTAGGTCACCAGAGGCTGTACCATTCGTACTATTACGTGTACTAGGGTACCGCGCCTGTAGTGCGCAGCCTGCACTACAGGACCATTTGCGAGCCGGGCAGGGGGATGGAGATTTAAACACAAAAAGACACACAGACAGAGACACGGGCCATCCTTGAAACAAGAATGCTCCTTTATTGTGTACCAGAGCCGCTTATGTATGGATCCTTAACTGATAAGCCACCCCCCCCCCCCCAAGGTCTCCTTCTCAGAGCAGCTGCAAACACAGGAAAACAAGTTTGCTTAGAGCAGCTGCAAGCATAACAAGTTGTTTACAGGAAATTCAGGGTCTGGGTCCACAGCCCCCAACAACAGACTGTTTTGTGGAACAAAGGAAAGTGAGACGCAACCGGGAGTAATCAGGATGAGAGCAAGATTTCTTCATCACAGGGGGAAGCCCAAGAGGGTGAGCTTCCCTGGTCCCCAGATGTTCCTTCTTTGATGTGAAATCGCACATGCTCTCTGCTGTCAGCAGTTGGAGGGAAGCTTTATATTTACTAGGCCTTTTTAATTCTTGCTCCATATGCTGAAAGAGGAGACCAAGGCATCTTACCAAGTGAACCTAGTCAAAAATAGGTAATTAACCCAGGAAGCCTTGAGATATTGCCTGTTCTCTCTCCTTGAGATATTGCCTGTTCTCTCTCCGTTCTTCCCTCCCTCCCTTTCTCCCTCCCTGGACAGAGTCTCACTGTGTAGTTCATGCTGACCTTGAACTCACTCTGTAGTCTAAGTGGGCTTTAAATGTACGGTTTTGAGGTGGGAAAGATGGCTCACATGTTAAGAGCGTTTTGCTGCTTTTGCAGAGGACCCACAATGTTGGTTCCCAGCACCCACATTGTGACTCACAACTGTCTCTAACTCCAGTTTCAGGGAATCTCCTGGCTTCCACGGGATTGGGCATGCAAATGATGCATATCCAAAAATGAACAAATAAATTGTGTATTTGTGGTCCTCCTGCTTCAGGCTCATGAGTGCTGGAGTTACAGGCGTGTGCCACCGTGTGAAGGTGGCAATGCAATCAACACATGATTAGATTTAGAAATGTTTTTCTGTCTGGGTGTGGTAGTGTTCACCTTTAATCTCAACACTCGGGCGACAAAGGCAGGTAATTCTGGGCTAGCCTGCTCTACATAGTGAGCTCTAGGCCAGCCAAGACTACAGAGCGAGACACCTGTTCTTCCTCTATAAGTTATGTTTTCTAAAGTTTTGGCATGATAGAGATATGAGGGAAGAAATATTGCATTTAATTCACCAAAGGACACCAGTTCTATAACCTTTCCTGGCCGGCTGGTTAAGTTAGTGTGAGTGGTAGACGAAGAACCTGTGTGCCACATGCCACACAGGGCCAAGGAGGAGGAGCTGCTTTCAGTGCCAAGACTACTCCTCTTTGCATACACACAGACATAACATGGCTTTCTGAGATTCCGCTTGAAGCACTCCCTGGACTTTCTGTCTCACTATGTCAGGTCGGGGGAGGCACCCGTTTCCCCTATTCTCATGGCCTTCTGGAGCTGGAAGTTCCTGACACTGTCATGCTGTATTAGCCACATTATAGGAAGCAGCAGCTGTGACTTCCTGGCGGCAGCAAGGTGGCAGGTGCTTAGCCACAGACGTGACTTGGTGTTCTTTTGTGCGAATGTAGTCTCCGCTAGCATGGCCTGAATGTTTCTTACTGCTTCCCCGGATATTTCTGACTTCTTGCCTCTGCTAAAGGCAAAATACAAAACAGCCACCAGGCCAGAAGCCAAGGCCTCGAGCCATGCTTACGTTTGGGTGGTTGGGCTTTTCGGGGGTAACATATTTCACACCTGTATTTGCCAAGTAGGAGCCTGGTGATAGCTGTTGCAGCTGGAGCTTGTGGATAACTTTGTGCTCGCAGCCCACAGTTAATTGAAACATGGGGCTTTCTTTGTTGGAGATACTGCAGGGTACCTGTTGTATATGTGGAACCAGTGAACAACCATTTTAGTTTTTGTCCTGTGAAACTTGGAGAAGTGTCGATAAGCCATGAATGGGAGTCCTTGTGATGTAATGGAAAAAGGAGTTTGGTGTAATCAGGATCACAGACTTCAGTATTGTCTGGGATTACAAGAGTAGACTTCCTGTTTGAAGTGAAGGACAGAAAGGACTCCATAGCCCAGAATTGGGCATTTAAGCGGCCCACAAAGAAGGGGAACTGTAGTAGACTGCACCTAGCAACCCAGTGGAACAGCCTGGGCAGAGGCACGGGAGCTCGGAACAGGAGTTATTGCAGCTCGTGTAGAACAGAGCTTCTCCACTGGGGAGGCTAAGGTGAGGCCCCTGAGCGCTGTGCAGGCAGTGGAGATTGGAGAATGGAGGACCAGAGGAGCGCAGGGCATTGGCATTGATATGAATGGGACTGAGTTTGTAGCAGGTCCCAGACTGTCAGCCAGGTGGCTGGGCTCCTTTTCCTGTATCTTTGTTGGGTGGAGGTAGGGAGGCGAACTCATGGGAGCCCAAATGCAAAATAATGCTTCTTTTGTTGTTTATACATCTTGGAGTCATCTGCAGGATCGAGGAAATAATGCCCTCCTTTGTAAGCGACACAAATGCAAACTCTGGAATGCAGTAGTAATGTGTGGATAGGAAGAATCTTTCAGCTTAAGGAATGAAGGGAGCGAAAATCATGAAGTCAGTGTAGTGGGTGGAGTCCTGCTCATGGGACAGCCAAGAAGCAGTCTTGGTACCCACTGGTCTCCAGTTGGCCACTCCTTGGAAACCATACGAATCAGCACACATGCAGGATCATTAGCTGTTGAACACTTATTTTTGGAAGCCCGTCGGACTTTTGTATTCTCCAAGTGCACGTTGTTAGCCTCTCCTTCCTGGTTGGAGTGCTATCTCCTTTAGGGCAGTGTCTATAAGTAAAACACAAGGCAGCATGGGGTGCTTAAAGCCCTAGCTTGGCCAGGGGTACCATCTCTCTCATTTCCTGCAGGCCTGTGTCTCTGCTCTTCGGCGCCTTGTGATGTCTCTGGATGGACTGGGAGAAGGGCAGCCTCAGAGTGGGATAACATCGTCTGGTGTCTGTGTGCTGTGTCAAACAGTCCTTACACAGACGATGGACCCCATCTCTGGTATGGAGGGAAGAGGACTTGAGGAGGGAGGGGCAACTGTTGAGTAATGGGAGACTTGGTTTTTTCCATGCTGAGGTAGTGCTGTACCTGGAAATATTGTTGAGTAGAAATCTTGACGTTGGTCAGTGTAATTGGCCCGCGCCTCCCATCTCTGTTGCAGATTTCTTTTAGAACTCCCTGAATTTCCTAACCTATAAAAGGGAGTGTAGCTGTGTGAGCCTCTCTTGGCCATAAAGAGCCCCCTTGACCACACTTGAGATTTTGGTAATGAAGTGACTGTGGGTGGGGCCTACATAGCATCAGTGTGGAGCTGGTGCGGAGAGGAACCAGTCATTTGGGGGAGGGGCCAGAACTTTCTGTCCTTTCCTTGATCTCTGGGGTTCAGTGGACATCAGCTAATGATTGAGTCTGTCACTCTTCCTAAAAGCTCTGTACCAGGGCAGTGAGGGGGCTTCTAGGTGTACTGCCTGCCTGTACGACGTGACAGTACGGTACTACTCCTGTATTGTGTACACTATTGGACCATTCGTGAGCCAGGCCTGGAGATTGAAAGACACACAGAGACAAGGGTCATCCTTGAAGCCAGCATTCCCCCTTGTGTGTTCAGGGTCTGCTTATACAGGGATAGCCATGCCCCAGCCAAACCCACCAGAAATCACTCCCCTGCCATCAGGAACTCCTGAAGGTCTCATGCTCAGAGCAGCTGCAGGGACTCAGATCAGGGGAAAACAAGTTGTTTATAAGACATTCAGGATCTGGGGGTTCACTGCTCCCAACACTAGGGATGAAATCAGGACTGTGCTGGCAGGTGGTACCCCTGGAGAGGTACCAGAGGTGTGGACACTGGCCTCCCTTTGCCCTCTGCGGCCCTTCCGATTGGATATGGGGTCTTATATCTTCTTCATACTAAATCTATGGTCACAGAGACTGCTTTCTGAATTCTCTAAGTCGCTCTAGTGACATGTGGAAACCCCCAAATTTGTAACCAAACAGAAGTGCAGTTGGCCAAGAGACTTCTTGGAGGCTGGCCTCTGAAGTGGGGACCATCCAGCAGGGATAGTTCTTAACCAGTGGGTGGGCACTAACTCCAGGTTGTTAGAGTCAGAATTTAACTGAACCCTAGGACACCTGGTGGATGGTAGGAAACAGTTGAATCTCACTGGGAAGCCATATGTCTGTCTCACCACTAAAACATGCCTGGAATAATCTCTGTAGTTACGCTTGTCTTCTACTTAGAGGAAGACTCAAAAGAATTTGCAAAATAACAGGAAAGGAAAAGTTACCAGGCCATTGCTGTCCTGTTTGTATGCTGGCATCACGCTTTTTCGTACATAAAAGTGCAAGGCACACGTTGGGTTTTCTTTGACCGCTGATTCCTGTGATGTATGGGAGGTCTCATAGCACTCTCTGCTCCCAGCCTGTGGAGATCTGGGATGTCACTGTGGAGGGGCAGTCCTCTTAGTGAGGGTTCTGTTCTCTAGTCTGGGGTACCTCTGCAGAATGAATACTACTAGGTTGGGCTATGTGAAAATGCCGGGGGCCAACTATTTCCCCTATGGTTCCAGCAGTTTCGTGTTTGAAATAAATAAAGACTCCCTGCTGATTTCATTATCTGTAGTGAAAAAAATCCACCTCTTCTGACTATCACTAACATTTTTAGAAAATGTAAGGAAATAGAGAAAAATGTTAATTTTCTACAAATCAAAAGTAAATATTGACTAAATTGAGAAAGTATTGTCTAACACTTTACTTTTTATGCATAAATTACTCTTTATTTTTTTATTAAAATTTTTTGTTATATGTATGTGTTCATGTGCATGCATTTGGGAGTTCACATGTCATAGCATAGATGTGGCGATTCGAGGACAGCTTCCCAGAGCCCGTTCTCCGCTTGTCTACTTACGGCTCTGCCTTAACTCTGTGTGTCGTATTACAGGAAGAGCTGTGGATAATCTCGTTCTGTGGAATTGTACTGGACGCCAGAAGCACCTCAGAGACAGCAAAGCACCAGGGTCCAGTGCCTACTGCCTCACCTCTGCTTCTTGCTAAATTTGACCTTTCTGTGGTATAGTGTTTATGTCTAAAATAATATCTGCCTGACTGGATTGTTGTCAAGGTTGGATGTGTTAATAAATCTATAACCTGCTTGGATAGTAATGGTACAAATACATATATATGTGATTAGAGTGTTTTTTCTATGTATACATTTTTATATTTAATTTTTTAAAAATTGGCTTTGTAGCTCAGGCAGTCCTTAAACTCAGAATCCTCCTGCCTCAGCGTCTGTTCTGATATTCAAGTCCTGTGCCAGGTTTTCAGAGCTCCCGTTTGGGCATCATGCTAATGCCTTTCATACCCCCCCCCCCCCCCCCCCCCCCCCCCCCGTCTGGGGTTTTCCTGATCGCCTGTTTCATCTTCCCAGCATTCTTTTCCCTAGTTGATCTTCTCCCCCTCCTTACCCCCCTTCCCTTGGCTCTTTCTCCAGAAGTAGTAGAGGGGATTTCACATCAGGTGACTTCAGTGGGCTCAGACCTTTGAAGTTTCCTGGCTGCCCCTCTTCACTTCCCAGTTCCCAGGTACCCACGAGCCTGGCGTGTGGGAACTGCCTGACTGAACCTGTGACTAATCACAATGCCCTCTGTTTAGGACTTCTGGAGTTTTCTGTTTAATCATTTCCCCCTTCCTGTTCCTGGAAGGAAGAGAAGCTTGGCTGTGTGTGACTGATGTGAGAGAGCATGGGAGCTGCTGTGGCTCTGCCCTGCGTGGGAGCCTACCTGCTGTGGTTCTGCCTTGCGTGGGAGCCTGCCTGCTGTGGTTCTGCCCTGCATGGGAGCTGCTGTGGCTCTGCCCTGCGTGGGAGTTTGCCTGCTGTGGCTCTGCCCTGCGTGGGAGCCTGCCTGCTGTGGTTCTGTCTTGCGTGGGAGCCTGCTGTGGCTCTGCCCTGCAATTGGAGCTGCTGTGGCTCTGCCCTGCGTGGGAGCCTGCCTGCTGTGGTTCTGTCTTGCGTGGGAGCCTGCCTGCTGTGGTTCTGTCTTGCGTGGGAGCTTGCCTGCTGTGGTTCTGCCCTGCATGGGAGCCTGCCTGCTGTGGCTCTGCCCTGCGTGGGAGCCTGCTGTGGCTCTGCCCTGCGTGGGAGCCTGCTGTGGCTCTGCCCTGCGTGGGAGCCTGCTGTGGCTCTGCCCTGCGTGGGAGCTTGCCTGCTGTGGCTCTGCCCTGCGTGGGAGCCTGCCTGCTGTGGCTCTGCCCTGCGTGGGAGCCTGCCTGCTGTGGTTCTGTCTTGCGTGGGAGCTTGCCTGCTGTGGCTCTGCCCTGCGTGGGAGTTTGCCTGCTGTGGCTCTGCCCTGCTTGGGAGCCTGCTGTGGCTCTGCCCTGCTTGGGAGCCTGCTGTGGCTCTGCCCTGCTTGGGAGCCTGCTGTGGTTCTGCCCTGCGTGGGAGTTTGCCTGCTGTGGCTCTGCCCTGCGTGGGAGCTTGCCTGCTGTGGCTCTGCCCTGCGTGGGAGCCTGCCTGCTGTGGCTCTGCCTTGCGTGGGAGCCTGCTGTTGCTGTGGCTCTGCCCTGCGTGGGAGCCTGCCTGCTGTGGTTCTGCCCTGCGTGGGAGCCTGCCTGCTATAGCTCTGTCTTGCGTGGGAGCCTGCCTGCTATAGCTCTGTCTTGTGTGAGAGCCTGCCCCGCTTGGGAGCCTGCTGTGGCTCTGCCCTGCGTGGGAGTTTGCCCTGCTGTGGCTCTGCCTTGCGTGGGAGCCTGCCTGCTGTGGCTCTGTGCACCGTGCTCCTGAGTGGCCACCATGGCTCATGGCCCTGTATTGCTTATTGTGAATCTCCTTAGCCTGCCATGTTGCATGGCAGCGCCCATGGCTGCTGATCCCTCACATCAAGGCACCTCACGCTGAACAATGCCTCCTCTAGTCAGGCTCCTGGCTTCATTGTCTTTGTCTGGCTTTGTACGTCTGTAACTGCTGCTAATAGCCACCAACAATGAACACCTGCTGTATAAAGCCAGATTAATCTTAGAGAATAATCAGCAACATTTCAACTTTAGTTCACATTTTATGGCTGAG
Organism: Microtus pennsylvanicus; assembly: GCF_037038515.1. NCBI lineage: Eukaryota > Metazoa > Chordata > Mammalia > Rodentia > Cricetidae > Microtus > Microtus pennsylvanicus. The sequence goes on from NC_134590.1 coordinate 37,057,800, forward strand.
GAAACTGAGGCACAGAGATGTTTATCAGCTTGCCCTGGAGCAATTTGAAGATAATGCAAACAAAGAATTGGTTTCTGTTTGCCTCCTTGCCCTGCTGAGGAGCAGCTTTGGCTCAGAATCTCTATCTTGCCTGCTGTCATCCAGGGTTCAAGTCTCTACCCAACCTTACCCTAGAAGAGCTATTGACTCCAATGCTTTATTCTTTATGTTTCCCTTTCTAGATGGGTTTAATAATAGCAGCTATTGGCTGGCCATCTATTGGCTAGTAAGTGGTAGAGTTCTACAAGCCCCTGGGTTATTTGCCTACTACAAAAGAACAAAACACACACACAATCACCAGGCAGATCAATAAAAGACCCCACACTAAATAATAACTTTGGCCAAGGAAGATAAAGTGCTTGCTGTGTGAGCATGAGGACCCAAGTTTGGATCCCTAGCACCCACCTATATAACCAGCCATGCACTGCATAACTGTAGTTCCATTTTGTGTGCATGTTTTTTTTTGTGTGTGTGTGTGTGTGCACGCTCGTGCACGTACGCATGAGTGTACATGTGCATGTCACAGAGAAAATGGAGACAGGAGAATCTGCGGGCTGTGCTGGCTAGTCATTCTAGCCAGTCAGTGAGCTTCCTTTCAGTGAGAGAGCCTGTCTCAGAACACAGGGAGAGCGCAATTGGAAAAGACACGTGATACTGATCTCTGGCTCCCACAGACACACACAGTCAATACTAACATCTATCTCAGAGCTGTGGGCATTAAAGAAAATTAACGTAGGTAAAAATCCTGAAGTGTCACTGAAGTTGGGTTGCTTTTAGCAGTTGGTAGCAAAGTATCTGAGCATCCCAGAGGCTCGGAGCATGGCAACTGCAGCTCCTAGAACATCCTGGGGACGAGAATGTCCCTGTCCCACTGATGGGGGAGCTGGGCCAACACCTTTGGGAAGCCTTACTTCCCTGCGTGGTTAGTTCCTGCTCTATTCCTTGCTTGCTGGAAAGATTTGGCTGACCTCTCAATCCTGGCAGGGATGTTGTACACAGAAGCCAGGTATCCAGCTCCCCAAGGACTGGTCCTCTGGGTCAGCTCCCCTCTTTCAGTCTCAGGGGAGTCACTGATAGTTTAGGAATCCCTAATGCTCCCCTCCTGAGGAAATGGGCCGTCTGGACCTGTCTTCTGCTTCCTGTTTGATTGCTTTCTTCTGGCTTGTACTACTTGGCCTTCTTGCATTAGTTTAAGTAATTTCTAGCCTAGTCTTGCCTGACTTCTTGAAAGGAACATGAGCTGTTGGTTAGGATGGTAGCCTTCTGAAATGTGGGCACTGGCCATTGGCGAGGTTACATAAGCTTGGATTTAGTGTCCCTGTAGGGACCTGGCAAGATGCAGAGAGCTGGAGTCCTGTGACCATCAAGTTGAGAGCCAGCTCCCGAAGCTGGCTTAGAAATGTGCTACTATTTGTAGCCTTCTTTTGCATCCTTGTAGACTGGAACTCTGTTGGTGTGGATGAGGCCAGGGCATCCTTTGTTCTGCTGTCTTTCAGGAAAGGCTGCTGGACCAGTGTGCGCGGCTTCAGGGTTAGCAGTTCAGCTTTGAACACAACCTACTTATTTATGTCTTTGGGAACCACTGGCATTTGTTAACCGGAGCCTAATTACACCAGACCCAACTAAGATCGAAACAAAAGTACCTGTCAAGTTAGAGTGGTGTCGATGTGTACCGTGGGTGATCTGGGAGCCCTTCTCAAGGAACGGCTCTGCTGTCACAGACTGCATGCGGCTGGGGTTCAGGGTGTCCTCATTGTATCCCAGAAGCTGTAACTGGCACCTGCCCTCCATCTCAGAAGCGTAAGGCTTAAGATAAGAAGGGTTCTTTTGATTTCTGTGCCCCATTTGTGCTTGGTCCCTTTGCCCAGTGTCTCTGCGGGGCATCTCTGGTGTGTGCTGGTGTGCTGAGTGGGTGGGGAAGGGGACAAACTGTCTGGCCTTTGCAGTTTCTGCTGCACTTGTCTTTCTGTCATTACCACTGTGATGCAGGGAAGGCTATGGTTTACTTACCAAATGAGGAGATGGGTAATCACTGGCTAGCTCCTTTCCGCTGTGGCGTCCAGGTCCAGTTTCAAATGTGGAAGTGCACTGGACAGCACCATAGGAATTGGGTGGGATCATTCATATCTTACACAGTGTGTTTCTAGCTATTGTGTGTGACTGTTTTACGGCCGTCTTTTCCACCCTTCCCGCTTGTCTTCCCTCCAAAAAGACTTTAAATGTCATTCCATTACCATGAGCCTACAAGTCATGTCTGTAGCAACCTCTGCATACAATCCAAGTGTAGTAGTTTGTGACTAATAAGAACACACATGTGGGGATGGACGTGTGTCAGTTGATGAGACAAGCTCCTCTGATCTCGTTGCCTTTGTAAGGGTGTGAAGAAGTGCATGAGATTTGTGCTTCTGAGTGACCTTCGGCTTTTCATAGTTGATGTTGGAGGCTTTGATGATGCTGAATTGTTCAGGGTGTTTTCTTTTTTGGAATGCTGTCAGTACAGTACTGTATCCTCATAGCTAACTTGTCATTAAGAGGATTTTTTACATTGAAGGAAGATGTATGTATGTGAGGATAATACATATTGAGGTCATTTGGAGGGAGGCACCTCTCCGCCACCTGGAGAGGCATGTGCTGTTTTAGGCTACAGGCCGTCTTTGGGTCAGTGGGTAAAGGTGTAGCCCACCTGTTTTTTTTTTAAGGTTTTTTTTTTATGTGTATAGTAGTGTTTTGTCAGCATACTGTGTGTGTTCGGTGCTCACGGAGGGCAGAAGAGGGAACTGGATCTCCTGGATCTGGAGTTTCAGATGGATGTGAGCTGCCATGATGTTGTTGAGAACCAAACCTGGGTCTTCTGAAAGGACAGCAAGTGTTCTTAGCCATGGAGCCACCTCTACACGCAAACCATGAAGTTTCTGAAAGACGCGTGTGAGAAATAAGCGCAGAGCCTGCACTCAGGTGGTTTACAGTAAAAGTCTCTCTCCATTTCTACTCCGTCCTCCCAGGCCTGTCCTAGAAGACAGACAGTGTTGCCAAGAGCTAAAGACGTACAAACATCCTCCTCTGCACAGCATTGAAAACAGCTAAAGGGAGATGGGCAGGCAAGCAGACATGGGGACAGGAAGAAAGAAAGGCGCCATCCCCACCCCTGATGTCATTCTGGCCACTTGGGGTGCCTCTGGGACTCCTCAGCCTTCTCTGCCTGAGAGGCATGGTGATGGATTCCTGGCCCATGTGCCAGAGAGGAAGTGTGGTAAATTGACCATGCCCCATTTCAGGTGAGGCCGTGTCCTGAATGCTAGCCATTGTTTGAGGTAGGCTGGAAGATTTCTGAGGAGTCCAGAACTTAAGCAAGTGACCTCCTCAGATCTGCTGGGATCCTGGAGTTAATCCCTTCCCAAGGAGTAGCTAGCAGCAGGGTCAACCGCTATTGTCTGTTCCTTTAAGGGACTTGTTTAGTCAGGGAATTCTGTGGCATTAAGATATGACCTCCAGTGTTGGAGAATGCTAGGGACTTTCTTATACTCTAAAATCACACCCTAACCTTAGTTTAAATTGAAACCAGGGATGGCAAATATTTAGATTTGTTTTTCTTTTTTTTTTAATTGACGTCACCTCAGTTTCGGTCCTTTGATCTGGGAGTGATCTGTGGTTCGAAGTGATTCTGCTTTGTTCCCAGCCTCCGTCCTGTAGAGAGTGTTTGTTCCTCCTTAGCCCATCAGGTTCAGATTTTCTCTGTAGGTCTACTATTAGCTGTGCTTCCTTTCTGGGTCCTCGGTACTTCCCTTCCCAACCAGTGGTGCTGTGCTTCCAGGGGTGCAGGTGTGCATCAGTGGTCCAGACCCTGGAGTGCTGGTTCCCACGTGGTTCACTGCTTCCACCTGATGGGTGCTCGCGAGTTACATCACCTCTCAGAGGTTTGGGCACAGTAAGGGCAGGTGAGGGGCTGTACGCGTTGGGGTGGAGGATTCTGCAGGTAGGTAGGTGCCACACTGTACAGAGGGTGGGGCTCCAGCAGCTCCGCCTCTGCATAGTAGCTGATCTACAGTGTAAGCGCATTGATATCCAGACTCACGTTCTTCAGTGCTCACACGAATTCACTTGTTCTCGTCATCCATTTTACACCTCACCCATTTTTAAACATAACGAATTTGAGTGAAGGCTGCCTCACAGTGCTGGCCCTGAGGCACTGTGGCTTTAGCTGTCTCCATAGACACATAGAAATTTTGGGGGATGGTTTTATTTTGTAGAATTTGCGTTAAGTTCCTGTTATAGTATCGGTACTTGATTTTGACTGTACTTGAACTATAACCTTACCAAAGCAGGTGGAGTCTACTAGTTCACAGCTTCTCCTGCTATGGGTAGCGACCCCATGAGGAGTTCCATGCTGAACGTGGATCATGAAAACCACAGCAGCGGTAAAGTGCGGTTCTCCAGGTAGCACTGACGAATGCCACCTGGGACGCCGGCTCAGATGGAGCTGTTGTATGTTATGGATTGCTGAACTTTGTGCATTTGAGTGAGCGTTCTGCTCGGCAGAAGCTCAGGAGAGACTTCAGCCATCCCTCAGCATGTTAATATTAAATTAGTATATCTTTGGATTGCAGCATTAGAATTATTTGTTTTAAAAATTGCTGTTTGAGTTGCTAACTTGAGTTTCATTAAAAAAAAAAATCAAGTGAATTTTGCCTTGAAGTTGGGACAGAATTTCCCACAGTGTCTGAAATGACTTAATATACTTCAGTCATTTGATAACTATGTATTCATGCAAATCAGAATTATCAGCAAGATGATTACAAAAACCAAAGTATGTCATAAACTCTGAAAAGTGTTGAAGTTGGTCTTTGTCGTGTCAGATACTAAGACAAGATTGAATTCTTCCTGTTCAAATAAACAAGAGCAAGTCATGGTCATGTCATTAGTATGCAGATTTGTTCCTCTCTCACTAAGTGGAAGGGTAGTATGTCAGAAGAATTGTTCTAAGATAAGTTTCCTTATGATTTACTCTATTATAAAGTAAGCGGCTCTTTATATACATACCTAGGGTTGCAGGTAAAAAGGCGTTGCAGATGGGGAAAATTTAAGAGATCATGAGGTTCTGCCTAGTAAGTGTTGGTAATAAATTCTGGAACTACGGAGGCTTGTGAGGGACAGAATGGATTGTTACATTCGAGGTTCTGATTTAGGGTTTCAGGACTTGGGATGTTTTGTGTTTGTTTGTTTTTGTCTTGTTTTTTCGAGACAGGGTCCTGACTAGCCTGGCACTTGCTTTGTAGAGCAGGCTGATCTCCAACTTCTAGTGATGCTTCAGCTTCCCGCGTGCTGGGATTAAAGGGGTGTACTGCCCAAACCAGGCTGCTTGCCAGTGTTTTGTTTTAAACTATGAGATCTCAAGCAAGTATCTCCCCTTAACTGAACCTCTATTTCTTCTCCTGTGAAGTAGCACTGTTGAGTCCAGACATTGTGCAGAGATGGAGGACAGACCACCAAAGTCTATTAAACCAGAAGCAAGCTTTATTCCAGAATAAGAAAAAAAAAGTGGGGCACATAAAGCATATCAGCTATGAGCTGATGTGAGCACAGTGATGTGATGTGAGCGCAGTCAGGGGTCGGTGCGGTCTTCTGTAGCTGTGCCATTGGGCTGGTTTTGGGGCCTCCTCATAGTAAAGTCAAGAACTAGGTGTGGGTTAAAGAGCTTTTACAACCTTGAGGTCAGGCTTAAAGTCACATTACATTTTAAGTTTTACAACCTTTGGTTATAGGACGTTAGAATGTTAACTTTGAGTGTTTGCGAAAGCCTGTGACTGTCACAGCCGCTTTTCATTGTCCTTGAAAGAATGCAAGGCAGAGAGTAGAGCCACATAGGGGACAGTTAAAAATTAAGGGACTACAAGCAGAAGGTCCCATTGAGGCAACAGTTAGAAGCTAACCTTTGTCCCCAGTACCTGCCTAGATGGGAAGTTGGGGCAGGAGACAATTGTTACACGTTTACCTCTGTCTACATGGCTGCTGGGATGTCTGCTCTTAAGGCAGACAGTGTTTGTTAAATGTTAAAAGTGGCCCCAGCTTTATTTATTTATTTTCCCCAAAGTGTGTTTGGGCTTACAGCTTTATATTTCTATATTCCTAGACCGACCCTTCATTTCTACATTTTATTTCTGGACTCTGGCACTTGCCTCAGATCTGACATTATGTTTGAAGTCCGTTGGAGATGTGGCTTAAACTCTGAATGCTGTGGCTCTCCCTATCCAAGCTCTAATCACGTCTGTTAATATTTGTGCGGCAAGTTAGGTCAGTACTGCCTTTCCCATGGAATGCTTTTGTAAGGTTGCACTCTGCTATGAAGGGAGATGTAAAGAATTGGTATTTGAGGGCCTCCAGCTTGGCCTTGTGGACATGGAGGACGGGCTTGTGTCTCTGATAGCAGGAACCCAGAGAATCATGGATGGATGGAGGTGGAGAGAGCTGTCAAGTTGTGAGATTCGGAGACACAGGAAGAACACAGGCTCCTGTTCAAGATTTTCCAGAAAAGCAAGCTGAGACTGAGACAGAAGTATCCTGTTGGTTGTCACAGAGGTGGCTGGTGGCAAAGGTGCACAAAGAAAACCCTCTTCAGTCCATTTTCTATAAATAATTGTTCTTGGGCACTGTGTTTGGAGAGCTAGCTGACAGAATGTGTGTTGGGGAGGGGTCCCCTTCCCATCCCCTGTGGATGGCTATGCGCACTGAACTTCAGAATGCATCCCAGTGCAGGACAAGCGGGAGATGCTATTGGAGCCCTTGGAGCGCAGGCTTCCTCATTGCCTTGATTGGCCAGAGCTGGGCTGGAATTGGTTACAGGGGCCACTTGTCTGGCATCTCTGGTTTCTGCTAACTCTTCCCCATTATTTTTGAAGTGCTTTGGCTGTGCCCGATCGCCTCTAGGAATGCCGTTTCTGTCTCAGCTTCCCCGGCCAGCTGAAAATACAAGTATACTTCGGAAACAGTAGAAAATTGCTTTTGGCATTTTAGGGTGACATACAGCCCTTACCCTTTCTCACTTCCACACGTCCTCGGTCATTCTCCCTTCCCATCTCTTTTATAATCTGCTCATCGAGCTCTGGGCCAAACAGGGAGACACAGTGAGCCCTTAGAGGACCATGAATTAGCTAAAGCTGGCCAGGCCTGGGGGAAAACCCAAACAATATTGATATACACTGGTCTTTGTTGGGCAGTATTTTTTGTGGATGGGATTACCTTCGAGGTCAGGGCAGAGAAGGCCTGTTTGTCTTGTTCCAGGCACTACAGGTTCTTTTTTTTTTTTTTTTAATTTATTTATTTGGCACTACAGTTTCTTAAAGTGCGGTGGTGGCCTATTCTTGGAGACACAGCAAGGCTGTGAGGTCCCCAGAATATGGCTTGGGCCATGATTGGGGTTGGGAGAATGGAGATTGGGGACACAGTGGGGGTCCTTCATTTGGAAAACTGCTTTATTGTTGAAAAAATGGGTTATGGTTCTCCAGACACACCCTCTTTCTTGCTATCCTAACTGGAACCCAAGCTCTGAGTTTTTAAACCGAGTTGTGAATAGCATGTGATGAAACAGGATAACATCCACTATGTTAGCAGAAAAATGGCTGAGACAGTGAAATATTGTTGAAATTACTAAAACTTAAGGAAGTTGGTCTTGGCTGAGGCTCTCCGAGCCCTTTGTTGATACAGACACTGAGGGTAGCAAGAAGCCTGAACGAACTGGTAGGATCTGACTCGTTCAATCCAGGCATTGCTACTTCCTCAATAGCCCTGTGATCTGGGAACTTCCCTCACTTTCCTGTGCCTCAGTTTCCCAATCTGGAACTTGAGGATCATAGCCTTCTGCATGATGTTAATAAGTAGGCTTATTGTACAGAGTCTCTCAGTGCTTAGTATGATGCTGGCTCGGATTGCCCGGCATTGAAGTGGTAGCGATTGTCAGTAGGGATAGTGGTAAGATGCTCACCTCAGCTCTTCCCTCCCTTGCCTTAGCTCCACTGCCTTTTCATTTTCACCCCAATTGCTTGTCCTCCTCCTGGGCTTTGCAGCCTGCGCTGTATGCCTTTGGTGGGTCTGCATACACAGAAAGACAGACGGTGCTCGCCCAGCACACGTGCCCTTATGCCTTCTTTTCACCGGCTTCTCCCATTCCTTAGCCAGCTCTCTCTCTAAGTCCCTCCACTCCACCCCTCTCCTTACATGCTGTTGCTTCTTATGTAATAGAAAATTTGAGGATTTCATCCACCTGTTGCCTTGGCTCCTTCCACGTACCTTAGAGTCCCTCGGGAAGAAATAGCTCTTCCTGTTTAAGTCTTTGATCATTTTCTCTGCCTGGCAATCATTCATCTCAAGTTCAACACTCCATATCCCCCACCCCACTTCCTCTAATATACTAAGAAATGCTGCTGTGTTTTGAGTAGGTCCCAGATGCTCCTGTGTTGGGGAGGGTGGGCCTCATGGTGTTGGAGTGGAGCCCCTGTGAGTGGAAGGAAGGTTAGCCTGAGCCATTTCCTGCTGCCACGAGACCATTAGTTATGGTAGAGCATTGATTAACGTCATGGGGCGGGGCTGCCTCAGTGCTCCCTTTCCTGCATTTGAGCGCCTTCCCCTGCCTCCCACCGGAGTCACAGGAGACTTGCACCACCAAGTGCCAGTTCTTGGATTTGCTGCCTCCAAGAACCTTGAGCCAAAGTAAATGTATTTTTCCTACAAATAACCAAATTTTAGTGTCTTTAGTGACACACGCAAAGGGCCCTCACTTTGGTTTCTTCTATTGAAAAATAAAAATCTCCAGAGAAAAGGTTCCCACCTTTACCCACAGTGCAGCTCCTCTCCTACTGTGCTTGCTCACGTTGTGCTCTGGAAGGAGCACACCATGCTCACTCTTCAGTTCCTCCCCTCATCCTTGGCACCGCGGTCCCCAGCCACCACAAAGACCTCCTATGCTTTGCTCTGCCTTCTTTTGTCTTCTTTTTCCTCAATCAATTTTAGTTTAGGTTTTGTTTATTTACATGTTTATTTACTTTTAGTTTTTCACAGAAGGGTTTTTCCTGTGTATCACGGGTTGTCCTGGAACTCACTCTGTAGACCAAGCTGGCCTCGAATTCAGAGATCCATCTGTCTTTGCATCCTGAGTGCTGGGATTAAAGGCATGCATCACCATGTTTGACATTGCTTTAAAAAGAATGTTTTACTTCAAGAAACTACTAAGAAATAGGGAGTAAAATCCAGCGAGAAAGAAGTTAAAAGATTTCACACCAATTCCAAATTACTAATGAAACGTTTCTCATGTGTTCAGGGAAATTTGTGTGATCTGATCTGCCTGTGGTCCTCAAAGATCTCTTCCTAACCTTTTTTCTTTTTTCTAAGTGCCCTCCCTCCCTCCCTCCCTCCCTCCCTCCCTCCCTCCCTCCCTCCCTCCCTCCCTCCCTCCCTCCTTCCTTCCCTCCGCTGTATGTAAGAATGCTTACACGTGTTCTTGCTCTCAACAAATGAACTACACAGTGTAGTACTGTCAGACTTACTTATCTTGTATAATCGGCACTCTATATTCTCTGTACAGCAACCATTCCTATCCCCCTCCCCGGCCCTGTCTGCTTTCTCTTTCTAGGACTCTGACCACAACAGTCCCTGCATACCACAGTTTTGCTCTTTGTGGTTTTAGTTGCCCACCATCAGCTGTGGTTCAAAAATATTAAATAGAAAATTACAGAAATGAAATATTTGTACCCGTTTAGTTGTGCATGGAGGCTTAGCGCCATGAAGCCCAGAGCCATCCTGCTCTTTCCAGCTTGGGACATGAATCATCCCTTTGTCCAGGGTTCCACGCTGCTGGCTGCCAACCTGTCAGCAGCCATCTCGGTCATCAGACTGACTTTGTATAATGTCCCCAGAGTGCAAGAAGGACATTGGCAATTTTGATATGTTAAAGAGAAGCCATAAAAGGGCTTCTTCTACGTGAAAAGTTGAAAGTATGGTAAGAGAAGATTGGGGGCGTGTCTTGGTCACTGTTCTTTCTCTGTGAAGAAACCCCATGACCAAGGCAACTCTTAAGAAAGCATTTAATCGGGAGCTTGCTTGCAGTTTCAGAGGTTCAGTCCGTTATCCTCATGGCAGAGAGCATGACAGTTGTATGGCGCTGGAGCAGTGGTCGGGAGCTGTACATTCAGACCTACAGATGGGGAGACAAAGCCACACCTCTTAATCCTTCTAAGTCGTCAAGCAATTCCACTCCCTAGTGACCAAGCGTTCGAATATATGAGCTTATGGGGGTGGGGCATTCTCATTCAAACCACCACAGGGCACATTCATGTAACTTTTATTATCTGTTTTAAAGCTACACTGCATCATCTCAGCTATGTACATAAAGGAAAGAACACGGTAGGTAGGGGCTGGGTACTCCTGGTGTCTCCAGGCATCCACAGGATGGGGGTCTTAGAGTGATCCCCTGCAGATAAGTGGGGATTGCATATTTTAATCATTTCATATAAGTGATGCCATATAATATTTGTCCTTCTGCAGCTGACTTAGTGCAACATCCTCAAGGCGCATCTATGCTATAAAGAAGGGTCGTTTCCCTCTCTTATAGAGCCGAGTGGTAGTCCATTGTGTGGTACATACACTGCCGTTTCTTTATCCCCTTGTCCATCAGAGGCATTTCTGTTACTTCCCTACCGGGACTTGTATAAATGATGCTTCAGTGACCATGGAAAGCAGATGGTCCTCACGGTGCTTGATTAATTCTTCTGGATATAATCGGAGTTGTAAGAGTTTTTGAGTCAAGTGACAGTTTTATTTTTCATTTTAAGTTTTTTTGAGGAACCTCTGTAGTGTTTTTATTCTTTTTTCTTTTCATTTTCCTCCTTCTTTAGTTTCTCTTGCAGTACTTGCTACTCACGGCACCTGGAAAGTACTTTCACTGCATCCTAGCATGGGACCATGGTTTCTTTTGCCAAGCTCCTCATGGAGCAGACTCAGTGGCTCGGTGTTGTCTCCTTCCCACAACTTCTAGGTCTGTGTTTTTCTTAGCCCATTTTGTGCCAGTATGGCTGTACCACGGGCTAATTTGCAAACCGTATGCGTTTATTTGTTTACAGGAATTGACATCTGGCGAGGGCCTTCATGAAAGAACATGCTTGGGACAGAGAAGGAGGTTGGAGGCCAAGCTTAGCTTCTCATCAGGAACCCGTGATAACTGACCCACTCCTGGATAACTAACCTGCTCTTGGATAACTAACTCATGATAACTAACCCACTCCTGGATAACTAACCTGCTTTTGGATAACTAACTCTCGTGATAACCAGCCCATTCCCAGGATAAGGGTATTCATATATCAGGCTGCAGCCCTTCTGGCCTAATCCTTTCCTAAAGCACCTACTTCTTCATATTGTTATAGTGGCAATTAATATCAGGGTGGTACTCAAGCCAATACCACTATTCAGAATTCAACATACGAATTTGAGAGATGTCATAACGAGACTTCATGTCTGACACTAAGCAGAATCGCCTTTTTTCAATAATCCCCAGTCTCGGGTGCCATCTGTATCTCGTTCATGCCCTTCTGTCACCCTGGGGCCCAAGAAACCACAGAAACTACATGTAAGATTTGACGTTAGAATCATGTCAGAGATTTATTATTACTATTACTATTTTGACAATTACCACTTTGGAAGGACTTCCTGGAAGTGATGAGTGGTAGGTTCTGAAAGAAAAATTGAAATGTAAGGAAAGAGAAATGAAAAATGAAAAAAAAAAAACAGTATAGAAGTTCCAAAAAACAAAAAAGGCAATTTATATTTTAGGAAATTTCAGTAAAACATGGATAATAAAATTTAATCTCATTGTTCCACTAGAATCATTTAATCTCTGGTCTTTATATATTTTGATACTTTAATATGTAGATATTAATTTTACTAATTAGATTGTAGTGCAACTAAGACATTGACCCCAACTTTGGGCATTCAACATTGGACTGTTTGAGTTTTGCTGTGTCTTCTCAGAACTTTTATGAGTGCTTAAAATGTGCACACTGTTCCATCAGATATCTAATGGGTGACTGTGAGCTCTTCCTGTCAAACATGTAGGTGTTGCTGTTATTTGATCTAGAATAAAACTCTGGCAATCAGTAAGTGATTTATTCATAATTCTGACATGATTCAGCTTAAGGCAATAGAAAGTTGGTGCAGGAGAATTGTCTGTATTCTGTCAATCATGTTTTGAATAAACGTTGATTGGCAAGGCAGGAAGTACAGGCGGGTCAACCAGACAGGAGGTAGAGGCAGGGCAATGAGAACAGGAGAATGCTAGGAAGGAGGAAGCCCATTCCTCCCAGTTCAGCCCAGATCACCCAAGAAGCAATATGTGCCCCACTGTGAAAGGTACCGAGCCATGTGGCTAGCACAGATAAGAACAATGGGTTAATATAAGCTATAATTGCTAATAAGACTGAGCTAATGGGCCAATCAGTTTATAACCTAATGTAGATTCTGTGATTTTCTTTGGGACTTGCTGGCTGTGGAAACCAGGCAGGACAGAAAACCCAACAAGCTGGCCCTCATGTTACAGAAAGTTTTTAAAAATAACATTTTAAGCTTATGTTTTGAAAATTTCATAATTCATACAATGTGTTTCTGAGATCATACCCATTCACCACTACCTCTCCAGACAATGAATTTATTAATTAATTGAAAGAAAGATAACCCTATACCAGTTAAATGGTCTTTCAGCACCATTCACTCTTACTTACTGTTAATTAATAGTTATTGTGCTACAAGTTATGCTTCACAGGTCACAGTGGTTTCTAGCCAATACTTTTTTTTTTTTTTGTTAACACTTCCTTGTAAGTCTGAAATGTTGAAGAGCAAACAGAACTTTCCGCAGTGCTGGGAATGCTCATTACCTATCTGAGCTGCACCAGAAGACAGCAAACAGCCCCGTGACAGGTGCACACTTGAGCTGCAGCTAATACAATCAAGGAACAGAACGTTCATTTGCCTTCAGTTCACCTTTAAGTAGCTTCACGTGGCTGGTGGCTACTTTTCCAGGTACTGCCAGCCAATAATGGCCACGACACATCTTCAACAGTGCTTACCTTCTGAGTTTTTTTTTACATGGGGGTAGAGCATCTGCTTGTTGTTGCTGCATAACAAATTCCTCCAAGCTTAGTGTCTTAGCACACACCGACTGGTATAAGGATCTGCAGTCTGGGCAGTGTCCATGTGGACAGCTCGTCTTTGCCCCTGGCTACAAAATTTACTTCCAAGCCAGCTTGCTTACTGGGGGCAAGGTGATGCCTGCTGCTGGTCTCTCCACGAGACAGGTTGAGCTCTGTACAGCGTGAGTGCCAAGAGCAGATGTCTAAAGATATAGGAGGTAAGAAGTCAGTTCCTTAAGTCTAGACACAGACAAGGTGCCAACTCCAACAAATTCTGAATCAAAGGTGAGAATTTTAAGGAGAGGAGATGGTGGCTGCACCTGTCAGCGAGGGTGGCATCTAAAAATGGGCTGTGTTTTAGAATCGTGGAGGGCACAATCGGCGCTTTGCTTGTTTTGAGATGGGCTCTTGTCTGTCTCAGTTCTTCTCAGTGCTAGCATTATAGGTGTGTGCCACCGTGCCCAGCTCAGCTGCAGTCACTAATTGCATTTTACAGATGAGGGAACCAAGCGTTGAACATTTACATTTTACTCATTGAAGATGAGATTTCTCCTCAGTGGCTGAGCCGCTCCATGCCCCAGACAGCCTGGGCTTTTAACTTCAGTGTTTTATTGCATCTCTACGATGGCATGGCATGGCTCTTCCCATCCACAGCTTTAGTAGACGAGTCTTGTTTGCGACTCACCCCTCTCTGTACATACAGTGAGAGTTTACAGGTGCCAAGTGCATAGCGAAGACTCATTCTCAGCCACGGCTCAGGAGTCAGAGATGCTGCTTCACCCCAGGTCTGAGCCCCACCGCTCTTTCCCTGCTCCCAACGCTAGTTGACCCTCACCTTCTGACTGCAACAGGCAGTGACTGAGGAAGCTATTTGGTCTTCAGATGTTCCTGTGTCCTAAAATGTGTGGTAGGAGGAGGAAGGAAGCAAGCAACCAACCAACCAGGCTTACTCAGAACTGTAAAGAAGTTAGATAAATGTTTCTAGTCTTGTACGTATCTATGCATCATACATAGACACATACATACTTACTGTATATAGATCCGCATTGCTTAGTGATAGGAGGCCTCATCAGACAACAGTATACTTACATTAACTTAGATGGTGCAGCCTTCTGTTACTTACATGATACAGTCTAGGCCCAAGGCTATAAACTTATATAACATATTACCCTAATGAATCCTTCAGACACTGGTATTTGTGTATCTAACTGCAAAAAGAGCAGCTTAACAAAAAAGGGAATTTTAAAATTGTATTATAATCTGTGAGTTCTTTATTATATGTCCAGTGTATTGTTATGAAAAGTCAGGTGCAGTGTGTGTGTGTGTGTTCGAATGAGAAATAAGAAAAGATATGCTATTTCAGATTCTGGAGGTTGCCTGATAAAGTAATGAACCCAACCATTTACAGTCCGAAGAAACCAGCAATTTCCCTTACTGCTCAAAGACAATGGTATTTCCCCGTGAGAGAGAAGTAGTTTCTTTGTTTCATGGACTCCGGCTTGCAAAATGATGCACTTTGAGACTGTTGGCTGCAGTCATGGCCTGTGCTCCTAGTCACACAACACTCGTTCTCGCCAGCGTGTTCTTGAGAATGCTGCCTTTCTGATTTTGGGGTTTCTTTTGCAGGGTAGGTGACGCTTTCTCTGCAGGAAGCTTCATTTTTATCACATCAGAGTCTGAGCTGAGACTTCATTTCAGCCAAATGCTGCATTGTACCCACCTGACCGCCTCCTTTCGTTTGCTTGTTTTTCTGGGGCAGTGTTCAGCCAGAGGTAGCAGGGACAAAGACTAAGCTCCACTCTATCCTGGCAACATCCTTATCCTGTTGGGGAATATTATTTTAAGGTCTGTGACTTTTTGTTTATGCTGCATTTGTTTAACTCTGTGAAGCCGTGGTTCTTTGCCTGCTTAAAACACCTGATGGTCCTAATGAAGAGCTGAATGCCCAATAGTGAGCCAGTTGCAAGGACAGACAGGGCTGGCAGGCAGAGAGTATAAATAGAAGGAGAAATTTGGGAGGAGACAGAAAGAGGAGCAAGAGAACAGGGAGAGGATGTCAGGGGTCAGCCAGTTAGGCACGGAGTAATAAGGAAAGTAAGATATACAGAAATAAGAAAGAAAAAAGCCCAGAGGGAAAAGGTAGTTAGGATAATTTAGAGGTAAGAAAAGCTGGCTAGAAACAAGCAAGCTAAGGCCAGGCATTCATAAATAAGAATAAGCCTCTGTATGTGATTTATTTGGCAGCTGGTTGCCCCCCCCCCCCCGCCACAAAAGCCAAAAGAATAAAACATCATACAACAAATTCCCTTAATCTTTTAGGCCCTCCAAATGGATTGATCTTGGCTTTAACACAGGAAAGAATTTCAGGACGAGCTGGGATGAAGCAGAGGCAGAGTTAATTAGGAGAACTTTTAAACAGCAAAGATAACTCAGACAAAAGTAACATACAGGAGAGTACGGGTGAGGGCTTCATACAGGGTCTCCCTTTGTCTTTACAAGAGACACATAGACCACCTGGGTGGGTTTTGAAACTATTTCCTTCAAAGGGTTGCATAGAAGGTTTCTATGGAGAAGTGGTATGGACAGGATTACGATGAATAAGGTAAAACTGTAGATCACTGGATACGGGAGGTAAGAGGGCTCACTCTATGGAGTTCCTAGTGCTATTTGAGATCCCCTGAAAATAGGAGGGGACATGAAGACTAGGATTATATATCTTAAGGCCCCCAAGTCTGGCTCTTTGTTATTTCAAAATAAAATTATCCATCTGTCTATCTACCCATCTGTCTATCTACCCATCTGCCTATCTATCCACCCTTCCATCCTGCTCATTCATCTATCCATCCATCATCCATCTGTCCACCCTCCCGCCCGCCCATCCATTCATCCATCCATCCATCCATCCCCTCACCTGCCCATCCACCCATCTACCCATCATCCATCCATTTATCCACCCGTTTATCAGCAGCCTATACAACAATTGTTAGTTGTGCTGCGGTTCTTTCTTCTCGTCTAGGGAGAGACTTCAGTCAGCCTTTGGAATGAGGGGCTCCTTTCCTCTCCATGTTCTCATTGTCCCCCCATCTACCCCACAGGTTTTCTCGGCAGTCTGTTTTTTCTCTTTCCTGGCCACTTGTCATGATGGTGCCCAGGATTTCTCTGTCTTACGTTCCATATGCCACATGGCTCTTAGACTGTCTGCCTTTTCAGGCTGCCGCTGGGATAAGTCCATGGATAGATCTAAAAGTGAACATCATTTTTCCACATCACACCTTCTCTATAGCTTCCTTTTTCTTGTGGACAGGCCCCTAGTGCTGTGATCTCTCAGTGCACATGAATTCCTTCCGTGTGCCCTGATCTGGATGCTGCCCTGATGCTGCCTTACTAGCTCCTAGATGGGAATGGACTAGTGTCCTCGTCCCTCTTGTCCCGGCTCTCAGCTGCAGCTCTCCACTCAGCAAACACGCAGTACATGTTATTTAGATCAACGAATGAATACATGCACGGGCTTCTATTTTTATATTTGGCCAGAAATCTGAGGTCATCCCTGGGCCCCGCCCCTCCCTTCCTTGTGCTCTAACTATGTTAGTTCAGTAAATCCTTCTAGAACATAATGCACATGAGGACAAGATGTCTGTCTGTCTGGCTTGGTGTGATGCACTTGCGTCCCTGGGATGTGCCTGACAACAGGGTAAACATTTGCCTCTGTAGATATACTTGAGTGCATTTGACCCATGATAATTAATTTCATCTTCGTAGAAAGATGTGCAGGTAGTGGTAGGGAGCTGCTTTCCTAAGAGGCAGAGAAATTTGGTTGTTAGATCCTTGTTCCTTGTCAGAGTGCTGCTAGAAGGTGGAGTTGGCATTCCCTAACTACTAAGTGCTAAGCTTGCATGTATGTTCTGTGGAGGGCACTTCACTAGAATCCTGTGCCTCCTACACCCTCTGTCGTAGAGACCTTATAGTTCAGGAGGTGGTTTTGGATTCGTTCCTCTCTAGCCTGTGATCTCACCCTTTGTCCCCTGCATCAGGACCCCCAGACCTGTAGAACCCGCAGCTTTTGGAGCACACAGCATTTAATGGACATGTCTCCCGAGGGTCATCACAAGCTAACATCGCTGTGCATTTCCCTTTCTGCAGACAACACTGGCAGCCGTACGTTACACTCCCGAGCAGAGACCACGCCATCGTCACCCACCAACAATGCTGGGAACGGACACCCAGAATATATCGCGTATGTGCTTGTCCCCGTGTTCTTCATCATGGGTCTCCTTGGTGTCCTCATCTGCCACTTGCTTAAGAAGAAAGGCTATCGGTGTACGACGGAGGCTGAGCAGGAAGTTGAAGAGGAAAAGGTGGAAAAGATAGGTAAATAACCTTTGCTTTTTTTTCCCAAATGGGTCGATAAACAGGTACTAGATAAAAAAAATTCTTCATATATAATTCATTGTTTTAAATGAGGAAACTGTATTGTCTGTAGCAATTAGAGTTTGAACCCTTGCCTACATTTGCTGAATCCTTGTGGAGTATTTACTTCAGCGCCTGGTGCCTTGGGCCTCTCATTCTCGCTGTGGATATTTATTTCTAATTTTATTGACCTTGACTTTAATGAGGACAGTCTCCACCTTGAAGGGTTATTGTGAAATTTAGAGGCAAGGTGTTTTGGTGATTGGCACCTCTAGCCACTCATAAACCTTAATCCTTGCTGCTACTTACTGAGTAAGATTCTATCTAATAAGAAGGGTAGGAACATGAAACGGGTCTCATCAGGTCTGTGGTGTTTGTGTTACAGGAGGAAGGGTCCTAGCTAAAATCTGTGTGAGTGGGTGTAGGCATAGGGCAGTAGGAGGTGCGGCCAGGACGTTTCCATGTGAGTGTCAGGGCGGCTCAGCTTTCCCTGTGCACATACACTGATAGGTAGTGTTAGGGTAAACCCCACAGTGGCTGTTTTCCTCGCTGATACTCCTTTCCAGACACGCCTTGGGAAGGTTTGCTGATGGGCCTAGTGTATCACTCTCTAGTCCGCTCAGCCCCTCTGTGGCATCTTTGTGGAGAGGTGATATTTGGAGCTGGTCACCTGTGGAGCATACCCACAGGGCCCATGGGGGAAGGTTCCTCAGTCCTTGCCAGCCTGCCGGACTGTTGATTTTTCCGCCCTCGCTGACCTTTGAGGCTGAGGCACACTGGTGACCATGATGAGTCACTGGCAGCGAGTGAGCAAGCCAGCCGAGTGTTTGTCAACAGAGCAGAACCGGTGGAGGCTGGCTCAGCCAGCAGCTTCCGCTTTGACTGTCCAAACATCCGTGGGCTGTGGGAGAGAAGCTGCCCTTGGGGTGCAGAGGGCAGTTTTGCAGATCCAGGGGTGAGCCATTGCCCTGCTCCACGCATCTTCCTAAGGAGGATGCGGTGTCTCAGTCCAGTCTCTCTCTTCTGTCCTGCTAAATAAATTATACAGATCGGTTTCCAAGTGGATCTTTGTTTCCCCTCCTGCTGACTGTCACATGTACTGTTGGTACTGGGTTCTCAAAGTAAACTGAATTTGTAAACAAATAACTAGTACCCAAATTTAGGTATCTTGTTTAACGGGAAAAAATGTGTTTTATAAACATAGGTGAATACCTTACTAATTCAATTGAAAACAAGTCAGTAGACCAGCTTTAGATAGTAAGTCTGCAATTAGGTAAAAGCCAAGGAAACGGTATTTCATTTCATTAGCCTTCTTGTTTCCCCAGAGGGTTTAAGGTAATAAGGAGAGAAATGAGCAGTGGGGACAGGTATAAATGCATTATGGTATTATCATACAAAATGAGTGGATGTTTGATCTTAAGGAGAGATTGATGGACAGCCCTGAGCCTTTTTCTTTTAATTTATAAATGTGCATTTGCCAAGGAACTCAAACTGTGCTACTGAGAAGGTGGGGGCTGAAGGACCAACGCCAGAGTCTCAGCACTGGATGAGGGTGCTTGGGCTTTCTGAAAGTTGTTCAGTGAGGTCTTGGGCTCTAAGACGGATGTCTACCTGACTTGGTGGTGACATTTGTAACACAGTCCTGTCTTTTTTCTCTTTTAGAGTTGAATGACAGTATAAATGAAAACAGTGATACTGTTGGACAAATTGTCCACTACATCATGAAAAATGAAGGTAGGAATATGTTCATGTTTCGGGGTGTTTCACTCTTATTAAAAATCTCCCTAGAGTCAGAATTTGAACGGCTTCTCGCTGCTTTTATCTGAGCTCTGTAATATCTCAGCTTTTAGCACTGTACCAGGGGGAGTTTCCTTGGTGAGCGTTTGGCCTCAGCATCACGCAGAGCCAGCTCTCAAGTTGATAGCTTCTGGTCAAACTGCCTCACCATGGCTAGGCTGAGTGTCACATGACTTTGTAAAGCCTCAGTGTCCTCCTATAGAGTGAGAATCACACTCACACTCGCTACGCAGTGCTGTGAAATAGCACACACAAAGTACTCCATGCCATAAGGGTTTACATTTTACCCGATTTCTGTTGGCCTCACTTAAAAACTGTAATAAACATAAAACATAAAATTTACTGTTTCAAGGAACTGGGGAGATGGGTCAGTGGGTAAATGCTTGTTTCACGAACATGAGATAAGAACTTGATCCCCAGCACCTGGGTAAGAAGCAGGGAGTGGCAGCAAGTTCCTGTAGCTCCAGTGCTGGGCAGATGGATACAGCAGGGTTTAGTGTACTGACCAGCCTGTTTAGCCAATCGTTGAGCTCCAGGTTCAGTGAGGGAACCGATAAGTGGGGAGTGATTGAGGAAGGCGCCCATGCATGTGTGGACATACGCTCTCCCACATCTCAATCCCCCCCCCACACACACTTTGACTAGTTTAACCATTTGGAAGCAGAGAATTCAGTAGCATCCATGTCCATTCTAAGTGTTACACAAGCATCATCACTGTTCCAGAACTTCCTCAAACCCTACACTGAAATATGCCCGCTGTCCTCCCCGTTCTCCCTCCCCAGCTTGCTTATAAGCACTGCTATGCTTCCTTCCTCTATGGCTTATATCTTCTCGGAACCGCGTCAGCATTAGGACTTAAGCATTTTTTGTTTTGTTTTGTTTTGTTTTTTCCATATTTTTTTCTTGAGATAGGTTCTCATGTAGTCCAGACTGGCTTTGAACTCAGTATATAGCTAAGGATGGTCCTGAATCCCAGGTCATCCTTCCCCTACCTCCTAAATGCTGGGATTATAGACATGTGCCACCGTGTTCAGACTCATGAAATTTGTTTTAAGCCAACTTTTAAAGTGAAGAATTCAATTGTTATTAAATAAGTTAGGGTCATTGTTCTGAATGATTTGGGGTTATCTTAATAGGATAATATTTTCTGTTGGTATAACTGAGTTTATTTAGATCACCACTCCAAAGGCTAGCGAATCTAAGCATGGGGCCAGCTTCTGCTTGGCATCTGGAGAGGACCTTCATCACTGCATTCTGACCTGGGGACATGACAAGACAGAGCAGTCATGTCAAAAAGAACTTGCCTTTATGACAAAGCCACTCCCTCAGTATCCAGGAATCCCAGAACCCGTGAGTGGACCAATGTATTCATTAGGGCTGAGCCCGCCTGACCCAGTCACCCCGAGGCCCCACCTCCAAATGCCATCAGTATGACTTTGGGGGATAATGTTCGCATCACATGAATAAATTTTAGGACACACCCAAACCAGAGCAGATTCTCTCCTCTTAATAATTTTTAAGGTC
Source organism: Microtus pennsylvanicus (assembly GCF_037038515.1). Taxonomy (NCBI): domain Eukaryota; kingdom Metazoa; phylum Chordata; class Mammalia; order Rodentia; family Cricetidae; genus Microtus; species Microtus pennsylvanicus. The sequence goes on from NC_134590.1 coordinate 37,078,730, forward strand.
TGTGGCACTCCTTCCCTTTGCTACGGTATGCACTTAGGTCAGCAAGTACCCCCTCTCTGCCGTCAGCCTCTTTCTGGGACCCCCCCCCCCCACACACACATATACTCTGCAGCAAGAGCGCCCACCTGGGCCAGCCTAAGGTTTTCACTTGTTTTCCAGCAGAGCTTTATGTCTTTGACTTAGATCTAGTAGTTTGCTGTGTGATCTCTTCTAACTCTGAATGCATCCGTGTAAAGTTGGCATGTGCTCAGTTTACAGGTGAGGGAAGGGAGGCTCCGAGGGTCAGGCTCCAGTGGCTAGTGCCTTCTGCCTGGTTCCAACTACAGTGCCCCTTTCAACCAGATGATACTATTTTTCTCTTTCAGTTTTGATAGTTTGCAAAAAAAAAAAAAATCTAGATAACAAACTTAGAACTTTTTTTAGAATAAGAACAGAAAAACAAGAATACTTGAATTTGGGTCTGTCTTCCTGAGGCTTCCCTTCAGGGCATAGGGTTTGGCAATGCTGAATTCAAGCACACTAGTTTATAACCTAGGATTTTTTCATCTTGACTCTGAGGCTAAAATTCTCTACTGTGTGGAACAAGCACATTGTTACCCCAGCTTGTTTTCTGTTGTTGTTAGCACAACTTCAAACTTTATTTCAACTTAGACTCCATTGTTATTTTCCAAAACAGACACTCTCTATGTTTGTAAATTATAGCAATACTTCAAACTTTCATAAGAAATTAAAAAGGAATAACAGGAAGCACACTCTCTCCATTAACATTTTCCCATGTTGATTTTCCCCTATCTCATCAGTGTAGACTCAGATATGATCGGGTAGCTCATTATGAATAACAAAAGGCACTCCTGTTTGACTCATGATGTTCACTCAGGAAATTCTCAGGGTGTTAAGAGCTCTCTGACACACCCACACACTGCCTTTTCTCCCCAATGCTGAGTGTTGGAGTAACCCTAGTGCTGCTGTCTCTTAACTTACCTTGCCCTATAGAGCCTAGCTGAGCAGTAATTTTGTGGTCATGCGGTTTTCACGCATTGTATAGAAGTTTGGAAGGCATTAAGAACTAGTAAATAATTTGGCATTTTACTTACTAAGCATTCATCATTTGTAGGGAACTGTTTTAGGTAAATTTAAACAACTCTCTTTTGAATGCTTATCATTATAAATTCTATTACAGCCAGCATTGGCATCATTCCCTTTCTTGTTATTTTTTTCTCTTCTGTCAAAGGGCTGGAGAGGTGGCTCAGTGTTTTAAGAGCACTGCCTGCTCTTCCAGAGGACTCGGGTTTAATTCCCAGCATCCACATGGCAGCTAATAACTGTTATTCCAATTCTAGGCAAAACACTAATGCACATTTTTTTAAAAAAAAAGCTAACGTTCTCTTCGTCAAGTTTGGTAAGCGATGGCAGAATGCAAACTGGCCATTTACTGTGTATTTTATATAAGCCACATAGGAGACTACGTACCTCTGTTAGTTCACCTTGTTATTTCTAATGAAACGTACAGAGCTCGTGCTTCTCAAAGGAAGAGGGGTTGTGTAGCTCGCAGTTTGGAGGATGGAAGTACTAGATCAGGCAGCCTCATTGATCTGACCCTGGTGAGGGTCCAGTTGGCTGAGTCACATCTTAGTGGATGGCAGCATGTTGGAAGCGTGGGTGCAAGGAAGAGAACACACGTTAGCCGGGAAGCCAGAGAGCGTCTCCCTCCTTGTGCAGGCCAAGCACAGGCTCTGCCGCTGAGCTACACCCGCAGACCTCTCGTTTTTATACCAACCCCTTCTTGAGGACTGAGGAGAGCGCTTGACTTCTGAGGGCCGCGTCCCGAACCTACTCACCTTCACTCACTGTTCAGAGGTTAGACCACTTTCCCAGTGCCACCTCCGCGTGACCAGTTTGCCGCCATCATGCACCAAACTGGAGGGAGAATAGCATCAAAGGGTGTGTGTGTTGCCAGGGACAGCAGTAATAGCACTTACAGAAGCCATACTGGAGACCAAGCTCTCAACACAGAAATCTTTGGGAGATGAACCACATCCAAACCAAAGCAAACCCCAACTTATTACTTGGAAAAAAAATTATTTTCCTGGATCCTCATTAATAGTCAGAAGGAAAGATGACATATATCACAGGATTATGAAGTGTGTTTTGCTTAGTTAGTGTGTCTTTTTTGTTGTATGAGTGGAGATATTATGATCTAATTTTAGTGCTTTTTTAAAAAAATAGCAAGCACTTTTGGTTTTACATCAAAACTTGTGTTTGGCAGTGCTTTTACACAGCCTCAGTTGTGAAGGGCAAAAAGTCCTTTTTTAGGAAAGGGTGACATGTGTGAGTATTTCTATAGAACACTCTCCTTCCCCATGGGTTTCTAAAAGGGGCAGTGAGCTCTTTTGCTTCCCAAGGTAGTGAAAGTCGGGGCTCATGGAGGAGCCCCAAATGAAACAAAACAGAACAAGACCTTCACTCTCTCTGATATGTAAGGGAGCAGATATGCCATAGGTTATAAGTGGATATGAATCTCTGGCATTGTATGGTCATGAGAGGATGGGGAGGGAACAAAAACGGGGTGGGGCTCAAAGGAAGTCAGACTGTGAAGCACACAGAGTGTGCGCACCCTCACCTCTCAACCCTCCCAGCATCAGCTGGAATAGAGGTAGTTGTCCTCTGGGAATGTCATTTGAGTGTAAAATGTTACATTGGCTCACATGGTAAATAGTAATTCTTTTTATTCCTTCCTCGCTGGAGAATTTATTGTGGTAAGTCGTGAGAACAGTGCTTTAGAAATTCGTGGAAAGGTTAGGAGTTGGTAATAGCTTTTGGGCCCTGGCAGTTAAAGAGCCGAAAGACACTTGACAGCGGCTTTGGCTGACCACCCTGTAAGAAGTAGGAATGTAGGGCGTGGGTGTGGGTCAGGCCTAAGCGCTTAGGTTCAGTTTGCTTTTGTTGACAACTCACGTACTTGGGATTTTAAAGAGTGAACATTGTAAGTCGAAATTAAGATTTCCTATGTCACATGAATTTGAGTTATTTGTCCTGACTGAGGGGCTTCTGTAGACCAAGGCAGTTGGCCAAATGGAAAGTAAGCCTTCCCCTTTCTTCATCCTGGACCCTGGAGTGTCCTCTGGGCCCTGGGAACTCCTCTGTGAATGGAAGGAAGGCCTGAGGTGTTCACCAACAGCTTTCCTAGCATGGTGACTGTGGTTACTCACTCACCTCAGTTAATTCTCCTTCTTTTTCTCTTCAGCGAATGCAGATATTTTGAAAGCCATGGTAGCTGACAACAGCGTGGGTGATGTTGAAAGGTGAGTCTCTCTTCCTATGGACGGAGACGGTTTTTGTTTGTTCAGATTGATGCCATTGGCGTTCCGCTCAGCTAGAGCTGGCCTCTAGCCTTGGGTAGCATTGACATTGGAGGTCAAACAAGGCTTGGCTGAGAGTAATGGCTGGTACAAGGTGGAGTGTTAGACAGAATCCTCCATCTCTGCTCACTTGGTGACTTGAGCTCTACTTATCCTTCCAAGTGTGACAACCTAAATGTCTCCACACACTGTCAGTGTTCCTTGGGAGGCCATTGCCCTGTGCCTGGGGTTCACAGGAGTAGGTCAAGAACCACTAGGTGTTGAGGGCGAGAGCCAGGGCTTAGAAGATAAAGACTGGGATTCCTTCTAAGCATTTTTACCTTCTTCCTTCTTTTTTCCTCCTCACCTTTAGCCCTGTGACCCCTAGCACTCCAGGGAGCCCACCTGTGAGTCCTGGACCCTTGTCACCAGGGGGCACCCCAGGGAAGCATGTCTGTGGCCACCATCTGCACACCGTGGGGGGTGCTGTTGAACGGGACGTTTGCCAGCGCTGTAGGCACAAGCGATGGCACTTCATAAGACCTACCACCAAGTCCAAAGAGGGCAGGCCACGGCGACAAGGGGAGGTCACTGTCCTCTCTGTCGGCAGGTAAGGTATCCTGATGCTGCTTCTGTGCAACCTGGTTGCTATGGTTACAGGTTTATACTTAGCTTTTCCTTTGAGGCTAAGTTCTCATGAACCTGGCTTCTTAGATGTGCCCTGGTCTGAACCATGAATGTTCCTGACAGACCGGACAGTTACTGATAGCTCATATAGAACATATGTTAATTAAAGTGAGTAATTAATTACTCTCTGTAATAGCCGGAGCCCAGACTCTCAGCTGTGTCCAAAACAAGTGTCTCTCTTTCTCTTGAGAGAATCTAAAGCAGGTGATCAGGTCAGTGTGTGGCTCTTTACACAGCTGTGCAGGGCCCCAGCCCCTTCCACTCCTGACCCTGCAGGTTCGTAAACAGAGAGAGTTGCAGCAGATGCTATAAAGGGGTTCTGAGTGACACCAGCCTAAGGGCGGTAGGTGCCATTTGACTCACATGCCATTGCCTCCAGTTGGTCACTTGCCTTCACCAAAGTGTCAGGCAATCAGGAAATGTCTTGCTGCCTGCCGTGCGTCAAGACTACAGAAAGACAGATTTGGTCCAGAACTTTCTAGTTTCTGCCACTGAAGATCCACACCAGTAGCAGTGGCCACTTTCTTTGAGGTCACCTCTGCTGTGTCTTGGGGGCCTCGGTTTTAGAGCATAATTTCCTTGTGATCCACATGTGCTGTGAAGATGCTGCTATTTGATGGACAGCTTAGTGAGACTTGACATGAGCAGGCCTGTTGGGGACACTTGTGCAGTTTAAGAGCTTATACAGGAAGTTCCTTGCCTGGGAATGTGTCACATGAGAAAGGTCACCGGGGCAGGAGTCAGACAAGGTAAGTGCCGAGTTTAAATTAGGACAAATCTCTAGGAAGACATGCCTGGACTCATTGTATCTACCCTGATCTAGTCCTGGCATACTTGTTTATAGGCTGTTATGTCACAGCGTGCCTCAGTTTCCCCCTGCACAAAATGGTATGGCAATCCCACCCTCATCTCTCAGGGCTCCTGTCAAAGCTAAAAATGGTGACTCAGGTAAAGATTTTAGTATGGTTTGGGGCTCATAAGCATCCAAGGAACATTGGCAGTTTTAGAAATTGTTATTGTCATTTTGATTTGGTTGAGTCTTGTCCTGTGTTAACAGTAACCACAAGGCTGAGAACTGTATGCCATTCGGAGCAGGGCAGTCCAGACTTCCTAAGAGTTCATGCTAAGAGACACAGCCATGGCATTTTATGCATGCAGTGAACAAGAACCTGAAGCTTTCTGGACGAAGCACTTTCTGTCTTCTCTTTGAAAATCCACTATGCATTTTTTTAGGGCTCAGAATCCATCCCCCTCTTAGCTGTTGGCTATGCTGGGTATTTAATCATTACAGCTGGTTTTCAGAGTGTTTGCTTAAGACTCTCAGTTTGACAGGGCAGAGTCTCTACTTCCCAGACGCTTCCTCTTGGTGGCTGGTGATCTCATTTTACACAAAGAAGGAAATTTTTATTTTAGATCATTTTAAAGGCGACTAGGACCATAACTATATAAATGTTGTTATTGGAAACTGGGGATTTGATAATACCATTCTAGAAAAGCACATAGAGTAGATTACCCCAACTTTCTCCATGAAATTCTCTTCTTTAACTTCTTTGTCATCTTCAATCTTGAGTGAAAATTAATCCAAATTTGGCTTTGAAAAGCAGAAGCAACTTAGTGAAGCCACCACTGGGCTCGTCTGCCCGGCAGGTGTGTATCTGCTGGGAGTGGTTATGCAGTGACCATCTTGATTATGTCCATCTGCGCTGGAAGCTGCTTTTCCTGTTCCCCAGGGTTCTGTGGTTGAGTCCCATGTCGCAAGCTAAGTGTTTTCTAATGTGCTTTCCATGCTCCGTGAACGATCAGAGGTGATTGCACAGGGGTCTGCGGGGTGTGTGTGGGGGGGGTGTGCCCCTCTTGGCCGGCGGGTGCTTTGTTGCTGTTCTCCCTTTAGGCTATTTATTTGGTGTCCTTCACGCAAGTGATTTTTTTTTAAATTATAGTCCCTGTTTAATGGAAAAGCAAAACCCCATTGCATCTCCCCTTTCCCTCCCTAGGTTTAGAGTTACAAAAGTGGAACACAAGGCAAACCAGAAGGAGCGGAGAAGTTTGATGTCTGTCAGTGGGACTGAGAGTGTCAATGGGGATGTGCCTGTGACACCTGTGAAGAGGGACCGAAGTGGCACTGAGTAGCAGGTGAGCTGTGGGTTTGGGGACATTGGGGCTGGGGTGTGGGAGATTAGGGAGGAGGCATGGCGAACCCTTCTGGGGTCTGTGGCCATAGAGGAATGACATTTGGGAGGGGGATTGTTGTAAGGGGAGAGGCTTCTTGGTCATTCCTGGCTGCTCAGCCCCGAAATAATCACACAGAAACTATATTAATTAAATCACTGTTTGGCCCACTAGTCTAGCTTTTTATTGGCTAACTCTTACATATTAATTTAACCCATTTCTATTAATCTGTTCATCACCACGAGGTCATGGTCTACAAGCAAAGTTTCAGCACATCTGTCTCCGGCAGCTCCATGGCTTTTCTCTCTCTGCCTTCCTTCTCCCAGCATTCAGTCCAGTTTTCCCCACCTACCTAAGTTCTGCCCTATTAACAGTCCAAAGCAGTTTCTTTATTCATTAACCAATAAAAGCAACACATAGACATTCATCTTCAGCCTACAGGCCCATAGTATCCAGCAGACTTTTCCATGAAGCAGAAAATTTCAAAGACAGCCTATATTGGCAGTTTGCCAGTCACTTTCTTCTGTATTCTGTAGACTGTCTCACAGACTCTTTCATGAAGCAGGAACCCCGAAGGATCATCTCACCTTTAGGCAAGCTCAGCAGTCATTTGTCTGTGAGTCCTGCATGTCCAGTTAAGCAGTCCAGGCAAGAGCAATTTCTTGCCCAAATGGCTAACCAACTCATAAGGAGCCTCTTTGAGGCCTATCTTCCTCTTGAAATAGCTTGTGCTGCCAGGAGCAGATGTGTCTCATTGTCATGAAAAGCTTCAAGTTATTAAAACATTTTAAATGTGATACTGAAGGTCTCTGAAAGATTTGAAGAATACCTATTCAAAATATATCTCTATACATCTAGAAAATCTAACTAACATGGCTACAAGCTTGATTATTACAGATAAGTATCTATTAACTTGTATTTCTTAATTATATATTACATATTTAAATGAGCTACACAAACACAATACCTTAATCAAGGTCAGAAATACATATACATATAACAAAATTGACCTTAAATTTGTATCAATAAACCAAGATCCATACCAATGCAAATTATTCATCTCTATAGCATATCCCCTTTTAAATGTAAACAAATAATTATAAACAATATTTAGGAACATGGATGTATTTCTGTCCATACTGCTTCCTGTTGTTCGGGGCACTGTTAATCAGGTCTTTCATGGTGTATTCTGTGTGCTAGGTTCATTTCAGTCAGCAGTTGGGCAAAGTAATTTTTTGAGGGTGTTCAAGGGGACCTTTCAGGGGGACTTGTTCCATTAAACCATACCAGTCTGGAAGCAATCCATAGGTTCTTACCCTCTGTGGAAACAAGAAGAAGAACCTCTTTTCCAAAGCAACATACCCTTAGACACAAATTTTGAAGTCATGATAACCTTTATAATATATATGCTTGTTTAGCTTAGCAGCCCATACAATGAAATGTCTCTCTGTACTTAGCTCCATCACGGTCAAAAAATTCAAATAAAACACAATAATATACATAATCCAGACTATCTGTGAATTTTCCATTTTTACGTGGCTTATTTTTCTTTATTTCTTTTAATCTATAACTATCTGTACTCTTGTTTCTTTAAAGACTTTACCCCCCCCCCCTTTTTTTAAAGCATTAACTTTATTTTATGGCTCTCTATTCTCTCTTTGAAGCCTATGTACATTTATCCAACACTATGACTCATCTCAATTTGTCTTTATTGCATATCTGTAATTCTTTACTGTTCACCAGCGCTTTTTAAAATGCTATGCACTTGTTAAAACTTAAGCTTCCATTACTATGGTAAATATGGTACTTCCGCTTGCCCCGCCCAGTCAAGCATGGCAGAGCCGTTTGTGCCTCTGAGCCTCGCACACTGTCCCACTCTCAGGCACACAGCCAGTCCATGTCTCCATTGAGCAAGCCTGCAGAAGTCTGCTCTCACAAACCCCATCCAAATGCTCTGTAGCCAGACCTCCTGCCTGAAAGAGTCAGAGTTCACACTGGCAGGGCCCAGAAAGCTGGCATTTTAAAATGGTGCAGCTTTTTTTTTCTACAGCTGAGTCAGGAAAACCTCTTAAAGGAGCTGCGGCAGGCCGCCAGCAAACAGCGAGAAGTCTGCATTCAGGTTTTTAAGTGGGTTTTAGTTTGCCACGTTGGGGCCAGTTTGCTGGGGGAAAGGTCACTTGTTCTTCCCAGCCGCCTATATATATAATAAGAGGGCTTCCCTGAAACTTGTATGACCTTGGGTACCAAGGCTTCATGATTACTTGTCTGCCCAGGGCCCCTTGTAAAGAGGCTTGGAACATTGCAGGGTGGTAGAGACTGGTGAGCCAGGAATCACACAGCATGCTGGGAGGTGCATCACCTCAAGACAAGAAGTCCATAATGTTACTGTTCTTTGCATTCAAACAAGGCTAAAATCCAGAATTTTAGAAAGTACATAAGCTTTTAAAGGGTTGGGAGCACATTAAACTTTCTGTATAAAAGGAAAAAAGAAACAAAACCCAGGTTGGAATAGTAGTATAGGACCGTCTTAGCACTTGGGAGGCTGAGGCAGGAGGATTGTGACTTTGATACTGGCCAGTGAGACCTTATGTCAGAAGAAACAAGCGAAAGATACAGGGCAAAGGATGTGCATTTTTGCCATGTGTAAGTAAACTGAGAAAGACTGAGCAAGCACGCTAATGTTTTGAACTGGAAAACAGGTCTCCCTCACTTATTGTAACAAAGAGAATACCCAGTCTGAATATTACCCTGCAGTACTCGGTAATAACGTTTCTCCGAGGTGTCATGTCCCCCCACCTGGGAGCAATGCGCTTCACACCAGCTATCCTGAAGCACTCGGAACTCAGGGTGACCACTTCTTTGTTTAGAAGTTTTAAGAGCTCTAAAATCAGCCATTTCCCTGTAATGACTTCCTGTTGGCTGGCTTAGCTTTCATCCAACTCCTTCCCTTCTGGCTTGAGGAGCATTTGTTGTCTTTATGCTTATTATATGTGAAAGGGCAAGGTCTGAACTTGAGGATGGAAGGGTTGGCGCACGTAAAGGAAGCGAGGGCAGATGAGGTCAGGCACGTCCTTGACAGTACAGCGAGCTGGTGGAACTGAACTGAGTCTGGGATCTGGCTGCCAGCTTTGGATCTCTCTTTGCTACTCTAACGTAGGCTTTGGCCAGGCATGGCAGCCTTTTGTGTCTCACTGGCATATGGAGAAGTCACTGCCTGCCATGGGGTGACCCTGAGAGTTCTCCGAAGTAGCAGTGAAGCCCAGGGCCTGGCGTGCTGCACATTCTAGACAGTGCTTCTGGTGTCCTAGTCAATTCAGTTTGGTGGGGGAATGGAGGGGTGGAGGGCATTTTGGTTGAAGCTTCTCTAATAGTCTGCAGATTCAAAGGCTGAAGACATTCTGGAACCATCTGAGGGGCTGTGCTCCCTAACTGTCTAGCACAGAGGTACTGGCTCCTCTTTAGTTCATGTAGGCCCTTTCTTATTTGAGGAGCTAAACAGGGACCTTTTTGATCATCGTTTTTGGTTTTTGTTTGTTTTGTTGGTGGTGGTTTGTTTTTGAAGTATAGTCTTTTAACTATATTCATGCTGGCCTGGAATTTACCATATAGCCTGGGCTGGCCTTGAACTCAACAACAGTCCCTTCTGAGCCTCCTACTGTAATTACTGGTGTGAGCTACCTTACCTGGCTTAGGAATTTTCTTTAACGAGGAAGTGCAAGGCAAAAAGTTTGACTTCTCAGCTGAGAGGAAACTAGGGAAAGAGGGTGATGAAATGGCTAGCCACAGGGATGGCGTTAACTTGGTATTCTGGTTTTCTGGACATAGTGCTGATATCTACCATGTCATCATTATAACGTTTCCTAACGGGGTTCACACCATCACCCAGATGAAGAAACTGGTACACAGGTGCATAGATTAAGTATCAGTGGCCATGTCACCAGAGAGAAGATCCAAGCTTCATAGCCAGGTCTCTGACTGTAAGATAGAACCGTGGGCCAGACCAGTATGCCTTAGGTGCTCCTGGGGAGGAAGCCTAGGCCCTAAGCCCTGCCTGGGGGAATGTTACTATGGATCATTCTAGAATTTTTCTATTAGAGTAGCTTGTAGTCAGGTAGGCTACTGTCTTAGTTTGGGTTTCTCTTGCTGTGAAGAGACACCATGACCACGGCAACTCTTAGAATACATTAAATGAGGTGGCTCACTTATAATTTTAGAGGTTCATTCCATTATCATCGTAGTGGGACGCATGGCACCAGGCAGACAGGCATGGTGCCAGAGCTGAGAGTGCAGACAGCAGGAAGTCAACTGACAGTCACACTGAGGGAAGCTTGAGCAAAAGAGACTGCAAACCCCTCCCCCACAGTGACACACTTCCTCCAGCAAGGCTACACCTCCTAATAGTGCCACTCCCTTTGGGGGCCATTTTCTTTCAAACAACCACAGCTACTTATGTGTAAATTAATTCAGAGTAAACATTTAGATTTTGTATTAGTCATATTTCAAATGATCAGTAGCTGTCAAGGCTGGAGTCTGCCCTGTTGGGCCTTGCAGACATAGGACGTGGCCATCATCCGGAAGGCAGTACTGAGCAGAGGTGGTGGGACCTCTGGTGTTAGATGTGGGCTGCTGAGTGAGCTAGGTAAATCGGAGAAGCTGATTACAGTTCGCTGTCTGGGAAGGGACAGGCCTGCTATTAAAGGCTAAGGTGATGAAAGCCCAGCAAGAATGTGGGGTCACACTGACGGCATGTATGTGACTCCCCACACCCCTAGCAGCATTTGATGGCCTTAGAAGCACAGCCCAGTGCAGGCAGGAGCTAACTGCAAGGCTGTCCTCTTGCCACGCTCCGCCCTGGTTACAGCCACACCACAATTTAGAAAGGTTAAAAGAATTAAGATTGCTCAGCTGGGTTTCGTGGCCCGAATTCTGTCTGTACCAGACTTGAGGAAACGATCTTATTACACGAAGCCCTGACCACAGGTAACCAGGCTACAGTTTGGTGTTCTCTACAATGCACACGGACATCTACCAGGACTACATAATTGGGTTCTACCAGAAGGCACGGCTCCATCATGAGTCCATTTGGAAATAAATAGTTCTTAACTGCTCATACCTCCTTTTTATATGAAATAAAGATATTAATGCATTGATTCAAGGCAAGTGCCAGGAGAGTGTCTGGGATGGAGTTGGCTCTCAGAGGAGGGTAGCTTCCACTGTCCAAATGTGGTGTACTGTCCAAGTTAGTGAAATCATATTCTCTGACGCTCCAATTCACTATTATTAATTTTGAAATTAAAAGAAGACATTTTTATTGTAGAAATTAAAAAATTCAAAAGCAGAGAGAATAATAATTATTTACACTCCGCAGAATCAAATTGAGCAACTCACTTTATAGGTAAAGTTCTTTAGCACAAGGTTAAAACAACTGATTTGGAATTGGTGGGGTTCAGGATAGACCCAGGTAGCCAGACTTCAGTTGTCACAGATGTTAACCTGGTCCAAGAAAAATGGGTAGGTTGTGTCCATGCTCATTTATGAGAATATGGACTAAGAAAAAGACATAAGCAATAGTCATTAGTATTTAAAATATTAGATATTTGTTAAAATTTTCCAATGTTTCAGAAGAAGGTATCCTTGAGACAGTTAATTGGTCTTGAATTTTTAACCAAGAAAACCTGAAAGTTTTCATCTGGGCTAAAACTCCTGGTTCTGGACCAAATGAGAAGATTTGCCATAAAATGTAGCAACAACTGGATGTAATGATACACAGACACCTTTATTCCTAGCACTCAGGAGGCAGAGGCAGGCAGAATTAGAACACTCCATAGAGCCAGAACAACACTACACAGAACCAGAACACTACACAGAACCAGAACATTTTATAGAACCAGAACACTCCATAGAACCAGAACAACACTACACAGAACCAGAACACTCCATAGAACCAGAACAACACTACACAGAACCAGAACACTCCATAGAACCAGAACAACACTACACAGAACCAGAACACTCCATAGAACCAGAACAACACTACACAGAACCAGAACACTCCATAGAACCAGAACAACACTACACAGAACCAGAACACTCCATAGAGCCAGAACAACACTACACAGAACCAGAACACTCCATAGAACCAGAACAACACTACACAGAACCAGAATACTCCATAGAGCCAGAACAACACTACACAGAACCAGAACACTACACAGAACCAGAACACTCCATAGAACCAAAACAACACTCCATAGAACCAGAACAACACTACACAGAACCAGAACACTCCATAGAACCAGAACAACACTACACAGAACCAGAACATTTTATAGAACCAGAACACTCCATAGAACCAGAACAACACTACACAGAACCAGAACACTCCATAGAACCAGAACAACACTACACAGAACCAGAACACTCCATAGAGCCAGAACAACACTACACAGAACCAGAACACTCCATAGAACCAGAACAACACTACACAGAACCAGAATACTCCATAGAACCAGAACAACACTACACAGAACCAGAACACTCCATAGAACCAGAACAACACTACACAGAACCAGAACACTCCATAGAACCAGAACAACACTACACAGAACCAGAATACTCCATAGAGCCAGAACAACACTACACAGAACCAGAACACTACACAGAACCAGAACACTCCATAGAACCAAAACAACACTCCATAGAACCAGAACAACACTACACAGAACCAGAACACTCCATAGAACCAGAACAACACCACACAGAACCAGAACACTCCATAGAACCAGAACAACACTCCATAGAACCAGAACAACACTACACAGAACCAGAACACTCCATAGAACCAGAACAACACTACACAGAACCAGAACACTCCATAGAACCAGAACAACACTACACAGAACCAGAACACTCCATAGAACCAGAACACTCCATAGAACCAGAACAACACTACACAGAACCAGAACACTACACAGAACCAGAACAACACTACACAGAACCAGAACACTCCATAGAACCAGAACAACACTACACAGAACCAGAACACTCCATAGAACCAGAACAACACTACACAGAACCAGAACAACACTACACAGAACCAGAACACTCCATAGAACCAGAACAACACTACACAGAACCAGAACACTCCATAGAACCAGAACAACACTCCATAGAACCAGAACAACACTACACAGAACCAGAACACTACACAGAACCAGAACACTATATAGTATGTTCTAGTTCTGCCGGGGCTACGCAGTGAGACCCTCTCTTGGTGAAGAAAGCATAGCTCGTATAGTAGTAAAAGGCTGACCTAGTTTTATATAGTTGAATTACATCTTTGAAGTTGTAGTTTTTCCCTCCAAGGTATTTTGGATTTTCCAAGCTGTTTTAGTACAGTACCTTAATTTACCATACATTCACTTACAGGATTCTTCCTCCCTGCTCACCACCCCCCACATACTTCATTCTTGTTTTTAACAGAATTTGTGCTTGGTGGAGTCAGTTTCCCATAGCCACAGATTCTGCATTGTTGGATTCATCCAGTATCCAATGCTGCCTGTCTTGAAGTCTTGTCTGTACTGCACATGTGCGCCTGTCTTCCCGTGATCCCTAAAGAATGCCGCACGATAGCCATTTACATAGCATTTACTTGCATTTGGTATTGTAAGTAACTCAGAGATGGTCTAGAATTTACAGGAGGGCACGTGCAGCTGATATGCAAATCCTGTGCCTTCTTATCCAGGGGACTGGACACCCACAGCTCTTGGTGTCCATGGAGGTCCTTGAGCTGACCCTTCTAGCTACTGAGGGACCATGGCGTGTTCTAGATAGAGCACATCCAATGGACTAGGATTCCTCCTTCTCTCCTTCCCTCTTTTAAAAACAAAGTCTGTTTGTCCTCTCCTGCCCCCGTTGCTTGAACTCCTTTTTTGTAGCTCGTTCTGACTTACATTCTGCCTGGTTTATTTTGGCATTGCCGTCAAAATGGTTTCTTTTTTTTTTTTCTCACAGAAAACGTGTTTTGATTTTTTTTTTCCCCTTAGAAGAATAAGCTTTTGTTCTTGAAAGTTAAATAAACCGAATTGCTTTCAGTCTCCAGATGCCACAGCCTTGTCTTCATTGTCACTGGCTCTGGCTTTTTCTAAAAATGATGCTGCAGCTCGCATTCTCTGGTGCATGTCTCTGAGGTGTGTTCTCTCTGATCGCACTTATTGGAAACACCGACTTGGAAAGTTGCACAACGTTTCACACATTTTTAATTTTAACTACTTTTCAACTTTCATCCTATTAAAATTGGACTGAGGTGGTTTTGTTTTATTTTTGAGATTTTGCTGTTGAGTTTTGGAATTTATAGATTCTGCATATTATCTACCTGTCACACACACATATGCATAGTACGTTTGTGTGTGTGTGTGTGTGTGTGTGTACACCCATCTATCGACCTACTTAAACATAGAAAGCATTTTCCTCCTCTGTAAATTGTGTCTTCACTCTGCTGTTCGCTTGGCCGTGTGGAAGCTTCAGTGTTAGATAATGTAACTTGACTTGTCTGTTCTTGCTTCCTTGAGTGTGATTCTTGGGGTCCCTACCTAGACCATGTTATGGTGGTTTGTTCCTGTGTTTTCCTTTGGTAGTTTTACAGTAGAATTTTAAAGTTAAAGCAAGTGAATTATGAGGCATTTCTATTTTTATTGAGCTTGTTCTCTGAGATCTTCACATGGATATGATGTGTTTGACTACTCCCACCCCAGCCTCTGGCCCCCTCTCACTCCTGGGGAGACCTCCTTTATTATTATTATTATTATTATTGCAAGTACTCTATTTTTGGTTATTTACTTTGGTGATTCACAGCTGGATTTTAAACTGTATAGATTTACTTTAAACTGTCTCACTTAACTGCTGATGATTATAAGCAAATTGCTTACCCCTCATCTTTATTTCTCCTTTTTTTTTTTCTTTTCTTTCCTGATGTGCAGGGTCTTTCTCTGCAGCCCTGGCTGATCCGATGCTTACTAGATAGCCCACACTGTATATTGAATTCCCAGTGACCCCCCCACCCCCACCTCAGCCTCCACGGAGCTGGGATTGCAGGTGTGCATCACCGTATTCACACAGCTGTGTCACTCTCATAGCCTAGGCTAACCTCAAACGTGTAGTCCAGGCTAGCCTCAAACTTCTGTATGGCCAAGGCTGGCCTTCTTAATCTTAGTCTTCTGCTTCTGTGACCTTCTAGGGTGCTGGGATTACAGCCATCCCTGACCTTCTCAAGCCTCAGTGTTCTCCTCATGAAGGAAGGTGGTTTTTAGTTTTAACTGGCAGGATTATGTGTAGTTCTTAAATCAGTCCTTGGCATCATTATTATTACTAACTATTCACCACCGTCAAAATCTGTCTTGGTGTTCCCAGTGGCCTTTGTCATTTATTAGGCTACTTCTTGAGTAAAAGATCCTCTTTTACTTTTTAAGAACAAAACAACTTTGGACTCTCAGGACACCCAGATGTAGACAAGTCCCTCAGGAATTTGAGCCATTTTTGTCTGTGCTGAGGAGGCCTTAGAAATTGCCACGCCTTGTAGGGAATCAAAACCAAGAAGGAGGGGATGGGAGGACTTTGCTGACCCAGGCTCTTTTGACTGGGTGTGCGCTGTGCTTTGGGGAGAGGCTGCTTTCCCAAGCATTCAGCCAATCACAGGTCAGCATTCCTGACCTTCAGCTGACCCCTCTCAGTGAGGGAGGCCAGCTTTCTTCCCCTTCAGCTTGGCTGCCAAATGCTTGGTAGAATACTTGGGGGGGGGGGTCTTCAGAGCTTGTTGTCCCGCCTTACATTCTTGGCATTGTTTTTCCTACTTACATATTTACTTATTTTATTCATTCATTCATTCAGATTCCACAGAGAAAGATGGTGGGAAATGCCAGCTGCAGCCAGTAGCTTGTTGCTAGCTTCTAAAGTTTTTGTGGAAAAGACGTTTGTTTGTTTGTTTATTTATTTATTAAATAAAGAAGTTTTCAGGTAGAATAAAGACCCTTAGTTTAGTTGACTGGCCTTATGGGGCATTGGACACACATTATGAAAGGCCCCCTAGTTTGCTTTCCAGGATCAGGCTGTCTTACGTGGTGCCTGACATGCTTTGTGGGAGGTGCAACCATGGTCGTGCATGAGAAGTTGGGAGGTGGGGGCTGTCCAGGCCTGCTCTGTGGAGGATACACAGGGAGTAGTCAGAAGGGCAAAGAGTCCAGTGACGCCTGAGCCAGCAGGGTGATCTGGGGGGGTTGTGGGAAATACTACCACCCCTGTTTTGCAGATTGGGAGTCAGGCTTAGGACTTACTTTTTCTCTATTTTCGGGTGGGAAGAAATCTCCACTCTGGAGCTCACGTGCTCAGTGGCTGTAGAATGTGAGGGAATGCGTCTCTCCTTGAAAAGGAGAGAACAGAATTATGCCTGTGACCTCACCATAGTGAGCATTTCAGACTTCTGGCTTTGAATACAGGGCAGTGTCTTGGTTACTTTTCTATTGCTGTGAAGAAACACAATGATCAAGACAACTTAGAGAAGAAACAGTTTTACAGGTCAGAGGGTTTGAGTGCATGACCACGGCAGCAGGCATGGTGCTGAAGAGCTAACAGCCTGATCCACAGGCATGAAGCAGAAAGGGGGAGGGAGAGGGGGTGAGGGAGGGAGGGAGGGAGGGAGGAAAAGAGAGAAGTGAGACCATACATCATAGTTCTTCCTACTGGGAACCAAGTATTCAAACGTATGAGCCTGTGGGGGCCGTTCTCATCCAAATCATCACAGGCAGCCTCCTTTGGTCCCCATAGAGTCGTCTGATGTCATTAGCTTTTAAAGCGCTGGCTGGACAAATTGGGCATTGGTTTGTGTGAGCACCTGACCCAGTCCTCGCCCCAGGACAAAGAGGTCACAGACCTTGAGATCTCAACGGATCAGCGATTGCTGACACAGTTCAACTCAGACACAGTTTTATCTTTCAGAAGAGTCTGCTGAGCCCTTCCGTGGTGCCAGGCACTGTGCTAGGCTGGATCATCGGAGCAGCAGTGTGAAAGACTACACATGCCGTTCTGCTCCTGGAGTTTGGTTCTGGCTTTGTAGTTGATTTCTCTCCCTTCGTGTGTTAGTCCATTGGGTTCAGAGTTGAGAGACTAGACCCCTGGTTCCCACTGTTTCGTTTAAGGCATGACATAGGAGGCCACACGTCGCTCTGATGGCTCAGCCCCTTAGTTGTCTCTAATGCAGATTATAAGCATTGAAGGTGCAGTCACTTTTTGTTGTTTCTTCTTCTTTTTATATTATATCCCAACTACATTTTCTCCACCCTCCTCTCCTCCCATTCCCCCTCCCTATCTTCTCTCCTCCCTCCCCAGATCCACTCCTCCTCTGTTTCCCTTCAGAAAATGGTAGGCATACTAGACATTTCAACCACACATGGCATATCATGCTGCGGTAAGACTAGGCACATCCCTTCATACGAGGAAACCCAATAGGAGGAAAAGGGTCACCAAAACAGGTGA
The DNA here is from genome assembly GCF_037038515.1 of Microtus pennsylvanicus. NCBI lineage: Eukaryota > Metazoa > Chordata > Mammalia > Rodentia > Cricetidae > Microtus > Microtus pennsylvanicus. The sequence goes on from NC_134590.1 coordinate 37,096,450, forward strand.
AAGAGTCAGAGACTGCCCCTGTTTCCACTGTTAATAGCGCCACAAGAAGACCAAGTTACACAACCGTAACATATATGCATAGGGCCGAAGTCGGTCCCATGCAAGCTTCCTGATTGTCGGGTCCCTCTCTGTGAGCCCCTGTGAGCCTAGGTTAGTCGATTCTGTGAATTTCCTTGTGGTGTCTTTGACTCCTCTGGCTCCGACAATCCTTCCTCCCCCTCTTCCACAGGATTCTCCAAGCTCTGCATAGCATTTGGCTATGGGTCTCTGCATCTGCTTTCATCAGTTGCTGGATGAAGCCTCTCTGATGATGGCTATGCTGGGCTCTGGTCTACAGGTGCATCATTTTTTAAGCAATAGAAATAGTAAGCATACTGTCGTAAAGTAGTCAAGCAATAGACCGAGCTACAGGATTTAAAAAAAAGTCTTAAAAACAAACAAAAGCCTTCCTTCTGTCTTCATCAGTAGCCCTGAATCATCCTCGTCCTGGGCCTGTGGTTCTGAGTGTGTGGCCCTTCATGTGCGTGCTTGGACAGTGTCTGCGGATGGAGCCCCTCCCTCCTCTTGCCCAGCTAAGAGCCCGTATGCTCCCTGGCAGTTGGCTTCTGTGGAAGCTGATAGCTCTGTGCTCCCAGCTGTTGAGCTTTCCCTCTGCTCCCAGGTGAGGAGCCAGTCTTTCCCCTTCCACCTCGACAGAGCCGTGACTGTGCTCGCACCTCCTGGGTCCTTTCACTGTTTGTCTTTTACTGTTGGAGATAGATCTTTCCGGCAGTTACGGCCTTCATCTTGGAGTTTGGGCTTCTGCATTTCAGCACTCTTCCTAAGCCTTTCTTCTACAGTTTGGTTCTGTTCATGGAAGATCCCAGACACATTGACTAGTGTTCTCTGGGTCAGAGGATCTGAGAGACCAGTCCACAAAGCAAGCCATCTCCTGGTTAGACCTGTGTTAGGCCCTTCCCGGTAACTGACCATGAAGTACCACACAGAGAGCTCATCCATCCTTCCCTTTAGCCCTGACAGCCCCTTGGCAAGACGTAGAAAAGAGGGGCTATAATATCTGCTCTGTTCATCCTAAACTCTGGAGCATTGCAGGCTTAGGGACTCTAGGGGCCCTAAAGACAGACCTTGGGGAGCGTCCAATTCTCATCACTTGAATTAACTCTATGTTGCTAAGTACAGGAGTTGATACTGGCGAATAACCCAGTTTAGAGCAGCCTGCAGACTTCCCAGAATGATCGAAGCACTAGAAGCCGAGGCTCTGTGAAGGCTTGGTTTCTTATGGACATTGTTCAGAAAAGAAATCAATAGAATTTGCAGGAATATTCACTAATGTCCATGTCAGGTTTTGTTTATTTGATTGTCTTTCAATTTTGATTGAAAAAAATCTATAAATGCTTTTTAGTTTTTCCCCATGAACTGATCCAAATATGGAAACACTTGCTCATTATTGATATTTAAAAGTTAAGGTTTTAACTATTTAAACCACTCATCAAAATATGAGTGTTGTGTGTTACTGAAGATACCGTGATCAGTAAATATGACAAATGCCCTATTTAGTCATGACGATGTATGACAGTACTTAGAAGGCAGAGGCAGATGAATCTCTGCGATTCTGAAGCCAACCTGGTTTACATAGTGAGTTCCAGGCCAGCCAGGGCTACACAGTGAGACAGACCCTGTCTGAGAAAGAGAGAGACAGTCAGAGAGAGAAACACAGAGGCAGATAGAAACACACACACACAGAGCCCAACTTTATTGATAATGAAATTTAAAAGGCTTCAGTTTTGTCTTTCTGTTAACAAAGACAATGTGAACGTGAGTCTGCCCATGTAACTCGCATAAGAGTCTTCTGAGGTCCAGGCGGACACGGAATGAATAATTCATCTGGATGAATTATTATAAGGAATGAGACATCCCAGTCAAGCTGATGGGGTTTATTTGTTCCATTTTATGTTTTTTGTTTTTATTGAGACATTCTTATTCTAGTCCAGACTGGCCTTGAATTTGTAGCAATCCTCCTGACTCTGAGTAGTCCCTAGTGCTGGGATTTTGTGTCAGCCAGTTTACGTGAGTGCTGGTTCAGAGGTCATCACACAGGGTACTTCACTGATAAAGATCTTTGGCAGTGATCTAGAAATGGCAGCAAACAATCTCAACTATAGATAGTGTGCAGGGGAGTGAAGACACTGTTGGAAGCTGTGTCCTTTTAGCTTCCTTCATGTCCAGCCATTAGAGAGAATTTAAGGTTTCATCAATGGGGCTTAATTAGGTGAGCTATGCCTTTCCTTCAATACTGTCATTACGCTCTCATTTTGTAGCTACGGTAACTATATAAGCTACAAGCTTTGGAGGAGTTGGTGACCTTTCCTTCACTTCGGTGAGTCTTCAATGAGTGGAGGCCTCCATTCTTCCCACCAGTCTTGTTTTATGAGGGAAGTGGTTGTTCTTGGGATTGCTGACTTGTTTTCAATGCAGCAACGTCTCGCTTAATCTCTTCCAGTTTGAGCATCCGTTTGTCTAAGCCTGTCGTCACATTTTCCCCAAAGAGAGAGGCAGCTTCTGAACTACAGTGCGCCTGTGTCCTTCCTGTGCCCATTGTTGTTGGGCTCTGAGGCTTCTGTGCCAGCCACACGACGCTCTGTTAAACAACGTGGAAGGCACCCCTTAACCTTTGCTTCATTTATAGTGGTAAAGATGTGCCAATTTAGAGTGATCCAGTCCCTCCACATAAAAACACACCGAATGCAGTCTCCACCTTTTAGGTTCCACATTTCCCCCACAGGAAGTAGCCCGTGGTTGGACATTCGCAAGCTACCCAGGTGTGTCCAACCTTTTGTCGTTGCATGGTGGGGTTGACACAGTTTGAACTGAGAATGGCACAATTGAGTTACCCAAAACAAGACAAAACGCACGATCTTGATGTTTAAGGAGGTTTATGATTTGACGCTGAACCATCTGTAGCTGTCCTTGGATGGAGCCACATGTGGCTTTGGGGCCGGAGACCAGACATCTGTTGAGTGTTTGGTGCTTTCCTCCCCTCTAAATTGTCATTCTGAGGAGACAGGTGCTTACGTGGAAACTCAAAGCAGCCTTTCGGTGAGCAAAGATCAGACTGCATGACTTTTGTAGAGGTATCTTCCCCTTTCTGCGTAGTCTCTGTGGTCCCTAAGCAGCAGCTTGGATTTCCCACATCCTTGTTCTGACCAGGGCAGTTTTAGTCAACTGTGGAGACAGCTGTTGAATGCTACCAAGATGGTTTAGAGCAGGGAACTGGACGGCAGAGGACATGATGCTAATCTGACTGCTGGGTGTCATGATAAACACCGAGTGCCAGGACCCTGTGGAGATGCCAGAGGACTGTGCATTTTCAGCAGCTTGGACTAAGGATCTAGGTTTGAATCTAGGCTCTGGCTCTTAACTCTTGTTGGCCCTGGGTCTTAAGTGCCCAGCCCTGGAGGTCAGAGGAATCTACTGTATGGTTCCTTTATGTGACAAATTCTGGGTTGGAATGATTTTTCTTTTTCTTTTTTTCCCCCCTCCGAGACAAGGTCTAGGTTGACCTCGAATTTGTGGCAATCCTCCTGCCTCAGCTTTTTAACTGCTGTAATTATAAACACGAGTTATTACACCCTCCTGCTCTGGTGAAATCTTGTACCCCAGGCCTGACCTTCTTACCTTGAACTTTGTTATTTCCCTGGATATAAAAATGTCACTTAGGGCTGGAGAGATGGCTCAGAGGTTAAGAGCATTGCCTGTTCTTCCAAAGGTCCTGAGTTCAATTCCCAGTAACCACATGGTGGCTCACAACCATCTGTAATGGGGTCTGGTGCCCTCTTCTGGCCTGCAGGCATACAGACAGAACATTGTATACATAATAAATAAATAAATATTAAAAAATGTCACTTAAAGCCAATATATAGTTTCTAAGTAATGTCCTAAAATTCTAACAAATTTTTAACTCCTTTTTCCCCCCCTTCATTTGGGAGCATCTTTGCATTTTTCCACTACACATCCTTGCAGCTTTTTCTGTGCTAGAATGTTGTGTTTCCTGTCTCCCTCTTGAAATCAACCTCAGCCTTGACTTTGCTCAGCCTCACATCCAAACCCACTCTTCAGCACCACGAAGGACCACTTGTGTTTAGAATTGAAAACTTGACTTATGCCATTTTAGGGGATAGTATTTCCTTTCCATTTTAGCTAAGAAGATGATCCTTGATCCAGTTCATCTCTTTGGAAAATCAGTCTCCTCTCTCACCTCCATCATAAGTCACTATGAATATCATGAATGGTCGGGAAAATATAAATGTTAATCTTGGAGCCTGGAGAGATGGCTCAGCGGGGAAGAGCACTTGCTGCTCTTGGAGATGACCTGAGTTCAGTTCTCATCATGGCTCACATCCTTTCTTAACTTCAGTTCCAGGGTATCTTACACTCTTCCAGCCTCCATGGGCACCAGCTATGTGCTCTGTATATAAACATGTATTCAGGCAAACACTCATATATATAAAATAAATATATCTTTAAAATAGTGGATAATCTTAGAGTACATATCTTAAAGGGTAAATTTTTGTTCTCCCTTTTCTTTTCTCTTTTCCCTTCCTTCCTTCCTTTCTCTCTCTCTCTCCCCCTCTCCCTCCTCTTTTTTCCCTCCCTCCTCCTTTCCCCTCCCATATGTTAGTGATTGGGTATTGAACCCAGGGCCTTACCCATACTAGGCAAATGCTTGCCCCTGAGTCCTCTTTTTACCTTTCACTGGGTCTCATTAAGCTGCCCAACTTAGTCACTGTGTAGCCCACCCTGGGCCTGAGCTTGGGGATCCCCCTTTCTCACCCTCTAGCTAGGATTGTAGGTCTGAGGCACAGACTTATAATAAATAGTATGTTTTTGTTGTTTGTTTTTAGAGACAGGGTTTTTCTGTGTGTAGCCCTGGCTGTCCTGGAGTTCTCTCTGTAGACCAGGCTGGCCTGCCTCTGCCTCTGCCTCTGCCTCTGCCTCTGCCTCTGCCTCTGCCTCTGCCTCTCCAGTGCTGGGATTAAAGGGGTGTGCCACCAACACCGACAGCAATAGTATGTTCTTAAACTAAGATTTGGCAGCTAATTCTTGTTAGTGTTTCATATTTCTGCAAGCTAGACCCCTCTCTTTTTTGCTCAGTGATTATAGAGAAACGTGTGCTAGATTAGAGAATGCTTTGCTCCTTAACCTTGCACAGGTTTCTTGCACAGTATGCTTGTTTCAGTATACAATGACACCTTTAGAATTTCAATTCTCTGCTGGGCTATCTCGGTCTTCAGAATAAAAAGCTATAAAGCTGTTATAGAGGAGATATTTGGGACATAGAAAGCTGTTTGTAAGGTCATCTGAGGTCATCACTCTCAGCTGATGATGTGACAGCACAGGGTTGAGAAAGACCCCGTTCCCTGGAGAGGTGGCAGGGATCATGGGGAGCGCGTGTGAAAACAGACAGCTTTGTTTCCTCTGTTCTCAGACTCCAGAGCAGTGGTCCTCAACCACCCTAATCCTGACCCTTTAATACAGTTCCCCATGTCGTGGTGACCCCCTACCATAAAATTATTTCATTGCTACTTCATAACTGTAATTTTGCTACTGTTATGAACTGTAATGTATATGTCTGTGTTTTCCGATGGTCTTAGGCGACCTGTGTGAAAGGGTCCTTTGAATGGGCGGTAGTTAAATGTTCTTGAACTAAATTCTGGTAGGAAGGTATAGTGGGAAAGGGAGAAGCGGGGTGTGGTCTGCTGGGGTGAAGGGGACCGCAGACTCGGGCCGATAGGCATGTGGTGTTTCCCTTTTGCTACAGCTTTTTGTGTTCTTTTCTCTTGCAGCATGGACTTTCTTGAAGAGTTCTAAGAGACTCCAAACTTGCAAGATATGAAGTTGACTAGGGGATATTTTTATATATTTTATATAGTTTCTATCATGAAGTCAATGGGCATGTGGCTCAAACCCAAAAGGGAATATTTTTGCTATGCTGAACACAGAATTCAGTTTGCTTTGAAAGAAGTTTTGGGATTAAAAGTCTAATGGAAATTTTAGTTCAATTTCCCAGAGGAAAAGAGCTCATTTCTTTTGTACTGTGGACCGTCCCTAGCATCATCCGTGGTTCCCAGCTGCACACTCCTGCTGCTCTGTGCACAAGCGGCTCCTCCCTTGGAATCACAACATTGTGAACAGTGGAGCCGTTGACAGCCTGCGCTTATGCGGGAGTCTTCACGTCTGTTACCCAAGCTGGATTCCATTTTGATACTGGTTATAAGATCTTCCTGTACACGTGGGCTGTTACAGAAGACTCCCTGGAAAAGGTCCTTGGAAGCATCTGGTGAGTGCTCAGGAATTGATCCCCCAGGAGATCCTGGAATCAGCTGGAAATCACGGGCACTGCAGTATCCTGATTGATTCCTGGACCAAGACTTCAACATCGACTGCTGCCGCCATCAGGACACCCCTGTCACTCTTCCGTCACTTAGAAAATACAGAGACTATTACTGTTTTTATTTAACTTAAACAATTCTCATTTAGCCTATTTGAGTAAAAGGGAAAATGGTTTAGAGTCACTCTAAAAAAAAGTTTTGACAACCGGAAGCCAAACCGAAACACTTCTTTCTTATACAAACGAGCCCTGCTGAGACCTCCAGTGTTTTACTCTGGGTCCCACAGTTATCTTGTAACTGATGCTCTGGAAGAGCTTCTGAGGAAGACTGTAAGTTCAAGGCCTGCGTGGGCTATAGAGAGAGTTCAGGGGTAGCCTGGGTGACTGAGCCAGATGAAGAGGGCTAGGGGTCTAGCTGAGTGGTAGAGCACCTTCCCGGCATGCTCAGTGGCTTGAGTGGCTCCCTGCCCTGTTGCTCTCTCTCTTAGCTTTGTTTTATAAAACACCTAAAAGTGATAGTAATTGTGTAGGTGGGGGTGAGGCAGCTCTGTTCCCTGCTTCCATTGGTGGGAAGCATTGAGTACGTCATTTCAAAGAAAAAGGGCTTGTTTTTGTTTGGCACCACAAAAAAAAAAAAAAAAAAAAAAAAAAAGATACACCACAGGGTATTTTCTGTAGATAGACTTACTTGATTCTGTTTCTGGAAACAAACTAACTTTTTTCTAACATTTTATGGGAGTGGTAGATGCACTTTGATGTGATCTCACACCGGCGTCTGTGTGTCGTGTACAAAGCAGAGAAGCCAGTGTGGATGCTGGATTCGCTGTGGTCCAGGAAGTGGAGTGTGTGTTAGTAAGAGTAATGTTTGTGCAGCTACGCCAATATTTTTACTTAAACAAAACAAAACAACAACAAAAAAACATACACTTTGCATTAAAAAAAACCCATAATGTCCTTTAAATGGTGATGGGCTAATATGTAAGATATTCTTCAGCTTTAATTATTTTTTAATTTTATTCAACCTAGAGAGCACTTTCTATAGCAATAAAAACCAAAAGAATGCGCAAAGATATTTAAAATTGTATTTATATACCGAGAGTACATTTTAAACATTTTTAAATATTTGAGCAGTTAGTTGGGTGACTGGCTTCCAGAGATGCCAAAAATTCAGCATTCGATACGTTGAACACTTAAGCTTTATACTGGTTTATACTGTTAGGTGAGAATCCTGAGTGTTCCCGCACAGCTGATGTTTATGGCCCCCCCTTCTTCCTCTTCCTCAGAAGGATGGGGACCTGGGACGAGCTCCCTGAACAGCTGATGTTTATGGCCCCCCCCTTCTTCCTCTTCCTTAGAAGGATGGGGACCCCGGACGAGCTCCCTGAACAGCTGATGTTTATGCCCCCCCCCTTCTTCCTCTTCCTCAGAAGGATGGGGACCCGGGACGAGCTCCTGTCCACAACACTAATGATAGATAGCTCCTTGCTGTGACGAGTGAGTCAGTTGCCACCTCAGTGTAAAAAAAAAATTGTAAAGAGAAATTTTCACTGTTTCCAGTGTCAAATGTATTTTTAACTGTCTGGTTTGTACTTTTTACGAATTTTGTACTACCAAAGCAGAGTTAAAAATAAAAGCGTTAAACCAGTGTGTTTGAACGAGCTCCATCTTGAGTACTGGCTGTTGAGAGATAGCTGGGCTGGTCCGCACTGGATTTCCTTTTACATAGAATTCCTTCCTCCCAACCGGTTTTCTTTCCTTTCTTAATTTGAGGGTAATTTGAGGTATGGGGAAGTAAATATAGTGCAGAATTTGTGTGTACCCCTCAGTCTGTTACCCTTAATGTTCATCAACATCCTGTATCTCCATAGGAGTATGATCAGGACTAAGAAATCATCATAGACTCAAGATTGATAAACCAGATTTTGGGGCCCTCCCCACTTTGCCCTACTATTCCCCGTTGCACTGTGCACTAGTTTCATGGTCATGACACTTATCGTCAGCTGTTCAGCTCTGTCCAGTATCCTTCGACTTGGACACGGGTAGGCTGAGCTTCTGCATCTGGAAGGTTGCTTCCTGGGTGATGATTTTTCAGTGGTCCCTGACAGGGACCACGTAGCTGATACGTGATTCCTGTCATTTGGTTGACGTGTCCAGCAGGTTTCACTATGATAAAGTGGATGATATTTTGATTGCATTCTGACACTCCCAAGACTGACCGTAAAGTTTGTTTTGGCTGACCAGAATTAACCATAGAGCTTTTGGAGGATTGAGACCAGATGGACACAGGAAGTAGTAGGGCGGGGCTGAGAGAGGGTCTCTGCCCTTTTGAATGGAAGACCGGAAAGAGGTAGGAGGTCAGCGGTGCTTCGCTGCTGCTGCTTCTCTGATCATTACCCCTCTATCTGACTCCCAGGTTTTCATTGGTAAAGAATAATTAGATAAACACATCAGCAGAGTTACTGTTTTTTACCTCTGTAATGCAGAGATGCGATACTTGGAGATTAGGCCAGTGACTTTCCCGTGCTTACAGTTTCCTCTGAGAGTTTTACCATGCACGGGAGTTGGTTTCCCCAGCACTCCTGTCAACAAGCTGTTGTTACTCATAAAGCAGCAGAAGGCTGTTATTTCAGGTCAGGAGGCTAGAGCCTAAAACCAAGCTTTTGCCAGGGTTGGGTTTATTGGATACTCTGAGGGTTGTGGTTCATGCCTCCTTCCTAACTTCAAATGGTTGCTAGAAAGTTCTTAGCATTTCTTGGTTTGAGCCTGGGTCATTGAAGGGCAGTGTCTTGAGATGTCTCTCTCTGGGTGTCTGTCCTCTCCCGCCTTATAAGGCCATCTGTCCTTGGGATTAGGGCCCACTGCAGTCCTTATAAGAACTCTTCTTAACTTGATTACATTTGCAAAGATCCTGGTTCCAAGTAGGGTCACATGAGTCCTGCTCCAGAAATTGGGATTTCAGTGTCAACATGGGTTTTTTTTGGGCAATGGGGTGCAACAGGGGAACAGCTTCCTTCCCTAGGGAATGGTGCCTGTAATGAAAGCTCTTAAGGTTGGTGTCTTTACCCCTTCCCTCTTTTTCCTTTCCCCACATGTCCACACACCTGTCCCTCATTTTTTAACCCTTTGTTACCTTCTGGCCCTGAAGATGCTCTAGGCTCTTGTTATTTTCATGTTTCTTGCCCTGGTCTCGGGATCAACTGCGTCTCCAGGGAGCCTTAAATCATTTGCTGGAGAATGAGGGTTTTTTTTTTTTAAAATGAAAAATTGGGCCTCAGGATTTACTCACCGATGTCGAGTGTCCCAGCCTAGACTCTGGTAACGCATGTCTGTGTACACATCTCTGTGTGTCTGCATGAAGGGCCCAAGTCCCTGTGAAAGCCCTGATTCTAGGCTTGCTCTGTAGCATTCATGCTAACGTGTTTTCAACTTTGCTGGACTCTTACTGTACAATACTGTGATGTACCTGCTCAGTGCGGGCATACACATAGTTGGAAGCTACCCCAGGAGAGCCACGCTAACTAGCAGGATGCTCCTAGTACTAGACTCAGCTCTTTTTCCTTTTGGACTTCTGGTGTCGGATCAGCTCCCTCGGTGCCTGTCCTGCAGTGTTAGAGGATTCATTTGGAGCACAGAGAGGCGTTCGTCACTCATGGTCCACCTCCAACTCTCCTTTCTATTTTTTTTTAAATCTTTTTATGGTTTATTTAACTTTATTTTATGTGCATTGGTGTGAAGATGTCAGATCCCCTGGAACTGGATTTTCAGACAGTTATGAGCTGCCATGTGGGTGCTGGGAATTGAACCTGGGTCCTCGGGAAGAGCAGTCAGTGCTCTTAACCGCTGAGCCATCTCTCCAACTCTCCTTTCTATGCAGGCGAAAAGTTCCAAATGCCTATTGAGTAACCGTCACTCCTCATGGAGTTGAGTGGTTTGATTTGGAGTCTGTGAAGATGTACTGTCAGGTAGGCTGGAGAAATGGAAAGGTTGACATAATTTCTGTCCATGAAAACCCAGAAACCTGGACTGTGCACCAGGGAAGATACTGGAAAGTCCCTAGATTCCTCATTTCATAGTCAAAAGGGGTTATTGGCGTGGCATATTTTGTTTTTAATCAGCCTTCTTGGGAATGCTTGTGATGTAGATTAGAGATGCCAAGACATTGCTTAGCTTTTATGTTTGTCAGTGTTGGGCTAGCTTGGATGCCCTGGTCAGCGCTCTTCGCCTGGGCTCCTGGAACATCTGTGGCTTCAGAGGGGAAACTGTTGTTTCTTCACGCTTGTGCCTTCCCTTCTCAAGCCTGACTTTGAAACATGATTAATAAAAACTCAGGGCCAGAAATTGGGGTTCAACCTGAAGATCTGAAAAGCAAAACAGCCAACCACTGACTCTTACCTCGGCCTCAGTCTGAAATGACGATCCTGCCTCTTGGCATCTCAGAATGAGACTGTGTGAGAGCTGTCTCCCCCTGTTTTATAGTCCTGTCTAGGGCTGGGATTAAAAGCATGTTCCGCCTAGTTTCTGTGGCAACTAGTGTGTACTGGGATTAAAGGTATGGTGTTACCATAATCTGGCCTGTAAATCTGACCAGCGGGACTGTTTTACTCTCAGATCTTCAGGCAGACTTTATTTATTAAAATACAGTTGAAATGCCACTACATGTCTTGCTGACCAACATTGCTCTATCTAAAAATTACAGTCCAAAATGGAAGTTTGCTTGCTTGGAAGTGGGATCCTTCACAGCTCGGAGGTTTGTAGCAAAGTTTTGACTCCACCTTGCACAGGGCTGGCACTTTGCCTCCCTCTTCTGGTTGGATGTAGGAACTGCAGGGAGGATGATCTGGCCATTTGTGGATGCATCTTTAAGGCACTGGTGTGCAGAGCCCCACAATGTGTTTGCGGAACGAATAAACCTGTAAAAATCAAGGATAGAAAATACCACGTTTGGGTCTTTTTTTTCCTGATCTATTTTTCCTCTCCTGTGAGTCTCATCTTGCTTTCCCCGTCAACATGCTTCCTTATCTTACACAGCACCTTTGTTCCTGAAGGCGCCCTGTTGGATGAAGGCAGGAGTGACTGGGTGGAGGAAACCCCAGGCCTTACTCCTGTAATGGAAATGGTGTGACTGTTGGAACTAACTGGGACTCAGAGAGGCAGGCTCGCATTTGCTGTAGAGTTGGGCTTGGGCTCCAGTACTCATGCTGTGTTGGGAACCGGGCTCTTGGCTTCTCGGAAGCTCAGCGTTTTCCTGAGCCACTTCTCATGGTGGATTTACTTATTTATTTACTTTTGCATGTGTATGTGTGGTGTGGATGCACGTGTGCATGCATGCATGCGTGTGTGTGTTATGCCTGTGTGCTGTGCATCCCCGTGTGCATGTATGTGCATGCATATGTTAATATCAAGAGTCTTTAATTTGCTCTTTGCCTCACTGACTGTGGCAGGAACTTTTGCTAAACCCAGAGATCACTGACTCAACTAGTCTAGCTAGCCAGCTTGCTGCGGGGATCCCTCATGGGCTTTTAAGGGGTAGGGAATGCATGCAAGATCACAATGCCTGCCATCATCTCCCCATCGATATCCAGAGGGCACTGATATTCTGGTGGCTCTTGGTGCATTTCGTGTGGCTATAAACAACAAACATGGGGTTGGATACTTTAAAGGAGAAAAGACTTTACTTGGCCCCAAGTGTCGGTGGTGATGGTGAAAAGTCTAAGTTTGGCAGGCACATTCAGTAAAGGCTTTAATGTTCACTGTAACGTGGCAGGTGCCCCATCACCATGGCAGGAGGGTGTGTGAGTGGCGAAGGAAGGTGGAGAGAAGAGACCAAACTCCAGGGCGACCTTGCTGTATAATAGTCTGCTCTCAGGGTAACTAATGCAGCTTCACACGACCCAGTTCATTCCTTAATTGTGTCTTGAGGCCCAACGCAGTTAATTGAGCGATAGTCTATTCATGAGTGTTGAGCCCTCATAACCTAACGATCTCCTACAGTCCCACGAGCCCCTCACATGATTACATTGCAAATCATTTTTGTTGTTTTGGTGGAGATAAACTCTAGCCAAACCACTAAACTTGGTAGTGGGTCTGTGCACATCTCTCTATTGGCCAAGCACACACAGCTTTGTCTAGAGTCTGACTGAGCCAGTAAGTTTCCTATTCTGAATTGAGCCAAGTTAGAGCTCATAGACCTCATAGGAAAACCAAAGAAGGGACCAAGTGTGGAAGATGCTGAAGCCCAGGGATGCAGTGAGGAGCTGAGGGTGAAAGACAGAGTATGTAGTGGGACATCCAGGCGTCATCAACAGTGCCCTTGTCCCTTTAGGGACTGGTGGCTCCTCCTTCAGACTCTGCAGCTCAGGGTGGACTCCTGACCTAACTTCCGCCAGGCCTAAAGAAGCCCTTGCATGGGATGCTTAGAAACTGGAGCTGTGAGAGACCAACTTGTGTGAGGAATAGAAGGAAGCATGCAGAGGGAAGGCAGGCGTCTCAGACTCGCCTGTCCCTGTGCCATGGTGGTAGCATCTCTTCTGCCATACATAGTTTGAGCTCTTGTTATTGCAACCGCAAACATACAAACAATAGACCCCAAACAGTAATGGAGTTATTAACTGAAATACAATGGGTGTGGTGGTTTGAATAAGAATGGCCCCCATAGGCTCCTATGTTTGGTTAGGGAGTAGCACTGTTCGTTGGAGTAGGTGTGGACTTGTTGAAGGAAGTGTGTCACTGGGGTTGGACTTGGAGGTTTCAGAAGCTCAAGCCAGGCCCAGAATCTTTCTCCTCTTGCTGCCTGTGGATATGGATGTAGAATTCTCAGCTCCTCCAGCACTATGTCTGCCTGCTTGCCACCAGACTACCTGCCATGCTGATAATCACTAAACCTCGAAACTGTAAGTGAGCCCCTTTGCAAGAGTTGCTGTGGTTATAGTGTCTCTTCACAGCATTGACTAAGACGATGGGTAACGAATACAGTTACCTACTGAAAGGGAGATGGGTGAGGGGTCCCAGATGTACATACCTTTGAAAGCCCTTGTAGTAAGCACAGCATTTCAGAGCCCAGAGGTGCCTTGGGTCCATCTTCAGGAGTCCTGATCATGCACAGGTCTTGCAAACGAATCCCCCTCCCATCGCCTTAGCACAAGCCCTCTGTGCTCTTTCTCCTTGATTTAGCACAAGGTTCATTCCTACAGATCCTGTAAGAGCACAGCTTCCATATATGCTTGCCCATCCTACAAATTCTGTGAAGATAATGTACTCTTTGGGTGGCATTTTTGAGCATTACCCAAGCTTGGGTGTGTCATGTATAGGGCCAGATAGAGTTGGCACTCAACTCGCTCAATACCCAAACTATACAAAATTAGACTCTCAGCTTCTTTTTTGAGATGAAATGCTGAGAGTGTGGCCGGTTGCTGTTTCTTTCCCAATCACAATGCTTTGCCTTTGAAGATGGACTGAGGACCTAAGGGGAAAGCTAGGTTAAGACAAGACTCCAGCCCTGCTGACTGAGTCTTTAGGAGCAGATCATACACCTAATTTGAGTGAATCATTATCTTTCCCTGAGGCTGAATGGACTCTTAAGTATGACAGAAGGGACTAGCTATAATTTTATTCTATCATTAAAAAGAGATGAACATCTCAGTATGGTAGAATTTAACTGGATTTATTGTTATTGAGTTATTGTACTTGACAAATCATAAGCAAAATGTCCTCACAGTTATAACACTGTGCTCAAATTGCAGTATCCATAGGTTAGTCGGTTACATATGGATATCTTTTTTTTTTCTTTTTTTTTCTCTGTAGCTTTGGAGCCTGTCCTTGAACTTGTTCTATACACCAGGCTGGCCTTGAACTCACGGAGATCCACCTGTCTCTGCCTCCCAAGTGCTGGAATTAAAGACGTGCACCACCACCGCCTGGCACATATATCTTAACATTGGTAATATCAACATAAGCCACGCTAAATAAAAGCAAAACCAAATATAACCTCTCAGAGTAACCATCCAGCCCTATTGGCCCTCTCAAGGTTTCTATTGTGTAGCAAATGTGCATTCTTTTATATAAAAATTTTATTTGGGGACAAGGAAGGATAAAATAAAGATCCATTTTAATAAGGTGCTCACTTCAAGGACAAGGTGACCTAAAAGTGTAAGTACCTGCATGTGTGCTTTATCCAGCAAGGGATGAAACAGAGGAGATTAAAGCCTGTCTCAGATAAGGGCCCCTGTTGTATTTCTAATGCTAGGTGTAACTGGTGATGTGGGTGGGAAAGGGTTCATCACATTAGAGAGGACTGTCATCAGAAGTGACTCAGAGAGCTTTACAGTATGGCAGCTAAGACAGCATCAAAAGATGTTGAGTGTGACTCCACAAAAGTGAGCCAGTGGCCTTAGCTGAGTGGCGAAGTGACAGCCAGTATGGATGTTTTCCCTGGATCTGGGCAGGTGACAAGTGCTTCGTGTCTCAGTGTGGTCTCGTGGTGCGGAGGGAGGCCTGAGCATCACCTCTGCTTTACAGGTGATGAGACAGGGGAATAGATCTCAGCATGCACTGGCAGCATCTGCTCACAGATACTACTGAAGAGGATTCGAGTCAATCATCCAACCAATAAGCATCCAGTTCAGCGAGGTATTTTGAAGCAGTGTTGGTGTAGTTATTTCATCTTGCTATAAATAAATAAGCTTAGTTTATTTGTGACATAGTCTAAATGTGACACCCGGGTTTGCTAGATTGTCACCTGGATTCTGGCTGATGTCATGAAACTTTTTGAGTTCAAGTCTCATGGATTTGCAAATTCGTAATTTAAACCTTTTGTTGCTCTTCAGTCATCAACATTTTAGACAGGGAGAGAATCTCAGCCGCACCCAGAGACCACAGCTGGCTCTCTTGAACCTGAGAAACCCTCTCTACATATATGTTTGAGGGCTAATGCATCCCTTCCTTCCTTCCTTCCTTCCTTCCTTCCTTCCTTCCTTCCTTCCTTCCTTCCTTCCTCCCTCCCTCCCTCCCTCCCTCCCTTCCTCCCTCCCTCCCTCCCTCTTTCTTTTCTTTCTCTCTCCTTTTTTTCTCTCCCTTCCTTCCTTTTTTGCTTCTCTCTTTCTTTTCTTTTTTTTCTCTCCCCCTTCCTTTCTTTTTTTTCTCAGAAAGGATGCCCTATAAGTTCAGGTTGGCCTCAAACCAACTATGTAGTTGAAGTTGACCTTAAATGTTTTAAATATTTACTTTACTATTTGTATATATGTGCATCTGTATGTGGGATGTGCACGTGAGTGCAGTTTCCTACCGAGGCATTAGATCCCTTGGACCTGCAGGTACCGACAGTTGTGAGTTGCCTCATGTTAATGCTGAGAAACCAAATTTGGGCCCCATAGAAGATCTGTATGCATTTTTAACCACTGAGCCACATCTACAGACCTGACCTTGAACTTTTGCTTTTCCTTCCTCAGCCTCTTGAGGGCTGGATCACAAGTGTGCACCTCACACGGTGGTTTTATTAGGTTCCAAAATGAAATCCAGGGCTTTGCGCATGCTAGGCAAGCACTCTACCAACTGAACTACATTCCCTCCTGTCCATCTGTCTGGCCTTCCTTCCTGGCTTACTTCCTTCCATTTTGAGATACCATCTCCTTATATAACCCAAGTTGGATTCGAACTCACAATCCTCCAGCTTCATCCTCTTGAGAGCTGGGATTTTGGATATGTACCATCATGCCCAGCTGGTAAGTTTTCGTTTATTTGTTTGTTTTCCAAGACAGGGTTTCTCTGTGTAATACCCCTGGCTGTTCCGGAACTCGCTCTGTAGATTAGGCTAGTCTTGAACTCAGAGATCCGAATGTCTCTGCATCCGGAGTACTGGGATTGAAGGTGCGCACCACCACTGTCTGGGAGTTATTACTTTATAATGAGAAATGTATTGTATTGCTTTCAAAGTGTCAAGATTCTCCTTTCTTTTTTCAGATTTATGTGTCTATATTGTGTACGCGTGTGCCTGTGGAAGTTAGAAGTCAGGAGATGGAGTCAGATCCCCTGGAACTGGAGTTACAGTGGTTGTGAGCGGTGGCCCGATGTGGGTACTGGGATGTGGGTACTCTTCCTCTGGAAGGGTGGAAAGCACAAAGTAGCAAGGTTCTAACTAAGTGCTCTAATTAGGCTAGCCCACCCCTCCCCCATCCACATTGGACCGTGTAATTTTGATAAGGGAAGTGAGTGAAATTCTTTGCCTTTTTCCCCTGGCCTTTAGATCACATTTCAATCTAGTTTCCTATGAACTATTCCTAAATGCCTCAAAGTGCTCCCCAGCATCCCCAGTGAGGGAACAGTGGCAGGCAGCTGGCGTTGGGTATGTGTTTTCAAGCGTGCATGTGTTCAGGCTGAGGCGCGCACACATGGATACTGTGTATTCTGCCAATATTGGCCTCGTTTTATTTATTCACAGAGAGCTTTTATAAATGTGGGTTCGTTTGGTCTTCTAAACCAGTGGTTTCCGAAGTAGGTATCACAGGTCCCGGTGGTATGAGAAAGAAATTTTCAACTCTGATATTTTAATTAATGCTCTGTGAGGTGGAATTCATACCAGAAGAAGACAGGATACTTAGTTATAACATACCTATGTGGGGTGAGTGTACTGGATTTGTTATTGATGACCAGTGTGAAGTCACCAAGGTGTCTATCATCAATGCCACTGCCTCGGTGTTGCTAGACAAGGCGAGGAACCTGCCCATGTCAACAGTGTGGACGCCAGGGACCACCTCAAGGTCTAGTAAGTCTCTGCATTCTGAGGTCTAGAAATCCGTTTTCTCCTTCCTCTTTCTTTACAAAGGCAGTGTGTGCTTCCAGAGCACAGGGAAGCTGGACAGTATGTTTTCAGGCTAGGAAGCAGGAGTGTCCCCACATCAGAGACAAGAAAAAGGAAGAAAGAGGAAGAAATTTAAACTCTGGTTCATAGCAAGAGACACAGGGGACTCCAGGAGCAGCGTGACTAAAGCCTGTGTGTGTGTGTGTGTGTGTGTGTGTGTGTGTGTGTGTGTGTGTGTGTGAGGTGCTGAGCAAGTGTCCTGGGGTCAGAACTTCTGGGCACCTGGACACCACAACTCTTGGCTGTAACTTGTGTAGAGCTAGCCCAAGGTACTTTCTCTACACTTGGAATCAAGAGAAAGGACAGAGGGGGGCTCTTCACAGGATGTGTCCTGTGCTTTTCCTGCTTTGGGATTTTAGAGATTAAATTCAAGATGACTGAAATCTGAGGTCACCAAACCCCCAACATCTTAGCCTAAACTTTGGCTTTCTTAAGGTCTCTGACTGAGTTTGGGATTCCCACCATCAGGTGAATAAGGACTCAATGTTCTAGTCTGTGTCTGCCCTTCCTCGGCTCACCAGAAAGCCTGGTTTGAACAAGAGTAAACAGTCTAGGGTGAAATGCCTGCAGGAAACCTGATTCGTGTGGGCCTGAGTTCTGCCAGGCTACAAACATACGTGCACGTCACCAGGACACGAAGCCACTGTCGTCATTCAGCCGTCTTGACTGACGTCTCCTCAGGCCATGTGAGGAGTGTTTGTTCATTCATTCAGCAGAGAGTGAACTTAGTTACCGCTTGTGCCATATGTGATTGTATATTATAGCCAACGGCACCTGTTTGGTAGTTGGTCTTGTGGGAAGGACAGCAGATAGTTCACTTCAAGGAGCAGGTGAGTCAACTTCAGTCAACATTCTGGCTGACAACCAATGTGGGTTTTATTTTCTTTCAGAGGCTGGTGAGCTTCAGCAGTCTGCTCCCTAAGCCTTCGGGAACTTGACCCATGTGAGAGCCTTATACACTCAGTACATAAATACACAGGTGACTCACACCCGATTTTTTGCACTCAGGAGGTGGAGGATCAGCAGTTCAAAGCCAAGCCTTGGCTACACAGTCAATTTAAGGCCAGCCTGGGCTGCATGAAACTCTGTCTCAAAAAGCCAAAAGTAAAAGTAAAAGCTTACTGTTTCATCTTCAGGGAAAGCACTTACCATAAGTCAATGTCAGCTTTGGAGTATCTGTCACCATCTCTGTCACCAAACTCAGGTGGATGAGTTTAATCTAGAGGAAAAGTAAAATGAAACCAGAGAGGGAGAATTCTCTTTTCCATCATAAAGGTGTGTGCGAGATAAAGCCAGTCAGTATTTCAGCATGGGCAGAGTGGGCTCATGGAACTCCATCAATTTAAGGCACTGGTAGAGTCATATTTCTTCTGGGATGTGGCAACTTGGAAGTTGCCCATTCACCACTGGTGGCACTAACTGAACTCAATGGGCTATTTAATTTAAAGAAAAAAGAAAGAAAGAAAGAAAGAAAGAAAGAAAGAAAGAAAAAAGATGTGAAGATGGGAGGGGTTATGGTGGGGTCTGAGTGAGTGGGATGGAGGCTTGATTGGATTATGTTCAGTGTTTATTGCAAACAAGCTGGTGAGATGGTGCAGGCCTTTAATCCCAGCACTCAGAAGGCAGAGGCAGGCGCGTCTGTGAGTTCAAGGCCAACCCCATCCTACAGGGTAAGTTCCATGACAGCAAGGGCTATGTAGGGAGACCCTGTCTCAAAAAACAAAAACACCAACCAACCAACCAACCAAAAAAAAACCCCAAACAAGAAAAAATATATGTATGTATATCAAACATGTATGAATTGACTAAAATAAATAAAAATTACTCTTTTATTTGTTTTTTTTTTGGTTTTTTTTTGTTTTTGTTTTTCGAGACAGGGTTTCTCTTTGGTTTTGGAGCCTGTCCTGGAACTAGCTCTTGTAGACCAGGCTGGTCTCGAACTCACAGAGATCTGCCTGCCTCTGCCTCCCGAGTGCTGGGATTAAAGGCGTGCGCCACCACCGCCCGGCAAAAAATTACTCTTTTTTTAAAAAAGACTTGTTCAGATGAGAGTGCCTTTGGTGAGAAGAGACCTCAAGTCCAAACTACCATCGGGGCTGTCCTGCCTGCTATGGGGGCCAGGAGTGACTAAGCCAGGCAAGTCAGGAGATATTTGCTCATATTTCTGCATCTGGTGCTTCCTTGTGCACAGAAAGTTACATGTAGGAACTGCTTCTGAGTTCCCCAGGGCTGACAGCTCTCTCAAGCTGAAAGGATGTACCGACGAGAGACCCGGAGGAAGACGGGAGATGACAGATGGCGTCATTCACCGAGCACTGACAAATACTGTGTGCCCTGCGAGACACTTAAATTCTCATTCCTTTGAGGCCCTGCCTTGACAATTATAACAATCTGCGACAAGAAATGACAATTTGACGTATAGGATAGTTCAGTTTCGACCAGTGAAAAGTTAAATGTAGTCTTAACTCAAAAAAGCAATTAGTGTGTAATAATAAATAAAATAAAGCTGGGCTAGTGAGATGGCTTAGCCAGTAAAGGTGCCTGCTGCCCTTCCTGATGATCTGAGTTCCATTCCTGGGCTCCGTACAGTTGAAGGAGAGAACTGAGTTACACATGTTGTTCTCTGATCTCAATGTGCAACACACACACACACACACACACACACACACACACACACACACACACGGATTGTAGAGACCCGTGATGTTTGAGCTTGACCTTGGTCCCTCACTTTGGGTGCGCCTGTGCTTTCAAGATGCTCAGATGTTCCAAAGGGCACCGTCTCTACCTCACCCTTCTGATTAAGCGCCCCTGAGAACATACTAGACACACAAGATGCTGGTGGCTGTAGGGCCAACCCATAGAAGAAGCCAGAATGAGGAGTTTTTTCAGTTTTTGAGTTCAGAGTGCTGGCTCAAAGATGTCCTTTGGTGAATCCTGTATGTGGGGGTAAAGGTGATTAGGGCCAAGATTGTTTCATAAAAAAGGTTGGAATTCTTGGCTGTTAACCTTCTCAACAACTTTTTGCAGAAAATGAAGCCCTACAACTTGAGAGAGCTGTCTGTGCTGGGGAATTTAGGGGACATGCCGAGTAGCTACTGAGCATGCTTAGTGCAATGTTTTGGGGACAGCCAGCCAGCCTTGTCTGTATCAGTCCGTTCTTTACCCAGGCCCTGTCTGAATTTCCTTTTTGTGTCCATTTTGGAAGTGTGACTGAAGCTGGGGTGGTGGTAACTGCCAAGACTTCCTTTTCCTGGGCCAAAGACTTAAGGCTGTTCTGGGCCACAATCAACGTGAGAAGCATCCTCCGGACCTCTTGCAAACCAAGCCTCTGACATGGCAGAGACTGTAGGCTGCTCACCTTGGAATCGATGTCCGTTCTCTCCCATCCTCAGGGATTATATCTCAAATTGATGTGGGATACCCGAGTACGCAGCTTGATTATGTTTGCTATTCTTTCCTCTCCAGCTAGATGTGGCCAAGTGACCAGATGCTAACCAACCTGGTGTGAGCAGAAAGTGGCACTTACACCACCTCTACACAGGAAGTGCCACATCTGGCCCCTCCCTTTTCATCCCAACAAACGGATGTCTACCCTGTGTAAACTAGAGGAGACACCAGCGGTTGCTGATGGTGTTTGAGACAAGATAGAGAGGCATAGATGTGCTGATGCTTTTACCAGACATTTAATGACACAAACCCCTCCACAAATGACTTTGCTCTTCCAAAACACTCATGAACTTGGAACTAAAACATGACACTCGTTTTTAAGAAGTATTTTGGCCAGACCCCGCATCCTAGAGGAGGTTAAAAAGTAATCGTGTAAAAAAAGTTAAGGTGAAGGTGTTTTCATAGCACAGCTAAGGACTAACCATTTGTTCACTGGCCACATCCGGTTCACCCTGAAGGCTGCAGAGCTTAACCTGATGTCCAACAAGTGGTTAGTGAGTAGTTCCCTGGGTGCCTGTTCCTGAAGTTAAGCTCTGGTATACAGTAGGCACTTTAAGTGGATAGTTACCCTATCTAGGTCGGGTGACATATTTGGCTCTCAAAAAAAAAACAAGGTAAAGAAATACATTCAAATAGCACGGCCCATGTTTGTGTGCCCCTGGGATCGGGTGCGGGGATATATATCAGGGCATTCTCATGCACATCTGGACAGATGTTCTAGGGGAGCTTCCAGGGCCAGCAAGCAAGCTGCCTAACTTCTGCATTTGTTGTGGACATGGTCGTGGCGGCCCACACTTAACTCTGATTCTAGCATTCTGAGTCAGAGTCCAGCTGCACAGAGGGGTGCCGTAGACAGTCGGCAGCCTGGCACAGGTACTGGCGACGGGGAGAGAACAGATGTAAACAAGTGGCACAGCTGGTGAGGCCGCCTGGGGTGCCCGCAGAGTGGTTAGCCCCACGTCTACATGCTTCTCTCACCTTATTGGGGCCCTTCACCTAGCCCCTCCCCTAATCTGCCTCGCCTGCATCTTCTCCCGCAGTCGCAGCTTCTAATGCTGCAAGGGCTTCAGCCACCTCAGCGTCCTCATCTACCATAACCCTGTCCCTGTCCCCATTGTAGGTGTGGGGGACATCCCGCTCACTTCTAGAATCCACCACTGATGAAGGGTGAGCAGGACCCTCTTCTTTAAAGCAGACATTCAGAACCTCTGTTGGCCCTGCCTCATTCAATGAGTCCCAGCTTCTCTTCAGGGAGAAGGGCAGGTTCAAACCCTGCTCACTCACGCTGGGGTGAATTGCCGGCAGGGGCTCCACCTCAGAGTGGTTCTCAAAAAGATAATCCTTTTCTTCAGGGTCTCCACGGTCTACCGTGGGGCTCCAGAGCTGGGGGTAATCCGGGGCTGGTATGTGTAGGATGTGGTCAGCCACCGCCAAGACCTCAGCAGGGGCTCTGCAGTCTCCGTGTCCCACCGGCTGGGTCTCTTCCGAGGTGGGCACTGTGTGGCTTTGCTTCCTGCCGTCCTCTCCTTCGAGGAAGGGTTGAGCTGGGTGAGCACTGTCTATAGAGCCTGCCCAGGGGCTGCTGGCCCAGGAGCCACCGTCGTCTTGGTGGGGCCTGACCACGTGCAGACTGGCAGTGGGGCTGATGCCATTGACAATACCCGGCTTCTCTGCACAGCGTCTCTCTTCTGAGTCCTCCTGAGGGAGTGGTCCTTGGTGAGGTAGACCAGATATATTATCTCTGTTCTCTGGCTTGCTCAGGCTCCCAGCATGCAGCGCGTTCCTGGGCACCTCAAACTCGCTGTTCTGGGTGCCTTTTAGTCTGACAGTGTCCTCCTCCTCCAACTTGCAGCTGTTTACTTCGTTGACAAAGCCAGGGGAGGGCACTTGAACCGGGTCGAAGAGATAGCTGGGGGTGAGAGGAACAGCCATCAGCTAAGTTGACATCAGGACGGAAGAGAATAAATACACTTGACATACAAATCTTTGGCTCATGAAAAGAGCTGAAGGGACCCAAAAGAAAGGGATAGGTGAATTATAAAGTAGTTCATGGAATTTAAAAATGAAAATGAATTTAAAAAATGTCCACTAACAGGGAAATAAGGGGTTAAGTACCTAGTACCAACAGTATATTTCTCCAAGGGAATATTATGCAATCATGAAAATGATAAATATGAAGCCTGTGGTAAGGTTTAAAAAAAAAAACTGTCTCTGGGGCTTTAATTCCACGACTCTCATAAATAACAATATCTGTAGATGCTCAAACTTTCTATATGAAATTATGGCATATCTGCACACACCTCATTACACTTCAAGTCATTTCTAGATTCTCTGTTCTACCCAAGGCAAGATAAACGTTATGTGGATTATCTTCAACCTGCACTGTTTAGGGAGCAGCAAGAAGAAAGTCCAAGTGCTCAGCACAGACTTGGTTTCTTTTCTGAATATTTGAATCTCAGGTTGGTGGACCCTGGCTGTAGAGTCCATGGATGTAGAGAACCAATACTGGAGATAATAAATCCGTTTGAACGAAGCCCAACATCACAGGGCTGTGACAGAGGGACGCTTATGTGTGTGTTTGGGATCAAATGAAGTCAGAGCTTCCCGCTCGCAGCCTTGCCTCTCCCACCCCAGCCCGGGAAGTCATTTCATTATCAGTTAATTTGTTTTCCTTATGACTCACGTCACTCAAGGCTCTATGAAATGTCACAAGAAAGGTGACTGGACTCTTTATTGTCGGTGATGTCCTTCAGGAGTACTTTATAACCTGAGCTTTTTTCTCCCCCCTGCATTGAAGGCTTTGGGAGAAATGTAAATTTGACCCCAGGAGGGATGGTATGTCTTAACAGTTTTGAGCAATGAGAAAAATTTAAAAAACAACACCTAAACAATGCTAAATGGAGCCAAGCCTTTGTGTCTTGGCAATGTGGGCCAAGCCCGAGCTGCCTACGTGTAGTGATGGCGGCACAATCATGCATTGTCTTTATGGGTTTATTTATTGCTATACGCTTGCTATTGCTTCGGCGTTTGCTGTTGGACAAAACAATGGTTTTCCATATGACATTTTCATCCCTGTATATAATTGACTTTGACTATCCACTCCCATCCTCTAGTGTGTCCTCCCTGCACTGTCCCGTTCTCTCCCTAGAGTCCCTCTTCTACCTCCACGTCTTATTTTATAGGCATGGTCTTCACAAGACTCCGCAGCGGCTCCAGATTCCCCTGGCCATGGGATCTCTGCTCACTTACCTGTGTATCATCTTACAGCACCTGCACCCCATCTGGATTATTTTTTGTTACCATCTGGAAAAGAAAGGGCAAGAAAAAGAGAATGTCATTAGTCGTATTAGTGAGAATCGAGTTTACTTTTCTAGATAATCAAAATTAAGAGCTGTGAGTTCTGGTCGAAGGATAGCACGTGAATCAGGAAGACAGACCCCCCTCACGTGTCTAAAGTCATGGATTCAGAGTTCCCATTCTTTACTCTTGCCTCACACAAACCCCTCTTCAGCCACATAAGTTTTATATTCCACTGCCATCTGCAGATGAGAAAAGCATGGTGAAATAATGCCGGGAGCAAAGGGACCCATGATGCTTAGCGGCCTGTGCTCTTCCCCAGGGAATTCTGGACACAGCACACACAGCTCAGAGCAGGAGGTGTGAACTCCTAGAGAACTCCTTGTCACTTCCTCAGGTATTAAGATGTCAACAGTTTGGATCCTGAATGTCCATCAAAGGCCCATGTGTTAGAGGGTTGGTCACCAGCCTGTGGTACTACTGTGAGGTGGTGGGCTTTTTTGAAGGTGGCATTTAGTGGACAGAAATTAGATCATTAGGGGACATACCTTTAAAGAGAATATTTGGACCCAGCCTTCTTTTTTATTTCCTTTTTTCTTATTTCTCAACTGCCATGAGGTGACCAAGTATCTTCTGTCACGTGGTCCTACTATGATGTTCTATAAGCTTTGACTACTTGTCTGAAAACCCCATTTGTAGCAATTTTTCCAGCAGCACAGGAAGTGGTTACATATCCTTTCTTTCCCCAAGCACCAAATCCCTTAGTGAATTTGCAAGTCTACTTGGTCACCCAGCCATCTCTCATCTTCCCTCCTGATTATCTTTCATTTATCTTCCTAGCATGTGCTACGACTGGATACGTCGTAGATTCATTTCTGATCTATTTTCATGATGTAGTCAGCTCTCCATGCCTTATTTGTATTATAAAACACACACACCTTATACTCACAAAACATGCAATCAAGTTGCCATAACACAGGCATTAGCAACACCAAGAAGTAACTCTTTCTGGAATAAAGACCAATGGTACAGGTCTGTCAATCATGACATCAAGTGAAAAACATACAGAGACCAAAGTGCAACAGCCCTGCAGAGAAAGAGCAGCAGCACAGAAAAACATGCTCACACATACACATGCACATGTGCACACACATGTGATACACACACAAACACAGTGGCTTTTAGGATTATGCTCCTAGCTCTACCTCCCTACTGTCTCACTTTCTGCTCATAACTTATAGATCAGATGGAAATATACGTTATAACTGACAGTACCTGCAATACCGTAATACTTAACTCTTGTTTTTTTTTTTTTTAAGTCCAGGTAGGAAGGTAACTAGTTAAGACAAAGTAAAAGGGAGCTCAATAGTATTTGAGAAACCAAAAAGACAGACTGAGATAGTCCTATAACTGAATATTAGCAATTAGTAGGCCAGCTTTTGGAGTTCTAGTTTAGCAGCCAGAAGAGAGGGAGAAAAGAAGCAAAGGGGGTGGGACCGGGGAGGTGGGGGCAGGCACAGTGTTGGTCCCTCCCAGCTTCTTAGCAGCTGCTTGGATCCCTGGGAGCTATTACTTGGTGAAGCTTAAAAGCCTTTTGCATTTTCTGCTGGACTAGAGTCACAGAGTAAATTGCTCAGAAATGCAGGAATGGCCCGGATTTAACATTCCTCCTACCCTTTCCCAAGGGGGATGGACAGACAGAGGCAGGCAAACTAGAGATTGAGCCCTTCAACTGCATGTGTGTTTCCTGCAGTCTTCAGGCTCCCCCATCTGTCCTAAAAGAGACAGGATCCACACTGCTCTCCTAAACCCTGCAATTACAGGCTATTTGAGTAGCATTTACCTTTTTAGTGTCTAAACTGCCTCCCTTAGGGCTCACCTCTTGGCTTTCCTTCAGGTCCCGTCTCATACTCGAGAGCCATGTTTTTGAGTCAGGTACCGGCCTGAGCTGTGGGACAGTCTTCCTGGTTCAGGTCCTGCCCTTTCTTTCCACTCTGTGATTTCCTTTCCTGGTGACATTCCTTCTCTCAAATGGCTCTAATGTTCAAGGTTCTATGACCCAGAGGTGAATAGGGTAGGACCAATGTACTCACCCCCCTTCCCGCACCACACACACCCATATCTGCGATTATTCTTCCTTATACATATCAGATCAAGTTCAGTCCATTTCCAGTGCCTATATCAAAATCCCATTCACATCTTGCCTGGAACAAGGAACTCTCTGAGCAAAAGGGAAACATCCCTCCTCCAGCATGATCTATGAAATTAGAAAACTATCAGCCCCTGAGGGAAGACTGAGTTCCGAAGGAGCAATCTACCCGCCTTCTTCCTAACTTATAGTGGAAGCCCTTGATAGCTAAGACGAGTCCAAATTTGCTTTGTCTTTGGAGTGATATAAACAGCAACAGGGAAGCAAAGGGCTTAGCTTTTGCAGCCAGGGTTTGGTTTACACAGGGGAAAAGCAAATACCATTAGGATGGCTGAGTCTACCTAGTGCAGGCGCCACCTGCTCCCAGGCCGCCACATACTGCTCGACTCTGTCCGTGTTTCGTGTTGAAGTTAAACAGCCTGTGTTTGAAGATGGTCAGGGCTGCATTAGTTAGTGGCGAAATCTTCAGGCAGGAAAATCCTGTTTCACAATGGGGATGGGGGTAGGAAGCCTTGTTGTTTTCTAATAGAGAAATTGACAGCATTCATAAAAGAGCACCAAGGGGTCAGGGCTGGTGTGGAGAGTGATTGCTTAGGCAGCTTAGAGGGGTTCTGCTGGCCAAGTCTGGAGTCACCAGACCATCAAAATGAGCAGGACTATCAAGAACTCTAGCTCACTGACGAAAACATGAGCAACAAGACCTCAGTGAGATGAGTGCAGAAGGGCCAGGGCCAGCTCTGTCATGCAAGCAGGAAGGCAGCTAACAAACCGCTTGTTACCCCTCATAGCAATAATGGATCCAAGTGAGAGTCACAGAGGGAGGCCCAGGGAACAAGACAGGTAAGGAGAATGAAGGACCCGATGATGGGGAGTGGGGCTGGGAAATGTTCTCTTCTGGCCATGCCCTAGCCACAGTCCTTATAAACTTACAGCAGTGCCTGCCTGCATTGAGCCTACAAAGACAGAGGCACCAAACAGTCATAAATGGGGTTCTGTCCTCAGGACGACCCTCCCCTCAGAGGAAGCCCCTCCTGCTTTGGTGCCTATCATCTACCTCAAATACTGCACACACACACACGCGCGCGCGCACACACACACACACACACACACACACACACACACACACACACACACACACACAGAGAACACTTCACCCTCGCTAGTCAAATGCAGGAATGGCGGGTGAGGGAAGGGGAGAGAAACGGGGCTGGGTATCTTGTGTGGTGTTGTTTGGTTGTGATTTGAAATAGCCTTGCTATGTAGTCCAGTCTGGTCTGGACTCACTATTGTCCTTCCTCAGCCTCCTGAGGGCTGGGGTTTCATGTGTGTACTACCTTGGGATGTCAGGTTGGATCAGCCATTCCAACCGAGGGTCTTTTCATTCCCATGTTCAGATCACACATGTTCCCCACCCACTGGCCCTGAATCACAATTCAAGACCTGAGAGGGATGGGAAACAGCCGCTTTTCTCCCCTGTGGTCTACGCCCAAGCATCAAGGACAAGCTGCTTCAGGGGCCCTCTGAAATGAGACTTTAAAGTGGTTCCCGAGAAGTGGATTGAGGCTTTAGGAGGCTGCTGGGGTATTTGCGAGAGAGCTGTAGTAAAATGAAACACATTTTATCTCTGTTTTGAAAACTTGCTACTATTTAGAAAACAGAATTCATTTTCTAAATCTGATTTCTCAGAACCTGGCCAGAGGGCAAAGTAGCCAAATATTTAGGGAGCTACTACTGGGTACTGAGCTCCTGTCTCAGGAATGGAGGAAACCTCAGCAGGTGTAGACTGTTCACGGAGGGACACAAGAGAAGCCGGCCCAACCTGAGAGCGTTCTGACGCCACAGGTGAAGAGGGATTAGGAGATGAGCTACAGACCACGGAATCTCACGTAGGTGACTTTTTCGTACCTAAAGGCATCGAGCTTCTGTTACATTTGAGATGTTAAAAGATTACAGGTCAATTCCTATTATCCAGACCTTTAAATACTTCACTTTACACCTTTGATATAAGTAAGTATTTAGATATAAGTAAGTATTGCCAAGAATTGGGTTGGATGGGACATTTGTATAGAGAGGCATACTTATAGGTCCTCCCTGCCACCCCCAGAAGTTCCCTGGTCAAACAGGCTTGGGGAGAGCAGAGATTAAAGTTGAACACGTTCAGAGTTATAACAAGGGATGGTTTTCCTTAGTTAACCTAGTGTTTCCCTAAGATCCTAGCTCACACAACTTACTTTTGTAGTAAACTTATCAAACTGTTAGAACCCATGCTGTGGGATGCTCTGGGAAAAAATATGGTGGAGAAGACAGCCCTTCTCATCAGGAGTCTTACACGTGAATGCTATACTGTGGGCTTTCAATACACTTAGCTGGGTGTAGCCCATGCCTGGGTGCTAGGAGTCTGCACCTTAGCTGCAACTCTATTTCCAGCATCACAGATGCAGGGGCGCTGCTTCTCTTGAGTCCTTAATGTCTTTGTCTGCCATCAGGAGTCTCTTGCATCTCTTCCAGATCTCACCATCCAGACACGACAGTGGCAAACAAGAACTGCCACACACCACCACCTATCTACCTGGGATTTGCTTCAGCTTACACGCTTGTGGACGCTGGAGGAGTCCTGAGGGCATCCATGCTACCCTGCACTGGGAAGCTTGCTCAGTGGTTGCAAAAGAGTCCATAAGCTCGTGGAGAGGTCACTGGGGGCCACTGGTCACAAGTCATGATCCTGACTAGGAATGAAAGGTTTGGCTCCAGCGTCCTCTCCTCCAGCCCCACGTCTCCATCTCACTCCCTAGAGTTAGGTACCTTGACTCAGGTCTCTTCTACAGGGCCCTAGGACTCTGAGATAGGGACACAGGTACAAAAAGCAGAGTCACTGGAAGGAGTGAGGGTTTCAGATTAAGGGTGGGGGGCATCTGATGAACCCTCTTCTTCATGTGGTGGGCCTTGGGGAGGGTGTTGAGTACTGGGAGCTCATAGCAAGTCCAGACATCTGAGCCTTATGAAACACCTTGTGTTAGTCAGGGCTTCTACTGCTGTGAAGTGACACCATGACCATGGCAATTCCTGTAAAGAAAAGCATTTGTCGGGGGCTGGCTTACAGTTTCGGAGGTTCAGTCCGTTATCATCATGGTGGGATATGGCGGTGTGCAGGCAGACACGGTGCTGGGGAAGGAGCTGAGAATTCTGCATCTGGATTGGCAGGCAGCAGAAAGAGAGAGAGCTACTGGGTCTGAACGTTACACTAGACCTGGCTTAAGTTTCTGAGACCTCAAAGCTCACCCCCTAATGACACACTTCCTCCGACAAAGCCACACCTACTCTAGCAAGGCCACACATCCTAACAGTGCCACTCCCTGCGAGCCTGTGGAGGCCATTTTATTCAAACCACCATACACCTGCAGTAGGAAACTGAGAAGCCAATGTCATCACCTCCTCAGGAGACACAGCTGGGTTTTCATGGGCACTTCTCAGTGAAAGGCTGCCTTGGGCCTGTTGGAACTGTGTCCTTCAGAAGGCTGTCTCCATGGCCTTGCCGCAGCTGGCCTTGGCAGTTACGTCCCCATGCGGAGGTGTCTATACCACCACCGTGATGCTTCCACTTTCAGAACTCAAGAGGAACAGGCCAGGTTCTGATCCCCGACTTCACTGCTGTGGGGTCCACAGGACCCTTGCTGTTTCTGTTGCATGTGGGGACACAATCTTTTCATATACCCAGATAACACGACTGTTTCTCTTGCTGTGGTCTTTACTATATAAGTCATTTTGTCAGATCTTAAAGATGTTTCATTTGGTCTTCTGTTTCAATTCTGATGCCACCCTCCTTTCTGATTTAGTGATTAGATACTTGACTGGGGCTGGGGAGAAGGTTCCTGGTTAAGATCCCTAGCTGTTTATGCAGAGAGCCTAAACTCAGTCCACAGCGGCCACATTGGGAGGCTGACGTCTGCCTACTATAATTCCACTTTTCCATGCTCAGATGCCTGTGGGTTCTTTGGGCACATGGCATATACTGACATAGACACATATACCTAAATAAAAATAAAATGAGGGATGTTTGATGAGCCACTGGCTGAAAAGCATTGTGAAGCATCTTCATTTCTTCTGCAGTCCACACCAAGCCTCTGGTATGCACCAGGCACTGTGCTAGGGTCTGGGGACACAATGGTATTGTGGATGCTCCCCGGGAAAACCTATCGTCTCTCAGGCTCTCTCCTCCCACTCCCCTGTGTGTGCTGGGAGGGGGTAAAGAACATGGAATGGTATCAAATTTCTATAAGCACCGAGAAGATGCATCCCATCACTCTGGTGGTTAGATGCACAGACAAGTGAACAGGTTTAGGTCAGAGATGGGCGGCCATGACGTCTGTTCCACATAGGAGTCCTGCAACTTCCAGCAATGCTCTTTGTCTCTGAGTGTCACCTGTCTAATCAGCCACCCGGTACGAGTAATGATTCTCGCTTGTCAGGGTTGCTATGAACAACGAGATGACGGCCTGGTGTGCAGTAGTTCTTAACCTTCCTGATGCCACAAGCCCTTTACTACAGCTCCTCGTGTGGTGGTGACCCCCAACCATAAGGTTATTTTCATTGCTACTTCATAACTGTAATTTTGCTACTATTCTGGATTGTCTTGTAAATATATGTGTTCTCCACTGGTCTTAGGAGACCCCTGTGAAGCAGAGAACCACTGTTATAGCGCATCTTCTACCACGCCAGAGGACCACCAGTACTTATGAATAAATACTCAAAGCATGGAGGGATAGTTCCAGGTGGTCGAGAGAGCTTGCTGCTCTTCCAGAGGACCTGAATTCGGTTCCTACCACCCACATCAGTTACTACTTGTAACTCTAGCTTAAGGGAATCTGGTGCCGTTTTCTGGCCTCTGCAGGTATCTATACTCATGTACACATAACCACACACGTTTAGATACATGTAATTAAAAATAAAAGTAACGAACACGCACTTAACAGGCGAGTGATCACTATGCATCCAGTACTGGCTCAGGGACTTTCTTTTTTAAATTCTTTCCCACTTTATAACAGACTGTTCAAGGGGGAATAAATGCTATAAAGGTTGGGAGATAGTGTAGCTGCTATTAATGAAGTGACTATTGTTTTATACATGACCACTTCCTATTCCCTATCTTGATAGGTTCTGGCCTTAGTACACATTCTCCTCAGCTTGTGTTCAGTAGTTTTTGCAAAATGGAACCTGCTTTCCTCTTGACTTGGTCTTTCCAGCCATCATTTCATGTGCCTACCACCAGATGGCAGGACATAGTAGTTATTAATGTTTTAATTTCAAGGCCGGCACACACTTGGTATCGGAAGGCCTCAGAAACACAAGAATCAGGTTACAAGCAGTACAGGTGCTTGCCATGGTAAAGTTTGCCAGCAAAGGACATGGTAAATATTCCAGGCACATCTGCCACGTTAGTTCTAGTGGCCATGGTTCAATAGCTCTTCTTGCAGCTCTGGCCAGGCAAAGCTTTATTCCTTAGTCTATCAAGACCACAGTGGGGCGGAAAGGGCTTACAATCCTATGCAGCCCCCCTCACAAGAAACTACTCATGAAACCCTACCATCTACTTCTGGGGCTGAGCGAAGAAGGAACTTGTGGGGTATGGAGACTTCTAGAGCCTCTGAGATTCTGTGACTCTCCATCGGGGCTGTTCATAATCAGAGTCTCTCCTGAGGCTGTGTATGAATTGGCCTGGAGTCCCCCCTTCCAACTGAGGGTCCATGGCTATGAATTGGGAGGTGACAATCTACCCTACAGTTAACAGGACCCAACTGGAAGGGTTTGGAGGAGAAGCCTCTTCAGTAGAATCTAGAACATTATGGGGAAAAGACACAATGAGGGAATAAAATGGAACAAAAGGCACACAGAACTGCCCAGCTTTGAGAGAGACCAGCAACCTCTCAGGTGCCCTGTGGGGTTGAAGCCACTGAAAAGCTGTTCCCTGTTCCCTGAATTGTAACCAACTCCTGAGAGGTGGTGCTGTCTGGAGTAGATAAAACACAATTTCTCATAAAGATATTCTCTCTCTCTCTCTCTCTCTCTCTCTCTCTCTCTCCCCTCCGTCCCTTCCTTCCTTTCTTCCTCACATGTGTGTGCTCAAGTGTATGTGCGTACATGCATGTGTGCTTGTGTGTGTGTGTGTGTGTGTGTGTGTGTGTGTGTGTGTGTGTGAAGAGGATGAAGGCTCCTGGTAGACAGAGCAGCAGAGGGCCCTGAGTTGTACTGATCCACCTGAGTCTGGGTGGAGCCCAAGAACCTGCATTTCTTACCAGCTGTCTTGGGTCACAGGCTGGTGACCGTTGCTCACGGCTTCAAAGAAGTTGAGGCAGTTTTAGTTGCCTGTGTTGCTCTGTCTCTGGTTGGGCCCGGCCAGCTTTATTTTAATGAGGAGGTCAGTATCTTAACACTGTAGCCTGGTGGGTCCCTAGAAAACAATGAGGCTGCTACATGGTGCTGAATCCTTTTAGGGATCAATGATGTGACCCAAACCAAGTTAGCCAACATAATAACTTGGTCAGAAACCAATTCGTCATCACCACTCTCAATCCCAACACAAAGTCAGGCAATTATCTGAAGACTTTAAAATTTTTGTTCATTTTTAAAACTAAGTTTTATAACACTTTATTTTAACTTTCCTTTGCTTCCTTTATTTTTGACATAGTCTTACTACGTAGCCCAGGCTGATCTTGAACTTGCAATCCTCTTGCCTCCGTCTTCTCTAAGTAGTAAGGTTACAAGTATGCTTTACCATGCCTGGCCATACTTTGTAAGTTTTTCTCATTTTTCTTTTGAGGGGGCCTGGAGAGGGCAGGTTATCATGCATTTCAGACTGGCCTCAAACTCATTACTTAGCTGAGAATGACTTTGAACTTCCGGTCCTTCTGCCTCCATTTCCTGAGTACAGGGACTATAACATGCACTGCTGTGCCTAGTTTCATGTGAGGTTAAGTACTAAACTCAGGGCTTTGTGTCTCCTAGAAAGCACTAGAACCAGCCAACCGAGTCACAACCCCTGGACATTTTCTAATGTATGTTTGACCTATTATCCCCGACTGTAGCATGTAACAGGACAGCACTAGGAAAAATCAAGTGCCTAAAATATGGAATTCATCTGAAGAACATACTATATGGGCTCGGATTGCTCTTGGATTCATTTCCCCCCTTTGCCCGGCTATTTTTCAGGGAACTCTAGCCTTGCAGTTCCCCTGCCCTTAGAGCCCAGTGGCAGTGCTGGACTGGACTGGAGGGCAAAGAGGAGAGACATCAGGGATCTCTGGATCTCAGACAGGCTGCTCTCCATTCTGGGAACAACTCTATGTTCTCTGTAGCTTCTGGTGCCCAGTAGGGTCCCCTGGAGACATGATGGAACCCCTCATGTCTACCTCCATCTCTCATCAGAGACTGATGTCCTGGTATATGTTTTGTTGGCAAAGCAGAATACCAGGCTGTAATTTATAAAGAAAAGCAATTATTTTTCAGAATTTAGAGACTGCAAAGATCTGGCGAGGGCCTTCTTGCTTCATCAGCAAGGTTTTACATGGTAAACATTAGGGAGAAAATAGGGGTAGGGCACGGACAGGTGTGGATAAGAGAGGAGAGGGGACTCCCCTTCTCATCGGGAATCCACAACCCCTAGCGCTGTTGCACTGGGGTTAAAGGTCAACACGAATTGGAGAGAGGAGAAATAGTCAAACCACAGCAGGTGGAAAGATCGACCTGCTTTGATGATCTGCGTCACCTCGTCGTCTCATTTGCTTCTGAGTTTTTCCCGTAGCTACATAACCAAATGACCACATACCGCGTAGGATTTCCTTGGTTGGAAAGGAGGTGTTCCCATTCCCTTCAGGGCCTTACCTATTACAGATCGTATCATTGTCTAAGGAAAATGGGCTACATGAACAAATAACAGCCTTTCGACACTTGCTGGTCTTGGGTTCTGAAAGAACGAGGGTCATGTGATGTACAGGGCACTCTTGCTGAGTGCCTTACTGTAGGGCAGGTCACAGGGGTGAAGAAGTCAGGGGTGGAGCGAGGGGCGGAGCGGGGGGCGGAGCAAGGGGTGGAGCGAGGGGTGGAGCCAGGGTGGCTACAGCGGGCTTTACTTTTGTACTCATCTCTACTGATCTCTTTCCTTTCCCATCCCAGGCTGCTTGTCCCATAATGTCACTTCAGGACAGGTTCCCTCTTCATTCCAACCTCCTCCAACCTGCTTTAGTAGATACCCCAAACTTTCCCCCAGAGAAAGTATAAGGGACATAGGACCTTCATACCATGCTTAGAGATCTTTGGGAACCCTCAATATCACCAACAGATGTGAGTGACATTAGTGGAAAAGTTTAGGTGTCCCTTCCATCTGCCAGGGTGCAGAAGGCATTCTGCTGCTGGTACAGGTGTTGGGCCCCCTTATTAGTGAGGATGGTTTTCACTAGGCACAGGAAGGCCTCTGTGAGGCTCCAACTCAATTGCCTAAGATAAATACCTACAACTCTTAGTGGGTGATACAAATTTCCCACTGGCCTTGATGGAAGAGCTGTCCCTTGGTATCCATGGGGAATGGTTCTCAAATCCCTGCTTGCTTCAGCCCTTTCCATGAAATGGTGCAGTATTTACATATGCCCCCACACATCCTCCCATATCATTTATTCTTTAGGTGGTGGCCTTGCTTTTAGCTTTTTCAGTCTCTTGATGATCTATAACATCTATCACAATATGAATGCTTTGTAGAGTTATTACTCTGTATTATTTAGGGAAGGATGAACACATTTCCACACGTTCACTCCAGATGCAACCATTAGAGGTGTGACTGATAGCTTACAGTCTGCATCAACAGCCACGTGACAGGTTACAGTCTGTATCAACAGCCACGTGACAGGTTACAGTCTGTATCAACAGCCACATAATAGCTTTTCCTAAATACTTTCCAGCAGCAGCAGGTGGCAGAATCTATAGCTGCAAACCTTACAGACACAAAGAGTCAACTGCATCTGTTGAAGTGATACAGAGAGCTCTGATAGACAGTGTAGCTAATCACCACCGCATATACCACCATCAACTTTCTTTGGTGATATTAGATGCTTCCCCAAATTTCTGCTACTTGGATAGAACTCTGTTGCTTAGAAGAACCCAGAGGTGATGACATCCAAACTAAGTATGTTTAGAGAGAATCACGGTGGCATAGCAATAATAACCCAGCTTTAGGTGGACCCAGGCTATGACCCCTCAATGATATTCCATTTTTGGGACCAAAGACTGGTGCACCCTGAAGAGTTTTCAGAAAAGAGTTTTCTTGAGGTGATTTTTAAAATCTTAAAGAAGATCCCCCCCATTTAACATGTATAGTTCAAATAGGATTCTATATTATATTATATTATATTATATTATATTATATTATATTATATTATATTATTTAGTTTTAGAGTCATGGTTCATGTAGCCAAGACTGATCTTGAACTCAAGACATTCCTGTTTTAGACTCCAAAGTGCTAGTTTATAGGCAAATGCCACTTACTGGCTTCTGGTCTAAGTCACAGAAGAAGCCCAGCATGACCAGTCTTTGCAGCATGTCTGCTTTGTTTGATCCATCTGGGATCCCCTTTTATTTTTTTATGACCAATTTTTTCTTCTTAGGCTGTTTGACCAGAGGGCTGGTCAAAGTACACATAAAATCATATAGGGAGCTATGGTAAAAGTAAATAGATTTGATCATTGTCTCTGGTTCCTGGCACAGAGCTTCAAAAGCTCCTGGAACTTCCTGAGTCCTAGGGGCCTCTTGACAAAAGGGACCCTGCTGTCCACATTTGAGTTTATGATGCTGAGTTTACCCTACTGAAGCTGGGTTCCCTGGGTAGCCTCGGGATATTACCATCACCACAGCACCAAGTAGAGGTTTTGGTTATTTCAGTATCATCCATTTATCTCTCTCTTTGTTTCTCTGTTCCTTCTCTCTCTTGCTCTTCTCTGTCTGTATGTCTGTCTGTCTGTCTCTCTTGTGTGTGTGTATGTGTACGTTGGTGCTGATGGTAGATACTGAAAATAAGATAGAGATTGAACTCTACAAACCCCACAGAGAGTGTATAAATGTCCCTGTGTGCTGAGAGGGTGGTGCTCCTCAACTCCATAGGGCAGAAGTCTCTGCCCTTGTGACCATCTTAGACCTTGCCTTTGTTCTGCATCACCTGACTTCTCATCCAATTCTCTAAATATCCTTTGTAACAAGCCAGCAAATATATCCTATTAATTACTCTCAGTACTGTGAGCCATTCAAACAAACTATTGAGTCCAAGGAGGGCACCTTGAAAACCCTGATTTATGACTGCTTGGCCACATGTTCAGGGTCCAGGTTTGTAACCAGCATGTGAAGTGGTGGAGGTAGGGGGACAGCCTTGTGGCCTTGGTCCTTAATTTCTGGAATCTGGTGCTACCTCAGGGCAGCTAGGGCAAAAAGTTGGTTGGATTGTGTTACACCTAGCTGGCACGCAGAAGTGGAGAACTTGATGTGCACAACTTGCACAATTACTCCAGAAGTGAGGTGCTCTGGGAGTGACTGCAGTGCCGGGTTACAGGCACGTGCTACCAGGCCTGGCTCTCTCTTGGGCCCATTCCTTCCAGCCATGGCTATTTCTTATGCCCTGTTCTAAGACAATATCATATTTCTGTCAATACCCAGATTACAGTACTGTTTCCTAGTCGGTCTCCACATCTGTTCATGTCCCCCACATTAGCCACACAGTCCTAAGATCCTTTTAGACCACAGACCTGAACAGTTATCATCACTGCTCCACCTGGAACCTTCCCAGAGATGCCCAATGCCTCAGAATTTTTTAATAAATTAATTTATTTACAATGCATACAGTGTTCTATATGAACGCAGGCCAGAAGAGGGCACCAGATCTCATTACAGATGGCTGGGAGTCACTGTGTGGTTGCTGGGAATTGAACTCAGGACCCCTGGAAGAGCAGCCAAGTGCTCTTAACTGCTGAGCCATCTCTGCAGCCCCTGCCTCAGGCTATTTAATATCATGCAATAGGGAAGATGACAGTAGAAACACCAAGTTTACA
Source organism: Microtus pennsylvanicus (assembly GCF_037038515.1). NCBI lineage: Eukaryota > Metazoa > Chordata > Mammalia > Rodentia > Cricetidae > Microtus > Microtus pennsylvanicus. The sequence continues at coordinate 37,133,665 of NC_134590.1, forward strand.
CAGCACTTCTTACACACCAGCTGCTAACTGACATTTTATAGCTATCCTTCATCCTCATTTCTTGTGGTCTACAGTTTTGAATGCTGCTCCCTTGACAGGATTTATTAATAACTCAAACACCAGTGCTCAGATGATGCTGTGTGGCAGCCACACATGGGCTCGTGCAGAGCGGCAAAAAGGAGACTCATCTGTCTCTAGCGCAGCTCACACGGGATAGTTTTCCGTCTCCTTGATTGACTTATTATTCTGCATAAGCGCATTCTCTGCTGTCCATTTTGTGTCCCATTTTTGTTTGTTTTGCTGTTCAAAGGCCCCAAGCACAGCACCAAGGTGCTGTCCGGTGGTGCTAAGTTAAGGAAGGCTGCAGTGTGCATCTCGGAGGAAATGATCCAACAGATAAGTCTCATCCTGGAGTGAGCTACAGTGCTGCTAGCCTCAAATCAGCCTAAAAGGTGAATTAGTAACATTTTCAAATAAGGTGACTTGAAAGAGAAACATAAAACAAGGCCGTGTGTACCAACGAGCCGCTGAAAATGGGATGGGATGGGACAGCGACCTGCTAGCGGTGGTTTGGAATCCACCAAGGTCCTGTTTACAGCGACTTACAGAGAAATCTCGCAACTGTAGTGAGCTGTAAGCACTGACTGTAATGACTCACTTGAAGCCAGGAGCCTTGTAGAGTAAAGGACGCTCACAGACCTTCATGATCCTCTAGGGCACCACTGCCTGTCTCTTTGCCTGGCCATACAGCTCCCTTCACGTCTTTCCTAATCTCATCTTTGGCTGTTTCCTTTGCTCTTTCATCTTACCTCCCTATTATCATATTTGCATATGACCTTCCCAGTGCATTTTTTTCAGCCTAAACTTAAATAGATTTATTTTATTGGCTATTAGATGAGAGTTCTATACAGCTAGAAACAAACAGAAGCAGTTACACGACACCTTTGAGCATGAGAAATCTGCTGTACTAAGAGACGATGGCCTCATTATTTAGAACCATCAGTTGATGGAAAGGTCAGGATGTAGCCATGAAAGGGGATTGAAATGTAGATGAAATGAGGTCCCTGCACACACTCGGGCATTGAGTGATGCAGAGTGGCTACGGGGCCAGGTCCTCACACTCTCAGACTGAGTGGCAGTAAGAATAGACAGGCTGATGGTATGAATCTGAAAGGATGAAAGAACTCTGCGGAGACGGGACAGCATGATGGTCTAGAACTTTCCAGAAGGAGCAAGGATAATGGCTACACTGTGGCTGGGATACATGGAGTAGGGCGTAACAGGCTGGTTGCCTGGAGCTGAAATGGAGGATATGGTCCCGCAAGTTAGCTGGTACAGGGAGGAGAAGTCAGAAATAAACGGAAAGAAATGCAATTGGTTGCTTCGGTCATTTCCGTGACAAATACCCAGCGGGTTATTTAAAAGGAGGTAGGATTTATTGTGACTTAGTTTTCTAGCCTCAGTCCAGGGTTAGCTGATCCACTGTTCTGGGCATGAGGTCAGGCAGAAGGTCATGGTTGTGGGAACATATGCCCAAAAGCAGCCAGGCCACAGAGAGAGTCAGGAAGATGCCACTGCAAGGTGGAATCCCCAAGGACACGCCCCGAGTGAGCTACTTCCTCCTGCCAGGTGTTTCCTCCTAAAATGTCCAGCACCTCCTCAATACCTCGACCCGGTTGGGTGGATACCAAGCCTCCGACACATAACCCCGAGGGATGTATTTCATATTCAAACCGTAACAGGAGGTATAACGGTAACCCAGGACCTGGCTCCTCACCTGACGGATACACCGGAGTCTCCTGAGGGCTGGGCATTGTGGGTAGCTTCTGAAGCCCTAAGTAAGATGGATTCCTAACAAATTCCTAGAGGGCTGAGCCTACAGTCCTGTGAAGACACTTAGAGCCAGTGTGCGGGGGAGGGGAGTGAACGGCACTGGAGATGTCCCAACCTCTTTGGGCAAGTGGGAATCTCTCACTGTGAAGATCTGGTTGGTTTGCTGTCCGTGCCACACACATTTTTAATTCTCTTCCCAACAATAAAAGTAGAAAATAATCACGAGGAGCTGCAGAGGGAGCTGGCAAGATGGTTTAGCAGGGCAGTGCCATTGCCAAGACTTAGGGCCTGAGTTCAAGGCCCCAGTCAAGCCTCTTGTGGCAGAAGAAGAGAACCGATTCCTATAAGCTGTCTTTTGATTTCCACACAGGCACATGTGCACACACACATATAAAACCAAATAAAAATTTAAAAATGTTCAAACAACAAAATAGCAACAAAAAGCTTTAAATCACATAATCGAACTGAAAGCTGAATGAGCCCAAAAGAAGCCGACTTGGGGACTCGCTCTGTCCACTGACTTCAATGTTACACGAAACAAAAGAGAATTAATGAAAAATGTCAAGGGCAGACCCCCCCACCGCGCATGAAATGGAAAACGCCAGCTTACCTGCTGGGGAGCTGGGGTCCATTAGGCTTCTACGGTGTCTAACTTCTCTTCCTGCAACAACAACAAAGCAGAAAACTGAGGGATACTTGTTGCCTCATCTTCACAGCAGGCTGCACAGGGAGATGACAGAATATGGCTTTTCCCGAAGGGCAAAGGGCAACGATGTTGCCCTAGGGTTTCTGGCCTGGAATAACCCAGGCAGGCAAGAGATCCGGGGTTTGTTAGGCCTGACTTGGCAGCCCAGCTCCGGGCACTTAGCAATCAATCAACAATTAACTAACATCTCAGTGTTCCCATTCATAAAATGAGATTGTAATGAGATTTAAATGGCATAACATGTAAGCTGTTCACCACACACTGGGCATGTTGGACTTGTTAGCGCTATGGACTATATCTGAACATCTGAAGGCTTGTGTTCCCTTCAGAATTCAGATGCTGAAACAATCCCAGCATCAAAAAGGTGGGGCCTTTGGGAAGCCAGGGGACATGAGGGCAGGGTCCTGACAAAGAGGCCCTAGAGAGCTCCCTTGGCCTTCACCAAGCAAGATCACCATAAAAAGATAGCTATCTAGGACATAGGGACTTAGCAGAAACCAGTCTGCTAGAGCCTTGATCTTATACTTCCCAGCCTCCAGAACTGTGAGAAAGATTATTTCTGTTGTTTACAAACTCCCAGTCCAGGGTGTTTTGTTAGTAGCTTAGACATATTAACATACTTGTGGGTGGTGCGCATAAACACCGCTTAGCAATATGCTTCCGCTCTGATGGACATAGTGTCAACTAAGGAAGGAAGGAGGAAGGAAGGAGAGAGAAAGATGAGAAAGATAGATAGAGAGAGGGAGAGAGGGAGGGAAGGAGAGAGGGAGAAAGAGAGAGAGAGAGAGAGAGAGAGAGAGAGAGAGAGAGAGAGAGAGAGAGGGAGAAAGAGAAGAATTAAATTAAATGAATTTGCTCCTTGGGGATGTATCAAGCAATGCTTCAACTAGTAAAAGTATAAACATTTAATAAAATACATAATTTAGAAAATATCTTTACTTATAGTGAAAATGGTGTATAGAATTTAGAAGGCAAAGAAACGTTCAGATTTTCACTTCTCTATTTAGTAAACTACTTCACTATATACAGACACAGTTTAGGACTTGTAACCAACAAGATAATGAACTCTAACCTACCATCTAACACCAGATGGTTACACACATTCAGTGGTTCGAGTTCATATTTTGTTAGCCATGTCCTTTTTGTCAGTATCTATTATTGTTATATAGTAGTTTCCTAAAAATTAAAAACATTAATTGAATATCCCTCAGCATCCGATTGTTCTTAACTTTTACTACACTTTTAATTATTTATCACGAGCATTCCGAGTACATTCTGTCCTTTTTGGTAAGGACAGCGTGAGTAAGGTAAAGTGTATGCCTTCAGGGAGCAATCCATCTATCCTGGGAGAGCAAGGCGGCAAGAAAGCTTACACACAACTTCAACGGTCTGTAGTGCATAAATAACACCGGCTATATCCTGGAGACTCAGCACTGAGAGACGGTACCACAGGGCTGCTCTGAGATGCTGACATTCTGAGTCAGGAATGCGGGCAACTGGTGATGGCCAGTTAGGACAGGAAGGCCTGTAGGCAGACCTGACAAAGAGGAAGCAAGGGGTGCTGTTTACTTAGCCAACAAAGAATTCTGAGCTCCTGCTTTGTGTCAAGGTACCAGGAAGCTGTGGTAAATGCTGTGTGGCTTGAGCTACAGAGTGACAACCTTCTGGGAGGGGGAATGAGCTTTCTGGATTCTTGATGTTTATTTATTTATTTATTTATTTATTTATTTTTCGATTTTTTTTAAAATTTCATTTTACATTCCATCCACAGTTCTACCCCGCCACCCTTCTCCTTCTCCCCCCACCCCTGCCTCTCCCCCAGCCCTTCCCATCCACTCCTCCCAAGGGGTAAGGACTCCCATAGGGAGTCCACAAAGTCTGGCACATTAAGGTGGGACAGGACCCAGCCCCTCCTCCCTGCACTGGTGCTGAGCATGGCTTCCCACCATAGGGAACTGGCTCCAGCAAACTAGGTCCTGCACCAGGGAGAGATCCTGGTCCTACTGCCAGGGCCCCTTGGACAGTCCAAGCCTCACCACTGCCTCCTGCATATGGAGAGCCTAGTTTGGTCCCACAGAGGCTCCACAGCTGTGGGTCTAGAGTTCCTGAGTTTCTATAAGCTTGGTTCAGCAGATTTCTCCATCATGATCTTGACATCCCTTGCTCATATATTTCATCCTACCCCTCCCTCTCTTCGATTGAATTCCCAGAGCTCGGCCTGGTGCTTGGTTGTGGATCTCTGTATCTGGTTCTGACAGTCGCTGGATGAAGGCTCTATGATGACAGCTGGGGTATTCACTAATGTGATTACAGGGGAAGGTCAGTTCGGGCTCTCTCTCCACTATTGCTAGGAGTCTTAGTTGGGGTCATCTTTGTGGATTCTTGGGAATTTCCTTAGCCCCTGGTTTCTCTCCCTAACCTCATCTATCCTATCCTCTCCTCTCCTCTCCTCTCCTCTCCTCTCCTCTCCTCTCCTCTCCTCTCCTCTCCTCTCCTCTCCTCTCCTCTCCTCTCCTCTCCTCTCCTCTCCTCTCCTCTCCTCTCTCTCTCGCTCTCTCTCTCTCTCTCTCTCTCTCAAGATCTCTCTCTCTCTCTCAAGATCTCTCTCTCTCTCTCTCTCTCTCTCTCTCAAGATCTCTCTCTCTCTCTCTCTCTCTCAAGATCTCTCTCTCTCTCTCTCTCTCTCTCTCTCTCTCAAGATCTCTCTTTCATTGCTCTCCCACTCCATCCTTCTCCCAAAGAGCCAATCAGTAAAGAGCCTGGAGGGGTCAAGGGTTTTCACTTGGGCAGGTCTGCAGCGCTCCATGGAGAAAGACTGGAAGAAGGAAGGCAGTTCTACATGGATAGACTGAAAAGTTTGGGGCCAAAGACGCAGAAGGAGCAATGGGAATGTTTGAGAGAGGAGGCCCCAGCAAGGGCTCAGTGCTGAGGCCCCAGCCTTATTTCCTGGTGTGGTATCTCAGAGGAACTGATGATGTCATGTTTCTGCTTTGAAAAAGATACTGAACTATCTGTTAAAGGCTACTCTTCAACGTCCACAGCTTTGCAGGGAGACATTACTGAGTCAAGCAGGTGCTAAGAACTAAAATCATGAAAGGTCAATAGGTCACTCTCCTCCACCCACCACTGGGCACGTCACATGGTGGGTAGACGGATATTACAACCAGAGACAGAGCTTCATGGGAAACAACTGGAGGCAGGCAATTAGAGTGACAGGTACGTGTGCAGCTGAGCCAAGGATAGACCCCCTGAGAGAGCAGCCAAGGCTAGACCCCCTGAGAGAGCAGCAAAGGATAGACCCCCCCGAGAGAGCAGCCAAGGATAGACCCCCTGAGAGAGCAGCCAAGGATAGACCCCCGAGAGAGCAGTGTTTAAACTACAAGGGCTGGAGAGACAGCTCAGCTGTTGGAAAGCTTGCTGCTCTTCCAGAAGACCTGAGCTGCGTTCCCTGCACCCACATTGGGCAACTCTCTATGGCCTAGACTCTGGCTCTAGGTGACCCGTCTGATGCCCTCTTTGGACTTCCAGGATCCAATACATGGGTGGTATCTGTCTTGTCCGGCATAGTTTTCATCAAGCCCCTCCTGGGCAGGGGTCCTTGAGTGACTCGGTGCTGCCTGTCGTTACAACCCTCAGTTATGCCTCCAAGGCTCCCCGTTCTGCAACACTCACGGCTTTCCCCTATAATCTCTGAAACTCTGCGCAATTCTATTTCCAGCCAGCAGGGTGGGTTTCAAAGGCTTTCAAGCCTTTATGCATATTATCTCCTTCGGGGCCTCCTTGCCCATCAATACTCTGAACAATTCCCGTTGTGCTTCAAGACATAAAGCTTACAATCAAAACATAAATAAGCGTGAGGCCTGGTGCTGTAAGACAGATGACTGGCAAAGTGCTGTTCACCTGTTGGAATGTTCCAGAGCTGCACAGTCCTGTATTGGTAACTGCTGGCCCCGTGTAGCTCTTAATTTACATCACTGAGAATTAGGTACAGTCAGATGCTTGGTTCCTCAGTGGCACTACCCAGCCACACTGCATGTGCTGTGTGTGGGTAGATGCTAACATATCAGCTAATGGAGAAAGAGGACGTGGAGCGTTCTACTGGCTAGAGCTCTTTAGTGATCTTCTCCTCAGCACATTCAAGGACATTAAACCCCTAGAGGCATCAAGTCCCTTGTCTGTTGGTAAACAGTTTTGTATTGCCTCAGCCACTGCCCACGGAATAGACTCTGTACTCTGTCTGCTGTTTAGTTCCCAGGTGGAGCCACGTCTGAGCTGAGAACTCAGCGAGTCCATGGTTGGACTCCGGGCGGACGTCTGGCAAATGTGGCTAGTGGCTCACATCTTTGCAAAGGTGTTTTCATTTGGAAAGACGGGGTTAGCCCCACAGCCGGAATGTTCTGAACTGGAATCTTAGCATCACCCCTTACGAGCTGTGTTGCCTGGAGCAGATCTCTCAACCTCTATGCCTCTGCTCGGCTCCTTCATTTGAGGTTTGCACGTTGCGGCAACTCAGGACTGGCAGGTGATAGGTACAGATATGGCAGCTGCCATTCCCATTGCCACTTCCTGCCCACATGCATTGAGGAGGTTGGTCTCCAGGCGGCCCTCTTATGGAAGCAGGCTGGCAATCCTTACCTCTCCTGTTCATCACTACTGAATTTTCTGGCTTTTTCCTGCAAGGGGTTGTCATTATCAGAGAGCTCAAGTACCTGTCACAGGAAGAGGAATTTCTGCTCCAAGAAGGGTGAAGGAGACAGGTGGTGGTGGTGCATGCCTTTTGTCCCAGCACTCAGGAGGCAGAGGCAGGAGGATCTCTGTGAGCTCGAGTCCAGCCTGGTCTACAGATTGAGTTCCAGGACAGCCAGAGATGTTACACAGAGAAACCCTGTCTCTAAAAAACCACTTCCCCTAAAAAGAGTGAGAGAGAGAGAGAGAAGAGAGAGAGAAGAAAGAGAGAGAAAGAAGAAAGAGAAGAGAGAGAGGAGAGAGAGAGAGGAGAGGAGAGAGAGAGAAAAAGAAGAAAGAGAAGAGAGAGAGAAGAGGAGAGAGAGAGAAGAGGAGAGAGAGAGAAGAGGAGAGAGAGAGACAGACAGAGAGAGAGAGAGAGAGAGAGAGAAAGAAAGAGAGAGAGAGAAAGAGAGAGAGAGAAAGAGAGAGATAGGAAAGAAGAGTGAAGGAAGAGGTGCTAACATTACTAGAGAACACACATACATGTCAGGGACATGACAGGCTCACGCATAGGTAGTTAACAGTCATTCCACAGACCGTCCCCCGTGAGGCCTGAGGAGAGTGGAAGGACGAGAGAACGGTATGTGGAGAAGGTTTGTGGGTGACGTCGAGGAAGCTGGGTAGGATTCAAAGTTAGAAGATGGGCTCAGGTTAGATCAGGACAGCCTTGAATGCCAAGCCTCAAGACTGGCAGTCTATAACTGGTGGCCCCATGCTGGCTTCCCTGGTGGGCATGACAGAGGGGAATTGAGCCAGCCATGACTTAATTGTAGATTGGTTTTGGCCTCAGTTTTTATCACAGCCTTTTTTCTTCTGTTCTCTTCACGAGAGGGAAACCGGTTTCTTTCCAAAAGGCATTACACTCTGGACATGATAAGCCTGAGCTGGCACCCGGCGCTTTTCCTTGTAATTGGCAAACACATTCAGGTTGGGCCTCTGTTTTCCTTTGATGGCCTCCCACCCCCAACCCTAAGCAAGGCCAGTATCTGAACAGAAAGAAAAGATCTCACGCAGAGCTCCTTTCTCCCAACAAGCTTTGCAACATCTTCCTTGGATACGGTTCAGCTGGGGGCCTTCCCTGTATTCCAAGAGGAATTCCTGGTCCTCACAGAGGGGTCTTTGTTGTAGGGGGTTATGAGAAGCTAACCGCTTGCTTAGCACAAGGAAGTATCTTTTCCTTGTGTGAAGCCACGATCAAAGAGGCCCGTGAGTGAAAGCCGGGGAACAAAGCCGTGATTTACATCTAGACCAGCTACAGTGGAAAGGGCGGATCGGCTCAGCATGGAGCCTGACTTTTACTCAACTCCTGGTGGAGTTCACTTTCTAAGGTGTATTTATTTTTAACTTGTGTGCGTGAGTGTTTGCCTGTGTGTGTGTTTGCACACCACGTGTGCACGATGCCTAGAGAAGCTAGAAGTCGAGCCAGCTACCCTGGAGCTGGAGGTGTGGATGCTTCTGAGTGGCCATGTGGGTGAGAACCAAATCTCGGTCCTCTACAAGAGCAGCAAGTACTCTTTAACTGCTGAGCCAGCCCTGATGGATATTAAAATTTAGTACTTAGTATTTGTATAATTGGATTTTCTGTCGTGTTTTCCTGTGTCCATGTGTGTGGTGTGAGTGTCTGTGTGTTTGTGTATGCACATGTGTGAATGTACGTGCGTGTACGCATGAGTGTGGAGGCTAGAGGTTTATATCAGCATCCTTTCCTACCATCCTCCACTTCTCCCTGTAGCAGAGCTTCCTGATTAGCTAGGCTGGGCAGCCCCAGAGCACCGGGGATTTTTGCCTCCTTATTCCTATGGCTTCCTCCAGTGACAAATACACACACACACACACACACACACACACACACACACCTAGGTTTTTTAAGCACAAAATCTTCTGTTCACAAACATCTCAGATCTTGTTAAAAGTCTTAAAGAATTTGTTTGAGTTACATGGCAAAACCTGCTTCAAAAACCAAAAATAATATATGTATATATTTATAGATATAATCAATATGCATGTAAAATAGATACATATACACACACATACACTCTATGCATAATAAACACACAGAGTTTGGGGAAAAAAGGTTAACCTTAGTCATAGCAAGCTAAACTTGTGTTATGTGCTCAATTTTCTCTCTCTGGTGTGTCAGCTAAGTTTTATGAAGCTATAACCAAAATCTCCGAGAGAACAAGCATAGAGAAGAATGCTGTATTTTGACTCATAATTTCAGGCGCTTCAGTCTCTGGGGCTTGGTCAGAGCATCATGTTTGCAGCTGCATAGAGTAGAGGCTGATCTACTCATAATAAACAGAAAGTGAGGAAGGGAGCAAGAATAACCTTAAAAGACACCCCCTGCCTCCTCTCTCCTCTGTGTGACCTACTTCTTCCAACTAGACCCTACCACCTAAAGTTCCCAGAATCTCTCAAATACTGCCACTACCTAGGGACCAAGCATTTAGCCCATGAGCCTGTGAGGGGAAATTTCATGTTCAAATTATAGCATATGATATATTTTTAGGTCCAATTGAAGGTCAATTTTGTATAATATATAAGTAACTTCATGTCCTACCCTCCTCGTGCAACATGGTCTTCTTCCATGGCAATCTATGATGTCTGCAATGAATATTATAAGCAGCTACAAACTATTCCAAGGGTGACCCCAGCCAGTTCACTAATCATTCTTCTTTAGAGCCTGGCCTTTTGGACACTATCTATTGTCGGTAACATTCTTGCACTTTTCAAGTTCAAGATAGTCATTAGGGCTATCAATACTATATGTACTTGATGCTTGCTGTTTCTCCACCCTTCCCCCCAAGACATGAAAGTCAAAGAACAATTTCGGAAGAAGAATCTTGGGAATGGGAGAGGGACAAGGAAGGGTAAGACTATGTCTATGCAAATATGATCAAAGTACATTATGCATATATATGAAAATGTCATAATAAAACCCACTATACATAATTAGTATATGCTAACACAACATAAAAAGTTTTCCATTTCTGTATGGATCAGCTATCTCATCTTAGATACCCTGTCAGGGAAGCACATATACAAACAAACAAACAAATATCCCACACTGCACACCCTCAAAGAGCAAAATCTCCAGAGGTCAAAACTTTGTTAAAGTTGCCCTTTTAGCATCATTTGTGATGAGTTAGGTAAAATGGCTGTCCTGCTAAAGAGCCTGACATAACCTCAATATTTAAAGCCTGAAAACAAAACCCTTCTGTCTAACCACCAGTAGGAAAATGTGCACTGTAAGAACTCTGTCTGGCAAGCTAGCTACTTTCCAAAGGGAACAAGAGCTTTGCATGCAAGGTTTGTCTCCATTAGAAGCCTGCACATCCTTGATCAAATACAACTTACTCAGGTATTATTTTTATCCCTTCCTCTTAAGAATTCAACTCCCAGGGAAGGAAAACACTTTCCCAGAAAATACTGCATGAATTCCTGGCTGGTTATCTCTCCACTCATCTCTTCTCCTCCCCTCTCCTCATTTTTCTTCCCCCCCCTCCACTCCATTCCCCACTTTCATTTAATAACAAATTCTAGATTTTCATGCGTACAAACTGGGAAGGAGGGAAATCCTCAGAGTTTTGCTGCTCCAAGAACATTTGCTTATTTCTACGGGAGAAGCAACCAACAGCCCCACCTTCTGAGTGTGGAATGTGACACGGAAACAGCTTATGGGAACCGTTTAAAATGAATTAAAGTAGACAAATAACTCAGCCTATAAAAACAAGCTCTGCAACCCGCAGATCACAAGGGCACCTCCAGAAAGTAGCGCAGGGTGTAAGCAAACCAAATCTAGGAACTGATAAGATCTTCCTTTTAATTCACTCTAAGTAAACATAGGGACACTAAAATGTCTACATTGTAATCCTTAACATTTTCTTAGCAGAACACACTAATTTGTGATGTGTATCCATTTACTGTTCTTCATGGGAAAATCTTATTCTATAAGCCAGAGATGGCTGGAAATGGATTGTCTTTTCTTCATGTTAGGGGTTCCTGTGCAGCAAAGCAGGAGACTTCTCTGCAGCCTGCTTTTGGGTTGATTGACAATATTTGCTCTTCGTAGAGGAAACATATAGACAATCCCATACCAGACACATCCAATGTATTTTTTTCATTTGTTTGTTTGTTGTTGTTGTCTAACCGCGTTGCTATTTCAACTGTATTCAAAGTGATATTATTGGAAAGGTTTTCACTCTGTGGTTCAGGCAGGAGTAAAGTTTGCAAAGCAATCCTATCTTACAGGCAGTGGTGTGTTGTTTAACAACTGGTTTGACAGAAACACAAAGATATTGACTATAAGTAAGAAGTAAAAAACCTATGGCACACAAATACAAACACATGTCTACAGAATAAACTGGGGACTGGGAGATGCACAGGGAAAGAGCACTTATAATGCAGATATGAAGACCTGAGTCTAGTTCCCCAGCACACACATGTAAAGCCAGGCACAGCCATGACATACACCCCAAAACCTTGTCTCTTTTGTGAGAGGCAGTGGCTACCCAACTGGCCCATGTGTGACCAGCATTGGAATCTAATATTTCACATGTTACCCCCACATGTGTATGGACACAGGTACACCCTGTACACACATGGATACACGCACACACACACACACACACACACACACACACACACACACACACACACACACATTGATTTAATCTTCTTAGAATGCTTGGAAGGGGGTTGTCACACTCTATGCACAACAGATAGAACAGGTGTAGTTCCGACAAGAATGCAGGTTGGTGTTTCCAGTTAATAGTTTAGAATAAAGAGAAAGAATGGCCACACGTGGAAACTCCCTCATTTGTTGATAACATGAGCAAATCTTCATCAAGTCAGATCATTTTCAAAAATTAGGGAAAAATTTCCTCATGCAGGTGTTTTTTGTTTGTTTGTGTGGTTTTTGGCGTTTTCCTCATGAGATGGCAATAGATTCAATCTACTTTCAAGTTTAATGTAAAATAATGTTTTCTTCATTACGTTCCTAATCACAGGCAACAAAATAAAAGAAAAGTCAAGCCCTAATTCACAACATTTGCCAGTTTTCGTGGTGTAAATGTTCCTGGAGTGGCTGATTCGAGGCCCTGAACACAAAGTTCAAAGGCCACATAGAGCACCCCACTCTAAAAGCCTGCCCCCAACAGGCTCAGCAGACACAAAACCCTTGGTAGAATGTTAGAACATTTTAGAAATAACTAGGTTTTGGGATTTACTGACTTCATTTTAAATATAATTTATTTAATTCTACTTCTAAATACTTCAATGTAAATGTTATTAAATTCTCAACAAGTTGTTGAAATTCCAGAACCTGACAGCCAGCCAGTCCTGACTAGTTGTGGCACAAGCTTGCCAGGTTTTGTGATTGGAGGGCAAAAGTACTTCCCAGGCAATTTTCCCTCCGCCACAGGCCACTAACCTCCCCATTAATAGTCACCTTAAGGCCCGACTTCCCCTGCTGTGAGTTAATCAGTCTCAGGAGGGTAGGGTGTTCCCAGGAGAAAACCAACAGCAAAAAGAACCTGGGGAAACCACCTCTAGGTCTTGCAGCCTTGAGGAAGCGCTTAGCTGCCCTTTCTGGAGACTGGAGAATGGTGAGAATTGAGCTCCTGGGCAACCAGAGATGGGAGGTGACACATACAAAGATGCAGGAATAGAGACCCAGAGGCCCACCCTCAGTAACACTCATAATGTTAGATTCCAATACTGGTCACACATGGGTCAGTAGGGCAGCCACTGCCTCTCACGAAAGAGACAAGGTTTTCAGGTGTGTGTCATTGATTGATGGCTCTGAGGAAAGCCTGATACATGCAGTTTGCACACCTGGCTTACAGGGTCACTGATTTTATCTTGTTCTTTCCCTGAAAGCAAGCACATATAGGTGAGTTTCAGCACAGATCCAAAGAGTAACTTTCCAGGATCAGTATTTTATGTAGGGACCAAGCAGAGTCCACTTGACACTGGAAGTCGAGAAGATTTCGTTGCAGGATTGGAGAGATGGTTCAGAGGTCAACGGCACACTCTAGAATATCCCTTTTGACCACATGGTGAACACACATATACCCAGGCACACAGGGATAAACATAGTTCTATTTTTTTTTATTCTTAAAAACAAAAGAAGATTAAGTTGCTTTTTGTATAGTCAGCACAGAGAATTTTAGATTCTCAAAGATAGGACAGATGATAAAGTATTTCCCTTAATTTGCCAAATGAAAATGGGCTAAATATTGTAACTATAATTTTTGCCTAATAACTGTTTTATGTATGTAATTTTACTGTTAAAGTTAAAACCTTCCTTTTATTTAGACAGAATGGCTCCTAAGCAGCTTCCACCAGGTACACTGTCTGGAGTTCATTCATGGGTCTCCTTTGTTTACCCTATAATTTTGTGGCCATATGGTGTATGTACAAAGATGGGGTTTTGTTTATTAAACCTCAGGGATAGCAAGAAATGTACACTTCAAATAGCCTCTCATCAAGATGGTCACACTAGAAGTGGGTGGCTAAATGTAACTCAGATATCCACTGATTAAGTTATGAACTAATGAATGACAGAAATGGCTTTCTATTTATGAAATTAAAGTCCTACTAATCAGGAAACTCAGTTTAGGAAATAGATACTACTTGTGGGATTCAGGGATGCAAGTCGCTTTTCTGGCTTTCTAAGAAAATGGACCAAGAATTTAGCAGAGCCACAGCAGAACCCATAGGTGTGGGGCTGGAGGCTTCATTCATGGTCCTGTAACTGGCCAGTAGATGACAGGGTCTGGTATCTCCAGATGCTGCATGCAGAGGTGTGTAACAGAATCCTCTGTCTGGAATATTGTCAGGCTGACTTAAATAGAGAGTGGTCCATATCTCCATCTGTGGATTCAACTAAGTGGGAACCACAGTGCCCCACTCCAGTTGTGCCTGTACTAAACAGGTGTAGATTTGTTTTTCTTGGCCCCCGCTAAACAACACATTCTAACAATTACTCACATTGTATGTACACTGTATCAGGAATTGCAAGGGATCTAGAAATGATGTCTTAGTATATGGGAAGATGCTCATAGGTTACATGCAAATGCCATTTTATATAAAGGACTTAAACATCATTTTTTTTCTTTTTGGTATGCATAGGGCTTATAACATGAATCCTGTGCAATATTAAGGATGGCTGCACCAAAGATTTGAGACTTCCCATTTACTCAACAAAGTCAAGTGTCAACAGCTACTTAGCTATTCGATCAAAGCCAAGATTGTTGTCAACATTACAATCGGTCTTTAGAGCATTGAAAAATCAAAGTAAGTTGCACAAACCACAGATTGCTGCAGCCACGGGGAGGCAGAGGTCAGTGAGAGGCTGTTATACTCCAGCAGAATCCCAACTGGGGTGTGGTGAAAGTCGATCCAGAACCGTTTTCCCTTATGCGTACTTTCAATCTGGGTTGTCAATAAGCAAACCTAAGTCCTTCACTTTGCTGTGTAAACTAGAAGTCTCAAATCTTTATTATTCTCAGTTGTCTCTGAGTTCAAATCTAAGTGTAGGATTGGACTCACTTGGAAGTCATTTCTGATTAAAACAAACCTTCAATAAAATGGTGACTCTAAAACCTTTATCTCTTGTATAAAATGTTTTATTATATCTTATGTACATAATTTACTATTTGACACTTATTCATATCAAAATCAGGATGTTTTCAAGAACACATTGAGGCATTTTATTAAATTGTAGATTTGTCAGGTTTAGAATTGGCATCAAATTCTGCTCTGCAACAAACTCTCAAGAGACCTCCCCCCCCCAGCCCAATGCAATTGGTCCAGAGGAGATTTGGATTACAGAGTTGTCAACCTTCCTAGTGCTGTGACCCTTTGTGCTGTGGTGACCCCCAATCAGAAGATTATTTTCATTGCTACTTCATAACTACAATTTTCTACTGTTCTGAATCATAATACAAACGTTTGATATGCAGGATGGTCTTAGGTGACCCCTGTGAAAAGGCCAGTTGGCCATATAGCTGCTAAGACCCACATGTTGAGAGCCACCACGGACTTAGAAGATGTTTTAGCACTAGGTGCTTGCTTAGTGCTCTGGTCACAAGGAACTAACTGTCCATAGTCAAAATACTTTTTCCATATGAACAAACATAAAACAAATACAATTACAATGTGTCAATGTGGTTTTTTTTGGTTTGTTTTGCTATTTCTTGGTTATTTACACAGTAACTTGAAAAAAACCGGTTTTTCTTTTCTCTCTCTCCCCTCTCTTTCTTTTTCTTTGTCTTTTGGCTTTCAAGACAGGGTTTCTCTTTGTAACTCTGGCTTTCCTGGAACTAACTCTTACCCAGGATGGCTTCAAATTCAGAGATCCCCCTGCTTCGTCCTCCAAAGTGCTAGGATTAAAGGCATGTGCCACCATGCCCAGCAAAAAGACATTTGTTTCTGTTCTGTTAAAATGTTGGAGGAATCATAGTTTATATTAATGGTTTCATTTTGGTCTTAAGCACTGATATAAGATTTTGACACAGTTGAAAATGAACTCAGTGTAGATCACCAAATCTCCACTTAGAACACTTAGCAGAAAACAAAAGCTCACAATTTATTTTCAAGAGTGCTTTTGTTTGAACCTTTGTTACATTTCAGTAAGACTCATGGTTATTGTTTTTAAAGATTTGTTTATTTATTATGTATAGTGTTCTGTCCGTATGTATGTCAGCATGCCAGAAGAGAGCATTACAGATGGTTGTGAGGCACCGTGTGGTTGCTGGGGATTGAACTCAGGTCCTCTGGAAGAGCAGCCACTGCTCTTAATCCCTGAGCCATCTCTTCAGCCTAAGACTCATGGTTAGTATTAATGTACTTTATAAATGAACAAAATACCTTTCTGTTTTACAACTGAACAGAATAGGATTTTTCAAGCTGAGGCTGGGGAACCTGTGTGTACTTTACTCATAGTCTTAGTGAGCAACAACCAGCATTAAAAACAAACAAGCAACTGAGGACCTGTGGGACTCTCACTGCCTGGGCTGCCTTACGCTCTGAGGATGGCCTTTGTTTCCTTTCACTGACCTGGGTGGAATGTTGGGGCTGTGTCCATGAGGTGCTCTTCCTGCCTGGGTGGCTCTGAAACAGCAGAGACTTCTCCCTCACAGCTCCAGAGATTGGAAGAAGGAAGACAGGTGAAGTTCTGGTTAAGGGACATTTCCCAGATTTCAGATGGCTGTGTCCTCATACAGGTGCAGGGAGAGCAAAGAGAGAGAATACGGAAAGCTGGCAAAGGCTCGCTCCAAAATCATTGTTAGTACGGGCACTAAGAGCATCTGAGAGGGTTCCACACCCATGACATAACCACCTCTCAGAGGCCCTGCTTCCTAGTACCTCATCACATAGAGTTATGAACTCGATCATTTTGGAGGGGAGATGAAGTCCAAGGCACTGGCAAAGGAGACAGGAGGTGCTTTCTGAAGCCAGATCATAAGCCTTGTATTCCCACCTTCCTTCCTGGAAAGCACGTGACCCACAGCCCTGAGTCCACGGATGGCTAGCATGAGCCCACAGAAAGTCCTCTACTCCCCCGTAGGGCTCACCAGTCCTACTGAGACTGTAGATTGATACTTGAGCAATTTTTTCCCTAAAGCAAACAACTTTAAAAGTAGTTTGTTTTAGAGCAACCGAGCTCGGCGCATTTGGTGTGCGTGTGGTGTGTATGTTCAAGCCACAGCCTGCATGTGGAGGTCGGGGGACAGCTAGCGGGAGTCAGTTCCCCCTTTCTACCATGTGGGTTCTAGGTGCTGAAGTCAGGTCATCGGGTGTGCCGGCAAAGGACCTTTATCCTCTGAGTTGTCTTGCTAGTCCATAGCATGCACGCCAAAAAAGAATCTGTTTCGGGTTTAGACATGGGTGTGTGCCTACGGTGTTGATGTGAATGTGTTTTCTAACTTGGGGGTGGGGGAATCTCAGTGAGAGTCACAGGATTCTTGGGAGGATCACAGGGTGAGATGATTAAAAAGCCATCTAAGTCCAAGAGAAAGAGAAGTAAAATAAAATCTGATCCCTCGAGTCATACAGTTTTGCGGTTGTGTGTTTCCCCCCTAACACTATATTGAAACTGAACTGCCACCATGATGATATTAGGGGCGGGACCTGGCTTGTGGGTGGGACAGGTGCTGTCATGAAAGTTCAGTCCGTTTGCCATGGGATGTTTTACCCAGAAGGCTCTGCTAGATGCCACTCTCGTGATCTCGGACTTCCCAGTTTTAAGAACAGTGTGTTAGTAACTTTCTGCTCATTCTAAGTTATCCGAGCCACAGAATCTGCTATAGCAGCACAAAACAGAGTAAGCCCGGAAACCGAAGCAGAGAGTGAGGCTGGTATAGCAAACATATGGAAATGAAAACACGAAAGAAGCTTTGGATGAGGTGATGAGCAAAGGCTGGAAGGAGGGAGAGGACCCAGCCTGAAAAAGCCTCGCTTGCTATAAACAGAGTGTGAGGGATGATGCTGGCGAGGGCTTGGGATTGGGAAAGAAGGGCAGGGAAGGCCTGGGAATATTTAAGGTGGCTCCAGAGACCGTGCTTAGAATGTTGGCAGAGATGTGAATGGAAAAGGCCACTCGGATGAGATCTCAGATGGAAATGAGGAAGGCCCTGGCAACTGGAGCATCCTTGTTAACCGGTGGCAAAGAATCCGGCGGGATTGTGTCATGCCCCGGGCTCTGCGGAAGCGGAACTCAGCGTGATGATGGCACATGCCAGCAGGGTTCTTTTAACTGAACGCTGTAAAATGTGAGAAGAGGCTGTTTCGAGATGGAATTTACCATTAGAAAGAAACCAGAACATTGAGATTGAAGGGGTTATTGGGCTGGCCCTGTGGAGAAAATGAAAATGCTTGTCCAGGAGAGGAAAACCGAGGACGTGGCCTTACCACCATCTGAGAAGGAAATTACTGTTGGCAGAAAAAAAAAGCCTGTTCCTCCAGAGTGGCATGAATGAGCCTGAAAGGACATCAGGGACATTTGTGCTACCCTCCCCATCACAGGAGGAAGGAGACATGAAGAGAAGCCTTGAGCATCATGGGCCTCACATCTCTGCTCCCTGCATTCAGATGCAGCACTCTTTGGCTGCCCTAGCCGCGGCTCCAGCCAGCCCATCCGAAGCCTCACATCCTGCTGGGGGGGACTCAGGGCTGTGTATTCTGGTGACATCCACATGGTGCACAGACTGCAGTGCTTTCAGGGCATGGCCTCCCTTGTCTTCTTTTCAAAGGGTGTGCTGAATGGCCCAAGGACCCTGGCAGAAGCTTGCTGTGGCGATGGAGCTTCCCCCAGGGTGGGAGTGGGGGCGCCTGGGCACAGAGCTTTGGAGTTACCGGAACACCACAACTGTAGGCAGGAACCTCTAAGCCACAAATGTACCTGTCGGTAGAGCCCAGCAAAGCCATGGGGGTGCAGCTGCAGGGCTTGGGGAGGGGCCACCTCTGCCCTCTGGGTCTGGCAGGTGAGTCATGGAATTAAAGGGTGTTCTCAAACCTTAAAATTGAGCATTGTTCCCTGTTCCTCTCTCCTACTATCCACTGCCCCCACTCCAGACCTGTTATTTCATTATCTGTCTAGACTTTTCCCTTCTGAAACGGCCAAGTCCGCAGCAACTGTGCCATCTCTGTAGTTGGAAAGCACAGACCTGTTGGTTCCACAGACTCACAGCTTTGGGGATTACCAGGAGACTCACCCACATCTGGTTCAGAGGGGACTCGGAACTTTTGAGTTGAAGCTGGACCCAGTTAAGACTGACTGAGATGGAATGAGGATATTTTACATAAGAGAAGAATACACATTTTAGGGTCAGGGGCAGAATCCCATGGCCTGCATTGGTGTCTCCTTTAATATCCATATTGAAACTTAACTGTCGTTCTTCTAGTTCTGAGTTACAACATTAGAGATGTGGTTGAGTGCTCTGTCCTTAGGAGGTGGAGTTCAGTGGTAAAGGGTGATCACTCTGCACAGTCCCGATCACTCTACACAGTCCCGCGTCTTCTTTGCCTTTCTGCCTTCTGCCAATAGATGGGAGGAAAGGCCCCTTCCCATAGGAGCCAGATACAAGCTTCTTCATGTTAGACCTTCCTTATTCCAAAACTGTAAGTCTGAATTAAAGTTACCATTTCTTGGGTGTTTTCTTACAGCACAGGACAAATGGAAACAGCCCATCTAGTAGGATGTGTTGACTCCTGTCTGCTCTACCACCATTATTTGACCGGTAAGTTCTCAGCTCTGAAGGGCTGGCCAATGGGCCTCCATCTCTCCAGCCTTCCTTGTCAGTATTTACAGGTCGGCACCACGTGTCTTCAGGAACCCATCCTTCTATTGTCTCCATGTTTTCTGGTCCTCCCACCGTAATAAAACTGCACAAAATTAAGCTGCGCTCCCAGTATGTAAATCTAACAGCCTGTTCTTAATTCCTTCTGAATTATTATGCACTGAATATTTGTGACCCCGCCATGCATATACTGCAACATTAACCCCTTCCCCCCAGTGTGGCTGTACTTAGAGATGTACCATTACTTAAGGTAACTAAGGTTAAACAAGGTTGTAAAAATGAGACCCTGATGTAATAGGATCAGTGTCCTATAAACTCAGAATGCTAGCAGCAAGGAAAGGCTATATGAAGTCATAGCAAAGATGGACCATCTGGTTGTTAGGGAGAAAAGACTTCCTCAGAGACTCAAACCTTCTGCAACTGTGGTCTTGGGCTTCCCAGCTTCTGGAAATGTAAGAAGACAACTTTCCGCACTTTAAGTCACACAATTTGTGGTATCCAGTTACAGCAGACCAAGCAGACTCCTTGATGTATTCAGCAACTGAGAGCAGCAAAGCAAGGGCGGAATTGGAGTTCTGCTCAGTTTTGAAATCCCATGTTAGCACCCACAAGTAAACTGCAAGCTAAAGGAGTTTGATCTGGTAGGTCTCTGTGCAACCAGTCAAAAGGTCCTCACTAAGTTCTCTGCACTCATCAACATCTCTAAGACCAAAGCAGAGCACCCCAACAGAGCATCCTGGGGGAGGCTGCCCATACTGCTTCCCAGCATGTAGGCTTTCACTTCCTCATCTAACTCTGCTTCCTCTTCTAAATAAAGCTTCGGCGTGCTGACCCGCTGTGCATGTCTATCAGTACTTTCATTAGTGAGACCAAGGACCTGGATAGAAAAGGTTAACTCCTACCATAGGAGAGGACTTGAACTTCAGTGTCTTGTTGGCAGACAAACGTGAGTGGCATTTAATGCTATGTCCTAATCAAACTATTATAATGCCTGTGTCCACCTAGCAAGACATAGAATTCTCTTCCTCAGAATGTGACTTGCACCCTCCTGAGAAGCAAAAAGAAAAAAGTATCTGTGTAGCAGAGAGCAAATGTAGTTGTTACTTTACACCCCAAGTGAATTAGTATTTTCTGACAATAATTCTTGAAGTAACACTGAAGCCTGAACGTTGCCACTAACTAGAACAAATAGTTTTGTATTCTTGGACCTCTGCACAGATGTATGTTGATAAATACCATCCTTATTTTTTTATTTATCTTACTTTCATGTGTGTTGGTAGAACACTAAGTAAATGCTGTGGATTGAATGTGTTAATCGATGTTAACTTTCTTCTAAACCTTAGTCATTAGTATATGAGATCTCTCTCTCTCTCTCTCTCTCTCTCTCTCTCTCTCTCTCTCTCTGTGTGTGTGTGTGTGTGTGTGTGTGTGTGAGAGAGAGAGAGAGAGAGAGAGAGAGAGAGAGAGCATTTATGTGTGTATATGTAATAGTATGTTGGCCAATTTTTCCCTTTTACAATAAATAGCTTAGGGAAATCATTTAAAAGAAGGAAAACCCCCTTTTCACTCATGCTCTTAGAGATTTCAAGTCAGGGCTGCTTGGTTCCTCTGTTTCGCACTTGTGGAGAGGTAGATATTGGAGGACCAAGCTGTTCCTGAGGTAGCAGACAAGAAGCAAGAGAACCAAGAAGGGGTGGGGACAGACAGGTTTCCGGGATGTGACAGTGACTTCCTTCCTTCAACTGTGACCCCCACTTTCGGGTTTTCCACTGCTGCCTGCTAGCGTGTCCTATAATTCATCTACCAGAGCACCCGTTCATTCCTTAGGTCCCCAGGATGCAGACACAGCTTTATTATCTGATCCAGCAGCTAGGGTCAAACTTCGGTGGGAATTACTTCATATCTGAACAATAACTCTCTCCCTGCCTCTCTCTCTTTCCATAGAACTGGGGGAGGTGACAATCATATATTTGGAACATGGAAAGTAGGGAAGTGGCCACTCACTCAGTGGGCCTTCAGCAACTGAACTAGATCTAGGAGGGGTGCCAAAGAGATGCTTACAGGCTCTGCAGTCAGGACTTGCCTCAGGTGGGGGCGGGGCCCAAGTGTGCAGGCTTGAACTGTGTGTGTTTAAAAGCGGTAGACACACTCACACTTCTGTTTCCCTTCCTGTATGCCGCTGGTAACTATACTTCTCCATCCCAACAGATGTCTGGGAGTTTATCTACAATAAGAGCAAATCCAGAAGGCCTCTGAAGTGGGGGCTTTATGGGCAGCATTGAAGGCTGGGTATTGTTTTGTTACTATGACAAAATAACTGGAAGAAACTTTATTATCGATTTTTGGGGGGTGGGGTGGGGATTGAGGATTGAACCTAGAGCTTTGTGCATGCTGGGTTATCAGTTACCCTTGGACTTTATCCCCAGACTCCCTTTTACTTCTTTTTTTTTTTTAAAGATAGGTTGTCACGAAGTTGCCCAAGGTTGTCCTTGAACTCACTCTCTAAGTTAGAGAGAGTAGTTGAGAGAGTGCACGGTTCTGCTACCTCAGATTTGGTAGAGAAACGATCTAAGGCAGGAAAGTTTTGCTTTGGCTCTTAGTTTAAGTCCATAGTTGGCTCGCTCTACTGATTTGGGCTTAAGATGAGGCAGAATCTAACATCACCAAGATTGTGTGATGGAGGGAATTGTGTGGATGCTCTCATGGCAGCCAGAGAAAAGGTCTCGGGACAAGACATATTCTCTGAAGGTATACCTTCCTGAAGAGTATCTTCTTGAGAATTTTCTTTCTTTTTTTTTAAATTTATTTATTTATTTATTAAAGATTTCTGTCTCTTCCCTGCCACTGCCTCCCATTTCCCTCCCCCCCCCCCAATCAAGTCCCCCTCCCTCGTCAGCCCAAAGAGCAATCAGGGTTCCCTGACATGTGGGAAGTCCAAGGACCACCCACCTCCATCCAGGTCTAGTAAGGTGAGCATCCAAACTGCCTAGGCTCCCACAAAGCCAGTACGTGCAGTAGGATCAAAAACCCATTGCCATTGTTCTTGAGTTCTCAGTAGTCCTCAAAAAGAGAGAGAGAGAGAGAGAGAGAGAGAGAGAGAGAGAGAGAGAGAGAGAGAGAGAGAAAGAAAGAAAGAAAGAAAATGGCCTCCAAAGGGAGCAGCACTATTAGTAGGTGTGGCCTTGTTGGAGTAGGCGAGGTCTTGTTGGAGGACTTGTGCCACTGTGAGGGTGGGCTTTGAGGTCTCTATTCATAGGATTCATTCAGGTGGCAGTAGGTCAGCTTCCTGTTGCCTGCAAGATGTAGGACTCTGAGCTGCTCAATACCACCTGTCTGTATGTCACCATGCTTCCTGTCATGATGACAATGGATTGAACCTCTGAAACTGTAAGCAAGTCACCCCAATTAAATGTTTTTTTATAACAAAAAAAGAGTATCTTCTGATTGCCCCCCCCCACACCCATAGCCCACTTAGAATCAAGCCCCTCAATGGATTCACCGACCCTGAAAGTGAGTGCCTTCAGAAGCCCAGCTCCTCTCAACAGCGCCACCAGCTGGAGAGCAAGGCTTTAACGGAAGAGCCTTCAGGAGGACTAAGCCAACAACAGCACGCAGCACACTGTGATTCCTCTCCCTCTTTCCGGTCCAAGCCTCCAGTCAGGACTGCATCCTCCAGGCAAAAGTGCGGAAGAGCTTTCTGAGGGGATCTGGTTGACCCAGGAAGAGAGCTCTAGAAACGCTGACGGGTGCCTGACAGCCAGCTTAGCCATGTCATTAGAGTTACTCACCATGGACAAGCGTGATGACTCCCTGAGCACACAACACTCTCGTAGTTCCTAACACGTTCAAATCTTGTAGCTGCTACTTACAGCCACTCTTTAAGGTAAATGGAGAGGCAGGATACAGTCATCTTCAGATGTCTGAACTCTTTTTAAGTTTTTTAATTAAAATGTTTTAAAAAGATTTATTTTTATTTTATGTGAATGGGTGTTTGGCTTATATGTATGTCAGTGTACCATACACATGCCTGATTCTTGCAAATGCCAGAAGATCTCCAGGAACTGGGGTTACACATGACTGTGAGACACTATGTGGGTGTGGGGAATCCAGCCCAAGTCCTCTGAAAGAGCTACAAGTACTCTTAACCAATGAGTCATCCCTCCAGCTCCTAGGATCTTAATTTTTACCTCCACATACTTTTTCTTAGGAAGCTAGTAGCAGATGAAGTCTACAAAAAAATGGAAGGAAAAGCCAAACAAGAGGAAGTCAGGATGTGTGAATTGTCCCTTGGAAAACTCCTGCTGAAGAGTCATTCCCATTGTAAAGACAGTAAGTAGAATCGTCTAGAGGCTCTGTCCTTTTGAAGAAAAATTATGGTTTAGGATATTCCCCCATCTCACAATATCGCCTACACTCATAAGATGCCAATAGTGTAAACTGAAACCAAGTTGTACCTGCAAAGTGTGACTCACACTAGATTCCACATGGCATGGACAGAGAACAGGACATCCTTACCTTCCCCAGGGGACAGTGAGTGCACAGTGCCCTCAAGTCAAACAACCAGCAGGCAGAAGTACATACTGCACAGCAAAGTCCTGGATCTAAGTGCCAGGCAAGGAGTTTGGGGAAGGGGATAGGCATCAGGTGAGCTGGAGGCTTTCTTAAGTACTTTACAGCCTGTGAGATGGCTCAGCAGGGCAAGGTACTTGCCTCCAAGCCTGATGACCTGAGTTCAGTCAGGTCCAGTGCACAGAGGGAAAAGCTCTGATTCCCTTGAGTTGACAGGTACAGGTACATCACAGCACACGTGTGCACATACAAATCAACACATAAATGTCATGAATGTGTTAAAAGAAGCACTGCAGAATTCACTATATTCTAGTATGTAACTGGTTAGATTTAGTAGAAATGATTTTAAGCGTACTAGTATCGAGATGGGTCAAAATAAAGGCCTTGGGGACTGGGGAGATATCTTGATTGGTAAAATGCTTGCTTTACAAGCAAAAGAACTTGCATTTGATCACTGGAACCCCTGTGAAAAAAGCCATGAGTGGTGTACACTTGCAATCCTAGCTCCGGGAGGCTGAGAAAGGTAGATCTCTAGTGCTCTTTGACCAGGCAGCCCAGCCCACTTGGTGACTCTCAGTCCAATGAGAGACCAACAGTAACAACAGTAACATTGAAAAGTACATGGTGCTTGGGGAATACATTAGAGGCTGCTCTCTGGCTTCCACATATACACATACACGTTCATGTGTACCATACACACATGCACACATATGAACACATACAAAAATAAGTCTCATTGAAGTATAATCTGTGATTTCAGCAAATAATTTTTGGAAAGTTCATTGTCCCTTTTCAAAAATGAATAGACATGAGCTAGATAGTTCCTCATGTCCCTTGACCTTCACCTGTCTCTTTCTGTGCCTTGTTTGTGTGCCTTTCCTTTTGAACATGGACACCCAGAAATCTGGCAATGGAGAGAATTCCTAATTACTTTGATGGTTAGAACAGATTTTCCACTAAAGACACAATTCAAATCTAGCACCTCCTGATTTATAGCTGAACCACCTGAGCCTACATTTCTGGCCGCCTCTGTCCACATGAGAGGAGATGCAGGAGGAGACCAAAGTTCTCTCCTGCCTAGACTCTGGCCTGTGACGTAAGCAGTGTTGACCAGAAAGTTAATAATTACCCATCTCCTAAGTTAAGGTCTGCTTGAGAACCTGGTAGGCAGATGAAGAAAAGAATGTACCACAAATGTTGGTGGGGGTCTCCAGCTGTGATTCTTGGTAGCACAAACCAGAACCCCACAGTGCAGTTCTATCTAGGACACATCAAAGAGGAACTCGAACTGTTCTTATTAACTCCAGTGCTGGGGTGGGCTAGGCAGAAGTGGGGCAGGATCTCTGAATTAAAGGATGAAAATGGGGACTTTTCTCGGATCAGACCAATATTTACAACTTTGTGATTTGGGTGGGTCAGTTAGCCAGTCTATTTATAGTGCTCCTTATCCAACAACTGATGATAATTTAGTCCAGATATTTATGAGAATAATGTGTTAATGTCCGCAGAACACTGAAATGGGAACTTTGCTATAAATTTCCTTAAAACAAAAGCAAAGCACCCAGCTTGATTCGCAGGGGCCTCGAGTTACCTCGTGCCATGGCCATGCAGTCTTTTCTTTTGTAAATTATGTAACTCCGGGTTAAGATTCATAGAACAAGTACAAGGAGATAATTCCCATGGCAAATTTGGTTCAGCCCACTTCAAAAAGGTATAGGGACACATTGTGCTGAATATTGGTCATGATTTCAAGCTGCATTTGTTTGTACTGATGTTTTGGATCTGATGCTAATACTTTCCCTTGCATGCCAGCTAAAGCAATTGGCACTCTGGACTTAGTGGAAAAATCGTGATGGTGCCAAGTCAAGGAGTCCAACTGTTGACTTAGAGACATGCTTTCATTCACAAAAGTTCAACAATATCTAGTATCCTGAGAAGGTGCCAACAAAAGTTCAAATGCAAATGCAAAAGAAATTGATGGGTCACTTCTACAAGTTCTATAACCTTGTCTCACATAACCCAAGAATGCAGCTTGCCTCCCACATTCCTTTTTCATTTCTATGAAATGATTTATAAATCATAAATAAACCACCATATCACATGTATAATCTACATTTGAAAAATAATAAAACAATAAGGACTATTATTTTGGGAATTTAGTATTCTGAAGTGGTGAGCTCTTTCCCCTTAAAAAGTCTCAAAATCTAGGGCAGAGATATAACAATAACATCAAACAAACATTTCTGATTTGCAACCAAAATAACGTCATTATATATGTAGGAATCTAACGTAGAAGAAGCTTTCTAATAGATGACTTTTATTTCATTATGATAAGAACATATACATAAGATCTAATCTCTTAGCAAACTTTATGTGTTCAACATGGTATTGTCAGTATACTCACAATGCATTTACTTATCTTTAAAAAATTTATTTCACTTTTATGTATATGCATGTTTGTATGTCTGTGTATATCTGGTGTGAAAAGTCCTTCTGTATATGTGTTGCTTTTATTGGTTAATGAATAAAATATCTCCTTGGCCTGTGATAGGGCAGAGTAGAGCTAGGTGGGGAAAACTAAACTGAATGCTGTGAGAAAGAAGGCAGAGTCAAGAGATGCCATGAAGCCGCCAGAGGAGAAAGACGCAAGCCATCAGCCAGAACCTGGCCAAGAGGCCATGGGCCTCTTGGTAAAATGTAAAATAATAGAAATGGGTTAATTTAAGATATAAGAGCTAGCTAGAAACATGCTTAAGCTATTGGCCAAACAGTATTGCAAATAATATAGTTTCTGAGTGATTATTTTGGTTCTGGGCAGTGGGAAACAAACAAGCAGCCTCCTACAGAATATATCTTTGTACATTGATGTATGCAGGTACCCACAGAGGTCAGAAGAAGGTGTTAGACTTGTCAGCTGCCAGACATGGGTGCTGGGAATTAAACTCAGGTCTGAAGAGCAGCATGTGCTCTAAATAGCTAAACCATCTCACCCAGCTCTGCCTATACTTACTTTTATAACTAAGAACTATTTGGTTCTTACCATTCTTTCTGGATCTATGACTTTGAGGTTTCTGTTGTCTCATGTAAAAGGAAACAAGCAACACCTGATATTTCTAAATTTACTTCGCACGTCATCTGTGTTCATTCACCATCACAAGTGGCAGGACCCTTTTCTTTCCCAGGCTGTACTCACTGTGTCCTCCTTATCTGTTCCTCCATTTGATGAGCACTCCTGCTGTGCCCTCATGTTGTTTCCTTCCTCCTATGACTGTGAATGCACAGAACACAGGATTGCAGGTGTGCCAGCAGATCTGGATTCCAGATCTTTTGGATATACCCTTTTAAGGCCTTCTTGGGTCATGTAGTGGTTCTGTGTCTAATTCTTTGGGGCACCTCGATATTGTATACCATCAGTAACTACTCAAGAGCTCTGATTTCCATGTTAGTTACTTTGTGTAGCAGTGACTAAAATTCCTGATATGGAATACTTAAAAGAGAAGGTGCTAGTTATGTCCCTCCTCACTGTGATGAATATTGACGAAATGTTAGGGAGGAAGAGACTTATTTGGGTTCTCAGTTTGAATGGTATAGATCATCACAGTGAAGGAGGCATGACGTTGGGAACTAACATGACAAAACTGTTTCCCAGCTCCTTGTTACATGGTGGTGACCAAGGCACAGTGCTTGGGTGAAGGTATGTCTGATGCATAGCTTTCAAACCCTGCTTCTGCCACCCCATAATTGTGAGCTGTACTCTATGTCCAAATGGTGTAAAGTTTCCAAGATGGCAGCACCAGCTGGAAAGCAGATACTCAGATAGTTGAGCCTTTGGAGGACATTTTACACTCAAATGCTAACAGAGAGCCAAGGTTTACCTTGGCTCCTGGTTTCAAAGGTGTCAGCTTGCTGTGGCAGGAAGGATGTGACAGAGAAGAGCTGCTTGTATTGTGGCAGACAGGAAGCAGAGAGAAAATGAGGATGTGATATAGCCCCAAAGGACATACCCAGTGATTTAGCACTTCCACAATTTTTTAAAACCTCCCAAAATAGTGCCAATAGCATTCAAGATAAGAGCCTATGGGAGGTATTTCACATTCAAGCAATGACATTCCACATCCTCACCAACACTTATTATTGCTTGTATTTTTGATAATCATCATCTGTATTGGTTTGAAAGAAAATGGCCCCAAAGGGAATGGCACTATTAGGAGCTGTAGCCTTGTTGAAGGAAGTGTGTCACTGTGGGGGTGGACTTTGAGGTCTTTTTTTTTTCAAGCTTCATTCAGTGTAACAGTCAGTTGACTTCCTATTGCCTGCATAATGTAGCACACTCAGCTCCAGTACCACGTCTGCCTGCACGTTGTAATGCTCCCCTTCAAGATCATAATGGACTGAACCTCTGAAACTATAAGTCAGTTACCCTCAATTAAATGTTTTTTCTTATAAGCATTAATATGGTCATAGTATCTCTTCACAGCAATAAAAACCCAAACTAAGATACCATCTTAAAACTAAGAGGTAATATCTTATTGAAGAATTTATTTATTGATGGGTTGACTTTGAGACAGGGTCATGCTATACAATACTGGATGGCTTGACATTTGTATGTCATCTGGACTAATCTCAAACTTGTGGTTATCCTCCTGCCTCAGCCTCCTGAGTGGTGGCATTACATGCATGTGGCACTATGCTCACTTTATTCTGGCTTTGATTTGATTTTCTCTGATCATTACTAGTGTTGAGAACTTTTCCATATACTTGTTTCTCTTTGAATATATTCTTTGGAAAAAATGTCTACTCAAGTCCTTTACTCATTTAAAATCAGCTTATTTGTTCTTTGTTGTTGAATGTTCCCTGTGTATTTTGGATATTACCCTCTGATAAAACAGGTGTCGATTGTGGGATTCCCCTCTGTATGCTGTGAAGATGTTTAATTATCATTGGTAATAAAAACCTGCCTTGGTCTGTGGCAGGGCAGAATAGACCTAGAGGGGAAAACTGAATGCTGGGAGAAAGAAGGTGGAGTCAGAGAGATGCCATGTAGCTGCTGAAGGAGACAGATGCCAGAACCTTGACAGTAAACCATGAGCCTAGTGGCAATACATAGGATAATAGAAAAGGGTTAATTTAAGATGTAAGAGTTAGCTAGAAATTTGCATAAGCTATCAGCTAAACAGAGTTGTAATTAATTAATTAATACAGTTTCTGTGTTATTATTCGGATCTGGGAGGCTGGGAAACAAATGAGAGGCCTCTGTCTACAAATTGGCACATCAATGTGGGCTAACTACACCCACATAAAACCTGGGAGAACTTAAAAAGGAATTCTAGACACATAAAAAAAACCCAGAGATTAGCACAGCTTCTTGGTAGCCACATTTTTTTTTTTTTGATGGGCTCTGTTTGCTGGTGGAGATCAGGGTCACTGCAGCTCCTTTAAGAGAGGTCTTCCTTATTCAGCATTAGCAGCAAAAAGCCATGCCATTTAAAAAAATGACTTCCTGGTTCATGCTAGTTTCATGAAAGGCTCTTTCAGGAGGCTGAGTACTTAAATGGGGTCTGTGAGCAGCATGCTACAAATTGCTTAATGGAGACATAAACCTGCTGTGTCCCTGGAGCTAGGGTGGTGAGAATGGCTCACAAAGTTGGTAGTAAACATACCTCTGCCATGTTGGACTGGGTGGAGCAAATAGGCAGGGCTGTGGAGTAGGTCTTAGACACAACCACTTAGCATTTAAAAGAAAAAAAAGCGCTGCTACTCATCAAAAACAATTATGGATATGCACACAATAAAGACAAATTCAGATGGAAAAGACCTCTAAATGGGTCACAATGTTGGGTAAATGTACATAGGCTTAAGAGAGAGAGGAAAAAGAGTATAAATGGTTAAAATATAGAAGAGTACAGTCATATATTAAAGGAGTAAAGATAATAAAATAAATATTAAACTTGCAGAAAAAGTAATAGAGTAAAAAAATAAGCCATGTAAAGATAGAATATACATAGAGAGTCTGGATTATGTATACTATTGTGTTTTCCTTGAATTTTTTGACCATGAATGAGCTAAGTACAGAGAGATATTTCATTGTACAACTGCTAAAGCTAAACCAACATATATACTTTAAAGGTATTATGACTTCAAAATTTGGGTCTAAGGATATGTTACTTTGGAAAAGGAGTTCTGTTTTTGTTTCCACAGATGAGAACCTATAGATTCCTTCCAGAATAATGTGGTTTTATAGACCAAGACCACCCCAAAAAGTCTCTATAAACCCCCCAAAATACTTTCCCAACAAAGAGCAGAAAGTACTTTTGAGAAAATTACACCCAAATTTCCAAAATGACTTTTTATAAATGTTTGTTTATATTTGAAGGGGGATATGATACAGAGATGAATACTTTGCATTGGTATGGATCTTGGTCTATTGATACAAATTTAAGGTCAGTTTTGTTATATGTATATTTCTGCTCTTGATTAAGGTACTGTGCTGGTGCAACTCATTTAAATTGCAATGTATAATTAAAAAATACAGATTAGTAGGTAGCCATCTAAATGCAGTCATGTTAGGTTTTCTAGATGTACAGTGTATATTTCAGATGGATAGGCATTTTGCTAGCCTTTCAAAGGTCTACAGAATATGACATTTAAAAAGTTTTAAAAACTTAGGACTTAGTGACAATGAGACTCATCTTCTCATGGCAGCACCAATCTATTTCAAGAGGATGATGGTTATTGAAGAGGCTCCTTATGGAGTTCATTAGCTATTTGGGCAAGAAATTGCTCTTTTTTTTTTTTTTTTTGGTTTTTCGAGGCAGGGTTTCTATGTGGTTTTGGAGCCTGTCCTGGAACTAGCTCTTGTAGACCAGGCTGGTCTCGAACTCACAGAGATCCGCCTGCCTCTGCCCCCCAAGTGCTGGGATTAAAGGCGTTTGCCACCACCGCCTGGCAAATTGCTCTTTTTTTATGGTTTAAGAAGATAGCATTTAATGCACATTCTTTTTTTAAAATTAGAATGCCACTTTATTTCTAAATTATGCCCACTGGTAAGAAAATACATTTTCTATTTTAACATATTACAATTTTAATTAAAAACCAAATAGGAGGACTTTTGAATATATACTATAAAAGGCATAATAATATTTTTCTTTATTCATTAGAACTCTTCTTAAAATTGTTTTCATTGAATTATATATTTTTCTCCACTCCACCTCCTTCCTCTCCCCTCCCCTTCTACCCTCTCCCATGATCCCCATGCTCTCAATTTACTCAAGAGATCTTGTCTTTTTCTATTTCCCATGTAGATTAGATCCATGTATGTTTTTCTTAGGGTCCTCTTTGTTGTGCAGATTCTCTAGGATTGTGAATTGTAGGCTGTTTTTTCTTTGCTTTATGTTTAAAAGCCACTTAAGAGTGAATACATATATTTGTCCTTCTGGGTCTGGGCTACCTCACTCAATATGATGTTTTCTAGATTCATCCATTTGCCCATAAATTTCAAGATATTATTTTTTCTTCTGCTGTTTAGTATTCCATTGTGTAAATGTACCACATTTTCCTTATCCATTCTTCAAGAGAGGGACATTTAGATTGTTTCCCGGTTCTGACTATGACAAATAATGCTACTATGAACATAGTTGTGGACATGTCCTTGTGGTAAGATTAAGCATCCTTTGTTGTTTCCTAATTTTTCTGAGAAGCCACTATAAATGAGATCCAAAGCTGCTGTACCAGTTTGCATTCCCACCAGCAATGGAGGAATGTTCCCTTTACCCCACATTCTCCAGTATAAGTTGTCATCAGTGAAGAAACAGCTCTTGCCTGGACTGCTTGATGATATCAGGACATGTAGAACCCACAGAAAAATGACTGCTGAAGTTGCCTAAGGAAGGTGAAACAGTCCTTCAGGGTTCCTGCTTCATGAAAAAGTCTGCCAGACATTCTGCAGGACACAGAAGAAAGTGAATGACAAACTGCCAATATAGTCAGAACTATCTTTGAAATTTCCTGCTTCATGGAAAAGTCTGCTGGATATTATGGGCCAGTAGGCTGAAGATGGATGTCCCAATGTTACAGAAGAACTTTGGGTGACTGTTTAGGCAGTTAGATGTCTCTGTCAATTCTAGTTTGGGAAATTGCTTACAATACACTTGCTGTTAACTTAGGTAATATTTTATCCTTCTGGAGTTTTTGATGGAGTTCAAGAAAGATAGTTAAAATTATAAATGATAGATTAGATATAAAACTTTAGACTCACAAAGATAGGATAGATGATAGAGTATTTTCCTTAATTTGACAAATGTAAATGGACTAAATATTATAATTATAATTCTTGCTTGATAACTGTTTTGTCGTATGTAATTTTGCTATGTTAAAGTTAAAACCTTCCTTTTTATTTAGACAGAAAAGGGAAAGGTGATGTTGGATTTCCCCTCTGTATGCTGTGAATATGGTTTTTCACTATTGGTTAATAAAGAGGCCTCTTTGGCCTGTGGCAGGGAAGAATAGAGCTAGGCAGGAAAACTAAACTGAATGCTGGGAGAAAGAAGGCAGAGTCAGAGAGATGCCATGTAACTTCTGAAGGAGACATACAGAACCTTAGTGGTGGCAATACATAGCATAATTAATGAGTTAATTTAAGATGTAAGAGTTAGCTAGAATTATGCATAAGCTATTGGCCAAACAGTGTTATAATTAATACAGTTTCTGTGTTACTATTCAGGTGTAGATGGCTGGGAAACAAAGAAGTGGCCTCCATCTACATATGTTTGCAAATGTATACTCCCATTCCATAGGCTCTCTTTGCACTCTGCTGTTTGCTTTAATGTGAAGAAAGTTAAGACTGATGTAGCCCAACTGTCTTTGTTTTTGTTACTTGTCTTCAGATTGTTGGATTGTGTTGATGGATAAGTGATAGCTAGAAGAAAGGGAGGAGCTCAAGAAAAATGAAAGAGATAAAATTATTACTAGTGTAAATTCTACTGTCAGGCAGAAGAGTACAGAGAAGGGCTGGTGGACCTTATACAGGACATGAGTGAGGAACAGCATCCAGTTCCATGTCCTCATCTGCTTCTCCCAGCATGATGGGGTTCTCACCCCTACTCTGACCCAGACCATTGCATGCAAGATAATAATTGTGAGGGTGAGGAGGAAGATACTTTGCTGTTTCTTCTGGCAAGTTCTGTGGAGACCTACTGGGTTTTTGTTTTGTGGATGTCAAGAAATAGGAAGCAAGGCATTGCTCTGAATATGTAATTCCATCAAGCATGGCTTGATCATGGGTCGTCATTAGGCAACCCCAGCTCTGACAATGCTCATAGAACTGAAAGCACCAATGATGGTTCTAGTGCCCTTTTCTTCTGCCTAGACAAAAGGAGGCCTTTCCTTAGAGAGTCAGCTTTGTGGGTGTTTCAATGTCAGCAAACTTGCTATTTCAGTCCTCCTAAGGATGCTACAAACATTTTATTCTCTGTATTTAATTTCACTAATTTAGCTTCATTTTGTTTGAAATAGTTGAAATACTTTTTTCCTGTTAACTATACCTTGAGTGTGAAGGGCATATATTCTTTATTTTCTGTGGATATATGTGTATGCCACAGGATGGGTGTAGTGGTCAGAGAACAATATCAGGTGTTGGTCATTGTCATCCACTTTGTCTAGAGAAGGGTCTCTTGTTTGCTGCTGCTTATATCAAACTATCTAGCCCTCGAACGTCTAGGGATTCTCTTGTCTCCACCCCCTTTGCCCATAGAAGTGATGGAATTACAGACATGTGGGCTCTGGGGATTTGAACTCAGGTCTTCATGCTTGCATGGAAAGTACTTTACCCACTGAATCTTCTCCTCATCTCGAAAGTCATATATTTTTGGAGTCAGAGTTTGAAAGGAAGAAAGATTAGCTACAACTATGAATACTGTTAATAACAATAATAATAGTTGTTATTAATGTTGATTTTCTCTCAGATATATGTTTTTATTTGTAATTATAACAGTGTCCAAAAAATTATGTGCAGAATTTAGAGTCACTGTACTGAAATAAGAAAAAGCCATTATCTCCATTTTCTGTAACTGCTAACTAAATTTAATATTTTCTTCCAGTTTGAAAGTCAGTATAAAATGTACATCATCAACAAAAGTTCCTGTGACTTCTTGCAGTAGAAATAACGTATTTCATAAGACACTAGAGTTGTGTTGTAGCACATCTCAACTATTGTTTATGGTCATAAAGACTATTCTGAGCATGAATAGATTTACAAGTTGATTCGACAAGAAAATCTGAGCTGAACAGGCCAGAGGATGGAAGATACAGAGCAATGCTATGAGTCAGCAATTTGGCTTCTAGACACTTCCACAAGAAGGGATGAAGACATATCCACATAAAGACTTGCACTGGGTTATTAGACGCAAACTGATTCATAATGGCCCCAAACTGGAAACATACTAAACGTCCATCAACAGTATCAAACACTGCATCATAATACACTCACACCATGAAAGGAGATGGAATGATAAAACAACCATTACTGGTCCATGTAGCAACGTGATAAAATTCTAAAGGACGCCGAGGAAAAGAAGCTTCATACAAGCAAGAACACATCCCATGATTCATTTCTATAAAGTTTCCAGTAGGATAAACTTAAAACATCAGAAAAGTGTATGACTTCATGAGGCTGGAGAGAAGAATAGCCTGGGAGGGGGCACAAGGGGCTTAGGGGATCTCAAGTCATGACCACATTCTCCATGTATCTGGGAGAAATATGCCGTACACAGTTGTGTGCAATTGTCAGAACTCACTAAATGGGATGCTTAAGCTTAAATTCATACGTTTCCCTGTCTTTAGATTATGCCTCAGGAAGTGGGAGAGGGGTGGGAAGAGGAGAGGGGAAAGAGGACAAGAAAAAGAAGATAATCATAAAACACAAACTGAACTTGTAAATGCAATACATATTAAAGTGTTTAAGGGTGGAGTTAAGTGAGCCGGCACTGTCTTCTGTAATGTGCATGGATTTTAAAAAGATGTAGAAATGGATGATTATGAGTAGGCTTGCTTCCAAGAAAACATGTGAAGTGTTCGCTAAGCAGTCTAGCTGGAGGGCCTGGAGAACAGCCCAATCAATACAGCACTCGCTTTGCAAGCGTGAGGACCTGAGTTGAAACCTCGTAACCCACATAAAATAAAGTTTTGAATGTTGATGTAATCCCAGACCTGGACGAAGTAAATCCTTGGGGTTCATCAGTCAGTCAGCCTAGTCTATGTGAAGGGTTTCAGGTCTGTGAGAGACTGCCTCCAAAATAGATGGCTGTTGCCTGAAGAAGGGCCCTTGTGATTGTCCTCTGGCCTCCACATGAACAGGCACCCACATACACATTAACACACACACACACACACACACACACACACACGTACACTCAAAGCTTAGCTGGCAGGTGTGAGTCATATATAATTCTTTCAACTATCCTATAGGTTGTAATGAGAAACAGTGTATTAAGTTAGTCTCTCCTTTTTTCCCTTTCGAAGCATTTCAATAATCGATATACAAAAATGGCTACTTCAAACCATGCACAGTATTTCTCAAGGACCTTGCACTGTTTTAGACACGGGTCTCAGTGTCATAGCTCAGTGGTGACCATCACTCTCCCCCACTGCAGACGACACTATTTCTCAGGCTGTGCCAGGTACCGCACTGGTGGCTTCGTGGAAGCTGTCACGCAATGAAAACAAGGCCTCTGACTTTTCTTAACAAAATCTCAGGCTGTGCTGCAGCTGCTGAGCTTGTGTTCCAGCCAAGAACTAGAAGAAACTGGTGTCCAGGAGGAAGATCATGCTTCTGGGGATATTTTTAGGAGACTGAATCACTCATATATTCTATGAAGGAGTGTGAGTGTCTGTATGTCTGTGTGCATACGTGTATCTATATGTATCTACATATGAATGTATGTGCATAGTTGTGTTGTATGTGTGTATATATGTGGGTATCTGTGTTAATATGTGTGTTTGTATGTGTGTGCAAGCTTGTCTCTCTGTGTATATGTCTCTGTAATTGTATGTGTGAAAGTCTGTCTGTCTATGTGCATGTATATATCTATGTGTGTTTACACAAATGTGTGTGTCTGTAATTGTGTGTGTGTTTTAGGGAGAACAAAGAGAAGCTTGAGAAGGAAAATACATTTTAAAAAGAGGATATACACACTATATAAGTTACAAAAGGACTGATAGAGAAGCTTGCTCCTTTTCCCTTTTCAATCTCGTAAGATCGTGTTTGCTGCAATACGATACTGTCCCCTGGCACAGGGGTGTGACAAAGACTGCCAAAATTTGGCACCTTCTGCTCTTTTGTGGCTTTACTTTCTCAATAAACCTTTGACAAAGCGTAGGTGTCAGAGAGGCTGGGCTGTTCTTGTTGGTCTAGGTGTTCCTTACTCAGCAGAATGATTAAACATCTCCGAATGTCACTAAATGAGGGGTTTCAGTGCAGCTTTCTGCACTCTGGTTCCCTGCAGGCTGCTTGGTGGCATGCCTGGGATTAGTTGGGCTTTGTGTGAAACTGACGAGTAAACAATGTAATTAGGAAAGAGGTAGGGGCATGGCTGTGGATAGCTCCAGCTAAAAGCAGGCCCTAGAAGTTCTGAACACGGACTGAATACTGATAAAACAAAACAGGCAAAAGTAGCAGAAATTCAGCTCTTCTATAGTCTGTAATGGGAAACAGTGTATTGGGTTAATCTAGCTCCCCCCCCCCCCCTTTGAAACACTTCAATAATCTATATACCAAAAAAGGCCACTTCAAAACATGCAGGGTATTTTTTAAACTGGGGACCTCAGGAGTTCTGATGGCAGTGCCAGGAAGCATGAGTGCTGTAAATACTCTCTCCTGTCTCTTAGTATCTGTGGGGATGGTCCCAGGACATCTTGTGACACTTCAATCTACAGATGCTCCAAACCCTGATAGAAATAAAAAATTGCATAGAATATATGTACATCCTCCTATACAATTAAACACACACACACACACACACACACACACACACACACACACACACACACTGCTGTGCTAGGGCTCACACTCAGGACCATGAATTAGATAAGCGTTATATAGTTTCTTATACTACATTGCTTAGAATAATGACAAGAAAAAAGTGACATTCTGTTTTCGAATATTCTGAATGCTGTGTTGATTGACAATATGAATGTGTATAACCATAGTTGTGGAGAGCTGATGAAATCAGAGAAAAAGGTTATGAGCTCCTCCCAAATATTATCTTCTCCACTCTTAACCCCATCTTTGCTATAGCCAGGTGTGGGGTTGAGAATAATGTTGGTTCTTTTCATTCCTTATTTTTTATGTTTATGTTTATTTATTTTTTAAAAAGAAAACAAACTATCTTTTTTTTTCATTACACACACCCATCCAAGTTCCCACTCCCTTCCCTCCTCCCATTCCCTCCACATACCCTCCCACCCCATGCCATCCAATCCTCAGAGAAGGTAAGGTACATTACTTTGGGGAAGATCCAAGGCCCTCCCTACTATATATAGGATGAGCAAGGTATACATCCAAAGGGAATAGGTTCCCAAGAAGCCAGTAGATGCAATAGGGATAAATCCTGGTGGCACTGACAATGGTCCCCCAGTCTGCCCCAGCCATATAACTGCCACCCACATTCAGAGGGACTAGTTTGGTCCAATGCTTGCTCCTTCCCAGTCCATCTGGAGTTGGTGAGCTCCCATTAGCTTAGGTAAGCTGTTACGGTGGGTGTCCCCATTATGGTCTTGACCCCTTTGCTCATATTCTCATTCCCTCCACTCTTCAACTGGACTTTGGGAGGTTCTTTTTATTCTTATCCTTGTATGCATGCAGTCACTAAGGACAGAGACTTTGCACAGGACACAGACTTTGACTGTAGGATGAAGTGAGGACTGTCAATAATAGTATCTGCTGTAAGTACGCTCTTACCTCTGGGGTTCTTCCAGGCTGAATTCTGTCCCCTCAAAATTCCTACAGGTCTAATCCAATCCCTTGGGATTATGGCTTATTCCCCCTGCCCGGTGTAGTTCACTCTCCTGCTGAGCTGTTAGGAGGTGGAAGCTTAATCCACTATGGTGTTTACACCTTTGGGAGGTGGTTAGGGCTAGATAATGTCATTGGGTGGAGTCCCACGATGAATACAATTGATATTGTAAGAAGAGGGAGAAAGATCAGAGACCCTGGATCAGTGGTTTACAAACTTTCTAATGCTCAACCCATTAATACGATTCTTCATGCTGTGGTGATTCTCCTTCTCCCCTGGCGAACATAAAATTATTTTCATTGTGACTTCATAACTACAATTTTGCTACTGTTCTGAACTGTAATGTAAATACCTGTGTTTTCCTGTGGGTGGAGGCACCCCGTGAAAGGGCCGTTTGACCCCAAAAGGGGTCGTGATCCACAGGTTGAGAACTCCCACCCCACCCCATGTATGCTTTCTGCCTCATTGTGTGCCATGTAATGTCTTGTATCTCTGCTTACAAAAAAAAAAATGCCAGATACAGACCCTCACCGTCATCTGTGGGCCAAAATAAACTTTTTTGATAGCTTATTAAATATGTGTTACTGTGTTCTCAGCGACAGAAAACTGGCCAATACACTTAGCATGTGACTACCTTTTGAGACAGGGCCTTTATAGAGGTGGGGAAGACAAAACAAGAAGGTTAGGGGATCTAATCGGTATGTCCTATGTAAGAAGAGCAGGACACAAATAACACCCAGGACCAGGGACAGCCGTGTGATAGGTGGAGACAGCCAGTGAGAGGTGGCTGTCTGCAAGCCCAAGGAGGAGGCCCTTCAAGAGAAAGCAGACCCACTGTCCCCTGACTCGGACCCCTAGACTCCAACTCTGCGAGAGCAGAAGTATCTTGGCTGGAAATTGTGTCATTATCCTTGGCAGCCCTTGGAGATGAATGTGAGGTTTAAAGAATGTGAGCAATGTTGGCATTGCTCATAAAAAACTTAGGTTGACCCTGACTTGCCTCAGGTGTGTCCCTGAGAAGTGAGTCTCTGTTACCACAAAAATAAGTGGGGGGGGAAGGAGGTGGTTCTGTGTTCAAATAAGATTGAGCAATGCTGGATTAGAGAGGAAGTCTGAGCTCTGCTCTAAGATTTTCCAGTGTCCTTAATACGTGCATGTAGGTCTCAGAGAACGGTCCATCCGACCTGTTGCCATCGGCTGCACCCCCTCGATCCTTATCCTGCATCAGTAATCAACTGCAAACTCCTTTTCTAATATTTAAGAGAAAAATTACTTTTATTTTATTATTTTGTGTTGTATGTGTGTGTGGGGGGGGGTGAGGAGGTCAGAGGACAACCTCTGAGAGGTGGCACTCTCCTTCTACCATGTGTGTCCAGAGTATCCAAGGGACCTCAAGTTATCAGTGCCTTGCTACGTCAGCGCTAGCCTTTCTAAATGTCTTGGGTGTGTTCACTTCTATCCATCCCTCTTTGGAAAGCTGGGTGACACAAGAATGCTCGACATTTTTATTGTGAGATCAGTCTCGAATAAGCTCACTGCTTCTACCGATCCACCGTGACATCCTCGACCCACGGCCCTTGCTTAGATCTCAGCACAGCCTTTCTGAAGGACCTGTTTTCCGTCCATGCTGAGTGTTATTCAATCAGTTACCCCCGGTACAGATGTAGCGATCGCTTTTCCAAGCACACGTGTGGTTACGTCAGATCCCTGCTTGAAGAAACTATCTCAGTAGCTTCCCATTGCCCCTGGTAGGAGAAGAGATGATCGCTACCCTTCTCTCCACTCCTACCTTGAACCGTCTTTTCACTGGGCTCCAGCTGCATGCATCCTCTTCTGAACCACACGGTTTCAGTCCTACCTACCACCTGCCTTTGACTCAAGCCATACTTTCTTCCTGGTTAACTCCGACTGGCTTCCTCAGGGATGCCTTACTTTATTTCCCTAGTAGGTCAAATCCTGACTCACTGCATTGAAAAATCTACATTTTTTTTTTGCATTATTATTCAGTTAAACTGAGGCAAGCTTTCCAGTCAACCTAGACACAATCCCTCCAAGTTTGTAGGCCACCTTTTGAGAGACAATCTAGGCTACTAATCCATCACTTCGGGTGAGTGAAGACATACCTGCAGCACAGTGTAAATATTGTTTTTTCTAACAAAGTAAGAATGTGAACAGGATCAAACAGGAAAGGTTAGAAGTCTTTAGAGACAACTGTTTGTTATAGTTACCCTATGAAACAATCCACCTCTCAGAGTAAATACAGAAAGAATATGATGCCGGTCTAAGCTCTAGAAATATCCTTGGGCATTTGACTCTTTTGAAACACACACACACACACACACACACACACACACACACACGGTTTTGAAATTTTTCACCCTCCAGAGGACTTGAAAGACAGTGAACAGCTGTCCATCTTTAACGAGACGTTTGATGATCTATTGTGGCTCTGAGGTAGCTGCCACAGGGCCGGCTTCTCTTCTTTGCCTTTGCCGTGGATGGTACAGCTCCGACTGCACCATTTAGAAAGGCCGGAGATGAAATGATTAGCTCTCCGATGCCCAGATTTCAGGAAGGAAGTCCAGCCATGTGTGCTGGCAAACAGCAAACCTAGATGCTTGTGGGGCTCAGCCTTATGTCAGGTGCTGTGTGAGACAGAGAAATCTAGAGAATGTGCTTTGAGAGATCTGTAAGCACAGATGAAAGGTTATTCTTCCGAATGAAGGAATAAACGGTGATAACAGTAAGTGATACAGTTTGGACTGGGGAAGACAGGATGAGCTGAGGGCTGACAAGATGAGATTGTGTCTTATTCTTTGTTATACACACGGGGTATACTACTGAGAGATAACAGTAGATGCTCCCGATTAGCTTCCTTGACAACAACAACAACATCTGGAGAAATGAACTACAAGCAGTGATAAATAAACAGAATAAACAGAAGTGGAAAGGGCCCTCATTCCTTATCTAAGTTACAGTTACAATTATTTTAGTTCCTTACTGGGACAACCCGAAGCCAGGGAATGCGTCTGGTCCTTTCCAGGTCAGTCTTAGTTTGGCTAAGTAATGAATCCATTTATTTTTGCTCAACAGAGGAAAGGCTCCTCTTCCCCTGACTCAGCAGGACAGAAACATTCAGAGTGTGAGTCCCAATGAACTAGTTTCAAGCTAGAGAAATTGGAACTAGAGAATAATAAGAAAACGTCATGCCAGGGTAGATGAGGGAGGCCACTTTCGGGGCTGTAAAGAAAAGTGTGTGTCTGTGTGTCTGCTTTTAAGAGAGAAAAGGGTTGAGAATGGTACACAGGACTTTAATCCCAGCACTTGGGAGGCAGTAGTCTATATAGCAATTTCCAGGCAAACTTGGGCTAGACCCTGTCTCAAAACTAAAAACAACAATAACAATAACAAAAAAGTTAAAAGAAAAAAAATTTACTCGGGTTGGAGATGATCAAACCGACATAAAAAGGGATTTGAAGAAAGTTGAGGTTGTCGGGTAATAGGGTTCATTTCAGAGACAGTTCTGGAAGGCAGCAGTTCATGTGTGTAGCTGGCACAAGAACGTAACTCCCTAAGCTCCCAGTTCCAGATGAGTCTTTCTACCTTGGAATGAGCCAGGGAGGGATGGATATTCTTTCAGATCAGAGGATTATTTGTGTCTGTTAACTTATGCTTCGGATTTATTCTTTATTTTTTCTTGATGTGTACATATTAGTTTTGTGATGGGGAGAGAGAACCCCCCCCCAAAAAAAACCCCTAAAAATTAAACTTGCTGTCTTTGTTTTCACAGTTGATGAAACTGCTTCTGTAGGCCAGGGAGGTCCTTCAGCAAAAGCTTCTGAAAGGGCACAGTCTGAGGGCTGGGGCCTGACTGGAGTGGAATATGTAAACTGACGGAAAGTTATTGGCCTGACTGAAAGACAATCAAGCATAGAAGGTGACTGGAGT
This sequence comes from Microtus pennsylvanicus, assembly GCF_037038515.1. Taxonomy (NCBI): domain Eukaryota; kingdom Metazoa; phylum Chordata; class Mammalia; order Rodentia; family Cricetidae; genus Microtus; species Microtus pennsylvanicus. The sequence goes on from NC_134590.1 coordinate 37,175,760, forward strand.
TACCCAAACACCTATTGCTTGGTGTTTAAAGGGTTACATTGGGATGTAGCTTGCATATGGCTGTGGCGTTTGTATATTCACTTTTGTAACCGTTGAATATTCAGTTACACAGCCACCACCACAATCAACATCACAACGTAATATTTCCTTTCTTTCCCCTTCTCCCCTTCCATTTTTCTTTATCTTTTTTTCTTATTTTAAGTATGGGGTTCAATGAAATTCAAAGTGGCTTTGAATTCCTTATGTAGTTGAGGATGATCTTGAACTTCAGATCCTCCTGCCTCTACCTCTGAGGGCTGGCATCACAGGTGTGCCTCACTGTGCCCAGTTAATGTGCCGTGGATTGAAGCCAGGGCCACTTGCATGCTGGAGAAGCACTCAACCAATTGCAAACCCATCCCTCGAACACTTTCATTGCCTTCCAAAGAATTTCCATATCCACCAAATTCAACCATCAACTCCTAAACTCTCTACTTTCTACTCTTAGGTAATTCCCAGTCTAAAAGAAAATCACACTATATGGCTTTTTGAGTCTGATCTCTTTCACTTAGCATGATGTTTCCAAGGCTTGTCCGTGGAGTCATATTTACTATTATTTTGTCTCTTTTCATGATTTATAATCTACAATACAGTTGTGTCTACTTTTTATTTATCCAGTCATCCGTCAGTGAACAATGCTGCTGTGAATATTTGCCTACAAAGTCTCTGTGTGTGTGTGTATACATAGGTTCTTATTTTTCTTAGGTATGCATCTGGGCATAGAATTACAAGATAATATAATAATACTATATTTAAATGACTGTATGACTATTCCCCATAATGAGTAAACCTTTTTGTACTCCCATCAGCTGAGTTGGAAGGCTCCTATCCCCCCCCCCATGAGCACCAACCCTCGTTATTGCCATCATTTTGTTTAAAGCCATCCTAATTGGTAGCTCTCATAAGGTAGTATACACCATTATTTTTAAAATTGTTTTTTAATTATAGAGGCCAGAGGTATGTGCTGATTCCTGCTTTCTAGGTCAACAGCCACCCTTTCTATGTGTCGGCACAGCCCAATTCTTTTCTTTTCCAGCGTCCTCACCTTCCCTTGTTGAGAAAAGCTCTCACTGTATGTCCCTGACTGACTGTGTAGACCAGGCTGGCGTTCAACTCACTGAGACCAGCTTGTCTCTACCTGCAGAGTGCTGGGATGAAGGGCAGGGGCCACCATGCTCAGTTTTCAGCACAATCCATCTTCTCAGTTTACAGACTAAGAGATGGACATTCAAAGTTAGGAAGCTACAGAGCTGAGATTTGGGAGGGGCTGAGAGCCCTGTTTCAGTGACCTCTGCATACATACACACATATGAGACAGTGAAAGGAACCAGTTAGGAGTTTCTCATGTGTTTGTGTGTTCATGTGTGTGGGTGCATATATGCGTGGAGACCAGAAGACAACCTCAGATAATAAATCTCCAGAGCTGTATCTTGTTTCTTGAGATGGGGGCCTCTCACTGGTGCTTACCAGTTAGGATTGGTTTGCTGGCTAGCAACCCTCAGGGATCAACCGGTTTTTTGTCTGCCCACATTTTAAGTGTGCACCACCATGCCTGGCTTTTTCTGTGGGTTCCGAGATTGAATTCGGGTCTATTTGCTTGCAGAAAAAGCACTTCACTGATTGAGCTATTCCCACCCTACCCTCCACCATATTGTAAATCTAGTGTGTCAGACAATGATGCCTAACATGCTGGTGGGGATATGGCTTTTGTGTGATATTCATCAGGCATATGCTATCTGCTGAGAGACGAAGAAACAGGAGCGATGTCTGTGACCATGGAACAGCTGAAAGGGAGACAGGCGATGAAGCAGGCCGCCTCCGCTTTGTTGGTTCCTGTAAATGGTTTCCATTGCCTGTCGGAAATGCAAACATTTACTGTCCTGGGTTTATGGTGACAAGTTGAATGGGGGTATGTTAATTTCTTTGCCGTTTGGTCCCAGCACTTGCAAGAGCAAAGTGAGTTCTTCTTGAGAACAGTCACTTTATTTGCTTTGGGGGCGATTTTCCATCTCATGCAAAACGGTGCCTTTCTTTTTGGCCCTGTAGTTAAGGAAAGACTATTTTGCAATAATAAAATCATTTTGAATTTTGGCAACCATCATGGGCAATTCTGGAAATCCTGCATGCTCTAGTTAAAGCTTAGTAAAAATTTCTACTCACTGGAACCCTTTTTTAGAAACCTAGTCACAGCAATGTATCTGCTCTACGATCCTAGACCTTTTAGGTTCATTCCAATTTGCCATTTGTATGCAAGGCCCAATTAAATAAAAGAGGGCCAATAACTGCTCTTTTAAGTAACTAATTCATGGGGGAATGGTATACTTTTATATGTAATTTCCTGAATACAAAAATTCCTTCCACATAAAGACTCTAAGACATAAATGAATTTTAAGGGGGGGGCACGATTAATTCAGAAAAGAGATGCATATATCACAATGTTTATTATTCTAACGTATTTATTTTGAGCCAAGGATTCTTGTTATTTCGATCTTTAGCTTGAACTTGGCAGCCTGCATCGAAAGGGCCCTTGCTCCGCTGTCTGGGGTGGGTGGAGATGTGGGCGCGTGGACTTCGATAAGATAGCAGCTCTAGTTTTACTACTTTCATGAATTTTGAGCTGAGTTGGTTGTACTCAGCAGGGGAAAAAGGGACCATTGTTCCTATGAACTGTACAAAGTAGCCGGAAGGAGGAAATGCTACAATGATTTCCCAACTCCTTCTTGAAAGACGCTCTTGTGGTCAGACTTCCTTGAAGTTTGCATGTCTGTGTCCAGTGTGACTGAGACAAGGCCTTCTTGGGTTAGCAGTTTGTGGCGTGGTAGAGGAGGAGCCTTCTCTAGACATCGGTAGGTAAATCGGAAAAGTCAGGGCTGACTCTGCCAACAGCTGATGGTACTGGTTTTTAAAATGAATTTATTTTATGCACATTGTTGTTTTGCTGGCATATATGACCATGTGAGGATGTTGGATCCCCTGGGACTGGAGTTACAGACAGTTATGAATTTCCACGTGTGTGGGTGCTGGGAATTGAACCCAGGTCCTCTGGAAGAGCAGCCTGTGCTCTTGACCCTTGAGCCATCTGTGCAGTCTCTAGTATTGATTTTTTTAAATGATGGAGCCTTGGAGTTTTGCTTTGTGCGATGATGCGAAGTAAGGTCTTCTATATCAGGAAATGAAAAACATCGACTAAATGTTTTATTTCTGAGTTTCTAAATATAGCTTGCTCTTCAGAGGGGCATCTGCAGTACCTCTGCCAGAAGATAGTCACCAGCCAGAGGAAATCTGACCTAACGGGACAGCAGCCCCACTTGAGGTGAGGCCAGGACACGGAACAGACTAAGGATGCTTGAGGCACCACATAGACCTTGACTTTGTCCCATCATGAGTTTGGTCTTGAACAACTGGCTTGGCCTCCCATGAAATTAATGTACAAATGCCTATTCCTGCCCAAGCATCTGGCACTTCATAGCTTTCATTCATGTATTATATCTGTTTCTGTTCTCTAGACAAAGACAACTTTAGCCCCCTCCATCATGGGAGTTCCACTTTTTCTAAAACACACATTCATGCCCTCTCCTGCTTTATTTGAGTTTCATTTTCATCCCCTGAGGTTTTGAGTACTGTCATTAGGTAATGGGAACCAAGGAGTGAAAGCTATGGAGTCCTGGCCTTTGCCTCTAGTCAAAACAAAACAAAACAAAACACAAAAACAAATCAAGCTTGATGAGGTCATCCATAGAAACAGGAACAAGAAGGAGAGCACAGCAGCCTCGATGGATTCAATTTCAGGTGAGTCCAGTTTGATAGGGTTTGGAGTCTGTAGGTTTATCTGCTTTGAAGGGAGCCAATGAGAATGGTTTACGGCTGTGGGGCACACTGGACCAGGGACAAGCGTTTGGGGTTACATACATACAAGCTGTATGAGTATACACTTAGATGCTGCCAGAGATGGGTTAGGGTACTAGAAAACCAGAAAGACTCATGGGGTGCAGAACACACTCTGCTCTGGGGAAACATCAATATTTGGAAGTAGGAAGCCGTAGCAAATGGTTTGAAGTGTCCCTTAGCCCCCTAAAGACATTATTTATAGTTACTTTAGTTTTTTTTGTTGTTGTTGTTAAGTCAGGGTCTCAGTCTATAGTTCAGGCTAGCTTCAAACTCAGGATCCTTCTGCTTCAACCTCCTAAGTGCTGGGTTTACTGGCATCCACTACCATGTAGTACGATGCCTCTACCAATCCTTTGGAAAACCGTCGTTCAGAATAGACATTTACAAAGCAGACTGTTCACAAAGCCGGCATGGGAGTGCAGAACTTTCTCTGTAGCATTTGGGTGATGGAGAAGGCAGACTGGGTTTGAGGCCAGCTCAGGCTACGTAGCGAGATTCCAACAACTCTGTATTTACCGACTGACGTTTGGTTTTCCTTTTAATTATGTCAGAGTTGTGAGCAGTAAACAATCCTTTCCTTGGTCCTTACTCTTCAAAAGAGTCAAACTCATGAATCTTCAGTTTTCTTAAACATTTCAGCATAGTCTTGAACAGGAAAATTACATCAACATTTTCATCTGGACTGAACCTCTGAAACTATAAGTGAACCACCCAATTAAATGTTTTCTTTATAAGAAAAAAATTAAAGTCTAAATCAGTCACTTGATGATATTTTAAATTATAATTTACAAGACTAGACTAAGTCATTAATTAATGCCAATGTCTTAAATATCACAAATGTTTAAAATATTAAAACACTTTCCCGTGAACTTACATAAAAGCATACTTTGTAATTTATTCAGTTCATCAAATTTATACCTAATGGCAAAAATTACCTTGTCGGGAAAATTTTTGCTTTTTCAAGAACATTGGTGTTGATTTCTTTTTTAAAAATACTTATTTATTTATTATGTATACAATATTCTGTCTGTGTGCATGCCCGCAGGCCAGAAGAGGGCACCAGACTCCATTACAGATGGTTGTGAGCCACCATGTGGTTGCTGGGAATTGAACGTAGGACCTTTGGAAGAGCAGGCAATGCTCTTAACCTCTGAGCCATCTGTCCAGCCCAGGTGTTGCTTTCTTAAGTACACTATTTCAGAGTAATCAGGGAGTTGGGATTCAGCATTCTTCACAGGTACTTGGTCAAACAGGGGCCCTGGAACTTAAAAGGTGTCCACTATTTACATCAGTGTCTCCAAGATTACCTTGTCCTCTCCAGTTCTTCAGGCTCCCACAAGGTACCCAGTCAACTGACCCAAATTAATGAATCTACTCACTGTCAACATCACTCTAGAGTCTTATCACCTTATCTTGTCCACAGTGATAGTTTATCATTGTGCCCAGAACCCATGCATTCATCTCTATGATGAAAACCTCAGGGTGTCATTGGCTAGTGGGTGGTTGAGAAAGAAAGGCTGGTCCTGGAAGGGCCAAGGATGTGACCTAAAATAGCATACACAACAGGAGTCAAAGAAAAGCGAACTTCACAGGCAGCACCATCAAGATTTGTGATTGAGATTGAGAGGAGAAGTTTATGGGGTATGGGCTGAGGTATGATCATTAGAAATGGTCAGTGGATCTCTGTCTCTGAAAAAGCCTGGGATAAAACCGGACTTGCTGAACATAGTGGACAATGAGGTCTACTGAGAACTCAAGAACAATGGCAATGGGTTTTTGATCCTACTGCACATACTGGCTTTGGGGGAGCCTAGGCAGTTTGGATGCTCACCTTACTAGACCTGGATGGAGGTGGGTAGTCCTTGGACTTCCCACAGAGCAGGGAACCCTGATTGTTCTTCGAGCTGATGAGGGAGGGGGACTTGATCGGGGGAGGGGGAGGGAAATGGGAGGCGGTGGCAGGGAGGAGGCAGAAATCCTTAATAAATAAATAAATTAAAAAAAGAAATGGTCAGTGGAATTTCTAGGGCACAGGGTGGAGGACCAAGTGAGTGGACAGCCAGATCTCAAGAGCAAGTGAGGAGTGTGGAGCTGGGAAGAGCAGTTTCCCCGCTGCCTCAAACTTGGGGCTCACACGTGACAGGCAAGCACCCTACCAATGAGTCACAGCTTCTGCCCCTTCTAATAAGGACACAAAATCTGTTTGGGCCCAAGTCAGACCAAATCTCACCATGGAGAGAGGAGCTGGGTAAATAATTCCACACCTGGCCGTGGAGCTACTGGCAACTGTTAGCTACTGGGGGAGGGAGTGGAAGGGGAGGAGGGGGAGAGAGGAGCAGAGAGGATAGGGAGAGGGGAGAGGAAAAGGCAGTTTTCTCTAAGAATTTGGCCCCTGGTTAGTCTACTACATCCAGTAAAAGACTACACATCCAGAATATTGGAGCAGCACACATTGCTCTTGAAAGAAAAAAAAGGACATAAAGTTTGTGTGGGAACTGGGGAAGAATTAGGAGAGGGAGTGAATATGATCAAAACATTGAAACTCTCAAAGAACTAATAAAACAAAAACATTAAAAAAAAGAGAGAGAGAGAAACTAGTGAAGAGGCAGCCAAAACATTCCAAGTTAGAGACTGTGGGTCATTCTCTATCTTATTTTCATTTTAAAAAAGATGTGTGTATATTGAGTGTCGATTCCCGTTTGTGTTCTGCTGTTAGTTGCTAGATTTTAAAAACTCAGGAGAGAGTGGGTAATGCTTTATCCCAGAGAATGAGACAACTGACCTGGAAAAAGGGAGGCCTCACCCTGACAAGAGTGAAGGGAAGGTAGGAGGCTGGTACAGGTGTGGATGAGCTGTGGCCCTGTGTAGGGTAGGAGCTTGTGGCTGCCCAGCCTAGAGGCTCAAATGTGGCCAGCACTCAAGAGGGCAGATATGGGGGTGGATGAAAAAGTGCCCCCATCCTGGGCAAGGGGACAGTTCATAGAAATTCATCACTGACCAGAAAAGAAACCCTCAGGGAAAGAAATCAGGCCGAAGGCTTCAGTAGGGACCAGAACAGGCAGTCACTGGCATCTCTTACTAGAAACAGGGTTCTTGGTCTTGCCTGCTTTTCAAAATATAAATATTTATAATGAATTTTCGCCAACTCTTTCCATGCTCACCGTTTCCTCATTCTTCTGCCTTGAGCACCTGCTTCTCTTGAGAAGCCCCTCCCCCTTCCTTCCTGGCATCCAGTGACCCCTAAGGGCTCTAAGAACCTCTTTCATCTCTCACTCCTTGTATCACAATTTGCATTCCATTTTGAGGGTGACTCAAAGTTCTCTATCCCAGGGGCCTGTGTTAGCCCAACGAGGAATACAAAGACTGTTTACTTCTGTATCCGGGTCAGCAGAGCATAAGGCCTAGGTAGCTACTGCTCAGGAAATGGGAAGTCTACGTTCCTGTCCGGTTAACTCAAAATAACCAGGAGCCAGCGGCTCCAGGCTTTGTTTACACTTTCAGTTCCTACAGAGCGACCTACAGCACAAGTACGGAAACAAAGGAAACAATTTTTCGGAGGATGCGTGTTTCCTAATAAATACTTGAGTTGCATCCACTTGGAGAAAGCCAACCAATAAATGCATGCCCTAGTAACAGCTGGCTGTCACGGGTCACATTATCTCTGTTCTTGTTTTTTGATTTCAGCCAATGAATCCCCAGGGCCAAACTGGGGAATGTAGCAGAGTGGTTAGAGAACTTGCTAGTCCTAGCTACACTGTGAGCTGGTGCAGCCTGAGGTACATGAGATCCTGACTCAAAACCAAAACCAAACCACCCCCAAGAACAAAACCTTGACTGTCCATCTTCTGGTTCGAGGTGTAGCTAAATTCATGGCTTCTTTGCTCCCAATAGATTTTGTTGAAATGATATCTTCTAAAATTTTACTTTTAAAAATATCAAGAACAAAGCATTTAAGAACGTTATATGCAAATTGGAATTCTGCATTTGAAATCCACTGCAGAGATTCAGGAGGACTGAATATACAGAGTAAAAGAATTGTTTAATACTTATGTTGAGTGAATAAGAATTTCTCACAAACTGGAATTTTAATTTCTTTAGGAAAAAGAAACACACTATGGTTTACCCCCTCAGAACAATTTAGAGATATTGTCTAAATGTTAAAATGCCTGTTTAGACCATCAAATTCAGATTTTCCAAACAATGTTATTAAAATGGAATACAGGGTTCATTTCAACTTTGATATCTGCTTTCTAAGGAGAGCGGCAGCCGCTTGACTTCTGTAGCTCCGGGATGACTACAGAACCCAGCATTCGGCTCCTACAATTTCATGCTATGAAAGACGCATCTTCTCTTAGACCTGACCCTCAGGTAGAGACAGTGCTGCCAATTCCGAAGCAAAACCTTCTTCATTTGCAAGCATTTAAAGCAAACACGCAGCACCTACGAATTAGATGCCACCTTTTTTGAGAGAAAGCCGTTTGCAAGCCCAGGAAGATTAGCATCGCCCAGTAGGCAAATACTTTTCCCTGTGCCACCCAATGCAAACAAACAGAAGCGTCAAGGACAATTGTAAAATCTCTTCAGATTTAAAGGTACAGGGCACTCTTACTCCTTCCGCGCCCTCTTCACTTTTCATCGGAAAGATCTAGCTCTTGGTCTTTCCCTGCTGAGACAGCGAGAGAAGAGTGCTTTCCTCAACATGATGAGGCAACTGGCTCCTGGGCCCCACCCACTTCTTTACTCTCAACCCTTTACGTGACAGCAACAAAGTGGACAGAGAGCCCTTGCTTGTTTGTTGACTGTGGATATTAAGAAATGCAAGGAAGTCCACACGGTCCATGGAAAGACATGTTCTCTTTCATGGATTTTCAGTCTTTGTCTGCTTCTTGTGTGTGTGGTGTGTGTGTGGTGTATGTGTGTGTGTGTGTGTGTACACGTGTTCTCGTGTGTGCACATGCAGAGGCCAGAGGTCATTGTTGGGGGGTTCTCCTCTATTGCTTTCCGGCTAGATTTGAGCTCCAGTAAGCTCCTGGGGGCTTACTGCACACCCCAGTACCCCATCTATGCACACTGCAGTACCCACACCTGTGTCTGCACAGCCCAGTAACCCCTGTGTCTTCAGTCCCAGGGTTACAGGTGTGTGTTGCTGTACTAACTTTGACAAGAGTGCTGGGGATCAAACCCCACATCCTCATGCTTGTTAAGTGAGCACTTCGTTCACTGAGTCATCTTTTCGGTCCTGGAGAAGCCAATTTCTAATGGAATAGCCTTGTTAACAGTTAAAACATTCCAGTGACGGCTAGCCATAGGCAATTGATCACCTAAAGTGCACAGCCCCGCACAGCACAGCACAGTCCCTCACAGCACAGCACAGCACAGCACAACACAGCCCGCACAGCACAGCCTCGCACAGCACAGCACAGCCCCGTACAGCACAGCACAGCACAGCCCCACACAGCACAGCACAGCACAGCACAGCCCCACACAGCACAGCACAGCACAGCACAGCCCCGTACAGCACAGCCCCGTACAGCATAGCACAATCCCGCACAGCACAGCCCCACACAGCACAGCACAGCCCCACACAGCACAGCACAGCACAGCCCCGTACAGCACAGCCTCGTACAGCACAGCACAGTCCTGCACGGCACAGCACAGCACAGCACAGCACAGCACAGCACAGCCCCACACAGCACAGCACAGCACAGCCCCGTACAGCACAGCCCCGTACAGCATAGCACAATCCCGCACAGCACAGCCCCACACAGCACAGCACAGCCCCACACAGCACAGCACAGCACAGCCCCGTACAGCACAGCCTCATACAGCACAGCACAGTCCTGCACGGCACAGCACAGCACAGCACAGCACAGCACAGCACAGCCCCACACAGCACAGCACAGCACAGCCCCGTACAGCACAGCCTCGTACAGCACAGCACAGTCCTGCACGGCACAGCACAGCACAGCACAGCACAGCACAGCACAGCCCCACACAGCACAGCACAGCACAGCCCCGTACAGCACAGCCCCGTACAGCACAGCCCCGTACAGCACAGCCTCGTACAGCACAGCCCCGTACAGCACAGCCTCGTACAGCACAGCACAGCACAGCACAGCCTCGTACAGCACAGTACAGTACAGCACAGCCTCGTACAGCACAGCACAGTCCTGCACGGCACAGCACAGCACAGCCCCGTACAGCACAGCCTCGTACAGCACAGCACAGCACAGCACAGCCTCGTACAGCACAGCCTCGTACAGCACAGTACAGTACAGCACAGCCTCGTACAGCACAGCCTCGTACAGCACAGTACAGTACAGCACAGCACAGCACAGCCCCACACAGCACAGCACAGGACAGTCCTGCACGGCACAGCACAGCACAGCCCCGTACAGCACAGCCCCGTACAGCACAGCCTCGTACAGCACAGCCTCGTACAGCACAGCACAGTCCTGCACGGCACGGCACAGCACAGCACAGCCCTACACAGCACAGTCCCGCACAGCACAGCACAGCACAGCCCCACACAGCACAGCGATGTCTTAGGAAGGCTTGTAGGAGCGAGTGTGATCACTGCTCCTATGGTTAGTCAGGTGATGGGTCTAAGATGACATGAAATCACGAGTTACAGCTGCTGTCTTGAAGTCTTAGGGCAGGATGACTCAACAAGTGCATCCTGTTTCCCACCTGACACGGTTTTCATTTTATGAGAAAATTCAGTAATCATATCAAGATTCATCATAGTCTGACAGTCTACTGCTCTGTGTGGGCATAGCTAAAAAGAACAATGGGAAACATCAGCTCTTCCAGGTAATTTTACAGGTGCCCACACTGAGGATACCTGGCCTGGGGGTATGTATGTATGTATGTATGTATGTATGTATGTATGTATCTATCTATCTATCTATCTATCTATCTATCTATCTATCTATCTATCTATCTATATCTATCATCTATCTATCTATCTTCCTACCTACCTACACACATATATGTATATATATATATACATGTATACTACCACACATACACGTGTGTGTGTATGTGTGTGTGTTTGTGTGTTTATACCAACTCTCCCATAATGCCTCTGGGCCCAACAATCTTGTGTTTTTGGAATTCTTTACTGCTATCCAGAATTTTCTGACTCTAGGAGGTGCTGAGTTATGGTTGAATCCACCCCTCCCTGTTCTCTTTGTGAGGAAGGGCTGGACTCTCCTGTCATTTTCCTCTTGACCATACTCAGCCTGGATGTGAGGTTATTTGAGAAACGTGCAGTAATTTTACTGAGAACAAAGTGTTGCATTTGTGAAAAAAACAATCAGCTTTTTAAAAAGGCAAACCTGCAACTGACCAGGGAGAAGGTGTGTCGACTTGGTGGCCTATCAACTCTACACTTTGTTTCGTAGCCCTCCAATGTTGTGGTGCATTATATGGGTTTACATATTAAGTACCAAAGGCATTTCAGCCCACAGCTCACACAAGGTCAGCAATAGCAGAAACAAAAACTGGTCTGACGGTGCTTATATTAAAATCCATACACGCATATAAACATGAGCGGGTAATTCAGTCTAAAGACTCCAGCAGATGGCAACATTAAAACAATGGAAATCTTTAGGATATGGAAAATATTCGCTTGAAATAAACGAATACAACACTGGAAACAGGCTCAGCACATTTGTAAAGCCGGTGCAGCGGGCACGAGAGAGTTTCCGAAAGACGGTGGCCCATTTAGGTGATGAGCGCCAGATGCTAGGTGGAACTAAACAGAGACAAAAGTGCTCTGGTTAGCTTCAGGGGAGGAGGAGAAAAGAGCTGGGCCCTAGAGGTGAGAGAGCAAACACAGTCCTTACAGACCTGGCAAAGTCCCAAAACTCATCCTCCCTCCGCTAACTGTGCTGTCTAAAGAGGTGGCCCGAGCTGCTTTCTGGGAGAAGCTCTGTGTCTGTGGATGGTGACCTAGCAGCATCCACTTGCCTGAGCTCCTCGGTATGAGGGTTGATGCTCTGACACACAGTTGTGGACCACAGTCAGAACAGCTGGGCTGGGCTTCTGTGAGTAAAACACCGAATCCTGAAACGCACAGTGGAAAAGGGCCCTGAAAGTCAGAGGAGATCAGCATTCAGCTGTAGGAGACCCCTCCGACTACCAACAAATTACAAGTGTGTCTTAATCAGCAATGTCATTTCCTTTAGGGAGAACAGAGAATTTTATATGCTGCAGGGAAGTGTACCTACCTATGGATGGACACACCTTTTCCTCCAAAGTCCATTTCCCCTTTTCCCGGGGTAACTAATGAGGAGATTGTCTCTAACTAACCCTTTATTGTGTCCAACACACACACACACACACACACACACACACACACACACACACACACACGAGAGACAGAGAGAGAGAGAGAGAGAGAGAGAGAGAGAGAGAGAGAGAGAGAGAGAGAGAGAATTTGAACTCTACTGGGAGCCATATGTATAGGCACAAGACAGGTGGAATCTTGGTGGTTCCTGAACTGTAGTCTTGCTTCCTGGCTCTGAAGCCTCTTTGGTTCCATGAGCATCTTATACCGTCTTAAGTAGTATACCCACTCTGAGCTGAGCTCATCATTTTCTGGAGGAGAAAAATAAGTTAATTTACTTGACAGTCTAATAAAAGCCAAGTATTCCCAGACACTGGAAATTCTGAGAGGAGACTGAGCTCACAGCAGAAAGAACTAGACTCCAGGTCAATGTACATGGGTTATGGTATTGAGTCTGGGCTTACATACAGTTAGCCAAACCATTAATTCTAGTGAGCCTGTTTCCTTGTCTTTGAGTTGGGGAATATTGAACCAAATGGACTCTAAAGCCCTGCTGGACTGAGCATTCTAGAATGAGATCTGGGCTCAGAAGAGAGCACAGTTTTGGGGGAGAGAGTGAAAAAGTTTCCGTCGCAGAAGTGGAGAGTGGGTTTATTTTCTGCTGAATCTATTTTCTGATTACCAAACGACAGGTAAGAACTGCAGAGTCCAGAGTGCAGAAATGACTCGTGTAGACTTTGAACGCTCCTATGACCCCCATTCTTATCTGTTTGGAATTTATTCTTCCTGATATTTTCTGTGAAGTGATCCCATAATCATTCATTGATTAAAATAAAACAAATTTATCTTCAACAAAAGTTCTATAATTCAAGACTATATCCTGGACCTTCCACCATGCTATTGCATGGGCATCTGTTCATTTTCAGTCAGTACAGGGCATCACCCGGCACCTAAAATTTTTTTTTTATCTAACTGACACTTTATGTGATGGTTTGTTTCTGAATTCAACAAAGCTCCCTGTATACGCAGGTCATAGTTCAACCGTGACACCTCCTCTTTTGCTTTTCAATCAACGACCACACCCTGTAATCTCACCTTGTATCACAGGAGCCCACTTCTTGCCTCTATTCAACTAGAAAACCAACAATGTTGTGTGTGTGTGTGTGTGTGTGTGTGTGTGTGTGTGTGTGTGTGCATGGAGGCCAGAGGACAACCCTGAGTGTCATTCCTCAGGTGCCATCGATCTAGTTTTTGAGATAAGGTCTCTCAGTGGCCTGGAAGTCACCGAGTACGCTATAGGCTGGCTGACCAGTGAGTCCCAGGGATCTGTCCGTCTCTACCTTCTCACCACTGGGATTGCAAGTGCAGGGCACCACATCCTACCTTTTTGTTTCTTTTAAGTGGGCTATGGGACTTGAACTCATGTCCTTGTGCTTGTAAGACAGGCGCCTGGGCCATCAATCACCCCAATCTCATCAGTGTTGCACCAGATCTCTTCTCTCCCTAAGTTTTTTCTGCCTTCCCCTTTCTTACACTCCAGCCATTTGCATATCTTACTACACCACAGTTTAAAACCCTCACGGCGTCTTACTGACCAATACTGTCTCATTACCCAGAATGTGTTTCGAGAGAAGCAGGCACAGGCAGTCTGGGATTTTGGGGTGTGTTTGTAACCTACACTTTAGGATGAAGATTAAATTACATCCTCTGGAGATGGCTAGGATGAATGGTACCAGAGGGCTGTGCCCCAGAGGTGGCTTGGACGCCTTCACCGCTTATCTCCGATCAGCACAAAGGACTTTATGAATTAGAAGCGGATGTGAGAAGTTGTTTTGCTGTGGTGAAGTGAGCACGGCCCCCGGTTGGCAGCAGTGTGGGGCTGTTCCCACACCTTCTTTGTGCTGGCTTAGGAGCTGTGTCTCTCAGTACTTATTTCTGGAAAAGGCCCCCGTGAGAGTGAGTCTCTAGTTCCAAGGACTTTTGCTGCTGCTTAAACTCTTGGGTAAGTTCAACCCCCTCATCAAGAGGGGTCCCATTTGTTCCCAAATGAACCTTCCACATGCCCTGCTAGTGGAGAAATAAAAAAGGCAGGAGGGAATTCATGAGTGCTCAGAACACGGTGCATGTCTGTGTTCATTCTTACTCATATACTCCATGTTAGAATAAGGCTGAACGGAATCCAAGACCAAGTGCTCAGGCCAGAAGAAGGAGATTTTCCCTACCACACAACCCCAAAGCCCAGAACATCCACCACCACCAACGAAGAACTCTGAAAGCTTGGATGACTGCAGAGGTCAGTACCTGTTTTACAAGGCCAGGCTCCTAGGGTGCTGTCATGTTTCCTGGACCCATCTGCCGGGAGCCTTCTGAAGGCATTCTATGCACTCCCAGCTCTGGTGCTTGTCCCTAGTGAGATTCTGCTTATTCTTCCCTTTTCTGCTCAACAGCCCTCTTCTCTGCTCCTGCCTCTCCTCAGAGACCTCACTCTGCTCCTTTCATGCCCCGTGGCTTTCTTCCTCAGGTCATCACCCCAGCATGTGCTATCATATGTTTGTAAGGTTATGGACTGCTTTTGCCTGCAATGAGACTGTCTGGGTCCATGTTAACCACCTTTATATTCCTAACACTTGGCATAGGCTTGCTCAATGAAAATTAACCAACCAACCAACCAAACAAACAAACAAAATATTTAGTTTTATTCAGTAATACCAGCAAAATAACCAATAGTCAAGCAAAGAAGCAAAACGAAAAACGCAAACTGCTTTTTATGGTGCTAGGTTTACCAACTTGGAATGCACCCTCCACAGCAAGAATACAATGATATTCTTCTTAAAAACCCAACCAAACTAAAACATGAAAATATATAAACACCAAAAGCCAGACCATGTCCATCTCTTTTAAATGTTATAAATGCCCTTTTGTTGTGAAAGCCCTTTATGGAAACGAGGATCAGAGGTCACTTTCTCATCCTCCTGAGTTGTCCCACGTTGCCATTTTCTTTAGTCTTTACACTTGGCATAGATCACACTGCAGCAAAATCGGGCTGGCTTTCTCAAGAAACTTCTTCACTTCCTCACACTAGAGCCTTGGCACACACACAGATGCAAACATGGCGTCATTACTAGCAGCATTTAAAAACTATCCCTGGACAGGTATTTGAGTAGGAAATTTTATGATAAGATAATATACGTTGTTAGAAATACAGGGAAGTCCCTTGTGTTCGACCTTGAAAGTTCCTGCTATTTCACGGTGTGGCTTTACCAAGAGGTGAAAAAGAGGTGAACTGAGACGCACCCCAGTTCGACAGCCTTCCCATTCTTCCCTTCCATCCTGGACTCAAAACGTGCTGATGGTCTAAAGGCCTCATGGGATTCCAGGAAACCGAGGTCCCTGAAGCTAAGGGTCAGAAACATCAAGCATGGCCTTGTTGTATCTGACCCTTGCTAGGAAGGAGTAACCCTGGTGCTATATAGGTTGGGAGGCAAGACGAGGACAATTGGCCGAGATTGCTGAAGCCCCACAACAAACAGCAGGCAGGATCCTTCCTTCAGTGCAGTCTTTTCTGGGACAGCCAGTCACAGATACTCTTCTGAGACTCAAGCAAGAACCGAGGTGGAGCAAATGCTTAGTGATAGGAGAAAGTGCAACCCCACGTTCTCCATTTTCTTTCCAAGGGCTCACAGAAGGGAGGGGACAGGAATGAGCAGAGGGAGGCAAAGGGGACAACACACCTATCACGCACAACACAGCGCCCTGTGCGGTGTGACTGAGATGGTTCCTGACAGGAGGTGATGTGTGTTCTGCACAGACACATCCGTCCTTGGTGGCCCTGCGAAGTGGGAAATCCACCAGCGTTGGTCTATCCGGCTCACACTGGGATTTAGGGGTGGTATCTGTCGAGTGTCTCAATTTGGTAACTTCACCCTCCAAAGCTACTTGGCTTTTTTTTTTTAATCACATAAAATCAACACCCCCTTTGCCACTATTAAGTCCTGGAATGGAGACAGGGTATGATTACAACAACCATGCAGCTCGCTCCGCCCCAGTGACCTGTGACTTTTCTGCCTTCCAGTTTGAAGGTGCACCACCCCAGAGCCACCACTTAGGCCTTGGCTTTGGTAGCAAGAGACCTTTCCCCTCTCGAGACTGTAAGCATCTCACAAGGCAAAACCTGCCCTCAGACCTCCACTGGTGGCCTGGAGTGGGCTTGGCCTGGGCTGTGGCAGATCCCTGAAGCTTTTATTCTCTCTACACTAAGAACACTTGGCTTCCTTCACCAAAACCAAATCTTAGTGCCGACCGTAAAACCTGCCCTGTCAAGTTTCAAGGAGAACAGAGATAAATTGTATTCCGTGAACCAAATCTTGACTGTCTGGTCAATTATTTCTGTTTTATGATTCTCTTTAGAAGTGACTAGAGCATTAAATGCGTCTTGTGACATGCCAGGTGGTTAGCAAACCAGGATTCAAATTGAGGTCACCTTAGTTTTAAAGGTGAATTCTCTCAGCTACCCCACCTTGCCCATCGGAGGTGGAAATCAACCACGCAGTCATTCTAGGAAGGGTCTGCTCTCAAGCACCAGTTCAGAGCACAGTGGTTTTGGGTTAGAGACCTGAATTCTAGCCCCAGGCTTGTGTTGATCCTTGAATCTTTCCCTTACCTGTTTTGGTGTTTTGCCTACAATACCTAAAGTGGGAAGGGTTGGGGCCCCTGAATACCCCTTCTAGTCTTGATTCTATCACCTGTGGGCATTCTTGAAGCCTTGGTATAGCTACTTAAGAAAGACTTCAAGGTCAGGGGTCTGATGGCATAGTTTGTCACGCTTTTAATCCCAGCGCTCAGGAGACAGAGGCAGGTGGACTTCTGTGAGTTCCAGGCCACCCTGATCTGCACGGCAAGTTTCAGGTCAGCCAGGGATATACAGTGAGAGCTTCTTTCAAGTATAAATAAGTAAATAAATAAAAGAAACAAGACTTCAAATCAAAGATGATGTGAGGAAATTTGAGATAATAATGGAAGCAATTCTTTTCAACTTTGTACTTCTCCTGGCTCCCCATCCTCATTTTCTGCTAAGCTTCTTGGCTAAATGCAAGCGTCTGATTTCTCCCAAGTCCTAGTCTTGGCTGTCTCAGTAGAATGTATGCACATACATATAAACCATATATATCTGCTCTATGCATGCAGCCATATCTGATCTTTTCTTTAAGCCCATAACCGTTCTTAAGGATTTTTAGCATAATACTCTGAGCTATGAGATACTGTGGGGCCTTCCACCGGGGCAGAAAACAGAGGGAGTGTTGTCTGATGATTTCCAGTTAGGCCTAGAACCCAAGGCCTATCCACCACGTGGCAGCTGTGTCCTTTGCCTGACCCTGACTGACGTGTCTGGCTCTTGGCTTCCTTACCTGTAAAGAAGGAATTCTACCTTAGCTACAGGCACCGGAAGTTGGTGGGTTATGAATAGTGTGCTTGATAAGGCAGGCTTTGAAAAGGGCCACAAGGGTCCATCTGTCCTTGAATCCAAGGGACTTTTTTTTTTAATGTGACTTTATAACTTCTCCCATTAAGAAGTGTGGTCTATTTCTCCATCCCCTGAATTAGAAGTGGCCCCCTGACTTGTTAAAAGCACATACGTTGAAAAAAATGAGTTGATTCAACTGAGCCTCGGCCTCAAAGGGCCTTGCTTCCCTCTTCCTCCTGAAGCCATGGAGAGACACAGGTGGGCAGTCTGTGAACCACTGAGCTCAGCCTCAGGTGCTCCCCAGGTGACTCAGTGGACAATCAGCTGAAACCCAGAGGCAGTACCGTCTGGTGAGCACGGACACACGAAAGAGCTTGGACAAGACTCACCCAGCTGAAGTCAGCCCAAACTGCTGACCTCCAGGGTCATAAACTCCACAAGCAGTGGTTATTTTAGTGGTTATTTTATGTTTGTTACCAACATGGGTTAATAATTCTGGGGTCATTTGTTACACAGCAACAGATAACAAATGCTGTAGATACGAGCAGTTTTTCAATAAACATAGGCTAATTATACCTCAGGGCAAAGGTTAATTGAAAATGGGATTTTGGTACCCTCAAATTTATGCTGGTTAGTCATTGGTTAGTCATGACTGTAGCAGAAAGAACTAAGAACCAAGACTTAAATTCTGGATTTAGCGGGCAGCTGTATGAATGTCTATAGCATCTTTAGACAAGCTCTTGTTCTCCTTTCGTTTTTCCTCAACTAAAAATTATTTAGAACAAGTGACTCTTTTTCTTTTTTTCAAAAACACTTTACTAAAAGGCAGTTCTGAAATCTGATATAATAACAAGAGCTAATCATCTTATTATTTGATAGTTTAATCACAGACAAACTTCCCTGAATTCTTTGCTGGTTCGGTTCACAGTGGGCTGTGACTAAAATATCTCACTGTTATCACAATGGCCACACACTGAACCCCCGGGGTGGAGTCTCTCTGTGGACTGTGAACCCAAATAGCTAAGCTCATCCGAGATCGGCGAGGAACCAACCTTGTAGCACGCCAATGATTTACAGGTGGAAGGCCGCGTTTGTTCGTTCATTTCTGGGTTGCTGCACATGTTTGGGAGAAGCGATAATTGCTGGCAGTGTAGTCATTTAAACAAGAAGGATACTGTGTTATAGCTCTAGCCAAAGTTTTGCCTTGACTGCACATGAATGACCAGTTTAGGCACTCAGTCGTTAGATGGGCTAGGGGTGGCGTGGAGAACAACTAGATGAAAAGAAATCTCAGCGTTCTTTGCTGTCGCAGTCTTCTCTGTGGCTAGTGAACAGCAAATTAAAAAAAAAGTACACTGATACAAATTGTGTGCACCTGAGAGTCAGCTTCTAAGAGGACTCCCCTCTCCAGTACAAGATGTTTTTTGCATAGACCATTAATACTCTTCCAAACACAGGCTGTTTTTTTGCTTCGTGACACAGAGAAGGCCATGTTCAGGCCAACTTGGGCATTAAACGAGCCAGAGTCAGGAGACGTTCATGCCAGCAGGAGTTTAAGGTACACGAGAGAGGGTCTCCGTGAGACCACAGCTTATCTTCACTTCTGCCTTAACACTTCAAAGGTTACATAAGGAAGCAATAAGTTGCTAAAAATATGAACACCATAATCTCATTAAACCCTCTTTCTGCGATGGGAAACAAGCTATGTGAAGCTCAAGGTAACTGTGCCTGTCAGGAGGAGTACGGTATTGAAACAGGGCTTATGTTTACCATCCTGGGGTGGGGGACTTATTTGGATGGTGTGCAAGCTAACATCGAAGACAAGAGTCACTGAAACTGTCTTACAGTTAAGATTGTAGGCACCTAAATAGCTTCTCCATTGCGTCTCTTCTCTGCTCTTCTGTGAATTCGGGTAGCGGCTGCCCTCGGCCATGTTTGTAGATTCTCTCATTCCATCCTTCTCTCTGCAGCCAGAGTAAACTTTCAAGAACAGATATGTGCCTTGCTTCAAACTCTTCAAAGGTTTGTCCCAAGATGAGATTCTTGAGGCAGCAGCTGTCTGCGTCCCTAGCACCCTGCCTACTGCCCGGAGTCAGTGGTTCACACATGTGTGTGGTCTCTAAGGGCAGGTCAGAGTTCCCTGGATTTTAGAGAGACACCTGCATGCTGACTAGCACTCATTGCTCATGGTAAAGTTTCAGACACCGTATTAACTAAGCTGCAACCATGGAACTAAGGTCACCATATCTGATCTTGGTTAGCATTCACTGCAACTCAGTAATGTCTAGGGCTTCCAACAACACTGGATCATAGTTTAAGCTATTTAATTATCTGCTTCGGAATGTATATTTATAGCTCATCGCTTTAAGTATGTTTCAAGACAGGGTCATTTTGATGGTCTACAATTTTTCTGAAGGTTCCAATCTCTGTGGGACCATAGCATTATGGGGGGAGAAACACGAGAAGACGAACGATTTGATTTTCAGTTTGCTTTCTTTAGTAGTATTTGGAAATAGCCAGAGTAAAAAAAGGTTTTGGCTAGGGCCCAGCATGGCTCTGAGGTCAAGAGCGGGCACTAAAATGACCATGACTGGGCCCCTGCCCCATCTGACCTGCACACAGGGATTTCTCCATGTCTGTCCTCCCCTAGGATAACCCAGTCAGCTCTTGCCAGTTCTTCTTTTCTGAATTATTTAGGGAGACTATCTAACTAGACAATCACTCTAAAGATGAAATCAGAAACAAAATAGGGTCTTTAAGCACCAACCCGACAGAGCCCAAAGATTGAGGGTCCCTGGGAAACGGTATAATTTGGAACATGTGAGACACTGTTTAGGGAGAGGAAGCTAGCTCCGAGGTTAGTATAGAGTTATTAGAAAACTGGGGTCCTTTCCAAGATGTCCAGGCAATGAGCTCCCGGGGCACCTCTCCTCCAGGCAGTTCTGAGTGGAAAGGGGTCGGCCCCGCTTTGTGCCTGCGCTGAGGACTGGGTCCTGAGGACAGCTTAGTTTCTGAGAAGGGCTGCATCGGAAGTGAGGAGCTCCTTCCATTTTTAGGAAAGAGTACATGCTCAAGCGATAAGCAAGTTTTTGTTTCGTTTTAAATTCCAGGTGCGTAAAATCTCTTTGGAATGTAGTGAACACGGGCCGCACTTAAATTCTGACATTATTCAATATCAAACTCTTCACTAACAATGAGGTTTTGGGGACACGAAAAGTTTATTTGTCGAATAAGTGAAGGAACAGGATCACAAGGTGGGCAGAAAGGGTGAGCATCAGAAATGAACCACAAGTCTCGGTCCTGGATGTCACCAATTTCTCCTCGGTGAGCCTCGGAGCTGGCTGTTTATTGAGTTTTCACACTCTGGAGAAACACAAGCAATCCAGCCCTCTCCTTAGGGAGCTCCTTATCGTTGTTCATAGAGACATGGATTTTTACCTAAGGGGCTTGTGCGGTGTATCAGGGAAACTGGTGCTTAGATGTAGAGGGCTAATGTATCCTTCTTAAAATAGTATTAACTGGGAAATTGTATGGAAGGAAAAACTTCAGCAAATATAGAACGTACCACCTCTAGAAACAACTACTCTCATTTCTTTTCCCATCTACTTTACAGGTTTTTCTTTTCTCCAGCAATTATTCTTCACTATATCTACGTTACAACCACCGAAAGCATCCATCCCCAAGGTACGACCACCACAACGTTCGCATTAAACAGTGGCAGGGAGACACAAACACCATTTCTTTTCATCTGAAGCGTCTCCCCAAACACCCACTTCCTCTACATTCATTGCGCAAGTCTCTATACCACGATGGAAAAGAAAACGTTCTGAGTCACTGGAGATGGGGTTATTTTGTTTTGCTTTTAAGGTTAATTACGGTCCCGGGAGAGATAAAAGCCCTGCTCATATCTGTCCCGTATCCCTGGGAAATACTTCATTGGCGATTTTTATGAAAATGGCACTTCATCAAGATTCTCCAGGCCACGGAGACCCAGGTGACCGACCTGGGAGACGCTTGCCTATTAAATATTTACAGCGTGCGACCATTTAACCGTTTGCATCTGGCGCCCACTCTCCTAGACCCAGGCTCTTGCGGAGCACCGCACTGTCGCCTCCCCTCCAAGCACCCTCGCCATCTCCTTAGACCCCACCCCAGAACCCAAGGGCACTTCAAAGAAAGGGCGCGCGGGGCAAGGGCGCACGGGGCGGGGGTGGGTGGGTGGAGGACAGTCAAATGTTCTTTCCCGATTTATTTCTTAAAAGTCCCACATGCTTATATTATATATGGTGAACCCCCAACACAGGCAGATGGGAAAATCTCTTGCAATCTGTCCAGTTTAAGTTCCCAGGCACGGCTGAGAGTTCATGAATTGGGAGTTTAAAAATAAACCATTTTACACAACCAGCACGGGTGCCTTTATTTTGGGGACCTGAACCATGTCGTCCGCCTCTCTTCCCGCGCCTTGATTGAATTCCGTGACTTTCCCTGAACTCATCAAACCCTGGGTTGCCTCGTCTCCTTTCTCCCCGCGTCCCTCCAAGAGAAGGGGAACCGAGAAGTAAGAGCGACCGAGTAACGAAGCGGGGACTCCGGCTCAGGACCAAACCTCCTCCCCCGACGCAGAGCCCAGTGCTGGCCGGGGTGCTACTTACCTGCGGCGGGGCGGCGTCTCCAGGGTCGGGGCGCCCATGGCTTCGCGGGCCTCGGGCGTCCGCGCTGGGACACGCGAGTGGGTCAGTGCCTCCCGGAGCCCTCCGCGCTGCTGCAGCCGGGCCGCGGTCATTGGGCCGGTGCGTCACGTGGGCGGGCAGCGGGCGAGCCTCCCAGCCCCGGGTAACCCTTTACCTGCGCCCGGCAGGCAGCGCAGGCTGCAGAGACTAGGGGACGTCCCGTGATCCAGGCTTGAGTGAGGGGTCAGCGAAGCAACCGGCGTTAGCTGCCAGATCGAGCGCGCACTGCTTGTAGCCTGCCTAATGGCTAGACAAACAGCCCGGACGCCGCTGCGACGGTCATTCCCAGGGGCTACCCGCTTGCCTGTGTCCTAAAGGCTATCCTGGGAGGAGTGGAAGAAGAACCCCAGTTCCAGACCCTTTCCCTTGGGATATCAGGATGTGCGACGCTCCAATCAAACGCACGGAGCTTTACCTGTGATGGGTGGAGAATCGGTGGCTTAATCCTGAAATTCGGTTTAAGTTTTGGGTCTTCTTTCCACCTGGCCCAGAAGCTGTGGAGTTTGCCGGAAAAATGTGTTGAGCAACTGCGCCATCTAGCTTACTCGTTTTCCTCTCCATGTTCCACCGCTTGCAGGGAGAGGGGATAAAACGCGATGCTGAAGGAGGAACTGGGCAGACCTCCCAAAGACCTAAGACCCTTGGTTTCCCAGTGTTTGCATTTGAGATGCCCTCTGCCTTCACAGGCATTTTCTACTGTCTGTGGGAGAACATTTAATGGTTTTTTTTTTGGGGGGGGCATTCTAATACTAAAATAGTTGTGCACTTTTAAATGGTAGATGGATGACTGAATTTATACGTTGTTAAATGTTATTTGTTTGATTTGAAGAAAAATATTCTAGTCACAGTAAGTGACACTCAGGTTAAATTTCCAACCTTGTCAGAAATTTTCGTGGGATACTGGTCCATTTATAAATGTATTAGACTATTCTAATAAAAAAAAGACTTTGGAATTTGTCTTGGGTTTTTGAGTCAGTGGGGAGAAACTTTGAGGTTCACTCCAGCCAGAAAGAAATGAGGGTAAGGAACTTGATAATGTATTTAGTTTTCTTTTAAACGTTGGATTTTGAGGTTTTGAGAGTATGTTGAGAACTACATACATGGTTTCATCTGATTATAGTATACATTGCTGATGATTTCTGATACTGCTATGTTTAAATATATCCTTTTCGTTGGTGTGTATAGGAATTCTCAGATGTGTGTGTGTGTGTGTGTGTGTGTGTGTAACACGGTATCTCAGAAGGTTCTCTTAAGTCTTTCTCACTCACCTTGGAATTTATGAGTGGTTCTAGTCCTTGACAACCATCTTTCCATGCTCCAGCCACAAGAAGTTGTGTGTCCTTTCAGATGTATGCAAAGAACTTATTTTCTCCCTGTTTTCTTGTTGCGTCTGAAATTCTAGCAGGCAAGAGCTATTTTATTTACCTCTGTGTTCTTGGTGAAATTTGTGATTAGGTAAATATTTGCCAATTGAATTCATCAACTATCTCCATATACTGGAGAAAAGGAAAAAATAAATCACAAAACAAACTCAGGCATTTCTGGTAATTTCCAGTGACCTTTAACAAACTAACTGAATCTCACACCTGCAAATTAGTAAATATCTTAGAAGTTACTGTCAAAGTGACTACTGGGTATCAACTTCTTTATTTTGATGTGCTTTTAAAAAGTTACCAAAGATGTGGTGATCCACTGGAGTCACATCCACAGTCCTTTATGTCTAAACATATATATATATATATAATGCATATTATATAATAAATAATATATTATTACTCCTATAAATGTGGAGTAGTAATATCAAACTCACAAGGCTAAGGTGTTAGGTGACATGGCTTTGTGCCTGGAAACTCCCGGAACAATCCTAGCGTACCTTTGGTAAATTTGAATAATTACTGGTACTTGAGGTCTTCTACTTCTGGCCAACCTCAGCGGTGAAACACTAAACAGCACTCAAACCTAAGTAGCTCATCTTTTATTCATACAAACGATACATACACAAGACTGTATATTGTTTGAACACTGAAATAATTTTCTAGTGTAACAACTCTGTAACAAAATTTGACTAAATGTAACATTTATGAAAATATAAATCTCTGATTGGGTAATTCATCCCAACGATACAAAGTTTACATAAAAACATTCAATATGAGCTATCAGTTGCAAACAGGTTAGGAAAAATCATTCAGGCCACTTGATGTACTCTATTGGCTTTTACACAGGACACCCACACACTACACTTAATCCATCTAGGCATTTAATTCTTAGAAATGTATGGCATGGAGGATCAACCGATAATGACAGCAATAAGAATGTGTTGGCTGAAGAGCTAATAATATGGACTCCAGATGATGGGTATATGGATCTTAGCCCTCCCTGGGCTTCCACCTACTGGCTGGTCGCTACACCAGGAGGGACACACTGAAGCAAGTGTTTCCCCATGCGTAGGCTGTTGATATCCAAGTGATGCCTTCAAACACTTGCATGTTAAATCCTTTCACAGGGGAAAAACAATTGACTTGGATTCTCTGTGGGTTTAGATCATTTTCGTTTTCCTGTTGTGTCGGTCACAGCTGTGACATCTTTCTCATATTCCTCCCAGAATCCCCACCAGGCGTACAGGCTGTAGCAGAACCCATCACCTCCTTTATTTTGCAGTCCACAGAAACAATTCAGTGGTGGGGTTAAGGATCAGGCTACTTATCCTGATCCGTAGGTTAAGGTGCATGATGAATTCGTAGCAGAGCTGGGATGAAAATAAGCCGGTTCCTTGTTTGCTGTTCTGATTTAAGCAGCTTCCACTTTCAAAGAAAATCAAACCAGCCACCGCTGGTGACTCCCTTCAAAGTTCTTTCACAACATGCCATGTGGAGGACATGGAAGGAAGAACATCACTTTCACTTTCTGAGACACATTTCTTTTCAAATTGGTAAGGTTGTTTTTTTTTTTTTTTTTTAAAATATACCATTTCAGAGTTTCTGCTTTGAAATGGCAAGACTAGGAAAGTCCTCCTGTCTGGAAGTGGAGCGGATAAAGAAGCATACATACAGTAATAGAAGTAAGAAAGTGATTACAAACAGGGCTGAGAAGAGCCTTTGGACACCCTTAAGATGTATGGACTGTTTTAGCACAGAGACAGGCATATTCAGTATGTCCCAGGGTATTTGGTCGTTTATCTGCACGTCACACAGGAGAGAGGACGGATGAGAGTAAGGCAATGTCATCAGTAGTTCAGAGATGGCGGGTTTCAAAAGCTTGCTTTCTAGTAAGAGATACTGCAGGGGTGTGGGAAGTAACTTGGGTTTCCCAGCAGCTGACTGAAGAGCACAGACTCTTGCCAGTACAATGAAAGAAATGAGCAGGTGTTTCAGCCAAGTTTGTGATGCCCTTTCTGTAATTCTTTACGCTCAGCACAAAAAAAAAAAAAAAAACGTATCTCAGGAAAAGGTGTGAAAAGATTGCGGTTTCTTATCAAGTGGGTTCTCTTGCAATCCAAGACAGAAACAGTTTAAAAATGATATATTCCATTACACAGAAACCTGGGCATGCAGTCGTTGTGTGTTCTAGTAAAGACTGACTCCCCATGTTCAATAGCCCTATAATAGTGGTAGTTAGATATTGTTCCTGTCTGTTCGCCATCACTCATTTTTATGTGGCGACTTGGGAAACTGGAACACATCTGGACATCTTTCTTACACACGTTTGCACCGTTAGACCTCTTGTGTGCAGACGAGGGTTACACAGTTGTCAGGAGTGAGAAACGTAAAGAGAGATTAAGGCCTCAGTTTGCTATGACGCCACCATGCAGAGCCAGAGAGCTCCCTGCTCTCACGACTCCAGCTGGCTTCTGTGGAACTGATTCCAGTCCAACAGCTCTGGTTTCTCTCCTCTGCATCAGTGTAGTGAATTGTGCTAATTCTTATTACACAGCAAATTTAAAAAACTTGATCCTCTCTCTTCTAGGTAAAATGGCCATTTTACTAATACATAGAGACGTTCTCTATTTGCTCAATACATTTGGACTGAAAGATGGCACCCAAGTTGAGTCTCATAGTTCTGTTCTTCTCTGAGGGTATTAGTACTTGAGAGTTCCAGATCTTCCCTGCTTTTAAGAAATAAGCAGCTTATCATTTATGATGCAGAAGACATACTTCGCTTTTTTTTCCTGTTGTTTGTGGATTATGTATTTCAGTTGAGCAGGATAAACATTACATCAGTTATCTGGCGTATAACTGTGGCCTCGGGATTCTAGGGCAGCACACACCCGGTCGTAACACGAGTTGTGTTTCTTGGAGGGTGTTGCCTCATTGGACTCTGAGGAGTCACTCACTGTGATGGGGCTGTCTCTTGCAAAGACCTCAGTGGACTCTCTCCAGAGGCAGTCCACAGACACTTTGAAGGAGTAGCTGCTCGACTTTGGCCGGGATGTCTGTGTTGCATTGTTGAAGATCTGCCTGCTGTTGGAGGTGGCAATTTTGATTTTAAGCGCGGCATCTACGCGGTCCACAACCGTGTATATTCCTATACTCCCATCGTCGAAGCCAACAATGATGTTCAGGTGTCTCTGAGAGAGTGCCAGGAAAGTTGGTGTTTTGTAAAGGGAGCAAGCACCGATGTTTTTGCCATCAGCCAGTCTCATTACGATTAAGCTAGATACAGCATCATTTTCCTCTTCCTCCTCTTCCCCATTCCGGAAACAAATATATACCAGGTAGCGACCATCTCGAGAGAGTCTCTGCCTCCAAATGGTCCCAGAGGCGTGAACCACCCTCAATTTTCCACTGTGTAAATCTAGCACATTGATATTTTCATCTCCCCGGGATATAATGCCTAGCTTCCCATTGGGAGAAATTTCAAAATCCTCCAGGTTTTTCAAGAAGTTGCTTGGAAGCTGCACACGTCGACAGATCACTTCGTCGGTCAGACTCCAGATGTTTACCGTCTCAGCCGATGTGATAAACACGATAATGTCAGGGCAGTCGGGGATCAACTTAAAATTCACAATGGTGATCCCATCCTCGCAGCAAAATTTCTTGGTGATGCTCCCTGTCCAAAGACTGACTGCCAGCACTTTGCTTTTCGTCATTCCTACCACGAAGGTGTTTGCAGAGGTGATAAAGGCGTTTTGCAATGTGGTCAAGATGTTGCAGACCCTGTGGCCCGTGGCCAGTCTCCAAACCCTGGAGGCATTTTCCTCACAGAGAGAGACCACAAACTGGTCATTATGTGTAATCAGCAGCTGAGATATCCTCTGCCCGTTGATTCGGAAGAGGTTTTCCCCGCTGCTGGTATGCCAGACGTATTGGCTGCTTTTGTCGTCCGATGTCACCATTATGTCTCCAGCGGATGTTAACACACAATGTTCAACTATGCCTTCATGCTTAAATACTGCTTCGATGAACCCGCTGCTGAAGTTCCACTTGTGGACGCGGTCCGAGCCATCCAGAGAGTAGATGATTTCCCCTCTGGTAGGCAACACCAGACTCTGGATGGGCTTTCCTGTTTTATCTATGTTGGACATAGCTGTGATTATGTCTATATCCCAAATGGAAAGAACCCCGCTGGTGGACAAAGACAGGAGCATATTGTGGTGACTAGATTTTACCAGCTTAACTATGGTACCTGAGATTTCCTGCAGGCTTGCCATGCACTGGCCTGTGTCCCGCCTCCAGAAGAACACGGCTGGCGTACTCTCCATCGTGGCAATGATACAGTCTCCATTTTTGGAGAGCACGGCGGATATAAATCTCTCATTGTGCCTGGCCCTGAACTTCTCAGCTACCTTCCACAGGCCAGTGTCCAAGAGTTCAATGCTCAGCGCTTTACAGATCAGAATTGCACTCTGGTCCTCCGAAAGTTCGATGCTCACCACCTCGCTATCTTCTTTTCGGCAGTCAAAGTCTTCCGTCAGCTGGGGGTTGGATATGTCCTCTGTATTCCAGACAGAGAGGCTCCCCTCACTGTCCACCATGACCATCTCTTGAGCTGTGTCCAGGATGAGGAGAAACTTTACAAAGCCGCCTGAAAATTCTGACGTCACGGTGCATAACTTTTCTCCACTCCCTAAGTGGAAAATGGTGGTATTGTTGAGGTACTGACCACAGAAAGCATACACCCCATCGAGAGAGCACTGGACACAGGTCACTTCATACCAGCAGTGGAACTGGTAAAGGGGCCATCCGTACAGCAGATCGATGACGGTGACATCTTTGCTGGCTTCCAGCCACGCAAGGGCATGCTTGACAGAGAGTGTGAATCCGTTGATGTAGGTGGAGCCGCTCCCGTGCTTGGTCCCTTTGATTTCCACCTCAGACAGAAGGCAGGAATTGACATTGTCATAAATCAGCAAGGTGTTGTTTGTTGTAGCAACCACGAGGTACTTCTCGTCACCCGTGAGCTTCATGCCCAAGATGACAGACTGGGCTGTGGTGATTTGCCTGAGTAGCTGGCGAGTTTCTACATCCCATGTGCTGATGGAGCCATTTTCTAATGCCGTGAGAACCGTGCTGGGATTACAGGTGGGCAGAATCTCCGTGACGTGCAGGTGACTGGCTGCTAAGGGGAGGCGCTCGGGGCTGTATGTCACATCCATGGATGAATGAAGAGGAACAATGGAGCAGTATTTGGGTCCATCTTTGTCACATTCTAAAAGAAGATGTCTAAGTTTGGGCAGGGAACTCACAACAGGCAGCAGCCTTTGCTGAAGCTCCGCTGAAAGGGAACCTGGGAAGGTGATGACCTTATTTCTGATGCCACGGAGCGTGCTGGCTAAGAACTTCAGCTCTTTCTCTTGGGAGTAGTTGTAGGCCAGTTCTATGTCCGCAAGCACTTTGTCGAACTGGCCAATTTTGATCATGGTGTAAAGCCAGCTGAAGTTCATGATGATTCCATAAAGCAGGTCATCCGTTTTCCCACACCTCGTCAGATGATACAGGAGCTCAGACATTTTCCGGTGGTTGACGAAAAAGATGTCAGGCTCTAGTGGGTTACACTGGAAAACCCAGGGCTGGTCCGGGGCCTGCCTGTCAAAGGATGCTTGTTCCATGAAGTGTTTTTCTTCCTCGAGCAGGCTTCTGTTCTCTAAGTCAAGGCAGCCATTCAAGTAGGGGTCTTCCAGGCAGAACGCTTTCCTCCTGCCTCCCGACCACACGCCTAGGAAGTAATCAGCCAGGATCGTGTGCATCTCGCGAAGGTTTCTGTCCTCCTGAAGATACAGCTTCTGAGCTATGAGCTGCAGGTGTCTGTTGGCCCAGACTAAGAGTGTGACGTTCTTCACGTGCCTTTCTATTAAGTATCCATTGAGACCCTCCTTGAGCCTTGCAATGTACAGGTAAGGTACTCTCAGGGGATTGCTGGGTCTGGAGTTCTCATTGAGTTCATTCATAACGCTGTTGTCTAGAGCTAACACGTCCTCCAGTTCCATTTCGCTCAAACCCATTTTGGCCATGGTGATGTAACCCAGAGCTCTGGAGACCAGCTTTTGACCACACTTCTTCTCCAAGGACCAGAATAACTGCTCTATACTTTCATGGACAGTCACACAGAGGGAAGATTCATCTACATCCTTGTGAGACCTCCAATGTCTCACCTCCCTGAAAGTCAGGTTCACGAACATGGGCAGAGTGCATTTGGAGAATGCATTGTTTACATAAATCTGCTGGCCTGATGTGACCTTCCTTTTGACCCTCAGCAGCTGGTGTTTGAGGACCTGGCTGCACATCTTTCTGTCCCGGGGAATCAGCTCAATGTAGCTGTCTTCTTCGTGGATAAGGCACCTTAGTTTCTGCAGGATTCCATGTTTATTGGGCAGAGTGGAGAGGACGATCCGCACGAACCGGGGAAGGTGAGCAGGCAGCCACCAGAGCTTCCTCGCGTCGTCACTCTCCGAGAGCTGCTCTAGGGCATCAAATATGATCACCAGGGGTCTCTGCAGTGAGGACTCATTCAACAGGTTGATAAATAAGTCACGAAGGTCATGGATCTTCTTAGGATAGTTTTGAACCAGACACCTGTAGTTGACTGCCAGCTGTTCACAAACACTTAGAAGGAGTGTCCTCAGATCAATACTCATGTCTGTCGTCCCTAGAAATCTCACGATGACAACCGGGTCAGCATCTGGCCCTGTGTCTTCATGTAGCCAGCCATAAGCCTAAAACATATAAGCAAAGTTTAGAATAGGGCTGTGCCCTTACACCACAGTAATCAAAGAAGATCCTCCCCTAGAGCTCAGACTAAAAACAGCCCTGATCCAAGAAAGGCCCAGACCATCTGGGAAGGCCAAATGCTGCCATAAAGCTCCTGTGCAGATCTGCAGGCGGGACTCACAGGCAGTAAAATCGTAAATTTCTTCTCTGTAAGGAAATGTTTGTTCGAATTCTAAAAGCTACAGAGTATTCAATAATCATGAATCTGGACACACCGTCTGATCATTTTTTCATCTAACTTTGGATAGCTGTTAGCACACAGTATATACTTAGCGTTTGTTTTAGTGGCTGACTTAAGTAATGGTTTATAAATTACATTGAGTGAATGTTTCCATTAATTGAGAATATATAATTCCATACATGGATGACCAATTTCTAGTTAATTATAACATAATAAAATATTGACCATCAATATAGTATGCTAAATGGACTCTTTTGTAACTGATGGGTATTTATCATAAAAATCTGTATAATTTGAGACTAGCGAGGTGGCTCACAGTTAATATTATATTAGCATCCATATCGATTGGCTCACAACCACCTATAACTCCAGCTCCAGGAGACCGTCACCCTCTTCTAGCCTCTGAGGGTATTTGTGCTCAAGATCACATACTCCCCCCCACCCCCCGACACATGCACAATACACATAATTAAAAATAAGAATAAATCTTTACAAACAGCCACAGAATTCTGGTTCTATGAGGTTAATTAATGGCTGTGCTTTCTGGTGTTCCACTATGTAGACAGGTAGCCATTGCTGCATTTGTTGTCTCTGAAGGGTGCAAGGATGGACAGAGATAATTTATAGATCTATAATCTTATAGACAGAGATTTAATAGGAGGGGAAACTGAAGCCCAGGCTAAATCACTGAGTTGCTTCAAGTTGAGTAGTCATTAGAAGCACAATCAAAGTAGAGGCCCTGTCTGCTTCCATCCCACATGTTCTTCCATCTTCCCCTCTCCCCATCCCCTACTTCCTTCTAGAGCTCGGGGAGAAAAGTATATAGGGACCACATAAATTTAGTATTGTTTTTTTGGCTGGAAAGTCAAAGCTGAGAAGGAATCGGATCAAGTACAAAACATCCCTCCAGAGAGCAGTTTTAGAGACATAAAGCTTTTCAGCCATTCTATTATCATGAAGACTCTTCAGGAAAAAAGGGCACTAGTCTATAAATTCTATGACTTATTATAGATAGATTTTTCCTATAAATTAGGAAACTTAAATCTTTGAGATAGTTCAGATTAAGAAAAAAGTAAAATTTAAGATTCATGGATCCAGAGACTTCAGTAGAGGCCTCCAAGTACCCTGTGAAGTCAGTGGACACGGTCATCTGTGGCCTGGTGACATCTGAGAGACATGAGGCTAAGTGACAGGCTAGCTAACAACTCTGATGGAGAAGTGAAACAGAGCCATTATTTGGGGCTGGATCTGTGGGTCTAGAGTTCTGAGGGCAGAAGAGTACCTGGATATTTCTCATGAGCCCAACGTGAAGTCCTGAGAAGTGGGAGATGGTAAGACTGGAAACTTTCCTCATCCCAGGCCGTGCCTGAGGGGTGTGCTGGGCTGCGGAGAGGATCTTATCTAAAGACTCTGGAAGTTTGTTATCAAAAGTCTAGGAAGTGAGAAAGCAAGAAGCAAGAGAAGGATGCGCTGCCCTGCTCTTAGCTGCAGTGTGAGATGAAGGATGTTGGGGTGCAGGAGGAGAAGAAGCTTCTGGAAATGATGGGCAGGAAGAGAGCAGACGGCAGGAGGCTTTTCATGCTTATTCAGAGAAAAGTTCAGTGCTCACAGCATCATGGGGGTCCTGTAAGAACTCCCCAGTTTCTTGTCTTCCTATATCAACTACACTATGGTTCAGTAGGGATTATAAATGTGGTTGAAGCTAGGAAAGGAGGGAGAAAAAGTGCTAGGTCTATAAAGATATCTGTGTTCCCATGCCCACAGTGAGGGGCTTAACTGAGGCAGGTCTCAGAAGAAGGAGAAAAATAAGGACCAAAGTGTTAATTAGCACTGAGACTAGACACTCTTACTGTTGAACTAACACTGACTTAGTGGCTAGAGAAAAGAGAAGGCTAGTTTTTGCCTGACAGGGATGAGAAGTGTTTTGAAGAATTGGTTGCCCCTTTCATCCAAGTAAGGTAGATGAGTTGCAATACTGAGTGACCAAAGAAAGTGGTTTTATAGTTATATCCCATGCATCTTGTTCTCACAGAATAGCCGTTAGACCAGCAAAAAAGAAACACAGACATATCCATCCCCAAAAGCCTAGTTTTAATTCAGATAGTAAACATAGAAAAAAAAAATAAAAGTGGAATTTGATCGTTATCATTTTCCTCCCAACGAATAATATCTCTACAAAAATAGGGAGGAAAGAGTAGATTGTTTATTTATTTTACCTTTTTTGCTACTTCAGCTAGCAGGAGAGTCTTCCCAGTGCATGGTCCACCATACACAACCAGAGGGTTGATGTGCCCGGTCTTGCTTGGCAGGACGTATTTATGTAAGATGTTTAGCGATTCGCATTTGTATTCATAGAAGGAGGCATATGTTTTACATAGCGAAGAGTGCTGAAGAATCTCATCGTATAGCGTATCAGTCTCTGTGTCAAAATTCTGCTGCACTGTGGCCTGAATTATGTCAATCATGTCTTCGTAAAACTGCTTACCAAGGCCTTCTATGTAATGATTTTCTATCTCCTGGGAATAGCCCAGTTTCATGTCACAATGAGTGACCGACGTGTATACTCTCAGGTTGGAGGATGCCACGATGGTAGGAATAAATTCATCCCTGAGCTTTATCAGCTTCTCCTGAGCTTCTGGGTCGCGGATGATTCTGGGCTCCGTTCCAGTTATGTCCATGTATTTCCCCATCTCTGGGATTTTCACAAAGCGCTCGATGTTCGCAATCTTCCTGATGTAGCACACACACTTCTTCAGGAACGCCGGAGTTTGCTTGCCCAGAGCAAAGTCAAACTCATCCTCGATAGCTGAAAGAAGTTAAGACGAGGATTATTGCCTTGAACCAAGGAGCCATGCGCATGCCCTCATTCCCAGCATGCCGCTGTTAGTCACTCTGGGGAGGTGATTTTGCTTATAGTTTTGTAGTGATGCAACCTGTGGAGTGATTTCCAAGTTCACATTAGTTTTTTTCCTAAGCAGGTTAAGACCCAGAAGAATTGATTTTTCCATTAAATATTCTATTTTCCACCCAATTGGAAGGAGAAGTTGAACATAGCAGATAAAGCAGGCATGCTGGGTTCATAGTGATGACTTTACATTTTAAATTTAATTTCCATCTCCAACTTTAGCCCTTCTAAATGTGGTAACAGCAGGGTCCCTGTAGGCCAGGAAACAAGGAAGTATTGAGTGACATATAGCTAGGCTTCTGGTTCCTTGCCAGGCCTTCCTTTACAGTGTGGTGCCATCATTTAGTTTAGTTTAAGGTGTGTTATAATACCGTAGGTAGATATGCTGACGTCGAAACAAAAAAGTACATCTTAAAATAAAATACAAGCTAGTGCTGTATGGTGTGCGACCTTACCACAGGCCCCCAAAGAACGGAGCATTTAATTGATTGACTGTGGCCTGAAGGCTCCAAGAGAGAATCAAAATAAATAATTTTCTCACCTCAGCATTTGTGATAGAAACAGAAAGCTGCACAATAGAATTTCTGATATTTATGTACACATATTCCAAACTTTCCTCCCCCCGCCTTCACGGACGCTGTCTTCACTTTTTGTCTTTGCAATTGCTTAAGTGGACTTCACCAGAATGATTCTTAGCTATCGGTGTATTCAGTGGTTGAAGGCCAAGTGCCTTTTGAATTTTTACAAATGGCTTTCGCTCTGTAACTATGAAAGCTTCCTGATACAGTTACCACGTTGGTACATGGTATTGGGAATCTGTGTTCCCAGGCCACAGCATTCAAAACTGTGATCTGAAAGTGCAATTACTGTTGCTTTTCCTCAACAACTCCTTATCACGAATTGTAAAAGGAAGTCCTGTTCTGCATATCTGATGACCTTTACCCAACAGTGTTTGTTTTCTCGAAACCATGACTGCCTTATTCTTTCAGGTCTGGTCTTCCCTTCAGCTTCTGACAATGAGGCTTCTTCTACCTGTTTGTGGAAGGCTACAGACTGTTCTGTAATAAGGAACTGGAGTGTGTGTGTGTGTGAGAGAGAGAGAGAGAGAGAGAGAGAGAGAGAGAGAGAGAGAGAGGGAGGGAGGGAGGGAGGGAGGGAGGGAGGGAGGGAGAGAGAGAGAGAGAGAGAGAGACAGAGAGAGAGAGAGAGAGAGAGAGAGAGAGAGAGAGAGAGAGAGAGAGTTCTCCCCCATTGATAACTAAATAAGAAAATATCTTACCACTGGATCTCATGGACGAATTTCTTCAGCTGAGGCTCCTTCCTCTGAGGACTCTAGCTTGTGTCAAGTGGACACACAAACCACCCAGGACAAAGCATCAGATGCTGTCTGACAACATCCTTAACCAGTAAATCAGTGGAAGCTAAGGGCCTGTTTGTATGTACATTCCCCAAAAGATTCTCCCTGATGGTTGAAAATATATTTGGTCAATGTGAGTGTGTGTGTGTGAGTGTATGTATGCATGTGTGTGTGTGCTATTGTTAATATAAAACTGAGTCCTGACACATTTTCTCCATACCCTCCTCCCCAGCTTCCCCTGTCACCTACTGTTCAGTGTAAAATCTCTCAGAGGGCCACATTCAGATCTGTTGTTGTCCTCCCCAAAACTGACTTTCTTGCTGTTCACCAGAGTTCCTTGCCCGTGTTGAACATTCTAAGAGGCTGCTTGAGGACTTAGAATGTTGTGATTCAGAGCCAAATTACCTTAGAACACCTTTCGCCTTTTTTTTTCTTCCTATCTCTGCATTGATTGGACATCTTTTCAACTATCAGGGAGAATCTTTGCTTTGTACTGGGTGGTTTGTGTGTCCACTCGACACAAGCCAGAGTCCTCAGAGGAAGGAGCCTCATTTGAGGAAATGCCTTCTTGAGATCCAGCTGTAAGGCATTTTTCTCATTTGGTGATAAATGGTGGAGCCCAACCCATGGGGGGTGGTGCCATCCCTGGGCTGCTGGTCCTGGGTTCTAGACGAAGGTGGACTGAGCAAGCCAGGGGAAGCAAGTCAGTAAGCAGTGCCCCTCAATTGCCTCTTCATCTTCTTTCTCTGGGATCCTGGCCTGCTTGAGTTCCTGTGCTGACTTCCTTCAGTGACAAACAGCCATGCTGAGAAATAAGCCTAATAAACCCTCCCTCAACTTGCCTTGGCCATGGTGTTTCATTGCAGCAATAGAAACCCTAACTAAGACATGCCTAGAGCAGGGAATTCCCTGTGGTACTGTAACCTACCTGATATTTCTACCAATGAATTTGAAAATGCCTTGATTTATTACCTCCTTTTGATCTGTAACTCCAAAAGCTTCAGGAAATTGCCACCATGTTACACAGGGTATTTGGAGTAGCCTGAGCATGTTCCCAGGCCATGGTCATTCATTTTTGATTCCAGAATAAACAAACCTCTTCTTCCATTGACCGAGAACTGTGCTTGTGCACTGATGCCCAGTCCATCCCCTCTGAGGGATTCTAACCAGCTGCTCCCACCGCCTGGGATGCTCCACTTAGACAGCCATGATTCTGCGAACGCTGATTCCTTCCATCTTCTATCTCAAACATCGGCTCCTCAGCCCACCCTTTCCACTCCAGGGCTCCAGCATTCCTCCTTGGCTACTTCCTTTTATAACTATGTTTTACTCAAGTTACAGAGTATAATATCTGTAAAGAACTTGCTCACTTATTACTTGACAATCATTTCTTCATCTCACTGCGGTTTGTTTTCAGGAGAACAGTGACTTTCCT
Organism: Microtus pennsylvanicus; assembly: GCF_037038515.1. Classification (NCBI taxonomy): domain Eukaryota; kingdom Metazoa; phylum Chordata; class Mammalia; order Rodentia; family Cricetidae; genus Microtus; species Microtus pennsylvanicus. The sequence goes on from NC_134590.1 coordinate 37,212,253, forward strand.
CATCCATGGCTGTCTCCCCAGAACACGCCTCAGCGTTGACCAAGATAGGTCCCCACACACATGCTGGGAGACTAAGAGGGATGGGAAGCCTTCCTCCTCCCACTGAGAAACAATGACAGAATCTTGACTGTTACACCCGGACATCTCTGAACTTCCTTCAAAATCACACATGCTAGAGAAGACGACAAGCAAAAAGCAAAGGGTTTCCTGAGAGTTAATGCATCTTCCTGGGATGTGGAAACATTTACCAAACAAACTTTGTTTGGTACCAAATGGGATTAAATTTAAAGAATCCCGAGAGGGAAGCTGCGGATGCTTCCATGTTTCATCTGTTTTTTAATTTACTGAAGCCGCGTGGAAATTACCTGAGAACAGGTACCTCTTAGCCTGGCTGTGCTTCATTTTACCCTGCTCATGGAGCAGCTTCACGGCAGCTTTAAAGATTGTTTTGATTTCGTCTGATATCTCTTGCCATGGCCTCTCGTTTTCAGGACCAGCAGAAGGCTGCATCTAGGAAACATTAAAAGGAGAAGTTAGTCGTGAAATCACAATAGAGAAACCAATGTTTAAGGGCAAAGACTGGATACGCCGGTGCTAGGAGAACCAGTCTCTCAAGTCCTCGCTTCATCCTCCTCTCGTCAATAATCCTGAAGTAAGAAATCATTTTCCTGTTACACGGGAACTCGCCCTGGCTACATGGAGGCAGGACCCAGACGGTGTTTGTGTGCTGGCCTTTCTATGGTTCCTATTGGCTATTTATGTGCCAGGAGTTTGACCTTCATTGCTCCTGGAAATGCTGGAACGTGAGATGTGATAGAAGATGGTTATGTCCCCGAAAATGCCATTCTCAGAAGATAATAGTATCATTCTTACTGGGCTCCAGGTAGCTCTGGAGAGACTGCATTCTTATAAAAAGGGTCAGCCCAGCCTCCGAGGCTCTGTGGCTTCTTGTCTCAACATGTTCTTCTCATGAGCTCCCACTGTGATGATATAGTTAGAAGGGTCCTCATCAGGGGCTCAGGAGATGGAGGTGCCCCCCTTGGACTTTCAAAGCCCCAAATTGCAAGTTAAAGGAAATTAAAGGAAATTCTTTTCCTTAGAGAGCATTCAGAGTTTTATATTTTCATTATAGTAAGGGTAAATGGGAACAAGACAGGTTTTATTGTTTTACTGTAGCTTTCTTTCTTGTGTTTTGACTTTAAATGTCATAAGAATATAATCTTTATAATGTCTTCTGAAGAGAGAAGAAGAGGATTTGTATGCCACCACATGTCTTTTGGTTTTTTGCTACATTGGTTTTTTTTATACTTGGCTAAGAAAGTTGGAGGACAATTTAACAGGAAAAAAATATTTATGTGGTCTCAGAGTATTTAAAAACCTCATTCACACATTTATTTCTTCAACAATAATTACGCATGATTTATGCATAAATTGCTTTGGACATTTTGAGATTGATTTACATTTCCCTGGAGGATCATAGAAATAAATGGAGACAAAGCCAACAATTAATAGTCACATAGGGACAAGTGTCCCCAGACCACCAAGTGAAACAGCTCCTTGGGGTTTCGCCTTTCGTGCTATTTACATTTGCTTCTGTATTCAACCCTGGGATGCTCTGAGTTTACGCTACTAGCTCAATCTAAAACAGCATTATTGCTATAGACATAAGTAATGGCAGTGCGTATATGAGGAAATGGGTGATGCTGACTTGACTTCCTCAGCACGAAGAAGAGATCAGAAGGACGAACACCAGAATGAAGATCCCTGGATGACCTCTCGCTCTTCTCCCAAAGCTGTCTGGGTACCAGCTATATCACCAGCTGCTTGCTTTGGAAGACATATGGATATCAGTCTTTTTAAAATTCCTCTAAACTTTCAAAGGAACAAACAGACTTACTGTGTCCTTCTTGGCCCTTTGCTTAGTTTCAAAGACATGTAATAGATACACTTCAAAGCCAAGTTGGACAGATGAAGATATTGAGGCATAAACCAATTTACTCTATGATTCTACACAAGTCACAAGAACATATATTATTAGGAACGTTAAAGCAAAGACTAAAGAGGCAGCCCTGGAGGAATGCTGCTCCCTGGCTTATGCTCAGCTAGCTTTCGTATAGAGCCTAGGTTCACTGCCTAGGACGGAGCTGCCCGCAATGCACTGAGACCCCATACGTCAGCTAGCAATAAAAACAACGCTCCACAGACACACACAGGCCAATCCGAGGGGGCCACTTCTTTCTATTGAGATTCCTTCTTTCCAGGTGACGTTAGGTTGTGCCAAGTTGACAATAAGGACTAGCCAGAAGGAGAGGTAAGAGGATAGATGGTATTTGGTAAGATAGTGGTGGAATCATTTTGAGAATTAATCGGATTAGTGAATTTGACAGATTATAGGCATATATGTCAATTAGAGTAAGTTAAATCATAATGCTCTCATATCCTCCCAGAGAGTTTAGAGCTGATAGACTTTCATTAGTATACCTTACGACAGATGTAGCCCGGAGAGAAGGAAAATCAGTCTAAAGGGAAGTCAGAGAAGGTGGACTTACTGAGTTCTTGTTGCTTCTCGTCACCTCTAGCCTGGGTCTGAGGTAATACGCTGCGGGCACAGAGTTCTCATCCCGACAGTACCAATCCTCCAGTAACTTTGTCTCTAGTTTGGCCTCAACGGCAGCATCCAAAATCATTTCGAACTCCGAAGCTTCAACTTCCCCTGGGATTCGAATGTTCCCATATTTTTCACCTAAAAGTCCCTGTGAACCAACAAGACAGTTCATTTTATACCCACAGCATGAAGACACTCAACAAATATCAATAAACAGAGAGACACATTGTTAGGCCAATTTTTTTTCTTATCATCACAGTGCATATTTGACTTCACAAGTACAATTAGACCCACTATAATTATGACGTCATTCAATATAGAGGAAATAGTTTGCATAATCTGTTAGACGACAACTTCAAAAGTTTTACTGCGGGTTCTTCAAAGTTTATATAGCAAAACGAAAGCTGTCCTATGCCGATGTTTGTGACAAGGAAGCATGCTGAACCTTACAAAACTTTCAAACACCCGAAACTTCTAATACAGAGATTGCTCTGCCAAGGTTGATGGTGTGACTTTTAGCCCCAGATCCACACAACCAGGGAGTCCAGAAGGCAGGGCCACTGGGCACGGCGCTACTACCAGTGCTGGTACAATTCAAATGTACACAGAAAGCGTTGCCCCCTATCAGATTGGCAAAAACTCCAGAGAAAAATAAGCGAAAAACATCCTCTTAGTGCTACACGAAGGCAATAAATAGCCATACAGTGCAAACGGACAGTTAAAGTAACCCACGGTTTCCCTGAGTTCAAGGACTTGCCCGTCAGACTTGAGAGTGGTCAGCTCAATGGATCAGTTCCTATTGTTTGCCCTGAAGATTACCTGTCTAAGTGGCGCCCAGAATACGTGTTAAAATGGAGATTCCTATCCCTTCTCATGCTTAAAATTACTGTAGGGAGTCATGGAGGAAATCCAGGAATTTGTATTTTGTTATCTTTTAAAAGCAAAACTAGAGTTTATTAAGAAAGGAATAATGTGGATTTAAGCTTAAGCCCAGGCATTAAGAGAAGGAAGCGGTGCGGTGCACACTGGAGCAGGACGGACTTCTCAAGATAACTAGTCCAGAACAAGCATTTTCCTTTCTTTTTTATTATTAATTTTTTAAATTTATTTTTACATTCCAACCACAGTCCACAGTTTTCCCCTCCTTGCTCTTCTGTTCCCTCTAGTTCCTCCCCCCATCCCACGTATCCACTCCTCCTCTGTTTCTGTTCAGAAAGATGCAGGCCTCCCATAGTGTCAACAAAGAATCACATATCAAATTGAGGTAGGATTAAGGTCCTCCCCTTGTATTAAGGCTGGGTGAGGCAACCTTGTATGAGGAACAGGTTCCCAAAAGCCATCTCATAGGTTAGGGACAGGCCCTGATCCTACTGTTAGGAGTCTCACAAATAGACCAAGCTACACAACCGTCAACATATGTAGAGGGCCTAGCTGCCGGTGCAGAGTCTGTGAGCTTCTATGAACCCAGGCCAGCTGTCTCTGTGGGTTCCCCTGTCATGACCTTGACCTCCCTGCTCACACAATCTGTCCTCTCTCTCTTCAGCAGGACTGCTGGAGCTCGGCCCAGGGCTTGGCTATGGATCTCTGCATCGGCTTCCTTCAGTTACTGGATGAAGGCTCTCTGATGACAATTAGGGTAGTCACCAATCTGACTACAGGAGAGCTTCCTTCAGTTACGGGATGAAGGCTCTCTGATGACAATTAGGGTAGTCACCAATCTGACTACAGGAGAGCTTCCTTCAGTTACGGGATGAAGGCTCTCTGATGACAATTAGGGTAGTCACCAATCTGACTACAGGAGAGCTTCCTTCAGTTACGGGATGAAGGCTCTCTGATGACAATTAGGGTAGTCACCAATCTGACTACAGGAGAGCTTCCTTCAGTTACTGGATGAAGGCTCTCTGATGACAATTAGGGTAGTCACCAATCTGACTACAGGAGAGCTTCCTTCAGTTACTGGATGAAGGCTCTCTGATGACAATTAGGGTAGTCACCAATCTGACTACAGGAGAGCTTCCTTCAGTTACTGGATGAAGGCTCTCTGATGACAATTAGGGTAGTCACCAATCTGACTACAGGAGAGCTTCCTTCAGTTACTGGATGAAGGCTCTCTGATGACAATTAGGGTAGTCACCAATCTGACTACAGGAGATGGCCAGTTCAGGCACCCTCTCCACTATTGCTAGGAGTCTTATCTGGCCATTTCGGGGTTGGGGGAAAACCTAGTGCCAGGGAAACTCCCAGGCATACACCAGGATGACCCCAGCTAAAACTCCTACCAGGACTTGCATTTTCAGTGAAGTTTTCGAGTGAGTCTCAGTTTCAAGAAGCCGTGCTTGTGGGCACCGTGGGTACCGGTGATCTCATGAATGATGTTTGGCAGGTACCTAAGCAGAGGAGCTGGACACGGAATGGATCTTTACGAAAATCGAAACCTATCTAAAAATAATTGTTTCTTTGAGTGGAGCACCTGGCACCAAGCAATATAGTTATTTGATCAATATAGTAAGGCTAAATGCACCATAAAGATGACTAACGGAAAAATTTCCGTATTCAGTTCAAATAATAAGCATATATTGGGTGCCTACTACATAGTGGAAACATAGAACTTTATAGAAGTAATAGCATGCTGGAGAGGTCTAAAATTGCTTATTGGATTGTTCTGCCCTCGTCCTTTTTATCTATTGATTATTCCTTAAGGTGGAATGCTCATAAATCATGTTTTTTTTTTTTCAGGAATCTAAGACAAGAGTCTCCCTGGTCTTGTTATTTGAGAGACAGTAAAAAAGAAATTTGTTGGTACATTTTTGAGGAAGACTTTTTAGGTTCCTTGGGTTTTGGGTTCCTTATAGGTCTAAGGTAGCATACAAGTTGCAAAACACAGGTATTGAGCAGGGATGGAGAGTGTGGGCTTAGAGAATGTCAGCCTAGCACAGTTGCAAAGTCTAACACAATCGATAGAGCAGGGCAAGGAAGCCACATCAAATCCACAAGCTTTGCAGGAAAACTCTGGCAAAAAGGAGTCCCAGTGAGACAGGGTCTTGAAGCAGCCATGGAAAATACCCACGAGAGACTTTGAGGTGGCTGCAGACCCTGTGAACAGAAGGCAGCTTCTCTACCACTGTCTCCTTCCACCACGAAAGGAGAAAAAAGATTTTCTACATCCTTCTGGCTACAAACCCCAAGCTTGTTTGGTCTAGATAAACATTTGCCGAGGAACCAAGGGACTTCATGTCATTTTGCATTCTTATTAGCCACAAATGTGCCTAGAACTTGGGATGAAAGAAATGCATGGGAAGAAAATAGATTTTAATTTTTCATTGCATTGTTTAAGCAGTCTATCCATTACACATAGGAACATAAATGTGAGTTTTTTTCCTGCATGTGGAACACCAAAATCACCTCTCTCTCCCACCCCATCAAATGTGGATTTGTTCCATTCTTAAACACTGAAGGTAACTTACGAAAGTTAGGTGGGAAGCAAGAATTTGGTTGCTCAGATAAAATCTAGAGAATTAAGTACAAAAAAAGTGCAAGAAAAAATTGAGCACTTTCAGAGGCATCGTTTTGGCACAAGCAATTCTAGTGTCAGAAATACCTCACGATGCTTTGGCATTTGTTGAAATGTATGGATCGTTTGCTTTACAATGGTTCCTTTAAAGTATTTTATTTTTATTTTATTACTTATTTTATACCTGAGTGTTTTGCATGCACGTGTACCACATGTGTGCCAAATGAGGCTTTGGATTCCCTGTAGGTGGGCTTATAGATAGTTGTGCGTCATCGTGCGGATGCTGAGAACTGAACTCCTGTGGTCTAAAAGAGCAGCAAGTGCTCTTAACTGCTGAGCCATCTCTCCAACCCCCTTAAACGGCTCATTTTATGCTATGCGAATCTCACGCAGGTAAAAACAGAGGAAGAAATGCTCCCCGAATACTGAGCTCTCCCTAACTGTGAACTTCAGTGCACAAGGCTTGTCTTTTCTTCCTTTCCTTCTGTTCCTGCCAGTGTGGACACATCCAAGCCACTGATTTCAAAGGCTTTGAGATAACATTTTCTTTCCTCCCCACTGATTGATTTTTCTGTTCCGTTGGGCAAATATTGATCTCCCTTCCCCTTGGCTCTGTATGTATGGTTAACTCTGTCTGGGCTTGAGCACTTTTGGGTTTGGGCCTGGTGTGGGGGGTATGCCGGTTTTACTCTAGCAGACAGTAGAGAGTCTGAGGCTCCTTTCCTTGGAGGGTTTGATGAGCTGTATGTCTGGAAACAGACTCATATGGGCTTCTGGCTATCATTCTTCATAGGAAGGTAGCAGTTGTTCTCAGGGCTGCTGTTTGGGAGCCATCACTTATGTAGAAGGAATGAAGAAGAGAGGTGTCTACCCTACCCCAACTCCTGTGCTAGCAGAAACTCAGACCCTACAAATGCCCTATTTCCCAACTCAGTCACCATTGGTGAGACAAACCCCCGCCTTCATGTCTCTTTTCCTTATTAGGAGAAAAACTCCCACTTTAAGTATGATGTTCCCTTCCAGGAGGTCTCATTAGCACTTGAGGCTGTAACATGGGGAGAGTTGCTGACAAGGATCTCTGGGTTCACAGAGCTCAAGTCTGCCCAGAAGTGGTTGCCTGTTCCAGACTGCTTCTTTAGGAAGACATGGGATGTACTCACTCATATTTGGTCTCTAGCCATAAATAAAGGACATTGAGCCTATAGTTAGTGATCCTAGAGAAGCTAAATAAGAAGGAGAACCCAAAGAAAAACATATAGGCATCCTCCTGAATATTAACCTTCATCAGGCAATGAAAGGAGACAGAGACAGAGACCCACATTGGAGCACCGGACAGAAATCTCAAAGTCCAAATCAGGAACAGAAGGAGAGAGAGTACGAGCAAGGAACTCAGGACCGCGAGGGGTGCACCCACACACTGAGACAATGGGGATGTTCTATCGGGAACTCACCAAGGCCAGCTGGCCTGGGTCTGAAAAAGCATGGGATAAAACCGGACTCGCTGAACATAGTGGGCAATGAGGACTACTGAGAACTCAAGAACAATGGCAATGGGTTTTTGATCCTACTGCACGTACTGGCTTTGTGGGAGCCTAGGCAGTTTGGATGCTCACCTTACTAGACCTGGATGGAGGTGGGTGGTCCTTGGACTTCCCACTGGGCAGGGAACCCTGATTGCTCTTTGGGCTGACGAGGGAGGGGGACTTGATTGGGGGAGGAGGAGGAGGAAAATGGGAGGCGGTGGCGGGGAAGAAATAGAAATCTTTAATAAATAAATAAATTAAAAAAAACCCAAAAAAGTATCATATGTTCCAAGAAGAAAAAAAATAAGCGGATGGTTAATTTTGTGTTTCAGTTTCACTGAATCACAGGCAGCCAGGATGTCTGGCTAAGCATTACTCCTGGTGGGTATGGAAGGGTGTATCTGGGCAAGGCGCACATGGAACTGGAAGACCGATGAACACAGACTGTCTTCTCCTAACTGGGTGTGTATCACCTGGTACTTTGAGGAACTGCAGAGAACCAAATGGCAGAGGAAGAAGAATTTGCTCTTTTTCTGACTCCTGAGCTGAGACATTGCCTTTCTTTTGTGCTGGGACTAGGTCCCACACCATTCATTCTCCTGGATCTTGGGACTTCAGATTTGGGCAAGAACCACACTACCCACTTTCTTGAGCTTTGTGTCCACACATGGCAATGGTGAGATTTCAGCTCTCACAATTACAAGACAAGAGCCAATTCTTTATAATAAATCACACACACACACACACCCATACTCACATCCACCCACCCACCCACTTACCTACCCAGACAGACAGACAGACAGACAGACAGACACTCTTCATTCTGCTTTTCTGAAGAGTTGTGACTAGTACAGAAGGTGTGGGAAAGTGGCAATGAATTGGGAGGTAATTACAAGTGACTAAGATTAGTTACAAACTAAATCATGTCCTCCTTAAAGACAATCTAGATGTAACCTTGGTAAAAGGCCAAATTGCCATCACCGTCTCAGTTACTTTTCTATTGCTGTGCTAAAACACCACAATTAAGATAACTTGTAAGAGAAAACATTTAATTGGGGGCTTACACTTTAAGAGGGTTAAAGTCCATGACGATCACGGCCGGGAGCACGGCAGCAAGCAGGCATAGCGCTGGAGCAGAAGCTGAGAGCTTACATCTTTAGACACAGTCACTAGGGAGAGAAAGCTAACTGGGAATGGTGTGGGCTTTTGAAACCTCGCGGTCTACCACTAGTGACATATGTCTTCCAGAAAGGCCACCCCTCTTAACCCTTCCTAAATAGTTTTCACCAGCTAGGGACCGAGTATTCAAATGGGAACCATTGGAGGTCACTTTCATTCAAACTCCCACAGGCACCAAGTGATAGAAGGTAATATCTTGAAAGTTGTCCATATCTCTATTATTAGAGTTATTTTCTTTTTTCAGATGTATTTTTAACCATGTGCATGCATGTGTGTCTTCGTGGGTGTATGTACACGTGTGTGCAGGTGTCTGTTTTCCTAGAGCTGCCTGTCCTGGGTGCCGGGAACCAAAACCTGGGTTCTTTGCAAGGGCAGTGCAAGTTCTTAATAGTTGAGCCATCCCTCTAGTCCCCAGAGACATACTTTTCATATGCAGAAGTGTATACCACTTTCTGATTTGGGTGACAAATTGCCCAACAATAGCCATCTAAGGAAGGCAGGGTTTATTTCGGCTCACAGTTTGAAGACAGTCCATCCTAGTGGGCACTGTGTAGCCCCGAGAATGGCTGTGACTGTGGGGCAGGAGCGTGGGGTATTTGGTGGTGTTCAATCAGGAACTATAAAGAATTGACTTCTGGTACACAGCTCATTTTCTTCCTTTCCATTTGGTTTAGAAGCCCAGTCCTTGGGATGGTGCCACTCCCATTCAGGCTGGGTCTTGCTGGGTCTTGCTGGCTCCTCAGGAAAACCTCTTTGGAAACTCTCATAGACATATTCAGAGGATTTGCTTCTAAATTCAGTCAGGACAGCAAAGAAGATTAACCACGTCTAGAATGGATGGTACTAGCTATATTTAGTATATAAATTTATGTACTTTTCATTTCAAAGTATTTGGTTATTCAGATATCTGATAATTCATAATGGGTCTGATAGTTATAATGATTAGGTATTTGCTGTCACTATCTATAGCAAAAATTCATCTTTTTTTAAAATTTAATTTATACACAGTGATCCTATGATTTCACATGTCACAATGTAGTTCCCTGAAACAAGATATAGAAGCAAAGAAATTCCCTCACACAGGCCGTGAGCGATGCAGGCAGAAAGCACACAGTGAAAAGGGAAGCGCCAGTATAAGAAGAGGCAGGCTGGGTGATTGCAGCCTGATGGGAGTGAAGGCAAAGACTAAAGGATTTGCTAACACATTTGGCAGAGTAGAATAATTAAATTGATGCTTCAGTAAAGGCTCCTTGACAGCTAACAATTCTCAGCTTTCTCAGAATCACATGGTCGCCTTCTTTCTGGAAGGTGACATTCGTCATTTAATTATGGTTATTAAGTTTGCATACTTCAACCCTCTGTAGAAAAGCTTCTATCAGTAATAATTCTGCTATAGCTTGTTTGTTGCAAGGTGCTTTTGTCTGAAACATAGCTTCATTCCTTAGAAAACATTGAAAGCAGTCCCTACTCGTTCTTAAGAAGAAGGGAAGTAGCCACAGGGTGGAAGAGTTGGCTAATAGAACCATGGGGGTGGAGCCATCCAGAGTTCACAGTGCCACACTACAGCTCACAACCATCACCTTAGCCATGGGGAACTGCAGAATAAGTAAGGATGACTGACATCCCAAAGCGAAGAGAAAGATAATCGAGGAAGTGGATATAAACAAGGAGGCAAGGCTTCTGTGAGGTTTTGGGAGAGCTCTTGGGATATATCAGAAGCAAGGTCTGTCTGTGTATTCAAGAGCACTCAGGAAGCAGCTAGGAATGTGGACATGTAGGTTAGATGCGGAATCTGGCTAGACAAGTAGTCTTGGACGTCAGGAAACATTTACTCAACAAATATTTGCTGAAGGTGCAATTTACCTTGCAGGTGACCAATAGTTCTAGTTTTCTCAGGGCTCCCCTAATCTGAACATTGAAGTCTCAGGACCCTCTTTAAGTCCTGCCACACCAGGGCAGTTGGCTATGCTAACAGGACGGCCGTGAACCCTTTCCTTTTTCATATTACTGTGTGTACAGATCGAGAGTCCCATATAACAGCATGGATGCAGGGCCCAGAGCTACCAATCTCTGCGGGAGCCACATAGAAAGAGAGGAATGGTCTCATGGAAGATATGGGTTAAGAAACTAGTACTGAAAAAAATTGAGACGGAACTGTAATAAAGAAATAGATAAATGGATTTGTGCTGTAAATAGGCCACTCATGTAAGCAAAACAAAATTCCAGTGAGCAGGAAAAATAATAATGATCACCTCTATTCACAAGCACAGGACTGTGAATGAAAGCATTGTCGAGACAGGATCATTTTGATGATGAAGTCAACCAAGGAACACGACGAGAATACCTAGAGATTTTAGGCAACAGGAACGGGGACACTCAAAGACAGAGCGCTAATAAAAACGGGGGCAGCCGCACTGAGTGTGTAGTTTGGCAGGTGCTATACATTTCTGATTTTGGAAATTCATCTCTCCACTGGCATACAGATTGTATACAAGAATATTAGACAGCTTTTAGTTTCTGTCTTGGCTTTACTCGATGAGAGCTCTGATTTACTGCTTGTGCTAGAAGTAAGAACACTGGGAGAGGAATTGCTCACTGTAATTACAACTCACAGAATTTGTGGGACGGAACATTGCAGTTTCCTAATTTCTGGGAAATTAAACAAAAAATAAACAAAATGAAGAGGAGCAGCAACAACAACAATAATAAAAAAAAATCAAAGAACAAAACAAATGAATGAACAGATTCGTGGTGTCTCCATAGGCCAGTTTGATAATTCAACATCTTGTTACATTTTCAGATGATTTTTTAAAACTAAAACAAGCAAGCAAACAAAAATTATTCTTGGAGGTGGAGAACAGGGAATCTATGATGGTTAATTTTTAAAAGTTTTTTTATTTCAGTCTCCCCTCCCTCCTCTCCTTCCGCTTCTCCCCCACCTTCCTCCCACCCAACCTTGCCGTCCATTCCTCAAAAAGGGGAGTCAACAAAGCCTGTCAATCACGGTGAGGCAGGACAAAGGCCCTTCCCTCCTCTATGGAGTTAAGCAAGGTATCCCTCGATAGGAAATGAGCTCCAAAGAAGCCATTTCATGCTCTGGGGATAAATGCTGGCCCCACTAGCTTCCCACATTGATGACTTCTTGGCTTGTGAGTGAAAATAAGCCATCTCTTTCCTAAATTGCTTTCAATGGGCTATATGAGATATATGACAGTCTCAAGTACCCTAGGTTAGCCTTGAATTCACAATGTAGCTAAGGATGGACCCTCACCACCTGAGTACTGGATTATAAATGTGGCTCACTGTGCCCTATTTATGTGGTGCTAGGGATCAAATTTAGAGGCTCATATAAGGTAGAGGGAAACACTTATTCAGTGTGTTTATTTCTTTTGGGACAAAGCTTCACTATGTAACCTTGGCTGGCCTGAAGCTTACTATGTAGACCAGGTGGGACTTGAATTCATAGAGATCTGCCTGACTCTGCCTCCTTCCTGAGTGCTTGGATTAAAGGCATGAGCTACCATACCCAGTAGGCATCAAGTTTTAAATTTAGGTCTTATACTATATCCCGGTTTCTAATTCCAAACATATTAGCATAGACTTCTTGCCCATGGAGCCTGGCTTCTCTGGCTGGCGAGGTTCCCGTCCTAGCTCAGTTACGTGGTACATATCTTCTCGACTCAGATTACTGGCACCACATCTGGCCCACAGCAGGCTCTGGCTTCTCATCCTGCTGCCTCGAAGGATCATCTCTATTCATCATTTGTAAGGATTCTTTCAATAGGTCTGTGTGTATAGCCCTGAGGGGGCCCTTCTCACTGCCTTGAAAGTCGTACAGAAGGCTGGATTGACCAAGCATGACACTGGTTTACAGTTCTCAGAGCAATTTATTCTTTGCAACTGGGTAAGTACCAGACAGGCCTGTACTTTTCCTGGCACAGGGAAAATTGGTTTATTGAGTATTCACTGTCTTGACGATGACAGCAGTGTCACTAGTAGGTGTTCTTAGCTACATCTAGGGCTCACGGGGGCCTGCTGCAATTGACAAGTGTTCCCTTTAGTATATGCCTAATTTTAATTGGAACTTCACATTTATGAGTTATAGATGTTGAGTATCTCATGCCTATTTATAATCTAGGAAATTTTTTATGTGCTATTGCTGGCTCGCCACACAAGGAGGATATGAGCTAAGGATATACCATTAACTTATTTGACCCCATGTTCGTGCTGTGATTTGCTGCTCACGCCTCAGACTGAGATTTCTAAGGACCAGCAACATAGCTAAGAAGCCACAGGGAGTAAGGCATGGAGCTGACTGTAGAACCAGAGCTCAGTCATTCCAAAGCCTGTGTTATACCATTCCAGCTTTTCTCTAGGGAGACTTCACGTCAGGCACTCTGGGATTGCTTAAAATGAGTTTCTATTAAAAAAAAAATCCTAACTGTTTTTTTTAAATGCTGATACTTGTTTACTATCTCTTAAGTAGAAGACATCGGTTATAGTTCATCTCTTACAAGCAAGGTGGTACCAACAGTCGTTAAAGCAAAGGCTCTCTGCAGTGTGACCGTAGGCAAGCTACTTAACCACTCTATAATCCAGACCCCTCATCTGCAACGTGTGGATTGCAACAGAGCCAGACTGAGGGTCCTCATGTGGACCAGCAGCGTTAATACAAACAAGAGGCTCAGAAGGGAGACTGACACGCAAGTGCTGCATAGGGCGTGGCTCCTTCTTTATTATTGATGAATTAGTCAATAATTTATTATTGGATAGTCTGTTGATCCAATTCTTTTGTACACTGTTTTTGTTCTACAAATGTCAAGCTGTGAGCTGTCACCTTCCCCTCTTTCATTGTGTTCATGTCTACCAGTCTTCCATTGTAAGATCAAACAGGGGAAGAGAACCGCAAATACCAGCTTTGGAGAGTTGGACGTTGAGTGTGAACGACACCTCTAAGGTGAGGTGCATGGCTTTAATATAGTTATCTCTAGAGTATAGAAGTAATTTACCTTTATTCTCTCTCTCTCTCTCTCCTTCTCTCTCTCCCACCCTTTCCCTCTCTGTCTCTCTGTGGCTTTATTTTAATTTTTATATGAGTTCTGAGGATTCAAACTCAAGTCCTCATGGTTGTGAAAGCAAGCACTTAGTCACTGCCCATCTCCTGGCCCAAGTTGTGTGTGTATGTGTGTGTGCGTGTGTGCATGTGTGTGTGTACATAATTATGCACAGACACATACTACCCCCTCCCCCCCCCACAGTTATTTGAAGAGCTGACTGAACCTGCTTCAAGGTTGATCTGTACAAGATAAAGTTATTCTGTATAAAATGAGGAAGTTGTCTGGGGGAGATGGCTGGTTAGCACAGTACAAGCATGAAGACTTGAGTTCAGTCCCTAAGACTTATGGGAAAACTGGGTATGGCCAGGAATATGGTTCAGTTACTAACACTCTGGTCTGTTTCACCCACTGTTAGGACTATGTGACTGGACAAAAGACTTTGGCAAGAATTTTTACCTTTAAGAAGTGTTTAATGCTATCATATTATTATACCCAGCAGCACCAAGTATCATCACTTAATCAGATCCCACAATCAGTTCATATTTAGATTTAGATTTCATCAGATCTTTTGAAATTGTTGCTTTGAGACCCAGAGGAAGCCGACAGACATATCACATCTGGTTCACACGTCTCTTGCCCTCACTGCCTGGTCCTCTGCCCTTTCTCTCATGCCACTGGCTGGCTGGAGAAGTCGATCGTCATCTAGTTCACTTTCCATAGTGAGGGCAGCAGCACTTGTTTCTCTCAGGGATTTAGTGGGAATTTGTGGTTTCTCCTCAAGTTTTGTGCCGTCCTCCTAAGGTAGAAACTCTAGGGCCGGAGTCTGGGGATTTCTGTTTAAAAGTCTCCTGTAACAAGTACGTTGAATGTCATGGTCTGCCTAGGCTTTTCCATGTGAAGCTGGCTGATTCTATTTCTATGTATTTTCTTCAGTTAATGTTCAGAGACTGAGAGCCTTGACTTTATTCAGGTTCGGGTGGGGTTTTCCCCTTCGCCTGGGCCTCAAGAATGCTAGGCAAGACATTTACACTAAACTACACACACAACTCTCATTGACTTCTGTTTATTTTGAGGTAGGGTGTTACTAAGTTATCTAGACTGGCCTTGCAACTAAACCCCAGATAGGCCTTGAAATCGCAATCCTCCTGTTTTCAGGCCTGTACCACTGGATCTGGTCAGGTTAAGTTTTGTTGAAGCTATATTTTCCCATTGTGTTAACTTGGAAGGCATATGTTCTCCTGACCCATGCTTAGTTATATTGAGAATAATATTGCTGGAGGTACCACCTATAGGCCTGTTTTCCCAATGGTCTTGCCATTACTAATGACATTATCTGGACCCACTGTTTTCTTTTGGCTGGGAGATAATTATTTTTTTACTAATATTCAGCACTAATGAAACATTTTCAACTTTTTTTTTGTTTTCTTAAAATCGCTGTGACTTATTTGAGGATTAAGACAAGCATTATGGTATATTTACCATATAAGAGCACTCCTATGAATTCTACTTAAAAATTTATAAAGTTTAGAGTAGTTCTGCTAACCCTTAGGATGAACTAAGTGGCTTGGAAACCACTTGTTTAATTAGTGAAGAAATAACAATTGAATTTAGAATCCAGGTCTTGTTCTGAATCAGTTACAGTCTACCCATGTCTTCTGTCCAATCAGTCCCTCACCACAACACTGTTCATTGTGTCTGTTTTTCAATGCCTCACTCCATCTATGATGACAATGATGATATATTCCTACCAGCCTGATCATAATGTTAAACTAGATGAAGACTGTCAGAACACCAAGACCCTTAGTAGACCTCACTACTAGACCTCTATAATCTATGAGGTAGAACAATGGCTCTCCAATCAAACCCTTTTGATCCAGATCTACAGAATGGAATGCACTTGGCACTGTGACCCTGTTTAGACTCAAGTGTATAAACACATACCCATGAGAAAGGAATGCCTTGGTCTCTAGTCCAGACTTAGAGAATCAACACTTCTTTGCTCATGTTCTCCCTCCTTCTGCTCCTCATTGGGACCTTGGGAGCTCAGTCCGATGCTCCAGTGTGGGTCTCTGTCTCTATCTCCATCCATCACCAGATGAAGGTTCTATGGTGATATGCAAGATGTTCATCAGTATGGCTATAGGATAGGGCCATTTCAGGTTCCCTATCCTCAGCTGCCCCAGGAACTAACTGGGGACATCGCCCTGGGCACCTGGGAGCCCCTCTAGGTCCAAGTCTCTTGCCAACCCTAAGATGGCTCCCTTAATTAAGATATGTGCCACAAGGGGTGCACCCACCCACGGAGATAGTGGGGCTGATCTATTGGAAGCTCACCAAGGCCAGCTGGACTATGACTGAAAAAGCATGGGATAAAACCGGACTCTCTGAATATGGCGGACAATGAGGGCTGATGAGAAGCCAAGGACAATGGCACTGGGTTTTGATCCTACTTCAGGTTCTGGCTTTGTGGGAGCCTAGCCAGCTTGGATGTTCACCTTCCTAGACCAGGATGGAGGGGGAAGGACTTTGGACTTTCCACAGGGCAGGGAACCCTGACTGCTCTTCGGACTGGAGAGAGAGGGGGAAAGGAGTGGGGGGAGGGGGAGGGGAGTGAGAGGAGGGGGAGGAGGCGGAAATTTTTTTCTTCAATAAAAAAAAAATTAAAAAAAAGAATCAACAGTTCTGGAGTGAAGTGTTGATAATGAGTTTCTTCAAGTGCTTGACTGTGTTCCCTGTTTTCTTTCTCTGTTTTGTTCTGTTCTATCCTAGGTCATCAAAGATTTCAATGCAAATGGGGGAAATCTCACAGGGCTCCATCCCTAGATGAAGAGTTACAAGCGTTTAGCAACTGCTGAGAGAGATAGAGAAAGAATTAGTCTTCCTCGGGGATAGTCATCATAATTAGTGATTCAATATCAAGTAGTCAGTCCTAGAAACATAAACATATGGGTAACACTGAGCTGACTCAGCAAGTTGTATGTATGTATGTATGTATTTATTTATTTATATGCATAGATAGCAACAAGGGTTAAAGAAGAGGAGGCCACAAATTTGTGAGGGTGTGGGGAGGAGGGCGGGCAAGGGAAGGGTAAGATCAAGGTGAGGGAGGGTGAATGATGTAATTACATTTTAATGGAATAAAAAAAGATTTTGGTGGCAATCCACTAGGCTCAGATGATTTCTTGATCCACTATTAGGTTGTAAAATGACCTGGCCTATGCTGGTTAAAAAAGATGTCATGTTCAAAAACGTGTAATGTTTCAAAGGGGAAAAAAATCCTCTCTTACAAAGATCTACTGTTACTCCCCTAAGATTGCTTCTCTCTTACAATTCTGTTTGCTGCTGGCAAGTGCCCCTCTGATCCCAGCCACAGAGCTAACTGCACGGGGAGGGAGTGATCAAAGTATAGGCTCGTGGGAGCAGAGGACCATTGATTTGAGCTGGAACTTCACACTGTGTGAACAGGATGTCATACATTCATTCGCGAATAATTATAGTTTCCTGTGGGGATGCAGGTTTGGGAGGGAAAGAAGTGAGGCACAAAGAGACCAGGAACATTCTGGAGTCAGTGAGGCTTCACACAGTCTATGGGGAAATGAACTCAGTGGAAGAAAGGGTGGGGAAAGAAGTCAAGCTTGAAGGGTCCCAGCAGGATGAAAAGTATTAAAATGGGTCCATTCCGGTGAGGGTGGAGATGGAGATAGACCTGTTGGGTGATGTCAGTAGCCTAGAAAAACTTCACCACTGAGAAACAGGAGGTGACTTTAACAGGCAGCAGGAAGCTTGGCAAGAGGACGGTGGGCTTTTTCTTTTTCTCAGCAAATCATAGCACTACTCAAGGCCAAGGTGGTGTCTTTGGCCAGTGTCTATGCTTTCCCCTAACACTAGGACTGGGCTAAGTGAAGGTGAAGGGGTGTCCTCAAGTGGTGATGAGTAGCAGACTAGGAGATGACAGCTTCTTCTTCCAGTCCTCAATAGAGAGGGAGAGCATCCCACACTCTAGTGTGGTCGACTATGGTTTCTCTTCACTAGCACTCATGCTGAATGATGCTTCCCAATGTAATGGCTCTGAGAGGGGAGGAGCCTCTAGAAGGTGGTTGAGTTAAGAGGGCAACCACTTCTGAAAGGTGTAGTACTTATCTTTTGATGATTACATACAAGACAGCTAAAGAGACCTGTACAGGTCTCTGACTCCACCAGATTTCTGTCCTGGAAGGCTCGTACAATTGCACTTTTAAGCAAAACTATAGGAAACAGAACAACAACAACAACAAAGTTAAAGTATTGTTCTTTAGGGAAAGGCATACTTTTTCGGATTCCCATTTCAACAAATGTAAACTGATTGAGGCTAGCTGCATATACAGCCCTCTGTGTTCATGATGCATTAATATCCACAGAGAAAAACATTTTATGGGGGCTTCTTTAAAATGCCTTTTTGTCAAAAGCAAGCACACAGGAAAAATAGTTGGCCTGTTTGAGAATTCTTAGTTAGCTTTCTAAACTTTGGCAAGCATCAGGAAAGTTCATTGGAAAAAAATGGTCCTTCCAAGTGAATTGATGGTGATGGAGAATTCTTTTCCATTGGAGGGAGGAAATAAATGCTACCACTCCTAATTTCTTGATTATGGATGGGCAATTCCTTCCCACTGTGGTCTGGTAAACAGTCAAAGGAAAATAGAAAAATCTGTGCTGAATGAACCTGATGCCCCAAAACACAACCCAGAAATGCGATTTCTCTTCGTTTTCCCATTGGAAGGACTGTCAGGGAAACTGGACTGGTAGCTCTGGGCGTCTTCATTGCTTAAGATGTGCAGGGCAGATAGCAACATGTTTGGAGAAGAACATCAGCAGTATTAGAACAGGTGGGAAGCAAATCAATAAAAAGCTTCACGAGGAACAATTTGCCCATATGTGTCTGCTTAGATTAAATTTCCACGGCTTTAAGTTTTGAGACGGTTGAGGGTATAGATTCTACCACTGTGCTTAGTTTCAGTGACCAGCTACTTGGTGATTTAAAAGGGATGGAAAAGGGGTGTCCCCAAGCTAGAGGGAGGCAACCCTGGGGCAAGCTCAAAGTAGCTCCTGCCTCAGCATCTCTGGCAGAGCTGTTCCAAACCTTGACCTCCAGGCCCCAGCCAGGGCATTGATTTCTATTTGTAGAGGGTAGATCCAGGGCCTCTTCACTTAGAAGGGAAAGTTGCGCTCCTAAGAGAGAGTGTATAGTATAACCTATAGTGAAAGACTAAAGCAATTATATTTATTCTCAGTGAGTCTGGGTGACAGCAGAGGAAATCCAGAGTTGAGCATAAGAGATCGAAGTTCCTGTTTGGAGGAGGACCGTTTGAAGACTCAGGTTACCACGGATGATGGTTATATGGCCATAAATAATTCTTTAAGTTTCAGCCCGTGTTTTGGTGCCCTCAAGCAATCCTTTTGTTCATATAGCTCTGAGTTCAACTACTCCAGGCATGGACAAACAGATGTTTATGATGAGTGTTATCCACTGACAGCTGGAATATGAAAAAGTTGCCACCCCAGATTGGCTCAGAAATCACAAGAAGAGTTAGGACGGCATAGTTGGCCATTAAGTTTAATGATAAAGTTTTCAGAAAAGGGATCTCAAAAAGAAATCTTTAGAAGCGTTGCAAAGGTATATCTAATTTAAGAATTGTTAGTGAATAAAGGCCTGTAAAGAAGCAAAAACATTAATTGTTTAAAAAATATTTTTATTTCTTACAACAATTGTAGTTACCTGTGTTGGGGCCATACAAGAGTAGCACTATCCATATTAAATCAGGAATGAGGAGGCTCATGGATCCTGTCTTTCATTGTATATCCTCTACTAAGCCCACCAGGCTCCAGCGAATATCATCAAATGCATGGTCACACAGATATCCCTAGTTCATCTCAGTGGGTCACAAACAAAAAGATTATATATGAACCATAAACAAGCAGGCAAGAGAATGAGGAGAGAGAGAGAGAGGTATAGAGGAGTTGGAGAGTTGAGAGGGGATGGTTGGGAGGTGGGGATGGAAGTATTTGGTATGCATCACGTACACGTGAAAAATTGTTTACAAATAACTTAATAAAAATATATTTAAATTGAAATTTGGAATTGGAAAAAGAATATGGTATCGAGGAGTGCATGGTGGGTGAATCCAGGACTTCTACTGTGTTCCTGGAATGGAGGATGGCCAGGGCTGCCTAATCAGTTGGTGCCACAGCTTCAGTTGTCCGTGAGTTAAAAAGGTGACTGCCTCTGCTTGTGCGAGCACCCTTTATCTGAAAAGATCGCAGGGGGGTTGGGCGGAAAAGTCATAAGGACAAAACCTTCCCATTGACTTTCAAATGTGGACATCTACACTGTTTCTAAGCCTGCATTTGAAACACACAGTATCTTTTAAAAACAATTCCTTTCACAGTTCAGCCACCTTCCACTACGAAGTGCTCAGAGTCTTTTCATCACGAGACAAAAGATGGTAGATTTACTAGTTTTTCTTTGCCCTTACAACCAGGATACTCTGTTAAACTTTTGGCTCTAGTCTGAGCACATTCTTTGAAAGCATTTCTGAGACAGCCCTTTGCCTTCAGCATCTTGTAGTTTACCCAGTATGCCTTTGTCCTTGTCAGTTAATTATTCAAAAAAAACCCAACCCCCCAAACCAAGAAACCAACTCCCCCAAACAAAAACAAACAAACAACAAAACCCCCAAAACTAAAAACATCCAGAAGTCCAGGCAATGAAGATAAGGTAGATTCCTAGATGCTCTTTTGGGACGGTGATATGTTCTGGTAAAGAACACAGGCTTTGAAACTAAACTGCTGGAAACCAAAGTTTGTCCACAGTGGCCCGGTGGCCCTGGCTGAATCCCAGCTTCTCTTGGTGCCAGGTTTTCCCAGCATGAGTATCTCACTAGTCCTCCAGGCCTTATGAGGATTACTAAGTACTCGGAATGGAGCAGTCTGAACAATGCCTTGCTTTAGTAAATGTGAACCATTTTAATTAGAAACAGCGGTGATGAAATCGCGCCATCCACTCAATTATGGAATTAGGTTTAGGACTACCTCCATCACAGGCTGTGCTTTTGGGCAATGGCAGGTCTATCTTCAATTTGGGATTAATTGGGAAGATATACTTCCATCAAACGGATGTTGGTGATGAGGCCCTTCTAGGACTGTAGTGTGGCCAATGTGCAGCACAGAGACAGTGGGAAAGGGAGCAACAGAAAGATACAGTGTGGTGGCAAGGCAGAGACTGTTCCCCTGGTAACTGGTTGCTAGGGACAAGCATTTGGCAAAGCACACTGGAGAATCACAACTTCTTTAAAGAGCAGTTAATGAAAATACTCTGTACTTACAGTGAGCCTCCGACAGTGTGAGAGACCGCAACTGTTGGGGACTTGGTAATAAGGGCTTCGAAGTCCCTCTTTCTCTAGCTACTTTCCTATTGTGCCCACACCATAGGTCTGGGTGACACCAGTGGAAATTGGGGCTGAGCATGATAGATTTAATTTCCAGTTTGGGGAGGGCACCTTGGAGATTCCTTTTACAATCAGATGGGCAATGCATGTGCCCGTATAAAAGTCTTCTCATTCCTCTGTGTTGTCTGTGGCAGTTCTGAGAAACATTCCGGGTACTGATAAATAGATATTGTTCATGACAGATGGAGTCTGCTGACTGCCTGAGGTAGATAACAATGCCCACACTGAGTCTTCAGACCTTGTGTGAAATGCTAAATAGGGCTGTGATCCTCAAGGTTCCCCCTGAGAAACAAATGGGGTGTATACATTTATGTACTTAAAATCATTTTTAAAAATTGGTTAACATGATTATGGGGTTTGGGGGACAGCAATGGCAGAGGGCGAGTGGCAAGGCTGGAGCTCCAGGAGGTAAGAGTTGGCTTGCTCAGGAGGGATTTCAAGGCAGGTCCCTATATCCTTGGGGACCTCAGTCATTTTGTCTCCTAAGGCCTCCACTGATGCCTGAGTCTCACATTATGGAGCATAGTTTGCAGAGTTCCAAGACCATTGACTTAAATGTTACCTGTCCTTAAATAATACCTTCATAATGATGGCTGGGCTACTGTATGAACAAATGTTTGGGTACTTTGCTCAGTACATTAAAAAAGAAGAAGGAGGAGGAGGAGAAGGAGGAGGAGGAAGAAGAGGAGAAGAAGAAGAAGAATAAGAAGAATAAGAATAAGAATAAGAAGAATAAGAAGAATAAGAATAAGAAGAAGAAGAAGAAGAAGAAGAAGAAGAAGAAGAAGAAGAAGAAGAAGAAGAATTAAAGTCTTGCGTGTGCTATGATCTGGCCAGTGTGATACTTAGAACTAAACACCAAAAGGTCTCTGTGATGTATCAGGATTTTTGCTGGGACCCAAAACAAGGCAAGTTGGATCTTGTGACATGATGCAGGGGCTGCCCTGAATGAAAACTGCAACCCTATCCTTAATGCCATCTTCAACATCCCTTCTCATCCATGCAGCTTAACAGGAGGTGAGACTTTTTAAAGGAATGGAAAGGATGTCTGGGTACATGGAGAAAGTCCCTTTGCTTTTTCCTTTCTCAAATTGAATTCCACTTCTCCCTGCCCCCACCCCCAAATCTCCAACTCCACCACAGGAAAGACTCCTGATGAGCTAAAGAAATTCAGAGAACCCTCTCCAATGAAAGCAGGGGTGGGTGTGGGTGAAGTGGAGGTGGGGTGGTGAAACAGGTATAGCCCCAGGAACTCTAGAAGGCTTGTGACTCTTGAGACCCTGTAAAGGCAGTGACCTGAGGACACTCTGTCCTATAAAGGCCTGGTAAGCACAGCACACTCAGTGACGGGTATCCAGTGGCTGGCATGACAAGGGACATGGGAAGTGTGAGTTGTGTGAGCTTTCCATGGGCTTACGTATTCAGTATTCAGACAAACTGCTCTCTGATAACAGACCATCTCCAGGCCGTTATTTATTTCTTTCTTTTAGCTTGAGGATAATTTTATTAGAGTTTCAGAGAAAAATCCCAGGGCAGACAAGCTATAAATCCTGACAGCTTTTCGGAGACGAGCGATGACAAAGAGAAAAAGACCTGTCATTTGAGTTAAGCTGGAATGGAGGTCAGCCACATAGCAGACAAGCAGCCATGTGGTGGGGAGTCAATATTGAGAGAAACACTGGGAAAAAAACCCAAGTACCAGCAGAAGCATGCTTAGGACTAGCGATGGAGCCTAGGGTCCCTCTCATACTGGGCAAGAGTCGCACCTTGAGCTCCATTTCCAGTCCCCAGGATGGGACTTCCTCTGAGAAGGATGCTTGCTCCTCCCCAGGCCCTGGCATATACCCAAAGAGTCCAGAATGTTTGGGTGGAAACTCCACCCCAAGCCCTCTTCCCCATCTCTCTCCAAACCCTACTGCATCTCAGAAAGCCCACGAAGGATGACCCCTCCCCCAGAGATGCTCAAGACCACTCCCACAGGGTATTTAAACTGCACCCCAGAAAACAGACCTGTGGTTTTCCCTTCGTCCTTTCCTGTCTCCTCTCTGGGGGGCTGGAAAATCATAGGGAGCCTTGTATCCATTAAACCTGGACTTTTAAAATTTGGTTTGATCTGATTTAATTTGGATCGTTTTTTTGGTGGAGAAGTGTATTGGGGTACAGAAATTTTTCATCTGCCAGAGTCAGGGGTTCTATGGAAATGGAAATGAGATGAACAGCAGGGTAGAAGAGAGGAAATGGGGCAAAAGTCCCAATTAGAAGTCCCAGCTAGAGAACATTGCTTGTGTTAGAATGGAGAGTTCCACAGAGGGCTCTTCACAGGAAGCTTGTAAGCTCTAGGGAAGGGCCCTTATTTGTTGGCAGACAACACAAGATGGCAGGCGGTTGGCTAAGGCTTCTCAGTGTCTGCTCCATTCCCCCATTCCCCTCTCCCTTTGATTGATCTGGAGGATGCAGAAACAGTGAGAACCAGCAGCTAAAAATCCTGTGAAGCAAGACCACAGAGGCTAGCATAAGAACTGACCAGTGTTGTGATTACAATTCTGCTGGCCTGCCCTGTCACCTGGGTTCTCTGTTCCTTTAAGAGATAAGTCCCACCCACTTCCAATCTCACCCTTCTGGTGGAGGCAAGCTGATCTTGCCTCCCCTCTCTCCCTCCTTCCCTCCTTCCCTCCTTCCCTCCTTCCCTCCTTCCCTCCTTCCCTCCTTCCCTCCCTCCCTCCCTCCCTCCCTCCCTCCCTCCCTCCCTCCCTCCTCCTCTTTCTCTCTCGTCTGAAGAGGCAGATTCTGTCTCTCCCCTCTCTTCTTTCTTCTCTTTCTCTCTCTCTCTCTCTCCACCCCATAACCCCCTTACCCTTATACTTTATACCTTTCCCAATACCCACTAAATAAACTCTGTAACCAAATTTTCTCTCTGCATGGCGAGTCTGTCTGTCTGTCTCCCACCCACCGCGGACCCTTGTGGGATGAGCCTGGGGCCCCCCACTCCATGAACCATAACAACCAGGCTCATAACAACCAGATCTGAGAGCCTGAACCCATGAGAGTGAGACTTTCAACTGGATGTGGGGGTGATGTGGCCTGGACTTTCTGATACTCAGGACCAGGTAATGGCAGGATTTCCCTGTGAGAAATGCCGGGGTGGGGAAGGAACCCAGCAAATTGTGTTTACAGGTAATGATGCAAACCCACCCCCATTCCTTACATGTGCTCAGCTGAGCTATCTTCTTCAGTGTGCTGGTTAAGCAAAGTTTCAAAGAGCACTCCCTTTGAGTCCCATGAGAGCAGCCGCTCTCCTGATGGTCCTGGGCAAGCTCTATCGCTGTCCACAAAGCCCAGGAGAAGCAGGAGGGAATCTGGGAAGAGTTAAAGAGTTAAGTAAAGGCTTCCTTCGCTGTAGGAACGAAAGCCGCTTTGTGTAATGTTTTGAGGAAATGAGCACCCGAAGGCTGCTATAACATTCCCAGGTCCACACTTACTATTGTGATTGTTCCCGGCATTAGCTTTCAGGTAAGTGAAGGGGAAAATGAATTTGTGATGATTGCAGAACACTCAGTACCAGCGCTCTGACTGGTGGAGAGCCTTGCTATTAATTAAATGGGAGACTCTCCCTCTCTTCCACTCTCCTGGTTTGGGAATATCCTCAGTAAGCAATCACATGCCCGTTTCTTCCGTAGGGATGCTTTATCAGCTTGGATGTATCAATAAGTGCTTTTTTTTTGTGTGTATGTCTAGCATCTGTACTGAGCCTGCCAGCCATTAAATAATGTAGCTACTTCCCTTGCAACATTTCCCTCTCCCTATTAAGACTTCTCATTTAATCAGATGAAAGAAAAGCAGAGGAATAGACAAGAGAACTATTAAGAAGGGGGATCTCAGAAGGAAGGCAGATACAGATACTGGCCCAGCAGCAGGAGAGTGCATGCACTAGCCGGAGCAGTGTACTGAGAAAGACAGGCAGTGTTGATAGATTAAATGTGCAAAGTCTTCCATAGTAGCCTGCATGCGTTTCTCCCTCAATTTATTTTATTTGTCATCAGAGAGCATTTGAATGGAATAATATGCCTGTTTGAAGGACTATTCTTTCCATAGTTCTTTCCCAAAGTAATGGGTTAATTTTCAAAATGTAGCAAGTGTTCTGTCTGCCTAAAGGAACAAAGGAATCACATTAGTTCAAAGCAGCCCTGGGCATGGATCTGACCTTTAACAGACAGAAGGCCTGACAGGGGCACCAGATGTTGGCGAAGAGGAAAACCCCAGAAGAAACAGAGACTCACAGTCCTGGTCGTGTTGGGAGCTGCAAAGAGTAGAGACAGAGGAAAAGGTAGGAAGTCAGCACCCCCAGATGCAAGCCAGGGGAGTTCCAGCTGCTTCCGAATTTAGTTTTTCAGTGACTTTAGAGCCAGAAAGACTAAAATGCAGCGGCCTCTACTAAGAAGCCCAGAGGCCTGTCACCTCTCTGGTGCTATTCACATCTGCTGTGCGTTTTTAAATATGCTGGCATTTTCTTCTCTGGGAATTTTCAAGTTATACCTTTCTATTGAAAGATTTTTCTTTATTGTTTAACAAAGTTCAGATATTCTTTTTCTTATGACAGTGTAAAACCCAGGAAATAATGAAAGGCTTAGTTTTAAAAATTAAAGATGGCTGGAATTCTTGGGGAATGACTCCAAAAGTTTACTCGGTGGCGGACAGTTTCTTTTGTAAAATTTCTGAGGGAGAAGTGTTCTGGCAAAAGGCCAGCCCAGTGATGGTTATTCACACTGTGAAAGACAGCTTTCTCTGAATTGCATCTGACTTGATTCTAATCAAGGTCAGAGTTTCTTTTCCCGGGATGTTTGCTGCTGGCCTGAAGTGGCCCTTTTGTTTTCTAGGAAACAAGGCCAACCCTCTCAGGCAGGCCTCCCTTCTCAGGGTTCTGTGGGTCACAGCTGATGGTTCCAGAAAGGGAAGTCAGGGCCTGCTCATCCCACCTGACCAGTTAGGGGTTCCCCTGAGGATGGCTGGACATGCTTTTATGACAGAGTGTTATTGGGGTCAGGATGGTTTGGCTGAGTTCTCAGGTTCACAGCCAGCACAGGACTAAAAAGATGGGCGTGGTCCTTTGAGAATTCCGAAAGAGCGAGACCAGCTTGTGTAGTAGTAGGCACAGTGGCTCACACCTTTAATACCAGTACTTGGGAGCCAGAGGCAGGTGAATCTGTGTGAGTTTGAGGCCAGCCTGTTCTATAGTGTGAGACTCTGTCTCACAATCAACAACAACAGCCGCCACCAACAACCAAATGAAAACAAAACAGAGAAAGAAGACTAGACGTGGTGGAGACGGTAGGTCAAGGCCACGGTGAATAAGCCAGCGGCTGCCGAGCATCCTCCTGAGCACAAAGTTCTGTGACAGCAATCCCTGTGGAAGCTAAGCTCAGGCTGTGCAGAGCTGACACCACAGTTCAGAGGAACACCGCTGCTGTTTTTCTAGGCTGAAAGAACTGATCTGAACATCTACGACTGTCCTAATTGCTTCCACATGTGGTTCTTAACGGGGAAAGGGGAACTCTGTCTTCCAGAAGACATTCTTGGTTGTTACAACCCATGATGGTGGTGGAGAGTCTGGCATTGGTCCCTGGTGAGAACAAGAGACACTGGCAATTTTTCTGCAGGGCACTGGACAAGGCGCATCCAGCTTGGGTGAACAGAGCTGGGCTGGGGAACTGATCTCCATGCTCTGCTTACGGCTGCTAACCTGTGCTCTAGTTTTTAGCATCTCTGAGAATTTGTCAATCCCAGTGATGCACGTGCAGGTATGGGAAGTATGAAGTTTTCTCCACCTCTACTAAATCAATGTTTTAAGTTGAAGATAATACGTCAAATAATCGTCTTTGCACCTCTGAAATGCAGGGAAGTGAAGGAGGCTTTCATAGCTGCGGGAAGACCCTAGAGCAGAAAGAGTCATTGTGGGGATAAGGGAAGCAAGCTTGCTGAGGTCTCCATCACTTGGCTTCCTCACTTCCCAAGGAGAAGGACAGTGTATGTTTACTACTCTGCCAATCGGCCAGTAAGAACTTGTAGCAGGAACCACGCCCACGGCTCACTCATTGTAGGCCTTCACCAATTATTTCTTTCTCTGTCTTTCTTCCTCCCAGTTAAATATTTCCCCAGAAATCTCATTTTCATCACGAATGGTTTTCACTCTAATGTAAATGAGATGATAGTTAATTTTATTTTAAGTCTTTCTTAATATCTAAACCCTTTCATTTCTGCTGCTCAGAAGCCATCTTCCTGGTCCCAAATCCATACACTTCTCGGTCCATGCAGATTGTTCCACCCGCAGCTGGAGACCCTTTTGGGATGGACTTTCTGCCGTAGTTTTTAATGTATTTTTTGATATAATATAATTACACCATTTCTCCCCTCTCCTTCCAAAGTTTCCCATATACCCCTTCTTGCTTTTGTTCACAATCATGTTTAGTTTAATTGCCAACTCCACAGAATCTAGAACGACATGGAAAGGAAGTCTCAGTGAAAAACAGTCTAGATTAGGCTGATCTATGGGCAAGTCTGTAGGGAGATGACTTGATTACGTTCATTGAGATGGGAGGATGTACCCACCGCAGGCGGCACCATTCCCTAGGTTTGGATCCTGAACTATCTAGAAGAAGAAGAAAATGCAAGAATTCATGTTTGCTGTGCTTTTGACTGTCCTTGTGACTAGTTCCTTCCAGTTCTGACATTCTGAACTTCTCTTCGATGATGGAACCTGGAATGCATGTTCAAAATACACCGTCTCTCCAGGAGTTGCTCCTCTCACCCGCCCCCCCCCCAGAGTAACAGAAGGAAAGCTGTAGAGCAGCTCCGTGCATCTCATCTCCAGGGGGGCCTGAAAGCAATGGGAGAGCCAGCCTCTAAAGCATGGATTCTCCATGTGCCTACAGACCTGTGATAAAGTTTAATTTGTAAATTATGTACAGCAAGGGAATAACAATCAGATAAAACAGTTATAACAATACACTGTAATCAGAGTACATGAATTCGGTCTCTTCCTCCATAGGGCCTGGACGGGTGCTAATGTTTTCCACCCATGGTTGACTGCAGGTGAGCAGATCCTCTGGCAAGCAGAACAGCGGGTAAGTGGGGGTTACTGTGTATTCTTGTGGCTCTGGGGTTTTCCCCCCATCCATTGTGCAACTCCTTGCTTCCCCTTCCCCCGAAGACAGCGGAGTTCCTCAGCATGGATACTATGTCACTCCATCATTCTGTTTTCAGGCTGTGGGATTTTGATGGGTTATTAGTTACAAATGCTTTCCTGGTTATTAGCAAGCAACAGCTCACAGACGCAGTTTATAATTAAATAATCAACAGTGGCTAAGATGATCTCATTGTACTCGGAGATGGGAGAGTAAACGCCTCCAAATTACTCCCTGGGAGAGTAAACAGAAAAGTCCCTGACACAGAATCTGGTGCTAACTAATTGCAAATGGGAACCAATCCTCTAATTGTCCCATAAAATTATTCTACCCAAATATAAGAAGGAACCGTTCACCACTGGCTCGGAGATGAGGCCGTCACCACAGTCACCTTCTTGCCCTGTCTCTTCAGAGGTGCCCTCCAACCAATGAGGTGAGGAGTGCACGGACTTAGATATGTCCTGGCAGGTTTGGAAATGCTCATCAAAGCCATTCATGAAGATTTTCTATTGACAAACAGTGAGATTTCTGGGGAGTGATTTAAACTGAGCTTTGCCATCTCCTCCAAGGCCCTTTCTGGTTCTAAGTGTTGGTGGCTTTAGGACACAGAGATACAGATAATCATCTGAGTAGGTTCTAAAACAACGGCACCTAGGTGCCACTTCTGGCCCAACAAGCCAGATCTCTGGAAGAGGGAAAAAAGCTCAGGAATTTCGATGTTCTGCTCTGATGAAGCCACTCTCGAAACAAGCCTCACACCACTTCTCCAATGTGCATACACATGCATGATGACCCACTCTCGAAACAAGCCTCACACCACTTCTCCAATGTGCATACACATGCATGTACTTTCATATTTCAGTGAAATGATCTCTTGTAATCTGTCTGTCTCTTTCCATTCCTCCTTCCTTCCATTTAATTGAAAAGCATTTCTTAGCCACAGGGTACGTTCTGTACTTTAGCCACTAGATGGCGCCCTCACATTTGAAAAAGAACGTGCAAGTTTAGGTTTTTGAACTCAGTAAAAACTTAACAAGCATTTGATTAAGTGTTAATTTTACGTCCAGACAAAGATCCATTTATGTTACAGGAAAAAGCGCATGGCCTTTGGCAAGGAGAGAATTTAAGGAACAGTAGTGAGCTCCTGTTCAGGCTGGTTCTCCTTTGACTCCACCCACACGCGTATACACACAAACACACACACATACACATAGACACACACTCACACACGCAAACACACACAGACACACAGACTCACACGCAAACACACAGACACAGACTCACACACACACAGACATGTACTCACATACACAGACACTCACATACTTACATACACAGACACACACACACATACTCACATACATAGACACAGACACGCACAGAGACAGACACACACACACAGACACACAAACACAGACACAGATACATACTCACATACGCAGACACACAGACACGACACACACTCACACACACAGATACATACTCACATACACAGACACAGACACACAGACACGACACACACTCATGAGGCAGGCCTTTCTTCCCTTTTCCAGGTGTGGAAATTGATTCCCAGGAAGGTTGTGTAAAGCTGTGGGCATTTCTGGAAAGCTTTCTTCGTTCAGAAAATGACGAAACTGAGTATTATGAGTGAGTACTACGGATAAGTCTTAGCAAATCCCCACATAGACAACATCAAGAGAAGATAAAAGCCTCTTGAAATCAGTGTGGCAATCTCCGTGGCAAATGCCTGGATAGGGAAGGGGGAGACAAATGAAGGTTTTCTCAGATTTTTAAAACTTCATTTAATCCCTAAACCACATGTTTCTTAACAGGACTCTGTTTTAAAAATACACTAACTAGTGATACAACTGAGTGCTTAAATTCTGTGGTCAGGTACATTTGTGTTAGTGAATGTACTGGGAGTTCCTGGCATGTGACACACACTCGGTAGCGATTTTGTGTGTGTGTGTGTGTGTGTGTGCATAGTGTCCCTTCTTCCAACTATGTAAAGAGCAACATAAAACATAGACTATTGTTGTTTTTGCTCAATATATTTTTCACCTTGGTAGCCATTCTGACAGCTGTTGACATTTTTAAGAAAGCCAGATATCCTTCCCACACTGGTCAGTTTCTCATAGAACATTTGATGTCATTGGCAACAGGTCAAAGCTGTTTCCCTGTGCCCTGCTTTTGGTCTTGTGACAGACATGCAGTTTTGTATGGTTATGCCCCTTCCCTCGGTGGTGGACTTTCCTTCCTGTTGCTTCCATGTCGAGGGAACTCTAATACTTCATCTTTTTCTTTATTATTTTGAAATTTTCTTTATTTGTATTTTATGTGTATGGTGCTTTACCTGCATGTATGTCTGTGTCACGTGTGTGCAGTACCTGAAGAGGCCAGAGAGGCCATTTTATCTCATGGAACTGGAGTTACAGGTGGTTGTGAGTCCTCATGTAGGTGCTGGGAACTGCACCCTGGTCCTCTTGAGGAGTAGCCAATGCTCTCAAATGCTGAACCACTTCTAGCCCTTTTTTTGACACTTTCCAATTAATCCTCTTCAAAGTGGTGGGATCGGTCTCTAGGGGCTTAACTATGAGCTTTTAACTCGGGTAGCTGAGCAGGCTTCAGTCTCTGACAAGTGTGAAGCCCCTGGGTTCCTTCTCTGACCGATGATGGTTTAGTCCATAGGGCAGCGACCGTGTCTCCACGATCAGGAGTGGGCAGAGCTTCAGCCGTCTGTCCTAGAAGAGCATCACAATAGAACCCAAGGTGTGCAACGTAAACTCCAGTGTACTTTTGGGGAAAGGCCTTTTAGATGGCAATGAACTGATAAAGTCTCACCATCGTTTCTCAATTTAGCCTGGGGCAAAGGAGACTTTGCTGAGCTCCATGTGAACCTTCTGACTTTCATTTACCAGGCCCAGGCCCAGGCAGGGCAGCATTGATTTTGATTGCCTCAGAAACCACGATGGACTTTTAGGGCAGAAAGGGGAATTAATATGGGAACTTGTTGTAATCATATAACTTAGTGCAATCGGAAGAGTCGCCCCTGGAGAGATGACTTACTAGCTGCAGAAGGTAATATAAGCATATGTACAATGAACACAATACTACGTCTTCTTAAGTTGAGGTAGGGTAAAAATTCACCAAAACATTATAAATAGAAAGTCCCATCAGTACAAGTCAGGGATTGAAGGAGAAACTGGAGGGTTTGAAGAATGTGCTTTCCTTTAGGAATCTCCTCAGGGGTAGGGGAAGACTGGAAACAAATCAACAAAGGCAACCCCATTAAAGCCTGCAGGAAATAAAGGTCTCCACGAGAGACAGGCTGACATCTTAGAAGACAAGTCATGATGGATAGGAAATCTTTGAAGGCCAGAAGAGACAGAAATGAAAGTAAGAAGATGTGTGCCTAAGTATATCTGTTCCTAAAAGGAATATTGGCAAAGTGAGAAAGGCCTTAAACTCTTGTTTGATTGGAGAAGTTGACCTGGGCCAATGAAATCGAAGAACAGAAAGCAAGATCTCAGAATCACCCTTCCAGAGGATGCTAGAAGCCAGAAAATTTCTGAAAACATTTTTTTAAAAAAATGTTTGCACTTCACAACACAGTTCCCAAAGGACTTAAGTCTCAAATTCCGTGTCTTCTCAGGCTTGCTTCTCTCTAGATTCCATCCATGGAATGCTCATGTTCCAGTCAGGGAATATTCTTGAACTGCATATAAAATTTAACAGATAACTATTTGCACAGCCTTCTAAGTAAAGACAGCAAATTCTCCATTTCTTACTGGAGGATTAGATTTAAATAAAAATACTTATTAAATGTTAAAAAATGTTTGCAGGTCACACTCATCCAGATTCTAATGCTTTGGGCTGTGATAGAAAGGACTGGAGTCATTCTGGTGGAGGGATTTCACAGGGGATGAACATGGGGGGTGGATTTCATAGATGGATGGAAGCACAGGGGAAAGCAACATGAAATATTTAATGAATTCAAGTGATAGATACATGTTAGGCAGAATGTGAGTACTTCTTATTTTCTGAGGATTTTGTTCAAAGGATTTGTGAGATTAAAACTCTAACACAAGGCAGAGTTGATATGTGGTCTTAGGACAGACAAGACAATGGTGAAACTTGTTCCAGATTCCTCACGTCACCGTGGGAGAATGCCACACAAGTGGGATTCTCTAGCTTAGGGATACCACGACTTGTTCAAGAAGTCGCTGGCATGCCAAGTACTTCTGTTTCTTACCAGGGGCATTCTCACAAGATGAGATCTGAAGAGATATCTTAGAAACTAATTATTTTGGTTATAAAGAGAAGAAGAAAATACCTTGCAAATTTAGTGAACGGAATTAGTCTCATGAACACTAGAAACAGAAAGAAATCAAGGATTAGGTTAAACTCTGACGAGATTCACTCCCATCTTCCTAAAAAAGGGAACACTTCGCAGAGAAGCGGTCCTCAGCCCTCAACAGTCACCAGTTCAGGGAGGCAGTGTTCCCTATCTTGTTACATGAATATGCCACATGCATGACTTCACATCTGTCTATTTGAAAATTAAGTTAAGAAAATAGTTTCCTGAATCGCCATGGTACTTTATTGGATGCAGAAGTTGAGTCCAAG
The DNA here is from genome assembly GCF_037038515.1 of Microtus pennsylvanicus. Classification (NCBI taxonomy): domain Eukaryota; kingdom Metazoa; phylum Chordata; class Mammalia; order Rodentia; family Cricetidae; genus Microtus; species Microtus pennsylvanicus. Next base: position 37,245,413 of record NC_134590.1, read on the forward strand.
GTGTGAAGTGGGGTGTTCCTGTCTGCAGGGACTGTACAGAGCAAGCCCTGTGTCCACTCTCCCTTTGTCCATTCATGTAGGTTGGACTCACCCGTCTGACCGGTGAAGTGGGAGAAAAAAGGATGAACTGACTATGCCCTCAGCCATCCTCTCTCTGGGTCTGGCTGCTTACGCAATGATCACTCAGCTCGCATCCCGTACAGGGCATATTACAGGTTTTTAGTTGTGGGGAGCAGGAAGGGTTAGGATGGTTGTGGGGGACATTCTCCCTCTGTGACTTAGTACTTTAGATTGGGGTAGGCGCTAAGCCATTTTCCACAATAGCTTTATCATGGAAAAGGTGGCATTTTCATCTCCACCTCCCCGATTCCTGCATCTGTCTGAACTGATTTTGAATTTTTAGCTGGACAAGGAAGTGCCTGATCTGAGCCCTTGGTTTCTGGGTTCCATCAAGACCAGGGGGACTGTCGGTCTGAACTCATTTGCCAGATTTGATAAATAATGTTGAGAAAGCTCTGAATTCCATCTGCCGGGGCTCACTTTCCAGCTCCATCATGTGCTATCTGGGAGCACTTGAGACATTTCAAAAAGATACCTCTGAAAATTTCATTTATAAACTGGGGACAGGCTGGCAACATGGCTCAGTGCATAAAGGCAGAGTTCCAAGGCTGATGGCCTGAGTTTGCTTCCCAGGACCAACATGCCGGGAGGAGAGAACCGACTCCTGCCAGTTGTCCTCTGACCTCCGTGTGTTCACTGTGGTATATGCACACACACAAATAAATAAAACTAATACTTTTTCAAAAAGAACCTGAATTTGAATGATCCTATTAGAAAAATCTGAAACAGGAAAAGAGGGCAAGTTCACATAACTAAACGTCCTCTTGAAGTCGAGGAACTTCAAATTCAGCTCAGTACAGTGGATGCATGCATCTCAGACAGTTCAGGCTTTATTCTCAGGGATAATGCACAGGAATACACAAGCCCTTCTGAGAATTCACAAGCCCTCACGGGACCGCGATAAGCACACAAGGAGCTCTGGCGTTAGTCTGTGTAGCCTCTCGATCAGCGGCGAGAAAGCCGGGAGCTGTATCTGGAAACGTAAACACTTGAAGACTGACACTTGAGCATTTTGTGTATGTCCCTTTGAGTCATTCATTAAGTGAAACAAATGTCCAAGTGCATCAGATGTGTGCAAGGGCATCAGAGTCCCTGGAGGTGGAGTTACACGTGGCTATTAGCTGCCTGCTATGTGCCAGGGACCAAGCCTGGATCCTCTGTAAGAACAGTGAGTGCTTTTAACTGATTGGCCTTCTCCCCAGTCCCTCTTCTCTTGTTTCATATTGACAATATGAAACACGGAGCGCTATATAACTGACTCAAAGACTAAGAGCGCACAGGGAAAAAAATCTCTTTGCTAGCATTTTGGAAATGAAAGGAAGCTAAATCTTCAGAGCTATGCTTTGATGACTTTCTGTTTCTTTCCTTCACAAATATCAATTTATCAATATTTTCTTGAAGAAGAAAATGAATTCTTCTTCTATAATCAACATTTTTTTTTTCCAGAAAAGTATTTGCATCCTTTGGCTTAGAAACTTGCTCAGCATGGGGTTTTGTATGTACTTTCTAATTTCAAAGCTATCTTTACTACATGTTTCAAATTCTATATATTTGAGTTAGATAGATGATGCATAGCTGTTGGTATATGTGTTATTAATGTTATTTCTATTTTTTGGCCAAGTAACCCCTTTGCCTCCAATTTTGCTCATATGATTTCCTATATTTTGTTACATCTTTAATGATGTTTTATTATTATTAAACATTGTCTAGAATTCTTTCTAAAGGTATCTTAAAAATTACTTTTATAGCGTGCATATGTGTGTGTGTGTGTGTGTGTGTGTGTGTGTGGTGTATACATGCCATGGATGTAGAGGTCAAAGACTATTTGTGGAAGTTGTTTCCTTCTTCTACCATGAGCCCTGGGGCTGAACTCAGGTCAGCAGTCTTGGTAACGGGTGGCATTACCCACTGAGCCATCTTGCTGGCCCCTCTAGGTGTCTTTTATTCACTTCTTCTGACAACAGTGTTTTCCTCCACAGAATTAACTGCCAATGCTAGGTTTGGATTTTCATTTTGTTTATATTGTTTCTTCTTTTCCATTTCTTTCTGCATAACATACGGTGTTTAGTCTCTGTACCATTGGCTTTGACATGCATGAGAAGCCAGTCTATCTATGTGAGTTATTAGTACACACATCTCTGCTCAAAAATAGAAATCAAGGTACATTGACTCATAGAACTTCATACGTTGAAATTAATGCATCTTAATCCAGGGAAAACAAAAGTTGAGTGGAGACAAATTGAGAGGCAGCATTATAGCATGTGATTGTGTAAACCCTAGCCATAAGGTTTACTACCTCTGTTCACGTCTTAAAGCAAATCTTATTAGCTGTGTGTATTGACAAGAGTCAGGAATCTTCTTTTCCCCACAGTTACAACAGTGACTTGCTCATAAATTATTGGAATAAATGAATTTCTCATAATATAAAGCATTCATAATACAGTCCACATAAGTGTCCCATTCCCCTTTTTATGTTTATAAAAATCCTCAAAACTTCAAACATAAGAAGCAGGCCTTCCTTTTAAATGAGGGAATGCGAGAAATTAAGGGTGCTTAGTTTTCATGCAGTGTTGAGGTAGAGATAATAAATGTATTAAGTAAAATGAGATATAAATGAAAAGCTATTTAAATGTACAATTATCCAGACAAAACTTATTTTACTTTAATCTGAGAGTAGTTTTAAGATTCCATAGCTCCATATTTTAGTGTACACTATTTAATAATGACATTTCTAATTGCCTTTTAAAAATGCATAGCATTTCAAGAAGGAGAAATGACCTGTTGAGCTAAAATTTATGTGCAATCTTTTTTTTGGTACTTTGTGAATATAATACCAGGATTTGTAATCTAGTTAACTTTAAAAGGAAATTCTTAAAGTACAAAAACCTTCCTATTTTAAGAATTTATTTCTTTGCTGAAAGAAAACTTTTAATACATTCTTCTGCAAGGCAGGGAAACTCAGAGAAACTTAATATATATTTTATATTTTATCTACTGGAGCAAAGAAGCAGATAAAACTTTATTTTTTCCATTCTTTTGTGATATCAAAAATGGAACTCAATGAGAAATTTGGTGCCAGCAGAAACATGGGCCTGCTGGTGTCACCGCACTTCTGGATTATGAAGAAAAAGTGAGGACAAGGAGACCCACTGTTTCTTTAATTTCCTGAGAATCTTTAGCAGACTTAATTAGAATAAGGGCAGGGTTGTACACTGTGTTAGATAACATTCATAGCAACAGCCTTCTGTTGCTTTTGTTCCCAGGGACCCAGGCCCGAATAGTCACGCAGGAACTATATTAATTTACAACACTGCTTGGCCAATAGCTCAGGCATATTCCCAGGTAACTCTTATATCTTCAATCAATACATTTCTATTAAAGAAACAAGTTAACAGTCTACTGGTCATATATTCAGAGATTAGAAAACAAATTGATTAAAAAGGTAAAGCTTAACTTATTGATTGCACTATCAAGTGTGTGTGTGTGTGTGTGTGTGTGTGTGTGTGTGTGTGTGTCTGTGCGCGCGTGTGCACGCAATCACTGGCCTTCGGTAAATTTGGGCTTCTGGGTTATTCTACTGTGCTGTGTAATGGGCATAAGGACGAAACTGTGTGTTACTAAGAACTTGAGTATGGCTTACACTGTATAGTGTCCGCCATTAAAGACAGATGGGCTAAAATGGGATGTCTCCCGAATTTACACGGCAGCAGGGTCATACAAGATAATGTACTCATAACTTAGTAAAAACTAAAGTTAGCTTGAGCATTTTAGAGTCAGGCTTTAGCCTCATTATGGAGGAGACAGGTGTGATGACTAATAGACACCCTTTTAAAGCCTGTCTCAGCTGCTACGTTTTGAAGAAAGCTGAGTCCAGTACATCACTGAGACTACCGTAGTCAATTAAGATACAATTGCCTCCCTGCTGTTAGTTAATCAGGGTCACTGATTCAAGTTGAGAGCCAATTAATGGCTATTTTACCAGAATATAATCCAGACTCTTCCAAATGCTTATTCAGCTGCCTCTTTTAAGGCTGACAAAAATCTATGAACTAAACTAAAACTATTCAAAAGTTCAAAGTGCTTTGAACTGTTTGGAACTTATCTTCCGAGTGGCTGTGCAGGTGCCCAGGATAGCTCACTGCATCTAGGAAGATGTGGGGAGTCACTTGCATTCCTACGGTTACATTGGTGCAACCAATATGCTAGCTAAAGAAGCAAGAGGAAGATCAGAAAGATGAGAGGGACTTTTTAGCATGTTGGCCTTTCTACGGGCAGCTGCAATAAAAGGCTACCAAGTAAGAATGCCTCCTAAGCCCCACCCTGTAAAAGGGGACTGCTCTTTTGTTCCCAGGGACCCAGGCCCAAATAATCACACAGGAACTATATTAATTTACAACACTGCTTGGCCAATAGCTTAGGCATATTCCTGGGTAACACTTATATCTTCAATCAATCCATTTCTATTAATTTGTGTATCGCCATGAGGCTGTGGTTTACCAGGTAAGACTCTCTGGTGTCTGTCTTCTTGGGCAGCTACCTTGTGTCTCTCTGACTCTGCCTACTCCCCCCGTACTCCCTCCCCCCCCCCCTCACCAGGTTTTTCCAATTGCAGCTCATGTCATCACATATGCTTTGGTGTGATTTTAAGCATCTGTGATGATGGAACGGGAGCTAGAGCTAATTCCCAAGGTATCAGCTTGGTTACCTTGACAAATCTTTAGGTCTTCAATCAGATATAAATTCTCACTGATTATCTCTGTGAAATGTCTCATGCCTGCTTCTCTATTTCAGCTCTTTTCCCTTGCCTTGGACATTAGTCATGTTCCCAGTTAGGGCCCTCACCTTCAACTTTTCCACTATGCACATTCATGTTGCAATTTCCTTATGAGGTATGTTGGTTTGAAGGAGAAATGTCCCCATAGGTTCAGGCATTTGAGTTCTTAGTCCCCGGTAGGTGGCACTGTCAGATGTTTAGGAGATGTGTCCTTGCTGGAGGAAATATGTCACTGGCAGTGGGCTTAGAGAGTTCATAGCTTCATCCTACTTCTGGTTCACTCTCTCTGCTTCAGATTGCTGCTGAGGATGTGATCTCTCCGTTTCCCACTTCTGCTGCCTTGATGCCTGCCGCTTGCTGCAATGCCTTCCTGCCTTGATAGATTCTTATCCCTCTGAAACCTAAACCCAATAAAGTCTTTCTCTATAAGTTGCATTGATCATGGGGGTTTATCAGAGCAACACAAAAGCTGCCAGTACATGCGGAGTGTCCTGAAACTAGACATTTCTTGTCTCATGTCCCACAGTGCTCTGTATTCTGCCTCCATTCAGGAATTTCTGCTCTTTGGAGAATCAATAGCTCCTTTCTTCTGCTCCAGATCTGGACTTGCTCTTAATCTTTTGAATATCAATGTAAACTCTGGTTCCTCTGGGGAATCCTCTGAACTATGGAGTCAGAAGAGATCTTTTTTTTCTCTTTTCAACATAGCATTAGTGTAACACTGTATTATCCCACTAACGTCCTTGCATCTCTCACTATACTTAGCCAGTGCTTAGGAGGACTTGGGTAGTATGGTATCCACTTTTAGATCAGAGAGCTTAACAGGGTCTTATGTACGCTCTAGTGAACACCATTGTGAAATGTGTTTGTCGAGAATCATACACAGACTTCTGGTTGCAAGGAGATACTGGGGCAGTGTGTAGGGGCGGGGTGGGGTGTGTACAAGACATCTTTTCTATGTTTTTTAAATTTGAATTTCTGGCATTATCTAGTACAGCTTTTTGAAGCTTCTAAGTTTCTTTGCCCAGGGAAATTAGATTGAAATGTTCAAGTTAATTATGAAATGTAATAGTTGACTCAAATAATCTTAATAAAGGTATTATGTTTACCAGACTAGTGATTACTTTGTCTGAATCATTCAACTGTATGATAGAGGACACCATGAAGGAAACTGAGACAGGACATAATGTTAAACTTCCTATAAATCTGTAGAGGAAGAAGCAGCAGATTGCTGGAAAATGAACGTGGGCTATAAAACTAAACAGAGTCTCATTAAACCACTAGGAACTTGGAGTAGGAAGATGTGGGCTTTGGAATTAAGGAGACTTTAATTAGGGCTAGGAAATAGCTCAATGGATAAGGTGCTTCTTAGAAAACACGAAGTCTGGAATTTGAATATTCAGACCCCATATAAATGCCAGGTGGGCTTGGAGACCCCGCTGGAATTCTGAGTTCAATTAAAAAAATTATGTCTCAAAGACTAAGGTGGAGAGTGATCATGAGAGATTCATGGCATCAACCTTGTTCAGGCTTCCATGTGCACCAACATGTATGCCTACCTGCACACATGTTGTTCCGTACACACGGGAACGTGCATATACACGTAAGCACACCAGACACACATAAAAACTGAAGAGACTAGGTTGTGGGAGCTGGGGAGATAGCGAAATTGGTAAAGCGTTTGTTGTGCAACACTTTATGAGGACATGAATAATCCCCAGAAGCCCCACAAAGGCTGGGTGTCTTAGGGATAAATTCTGATAAATTCAATGCCTAAGAAACAACCAGGGGAGGAAAGGGTTTATTTTGTTTTACATTTCTAGGTAGCAATTCATCGGAACTCTAGCAGGGCAGGAATCTTGAGGCAGGAACAAAAGCAGAAGCCAAGAAGGAGTGCCGCTACTGGCTTGCCCCTCTTATTTTGCTCAGCCTGCTTTTTTATAGCACTCAGGATCACCAGTCCAGGGATAGCACCACCCACAGCGAATTGTGGCCTCCCACATAACCATCAATAAGAAAAATGCACCACAGGTGTGCCCACAGGCCCATCAGCGGGGGGCCCTTTCTCAGCTGTGGTTCCTTCATTCTTAGTGACTCTGCCAGCACACTGGGTGCAGTTATAACCTGGAATCTCACTTCTGGCAGGCAGGAACAGGAGGGTCCCTGAGATTTGCTGTCTAGCCAGTCCAGCAGAATTGGTAAACGCCAGGTAGAGTGAGAGACAATAAGTAGAGGAATGATTGAGGAAGAGCCTTGAAAGCAGCTTCTGGTCTCCATAAGTGCATGCATATGCACTTACATACGTGTACACCCCACCTCCAGAAATATACACACACACAAACACCCCTGGGAGATTTTAAATCTTGGCTATATCCTGTATTAGTTCTTTACCAAAATCACCTACGCCTCAGCATTCTCAATGATAGACCTGAAGAGCAACAGCCTCAGTAGGCTAGCAGGGAACTCCGCACAGCAGCCGGCGTACGTTAGGAACTCAGAAAAGACTGATTTCTTCTCTCTCAGTTTCCATCTATGTAAATTCAAGATTTGTAAACTGTTTAGCTACTGCATGGCTTTAGTACCTCAGTCTTTTTCAGGCCACAAGTCCTACCAGTCTTCTATCTTTAGGGACACACATATAGTGAAGAATTTCTGGAAATATTTAAACGTCTATTTCAGTTGGTAATTATGTTTTTTTTTTGTTCTTCTGATGTCCATTGGTTTGGTATATCCTCCTTTCCTGACATCTTGAGAGGGAATTCAAAGCATTTTTCTGAGAGGCTGGTCCTCATATGGGTGTCAGTGTCAGTATTGAAACACTGTACGTAGTTCATTTGTGCTACACCAAGTTGGTAATACAACAAGAAGAAAATGCCCCTCTCTCTGAAAGCGTATCAGGACGAAGGAAGCAAGAAAGGCTAGGGGTGCGATATTAGCTGCGATATTAGCGGTGTGTGTCCATTGCTCCTGTTCCCACTGCAGAATGTGTTTGGGTGGAATAGATGTGGGGGCAGGCTTTGTTGAATGTGTCGCACTTGAAATAGGCGAAACAATTTATTCTGTCCTTAAAAGCTGAGGAAAACGGTAGTGGTGGTCTCAACTATGAGCGGTTTCCCTGTTAGCTCCACTGCTCTCTGGAAACGGGAGAGGATTTTACATAGTAAGAATCTGGACTGGAGAGAGAGTGCTCTTAACCCTTCGCTCTTGCAGGGGACCTGGATTTGGAATCCACTACTCACATGGTGGCTAACAACCATCCTTCACTCTAGTTCTGGGGGATCCAAAGCCCTCTTCTGACTTCCACAGGCAACAGGCATGCACGTGGCGCACATATATACATGCAAGCCAAACACTCATACACATAAAATAAATTTAAAAGAATACAGTGAATTTATATCTAGCAAAGTAATATCTAATGCATATGGTTTATAATTTTCAAATAGAGAGATAAGAATGAACACTATCCCATTAACACTGTTTATTTATTTGTGTTTGTGTATCCTATAGCTTGCATGAGGGGGTTAGAGAATGTGATGGTTTGAAAGAAAATAGCCTCATAGGCCCATAGGGAGTGGCACTTTTAGGAAATGTGGCCTCGTTGGAGTGGGTGTGGTCTTGTTGGAGGAAGTGTGTCACTGTGGAGGTGGGCTCATAAGCTCAAGCTACCCCCAGTGTGGCACACAGTTTCCTTCTGCTGCTTTCATATCAAGATGTAGAACTTCTAGCTACCTCTCCAACATCATGCCTGCCTCTCAGAGAGTAGGTAAGGTAGGGAGTCTGCAAAGTCTGGTGTACCAAGTTGAGGACCAAACTCTCTCCCTGCTCCCGCCTCGTATCAAGACTGAGCAAGGTATCACTCTAAAAAGCCAGTTCATGCATCTGGGATAATTCCTGGTCTCACCGCCGCACCCCCTCAACAGATCAAGCCATATAACAAGTAGTTTTAGTTTAGGCACAACATTCTAGAGTGTTATGAAATGGGGCAAAAATCTGTTACTTTTGAATTCCCTAGGCTGGACTGAGACAGAGCTATTGAGAACATGGCCCCTGAGTTGCCAAGAGGTATATACAGTTGTAGACTTCTCAAATCTAGCTTTCTGAGTATGAAGAAATTGGATCTAACCTATGTTCTGGGATTTGCATTTCTCTCACACCTCCCCTGTTTTAGTGGCTTGTATTATCTCCTTTGTGGACAGTTGTTTTAGGTACTTTGCTTGTAGAAAATACTATGACCAAGGACAACTTGGAGAAGAAAGGGTTTATTTTGCCTTATGGTTCCAGAGGGATGAGAATCTCTCATGGTGGGGAGTTATGGCAGCAAGTAGTAGTCATGGCAATAGGAGGAGGAAGCTCCTGGCCTACGTATTAACCACACACTGAAGCAGAGAAAGTCAAGTGGAAGCAGGCTAAGGCTGTGAACTCTTGAAGCTTGTTCGTAGTGCTGTATTTCCTCTAGCAAGGTCCACCTCCTAAGAGTTGTATAACATCCCAAACAGCACTACCAGCTGGGGACCAAGGGAGCCCTTGAGGGTATTCCTAATTCAAACCACAGTGATTCATTTTTCCAAGACTTAGATCACTGTTTTTATACATCCATTCTGCCAACCTCTAAACCAGGTTTCTTTCCTTTGTAGTACAGTGACACTCTCACAGGTCTGCATGTCCCTCCATGTCCTGGGCCAACCCTGGACACACAGGAAGGTGGTTCTTAAGATGCCAGTAGGATCATTTCTTTACATCCTTCAACTTATTTCTTTGACTTTCTTTGTCACTCAGTAAAAGCGAAATATTTCTTTTAATAAATTTTTATTTCCAGAATTGGAAGTTCTCAATTATGTGTAACACTTTTTAAAATAAATCCCAAAAGGCCTGGCAGGAGTCCCTCATCTGTATAACATTCTCCTTTGTTCTCACTCTTCCAGGCACATGCCAAGGATAAGCCTGGACAACCATACCTTAGAGAGCCCTGACTTAGAATATTGGCCAGGTTCTTTCCCACCCATGACACCCAAACCATTTTCCTTTAATGGCCACCTATCAATAAACATAGCAAATCTCCCCCCCTTGCTTGCATTCCCTTTCTTCTTTGCTTCATTGTGCTGATCACCATCTGAATTCTTATTTTATTGACTTAACTTTGCTTGCTCCTTCCCACTTCTATCCACAGAAGAATGCAAGCTCCAAGAGAGTGAGGAAATATATTGCTTTTGCTCATTGCAAAGGTCGAATCAAGAGAAGATGGAGCTCCAAATGGCACTACCACATGCTTAAACCTGGCATGTGCCCAACACAAAAAGCAGCCAATAGCACATGAAGACCTTGATGCAATTTATTATCCTTGGTAAAACCTTTTAATTGATAAAATAGACATTTTAATATTGGGGGAATAAAAAGATAGGGTGATGTAGTACATCAAACAGCTTGATGAGCAAAGCTACTGCAAGACAGAAAGTCATCCTTATTGCTACCTGCAAGTTGGAAAATTGCTCAACTCCAAGTCATTCCACCCATTACCATTTCAAAATATTCATTATTAATTTGTAATATGTCTTGTGAGAGCTGAAGAGATTTTTTTCACATGTGTGGGTAAGCAGAGAGTTACAATTCTTTAAAATAAATACGCAAGAAATCTTCCTCTTGGTACTTAAGTAAACCCTAGCCCGCACACACCAGCACATACTGTCACATTCTTAGGATTTAGTAGAAAACGTTAGTGTTTTTATACCCACAACAAAGCATGGACCTGCAGAAGTCTTCAGGCACTCCTCCAGCAGCTTCATGCGCATCTTCTGCAGCTCAGGGCTGTCCCATTCATCTTCATCAACTCCCCAGTACAGATCTATGACCTGCAGACAAATGGGCGAAGCAGGATTAATTCCCCTGCAGGGAAATTAAATTTACCTGTGGGCTTCCTTCTCGCTCACAGTGTCAGGCTAATGTGACTTTCAACTTTCCTCTCCGCAGTGCGCTTTCCCTTAGAGGGGGACACCAATTTTCAAGGTCTATGTAAAGAGACCCGTTTTTATCCCACGGTGGCTTAGGAACGAGCATTGTGATTTCTTATTTTGTTTCTGATCAAGGAATCACATGAGCCCAGAGAAAAGGAAACGGTGGGTGTAGGAGGTTCTGGAGTGTAGGATTTAATTACATTGAACTAGCAAAACCGAATGTATCTGAGATAAACTAAGCATATTACTCATGACAGATCACACTGTAAAATATTATCTACTGCATGTGTTAATATAAGAAAAGACACTGATCTGACATCAAACATTTACACTTCTTTAGAAAAGAGAAAGAAACCCAAAAATAACCTCCCTTCTGCTAATATCACATTTTATTCCAGAGGATGCAATATTTTGGCTATGCCTGTTTTATCTATGAACAATTTGGCTTTCATCAATACATATTTGAAGAACCTTATTGGAAAATAGAAAGGTGTGCCTTACTGAGAGATGAGGATAATAGGGCCCTCTCTCTCCTGACTTCAAACACTCCCCGGGAAGATTCTCTAAGTCTGTAAAAACTTTCAGAAGGCAGTTCTATGAAAAGATCTGTACAGAGCCCCATGGGTTCATTCATTCCCTTTGCTCAGCACTATCTCCATAATGTAACTGCTTCCCCCCGGGGCTTTGAAGGTTGCTGCTTTTCCTTCCCTAGGTTCCCACATCAGGAAAGAGAAGCGTCCTGTCTCCCTTGCAGTTTGGCTGGGCTTGGGTGAGAGGAGTCGGAGGAATGGGAGTCCTCTGGGATGCAGGCAGATTCCAGGGACTCTGTGTCCATCCTGGTTCTCAGCTGTGGTTCCCACACAGCTTGTGTTTCTACTAGAGATCTGACATGTTGAATCTGAGTTCTTGGATTGCCTAGTAGACCCATAATAGTATTCTTAAAAAAATATTCCCATGAGGAAGTGGCGAGAGACTGCTCTGGAGAGAGAGCTGGTTCATTGGTGAAGAATACTTGCCATTGCTGTTCAATCCTAAGGACCACAGAGTTAGGATCCCAGCATCAGTGATTGGTGGGCCACAGCTCTAGTTACAAAGCTCACACAGATAGACTGACAGACATTAAATCTTTAAAAAATAGTCCCACAGTTCATTCCAGGACTTCTAGCATATCTGAAACTCTCCACGCTGACTTGGGGGACTCTGCTACTTAAACTACATTATAACTACATAATCTACACAGTGTTGGGGGAGGGGATATCTGGCAATGAGGTGATAACCTGACTGATCAATTGGAGAATTGATGTGGGATTCCCCTCTGTATTCTGTGAATACCGTTGGTCAATAATGAAACTATCTTGGGCCTGCACAGGGAATAGAGGTAGGTGGGGAAAACTAAACTGAATGCTGGGAGAAAGAACAAGGAGTTAGAGAAAAGCCATGGAGCCGCTGCCAGAGACAGACAGGTTGAAACCTTGCTGGTAGGCCATGAACCTTGTAGTAAAATATAAAATAATGGAGATGGGTTAATTCTAGATGTAAAAGGTAGCTAGCAATACATACATCTGAGTAATTGGCCATGCAATGATTTAATTAATACAGTTTCTGTGTGGTTATTTCGGAAGTCTGGGTGGCCGGGAAATGAACAAGCAGAGGGTAGCCGGGAACACAGAAGCAGCCTTCTTACAATAGAGAATCTCTAGCTGTGGCTATTTAAAATTAAAGACAAGTAAGCAGAGATGTAAAGTTCAGTTTCTCAAGGGCTCTCTGGCTCCTTGCAGTTGCTGACTCTTAGTCTGGGTAGTGTAGAAATGGCATACGCCCCATTACGGAATTCCCGAGAACAGAGTTGTATGTCACTGAGTTTCAGGAGGGCACAGAAGGCATCTTTCAAGAAAATGGGACAGACAAGACTGTAAAGTAAGTACTCGGTAAATAATTTGACCACATTCCATTCATGTGATTTAAAATGCCTCTTTTTTAGACATTTTAATTTCATTGCCATGAAACCGTTACAATATAAAAACTGTTACAGATAATATATAAAAATATAAATGTTAAAACAGGACATTTTTATTTATTTTTAGAATTTATATATTGTATCATTTTGTGTTTGAGCGTTCTGCTTGGATGTATGCTTGTGTATGACCTACTTGTCTGGTGCCCACTGAGATCAGAAGAAGGTGTTGGATTCCCTAGGATTGGAGTTAGCAGTTGCTGTGAGCTGCCAATGTAGGTGATGGAAATTGAGCTTTAGTCCTCTGCAAGAACAACAAGCGTCCTTAGCTGTTGAGCCAACTCTCCAGCCTCTAAAACAGGGCATTTCCAGCCACCAGTCAATAGAGCATCAAAACACTCAAATTCATTGCCGTGTGAATGGTACTACTGATTGGGCCACATACAACATAGCAATCACACACAGACCATGCCTTCATCTTCTTATCCGACACTGGTTGGGCATGAAGTCATACACTGTAGAGCGACATTTTAGTGAACGTAGACCACAATAGAGATGGACATGCCAAGAAATAACTAGTAGGAAAACTCTCAAAAATGGTGACATGAGAAAGGGCAGCATTTTAAAATGGCACATAGGTCAAGGAATCACAAAGGAAATAAAAGCTTTAGACAAATGGAGATGAAGACATAACAGACTGAAGTATAGGAGGCAGTCAATGCAGCACCAGGAAAAACATTGTGGCTAAGAATTATATTAAAATTTTATCTTTTTATTTATTGAAAATAGATTTTTCTCTCATTCAGTGCATCCTTTCTCTCCACTCTTCTCACTCCCCCACTTCCCAAATTAAGTTTCCCTTTGAAGATACTAGAAAAAGAAGAGCAAACGCTGTAACCAAACAAACAATGAAAACAATCAGAAAGGGGGAAGTAATGGCTCATCATGGAAATTTATGAACCAGAAAAATGTAGAGAATCAACAAAATAAAGCGTAGTGAAAAGGTTAAAAGAATAAAATTTTAGTGAAAATTACAATGGTGCTGAAGGAAGGAGACTCCAAACCCTAATGCCAGGAGTGAAATGTTATTATTATCTACCCTAAACGAATAGCCAGTACAAAGGATTATGCTAGAAACAACCAACTGCGTGACAATAAGTTATAAAATTGCTAAGGAGATAAATTAGTGGAGCTGACTCCAAATTACAGAGTACATACACATCTTTAAGAGGATATCAAATGTGACCCCAGCTAAGACTCCTAGCACGGTGGATAGGTAGCCTGAACTGGTCATCTCCTGGAATCAGATAGCTGACTACCCTAATTATCATCAGAGAGCTTTTGTCCAGTCACTGATGGACGCAGATGCAGAGATCCATAGCCAAGCTCCAGACCAAGCTCCAGGAATCCTGATGAAGAGAGGAAGGAAGGATTGTACATGCCAGGAGGGTCAAGGCCATCGCAAGGGAACCCACAGGGACAATTAACCTCGGCTCTTTGGAGCTCACAGACACTGGATTGACAGTGAGGGAGCCTACACCAGACTGACCTAGGCCCTCTACATATTTCTAACAGTTGAATAGCTTGGTCTACCTGTGGGGTTTCTAGTAGTGAAAACAGGGTCTGTCCTTGACACGGTGGCAGGCTTCTGGGAACCTATTCCTCATACTGGGTTGCCTTACCAAGCCTTAATATGAGGGGAAGAGCTTAGCTCTACCTCAACTTGATATGCCATGCTTTGTTGACGCTCATGGGAGACCTGTCCCTTTTTGAACAGAAACAGAGGAATGGATTCTGGGATTCTGGGGGAGGGCAGAAGGAGGTGGGGGGAGGGAATGGGAAGAGAGGTGGAATAGAAAACTGTGGTGAATATAAACTAAGTGAATAAATTTAATTAAAAAAGGAAAATGAAGATATTGAATAGTAAATAATGCATTAAGTATTGCTGGAAGGCAATGCCTAGCTCCAGATGATATGCTGGTAATGACTGTTGAACATTTATAGAAGAATTAATATCAATTCTTCAGAAGTATTCCAAAGATTTGAAGGAGGGAGGACCCTTTCTTTTCTGTTTTTTTAACTTTTAAAAAAGTTATTTAAAGAACATTTTTTTTATTTATTTTACATACCAACCAAACTTTCCCCACCCTCCCTCCTCGCAGTCACCAAGCTTCAAACCTGCCCTTCCCATTCCATTCTTCCTCCATTTCCATTTAGAAAGGGGCCGACTTCTTATGGGCTTGAGCAAAACATGGGACATCACATTGAGGCAGGACAGAGCACCTTCCCTTGTGTCAAGGCTGCGCAAGGTAATCCAGCAGGGACAACAGGCTCCCCAAAGCCAGCTAAGTACCAGGGGACAGGTCCTGATCTGACTGCTAGGAGCCTTACAAAGAGAACAAGAGACAACTGTCACACACATGCAGAGGGCCTAGTTCATTTCCATTGCGGGACCCTAACTGTTGGGCCAGCATCCATGAGCTCCAACAAGCTCTGTGGGATTCCCCATCATGACCCTCCTGGCTCATACAATCCCTCCTCCTTTTCTTCAGCAGAACTCCTGGAGCTCAGCCCAGTGCTTGGCTATGGATCTCTGTATTGGCTTGCATCGGTTACTGGATAGAGTATCTCTGATGACAACTAGGGTAGTCACCAATCTGATTATGGTAGATGCCAGTTCAGGCATCCTCTCCACTACTATTAGAAGTCTTAGCTGGGGTCACCCTTGTGGATTTCTGGGGTTTTACCTGATGCCAGGTTTCTTCTTGACCTCCAAATGCCTCCCCACCATGGGGTCTCTTTTGTTACTCTCCCCCTCTGTCCCATCTCCAGCCCACCTCCTGCACCCAGCCTGCCCAACCTGCTCACTCCCTCAAGCCCCCATCCCTCCATCCCCCCTCACCCCTCCCAGTTTACACAGGAGATCTCTTCAATGTCCCCTTCCCAGGGAAACCCATGCATCAAGAGGGCCCTTTCTAAGCACAGTGTGACTCAGGTACAAAACTAGACAGAAAATCTTAAGGAAATTATAGATTGATATTTTTTTGATTAAAGGCAAAAATCCTCAATAAAAATATTAGAAAGTTAAACTTTCAACATAGAAATCTGACCATACAAGACAACCAAGTGTTTTCTATTTCCGTCCATTTGCATGCAAACTTCAAGAAGTCATTGTTTTTTACTGCTGAGTAATACTCTAATATGTATATATTCCATACTTTCTTCATCCATTCTTCCATTGAAGGGCATCTAGGTTGTTTCCAGGTTTTGGCTATTACAAACAATGCTGCTATGAACATAGTTGAGCATGTACTTTTGCTGTATGATAGGGCATCTCTTGGGTATGTTCCAGGAGTAGGTTGATCCCGAATTTCCTGAGAAACCGCCACACTGCTTTCCAAAGTGGTTGTACAAGTTTGCATTCCTACCAGCAATGGATGAGTGTACCCCTTTCTCCACAACCTCTCCAGCAAAGGCTATCATTGGTGTTTTTTATTTTAGCCATTCTGACAGGTGTAAGATGGTATCTTATAGTTGTCTTGATTTTCATTTCTCTGATCACTAAGGAAGTTGAGCATGACCTTAAGTGTCTTTTGGCCATTTGAACTTCTTCTGTTGAGAATTCTCTGTTCAGCTCAGTGCCCCATTTTATAATTGGGTTGATTAGCCTTTTATAGTCTAGTGTCTTGATGGGATGTACTCAGTCATAATTGATTTCTAGCCATAAATAAAGCCTATAATTAGTGATCCTAGAGAAGCTAAATAAGAAGGTGAACCCAAAGAAAAACATATAGTCACCCCCCTGGATATTAGCCTTCATCAGGCGATGAAAGGAGACAGAGACAGAGTCCCACATTGGTGCACCGGACTGAAACCCCAAGGTCCAAATCAGGAGCAGAAGGAGAGAGAGCACGAGCAAGGAACTCAGGACCGCGAGGGGTGCACCCACACACTGAGACAATGGGGATGTTCTATCGGGAACTCACCAAGGCCAGCTGGACTGGGTCTGAAAAAGCATGGGATAAAACCGGACTTGCTGAACATAGCGGACAATGAGGACTACTGAGAACTCAAGAACAATGGCAATGGGGTTTTGATCCTACTGCACGTACTGGCTTTGTGGGAGCCTAGGCTGCTTGTTCACCTTCCTAGACCTGGAAGGAGGTGGGAGGTCCTTGGACTCCCCACAGGGCAGGGAACCCTGACTGCTCTTTGGGCTGATGAGAGAGGGGAAGTTGATTGGGGGAGGGGGAGGGAAATGGGAGGTGGTGACGGGGAGGAGATAGAAATCTCCAATAAATAAATAAATAAATAGCCGGGCGGTGGTGGCGCACGCCTTTAATCCCAGCACTTGGGAGGCAGAGGCAGGCGGATCTCTGTGAGTTCGAGACCAGCCTGGTCTACAAGAGCTAGTTCCAGGACAGGCTCCAAAACCACAGAGAAACCCTGTCTCGAAAAACCAAAAAAAAAAAAAAAAAAAAAAAAAAAAAAAAAAAAAAAAAAAAAAAAAATAAATAAATAAATAAATAAAAAGACAACCAAGTAAGGTTTGTTTGGAATCCAAGGCCGGTTAAAATGTTACACAAATTGGCTAATGCAATATATTAAGAGAATAAAGGACATGGTCATCTCAATAAAATTGACATGATCATCTTAATAGGCAGAGAAAAAACTGACAAAATTGAACTACATTTCATGATAAAAATACCTAAAAATGTAGAAACAGAAACAGACTTTATCAACCAGGTAAAACACATTTGTGAAAACATGAGAGCCAACATTGAACTTAATGGAGAAAAACTGAAAGTTTTCCTCTTATGATTAAAAAGAAGAGAAGATGCCCACACTCACCACTTCTGTTAAGCACTGTGCTGGAAAATTTATTAGGATAATTAGGGCAATATGTTCAATACATTATGTGACAATATCCTTAAGAAACTCAGTACTATGTACATGGATATACTCCAATGAAAACAACAACAGACAACAAAGAAGTGAAAATAATAACTTCATGAAGGAAGAAAATCATAAATCAGAACATCAAGACTACATAAAGAAAGTTGACGGCTCCGTAGAAGCAGAAAAATAATAATTAAATGTGGGCAGAAAATCTGAGTAGATATTCTTCAAAGAATATATATATATATATATATATATATATATATATATATATTTCTGACAATCATAAAGAGATACTCAGTATTATTATCAGGGAAACATAAGCCAAAACCAAGATAAGATCACAATTATGTCTCTTCAAGGGTATCTTATAATCAAGAAGACTGAAGATGAGGAGAGGCTGGAACCACCACACATTACGGGTGGAGATAGAGTGGCTCAGGCACTGCGATGGGTCCAGCAGCTACTGAAGTGGTCAGAGTTGATCCCTGGCCTAGCAATACTCTCCAGAGAAACAAACCCAAGAATAATGACCACACGTGTTCACGTGAGAACCCACGCTTGGGTGTTCATGGGGCACTCACTATTTATAGCAGCCAGAAAATACAGAGACGTCTGGCATTGAACCACATGATCACTCGGCAGCAAGAGAAGGAACGAGAAACAGTTACAAGCTACAATGCAGGTGAAATTTGAAAACACTGACAGAGGCCAGTTGTATGGGCTACAGCTTATATGAACCCCCTTTGATTGATGTAGGTGGGTCTTCTTTCTATATGTTGCTTTCATTGGTTAATTAATAAAGAAACTGCTTGGCCTGATAGGTCAGAACATAGGTGGGTGGAGTAGACAGAGCAGAATGCTGGGAAGAAGGGAAGTGAAGCAAACGCCATAGCCCTCCTCTCCGAGATGGATGCAGGTTAGAATCTTTCCCGGTAAGCCACCACTTCGTGGTGCTACACAGATTATTAGAAATGGGTTAATCAAGATGTGAGAGTTAGCCAATAAGAAATAATGGGCCACACAGTGTTTAAAAGAATACAATTTGTGTGTTGTTATTTTGGGTCATAAGCTAGTCAGGCATGCAGGAGCTGGGTGGTGGGAAGTTGCCCACCATTCCTTCTACATTAGATGAACAGTCAGCACATACAGATAGAATGTAAAAGAGTGGTTCCTTAGAGTCAGTGCGGAGTGGGGAAAAGGTGGGGCTATACGATAGGCACAGGGTTTTGTTTGAACAGAAATGCTCTAATACTGATTTTTCTAATTGCCACTCAACTGAATATAGAAAAACGTCCCATTGAGTCATATAGTTTAAGACTGTATCTTAATAAAATGATTTCAAGATGATTCTTTGTACATCTATTTATGTTGTCATTTTCTACTGTTCTTACATTCTCTGCCCATAGTGTACTTGGGTACAAGAATAATAGATGTTTAAATCAAGTACCTAGAACATTAAGGGATCAATATTAGGATCTCAGTAGGTGTGAACCACATGACCAGGATAAAAATGTCCAGTAGGGCTCTTCCTTTCATTGGTTTCATGCGTTGTAGAAGACAGAGCGCACCATGGCTTTCTGACCCCTTGTCTTTGGTCACAGTTATCCATACAGTCTTCTCCCCAGTACCCTGTCTTGGACCTTCATGACCTGCCCATCTTTTTACTTCGGTAGCTTTGTTTAAATGTTCTCCTGACTCCAATTTTTCTCCATTAAACTGCTCTTTCCCGTATGTCTTTATGGGCACTCAATGATTTAAAAAAAAAAAAAAAGCTGAAATCAATCCACTGCGAAGACAGCAGGGGCTGGGGGAATAAATACACAAAACACAGAACTTATGCAATACAAAACTCCATTTTGGGCAAAGAGATCTTGCCCATCTATCTACATGATCAATAACTGGCAAAAACCACTTGGAACTAAAGTGCTCAACAAGACAAGATTTATTATACACTTAGAAAAATTAAGTTTAGCATTGAGCCTAATGCCCAGACCCGGCAGCTCTTTCTGTTTGCTGCACTGCTTACTACCTTGTCCACTGCACATTCTATGTGCCTTTATTTATGGAGTCACTTAAGTCGAAAACTTAGAGAAGTAATTTGACTTTTATTTTATTCTGCTTAAAACTATCTCATTTCTTTTCATTCTTAGGGAGGCTGATTTATCCTGCTAATTATAATACGCTCAATTGATCTGAAAACAAAATAATCTGCCAAGAAAGTCCTAAATAGTCCTCCCCAGCAATAAGATGAAATTCATTTAAAGAAACACCAGCATTATAAAACTACTGTCCACCTTGCAAAAGAGCACAATCAAATTTGAATTTACAGTGCCCTGACACTATCAGTTAGTTGCAAAGAGCCTTTGAGAAAATGTGTACCAAAATGTTTCCTTGACAAAATTCTGCACATTACAGATCATTATCTGTATATAAAACATAAAAGTGAGAGATTACATGACTGATATTATTTGTATGTGTTGTTGTTGTTGTTGTGTGTCTGTGTGGTGTGAGTTTGTACATGTGGGTGTTCACATCTGTTCATGACTGGAGGCCAGTGGAAGACCTGAGATAAAGTCACTCAGTGAACTTGGAGGTTAGGCTGGCTGGTTACTGGCAGCCAGAAGCCCTACTTATTTTCCTGTCTCTGCCCATTGCAGCACTTGAATTGTAAACGTGCTCATAGCTACACTCAGCTTTTTATGTGGGTGCTGGGATCTGAACTCTGGTCCTTGTGCTTGCACTGACCCACTGCGCCATGTCTCCTATACTTATTACTATTATTAAAACAAATTCCATACTGACGTGAAAATTATTGCTATTTATCAGAGTGGGAGGCTCTACACTCATCTCCTGGCTCTGTATTACTTTGGGCAGTTCTTCCTTGGCAGTGATCTCACTTTACACTTAAAAATAATCTTACTACATTCTTGTTATTTTGGATTAAAAAATGTATGTCTCCATCTTTCCTGGCATTTACACACATCAAACACAGTTTTCAGGGATCTCTTTTTAAGGACTCCAATAGCTCAGGAAATAATTACAGAAATTGGCAAGTGGGAACACATGGAATTCAAAAACCTTCTGCACTGCAGAGGAAACAAACCACAGAGTGAACAGGCAGTGAGAGAATGGGAGAGAATCTTTGCCAAGTGCACATCACACAGGGGAGAATGCTGGGACCTGTAACACCAGACTCCACAGATCATCATACCAAGGACCGAGTAAACGAAGTGAGGAGACAGTTCTTAAAAGGTGGAACACAAATGCCCAATAAACTAATAAAAATGCTCAGCCCTTTTCGCCCTCAGGGAAATGTAAATGAAAACTGTATTGAGATTCTATATCACTCCAGTGAGAACAGCCATCATCAAAGAGACTAATGACAAATGACCGTGAGCATGGGGAGAAGAAGACCAGCACACATTGTCCTGTCTTTGGGAATTATATCTTGTACAGCAACTCTGGAGATCAGTATGGAGTGTCCTCAAAAAACAAAACAAAAAACAGAACTAACATGCGATCCAGCTATGCCAGTCATGGGAATACAGCTGAAAGAAGCCAGGTAGGCACACCACAGCGATACTTAACACATCCATGTTAAGGCTGCTTTATCCACTATAGCTAAAATATGGAAACAGCCTGTACTGCCCTTCCTTAGAACAAACAAAGAAAATGCAGTATAAATACATAACAGAGCTTCATTCCTCTACAAAAGATGAAGTTATGTCCCTTTTAGTAAAATGAAACTGGAGCCATAATGTTAAATGAAATAAGCCAGACTCACAGCTGACTATGATATGTTTTTTATATGAAGAATCTATCATCTGTCTGTCAATCTATCTATCTATCTATCTATCTATCTATCTATCTATCTATCTATCTATCTGTCTGTCTGTCTATCATCTGTCTATCTATCATCTGTTTGTCTGATTGACATCTATCTATCTATCTATCTATCTATCTATCTATCTATCTATCTATCTATCTATCATCTGTTTGTCTGATTGATGTCTATGTATCTATCTATCTGTCTGTCTGTCTATCATCTGTTTGTCTGATTGACGTCTATGTATGTATGTATGTATCTATCATCTATCTATGTATCATCTTATGAACCCACAGGGAGGCTATGATTAAAGGGAACTGAAATAGAAGGGAAGCAAGAAAGAATACTGGTATGAAGATAAGATAGCATATTTTGTTTCATATGGAATCTAGATTTAGTAATATATATATATTGTTCTGTGTGTGTGTGTCTGAGAGAGCTATGAGAACAGGAGTATTTGAAGAGAAGAAGTAGGAGGAGGATGAGTGAGGGACACAACAAGGTAAATATGAGCGAATATGTATGAAAATGTTATGGCGAGACCCGTTATTTTGCATGATAACTAAAAAGCTAGCATTTAAAAAAGATCTCTCTTCACAAACAAAAAAAAGAGAATCTATTCTTAAAAGTGTTAACATTTGCTACAACACAAGTGTTCCAAAGAAGACAAAGCAGGTGTGGGAAGTTTGAATGGTACCAATGAGAGCCACAGTGCAGGAGGCAGCGCTGCGTTGAGCTGGCTTGGTGTTTACATCCCGTTTCCAGAGTACTTATCTCACAGAGGAGAGTAAGTAGAGGAGAGCTTTGAAATTCAGACTAGGTTTATGAGACACTCTTTGCCATGCCAAGTTATGGGTTATGCACAGTAACTCTGTGAAGAATGACTTGTAGCTGCAGTGCCTACAAGGCAATGTGAGGTTCTTAGCAGCAATGGCTTCACTTTGGCTAGGGTTATTGAGAACACTTACTTTTCATCACCTGCAGTTATGTTCTTGGTCATGATGTAAGTGACTAAGGGTCATGTATTATAATGATAAAAATGATTGTTTAGAGAAGAGCAGGTCTCAACTTAAGCCTGTTACCACCATTGGCTGTGTCTGTGGTTGCTGCAAAGGAAGAGTTCACCAATGTGAGAGTAGAGGCTGCATCATCCAAAGCTTCTTGTCAAAACTGACCACTCACGACGTCAGAGGTGGAGCCTCTGGACAGCTTTAGTAAGTGTGTGCTAAGAAGAACTCAGCCTAAACTCATATAAACCCATGACTGCGAGAGCTCTATGCTCTGGGTAACAGAGCCAGGGCTAGAGAAGGAACAAAATGGGAGCTGTTAAGCATGTGTACCGTGTCTAAGCTAGGCTTTCTGCAAGCAGGAAGTAGCCTCTCGCAGTGGCAGGATATTGGATCACAGTGACATACCCAAAAGAAAACCCCCAAATTTGGTGGTGTTCCTGCCCATCACTGGGATTTCAACAGACTCTGCCCGGCTCTACAAATGCCTGCATGACCACTGAAGCTCCTGTAGTTATTTCTCTGCTTGCATCAGCAATTCCTCTAGCCCGCTGACTACTCTAGAGGCAGGTGATTATTCAAAAATCAAAATCACACTGCTCAGCTGTTGATCGGCTGTGTGTCTTGTCAGTGTCACAGAACACCCAGCAGAAACAACTAAATGAGAGCAAATTATTTTTTTTGGCTTACAGACTAGGGGACAAAGTCCATCACAGTGGGGAAGGCATGGTGCCTGGATTGGATCAGTTCATGGCTGCAGGATCTTGCAGTGGCTTCTTAAATGGCAGTGAGCTAGAGGTGGTAGTGGTGGGGACTGAGAGTAACAAGCTGCAGCTCTCAAGGTCTGTCTCTCAACTTCCTAAAGGTTCCACATCCCCCTCACATAGTCCCACTGGCTAATGGCTAAGTTTTCAAACACATAAACCAGGATACAGCCTTTAAATCCAAACTGTAACTACCAGACACAGCATAGAGCCACTTCCTGCTTTAGAGGTGAAAAGTTGAAGGATAGTTTAGTTAAGAAACTTGTCAACTTGCAGAGGTAGCGAGGGTTGGAGATGGGATTTGAGCTGGGGCTCTTAACACATTTGACAAGCTGCTCTGTATATACTTATACAGGGTTCTATGCATGTTACTGTGAGTGTTGGGGTACAAGAGGTAGTTGGGAACAATGAGAGAGAACATGGTCACTGGTGTGAAGTTGCCCAACTGGTTTAAATCTTGACTCTGCTTCTTATTTATAGCAGATCACCAGCATTTATTAATGTCCATATTTCTAGGTTTCTTCACACAAATATGAGAAACATGGAATTTATGTCCTAGGCTCATAGCAAGGATTAAACAAATTAATATACAACTAACATGCAGGGTGGGTCCATGATAAGTAGTAAACTCAATGTAATTCTCCAAATTTGCCTAGGAAAATGTGTTTCTTCTTCCTGTAATATTTTTCTATTTTCCTGTCTTTCAGGAATAAGCTTAGACAGGCCTTTCTGATAATTCTAGACAGTAAGCGCTGGCCTCTTTCCCCACGATGCATGCCCAGAGCACCTGCGTCTCCTTGATGGTGCCAAGTCATGACTTCATGCCCTGTGAGATTCAGTGACATTGGGTCAGACACCGTTCAACACTGGCATTGCCAGACTCATAACTCTTCCTGAGGCAGTGTGGGCTCACTGAATGTCTTAGTTACTTATCTTGTGGCTGTGACAGAAGAACTGACTGAAGCGATTTAAGGAAGGAAGGGTTTATTTTTGCTTGCAATGCAGAGGAAAATCCATGACAGCAGGAGCTTGAGGCAGCTGCTCATATTGCATCCATGGTTAGCAAGTAGAGATGAATGCGGATCTTTTCATGTTAATTAACCCAATCTCAAAGATCCCTCACAAACATGCCCAAGGGTTTGTCTCCTATGGAATTTTAGATTTTTTTCACATTGACAGGACTAATCATCACAGAAAGTATCCAAAGTTATGAGGATAGGGATCTGAGGACCCCAAACAAGCCTGATTCATGGGATCAAGAATAGACACCTGTTAGGTGATATACATACATACATACATACACACACACACGGGTGTATGTGTGTGTTTGACCTTGAAGGACAGCTACTTAGCCTCTTCTCCAAGGAGGGCTGGAGGTCAGAGGACCTTTTTTTTTTAAAAATAATATCACAGTAATGCAAAGACAAAATTGTTCATGCAGTATCCTGCTTGAGTACAGATACTAAGATCATGACATAAACTTTGGGGGGTCAGAAGAGTGTAAGAATCAGGGAGAAGCAATGCTTTGTAGATAAGTAAAGTGGATTTAGCTACTTCTTTGTGGTCTCTACCTAGTTATTGACAAAGTGAACCTTTCATACAAGCTATTCTTTTACTACTTTAACATTTGTTAAAATGTCCTCCTATAAACATAGCGAAAGTAATAATGAAAAACATTACTATTTTACATGTTTAGGATTTACAGAAGGCTTTGTGATGAGTTCATTCAACTGAGACCCTTAAATGTCATCTGAAAATTGGGAACTATGTCTCATTCTACTTACTAAAGGACAAATTTTCTTGGGTGATTTCCAGTGCCGGGGATGAATGAGTCAGTCACAGTTTAACAGAAATTAATGTTTAATGAAGAAAAACCACTCTTCTGAATCTCCCACAATGCCACCACTCCATGTTTAGGAGAAATACCAAGATTGCCTCTGAGCACAAACAAAAATGAGTAACAGTAATATTGTATAAGAAGCCAGGCTGGACCATTCAGAAGAGCCGCTGCGTGCTGCAGAAATTGTGATTAAATCTAGACAAGGAAGGTCATGTACACACTCTCCTTCTCCCCTTGCCTGTTGTCATCCTTATTTATTTTCTCTTTAATAAGCTGGCTCTCTCGCAGTGACGGGAGATGGATGATGGCACATTTCTACTCCCAGAGAATATCAACTCGGGAAGGCCTGGCTAGGCTGTGCTGGACAGCACTCAGATGCGAAGTGACTAAACAAATTAGACCTCTGGCCTGAGTGAAGTGATGCGATTCAATAAAGCGCTGTGCATTTCCCGCTAGACAGAAGCATCCATTAGATAAATAGGAAATAGAGAAAGGTGATTAGTTGACAAGGTGCAGTGGAGACCAAGGGCACCATAACAGATTGTGTCGATTATAAAGGCTACAAGGAATATTGGTAGCTCAGGGGACAACACACATCTTGAGATGCCCGAGCAGGCAGCTGGTGGTAGGCTATGGGGGAAGGTAAACAGAAATGAAGTGTGCATGAAGGATAACATGGAAACCTATGCTCTTACAACTAAAGAAAAATGATAATAAAGGGGGTTACTAGAACATATGTAAAATGAAAGAACAAGTGGGAAGGGAACGTTGGGAGCCAAAGTTTTAAGTGGAGATGAGAGCAGGAGGTGAGAAAAAGGAGAGGGTAGGGGTGGAGTCACAAACATTAAGGGTGTATGATGAAGCCAGGTGAAACCCCATGAGTTTCTAAGCTATTAAAGCATTTTAAAAGGAGTTTGCGCAGGGATGTAACACATATGTAAACAATGCTCTCTCAGAAGACATGGGTTATTACATGAAGATATCATCCCAAGCAAGACAGGCTTTTGCTCTTGCTCTGAACTTTCCACCATAACTAGAAAAGACTATTGCTAAAGACACTATACATTCTGGTTGAAGGACATAGAGGAAAAAGTCTTGGATGGACAAGAAAATTTTTCTCTTGGCCATCAGTCAGTTTTCTATGCTTTGGTGCCTGGCTCCATACACATGAACATATGGGCAACATTGATTGAATTTAGTGGGTTGTTTTCAAATATCCCCCATATGAAGTTGGGGGGATATTTGAGATGTGTTGGGGGCAAAGTGGGGCTGGAGAGGGTAGGAGATGAATATGAACAAGATACATTGAGTAAGTGTTCTATATGCAATTTTTACAGTCAAAAACTTGTATAGAAGAGACTGGCTGGGTGAAGCATGAAAACTTTGGTGAGAGAATGTGGAAGCAATGGAAGAAAAGCATTAAGCATCCAGAGGGTCCTGCTGATCTCAGGTTCACAAAATTTAATGTAGCCTGCAACTTTGACGTACATAGACGGTGCTGATTAATTATTTTGCTTAAAACAAGTTTGGGCTTCCTGCCCAAATCTCCATCCCCTCCTTTAGCAGGATAAAAAGGGCTTTTAGTTCTATCTTGTTAAACCTTAGTTAAGAGTGACATATTAATGGAGCCTTTGTGGCAAGTCTTGACTTCCCAATTGCTCACTAAGGTGACATCCAGGGGACCTCACATCCTGAAGGGGAAAATAGGAATTCCTGGATACAGCTGCAGTGGATGTAGACAGTCAGGGCTGTGTTTGGGGCAGGAGAAGATTGTGAACTGGCCATTTCCTATCAGCTTGATAGGGGCTGGGGTTCTTCAGCTGACCAATCCCCACTTCCCCTGTGCTGGATGAAGGACCTCCAAACCTTTGGATCATGCTCATCTTATTCACCCCAGGCCATTTTATTCCATATGATTCTTAGTACTGGAGACCATCTGGGGAGTGCTTGATTATGTGGTTTCCTGTTATTTTAACAAAGACGTTGGTGTGCCAATTGTAGGGGCAAAGTGTTACAGGGTGATCTTCTAGTATCTTTTGTGGAGAACGCAGCAAGTGTCCCTGGGAGTTAGTGACCCTACATGTTCACCTATCTAACACACCTCCCTTCTTAAGGAAATGGAGCAAATCTGCTGAGTTCTGCCCCACATCTCCTCCTCTTCCTTTAGCAGCCATTTTGGGTAGGTTGTAGCTCTGCCTTCTTAAAACAAAATAACATAAATGAAAGCCTCTACCATTTCCTTCATAAATAAGAACTCCAGAGGCAGCATGTCACAGGCCTGACCAACTTGTGAAAAAGTGGTTAGAAGAATGGAAATAAATGCCTAAGGTTGAGCGTTAGAAACTTGCTCCCACCATGGCTCCTGTGGGGAGGGGAATTTGAGAGGTGTGCAGGTCATGAGGGCTTCACTGCTTAGGGAGATTAAAGCTTTAAAAGGGCGCTGTTGGAGGGAAGATTCCCTCCCTGCCCTTCTGCTGCCCACCATGTAGGACACAGCATTCCTCCTCTCCAGAGGGTGCAGGCATCAAGAAAGATGTCATGCTGGAGACAGAAGGTGAACCCTTACCAGGAACCAGACCTGCTGCCATCTTGATTGTGGCTTTTCCAGACCATACAACTGCAAAGGAATATTTCTATGTTTCATAAATTAGTCTCAGGTATTCTCTTACACCAGGACAGACTACTATAGTTTTTGTTTCACTGCATCATCCTTTCTTGTATGCAATGTAATAAATACTTTATGAATATTCCCTCTCCCCCCCATTGACATTCCTTCCATACCAGATACAACACAGCCTTAGAGCAGTTGTTCTGAATCTGTGGGTTGCCACGCCTTTGGGGTTGTCAAATGACCCTTTTACAGGGGTTGAATATCAGCTAACCTGCATATCACATACTTTTATTATGATTCATGAGAACAGTTAAAATACAGTTAGGAGTATCAATGAAAATAATTTTATGGTTGGGGGTCACTGCAACACATGGAACTATATTAGTGGGACACAACTTTGTGAAGGCTAAGAGCAATGGAATACATGTGCCTTGGAGAGACAAATACCTTAAGTTAGCTGGATGGAAGATCTTTAATGATACTCAGAAAGCCAAGAGAGGAATGTACGGCTCTTCTATGTACTTGGGGAAAGAAGAATAAAGAGTGGGAAAGACAAGGAAGGTAGCATTGCTTGAGTGTCATCGTGGGCCAGGCACTCTGTGTTCTTTCACTAATTCCCACAGGGATGCTGCAAGGTAGGTACTGACCCATTCATTTTATGCAGGACTCAGCCACAGGTCATATGTCAAGCAATGAGCCCGGAGTACAGGGCTGGGAATCTGTAAGCTTGGCATTTAAGCCTTTGTATATATAACAGAAAACCCATGCTGTTGCTCCTGTAATTTGTAAATGATGCAATAGGCTACGCCGTACAGTAGCCTCAATGCAGGCAGCTCTGGTGTCATAGAGGCCAGCAACAGAGAAACGTGTTGTCAGTTAAAAGATGCCATGCCGTTTGTTTGCGTTTAGAATCCTAATTTTAAATGGAATACATGTGCAAAGCCCTGCATCTGAGAATCAATGAAATCTGGCAAAGCTTGTTTCAAGGAAGATTGTGTGAGCAGCTGTGTACAGTCTAGACAAGAACAACAATATGACAAAGGCAGAGAGACAGAGGTCAGAAAAAAAGCTGTTAGGCTTCGATGCCCAAGCAAGGCAGGGACTTCTGAAATGGAAAGAAGATGAGCTTCTGGGAGCAGCCCAGCATATGAGTCGATGGGAGTACTGGCAGTTTGGAGCTAGGCTTAGAAGGGTGGAAGAGTGGACTGCGAGCAAGGAGTTTGTGTCTTAAACTGGGAACTAGTAGCAATTGGAGAAGTAGATAAAGAAAGAGAATGGGTTCTGTTTTGAAGAAATGTCTTCATGCAACTCTGGAAGGCAGGTCTGCAGAGGCTGAAAAGGGAAAGTTCCATACTGACAGAAGGGAAAGGAGAGAAGGCTTGAGCTACTGCTTGATTCTGAAGGCCACCAAGAGGGCAGATCTCTCCCTGTGCTGCCGGGGTACCAGGATGGAACCTTCACCAGGGATGAACATCTACTATATTTGTGTCTTGGCGTGTCAGCTCAATGCCATCCCAAGGCAACAAGCAGGTATGGGGCAAGATCTTCCTGCTGGCAGGAGCTGGCTCCACTCATCATCTCCCAGCATTCCTGGGAAACCAGCTGGCCCCAGGAAGTGAAGGAGAAGGGGTGGAGCCAGGACATGGGGAGTTCTTTTGGGAGAGCAAATCAGTGTGCTTAATGGCAAAGTCACGGTGTGTGTGTGTGGGGGGGGTTGCTTTGCCAGCAATATTTAGCAAAAGTGCATAAGGTAGCCAATGGCATTCATAATGCAGGGAAAATTAAGTTAAGATTTAGAAGTAAGAGGGGCTAGTGAGGCTGGAGAGATGGCTCAGAGGTTAAGAGCACTGGCTGCTCTTCCAGAGGTCCTGAGTTCAATTCCCAGCAACCACATGGTGGCTCACAACCATCTGTAATGATATCTGGTGCCCAATTTGGCCTGCAGAGATACGTGTTGACAGAGCACTGCATACATAATAAATAAATAAATATTTTTTTTTTTAAAAAAAAGAGGGGCTAGTGAGACCATCTGGTGCCTATTTTGATTTGAGATAATTTCAAGCATTGATTCTGCAGGCCTCTGACTTGCTAAGGTTTAGTCTTTTTGCATCGCCTTCCATAGCAACTGAGTCAAGACAGATCAGTGCCTGTGACAGTCGAATTAACTACATCAACCACCTCAGATGACACATTCTATCAATGTGACAATCAAACCAGTCAAACAGAATTAGGACATTTAATGTTTTGGTTGGCGGACAATTACTTTCTTTATGATTTTCTGGATACTTAAATGTATAAATGAACTTCATTCCCTCTATTTCTCATCTACCTAATCGCTATCTTTGTTGCTGTCACCTGGCAGCCTGTCACTGTGCAGCCTGGCCTCTTCCTGTCACAATATCCCACCAGGAACTCATTACCATTCAGAACTGCAATGCCCACCCTGGGGGTTCTCCTGTCCATATGCAACTGCCCAGTATCTGAAAGGAGGCCAGCCCAAACTGGGGTGTGTTTCTGTGTGAACTATATACTAGGATTCGACACTTGGGAAGACAGAAATACGTAAAATATCTCAGGAACTCTTTTTACAATGATGACATTTCTTAGGTATATTAAGTACATTATCAGGGTTATCAGGAAACCTGCAATTGTATGTATTACTTGCATGGGTGACTTCTGTTTTCTACAGCTCGGCAGAGATTCTCTGTTTCTTTGTCTCACTGTTTTCTAACCATATTCAGTTCAGTCAACCAGCATTTATGATACAGCCACTGTGAGCCAGATATTCTAAGAGATGTTGATAATATGAAGCTATAGTAAACAGTTGCTGGCTTCTGGGAGCTCCCACATAGGAAGGAGGAGGTTGACCAGAGTGATTAAAGTTTAGGCACTATGCACCCTTAAAGAAGAGCTTCCTCTGGTTCTTCAAGAATGGATCTTGGGTTGGGGAGCTGCTAAGAGCACTTGCTATGAAAACAAGAGGACCTGAGTTCTAGTACCCAGCACCCACAGAAAACCAAATACATGTTTCTGTACCTTCACCATTATAAGGCAGAGACAAGGATCCTGGGAGCTTGCCGGCCAGGCAGGATAGCTGAGATGGCGAGCTTTGAGTTCAGTGAGTGTCTTAGTTAGGGTTTCTATTGTTGGGCTAAAAAGCCGTGTCCAAAATAATGTGGGGAGGAAAAAGTTTATTTTACTTCTAGATAAAATATATCACTGAGGGAATTAGGCAGAAATAGGTGCAGGGCAGGAAGTTGGAGGCAGGAACTGAAGCAGAGACCACACAAGAGTGCTACTTGCTGGCTTTTTTTTTTTCATGGCTTGCTCGGTCTACTTTCTTATACAGCCCAGGCCTATCGATGAAGGCATGGTACCACCCACAGTGGCCTGCCCCCCGCATCCATCATCAATCAACAAAATGCCCCACAGACTAGCCTATGGATCTGGTGAGGACATCTTTTCAATTGGGATTCTCTTTTCTCAACTCTAGCTTCCTTCAAGGTAACAAAAATCTAACCAGGACAATGGGAGTCCATGTCTCAAAAAATCACATGGAGGGAAATAGAAGAAGATCAAGTGTCCTTCTCTGGCTTCTGCATTGTACCTGCCCCGCATGCATGCATTGCACACACATGCACATGTGAGCACACACACACACACACACACGTGCGCACACACACAGAGAGAGACACAGAGATACACATACAAAGAGAGAGAATCAATACACATTTTCTACTCATTTTCCTAAGGGTCGATGCTCATTTTCCTGAGCCTGCAGTCAGAAGGAATTGCAGGTATGGAGGTTCAGGGAAGAGTCCGGGGAGGTGAATGTAGTTTAGAAAGGCCTGGATAGGCTGCCAGTGGGGAAAGTTGGCTGACAAGATCTCAGCGTGGGAAGAATGAAAAGGCAAGCCTGGAACATTGTGCTAGAAAGTGTAGCATGTATCTCGCAGGTGAAAGAGTCAGATATGCATTTAGAAGTACCACTGTAGTGGCTGTGTGGAGTGTGAATTAGGAGGATAAGGTGGGTAGAGAGATGGGAGAGAGGTAGTAGATAGATGGAGGCAATATGGCAGCTGTGGAAATTTCAAGAACTCAATAAGGCAGACTTGACCAAAGAACCATGATTGGGGAAATAGTCAAGGACGTAGAGCTATCAAGTCTTTGGGTGGTATACATGCTGACAACAGTGGCTTACGAACTTGAGTTACAGAAATGAAGAAAGATAAATACTGATGTTCACTAATAAACTTGGCTTTCAGAAGACATTCTTCAGGAGCGATCCTAAGCTAAATGACTGGACTCACGTGAAAATTGTCTTTAAAGTGTAGGAGCTCTTTGTGCTCAGACCCATTTAAAACTTCCTTCAGAGATCCTGCCATAACTGGGTTCATTTTTGGCTCAGGGGCCCGTGAGGTGTGGGGCTATTTAGATGAGTTCTGAGATGGGTAGACAGGAATGTTTTGGAGTCATAAAAGATTGCTTCAATTGAAAACAGGGTAGATGAAGCCAAAGAGAGAGCTGGGCTCATTGAAAGAGAGATCCCCTCCACAGAAGTCTTTAGAAACTCCCAGCAAAGGGGAGTTGATAATACATCATTTGCAGAGGTTATGTACAAATGGAGTTAGACAAATTCAAGGAGGATGACCAGGTAGCTTTGCGATGTGCGCTTCTGATAACACCATTCATGTCAAACAGCTACAGGCTCTGCCATCTTCAAAAGAACAAGCAAGGGCTAATCCCTTCCTCAAAGACATCTAGTCTATTCAGGGTAAGGAGACCAGCGAGAATGCTGTTTACTCCTGAGTTATATCAGGGTTGGAGCAATGGGAATGATGAGGAGATGCGACAGAGAGCACAGGCGGTGTGCACCTGAAGAAGCACGAGTCTCCAGCTCTTACCCCAATATGCCTGCAGTTTTTTCAGTCCATTTCTCTCCAGTTGCATCCACCCTGTTTTCAGGAACTTGGGGCACTCCCCAAATGCTGACAAGTCAAACGGGCCGGTTGTTTCAGTGCACACGTGTGCCTTTCCATTATCCATCTTAGTCTGGATGAAAAAATAAAGGGACTAATACCCTGCCACATAGGCTAACAGATACAAGGCATGGAGAGAAAGAGAAAATTCTTATCATCTTTCTCTGTCTTGTTCAAAGTACAGTCCCAGAGTCTACCAATCTAGCGCAGTAAAGATTTTCCTCAATTGCTTACTATGGTGAGCTACATGCCTAAGCGTGGGGAAGCTGGGTGGTCTTCTAGCCATGAGGGAATTTATCTAAGTAGCTGCTGTGGATCCTGTGATTTTTATTTGTGCCACCTTCTTCCTTCTTCACGTCTCCCTTCACCATTTTATTCACCTCTGAGCAAAGTTCTTTAAAGTAGCTCACAGCTGTCATTCCTTTCGTATTTTACATTTTGTACATGTGCTTGTGTATGTGGATGCGGGCACACAACATGCCGAGTGTGTGGGTGGCAGTCAGAGGGCTATTTGTGGGAGTCAATCCTTTTCCTCCACCAGGTGGTTTGTGGGGATCGAGCTCAGGTTGTCAGCCTTGATGGTAAGTGCCTTTACCCTCTGAGCCATCTCTCTGAATCTTTCCTCTTTTGCTCAGTAAAATTCCAAGTCCTTGATCATGTCCTATAATAGGGCCCATGATCTGACTTTGATGTCTTCTAGAATTAGTCTTCTTGCCCACTCTATGCATACTTACTGTCTTTACTGTTCATAGAATATTCTAAACACGCCCTTTCTCTCTTCAGGCCTCTTCTTGTTCCCTATGTCTGGACTCCTCCTCCAGACATCTGCATGATTTGCTCTGTCACTATCTGCAGATATTTGTTTAAATATCATCTTGTCTCCAAGTCCTTTCTGGCCACCTGGCCTTCTCTAATTCCCCTAAGACAGCTTTATCTTTTCCATACGGCTTTAGTTCAGTAAGATTCATTTATCACCCCTGGAATTTGCTCATCACCTCCCTCCCTCAGCAACATTGGTCCTTCTATGCTCTGCTTCTGTATTACTGTCACTTAGAATGTCAACCACTGCATGGGCAGTTTTGAATGAATCCAAGGCATGATTATCAAGCATGGGGTTATAGAAGATTGCAGGAAGGATACGTGGCACCTGTCAGGTTCGGGGTGAATGGAGAATTTTTTCTTAAGGCGGTAAATTTTACACTGCCTCTTCTTCCATTCATATTTATGCCAAAAGATCCTATTGATTCTTCCTGACTCCAGGCACAGTTCTAGGCTGAAGGATGTAGCTTCCATGAGGATAGACAGGGCTTCTTATTGTGGAACTTAGAATCTAGTTGGAAAGAGGCAAGAAAGCCAATCTATTAAAAAAAAACAAGAAAAATATCGGATAGTGACATACACTATGCAGAGACCTAAATTAAGGTGACTTTAAAGGAACATGTGGGGTTGACTTTAGGTCCTTCTAAAAAGTGGGATGGTAATAAAGTACCCCTTTGAAGAGGAAGGGAGGAGAATTCATGGCACAGAACACAACTTAAGGGCAGGGAGGAGACTTCAAAGTTTGAGAGCTGCAAGAGGCCCCTATAGTTTTGCAGTCAGAGAGCAGGGGAGAAAGATCTGAGATTACATTGGAGAAGCCCTAGGAATGAGCAGGATTCAGCAGGCAAAGCTGGGAAGAACCAGTCCAAAGAGAGGGGTGGGTGGAAGAGAAGCACAGCCCGTGGAAAGATCATCCTAAGCAAAGGGCAGGGGGAGCAGAGCAGGCTTTCGTGGCTGAGGGACTCAGAGCTTTGTTTCTCCCAGGTTCAATGCATAACTGAAGATGAGCAAGTCTCTCCCAAATTCCCTGGGACCACATCTTGTTACTGTTGAGGAAAGAGAACTGTTCCCTTGAAAATATACCTCCCAGGAGAAGATGTAGAATTAACTGCCCACAGAGAACTGAAGCACAAGGCACATTCTTGGAAGAGTCAGATAACATGCATTTGGGCTTCTGTTAGGCTAGCAGCTGGGAAGCAAACGCTACCTGGAGCATTTCGCTTTTAATCTCAACACCATCTCACAGATACCCCATCCCCATGCCTGCCTTAGATGCTGTACTCTGGCATGGGCAGGTGAAGGCACCCTGGGGTTCATGCCTTCTCTGAGCTTACTGCTGTGTTCACCCAGCACCTCATGGAGGGCTCCAGCGCTCCAGCCAACAGTTAGCTCTGTGGGTCCTTTCACGGTTTTCCTCTGGCTACTTCAGTCTTCGACCATGGTTAGCTCTAATTTACAAAATTCACTTTTATTCCTTTTATTTTCTTTTTCTGCAGATCCCAGTGGGTGGCTTGTTTTTTGGGAGGCTGTTTTGCACTCAACTCCCTCCTCCCTAGGCTGACAGAAATGATGTACCACAGACTCAAAGACACAGTTAACATGCTCAGATACTTTTCTCTCCCCAAAGTAATTGAGTCCCCCAAAGAATGTCTAAGTCCTTGGGAATCTTGACAGGTTGCGGAGTTTGTAACAATTGGGGGAGCTGTTATCAGTACAGCCAGAATCCCCAGAGAAGGCACTGCTGAAGCCATGTCAAAGGATTTAATTTAGGCTCCCATTTATCACGTAAATAGTGACTTATGAGCAACTGCTCAGTGTGTGCTTCATAATGGCTCACTGCTGACTGACAACGTTCACCAAGATTGAAGCCATTTAGGAGCGATTACTTCCAAAACCCCATTTGAAATCGTCATGAGGTGTACTGAGATAAACTATTTATCCAGGAGGCGACAAATGGAGGGTGAAATTTTCTTCCTCTAGCAGTGCTTAGATAACATATGATGTACTCCTCTACCTCGAAGCCCTGTTACATATTCATCACCTGACACAGAAACACGAAGTTGAGAACACCTGACAGCTAAGCTTTCCATGGTAAATGAGGCTGAAAACTTCTGAATAAATAATATTATTTGCTTTAGAAGCCACCGACTTTAGGTTTTTGAGTGTCCAAGATACATCCAGCATTTTTCCATCATGTGGCAAAAGAAATAAAATAGCTGAGGCTGGTGAACTTTAGTAGTGATGTGTGTAGTTACAGTCTTTGAAGGAGCAGCACACACAGAGGGGGTGGGGTTAGGAAAGGTACAGCACTGGTGTATGTGGGGAAGAAGACATCTCCACACAAGCACAGACTGAGAGGCAAGGTGATGGAGGCTGCCTGCCTGCCGAAAGCAAGTACTGCGAAAGTTGATCTTGATCTGAGATGCAATACATTCTGTGGGTGATAGCTTAAGGCTGAAGCTTCAGCAATTTTCATCTTTTTGGTAGGAATAGAGACTAGGAAAAAGCAAAAAAAAAAAAAAACACACCCCTTGCTTTGAGGAAAAATATGAGAAATACCAGGAAGAGTCCATGAAATAGAAACATAAATATGAAACTGCCAAAAATTAACTAATCATTTCCATTTTATGCGTTTCTTTCCTCATATTTAAAGAAATAAAAATAATATGCAGATTCAAATTTGCCTTTGTTGCACCCACATTGTGATAAGAAGCAAACACTGCCTGTCCCGATGAACATGGGAAAGAGGTGACTCTTACCTGGAATTCCAAGCCATAGTTTTCTCTGCAAAATTCTCGCAGTTTGGGATACACAGTTTCTCTTAGTGCCTGCCGTTCTGCTCCTGTGTCTGTAACAGAAACGAATATGTGTCAAGTGAGTATGCCAACATATATATTCCTTGGGAAATGAAGGACTAAATAAAAATATAAATGCAATCAAGATGGGGGCCCCAGTTGTGAGCTGATGTGATCTCTGTCTGCTGGGCTATTTTTTACAGTGATCCATCCACTAGGCCTGTGCAAAACAGTCTAAGGGATGGACAAAGCATCAACTGCCAGCTCTGTGTGGCCAGCAAGGCTGAGACCTTAGAGCTGATTGCTCATGCCCAGGTAGGTGTTTCTGCCATACTTGTCAACACCCATGCCCCGCTGTCTTTGGAGGAAGGAGAAGGAAGCACTGTTAGGCTATCAGATATTTGAGCTTAATACATCACAAGCATTTAAAAATATACAGGTTGATTGGTCTAGTTATAAATATAGAACTATCTGGGCTATACTATTTTTTCCTATACTGTTTAGAATAATTCAGTTTTTTTTTATAAAGTTAAGCACAGCATTCATGCAATCAGCACAATGTTTAGGAATAATACACGATGGAAACCACTATTAGCAACTATCAGATCCCACTGTAGAGTAAGTAGGCCAGCTGAACCACAGGATGACAGCTCCTACCCAGAACTTAGGGATGTCCCCGCTGTATCACAGACAGGAATTGTTTTACAAATGCTGTATGACATAGGAGCTCTGAAATAAGATATTCTTAGTCCCAGTTGTTAGAAAATCCAGGAAACAATAGAGAATCTGAAACCAGAAGAGTATTATGTGTTTAATTTTAAACATTTTGGAGGGAGGGAGAGAGAGAGAGAGAGAGAGAGAGAGAGAGAGAGAGAGAGAGAGAGAGAGAGAGAGAGAGATTCCAAAGCTTTCTGGTTTGCATTCTGCGTTAGTGGTGACATTCTTGCTGCCAAGAGTCTGTTGCTTGCTTGCCTAATTGACTTCAGTAAACGTGAGAACCACAGTCTTCAAGAACTAGGTTAATGTGGTATCTTATGAACGGCATATTTACTAAATATACCTCAATCCCAGCTTCAATATGAATTACCCACACATCTCATTTATAACAAAGATAATAAATTAAAAGAATATCCTTGTTATTTTCCAGCACATCTGCCCATGAACACTCAGCCATATGCTGCTCTGACCTACCCTATTTTCCTACTGTTCTCCAGCCTATTTTGAGAAGCAAATAACCAATCACGGCTCTGGAATGCAGCTGTAGCCCTGCAGCCTTGCAGAACCAGCATTTATAGGAAGGCCAGAAGCAGAGGAATATAAGGTTTTCAGATAATGTGTGACCTGGGCAAATAGGGTCTTTTCCCATCTTAAAGCCAATGTGGTCCAGAGCCCAAAGGGAAAGAGATGCAGGAGGACCACACTGAGCAAACCCTGCGGTGTCACAGCATTGCTAGAGGCAGCACACTAAGCTTTTGTATGATTTATGTAATCTTGGGATTGGATACCCACTATCCCTTGACCTACTTTAAGAGCTGAAAACATTAACTGTGTAATAAAGCTGATAATAGTCAATATCTCTAGAAAGTCTTAGCATATTTTTAAAATCAAATCACTGAAGGGTCATTTAAAAAATGAATATTAGCTAGATGTGGTGGCCTGCGCCTTTAATCTCTGCACTTGAGAGGTAGAGGCAACTGGATCTTGTGAACTCAGGAGCAGTACGACGTTTCTATACAGGGAGTTCCAGGATAGCCATGGCTACAAAGAAAGACCCTGTCCCCAAATCCAAAATATAAATAAATACTACACTGCGTGGAAGTCTGAAGCTATGTTAAATAAAGATTATTGCCATGAAATTTTAAAAATTGATGTTTGATATATGAAATAATTATGGCATGATATGAGGAACATAAAAACTGTTACTGTAGTTTTTATTATTTGGTGGTAAGAGTTTGATGTACAATAGCAAGGAAGAAAAGAGGAATATAGCACCTATTCAGTATCATTTATTGAGTCTTATGATAGTCTGTTAGAGTGCCAGTTGATTCTGTGTGCATTTTCTTAAGCAATTTATATAATAATTCCGTGGAGGAATTACATTAAGTGTGTGTTTTCCTGTTTTTAGTTAGAAGAAACCAAATCATAAAAGTGTTAAGAAAGTGCCCTACGTTAGGTAGTCAACCTTAGACTTAATTCAGGCAGCCTCACCAAGAATTACTTTGTGTTAACAAAAGAAATAAATATCCATGAAAATAATCAACCTATGAATGTAGTCCATGAAATAAGTTATGTTATGGATAAGGGATATGTTAAATAAAAAAATGTTAAGGTTAGAGACTTTGCTTACCATGAATAAGTTGATTTCATCCTCGGTTCCTCCAAGAAAAACAGTAAAAAGTGTCAAGTCTATAGTATGACTTTCTCCTTTGGAGTTAGCAGAGGTGGTTGGTCATCCCATAACTATCATGGCATTAGGCACTAGTGGGCTCAACTTGCTTGGCGGGTTGGTGTTATAACCCATAGGATTTTGATAGTTTGGTTGACCTCTTGATGACGTGATGGAGGAAGGTCATTGGTTAAATAAAAAGAAGCTGCTTGGCTCTCATTGGTTAGGAGATAGGTGGGAGGAGTAAACAGAACAAAACGCTGGGAGGAAGAGGAAGTGAAGTCAGACTCGACAGCTCTCCTCTCCAGAGCAGACGCCTTCAGAGAGACGCCATGCTACCTGATCCAGGGAAGATGCACGCTATGAAGCTCCGACCCAGGATGGACTTAGGCTAGAATCTTCCTGGTAAGACCGGTGCTATACAGATGATAAGAAATGGGCTAGTCCAGGTGGGAGAGTTAGCCTAGAAGATGCTAGGTAGAAATGAGCCAAGCAGTGTTTAAATGAATACAGTGTCCGTGTAATTATTTCGGGTAAAGCTAGCCGAGCAGGCAGCTGGGGTGTTGGGGATGCAGCCCAGCCACCCATATTACTACAATGATGTTTCTCTCCCAACAGCTTGCATATCTCTTTTCGGGATGGTAAAAGCTAGCTAGCAGGGAGGAACCTTTGAGTTCAGTTACAGCTGGATTTCACTGTCCTCTGTAGTGTCGTTCACAATAAGGACTTCCCATCTAGTTCTAGTGGGAAGTCAATAGCTGTGACAACAGCCTGTACTGTTTTGGGGAAGTCTGGAGTATCACTGACCAATAACTCATTGGAAGGAATCCCACACCTGGCACTGTTTAGTAGCTATAGTTTCTGGGAACAGCATCATCTACCCATGGTTCTCAGGGCACCTTAAACATATATGTATGTGTGTATTTTATATATATATATATGTGTGTGTATATAAAAACATTTTATACATATATTTTGTATATATATATTTGTGCGTGCATTTGCATGTGTGTGTGTGTGCATGGTGTGCTGCATGTGTGTATGCCTGTACATCATGTGTATGCCTGGTGACTATGTTCTCTTGACACTGGAGGTATAGACAGTTGTGAACTATCATGTGGATGCTAAGAACAAAAACTAAGTCCTCTGCAACAGCAACAAGTGATCTGAGGGGTGGGGCCCTCTTTCTAGCCCCGAAGTTATATTTTAAAATTAATGTTTGAAATATTATAATTCCAACTGGCTGTTTTATATGCCCTTAGTATTGGCTAACTATACTCCCCATACAGCTTCTTCCAAATCGTTTGTGTTCTACTATCCTCGCTCCCTTAAGACCTCCCCTCTTCATTTATAGATTCCTGGTTGCTATAGACACTTTAAGTTAAACACAGAAATCTAAAAGTTTGAAGCCAAGATCTGCATATGAAAACTTGAAGCTTCTGTTTTTCTAGGCCTGATTCCAAGAAAAAATTCATTCATAGTACTATAAGCTTGGTCAAAAGCCTGTGGCTAGGAAGGTCCTAGGTCCTAGGAAAGAGTTTCTCACTGTTATCTCGCTATATGAACATGACATCGCACTGCCTTCTAAATATTTTTTTTTATCCCCATGGATTAGGCTGCTCTCAGCATCAAAGACACTTCTTCTTGAAGTATAAATGAGTTAATGCAGAGATTTCTTTTTTTTGTTCAAATTTCTTTTAATTTATTTATTTATTAAAGATTTCTGCCTCCTCCCCGCCACCGCCTCCCATTTCCCTCCCCCTCCCCCGATCAAGTCCCCCTCCCTCATCAGCTCAAAGAGCAATCAGGGTTCCCTAACCTGTGGGAAGTCCAAGGACCACCCACCTCCATCCAGGTCTAGTAAGGTGAGCATCCAAACTGCCTAGGCTCCCACAAAGCCAGTATGTGCAGTAGGATCAAAAACCCATTGCCATTGTTCTTGAGTTCTCAGTAGTCCTCATTGTCCGCTATGTTCAGCAAGTCCTGTTTTATTTCATGCTTTTTCAGACCCAGGCCAGGTGGCCTTAGTGGGTTCCCGATAGAATATCCCCATTGTCTCAGTGTGTGGGTGCACCCCTCACGGTCCTGAGTTCCTTGCTCGTGTTCTCTCTTTTTCTGCTCCTGATTTGGACCTTGAGA
Organism: Microtus pennsylvanicus; assembly: GCF_037038515.1. Classification (NCBI taxonomy): domain Eukaryota; kingdom Metazoa; phylum Chordata; class Mammalia; order Rodentia; family Cricetidae; genus Microtus; species Microtus pennsylvanicus. Next base: position 37,286,277 of record NC_134590.1, read on the forward strand.
TTTCAGTCCGGTGCTCCAATGTGGGTCTCTGTCTCTGTCTCCTTTCATCGCCTGATGAAGGTTAATATTCAGGAGGATGCCTATATGTTTTTCTTTGGATTCACCTTCTTATTTAGCTTCTCTAAGGATCACTAATTATAAGCTCAATGTCCTTTATTTATGGCTAGAAACCAAATATGAGTGAGTACATCCCATGTTCCTCTTTTTGAGACTGGCTTACCTCACTCAGGATAGTGTTTTCTATTTCCATCCATTTGTATGCAAAATTCAAGAAGTCCTTGTTTTTTACTGCTGAGTAGTACTCTAATATGTATATATTCCATACTTTCTTCATCCATTCTTCCATTGAAGGGCATCTAGGTTGTTTCCAGGTTCTGGCTATTACAAACAATGCTGCTATGAACATAGTTGAGCATATACTTTTGTTGTATGATAGGGCCTCTCTTGGGTATATTCCCAAGAGTGGTATTGCTGGGTCCAGGGGTAGGTTGATCCCGAATTTCCTGAGAAACCGCCACACTGCTTTCCAGAGTGGTTGCACAAGTTTGCATTCCCATCAGCAATGGATGAGTGTACCCCTTTCTCCACAACCTCACCAGCAAAGGCTATCATTGGTGTTTTTTATTTTAGCCATTTTAATGCAGAGATTTCTAAGTGGTGAAACTGCTGAGAATAAGTGATTGTTGAGTTTTCAGCCCTTAACAGGACATCTGTATCATTCTCTCTAAGACCAGGGAAATATCAGCGGGGGCAGAGAGAGCAGAAGACCCATAAGATAAGAAGGAGGGTCATGAAATTCTCTTTTCTCAGCAAGACATGACTGTTGCACTCACGACCTCACAGTGCCAGTATCTGCCTTCACAAGACAGCCCATTTGGGTGTGGAGAGATACGTCAGTGGTTAAGAACACTTGTTATTCTTGTAGAGCTCCTGTGTTTTGTTCCCAGGACCCACATAGCGGCTCACAACCATCCATAACTACATTTCCAGGGGATTCAATGGCTTTTGACCTGTGTGGGCACCTTGCATATGTGTGGTACACATATGTATTTACAGGCAACACACTCAGATACAGAAAAAAGATTGAGTCCATCAACATTCCATCATGGATTAGGGAAGGTCCCATAAGAGTCAGCCCTGAAGAACTTTAGATAGTTGATGGTTAGGTGAGGGGATGCATGTGATATATTCCTCAGTGGTAGCCATTGATAAGTTTTCTTTGATCAAACAAATAACCTCCCACCCATGCTCAGAAAAACGATTCTAATCAAACACAGTGGGTCATAAACAAATGAAAAGGAAGGAAGGAAACTTGAGAAAAAGAAGAGGTTGGTGGGAGAAGAAGGGAAAAATGAGAAAGACCATGATCAAAGTCCATATATATGTAGTGAGATTAATTAATAATAAGAAGTTTGTTTCCCTCTAGGATGCTCTCTTTAACAACCAGATATTTAGCGAGCTTTCTTGTTCTGCTCTTAAACCTCACCCTTGGTTACAAGTCAACAACTTCTCATCTGGACTTTTGTCCACTTTCCATACTGGAATCCCCCAGTACATTTACTATAGAGTCTCTAGACTGGTCTTTTCAAGTGTAGCTCAGACCACATGTCTTGGATGAAAGTCCCACTCCTGAGATTGAATACTCTCTCTTGTCCTAAGCTTATCTCCCAACACTTTTGATCATGTCACCCCCAGTACTGGACTTCCCTGTCCTGAGTTAGATTTCTACACTGGGTCTTGGTCATGCTGTGTCCTGGTATACCTGGTACTGTCATCAGCTCATGACCTATTGCGTCGTTTGAGTGCCAGCTTCAAGGCTACCACCTCAGGGAGGCATTCTTGGAGCCCTGACTACAGAAGCCAATGTGTTCAGGCTTTCTTTTGCTCCCATTTCCACAGTGATTATAAATATAAATCCACACATGAACCAGTACGAAAGTAAGCCGATGGGCACTGTGACTCTGCCATTATCCCTAGAAAGGCTTCCTTTCTGCTTTACAATTCTTCTCCGGACAGATGTGAAGGCTAGACAATGAGGAATTTTATAAAATATATGGCAGAGTATAAATATTTGATGTTGTCAGGTAAATGCATAAATTGAAATGCTGGTTTCCTTTCTGATTTGTGAGTTTCTGGTGGGATATGAATGTAATTCTACTAAGTTGTTTTGAATCTTTCTAGATATGTGAAGGAAGTGTGTGAAGGTATCTAATAGGCATTCCACATCCTTCTATCACTAAAATGACTCATATTTTCCTACATTTATATTAATATATGATGACTGAATCTGGAAATGGAAAAGTAATTAAGATAGGATGGATTAATTATGAGGGTTGACAGATAAGCTTGCTTAATTAAATAAAAAACCCCCGATTCACACCAACAGCAAATCTGGAGGGTTAGTAATTAAAAATATTTAAATGTCACAGGCAGGAAAAAAGAACTCACAGAATCTCGTAGATCAAAAGGGACCTCAAAGTGTTGATCAGAGGTAAAGTGCTTTATGATTTATTTTTTGTATATAATCACTGGTTCCCTAGGTCACTGCTCAGCTTATTGCTTCTCTGAAGAGCTGCATTTATACTGTGGCTCCAATAACTATCAGAATTTGAGACGTCTAAATAGATCCTGGGTGATTTCAGAGCTAACAAAGGCCAATGCGCATTGTTTGCATTGCCCACAGGAAATACATTCTTTGGGGAGAATTATTAAACAAATTCATGATCTTTGGAACATGTTGATTTTACCCCAATAAGAGGTGAGATCAGTTCCAAGGCTTATTGAGTGCTGAAACGACCATGCTGGCTGGGAGCCTCACAAAGCTCCCGCCTCACCGAAACTTGAGTCTGAGGACATCAGATCAAGTCATTTTTCCAACCCTGACAGAGGTCAGACTATTTGTTCAGGACCCACCACATATACTGGACTAGGAGTGACTTGGCTCCTATGCTTCTGGCCAGTGAGGATTCCACTACTGAGTTGCCAAGGCTTTTCTATTTCCAAGCTTTCTGGGTGTTACCTAAATTCTCTCTTGTATCCTAGCTCTTATCTGGCGATTATTCAGGTAAGTATGCATGAACTTCTTCAAGTACTGTTTCTTCTGGATGGCCTTCTGACAAATCCTCCACCACCCTAGCGATCACTCAGCCCTCCTTGTGCCACTGTTAATGCATCTTGTCGGTTTTGTACCATAAATGCCATCTGAATTTGATCCATTCCACACCCTCCCTATTTAAACCCAAAGAATCCAAAGCCTCCTATGAGTCTAAGCTGTTACCTGCATTGTTTTGCACCACTTTCTGATGCAGTCTATGACAACCAGAGATAAAGCTAAAGGCAAAACAAAAGCAAAAACTACTTGGATCATCGAAGACCTCAGTGAACCTCAGTGGTCCAGAGACTGAAGAGTAGAAAGCTTAGCAATTGGAAATGCATCTTCTGGCTGAGTTCCATCTTCTACTGCCATTTACCATGTGTCTTCTAGATAAGTGTTGGTGCTACTTGACCCTGAGCTCTGTCCTCATGCAAGGGAAACTGCTCAGAAGCTTGTATCTATCACATCCTTTTTGTGAGGCTGGCCCTTCTGAGTACCAGTTAAAGACAACATGCTTTGTTACTTCTTACGATGGTCAGACAGACATTCTCCAGGACACCCACAGCACTCTGCTTACTCCTGTACGACATCATATATGGATCTCTTGTAATTTACTATAATTAATATTTTTAGCTAATTCCTCCATTAAACTTTGAATTCAAAGGCAGGGAATTTCTCATTCATGTTCACATTATGGAAATTAGGGCAGATTCCAAGGCATAATCAATATTTTATAAATGGCTGCACAAATAGATGCTATTATAATAAGAATATTAAAACAAATTAGGGTTTTTTACTTGGAAATGTTAGCATAGATCAAAATCCTATGTTATTTGTAAGTGATAGTTTACATTGATAGTATTATTAATCATTTGCGAGTCCAGGTTAATATGAAAAAGCGGACGATGGGAGCTCACAAACTCCAGTTGGATAAGGAAGGAACCAGTATAGGCCTAAACTAGACCCTCTGAATGTGGGTGACAGTTTCATGGCTGGGGCAGACTAAAGGGCCACTGGCAGTGGCACCAGGATTTATCCCTACTGCTTGTACTGGCTGTTAGGGACCTATTCTCTTTGGTGGATACCTTGCTCAGCTTAGAAAGAGTAGGAAGAGCACTGGACCTTCCTCAAGGCAATGTGCCTTACTCTCTCTGAGGAATGAACGGGCTGGGTGGAAGGAATGGGAGGAGGGGAGGGAGAGGGAATTGGGATTGGTATGTAAAATGAAAAAAAAAACAGTTTGTTTTCTTTCTAAAAAGAAAAGTAAAATAAATTATAAAAGGCTATGATAAATACTGCTAGAGCAAAAAGAGCCTGTGACATAACAATCATCATATATCCATATTCACAGAGAGAATTCTAAAATACATAAACTCTAGAAGCTAGGCTGGCAAGACAGCTCAGCAGGTGGTGCTCACAGCCAAGCTTGCTGATCTGAACTTGATTTCCTAGGACCAACATGTAGGAAGGAAAGAACTGAATCCCAGAGTTGATCTCTTATTGCCACACACATGTGCTGTTCCAGGAAAAGATGAACATGTTCATTAACGGTAATTTTAAAACATTAAAAAATATAAAGCAAAAAGTTAAGAAATTAAAAGAAGGAACAGTGTTCTAATAAGAGTCTGGTAGATGGCATCCTAACTACAATGGCTGACTCTTAATTGGTGAATAAAAAAAAAAAACCCTGAATTCCAAATCAACATGACCAGAGAAGACTTAATGTCACTCTTCTCAGAAATGTGACCTAACATTTGTAGATGCTTAGGAAGCAACTGGCACTCTTATAACCCAGAAGATACTCAAGGACAGCACATTCCTGTCTGGTACGCACAGATCATTTCCCATGGTGGCCATATGCTACATCACAAACAAGGCTCATAAATTTCACAGTATTGAAAGCATGGCAAGTGCATCCTCCGAACATAATTAAATTAGAAATTGACAAGTTCAAACTCTGGGAAGCTGGAAGTTAAACAAAAATACTTATTTATGCCAATAAACTTCTAAATACTTGATGTTATTACCCACACATCAAAGAAGGACCCATGCATGAGATAAGGTCAGTGTTTTGAACTCATAATGAAATAGAAGTACACATCAAAGACTACGAAAGGCAGAGATATAATGGCTAGGAAATAAAAATTAGAACTTCAAAATAGACCAGAAATGTAAAATCCAGAACTAGGAGTGTAGGTGTACATCTTAAGAAGTACAGAAAGGAGATAAAATGAGTTCAAAGCTGAAAAAAATGATAGCTCAGACACAAAAGAAAGAGATGGTGTAATATGGCTCATAGGAAGATGTCTTGTTAGGTTTATTATTGCTGTGAAGAAACACCATGACCAAATCAAGTTGGAGAGCAAGGGGGTTATTTGGCTTATACTTTCACATTACAGTTCATCATCAAAGGGCATCAGGACAGGAACTCAAACAGGGAAGGAACCTGGAGGCAGGAGCTGATGCAAAGGTCATAGAGGGGCTCTGCTTACTGTCTTGCTCCCTGTGGTTTGTTCAGCCTACCTTCTTATGGAACCAAGAACCACTAGTCCAGGCTGGAACTACCCATGATATGCTGGGCCCTCTTCTATCTATCACTAATTCAGAAAATTCCCTATAGACATTACAATGCCTAAAGGCCAATTGTATAGAGACGTTTTCTCAATTGAGGCTCCCCCTCTCTGAAAATTTTTAACTTGTATCAAGTTGACATAAAACCAACCAGCATAGAAGATGACTGGACAGTTAATTGCAAAGTTCCTGCCATTATTTTTGTGAGTCAATGAATTTCATTAGTATTGCTTACAAGAATATGGTTGAAGGATTAATCATAGGCACATTGCTTATCAATGGCTCTACCACCAAAGAAAATAACTTCTCTTCAACTCCACCACCCAGCAAACAGTCTATAAATCCTCAGGAAGGGAAAGAACCTATGAAGGATGTGGCTGATGAGTCCATTCTTGCGCAGGTCATATACAAGTAATCACAGCTCCTGAGAGTTGGAGAGTGTTAGATCCATGCCCTGACCAGAAGACAGTGTTCTACATTTCACCCTTTCCTTTGGCTCTTAAATTATTTCTGCTTCCTCTCCAGTGATATTCCCTGAGCCTTGGATGGAATAATTCCAATGTCTCGGATTACTTTCTAAGACTTTCTAAGTCTATGCAGATATCCAGCTCCTGCATGCCTTTCGATTATCATAATTATAATATCATCATAATGTATTTTGTACGTAACTTCTAGGCAAAGGGTGGCTTCCCCACCACAGACCTTGTCATCATCATATCAGACTATCTGACACTTTTCTTGTAACCATTTTCCTTGTGACTGATATTTATTTTGAGGGAATTTGGGACTATATAACTATGCTGTTTCCTATCAATCATTCCTTGATGATCCTCATCTGATCAAATTATTAAAGTGGCCAAATAATTTTTATTTCTATAATTTCTTTTATATTAACCAAACTTCAAAGTATAATGAGGTGTCCTCTACCATCAACTGACCTTCTTTCAACTTATCTGTCCATGCTCGTACTTGTATATATTCATATCCATGTACCCACTTCAGTAGGAATTTGATATCAGTTACAAGAGAAAAGAAACCACAGTAACTAACCAACAAGATGACAAATATCAATTCCTGACTACTATCCAGTGAACTTGATTCTCAAAGCCATCTGATGCTGCTCTCCTATTGTGTATTAGCAATTTCATGCAACAGCAATGCCGAGTAAAAACACTCCAAGATAGTGGAGTGAAAAAAAAAAGCAAGCTAATTCCATAGCTACATCTGGACACTGTGAAATAAGAACACCATATAAAGCACAAATACTGGGTAATACCCCTCTCTTCTGGCTGACACAGCGCTTGCTGCTTCTTTACTAGATATATGCTTAGTTCCTCTCCACTCATCTCATCTGGTCAATAAGAACTGAAACAAGGAACCATGAAATTGTTTATTTTCTGTCCATACCGTATTTAGAGTGAACCATATTGCCTTGAGCCTTCCTCAAACAACCGAGCACAAGCCCAGTGCCAGCATGCACATCCTAATACCTCACCCTGAGATGCATCTTGGATCCACATGATGCATCCTTTGCTTCTTTTCAGCGAGCCCAGGACCCCAACTTTGTTTCACTACAGAAGCCTGCTGAAGGGTGTGGTTTTACTACTGGACATGACTTTGTAGTGGCAAAACCTGGTGGGCAGGTTTCTAACTGATCGGGGCATAACCTGTCTCTATCTTGGCATGGACTCGTGAGAACATAGGTGGAGCAGAGGCCGTGTATCAGATGGTTCTCAATGAGACTGCCCCAACTGAAATGGGAGGAAAATGAGCCACAGTGAGTGCTTTTCAGATTCTCGTACTTGTTTGTGAGCTGTCTCTGCTGCCCAAAGAGGCACTCAGATGTGGAGTTTAAGGTCATTTACTGAAATCAAAGCATTTAGGGAATATTTGGCTACATGATTATTCTAATATTTTTTGGGTTGGTTTTTAGTATCTTACTTTACTTGTGTGTCTTAACAAATTATTGTGGTCCATTTCATCACTCCAGAAGTAGTTTTCACATTGTTCTTAAAAAGGTTAAGACTAGGGCTGGAGAGATGGCTGGCAGTTAAGGGTACTGGCTGCTCCTCCAGAGGACCTGGGATCTATTCCGAGCACCCACATGGCAACTCATAACTGTTGGTAATGCCAGTCATGAGAGATTCAATGCTCTCTTCTAGACTCCATGAGCACTATATATGCATGTGTTGCACCGGCATGCATGCAGAAAAACCACAAATAAGATAAAATACTAAAATAGTAAAAAAAAAAATCCTGTTAAGATTGTTATAACCTTTTAGTTTTCCTCCAGAGTTTGTCTTAGAGAAAACCAAAATTAGTTCCACTGCGGTATCTGGATCAAAAGAGGGCAAGAGCTGCAGTGTGGTCCACCTTTCTCCTCCTATTATCTCATTAGTAGGGAAGAGGTGGAAGATAGATGGACGCTTAGGACTGTGATGCCCTCTCCCCAGCTGCTTCAATGGTAGCTGCATCCAGTCTTACCAGGCCAGACAGTAAGCAATTGGAGTTTAAGGATGGAACTTTTGAAAAACATGATTCTGTAATTGCTACTAGACTGTGTTCTTTGTTCTAAGATTTAAAATAAACAATTTTAAATTATTTATCCATTTGCCTGCAAATTTCCAGATGTCATTTTCTTTTGACCGTTGAGTATTCCTTTGTGTAAATGTATCACATTTTCTTTACCCATTCTTTGGTTGAGGGGCATCTAAATTGCTTTCACGTTCTAGCTATTATGAATAATACTGCTATGAACATAATTGAACAAATGTCATTGTAGTATGACTGTGTATTCTTTGGGTATATGCCCAAGAGTGGTATTGCTGTGTCTCGAGGTAGACTGATTCCCAATGGGAGGCCTCACCTTTTCTGAGAAGTAGATGGGGGGTGGGGAGAAGGTGGAAGAGGCGGTAGGACACGAGGGACTGGTATGTGAAATAAGATTTTTTTTAAAAAAGAATCTATTTTCAATAAAAAAGAAAAATGGTAATATACAATATAACATTATATAACCACAAAATTATAGTATAATATGTATGATTATTATACAATGTGGAATAATAATAATTATGTGTGTGTATGAGTGAATGCTGTGTGTGTGGACAACATGCAGGGCTCATTGTGGAGACCAGAGGAAAACCCTGAGGAGTCAATTCTTCCTTTTACCCTGTGTGGTTCTGGGGAACCAAACTCAGGTCTCTAGGCTTGTACAGAAAGTGCTGAGATGTGTTGCTTGACCTTTTTCTACTGATTTATCTAAACTAACCTGGCATCCACTGTTGATTAGTGACATAGCAAAGACAAAAATGTCAAGAGAACAAACGTCAATTCTTAAGCCATTCATGCACGCTCTTCTCATGGTGGTTGGAAGCCCAAGTGACATTAGAGACATCTATGCCGAAGTTGGAAATGCTCACTTCTGTCACACTGCATCTACTCTTTTGGGGTCTTCCAAGACTTTTCCTCACTCTGCATCACAGAAAGTATCCTCTTCTTAAGGTGTGTGTTAAGGTTTGGGCAACCTGTCATTTGTGCAACAATTTTAACCCTTCTTCTATCATTTACCTAAAACGAATTGCTTTTGTTGGGTTTAGAACTTGAAAGAATGCTCAATAAAAGTTCAACAACAGGGCAGAATGATCTGGGGCTCAATTTTATTTAACATGTCAAGTATCTTGAGCTTAATATTTGCTATTATTAACCAATAATAAATGGTTTACAATGACTGTAATGAATAACATTAATTGGATGACTTTTCCACATTAATAAGAAACACTTTAAAACCTTGATGTTGTTAATGAAGACATTGTTAACTCGTTTTTTATGTAAATTCATTTCACTACATACTATCAACACAATCATCCAATTAAATAATTCACCCACCACCAGTTACAAAAGTCTCTGACTGTGTAGATTACTTAGAGATGCATTTTAAAGAAATTCACATAAAATATTGCACCAGCTAGTGGAAAGGGAATGAATTTATTTTGGCAATATGAATTCTGACATAGTAAATGTCCATATGTCATAGCTAATGCTTTTTTAACAAATTAGCAAATGAGATTATATGAAACTTGGCATTCCTGTTCTTCAAAAAATAGTTCTGAAGAAGATACAACTAGGCAATAAAATAGTTTCTATAACAACTGCTTTGGGGAACAACCATGGCTTTAATTTGTTGGATAAGATTATTGGCGATTTGCTTCAGATGTTTGCTACATTCAAGATACTGACCCAGCACGGGGGGGGGCATGAGAAATCTGCCTCACCTTTCACAGTTAGGCTGAGCAGCATCTAATGCATAGGCAGACAATGACACAGTGTGTGTGTTACGGGAGGTCCTCCCACTCCTCCAGCCTATCGCCGCTGAGATACCAGCCCCTTGGGGTGTGGTCTCTCTCCCTTTAAAAAAGCGGCCACTTCCCTCTCCTCTCTCTCTTCACTTCCTGCTCCGCCGGTGACTTGACTTCCTTCCTGGTTACGCAGAGGGCTGACAGTGATCTGTAAGTTTTTTCCCCTTTAAATAAATATCACCCTATTAATCATAATCCCAATTTGGTGTGGCATTGTTTGTGACTTACGCCTTCATTTGGCGCCCAACGTTTGGTTTTAGAACCTCTCCCGGCTCGCAGCCGCGAGTTCGGCTTGGCGGCCGGAAGTTCGGCTTGGCGGCCGCAAGTTCGGCTTGGCGGGTGCTTGTTCGGCTTGGCGGGAGCCCTTGCTTCCTCAGCCGCTGCCTGTGGATTTAAACTCCACAGGCCCGCGTAGTCTCTGCCCGCGTGATTTGCTCTTTTCTGAGTCGTTTTCAAATCTCCCTTGCAAGCACAGCTCTTAAGTGGCACGAACCAGAGCACGCGGTTGCTGAAAGCTGCAACCCCTCAGGGTGACTCTGTCACGTGGAGGCATAAGTAGCTTCCAGATTGCTCTTCTCTACCCCTGGATTCTAGGTTTCTGGTTCCATCTATGGAATTGATTTAATTACATTTACTTTGTTGAGCAACTTACATTTTCCAGTTTTTAACAAATACTAGGCAGACTCTGAAACAGGACCGTGTTTTCGTCGAGACTTGGCAACAGCGCCACCTGCTGGATAATAGGTAATATGGCAGTTCCCGTTTCCAACGCGAATTTTACTGTTCTGGTTACCAATACAATGGGTTATATCATGCAAGGTTTATATGACTATGGGGATAACTTAATTTACTGGTTACTAGGTTTTAGTATTCTTTTGCATATTCTATCATTTAGGAAAATCATGGCACTCCTAAGAACCATACAATCTTTACTAGAAACTCATGCAGGTCAGGAGATTAAGGATTCAAAAGAGACAATAATAAAAAGACTTGAAATGATTGAAGAAATGATTGGAGCTGGTGAACAGAGTAATAAGGCACAAGGACAGGATACAATGCCAACACCAGCTATTAGAACTGGCTTACCAAAGGTTTTAGCAGCATACCCTATACTTAATTCTGATAAAGCGTCAACTTCTAAAGGCTCAAAGGGAGTCAGAGAAGCTAGATGGACGCCAATAGCAATGAATGATCTAAAAGAAATTAAGCAAGCTATTGTTAATTTTGGCTTGCACTCTGCATACGTAAAGGAAATGATAAGGACTTGGGCTTCTAATGCTAGAGCTACCCCCCATGATTTCCATCAGTTAGTGTCTGCAGTTTTAGATAATGGACCTTCCTTGATGTTTGGAATTTATTTCAGAGAAGAATCCAAACATATGGAACAGCAAGGAAGAGCAAAAGGTATTGAGGTTTCCCAAGACCAAATTCTTGGTGCAGGAGAATATGCTGATCCACAGGTCCAAGCTCTTTATGATGATGAAGTACTGTGTCTATGTCACCAAGCAGCTTTAAATGCTTGGAATAGGATACAAGATCCAGCAAAAAGGGTTGAATCATATACCAGAATTAGGCAGGGACAGAGAGAACCCTTTATTGACTTTTTGCAAAGATTAATTAAGGCTCTGGACATAGGGGTAACAGACCCAGAAGCTAGACGAATACTTCTTGAATCTCTAGCTTTTGAGAATGCAAACATAGAATGCAAAAAGATAATTGGGCCTTTAAAGTCTAGATCAGCACCTATGGATGAATGGATTCAGCATACGATGAATGTTGAGACGTTTAGCTATAACGATGAATCTTGGGTAGGAGAAGCGATTTCCACAGCAATGAGGAGACATCAAACTGCCAGGTGTTTTAATTGTGGTAAATTAGGACATCTGAAAAGGGATTGCAGGCACAGAATTTCTAGGAATATTATCTCCTCTGGGAATGACAAAGATAGGAGACCTAGGCCTTCAGGTATATGTAGGAGATGCGGTAAAGGCCGACATTGGTCCAATGAATGCAGGTCAACAACAGACAAACAAGGCAACCCGATACCGTCGGGAAACTCCTTGAGGGGCCTCTCGCAGGCCCCCAAGCCAACAGTGGCCCAGTCATTCCCAGTCACAGTGGAGAACGTGCCTCACCAAGAAAATTAAAAGCTCCAATTTCTGCTGTAAAAAGTAATACTGGTCTAAATGATGAAATCCATGTGGAGGATGAGTCAAAAAACCCAGTTGGACAGAGTAAACGTATATTTTGGCAGACTTCTATTAATGATCAAAGACCAAAGCTAAGAGTCTGTATAAATGGCACTTTTATTGAAGGCTTATTAGACACAGGTGCGGATGTAAGTATCATTACCCCAGAATCTTGGCATCCGAATTGGCCTCTTCAAGAGGTAGATGTTCAGTTCCTGGGAATTGGAACCCTATCTCGTGTAAAACAAAGCACAAGATGGGTTGAATGCATAGGGCCCGAAGGGCAAATAGGAAGACTAAGGCCATATATAGCCAATATTGCCATAAATTTATGGGGCCGTGACCTGCTACAGCAATGGAATACCCAGATTAACATTCCTGTAGTTCCAGGAACTCATAATTCTGGGAAGTATATGATGAGGTATTATGGAAAAAGGTCACTAGCCATTCAGGCTGTACAAGAACATACAGCAAATACCAAACCTTTAGAGGTACCAACAGCCCTACCTTTAAAATGGCTAACTGAGAAGCCAATATGGATCAAACAGTGGCCTCTAGCTGAAGATAAACTACAGGCATTGGAACAGCTGGTGCAGGAGCAACTAGATGCTCACCACATTGAAGAATCAACCAGCCCTTGGAATTCTCCTGTGTTTGTTGTAAAAAAGAAATCTGGTAAATGGAGAATGGTGACAGATCTAAGAGCTGTCAACAAAGTAATTCAACCTATGGGCTCACTACAATCTGGAATTCCTTTGCCTTCTCTGTTACCAAAAGGATGGCCTCTTATAGTTATTGATTTGAAAGATTGTTTTTTCACTATACCATTACAAGAAAAGGATAGAGAAAAATTTGCCTTCACAGTGCCTACTTATAATAATTCTCAGCCCAATAGGAGATATCAATGGACTGTCCTCCCACAGGGTATGCTCAATAGTCCTACACTGTGCCAATATTTTGTAAGTAAGCCATTGGAAATAATTCGTAAACAATTCCCCAAGTCCATTATTTATCATTACATGGATGACATCTTGTTATCTGATTCAAATAAAGATACTTTAGAAAGGATGTTTGAAGAAGTAAAGAAAGTCTTGCCTAGGTGGGGATTACAAATTGCCCCTGAAAAGATTCAAAGAGGAAATTCTATTAATTACCTAGGTTACAGAATAGGGTTAGAGAAAATTAAAACGCAAAAGGCACAAATTAGGAGAGACCGGTTAAAGACTCTTAATGACTTCCAAAGATTGTTAGGAGACATTTCCAGTCTACGACCAGCTGTTGGGATAACACCTGATATAATAGTTCATTTAAACAAAACCTTAGATGGTGATAAAGATTTGAATAGTCCAAGAAAACTGACAGCTGAAGCAGAAAAGGAACTGACAATGATTGAGGAAAAATTACAGGAGGCACATGTGGATAGGGTGAACCCAAATCTTAGCTGCATCCTAGTCATATTGCCTTCCAGAATTTCTCCTACAGGGATTCTAATGCAGAGGGAAGATATTATTTTAGAGTGGATATTTATACCTAATAAACCAAGTAAAAAATTAAAAACTTATGTGGAAAAAGTCTCTGAATTAATTATAAAAGGTAAGCTGAGACTTCGTCAACTAGCAGGTATAGACCCAGCAGAAATTATAGTGCCTTTTACTACTGAAGAAATAAAAAAGTTATGGGAAGACAATGAACCGTGGCAAAGAGCTTGTGCTAATTTTTTGGGAGAAATTAATAGCAACTATCCCAAAAGTGGTAGACTTAACCTCATAAAAAGAACTTCTTGGATTCTTCCTAGAATTGTACGTGATGCTCCAATAACTGGAGCCCGTACGTTCTATACTGATGCAAATAAATCAGGGAAAGCAGGTTACAAGTCAGATGAATTGAGTAAGGTGGAACAAAGCCCTTATAATTCTGTCCAGAAGGCAGAATTATATGCCATTCTTATGGTGCTAAGGGATTTTAAAGAACCTCTTAATATAGTTACAGATTCACAATATGCAGAAAGAGTTATCTTGCATATTGAAACCGCTGAATTTATACCAGATGACACAGAGTTGACTTCATTGTTTATCCAGGTACAAGACATAATCAGGAACAGGCTTTGTCCGATGTACATAACACACATCCGGTCCCATACAGGTCTGCCTGGTCCTCTAGCCCAAGGCAACGCTGAGATTGATCAATTATTGATTGGAAGTGTGTTGCAGGCCTCAGAATTTCATAAGAAGCATCATGTCAATAGTAAAGGCCTAAAGAAAGAATTTTCCATTACTTGGCAACAAGCTAAGGACATTATAAAGAGATGTCCTACTTGTTCTTTCTATAATCAAACACCGTTGCCTGCAGGGAGTAACCCAAAGGGCACTAAGAGAAATGAAATCTGGCAGATGGATGTGTTCCACTTTATGGAATTTGGTAAATTAAAATATGTACACCATACCATAGACACGTATTCAGGTTTTCAATGGGCTACTGCCCTGAGCTCAGAAAAGGCTGATTCAGTAATCACACATTTATTGGAAGTTATGGCCATCATGGGTATACCTGCGCAAATAAAGACAGATAATGGTCCAGCATATGTATCTAAGAAAATGAAACGCTTTTTTGATTATTATAATATAAAACACATTACAGGTATACCAAATAATCCTACAGGTCAGGCAGTTATAGAAAGATCAAATCGTACTATAAAGGATATGCTGAACAAACAGAAAGGGACCGAAAATACCCCCAGAAATAGATTACATAATGCTTTATTAACCTTGAATTTTCTTAACGCTAATGAGAAAGGAACGACAGCAGCAGAGAGACATTGGATAATGGAAAAGTCTGCTGAACTAAATCAACCGATTTATTTCAAAGATGTGCTGACCTCTCAGTGGAAGCCAGGAGATGTGCTACGTTGGGGAAGGGGTTTTGCTCTTGTTTCCACAGGAGAAGAAAAATTGTGGATACCATCAAAATTAATAAAGTTTCGATTTGAAGAAGAGAAACCTCTTGGAAAGGAGAAATGACAACTCATCCACAATGATGATATTCATACAGGTGGTAAGAAAAACATATAGAATGGGGGCAGGGTTCTGTTCTTATCTCCACAGGAAAACACTCATCTTTGAGAAATTCAAGGGACCCTGGATGTTTGGATACTGACAGATGGAAAAATACCTGCCCGATAGGAAATATCAAGAAAACTGAATGGATTGTGTAAGTAATATTAAACCATATTTCTAAATTTATAAAGCTGGTTTTGAAGTTGGACTCTGGCTCAGTCCCTCTCCAATTCCAAGCCTGTTAGTAAGAGAAAAACCCAGAGTTTCTGGAGTTTCTGTCTCATGTCAAGAGCCATGATGTGGGACAGAAAGAAATATGAGTTTAGAAAACATCTTTGCTTTTCTTCATATCTATCATACTTCTCATTGAATATATCTATCATGTCTTTCATTGAATATATATATATATATATATATATATGTCTATATGATTAATGCTTAAGTTTCTCATAATGAACAATGAGTTTTTCCTGAAGTGACATTTGAAGTTTCCAGGAAGAAGATGGGGCCCCATAACAACAACTCCACCTGGTTGATATGACGTCATGATACTGATAGCGCTACAACAAGACCTGCTTTGGGTACCAGCTGCACAAGACAGTTCCAACTTGGTTAGCTGAAATGGTGCACATCTTATACAACATTTTGGCCAGACCTGCACAAAATATTCAGAGACTATTGGCAATTTTAAAAGACATTGATCTTGAAATTTAACCATCATTTTACTTTCACAGGATCCCCCAGAAAGAACGTCGCCCCCATGACAGCTGGAAGTAATTCTAGAGGACGACGTCCCCCCTCCCAGTAAAGTTTGCCCTTGGGTTTAGGGACATCATTTAGGGGTTGATTATAATTAGTATACGATTGAGGGTTGGGGGAGGAATTTTATAAGCTCAGGGATCATTTTGAAAAAAAAAAAAAAAAAGAGGGATGATGGGATAATAGATTTGTAATTGTGAGTTACTGTTTTTAGACAAATATATTGGTATAGATTCTTGTATATTGATACAAAGTTAAATTATATTGACTATTGTATGCATGCATTTTTCTACCTTGTTTAAAACATTTTTATGTATTGACATATATTGTATTGTATATATTTACCATATTGCTGTGTACATTTCTACCTCTGATTAAGATACTTATATAATGTTTGTGTATTGATATATATTTACCTACTGCAATGTATATTTGTACATTGTTTATATTTGGAGGTCATTGTCCTCATTTGTTTCACAGTTGTTTATTGTCTTAATCTTTAAGTTAGATAGATATTGAGAATTATATAGACTAATAGTCATCTAAGTTTGTCATTTATAATTAGACTAATCAGGTTCTTTAGATATATAGAGATTATACTCAGTATAGATAGATAGTCTTCAACTTCTTCAAAGAGCTGTAGAAAATGGCCTTTAATCTAACTCAGAGTTTTGTGGTAGTGAGACACAATTGCTCCTGGCAACACCACTCTATTCCCGAGAGAATGTTGAGCACCAAAGACACTCCACCTGGAGCCTTTCCTTTTGGCAGAACTGGCCTTGGGGCAAAGAAATGCCCATACCTCAACCACTGACAAAGATACAGAGCATGCATCAATGGATAAAACAGGGCTGTCTTATCCTGCCAAGACAGGGTAAGATAGTTTTGAAAAGTTGCTTGCCTTTGAAAATGGTGTGTCAGTTATGTTAGGCCTTAGCCAAAGTTGGTTGCTTCAACGCTGCTAATGTGACTTTGGGTGATTGCCTAGGTAGCTAGTTGTCTCTGTGATTTGTTGCATGTTTTGGAAGTTGTTTTACTGAACTTCCTAATTAACCAGGTAACATTATTTCCCTTCTCAGATCTTTGATGGGGTTGAAGACTATATAGATGTAGTTACTTTTCTCTCATGACTTGGCCAAGTTATTTATTATACAAGACCTAAGCTAGTTAGAATAGGATATTTGTACTTATTGTATATAATTTCATAGTAGGTTTAGAACTCTCTTATTTAAACAAAAGGGGGAGGTGTTACGGGAGGTCCTCCCACTCCTCCAGCCTATCGCCGCTGAGATACCAGCCCCTTGGGGTGTGGTCTCTCTCCCTTTAAAAAAGCGGCCACTTCCCTCTCCTCTCTCTCTTCACTTCCTGCTCCGCCGGTGACTTGACTTCCTTCCTGGTTACGCAGAGGGCTGACAGTGATCTGTAAGTTTTTTCCCCTTTAAATAAATATCACCCTATTAATCATAATCCCAATTTGGTGTGGCATTGTTTGTGACTTACGCCTTCATGTGTGTAATGCAATAAAGCACACTCTGTCAAAGTTGTTGGTTTTAATGGAGAGAGACTGATTCAAATGAGCTCAGTGAACTGGTCTCTGCTAGCTTGGCCCAGTGCTTCGCTGTAGATCTCTGTGTCTGCTTCCATCAGTTGCTGGATGAAGGATCCATGATGACAATCAAGGTAGTCATCAGTCTGACTACAGGGGAAGGCCAGTTTAGGCATCTTCTCTGCTGTTGCTTAGAGTCCTAGTTGGATATTCTATCTGGAGGGATACTTTGCTCAGCCTAGATATGGGGAGGTCTTGCCTGAAGTAAAGTGTCAGAATTTGTTGACACTCCATGGGAAGCCTTACCTTTTCTGAGGGGGTGGGGTGGGAGGCAGGGTGGAATGGGAGGAGAGGAGGGAATGGGAATAGGGATAGCTATTTAAATTGAGAAAAGATTGTATTGATGAAACCCTGTCTCAACCCCCCCCCCCCCAAATCTTAATACAAAAGGAAAAAAATGAACGCAATGGGAAAACCATATGGATTAAAAAATCCTCAATAAATATTGAACTATAGGGGCTGGGGAGATGATCAGTGAGCAAGGGCACTTGTAAAAGCATAAGGATCAGAGTTCAAATCTAGGGCACCCGTATAAAAGCACCAAGCATGGCTACTTGGTGTTTGTGAGCCCAGTGTGGGAGTAGCAAAGACACGGGTGGATCTTTAGAGCTTGTTTGGGACAGGGATCGCCTTGTTTACCACTGTATATGCCGGGATAGCCAGCCTGTGTGCATCCAGCGCCTTCCTGTCTCTGCCTTCCACTGCCCAGGAGCACCGAGGTTATGGAAGCTACCACATCCAGCTTCCATGTAGATTCTGGGAATCAGACTCAGGTCCTCATGATTGTCTGGCAAGTGTATTACCCATTGGACCATCTTCCCAGTTTTAGAAAGCTATTTCTCATAGTCTGGAGGCTAAGAAGTCCACCATCAAGGTGACAATAGATTTAGGAACCAAGAGACCTGTTCTTCGTTTCACACTTAAGCCATCTTTACATGATCCCGTAGAAAAAGAGGTCAGAGGTGCCAAGCACCTTTTTGAAACTTTTATAAGGTCACTAATGGCTTTATGACTTATCCACTTCCTAAAGGCCCTCTGTTTTAATACTGTCATAGCAGTGATTAAGTCTCAGTATGTGGATTTGGAAGCATTTAATGACCACACCAGATTCACTGGCTTTAATTTCCTACATGGATTTGAGAAGCTCTGGGACCTGTCCTGGCAATACATCTACTGAAATAAGACGCTCGCAGGTGGGATTATGGGGAGCTTCATTAAAGTCCCAAATGACCCAATCCTATTTAATGATCATCTTTAGCACCATTAAAAAAACCTGAATGCTATTGTGTCAGACAATTAGTCAATCACTTTTTTTTCTCTTAGAGAAATGCCTGGGTTTGAGGAGTCTGTTCACTTTCTGTCTTCTGTCTTTTTCCTGTCTTCACAAAATGGCATAAACTGCAGTAGAATGCAAGAAGTGTCCTACCCCAATGGTGCTTTAACTTGTTTAAAACTGATTTGTAAAATTCACATGTATTAGATATAGTTATAGTGCCTTAATTTTAGTGTTTATGGTAAGTTTAAACACTTTATTCATATATATGAATGTTTTTAATTCAGAAAGAGTTAATCACCTGGTATGTATCATATACCATATAAGAACACCGGTCCAGTTTTGCACAAAAGAAAACAGCAAAAGCAAACAAAATTTTTGGTAAAGCTTTCCACTCTAATGCATTTATAAATAATACATTATTAATATCAGTGTGAACTTCTAAATTCTGCTCACAGCTAAAGGTTGCAAAGGTTTTCTTTTAAGCCATCAAAAGATACTTTCACCTCACCTTCCCCAAAGTATCAATATTGAATGATATAAAAATACTTTTAGCATTTTCTTTCCAATAAAATATTCAACACTCAATGCTTTCATGGAGCATTTTCCCTTAAAAATCCATTATGCTAAAAGTAAATATCTACATGGAGACCACTAGACTGATGTAATTAAAACGTATGTTTACAAAAAGGTAATGGAGATTATGTCAGCAATAGTGAACAGTGGCTGCTTCACTGTGGTCTTTTCCTCATATAATCTTACCAGGAATAAACAAAATGTTACATTTACATTTTGCTTTTTTTCTTAATTCCAGCAGTAGTTCTTAAGCCTATTATTTTTTGTTTAGGCTAATTAATCATTTTATTACAAATTATTTTAAAAGTGTAAGTATAGTAAGGAGATACAAGGTAAGAGTGAATCTGACCACATTTATTTTGCATTTTTTAGTGTGTGTTTGTGTGTGTGTGTATCTGTGTGTCTCTCTTTCTCTTCGTGTGTGTGTGTGCATTTGTATGTGTATTTGTGTTTGTATTGGTGCAGTTGTGTGCACCTATGGAGTCCAGAGGCTCCATCTGCTGTCTTGATTGCTCTCCACTTTCTTCTTTGAGACAGTGCCTCTTCTGGAACATCGAGCTCACTGCTGCTTTGGCTAGGCTTGTTGAATTGGCCTTGGAAACCTTGTCTCTCAGTACCTTCAACTCCATCAGCACTGGGGTTACAGACTCTCATCAACATACCTGGCTTTTACATGGGTGTTGGACCTCTGAATTCAAAAGTGCTTCCCCCCGCCCACCCCCCCCCCCCCGAACCACCTTCCTACCTCCCCACATTTATTTAAGTCACTGAACTCCTCTGAGATAGCTTGCTCATGAATATGCTGGTCCCCACTTTATCTTCTGGGCTGATTTCAGGACTTGGTCCCAGCTTCCCCATGGTATCTTTTATGCTTCGTATGGGGATTCCAGTGCAGCCAAAGGTACTGTTGGATGAATTTCCCTGACATCAGAGTCATGCGTGCCACATCCTTGCCTCTAAGACTTTTTGAGTCTAGAATTACATCTTGTTGCAACAGCAGCACAATCAACATTGGGTCATATTCATATGCTATTCCCAAGTTAGTGATTTCTATAAAACATGGATATGATGACACCCCACTACTGACTCTCCAGACAGAAACGTAGAACCTTCTTGATGAGTCAACACCCTCGGCAGATTTACCTCTCTCCTCTTTCCATGCATTTTATCCCCAGTGGTCCAATATGCTATCATTTGTATCAGTATATGTTAATCAAATACAACAGTGTGTTTTATCATGACGTTCTCAGACATGTGTATAAGGCACCTGGGCCATGTTTATAATCTCTATTACCCATATTCATCCATCTGTTGCCTTGGCATTCTTTTCCTACAAAAGAGTTAAAAAAATGTGTTATTTGTCTAAGTCTGGCTTACCTCTTTTAATATGGTGGTCTACATTTCCATTAATTTCATTCTTCTTTATGCCTGAATAATATACTCTTCCCCCACTCCCTGTGTGTGTATAAAATTTCATTTCCTTATTCCAGTCATCTGCTGACAGACATCCAGGCTAATTCCATATCTTGGCAATTATAACTGGCATTTCAATAAACATGGACATCCAGTTATGCCTGTGGCCTACATTTTGTCAGTCCACATAAACTCAATTACCCGACTTGCTGTTATGTGCTGCTCAGAGCACACGAAACTTCCAACCATTTCCATAATTTATGGGCTGCAATTCTTGAGAAAAGAAATCACGCCCATCTTGCTCAGAGCAATGTACCTATCCAACATCTGTGGCATAAGGTTAGTCACAATCCAACTCAACATATATTATTTTATTAACAGTTGTTATCTTGTGTGCTTTTCTCTTTGATTGGGACTTGTACAAGTTTAAATTGTCTTCGTATGCTGCATTAAGTCTAGAATCTGCCATACAGTAGACACTTAACAGATACTGGATGAATTTATTTCTGAAATGCTGCCTATATCAAGCTTCTCAAGAACATGTATGCGTGAAAACACTCGAGGGAATCCTTTGCCTTTTGCCCATCTTCACCTGTGAGAAAGGTTTTAGGATGTAACTGGGCTGTGAGAAATAAAGGTGAATACGTTGTTGTAATAACTCCACAAACAGTCTCAGGAAGTTACAGGGATGTGAAAATAGAAAATGAACACACATGCACATATAAGTGTGTGTGTGCATGGGCCTCCAATAGGTTATTCTGTCCCAAGTGGTCATCACTAGATGTATTTACTTGTGAACAAGGCTCAGTAGACTCAGTCAATCACACACACACACACACACACACACACACACACACACACACACACACACAGAGAGAGAGAGAGAGAGAGAGAGAGAGAGAGAGAGAGAGAGATAGAAACGTATGGAATTTATATGTATGTAGCAATAATAATGAAAGAATAAGAGAGTATAAGTTGGAGAGGTGGTGGGGCTACATGAGAGAAGTTGAAAGGGTAAGAGGAAGAATCACAAATGTAATCAATGTAGTACTTATGTATGAAATAATGAAAGACTTTTTGAATTAAAAAAGAAAAGGGTTGATTTGCTCAGTCTTTAGGTAAGATACTCTTGGTGTGTATCAGTTCAATCAACAATTCCATGGAAAAAGCACTAGTTGAAAGCTCGTATATTGCAACTAGTCAATCCCGGGAAAAACCAGAGCAGTGATGGTCCTTCAGAGAAAAGACAGGGCTCATAGGCAGCAGAACAGAAGGAATTTGGGGGCAATTAGAATGTTCTAACCTTAGCTTTGGGCTCTTCTGTTTTGGGTTATGCTGATGTAAGCAATTGGCAAAATGTTTTATATTTAGGAGTTGCATATTTCATTGTATGCAAATTTGACTTCACAAACACAAGGAAGCGTGAGAGCACACAGGATTTTAATGACAGGCGCAGGGAAATGTGAAACGTGGTGGAGAGTGACAACTGAAATTTGCTGTGAGATGCTTTTAACAAAACAAATTGGAAAGAGAGACAGACCTATGATAAAACAAATTTATAAAATGTTTATTATTGAATTAGGGTAGCAAGTTATGTAAGTGTTTGCTGTAAAATTCTTTGAACATTCATGGATTTTGGAAAATCTTGAACATAAAATGTTGTAAAAAATGATAGCTTGGCCTCATTTAGATGGAAGTACATCAGCACCTAAAGCTGGGAGCTGAGTTCTCCTGCTACAGAGTTTCAGTCAGGAATGAAGGGTTAGGATGACATGATTCTAAAAATGCCAGAACAAGGAAAGTCCTATTATCTCTTATTGTTGGGCTAATTTGTTAATTCAGAGAATGTCCATAGAATTACTAGAATGTATAAAAATTAACTTCAATATATTAGCCAAGAGTCATGTGTGGTGTCTCATCACTATAGCCTGAGAATTCAGGAGGCTGAGGCAGAAGACCACGAGTTCAAGGTTAGTTCCAGACGACATTTACATTTATGCAGAAAACTGTATCTCAGAAAACAGTAATGGGCTGTGGTGAAGAACATGTATTGCTCTTATGGAGGACTCAAGTTCAGTTCCCAAAACCACACTGGGCAGCTCACATCCACATGTAACTCCAGGATTAGCTGATGCCCTACACAGGTACGCTTACCCACGTGTGAACAAACACACAGACATGCATACACACACACACACACACACGTACGCAGAGTAGATAAAATAAATCTTAAAACATAACAGAAACAAAAGAACATAACCAAAAATCTAATGTTTTAAGAGTGTAGCTTCTCATGGTGATTTCAGGGAAAAGGAAGTCATGGGAGGGCTAAGCAGGGGAAGTGGGGGGATTAGTGGCGGACAAGTGGAATTTTGTATTTGTTACCAGTCCAAGACTTTTCTTATAAGGATATACTATAAATATAATAACATCAAGGGAATAATGGATGCTGTAATCAGCTTTCAGTGGACTGTGGAACTGGGCACTGGAGTGAAGGGAAATGCACTTCGCGCGTTGCATCTCTAGCTGAGACGGCTTACAGTTTGTGATCGCATATTAACGTGTTCTCCAGAACAGAATCAGCACCTTTGGTTTTCTTATCTCATGTTTCAGTTTGCCCTGCAGAACGCATCAACTGCAAGGAGTAGAAGACTTCTGTCTGCAGCTGAGTGCCCTGGATACGACGCCTGCACCCTCTAGGAGAGGGACTGTGACGGCTGGGTTCTGCATAAACAATGGCTTCTCTCTCTCTCTCTCTCTCTCTCTCTCTCTCTCTCTCTCTCTCTCTCTCTCTTTCTCTCTCTCTCTCTCCTCTCTCTCTCTCTTAAAATCTAAGGTATTTATAATAAAGCAGTTATCAAACTTGGGGAATAATTATTTTCTGTGTGGTTTAAAAGCTGTTGCAAATTAAAAATTCTCACAGCTAAAGAAAAAGAGCCAAAAAAAAAAAGCGAATTTGAGAGTGCCAATAATATCAATTCCAACAGACAATATGGAGTTTTCTAGAATGCACCCACGAATGGGCAATGAAAGGGAAAGGGAGTTGTTAAAATAAAATATACCTGATAAATTGACTTATTCCTTTATGTGAAAGAATACCCTGAGACAATTATTTGTTTGGTAGTAATGTTCCTTGGTACCACAGGTGCTGTGCCGCACACGGACGTTTTGGTTTAATTAGCTTATTAAATATAAAATTGCTTACTTTTGAAAAAATTATGCCTATGGGCAAACAGGTTGACCATGTGCATTTTAAAGGAGCTGCTGCTGCTGGCTTATGGGAAGCGCAGAAGTTATGCGAAAATCCCCAGAATCCCACAAGCATTCTGAACCATCCGAACAACTGGGTAGTAAACGCTGGATACTGCCACCCAGGCGTGAAAGAGAAAATACTGAGTGGAAACATCTATGGAATTAGCAAATAATGAAAATTAATAAAAGCCATTTATAGATTATAAATTTTCTTCTCTTTTGCTTAAAGCTCAGGAATTTGATTTTTCAATTGATTATTTAGGGAAACTGGTCTATTCCCACATGTAACTTGGGTCAAGTTATTTTGTTGAAATCCACCAACTCTCAACTGTATTGTATCAGTTGTATTGTTCAGGAAGTGAAATGGAGGCAAACAGATAACATGGGGGTTACATCAGCCCCTGTTTGGTTCCCCCACTTGTGCATGTGACCCCTAAGAGAAAAGACAGCATAGAGTCCAGAATGTAACCACTAAACCTCAATGGAAGTAACGGTCTGCTGATGAAATTTCTGCACACACAGTCCTGAAATATTAATACATAAATTAGGCTGACAATTAGATCCACTATAAATAACAAGTTTGATTTGACAGCTTGGCTACTGTAGTAAATTTAACAACTGTTTCTCTCTCTCTCTCTTGCTATATTCATTTTCACCTTGGGGTTAAGTGATACTGGCTAAAGTGCTCATGGAACAAGAGGCATTCACAGAAGGCCAAAGTGTGAAATTAATTTTTCTTGTTCTGGCTTTATTCCTATTGACATAAAGGCTCTACATAAAACATTTCACACTAAAACACTGCCTCTCTTTTTTCATATTGATTTTTTTCCTCTTGAGGTCACTAAGTCAAGCTTTGTGAGAATACTGATCATATTCAGCATTTGAGCGTAAAGATTCATAGTTAATGTTTCAAACCTCCTCTGGTGCAATCTCAGCATCTCTTATACGTCAACTCACTACGTCTTCCTGTGATGGTGTGAAAGCCAACCACTGCGCTACATTTTACATACGAGGAATCTTAGTAAGGAGCTTGTCCAAGTTTGCGAATGTTGCTGCTACTCAGCCTTGGTTTAATCTAGTAGGGGCACTCCAGAGTCCAAGTTCTTTCCACCTCTTCCAGAAGCGATCTCAATTCTTTACCCTTTTATTGCTTCATGCAATTGTCCTTGCTTCTGCATACTCCAGGGAAAATGGGACCTCTGTCTGACGAGTCTCTAAAATCAGTGTCATCTTTTAGGACTGCAGTAATTGTTCTTTTCCAAGTCAACTCAGGCTTTAAGGAAATCCTGACTGAGCAAGCACAAGGGTAATTTGGATAGCATTTCAGTTCTAGGCTATCTTGAGAATTTCACCATCACTACCATTATCATTAACAAGTCCGATAAGTAAAGATGAATGTCTACAGCTGTTCCTACACAGCATGAAATACCACATGAAAATGCTTCATCTACCCAGCTACATAAGAGAATTAAATCCTTTTTATAGGTGGCAATAAAACTTTACTTGAAAACAACCATTATGCAACTTAGGCCATACTCCGCAATGTTAATATCTTTTTTTTTTTTTTGAGACACAATTTCTCTGTAGCTTTGGAGCCTGTCCTGGAACTAGCTATTGTAGATCAGGCTGGCCTCGAACTCACACCAATCTGCCTGCCTCTGCCTCCCGAGTGCTGGTATTAAAGGCGTATACTCCCACTACCTGGCTAGCAGTGTTAATATTTTATTTGTGCCCCCTTCTAAACACAGACAACAGCTGTGTATATTTCTCTTGTTGAAAGTTTCAAAGTACCTACATACAAATAGCTTAAGGTCAGTTAATGCCATTATTTCAACACCAGGATGTTAAAAGAAACAAAAGTCAAACCAAAACAAAAACTCATGTTTCTGATGAATCTTTATAAAAAATTGAGGGCAGGGTTGGAGAGATGGCTTAGATGCTAAGAACACAGGCTGTTCTTCTAGAGGACCTGGGTTTCAATTCCCAGCACCTGCATGACAGCCCACAACTGTCTGTAACTTTAGCCTAGGGTATCTAACTCCTTTGCATGGACATACCTGTAGGCAAAACACCAAGGAACATAAAATAATAATAAATAAAAAATTTAAAACTTTGGGGTAAAATAAAATTTAAAACTGTCTAAGTGTGACGCTACAGCAGTTTAAAGGGCAACAGTCTGAATGGCATAAACTCTTACTACACTGAACAGTTTACCCAGGTGAACATCACTGGGAGACCATTTTACGTTGTGCTATAGTTTGGGTATGAGGTTTCCCCACAAATGACTCGTGTTTTACAGACTTTATCCCAAGTTTGAGGTGTTACTGAGGGAGAGCCTGGACAATTCAGAAAGTCACTAGGACCTTACGTGTGGGCATGTCTCGTCTCCACAGGGCCCTCTTTCTGTTTCCCATCTGTCATGACAGAGTAGTCTTTGGCGCATGCTCTTTCTGTCATGACGTTTTGCTCCTCAGGGCCCAGGATCAGTGGAACCAAGGACTGTGAACTGAGTTCTCTGAGATGATGCTGGGTCAAAAGGTGTCCTTTCTCCCCCAGGTTGTTGCCGCCGTCACATATTTTGTCACATCAATGAAAAGTCTCTTTAACATACTACCTAAATATTTTTGATATAAAAAAATCAAGTCGTGTCATGGAATCAGTCTAGATGTTTATTAACAGATGCATGGGTAAAGAAAATGTGCCTTATGTACCCAGTAGACTTTTATGTGGTCACAAGATTATCAAAATATTATTTGCAGGAAAATATAGTTAAATTGGACATTATGCTGTTAAGTGAAATAAGCCCAATTCAGAAACACAAATATCTAAGCTTCTTTTATATGCAGAATCTAGATTTAAAAATATTTGAGTATAAAATATGCATGTAGGAGACTTGTAAGTAGAAGGGAGATTGGGACAAAATAAGTGATCTTTTTTATGGGGGACAGTTGCAAAATAAGGTATTAGTGGTGGATATAATCAAAACACATAATGAACATCAATGAAAATGATATAATACATTGTAGTAGGAGACCACTTGTTTGTTCCCGGCTGCTCAGTCCTGAAATAACTACACAGAAACTGTATTAATTAAATCACTGCTTAGCCTATTAGCTCTGTCTTCTTTTTTTGCTAGGTCTTACATATTAATATACCCCATCTCTATTAATCTGTGTATCACCACGAGGCTGTGGCTTACCGGGTAAAGTTCCGACATCTGTCTCTGGCAGGGCTACATTGCTTCTCTAGACTCTGCTCTTCTTTTTCTCAGCATTCATTTTAGTTTTCCCCACCTAGCTCTATTTTATCCAATCAGGCCAAGCCAGTTTCTTTATTAACCAATGGTGTTCACAGCATACAGAGGGGAACCCCGCATCAATAAATCCTGTTATTTCACACAATAAACATAAAGTATTAGTAAAGAACAACACATATCCAATAAAGAAGTAAAGCTATTTATAATCTCATGTATAAAAAGTTACAACATAACCATGCGAAGATGAAGTGTGCAGAACTATAATCAGAACCCCAAGTGAAGTAAAAATACATTTTAAACCCACTATTATTATACCATTTCTTTCTATTCGTTGTATCTCCTGACCCCTTTCATAGGCCGTCTAAAATTATCCCCTTCAGTGGCCTACATTTCCTTCTGGAACTCTGAAGGACTTCTGATCAAGGGAGCGTCAAGCCAAGCATTGCTTTTCCTCTGGCTGTGCAGCCCCTCAGTCACTTCCTTTCCTGTTTTGTTCACTTGGGCCTGGAATCCTTTCTCCTAAGTTCTTATAAGTGCATCTATGAATTCTGAAATGATGAAGACCTTTTAAAATTTACTCTTTTTATCCAAAAATTCTTGTTATGGTGTGTGTGTATGTGTGTGTGTGTGTGTGTGTGTGTGTATGTATGTATGTGTGTGTGTGTGTGTGTGTGTGTGTGTAGGTGCATAGATGCTATGGAACACAGTGGGGGTCAGCAGACAACCTTGGGTGTCCATCGTCACCTTCCATCTTGTTTAATGTAGAATCTCTTGTTCAGTGCTCCATAAGCCAAACCAGCTGGCCTGTAAGCCCATGTCTCTGCTTCTCATCTCACTTTGGAAGCACTTGGATTGCAGGCACACACATCTACAATTGACTTATGTGGGTTCTGCGGATATGAACTGTGATCTTCTATTTTTCACAGCAAGCCTGAACTCCTGCACCATATTTCTTGCCCTCTAAGGAGTTAATTCTTTAAAGAGAAAACCTCTCTGACTTAACAAGCATAATTCACTACTTCTTGTTCTTGACTTCCGGGTTTTAGAATTATAGACACAAGCATTAAACACCTCGTTTGTTTGCCTTTTTTTATTTTCAGATTTGCTTTGCGTGTGTGTTTGGAGGCATTGTTTCAACCAGTTATAGTATACTTTAAAGCTAGCAACAGGTATAAACTTATCTACAAAGAAATTAGCACATTTTTAAGAAGAAATTTTGTTTTGTAACCACTCAATATTTTCTGTGTATAAATAAACAAAATTAGGCTTACCTGCATATAATTGACAAAGAATATGAAGTAAATGTTATTTCCAGGATAATATCAATATAATAGAAGTACTTTTACTGTTGAGCACTGAGCATCGCATATTTCTTGCAATGCAGTCCAGATATTATACTACAAACCTCATTTACAGTGGAATTCTGATTTTTGGAGATGCTCCTTGTGGCAACAAATAGCCAGTTATGATGGCTTTGTTCTTCTCTTCAGATCTAGCTGTAACATGACAAAACTTTGTTTTACTTGTTTATTTAGTTGTTTCTTTGTTGTTGTTCATAAATTAACCTTTCTATTTGACGAGGCAATATTTGAAAATCAAAGCGTTGTTCCACATCTATTTACTTTGTCTTCTAAAGCACTGATGTTGAAAAGAGAAGGGAGCACGACAGGAATATGGGACCAGGAAACTGTAAAGCAAAGTAATGATAAATCTCCTAGTCACAAACAGACCTAAAATCCAGGCAGCATTGCTTCCTGTGTGTAAAGACTGGCTAGGTGCCAACTGCATATTTAAGTTATGCTTATTTTCTCCTTTCTTTGCACCATGTCATATTTTTTGTGGTCATTATTACTTTATAGTGTCCAGAAGAGTTGAATGTTGTGGGTATGGGTGTGGGTGCTTTTACTAAGCAAGACCTTAAAGAATCCAGGTTCAAAGTTAGGGTCCCTGAGGTGAAAAGGTGGATCAAAATTTAAAATATCTTGAGCTTTAAATAAATTACTTGTCATATGTTTGCAATCTCTAGGAGATGATAGAGAACATACTGAGAGAGTGACTAAATAATCTCTCAGCACCAAGCGATGAAGACAGTTATGATAGCTCATGAAACAAAAGTTAATATTTAAATGAGAAAATATCTACATCTATCTCTCTTTGTTTACAGTGATATCATAATCACACTCAGGGAGACCAGTTTCATGAATTAATTTAGATAATTTACTAAGCAATTAAATAAACTGGAAGCCAAAACTGATGTTCTTCAAGAAAACATCAAATTATAACATTGCTGCAATATGTTATCTGGAATATACACTTTTTGAAAAAAATTTTGAGAGGTGTGAGGAAATATATTTCAGGGAGAAAATCGTCAGACAGAACCATTTCTTGTATCTCCAGTGTCATAGCAACGACTTCAAAAGAAGCTAGTATGCATGAAGGTGAAAAACAAAGAAAAGGTGTTTAAAGAATTACTAAAGTATGAAAAACGTGAGTTAAAAATACAAGATACTAGAGACAAAATTATCTAAAAACTGTATAGTTGACAATTGCAATAATAGATAAAACTTACTAGAAAGTCTAATAGCAAATTTGAGAAATCAGAAGAGCCCAGGAAAGCTGTATCAATAGATATTATCCAAACTGAAGAGTTGAGAATAAAAGCAGATGAAATAGAGCCTGAGACATGCATTACATGAAGTACAGCAACAAACATGGGAGTCACAGGAAATGGGAAAGGAGGACAAAAGCTGAAATCCTATTTCCAATAAATAAGACAACACTTTCCAAAGCCATGAAACACATTAGTTTATCAATTCAAGAAATTTGATAAGATGCAAGAAACAGACTAAACATTTGACAAATCATAGCAAAAGTATAAAAATGGAAAAGGAAGCACTGAACACAGGAAGGAAAACAGCTAATCCCCCGCGCCAGATCAGTACCATTGCTGACTTCTCTTAGATGTTGAAGGAGGCAGCTCGTTTATCCTGGCTGCCCAGAACTGAAATAACAACACAGAAACTGTATTGATTAAATCACTGCTTGGCTCATTAGCTCTAGCTTCTTATTGGCTGACTCTTACACATTAATTTAACCAATTTCTATTAGTCTGTGTATCACCACATGGCTGTGGCTTACCAGCTAAAGTTCTGTCTGGCTGCAGCAAGGCTACATGGCTTCTCTCTGACCCCGCCTTGGTGCTGGTTAAATACTGAGAAATACGCTTTGCTTGAAAAATTAAACACAATTAAATCAATTCCATACATGGAGCAAGTAGACCAGAACTCAGGAGCTGGGGATACAAACCGGAAGTTGCGCAAGTCACCACACAGCAGGGATTGTGGCAGTGAGGGCAGGGGTCATGAGTGCCCTTGGGAAAATTTTAAGTCTCCACAGGCAGTTAGCTCTGCTGTGGTGAGGGTTTTACAAAAAAAAAAAAACAAAAACAAAACAAAACAAAACAAAACTGCTTAGTAGGTAAAAGCAAGTCAAGCGGATGGGGGTGGGGTGGGAGACTTTCTGGGCTGTGGACCTTTTAGGCCTTTAAGCTGTTCCACCCAGTAGGTGTGGAGTTTGGTCCACATGGGCCGCTAGATGAAGAAGGGTGCTTGAAGGCGTAAGTCACAAACAATGCCACACCAACTTGGGATTATGATTAATAGGGTGATATTTATTTAAAGGGGAAAAAACTTACAGATCACTGTCAGCCCTCTGCGTAACCAGGAAGGAAGTCAAGTCACCGGCGGAGCAGGAAGTGAAGAGAGCGAGGAGAGGGAAGTGGCCGCTTTTTTAAAGGGAGAGAGACCACACCCCAAGGGGCTGGTATCTCAGCGGCGATAGGCTGGAGGAGTGGGAGGACCTCCCGTAACACCTCCCCCTTCTGTTTAAATAAGAGAGTTCTAAACCTACTATGAAATTATATACAATAAGTACAAATATCCTATTCTAACTAGCTTAGGTCTTGTATAATAAATAACTTGGCCAAGTCATGAGAGAAAAGTAACTACATCTATATAGTCTTCAACCCCATCGAAGATCTGAGAAGGGAAATAATGTTACCTGGTTAATTAGGAAGTTCAGTAAAACAACTTCCAAAACATGCAACAAATCACAGAGACAACTAGCTACCTAGGCAATCACCCAAAGTCACATTAGCAGCGTTGAAGCAACCAACTTTGGCTAAGGCCTAACATAACTGACACACCATTTTCAAAGGCAAGCAACTTTTCAAAACTATCTTACCCTGTCTTGGCAGGATAAGACAGCCCTGTTTTATCCATTGATGCACGCTCTGTATCTTTGTCAGTGGTTGAGGTATGGGCATTTCTTTGCCCCAAGGCCAGTTCTGCCAAAAGGAAAGGCTCCAGGTGGAGTGTCTTTGGTGCTCAACATTCTCTCGGGAATAGAGTGGTGTTGCCAGGAGCAATTGTGTCTCACTACCACAAAACTCTGAGTTAGATTAAAGGCCATTTTCTACAGCTCTTTGAAGAAGTTGAAGACTATCTATCTATACTGAGTATAATCTCTATATATCTAAAGAACCTGATTAGTCTAATATAAATGACAAACTTAGATGACTATTAATCTATATAATTCTCAATATCTATCTAACTTAAAGACTAAGACAATAAACAACTGTGAAACAAATGAGGACAATGACCTCCAAATATATCAATACACAAACATTATATAAGTATCTTAATCAGAGGTAGAAATGTACACAGCAATATGGTAAATATATACAATACAATATATGTCAATACATAAAAATGTTTTAAACAGAGGTAGAAACATGAATGCATACAATAGTCAATACAATTTAACTTTGTATCAATATACAAGAATCTATATCAATATATTTGTCTAACAACAGTAACTCACAATTACAAATCTATTATCCCATCATCCCTCTTTTTTTTTTTTTTTTTTTTTCAAAATGATCCCTGAGCTTATAAAATTCCTCCCCCAACCCTCAATCGTATACTAATTATAATCAACCCCTAAATGATGTCCCTAAACCCAAGGGCAAACTTTACTGGGAGAGGGGACGTCGTCCTCTAGAATTACTTCCAGCTGTCATGGGGGCGACGTTCTTTCTGGGGGATCCTGTGAAAGTAAAATGATGGTTAAATTTCAAGATCAATGTCTTTTAAAATTGCCAATAGTCTCTGAGTATTTTGTGCAGGTCTGGCCAAAATGTTGTATAAGATGTGCACCATTTCAGCTAACCAAGTTGGAACTGTCTTGTGCAGCTGGTATCCAAAGCAGGTCTTGTTGTAGCGCTATCAGTATCATGACGTCATATCAACCAGGTGGAGTTGTTGTTATGGGGCCCCATCTTCTTCCTGGAAACTTCAAATGTCACTTCAGGAAAAACTCATTGTTCATTATGAAAAACTTAAGCATTAATCATATAGACATATATATATATATATTCAATGAAAGACATGATAGATATATTCAATGAAAAGTATGATAGATATGAAGAAAAGCAAAGATGTTTTCTAAACTCATATTTCTTTCTGTCCCACATCATGGCTCTTGACATGAGACAGAAACTCCAGAAACTCTGGGTTTTTCTCTTACTAACAGGCTTGGAATTGGAGAGGGACTGAGCCAGAGTCCAACTTCAAAACCAGCTTTATAAATTTAGAAATATGGTTTAATATTACTTACACAACCCATTCAGTTTTCTTGATATT
Organism: Microtus pennsylvanicus; assembly: GCF_037038515.1. Taxonomy (NCBI): domain Eukaryota; kingdom Metazoa; phylum Chordata; class Mammalia; order Rodentia; family Cricetidae; genus Microtus; species Microtus pennsylvanicus. The sequence goes on from NC_134590.1 coordinate 37,319,376, forward strand.
TCCTATCGGGCAGGTACTTTTCCATCTGTCAGTATCCAAACATCCAGGGTCCCTTGAATTTTTCAAAGATGAGTGTTTTCCTGTGGAGATAAGAACAGAACCCTGCCCCCATTCTATATGTTTTTCTTACCATCTGTATGAATATCATCATTGTAGATAAGTTGTCATTTCTCCTTTCCAAGAGGTTTTTCCTCTTCAAATCGAAACTTTATTAATTTTGATGGTATCCACAATTTTTCTTCTCCTGTGGAAACAAGAGCAAAACCCCTTCCCCAACGTAGCACATCTCCTGGCTTCCATTGAGAGGTCAGCACATCTTTGAAATAAATCGGTTGATTTAGTTCAGCAGACTTTTCCATTATCCAATGTCTCTCTGCTGCTGTCGTTCCTTTCTCATTAGCGTTAAGAAAATTCAAGGTTAATAAAGCATTATGTAATCTATTTCTGGGGGTATTTTCGGTCCCTTTCTGTTTGTTCAGCATATCCTTTATAGTACGATTTGATCTTTCTATAACTGCCTGACCTGTAGGATTATTTGGTATACCTGTAATATGTTTTATATTATAATAATCAAAAAAGCGTTTCATTTTCTTAGATACATATGCTGGACCATTATCTGTCTTTATTTGCGCAGGTATACCCATGATGGCCATAACTTCCAATAAATGTGTGATTACTGAATCAGCCTTTTCTGAGCTCAGGGCAGTAGCCCATTGAAAACCTGAATACGTGTCTATGGTGTGGTGTACATATTTTAATTTACCAAATTCTATAAAGTGGAACACATCCATCTGCCAGATTTCATTTCTCTTAGTGCCCTTTGGGTTACTCCCTGCAGGCAACGGTGTTTGATTATAGAAAGAACAAGTAGGACATCTCTTTATAATGTCCTTAGCTTGTTGCCAAGTAATGGAAAATTCTTTCTTTAGGCCTTTACTATTGACATGATGCTTCTTATGAAATTCTGAGGCCTGCAACACACTTCCAATCAATAATTGATCAATCTCAGCGTTGCCTTGGGCTAGAGGACCAGGCAGACCTGTATGGGACCGGATGTGTGTTATGTACATCGGACAAAGCCTGTTCCTGATTATGTCTTGTACCTGGATAAACAATGAAGTCAACTCTGTGTCATCTGGTATAAATTCAGCGGTTTCAATATGCAAGATAACTCTTTCTGCATATTGTGAATCTGTAACTATATTAAGAGGTTCTTTAAAATCCCTTAGCACCATAAGAATGGCATATAATTCTGCCTTCTGGACAGAATTATAAGGGCTTTGTTCCACCTTACTCAATTCATCTGACTTGTAACCTGCTTTCCCTGATTTATTTGCATCAGTATAGAACGTACGGGCTCCAGTTATTGGAGCATCACGTACAATTCTAGGAAGAATCCAAGAAGTTCTTTTTATGAGGTTAAGTCTACCACTTTTGGGATAGTTGCTATTAATTTCTCCCAAAAAATTAGCACAAGCTCTTTGCCACGGTTCATTGTCTTCCCATAACTTTTTTATTTCTTCAGTAGTAAAAGGCACTATAATTTCTGCTGGGTCTATACCTGCTAGTTGACGAAGTCTCAGCTTACCTTTTATAATTAATTCAGAGACTTTTTCCACATAAGTTTTTAATTTTTTACTTGGTTTATTAGGTATAAATATCCACTCTAAAATAATATCTTCCCTCTGCATTAGAATCCCTGTAGGAGAAATTCTGGAAGGCAATATGACTAGGATGCAGCTAAGATTTGGGTTCACCCTATCCACATGTGCCTCCTGTAATTTTTCCTCAATCATTGTCAGTTCCTTTTCTGCTTCAGCTGTCAGTTCTCTTGGACTATTCAAATCTTTATCACCATCTAAGGTTTTGTTTAAATGAACTATTAGATCAGGTGTTATCCCAACAGCTGGTCGTAGACTGGAAATGTCTCCTAACAATCTTTGGAAGTCATTAAGAGTCTTTAACCGGTCTCTCCTAATTTGTGCCTTTTGCGTTTTAATTTTCTCTAACCCTATTCTGTAACCTAGGTAATTAATAGAATTTCCTCTTTGAATCTTTTCAGGGGCAATTTGTAATCCCCACCTAGGCAAGACTTTCTTTACTTCTTCGAACATCCTTTCTAAAGTATCTTTATTTGGATCAGATAACAAGATGTCATCCATGTAATGATAAATAATGGACTTGGGGAATTGTTTACGAATTATTTCCAATGGCTTACTTACAAAATATTGGCACAGTGTAGGACTATTGAGCATACCCTGTGGGAGGACAGTCCATTGATATCTCCTATTGGGCTGAGAATTATTATAAGTAGGCACTGTGAAGGCAAATTTTTCTCTATCCTTTTCTTGTAACGGTATAGTGAAAAAACAATCTTTCAAATCAATAACTATAAGAGGCCATCCTTTTGGTAACAGAGAAGGCAAAGGAATTCCAGATTGTAGTGAGCCCATAGGTTGAATTACTTTGTTGACAGCTCTTAGATCTGTCACCATTCTCCATTTACCAGATTTCTTTTTTACAACAAACACAGGAGAATTCCAAGGGCTGGTTGATTCTTCAATGTGGTGAGCATCTAGTTGCTCCTGCACCAGCTGTTCCAATGCCTGTAGTTTATCTTCAGCTAGAGGCCACTGTTTGATCCATATTGGCTTCTCAGTTAGCCATTTTAAAGGTAGGGCTGTTGGTACCTCTAAAGGTTTGGTATTTGCTGTATGTTCTTGTACAGCCTGAATGGCTAGTGACCTTTTTCCATAATACCTCATCATATCCTTCCCCGAATTATGAGTTCCTGGAACTACAGGAATGTTAATCTGGGTATTCCATTGCTGTAGCAGGTCACGGCCCCATAAATTTATGGCAATATTGGCTATATATGGCCTTAGTCTTCCTATTTGCCCTTCGGGCCCTATGCATTCAACCCATCTTGTGCTTTGTTTTACACGAGATAGGGTTCCAATTCCCAGGAACTGAACATCTACCTCTTGAAGAGGCCAATTCGGATGCCAAGATTCTGGGGTAATGATACTTACATCCGCACCTGTGTCTAATAAGCCTTCAATAAAAGTGCCATTTATACAGACTCTTAGCTTTGGTCTTTGATCATTAATAGAAGTCTGCCAAAATATACGTTTACTCTGTCCAACTGGGTTTTTTGACTCATCCTCCACATGGATTTCATCATTTAGACCAGTATTACTTTTTACAGCAGAAATTGGAGCTTTTAATTTTCTTGGTGAGGCACATTCTCCACTGTGACTGGGAATGACTGGGCCACTGTTGGCTTGGGGGCCTGCGAGAGGCCCCTCAAGGAGTTTCCCGACGGTATCGGGTTGCCTTGTTTGTCTGTTGTTGACCTGCATTCATTGGACCAATGTCGGCCTTTACCGCATCTCCTACATATACCTGAAGGCCTAGGTCTCCTATCTTTGTCATTCCCAGAGGAGATAATATTCCTAGAAATTCTGTGCCTGCAATCCCTTTTCAGATGTCCTAATTTACCACAATTAAAACACCTGGCAGTTTGATGTCTCCTCATTGCTGTGGAAATCGCTTCTCCTACCCAAGATTCATCGTTATAGCTAAACGTCTCAACATTCATCGTATGCTGAATCCATTCATCCATAGGTGCTGATCTAGACTTTAAAGGCCCAATTATCTTTTTGCATTCTATGTTTGCATTCTCAAAAGCTAGAGATTCAAGAAGTATTCGTCTAGCTTCTGGGTCTGTTACCCCTATGTCCAGAGCCTTAATTAATCTTTGCAAAAAGTCAATAAAGGGTTCTCTCTGTCCCTGCCTAATTCTGGTATATGATTCAACCCTTTTTGCTGGATCTTGTATCCTATTCCAAGCATTTAAAGCTGCTTGGTGACATAGACACAGTACTTCATCATCATAAAGAGCTTGGACCTGTGGATCAGCATATTCTCCTGCACCAAGAATTTGATCTTGGGAAACCTCAATACCTTTTGCTCTTCCTTGCTGTTCCATATGTTTGGATTCTTCTCTAAAATAAATTCCAAACATCAAGGAAGGTCCATTATCTAAAACTGCAGACACTAACTGATGGAAATCATGGGGGGTAGCTCTAGCATTAGAAGCCCAAGTCCTTATCATTTCCTTTACGTATGCAGAGTGCAAGCCAAAATTAACAATAGCTTGCTTAATTTCTTTTAGATCATTCATTGCTATTGGCGTCCATCTAGCTTCTCTGACTCCCTTTGAGCCTTTAGAAGTTGACGCTTTGTCAGAATTAAGTATAGGGTATGCTGCTAAAACCTTTGGTAAGCCAGTTCTAATAGCTGGTGTTGGCATTGTATCCTGTCCTTGTGCCTTATTACTCTGTTCACCAGCTCCAATCATTTCTTCAATCATTTCAAGTCTTCTTATTATTGTCTTTATTATTGTCTCTTTTGAATCCTGAATCTCCTGACCTGCATGAATTTCTAGTAAAGATTGTATGGTTCTTAGGAGTGCCATGATCTTCCTAAATGATAGAATATTCAAAAGAATACTGAAACCTAGTAACCAGTAAATTAAGTTATCCCCATAGTCATATAAACCTTGCATGATATAACCCATTGTATTGGTAACCAGAACAGTAAAATTCGCGTTGGAAACGAGAACTGCCATATTACCTATTATCCAGCAGGTGGCGCTGTTGCCAAGTCTCGACGAAAACACGGTCCTGTTTCAGAGTCCGCCTAGTATTTGTTAAAAACTGGAAAATGTAAGTTGCTCAACAAAGTAAATGTAATTAAATCAATTCCAGAGATGGAACCAGAAACCTAGAATCCAGGGGTAGAGAAGAGCAATCTGGAAGCTACTTATGCCTCCACGTGACAGAGTCACCCTGAGGGGTTGCAGCTTTCAGCAACCGCGTGCTCTGGTTCGCGCCACTTAAGAGCTGTGCTTGCAAGGGAGATTTGAAAACGACTCAGAAAAGAGCAAATCACGCGGGCAGAGACTACGCGGGCCTGTGGAGTTTAAATCCACAGGCAGCAGCTGAGGAAGCAAGGGCTCCCGCCAAGCCGAACAAGCGCCCGCCAAGCCGAACTTGCGGCCGCCAAGCCGAACTTCCGGCCGCCAAGCCGAACTCGCGGCTGCGAGCCGGGAGAGGTTCTAAAACCAAACGTTGGGCGCCAAATGAAGGCGTAAGTCACAAACAATGCCACACCAACTTGGGATTATGATTAATAGGGTGATATTTATTTAAAGGGGAAAAAACTTACAGATCACTGTCAGCCCTCTGCGTAACCAGGAAGGAAGTCAAGTCACCGGCGGAGCAGGAAGTGAAGAGAGCGAGGAGAGGGAAGTGGCCGCTTTTTTAAAGGGAGAGAGACCACACCCCAAGGGGCTGGTATCTCAGCGGCGATAGGCTGGAGGAGTGGGAGGACCTCCCGTAACAGGTGCTTAAAAGATATCCCACACTAGCTCAGAATTGAATATAATAGAGGGTTATTTATTTAGGGGTAGACTCACAGATCACAATCCTCTGCTGGAACTGGGAACAGCAACCGAATCCCACAGCTGGAAAAGAGGCTGGACACGTACTTTCCTTAAGCATATATAGTATGAGATGCCATGCCTAAGTGGGCGGGTAACTTAAGGGATACTGGTGGTAGGAATTCCTACAGCATTTAGACACAATGAGGCCAGAGGCAGTAAAACACTATCAACAAAATGAAAAAAGTCATTTAATAAACTCCTGCAAATCAAAAAAAAATTCTATACCCATTAAAACCATGTTTATAAAAAAGTTCCAGGACAGCTAGGGCTGTTACACAGAGAAACCCTGTCTCAGAAACCAAACCAAACCAACAACAACAAAATCCAAACAAAATTCTTTAAAGTCAATATGAACTAAGTCAACAGCAGTAATCAAGGCAGTGTGGTGTGAGTCAGGACAAAGTAATCAAAGACACAGGATAAAATTAAAGGTAGAAACACACGTTCATGGTGAAGGGACCTCCAGCAAAGATATTGAAACAGTTTTAGGGGAAGGAGAGTGGCAAAGAGACAGATGGTAAGCATGCAGAAAGTGAATCTAAATCTTTACCTCTGATCTTAATCAACTCAACCTGAATCACAGACCTAAAATGAAGTCAAGAGACTGCAGAAGAGAACAATTGCTCTTTCAAAATGATAAAAAGACTTCTCTAGACAGAAAATGTACTGGAAATTAAAGCTATACGTCCAAATTAAAAACTTCTTTTCTTCAAGAGATATCATTTAGAAAATAAAAAGGGCATGAAAATATTTACCTGCATGTGTAACACAGGACCTACACCTTCAATATATTCTCAAAACTCACCAAATGACATAATTATGGTTTCTGTTGTTTTATAAAAGATTATTAGTTATGAGGCTATGGACTAATATTGTACTCTTTAATAACACAGAAAATCTAACTTGAGTAACTTGTGCCTTGTGACTCTTCCTGGCCCCCTATCTTACCCACTTTTTCATCCCACCATGTACAGGGGTGCCAATAATTCTCTTAATGCATCCATTTCTTCATGGAAATTATTTGCTTTCTTTGCCCAGTAAATACTGTGAAACAGCTTTTTAAGGTTCTCAGTAATTACCGAGCACACCCCTCAATGCCAATAAGTGATCTTACTGCACAAAGGTGCCATATTTCAATCTCTGTGTGTAATTGTCTCATCAACATTCAAGCTCCTCTGCCAACAGCACTGCATATTTATGGGGTGCTGCTGGCAGGGCTCTATCCATGGTGCTGATCATCTATAAATGAATGCGGTGGAGTCCTAGCTCTTTATTAGTTACTGCATTTGGAAACAAGGCAAAGACTCTAGCTACAGAGGGAAAAAATCAGAGTGAAAGGTTGATACTTAAGAATTATTGCTTAAGCAGTGATTTTCTTAGCTAAATCAGGATGGCTTCTGGCAGGAAGCAGATCTTAGAAATGCAAGAAATGCACAGGTTTTTGACGAGTAGTGAGTAAAGAGAACACTTTAGGAGACGAAATGGAACTATAGAAGTTAAATTTGGTGAATATTTGGCAGGCACAAAAAACTCCTCTATCTAGCATGATAATGCCAAATTATGAAAGGTTTGGCACATCTCCCTCTTGAGTTCAGACTTTATCCCACTGGTGAGGGGGCCTGAGATACTCTGGGTTGAGAAGGAATATATGAAATGTTTCTCAAATACAAATCAATCTTCCTTATTAAGAAGATGCTGCTAGGCAGTTGGATAGGTGACACGGTCTAGGAAGGAGATAGGTGGGAAAGGAATGGGTGAGGTTTGAAGAATGAGGACTGGAAGCAGCAACAGGAGTTCCATAACACCAAAACTAAATGGCCTTTACAATTCTAGTCTCACCTGGTTGAAATGCTCTGCGTCTGTATTTGTCTCAACAATCAGACATGACGTCCCCTCACATTGTTATGATTGTATCAGTTACTATTTTTAATTATGTTGTCACAGTATGAGTATCAACTTCTACCCCGTGACAAGCACTCACACATTTGTCCAAGAAACATTTTAGGACTCCTAACATAGGACTTTCATTATTTCAAGCTTTCAACCCACAATTTTAATGACCTATAGAATGTAGTAAAATACATCCTTAAGTTCTTAACTAAGGGCTACTGTCTTGTAATATAGATGTTATTTTTTTCCTGGGAAAGGGGCAATTCAGATAATGTGAGTAAACCTCCAGGGTCTGTACCAGAGGTGGAGGCTGCCTCTTGAGTTCTGACAGACAGACTCTCACACACTTTTCAAATCTGCTGCCTCTGATGGACCTGGTATGGCTAGAGTGGTACTTTTTGCTAGTTCTATCTCAGTTTCTGTTCTCTCATCTCTTTGCCTTGCCCTCTTTAAATCAATATTTTAGTCAATATGAGTCATATTCCTTAATTTGCATAAACAATCACAGTAAACCCCCAATAAGCATTTAAGTGAATGAATGACTGAATGAATCACTGAAAAAATATGGAAATTTGCTCTTCTGCTATGACAAATTTTAATTAATGTGAACATGAAATATTTATGACTTCTAGTAATAGAGTCATAGAAGAAATCCCAGAACGGAGGCTGCTTCTACCAAGACTACAATTTTCTGTTTCTTCTGTTTCCTTTATTGCCTCATGGCTTTTATAATACACTAGTACCTCTGCTACCTTTCTTTTCTGCCTAAGTTTTACTTATCCTTCAAGTGCCAGCTTAAGCTATAACATTTTCTCAACTCAGTAAACTTCATAATGCACCTAATTCCTCTGAATTCTTAACACTTATTTTAATTAACTTTGAGTTGCCTTGAGATATCTCTTGTGCTAAAATATTCTTTTCAGCCCACTTTAACACATTTCCTGTATTTTTGCTATTGATATGGCACAGTACAAGGTTAGGGGTGGGAACAGTGGGGTAAAAATAGATATAAGCAGATACTTTAGGGACTCAGTCCATTAGTTGACTGAAATAAAGCAAAATATGATCAATGCCATCAAAGAAAAAGAAAAGATGAAATAAATATGATACAACAAACAACAGTAAAAATTAAGACAAATATGCAAATATAAATACTTTGGTCTGAAAAGTCATACCAATCCATAGCTCCATAGTTACAGAGAAGATTTATTTGTTTATTTGTGTGACCATGTCAAAAGGTGATGAGATCTTTATGAGCTGGGGTGTGGTGGAGGTCATTTATTCTTCCAGGGAGTAAAGCACTTTTTAAGGTAGTTCCCATGGGATTCTGAGTTATCTTTTGCCAGAATGAGTCATCTTATGACGTTAGTCTCGCAATGTGATCATGTCCACTCTAAATTCTCTCTCCACAGAGGAATGTAGTGGCAGTAAAGGGGTTCAGAAACAGCACAACACTTTGTATCTTTGAGTCACCAAACCTGTGAGTTTATTATCTTTATTTTTTTTAAAACTGCCATGTTCTTCTTTGTATTTTGTTTTTTTTCTTTTTTATTGTTTTTATTGAGATATATATTTTTCCTATGCTCCTCTCCCTTCTTCTTCCTTTCTACCCTCTCCTAGGTAAATCATATAAACTGGTAAGTTTCAGTGGGCTTGTGCTACATAATCTCTATATAAAGACACATGAAAACATGAAAAGCAACATTTGTGCAGTAGAATTGTTGACATTCACATCTGCAAGGTTCCCATACTCCCAATTTACTCAGGAGAGCTTGTCTTTTTCTACTTCCCATGTACAGTAGATCCACGTATGTCTCTCTTGTGGTCCTCTTTGTTCTCTGGGTTTTTGAATTGTAGACTTGTTTTTCTTTGCTTTATGTCTAAAAGACACTTATAAGTGAGTATATATTGGTATAGGAGGTCCTTCTGTCTTTGTGTTGCTTTCATTGACTAATAAAGAAACTGCTTTGGGCTTGTTGATAGGGTAGAACTTAGGCAGGTGTGGAAGACGGAACTGAATTCTGGGAGGAATAAAGCAGAGTCAGAGAGATGCCATGGATCTGCCAGAGACTGATGCTGGGAATTTTACCTGGTAAGCTACTGCTACTTGGCAACATACAGATTACTAGAAACGGGTTATATTAATATGTAAGAGTTATACAGTTAGAAGTTAGAGCTAATGGGCCAGCATTATTTTAATTAATACAGTTTCTGTGTGATTATTTTGGGGCTAAGCTAGCTGGGCAATAGGAATGAACAAGTGGTCTGCCTCCTCCTACAGCTGGCACTCTAACGTGGTCAACTAAATCAACATAAAACCTGAGAGGGCTTGAAAAGGAATTCTAGACAAAAAAATATATAGAGAGTTTAACACAGCTTTTTGCTGTTTGTTGGTGGCTTACCACAACTCCTTTAAGAGAGATTTTCCTGACCCAGCCACAGCAAAAGAAAAAAGGCCGGGCAGTTTTAAAATGCCAGCTTTCTGTGCTATGCTACTAGTGCGACCTCTGTCTCTTGTGAGAGACAGAGCAATTGGATGGGGTTTGTGAGTTAAGTGCTACAGGCTTGCTTGATAAAAACGTGTCTGGAAGTGGGGCAATGCATGAGGCTCAAAGGCACAAGCAGCTCAAAGGCACAAGCAAATCTGCCATACTGATCTGTGCAGAGCATGGGCAGGAACTAACATATTTATCATAATAACAGAGCAGCTTAAGTTTTAGACTGGGCAGACAAACAGGCCATACCATATTACCCCTACTAATTGTGCAACTTAAGTTTTTAAGAAGTGCTACTGGACAGTAAAGAATTACAGATACACAGTAGGACAGATTCAGACATAAAAGACCTATAAATGGGTCATAGTGTATGTAGGCTTGGAAGAGAGAAGAAAAAGAGTATAGAGAATCATAAAATAAAAGTTAATGCTTTTTTAAAAAAGTGGAATCAAATAAAAGACCTGGATATCAATCCATATACTAATGAACACCCGAAACAAAAAATATAAAGTAGAAATATTCAACAAATGTTGGTGGCATAACTTGATATCAACATATAGAAGAACGAAAACAAACCCATATCTATCATCATGCACAAAATCCATGTCCAAATGGATCAAAGACCTCAACATAAAACAAACCACACTGAACTTCATAGAAGTGAAATTGAAAACTACTTTTCTTTATATATCAATGAACCTCAATTATTTACCACACTAACTGTAAATGCACTAATGCACGGTTGTTTCAGTCCATGATAGAATGCATATATGATGCTGGCTACCTAAGAATGTATGGCTTATTGACACTTAACAATCTTGGTTTCTATTAATTACTCCTTAATTTTCATACAATGGCAAAATTTGTCTCACTAATATTGTCAGAACTTATCACTTTCTTTGAGTAACATGGATGTACTATATTACATATAGATCTTCTGGTCTCTTTATTAAAATAATTATGCATTATTATCACAAGGTATTATTTATTTCCCTCTACAATTGTACGGGTTAGCATATTTTTTCAATAAAATCACAGAACTGATTGGATTTTTGCTTGGTATACAATAATACTTTCTTATCATCTACTCTCAATATTGTTAAAATTTATGACAGCTTATACATTTAGTGGCTGGGACATCTGCTTTCTTTTAACTAAGCATTCTCCAGAATAGCTGGATAACATAATTGTACAGTCCTAAAGTGTGTCAAAGGTAAAATCTCATTATATATTTATCTACCTTACAGTTGTTATTTTGAATAGAAAATGTTATCTTGCTGTTAAAATACTAAAAAATACAATTTACTTATAAATATGATAGTCTTTTACAGAGCTTACGTGAAAAATACATATGTATGACATACAAACAAATTGGTGAGGAATTCCAGCTGCTCTTTTGTTTATGACTTTATTTTATAAGACAGAAGCTCACTTTTAACATTTCAGTTTTGATCTTTTGGAAACATCCAGTGACATGTCAAGAGCATTAGTTTTTATTTGATTTCATGAAGCAGGGAATTTCACAGTGTTCTATACCCTCAGCAGCTTTCAAATACAGATTGAGATATCTGTTTGACATATGGACACATCCAGATATAAATACATTCAACTTCCTCAGGCAAAAATCCGCAGAACACCAAGCTTACTGGCTATGCAATAAAATGACCTATTTAGGGGAAAAGGTCAACTTGTTATAAAAATCCAAATCAAAAACAAAACAACTTCAGGAGGAAGAGATAGAAAATGTCTTTCCACCAAGGGGATGGCAGGACGGAACTGACACATCATTGACCGTAAGGCAAACTCTTCTAAAAAGCTCGGCACAACAGAGGCTTATTCTCATTATTTAACCTTCAAAAATCCACCCCAATCCTTGACATCTTCCTACTACATAGGTAGGATCTGACTTTAAAATCACCCATGCATTTGAATCCATCTAGGTACTAGGTTAAGCTGACATTTAGCTCTTCAACTGGGAGTGGACAGATGATTGAAAGACCCTATACGTTCCATCTTCATTGGTTAGCATGGGTTTCTGGCCTAATTCAGACTAAATGGATTAGATATTTACTGCCAGTGACTGGAGTCTGCATCTGAGTAACCATCACATATATACTAGTACTGTAACCAATTGCTATTTGAACCAGAGATTTGCAGGAAGTATTTATTTCAGGGATTGCAGGCTCTTCATCAGCCTTACAAGGCATTCTGTCAATGTTCCAGAAAGAAGGCAATAGCTAGTTGCTTCCAGTGGTTCTCTGAAGCTCTGGTTTAACATCATTTAGTCATTTTTCCTTCCTCCTATAATTCAGGGACAATTCCAGTCTATGGTTCTCTAGTCTGTAACTCAGTTTCTGATTTTAAAGATTATAAAGGACAGGTTATTTTCCCTCCTTTCTTCCTCCTACTCCCTATCATTCTGTTCCCTCTCCTCCCCTCAACGATATTACTTCCACACACACAAAAAAAACCAGCTGACAATAACTAGCTGTGTGCCAAAACAATGTTGAGTTTCCACATCTCACTCATCATCATAGAAAACAGATTATGATGAGCCACCCAGCAGGATTGTGGGGAACCAAACTAGGGTCCTCTTCAAGAGCATTATGAGCTCTAACCACTGAGCAATCCCTCCAGCCCAGTTCTTGAGGGAAACTACCCCATTGCTCTCTTTAAAAAGAAAACCACGTCCTTTATCCAGTTCTGTTGGTGCTCATAGTGTATACAGGCAAACCCTCACCATCTGTTTGTGCTTATCATAAGTCACACCAAATAAAAATCACAGTGATGTGTCACTGTACATCTCTTAGGGTGGCTTCATTATGAGAGAAAGTAAGATTAGAGAGAGTGGAGAGGAGGTATTTGTGTGTGTGTTGGTGGAAATGAGAACTGCTTCAGCCATTGCGGAACCTTGTGTTAGAATCACTTTAAAAATTGAATTGACTTAAGCTGGGTAGTGCTGGCACATGCCTTTAATCTCAGCACTTGGGAAGCAGAGACAGGTGGATCTCTGTGAGTTCAAGGCCAGCCTGGTCTACTGAGCTAGTTCCAGGAAAGCCAGGGCTACACAAAGAAACCCTGTCTTGAAAAACAAAACAAAAATGATTTGAGTTGACTTACTGAGTGAGTGAATACACTTTCTACAGAAACATTAGCATCCCTATTCTTTGTAAATGAAGTTGGCTGTTGGGCCTGCTTAATATTTATGGTGAGATAGCATCCTGGCCTCAAATGATCTGCTCTCCACTAGTCTGCTGATCTCATTTCCTATCTCAGCTGATACCCGGCAGACACATACAGATAGAGCTTCCTGGAGGTTTGTAGATAGCATCTGTTCTGGCTGGTGGGTTCTGCCCTTAGAGGATATTACATTTTTTGAAAATCATCCACATCTCCACTTACCATCTTCTCTTATTTGATCTTGCTGCTCCAAGGACATCCGGGGCCACACTCTGAAACATGTTTCTTGAACTTGATTTTGCTTCCACTAGTCCCTTTTGTAGAAATGTTTGTCTTTCGCCCTTCTGCCTGACTCTCTTCATCACTGTTAACCTCTCTGTGCAAATTTCATCTCATCAGACAGGCCTTCCCTGACTTCCTAGTAAGTGCGGAGAGCATGCCCACTATGATTTGCAGTTATCTGATTCCATTTCTTTTTTACTGTACTTACCATTGCTTCCAAAAACTTTCCAAGTACTGCACAATTCACTGCAATTGTATATGAACATTGTGAACTGTCCACTCACCAACCAGACAGCGAGGACAGGGAGGGTAGGAGTTAGAAAGAGGTCTACTTAGTAACATGGAAATTTACACACTTAAATTCTATACCACTAGGTGTTCCAATAGTGTCACTTAAAAACTGACAGACAGCAAATGTGCGCTTTTAGGGTAGAGTGTGATAATTCTATCCATATTGGAATCAAGGTCCTGATGCTAATACTGAAATCATTTCTATCTCCTCAAACATTTGTCCTATGAACCTTTGAACTCTTCTAGTTAATTTTAAAGACACAAAGAACTGTTATGAACTGTAGTCCCCAGCTGTGTGGAATAGTAATTTGCATGCAGAAAGCCTTCAATAAATGCTTGTTGAATGACCCTTGTGATTGTTTCATTTAAACTTGGATTTGACTGTGGAGGAGGAAAACACGCCAACTTCCATAGTTTATAATATGGTGATATTTCAAAGGCACTTTAGACATATTTGTAGTAAATATGGCCTCTTAAGATGTCATCTTTGACAGATAGTTGACAATAAACATTCTGTTGCATTGCAAACAGAATAGAAATGTTTCTTAAAGGTATCATTGTGTTGTATGTCTTTCCCTTTCCAAGGGAGCAGAGCACAAAGATACCACTAGCTGATGCCTGGCTATTTCAAGCCTAAGAGTTGGTTGAGGCTTGACATCTTTTCTTCTAGCTGGACTTTTAGCATATTCTAGGAAAGGGACCTATAACAGCATTGTCTCTGTTAATGCTTAAGCATCTAGCTCATATGTACAGACAGTTTATTTTGCCAACCCTATGTTACAAGTTTCATGTCATTTATACTTCATAGGAAGCGACCTATGATGTTTTCAGTTTTAAGTATAAAGATGTTGGGAACTCAAGGATATAAAAGAATTTCTTTAGGTTCCTGTATCAGAAATGGCACAAATCAAAATCTCCAGCCCTTTTTTCACTCCAAGTCTGACCCATAGCTTCTAAATTCTCTACCCTTTGTGTCTTGAGTATTGTATGTTCTCTCATAATGGGTTACAGCTCACAATCCCTTCTATCCAAGGGTTTCTATTGAACTGCTCAAAGAAAGTCCCAGTAGTTGGGATAATGACAGAATTGTCTGTGCTTATTTTTTCTGCTCTAATTCTACATTTCTTATGAGAATATGCAGAAAGACTTTTTCCCTACAATTCTTCCTACAAACTCAATCTTAATTCTCATTGCGTGGCATTCTGTATGGTACCACCACATCCATAGCCAGGTGGAAAATCTGAGGTAGGAAGGGCAAGCGACAATTCTATTATTTTCAGACAATGCAGTAGTGTATGATAGAGTTACGTAGATTGGACACTTTCTCTCCTCAAAAGAAAACTGCAATCAGTGTTGTCACAGAGCAGTGTCATGTAATATTGCGGCTGGAAGATGCCCCAGACATTCCCCTTTTCAACCACCCCATTCTGCAGATGCAGAAAAGAATTGCAGAGAGAATGCCCATGGTTCAGAGCTAATGTTCAAACCAGAAGTATAAGTCATTTGTTTCATGCCACTTCCATGTCTTGATTCAAATGTGATAAAACCTGTACAGGTGCTTTGAGAAAAGAAGGAGAAAGCTCTTTAGAAAAAAAAATGCTATCACTTCTCCAACTTCTTCCCAATTGTACATTATTTAAATGCGACAGAGAATGAAGTGTCTCATAATAACACTGTTACAGAGAGCAGCAAAGTTCTCAACTGGTCCCTGAAGTCATCAGGCTGTTTACTGGAAGGTATTGATCTTTTACTGTTTGATAAGAAATTTATGGGATTTAATATTCATTGTGACTGCATAATTTTGTAAGCATTTCATTTCTCAGTTCCTGTTTCCTTGAATGGTACCAAGACTTTTTTTTTCTTTTGCTTTTCATGGTCCCCTTCCTCTTGTGAACATGCCAGAGCACTAGAAGGCCCCATCTATGGATTGCACCAGCTGAGAGTAATGGCCTCTCTGCGTTAGCGACTCTCAGGCTGAATATCTATGGCTGTCTTTTAGGGACCCAGTTAATCAGGTTTTTTTTTTTTTCTGTCTTTGTGAAAAACACCTAAGAATAAATCAATGGGAGATATTTTCTTTTTTAAAGAAAATCTTTTCCACAGTTTTGGAGATTCAGTTATGGTCAGCTTGCTTGATAGATGTGGTCTTGTGGTGAAAAAGAACCCGCCTAGTGGAAAGAATGTGTGGTAGAGAGAAGTGGCCTATTTTATTACATCTAGGATGCAAAGAAAAGGAAGGGGGTTAGAGCAAGGACTTTTTGTGGTGGTTTGAATTGAGAATGTCCCCCCTCCCCCATTTGCTCATATGTTTGGATACTTGGTCCCCAGTTGGTAGATTCCTCTTTGGGAGAAATTAGGAGGTATCATCTTATTGAAGGAGGTGTGTCACTGTGGGTGGGATTTGAGGTTTCAGAAGATGCTCATTGTTGTATGATATTTTGTTTGTGTTTTGACAAACAAAGCTTGCCTGGAGATCAGAAAACAGAGCTATCCACTAGTTAACAATAGAGGCCAGGCAGTGGTGGCACACACCTCAATCCCAGCACTTAGAAGAAGGAAGCAGGAAGATCAGGAGTTCAAGGCCACATGGGGCTACTCAAGATTGAACCAGTATAAAAGAGAAACAGAGCCCAGCGGTTGTGGCTCACCCCTTTGATCCTGGCACTTAGATCTCATGCCTTTTATCCCAGCACATGGGAGGCTCAAGCCTTTAATCCCAGCACTAAGGAGGTGGAGACAGGAATATAAGGCAGGTGGAGACAAGATCTCAGGCCCATATGGTCTGAAAATTTGTAGAGATAGGAGCCCCATTCGGTTTGAGATTTAGTAGAGGTAAGAAATTTCTGGTAGCTGTTTCTCCGCTTCTCTGATCTCTCCAGTTTCCACCCTAATATCTGACTCTGGATTTTCTTGTTAAGACTATTTAGAATCGAGCTTCAGCTCATCATTCCCAGGGCTCTCTCTTTGCCTCCTATAGTGTGGAACAATTCTGTATTCTGTCAATTATTTAAATAAATGCTGATTGGTTAGTAGCCAGGCAGGAAGTATAGGTGGGACAACCAGACAGGCGGTAGAGGTGGTTCAGTGAGAACAGGAGAATTCTGGGAAGAAGGAAGCCATTCTTCCGCAGTTCTGCCCAGACCACCGAAGAAGCAGGATGTGAACTGCCCCACTGAAAACTGTACTGAGCCATGTGGCTAACATAGATAAGAATAATGGGTTAATATAAGCTACAAAAACTAATAAGAAGCCTGAACTAAAGGGCCAATCAGTTTATGATCTTATGGAGTTTTCTGTGTGATTTTCTATGGGGCTTACCGGCTCTAGGAACTGGGCAGGACAGAAACCCCAACAAGCAGCCCACATGTTTCACTCCTACCTGTGGATCAGGATGTGTGCCTTCCTTCAGACATTCTGGAATCCAGCCCACTGGAACCATAAGTTCAATTAAACACTTTCCTTTTTAAGTTTCCTTGGTCATGGTGTTTTGTCATAGCAGTAGAAAAGTAAGTTAGAGACCCTTCAAAAACACCTTCTTCCTTTAATAAGCAGAAGTGCCTAAAATTTCCAGAACCTTCTAAAAAGAGCACCAGCAGTTAAGGACCAGACTTTTCAAAAAGACATCTATGGGAACATTTCAAACCACACTAAGGTCTATCACCCTGGGACAAAGAGACAGGGGAACCCCTTGCCATGAAGGGTTGGGAGATGACATTCTAGCTAGAGTTGATCTTGGCGCACTAGGGTCTGCCTCGGAATAAGGTCACAGGAAGCTCTTTCATCCCATTCCTTCTTCTTACAGTCCTCAAAATCGAACAAGCATTCCCTAGCTTCTATCTTATACATAGATATTAGTTTGTTAGTCACACTGCAATCTCACGGGTTAGGATTATTTTATGAGTTTGTTTAAGTACTATGTTTTTGGAACAGTGTTAAGCAAACATCCTACTATGTTTTTGTTTTGGGTTCATAGCTCAAACTCTATCAGAAAGACAGGACAAGCACTATGGTTAGTGGTATTGTCAACTTGAAAGGATCTAGTTTACACAGGGCACAACTGTGAAAGATTATCTAGGTTAGGTTGGTCTTTGTGTCTATAGGGTTTTATCTTGAGGGGGAAGATATACCTACGGTGTGCGGCACTTTCTCAGGGTTTGGATTTAGGAATGTATGAAAAGGAAGTGAAAAGTGGAATGTCTAAAAGCATGCTTTGTTTGAAAATGCCATGATGATATCTAATATCTTGAGAGGAATTTAATTTTTCTTTTAAATAGGGGAAAGTGAGCTGAGCACACATGCTCATTGCTTTCTTTGTCTTGGCCATGGATGCTATGTGACTGACTAACTGCTTCACGCTCTTGCAGTCTTAACTCCCGCACCCCCATAGTTGACTGCAACTTGGACTAGGAGTCAGAATAAGCCTTTTCTTTAGTAAGCTGCTCTTGTCAGGGCACTTGAACAGAGCAGCAGAAAGAAACCAAGACACATATTTGGTTTGGGTTTTACTGTTGAGGTATATTCTAGCACATGGCTGATAAACACTGACTCTAGACTCCTGGGGCTGAGATTCAGGATACTCTGCTGTCAGATGAAACTCATACCCTGACATTCTTCACAGGCAGGCAGCAGCAGAGAGGAAATGCTCCATTTTGAGGTTTTCACTGGGTTACCTGTGACTGTACCATTGCAGTTGGCTCCGAAGCAGGGTTTTGTTTCATCTCACTCACGTAATCAGAAAAAATAAAAGACAAGTTCTCAATTGAGACAGACTCATTAATTTTCCAGAAGGAAATAGGTGAAGGAAAAACAAATGAATTATATAACAAGAAGACTAGACAAATAACAAATTAATGAGTTTCAAATAGCTTTTAAGAACTCGGTAGAAATGAACGCATCTGGCTAAGTTCTGCGTTTTCTCTTCCTCAGGCTTCACACACATGCACAGGACAGTGAGCTCACAACTGCTGATGTGGCATGCCCACCGCCTCCCTGTGCCAGCAGCTGGATGACTCCGATTTCCAGTGCTTGAAAGTAGACCAAGCTCCAAAGCTGAAAGCAGAGTGCCCAAGCTTCTGAATTCCTGAATGCCTGCACCTTTATTCCATTCACACTGCTTTGCCAGGCAGAGTCAGTGGCCAGGTGCCGGAGCAGACCCTTGTCACGTTCTTTCTGCCTGTGTACCCTCACCCTATTCGCTGTCCATGGGCCCCAAGCATGTACACTTGTAACAAAAAGTATGTACCTTTGTCACAGCCACCTAGGCTGTCTTATGACGGCCATCAGAGGCATATGAGGAGAGCAACCAATTTACATTAAGAACTAACTGGGCTATTTTTGAAACAGTAACTTCTTGAAATTAACATAGCTTTTTAGTATTGCATGAGATTGGCATAAAAACTTCTTAGAGAATGACGGCTGCCCCTTTTACTTTTTGATTAGGCATAGTCTTTCTCACATAAAACGTAGCTTTAGAACATCGCTGGTAATCAAACTGTGCAGTAAGGTTTTTAAAGATTAACAGAAATCAGAAAAGTCTTTATGTAGACTTAAAGCCACATTAAAGGGACCATTTTTATGTGTGAAAGAAATCATAACTTTTAGAATAAGAGATTAGCACATTTTCCTTTAAAAAGTGGAAGTGCTAACTTTTTATTCTCTTTGAATGTAATTCTATTGATCTCGGTCTGCTGCGTATCATTTCAAAGACTCCACTTTAAAATTTTTTTGTGAATCCATTTTTTTTTTGAAAAGGAGTTGGTAGTTTCTGCTCTACTAGGGAAGTAACTTTTAAACTTAATACCTCCCAGCTTGGACTGAAGTCATATATTTCAAACCAATATTTTAAAAACATGATGTCTTTAAGTGTTCTAAAAGCATTCATGATTATATAGGCAAGGCAACTTGGGACTAATAGCCTATTTCATGCTGCAATTTAAAATAAGTTGGGGAAAAGTATTTATTCAAGTAAATCTCATTCCCTTGTACTCCATTTAGCTATCTTCTAGGGCTTTCAACGAACTCTGCTATATAATTTCCGAATCCTTATTATGTTTTCGGAACTAGTTTAGATGCTCTGGACAACAATCTTTTAAAGTAATTACTATTGTCCCCAATTTTCTGAAGAGAAGTAGAACTGGAAGAGACAAAACACTAAGCTCAAGTTTGTAACAATCTGGAGATTTAAACCAGGACCTTGCCTCCCGCTTCCAGTTCCTTATATTAGCCAGTTCATGCCTCTGTTCTGTTTTTCTTACTCTCATTTATATGTTGCTAAGTAACAGCCTAAAACAACAACTACCACTATTATTTTCTTGAGTCTTCAGTTTGCAGAGGGATGAGATGAGAGCCAGCCTTTGCTCACATGTCGTCAGTTATCTTACCTTGGGATCTAGAGTTACTACCAATGTAGCTTATTGTACTTGTGAAGAAGGCGGTATTGGCTGTCGGTGCCTTTCTATTGAGGCCCTTGGACTAGGTGTTTGGGTTCCCAGAATAATTGTGGAAATGGCCAATGTCTAAAAGCCTCACCCCAGACCTTGGTTCTGTACCTCTTTTGTGTTCTATCTGATGGAACAGTCAAGAGAATCTAGATTCAAAAGGAGAAGCCAACCTTCACCTCTTAATGTGCCCTGTTTGTGAAACTCTTGCCAATTTGTAAAATTTCTTGTTCAGGCATTTTCCTTAAGCTATAAAACCATCTAACTTAAGAATGCTCTTTCTGCCGTTACCTTGAAGACAATCCCTGCAAATGGCAGCTTTGATGCCTATTCTTGGTTATCAACTTGACACACTGGGAAGAAAGATCATTAATTGAAGAATCATCTCATCAGTTGGCCTGTGGGTGTTTCTTTGGGGGCCTTTTCTTGACTGTGAATTGATGTAGACGGGTCCAGCCCACTGGGGTCAGTGCCATTCTTAGGCATGTGGGCTTGGCAGAATAAGAAAGGTAGTTGAATGTGAGCTGGAGGCCAATGCTGGAAACCACTCTCCATCAAAGCTCTCCTACAGGGTCCTAAAGATTTCTTTTGATGATGGCATATAGCCTGTAAGCTTAAATAAACCCCTTCTTACTCAAGTTTCTTTTTCTGTCGTGGTGTTTAACATAACTGCAAAAAAAAAAAGCGCTACAATAGAAAGTGGAGTGGGTTGTTACTGTCACGAACCTGACCACATTTTTGGGGGAGAGAGTAGAAGCATTTAGAACACTAGGGTGGAAAAGCCATGTTCAGAGCTTAGTGGGCTATTCTCCAGGAGAGTGGTAAATAACAATGTTGAGAGAAACAAAGACAGGGGAGGCCTGGCTTGCGAAGTTTCATGGGGGGAGTACAGACCCTATAAGAGCTATTCGTGGGATTATTTGGATTAAGACCGCGTGGAAGTGAAACCTGGCTGACTGAGGAATCAAGGTATAATTGGTAAGAGAATAGCCACATGGAGGTGAACTCTTTCTGGGAAGCATTCCCATAAGGTTAGCACACAGGGTCCCAGATGGTTGACATTGATAGACACTCTTGGACTTCAGTTTCACTTCGATCTCACTGCAATTACTCCCTGATTTTTTTCCTCTTATTTTTGATATTACAGGTGACCGCAGGTAAGAGGCTTGAGTTTTTATACACTTTTAACTTACAAAATATTGACCATGGGATTTTTAAGGTGAACACGAGACACTGAAGGGAAGGAATGGTTATGGTTTAACAGCAATGTGTATGTGTATTAAGCTGACAAGGGGTTTACTTCTGATAGCTAATTTTGGTTGTTAACACATCTGGGAAATCAGAACCTGAACTGAAGAAGTGCCTCCATGAAATCAGTCTGTAGGCATGTTTGTGAGACATGTTCTTGAAAGATGGAACAGGAGTCACAGGAATCAGTTACTATGGACAATGCAGTATCTATCTAGTCAGGTGGGTCTAAGCCATGAGCGAGAAAACAAGACAAAAAACAGCATTTCTCAGTGGTTTCTCTTCCAACTTCCTGCTCAATTTCCTGGTATGACTTCTTTTGCTAATGGACTGTGTAACCTGTAAGCAGAAATAAATGCTTTGTTCCTCAAGTTGCTTTTGGTCATGATGTTTCTCATATCAGCAGAAAAGAAAACTAGAAAATATTTTCATGGGGGAAATAGGCCTGGATCATTTTTCTTTTTCTTACATAATTCCAATATTATTGAAATTGCTTTTGTATAAGCAATTTCCCACAGGTTCATGTGCTGGAAGCTTTGGGTGCCAGTATGGTGGTGCTGAGAGACTGAAGTACCCTCAAGAGGTGGAAACTAACAGCAGGCAGCTCTATCATTAGGTCACTAGGGCACCACCCTCAAAAGAAATCAATGCAGTTATCACTGGGTTGCAAGAGAACAGGTCATTGTAACAGGAACAAGCCTGGCCTGCGAATTACTCTGTTTTCTTATTTTGCAGTGTGATTTATCCCTCTTGCATAAGCTTCTGCTGTGAATAAATTGGCCATGTGTGATGGAGACAGAAGACCCTTGTAAGAGCCAAACCAATGTGGGTGCCTTGTTTCCTGATTTCCAGAACTATGAGCTTCATAAACATGCTGTAGGGTTCTTAGTTGTAGCAACAGAAAACTCTGTGAAACAATACATTATTCAGGTTTATGAATAGGGCATGTGGCTTTAAAAATTAACTCCATTTCTTAAAAAATGTTCTTTTTGGTGTTAGAAGGTTTTTCTTACAAAAGAATTAGTACATCACTTGAAGCTTTATCTTCTTATTACACAGTGACCTCAATAACTTCTGGATCTTATTTTAGTTAGCATTTTCTAGAGTGCCATCCAGCGAGTATGATCTTTTGCTGGAGCCACTCTGCTTAGCAACGGCCTGGCATGCAGGTTCTACTTGACGCAAGTACATTTTCAGTATATTTAACAGTTTCAACACATCTCTCTCCCTTTGTGAAGCTGTGATTCTATCAGTTCTGTCATTCGAGCAAGAATTTCTTACCAGTTATTTTCTCCAGTATAATTCCCCCCTCTGCATGCTTGCTTTCTTTGCTTTGCAAAGGATGTAGAGTTAAAACTTTATTTTTGCTGCTCTTATTGCCTCCTTCCTCCCCCACACAGTGTTTACATTAAAAATACACTGTATAGTATAATGAATGATTTAGTCTTCACTCCATGGCAGGCATTACTAAACAGCCATTGCTTTCTTTTTCATTCAGCTTTAATATGGCCCCACATCCTTCTCTGATAATTCAGAAATGAGGCTTCCCTCACTTCTGGGGCATATAGAACTCTCATTCTTCAGAGATGGCTGTTAATTAGACCTTTCTCTTCTATCATCTTAATTACTTGTTTTTACTGAATAAGTTCTCCTCAGGAGCAACTCCTGCATCCATCCTGACATACCTGGAAGCAAACCTCCTGTGTATACTGGAGACTGTTCCCAGCACACTGGCCCACATCACAAAGTTATTCAGGAAGTTCTTGGCAGTCTCTTTCCCAGCTCTCTGTGACTCACAGGTCCCAATGCTAAGGGACAGTTAAGACCTTGCATGTGGGTGCCGATCCGGGCCACTCTCCCTTGTTCCTGCAATATGGGGCCCTATTGCTTTTGCTCTTTTTTGCCTCTCCTCACCTTATCATGGGAGTCAAGCACAATATTTCCCAACACCTGCTTCATATATGCCCAAAGTCCATGTTATCCAATAACAATAGTAAAGATGTCATTTAAGTAATTCTCACTTCCCTGCCATCCTTATAGTTAGTTTCTAGAACTTTTGATGTATTATAACTTACAGTTTTTGAGTCCTGACTATCTTAGCAAAGTCTGTGATTATGCTTCTTACACTTAAGAAAATTAAACAAATTTTGCTATATTCTTTTATCACCTGTTGGTTGTCTTTAGATTCTATTGGACTTTCTAGAACCATCTTTGTCTTAAAAAAACAAAACCAACTCCCCTTTGTTGATCTGGATTTGTTCTCGTGACCTGAAGCCAGACCACATTCCCCCTGCTGGTTAGAGTAGAATTTTGAGATTCAGCTCACCTGAGTCTTTCCTTTAGGCTGAATGTGTGTAGCTCACGCTTGATGAAGACATGAGATGCAACCACTTGATTCCAGTCATTTCTGGCAGCCTTTTAACGTGAGCCATGTCTTTTATAAATGCAGGGTTTGTGTTTTTTGGACAGTTGTACTTGCCCCATGTCTTAGATGTATGGGTCTACAAAATGAAGGCAGCAATGTGTATCTCTTCCTTGTTTTGTGACAGTCCATATCAACTAATTAGGAGACTGCAGGGACACAATGGGAATCCAGAAAGCATTGTAGCTGATACTTAGAATAACATTAGAAAGAAATGGGTTTGGGGGCCAGAATCTCTCTGAAAGATACTATTGTCCTGACAGCATTGTGAAGGCTACTCTTTCTGTTTTACAGTTTCATTCTGCAATCCCTATAGAAGGGAGATACAAGTCCCGCCTGCTTTGCTCTGAATAGCAGCAGTCTTTGAAAAAGCTTTGATTTATAATGAGGTTTGAAGGAAGTATTTAATTAGCAGTGAGTATTGTTATCATTCTGAGCTGTAGTTTCTGATCTTTTTATTAAGTTCCATCACAACTTTTGCCTAATTTTGCACGAGCTGACACATTTTAATTTGAGGAATTACTCATTGGCTTTAACAGAAATTGCCAGCAAAGACAAAGGAATACAAGGTGTCTCCCTGCCAGTAACACCCTGATTTCTTCCAGACATATTTTACAATGTAGCGATTCCATGACCTTTGAGCAAACCCACCTGCTTTCTATCTGCTTAAGACTCATGCCAGGACAGAGAAAAATCTAAAAGAAATGGTTAGTGGAAAGCAAACTGATGCTGGATTGCTTATTATTCTTGGTCTACGCTTGACAGCAAATAGTCTTTGATGTCAAATGCCTGTGCCATTGCTCTTCTGGGATGCTTTGGGTTTGAATTCATGGAATGTTTAGACACAGACATGATTACTCGTGAACATTTTCTTGTTGAGTCAGTGAAATATACATTGTCCCATGAGTTCTCGCTAGGAATTTCTCAACAAAGTGCATTTTCCAGCATTTCAACAAATAATAATGTCCTTAGCCTGAATTTTAAAGATGAACCCTTAGGCTTATTTTATTAAATTCAATAAATTCAATTTATGCTGTAGAATTTCTCACAATTGACATTTAAAAAATGTGTGTGAGTTTTTTTTTTAAATGTTTTCTTTTTCAGTTATTTAAAGAGATGGAATCTTTATTCCCAAGGCCATGCCAAGATTCCATCTTGTAGCTATATCTGGTATTTGTTTGCAGTTCTTGGTGTAATTAGCTTACATTCTCAATGACTTATAATCTTCTTTCTATTAGCTTTCCACTGCTGGAGTTTGAATTCAAGGCCTTGTGTTGCAAGGCAAGCACTGAGCCACTGAGCTATACCCCAGCCTTCTGTTATCCATCTCACCAGGGTTTAATTTGTACTGTTTAAAACTGTAGCTCTAATGGTACTAATAACTTGTCTTGGGTAATGGCATATGAAAATTCAAAAGGAAAGAAATGAACCTTCTGGGTGGTGGAGGCAGCTGTTCTCTGCCCCGACCAGAAGGTCTCTGAGTCTCTTTAACTCTCTGTATCACCTCCTTTCCCTTCTCCACAACTGCAATCCCTGGGAAGATTACAGCAGGTGGTTTAGTATACCAGCACTCTTGCCCCTTGAAAGCTGCCCTGGGCCCCAAGAGCAGACATTACCTTCTTTTTCAAACTAATGTTTTATGGGGGAGACCACATGGTCACATCCATGTGATTGAGCCTTATCTGAGTTCTCAATCACAGAAGCATGAAAAACAGTAAATCACTGTTTTAAGCTTTTGTGTCGTGGAGTGGGCTGATTAATAGCGACAGGTAACTGAAACAGAGACTCAAACTTGCAGGCATCGTTTAAAGCAGAAAATGAGAAGGGCAATACCATGGCATGAAAAGAATGTTGAAAGACTGGTAGGTAGCTGAAACCATGAAGTTAGAATGGATTTGTATCTAGTGCACCTCTATGGTCCAAGTCATTAAGTGTTACCACAAGGTATCAGTTCTGTTCTTATTCAAAGTGCTGGAAGCTCTTTGCCGAATAACAAAGACTGCTTCTTTGTGTTCCCTATGGAGATCTCATCATCACTTTGCCTCATATTTGATTATCATGTAGAATAGTTTCCAGACTCTGGTTCTATTCATTTCCTGGGGAGACCTCCCAGCTCCTCACTCTGATCCCTCCACAAAAACAAAACAAAACAAAACAAAAAAACTGGCTAATGCAACCCACTTTGGAGCTTCTCAATGCTCCTTTGCTTGTGTCTTGCTATGACACTTATCACATACATTATGGTATTTAGGTAAACTCAACAGGAGCAGAGACCTGCTGTGTATGGTGGCTGCTGTGCTTTTAAACACCAGAATAACATCCACATAGATTAGAATGTTCAGGAACATTCCTTGGTTGAAGGAATGCATGTG
The DNA here is from genome assembly GCF_037038515.1 of Microtus pennsylvanicus. Taxonomy (NCBI): domain Eukaryota; kingdom Metazoa; phylum Chordata; class Mammalia; order Rodentia; family Cricetidae; genus Microtus; species Microtus pennsylvanicus. The sequence goes on from NC_134590.1 coordinate 37,345,502, forward strand.
CCTGTTTTCTCCTGGGTTCCACACATTGTTTTTTGGTGCTGAGGATCCATTACTCCTTCTTTTCATCCTCTCTATTGCAGAGTGTGGACTGGGAAGCATGGGAATTCATAGACTTGCCTGTTACCAGTGCCCATAAGCAATCCCAGCCCCTTGAAGTCGGGCAGGAGAATAATACTCTTTAAGATGACCACTGCAGAAATGTAAGTGGAAATGCACAGTGACAAATTCCGAATTTCTTTTTCTCCATCCATATGTCTCTCTACATGCAGAGAACAATGTGCTGATATTGCAGCCCTGGACCAGGGTGCTTTCACTCCCTGGAGATTCACGATATATAAAGGGAAGGCAATGAGGAAGTTCTTCTGCTATAGTTTATGACATTTGACATGTGATTTTTAGTAGACATGTCATTTTGCAGAGACTGCTGGCAACTTGGTATCCATGCGCACTTCTACAGCTCTCTGTTCTCTGGGTGGCAGCTTTTTTCACAGTGGCACCTAAATGCCTAGTGGTATCCTTAACTTTTTGTTCTGTAAGCTTTGTAAATATTTTTGGACACCCAATTCTATGAATGATCTAGAGTAGAAAGGTTTCTTTTTCTAGGTTGAGTTCTAACTAGTGGCTGATAGAGACCTCATTCCTGTCGGAGATACACCTACAGAGTGCCTGGATGTCACTGGAAAATAACAGAACGAAAACATAGTGAGTGTTTGTTATTTTTTCCTGTGTGCCCAGTGCTTGTGTTGAGTGCTTTGTGTGTATTCATTTATTTACCTTGCTCTCTAACTCCTCACAGCTACTGCTGTTATCTTACCTCACGAGTCAGGAAACTGAGAACAAAGGAGTTAAAGAACTTGCTCAGAAATAGTTTATTACATAGAAGATAAAAATTCCAACCCAGAAAGCTTGGTTCATAAGCCTAAGTTTATTGGTAACCAATACTCCCCTTTTCCCCAATAAAGTCTCCTTAAGGACCAAGGAGACATGATCAGTAGACTTTTGGTGTTTGTATATTATGAATGTCCTGTGTATGTTATCCCTAAGTAGCACAGTTGGCATATTCTCATTTAAGATTCTTTAGTTTTGAAGGTATTCTTGGGGTATATCAAGAGGTCTGTATGTGATAGATGCACAAGTGTACATTTGTTTTCTGCTACAGTTTTCTTCTTGACAATGCATAAAGAGAGCAAAAATGGAGCCATGAGAGCTTAGGATGACAGAAAGGTAAGAATAAGAGTAGTGAGGAATTCTCACAGATCTCATTTGAATCTTGATGCAGATCTTTCTTTGTTTCTTTGGGGCAGAACTGCAAACTAAAGAAGGTGATCAGTGGTTGTGGACTTTGAGCCTGTGTAGACAGGAGGCGAGAATTCATCTTTTTTGTGTCTCCATCAAAATGCAGAATAAGATTTCCAACTGAGAGCCTTAAGGTCTGAAGAAGAGTCTGGGAAGCTAAAAAAAAATCACACTGACTGAAGAAAAATCAATGGGAATGATCTGAATATTTGGTCATCAAAGCTAGGCTTTGTACACAACACTCGGTTATGGCCACTTTGACAATCTAAATGGACAGGAACGGACGTTGGCTATTTCTTCTTTATACCAGGTTTCTTTTCACACATGGAGTGAGGTGAGTATAGCAGCCCTGGATACACAATGCTATAACTTATTCTGCCCCCATTGGAAGGCTGTATCTAGAAGGAAAATGTAAACACAGGAGCCCAGACACTTCTTTTATTATTTACAGGATAGCTGTAACCCCTGTTCTCATCCATGGTTTAGATTTGAAGTGTGTAAACTGTCCCTGGCAAGAGGCACAATTATTTGCTCCTTATCTAGGAGTTGGCAGCTCCTAGTAGTTGTGGATTTGATTTTTGAGAAAATCAATTTACATAGTTTAAGCTATATTCTCCAATAAAGTCTGTATCTCTTAGCTGCAGTATCACAATTCCCAAACCTTAGTGAACAGTAGTAGAGTGCCCCCAGTTTGAGTGATTACATAATCCAAAATCACTTCAGTCAGTACTGGGACTTTATTTGACATGAAGCTCCTTATTGTCTTTATCTACTTAGAGCAGTGGTTCTCAACCTCACTAATGCTGAGACCCTTTAATACAGTTCCTTATGCTGTGGTGACCCCCCAATCATAAAATTATCTCATTCCTACTTGATAACTAATTTTGATACTGTTTTGAATCATAACATAAGTACTCAATATTCAGGATATCTGATATGTGACCCCAAAGGGGTTTTGATTCACAGGTTGAGAAATACTGATGTAGAGCTTTGAGCCAGTAGCTACATGTGTATATAAAGTCATATGCATGTTTATATCATATTTATTAAAATGAATAAAACTCAGATTCTTACTCACACTATTTAGACTCAACCATCATCCATGACTAATGCTGTCAGAGCAAACAGACATTTCTGGCATTTAGGACAGCCTAAGGGAAGGCATGTATTCTTATAGACACATATATGGCATGGCTGTTAGTCCAGAGCCCCCATACTTAATAGGAAATTCACATTTCCTCCCCCAAAGACAGGAGAAATTACCAACTCACATTAATCCTGGAGATCATAGGTGAAAGGACTATGGGACAGCATCATTCTTTGTCAAAAACAAAGGCAATATCTTTTCTTTTGTCTGAATGAAGATGTTACTTACTTTAAACTAGTTGAGAATGGATGCATGGGATATGAAAGTCATTCCAGTCAAATAACTCTCTCTTCTCCTCTCCTCTCCTCTCCTCTCCTCTCCTCTCCTCTCCTCTCCTCTCCTCTCCTCTCCTCTCCTCTCCTCTCCCCTCTCCTCCCCTCTCCTCCTCTCCCCTCCACTCCCCTCTCCTCCTCTCCCCTCTCCTCCTCTCCCCTCTTCTCCCCTTCCCTTCCCTTTCTTTCCTTTCTCTTTCCATTCCATTGTTGTATGTGTTTTGAAAGCATTTACTTCCGAAGCAGTTTAAAAGTTGTCTTGGCAAAAAGAGAGAGAGAGAGTAGTTATATGCTTAGAAGACTTCCAAGGACTAAAAAAGATGGCGCTAATGCATGGGCGTGAGACTAGACGAAGTTCATCCATTCAAGTAAGTCTGGGATAACGCGACTGCCTCCTTGACAAGTATCCAAAATCGTCCATATAGTTGACATGGATAGACTTTTGAAGAAGTTCAAGTTCATTACAGTTCAGTATGTTCTAAGATTCTCTTGTATGTCCCATGACTATCTCCCAGTGGGACCAAGTGGGTTGGGGCAACTGTGTTTCCTTTTAGTTGTTCATATTCTTGGAGCCAAAAAAGAGTCTGGACAGCACTTTTCCACCATTATTTGGTCATATAGACATGAGACAGTTTCAGGGATCTGGATGCTGCCTACATTGTCAAAGAGCAGCAACATAGGTGTTGTGAGTTTCCTATGGGATCTGTCTGTTTCACTCTGCTGCATGAATCCAAAAAAGTAACTTCACTGCATAAAGCCTGAGTTGTCTCACCTGTAGAATAGAAAGAATCCCTTTGCTTACCACTCTCAGAAGCATTTGAGGATGAAATCAAAATTGCATGAGCTAATACATGGAAATCTAATTACCCATTCTGAAGACACATATTGCCATCACTGGGGTTGGGAAAATTCCAATTCCACACAAGTATTGTAAAGCAATACCTATTGAAAACAATCACCTCAGCAAGAGTCTTGTTGGGTTTCTCAAAATGAAACAAAACAAAAGAAATTACTATGGCTTCAACACAAAACAGCTTTTATTCAGATGCAAATTGGGCTTCTGCTTGTAAAGGAAACATGAGATAGTGTCCTTTGTCTTAATTTGACAGTGGAAAGGCTCTTCATCTTTAGTATTGTCCAAGAATCTAATATTGGATGGTACCAAAGCACAAGCATTTGCTTTCTAAATTGAATCCATAAAGATGCCATGGCAAAGTGCTGCCTCGGATGGAGCATTTCCCGGAGTTGTAAGGCTTCAAGCTGAGAGCATTAAAAATGCCCATCTCTGTCTATTTTCAATATGCCCTTGGCTCTTCAGTCTGGATGAAATTCAAAGACTTGCTTCACGAGTAATCTTCACTTTTCTGGTCTTTTAAGATCAGCCTGGAAGCCAGCCAGCAAAATCAGTGACCAAGAGACATGCCTGAGGCCTCCCTTGTGCCTTTTTTTTTTCTGTGTATTAGTGTGTGTTAAGTTTTTAGAACAACTAAGTTGAGGGTTTGGAGAATAATGTGCACTCACAGGTGTAACAAAATGAGAGTAATCTTGTTTTAACTCCCACAGTAAACTGACAACATCAATTCATTATCATGAAATCACAGAAAACACATATTTAGAGCAAGAAACAAATTAACCACTGTTAACATTAACAGAACACTCATGGTATTTTAGAAGCAGTTTGCTTTAAGGACAGGCAGTGTGCTACACAGCAGGGCAAACAATTCACCTGGCATTTAGGAAAGTCTTGGGCAACTGAAAATTACAAGACTAAACATTGTCTAATATAATTCTTTCAGACGTTATTGCTGGGACTTGCAGATTTCCTGAACCCTAACTTTAACGATGCTCCCCATTTTATGGCTATTTAATTCAAATTTCATCTCAAAGTCCTGGAAGGCATACTTGGTATGGGATGAATTTTGATGTCGCCAGATCTCTCGAAAAGCACCCTTTATTAAGTTCTGTGAACGTGAGCGGTAAATTCAGGGAAGGACAGTGAGCCCCCCTCCGTGCAAGCACAGAACGCTCCTATGAGGCCCCCCTGCAAGCACAGAACGCTCCTATGAGACACCCCCCCCTCGCAAGCACAGAACGCTCCTATGAGACACCCCCCCCCCAGCACAGAACGCTCCTATAAGGCCCCCCTGCAAGCACAGAAAGCTCTTATTAATTATGGCGTGTTATTTATTTGATTCTTTCCTCATTCCATTGTGACCACACAACCTTTACCAGAAATTTCCAGTAGTGCAGCCCTCCCGTTTAGAAGTGATTGTTTCCAGAAAGTTACCTTTTCTGTCTTCTCAGAATGCGTTTTACAACCAACCAGAGCCTCGAATGTTCAACGAGGCAAATTCTTCAGTCTTACATAAACTTATAAGACGCTTCTCAGGACCACCCTCCCCCCCCATAAAATATTACCTAGCTTGTTAAATGCGTTCCCCCTTTCCCACCGCCCACTGGGAACTAAAGTTAACCTTAAGAACTGAAAACCGCTTCTGTCATGGTGACTACAAAAGCCCCAAACCAACAAGTTTCCATGGAGCACCTAGCAGGTGCTTGACTGGAGTAGGAACTCCACCCAGGAGACCAAGACCCTCCACACAGATGAGCTCAGATGAGCGTTCCAGGACCAATTCTGCTCTGAGGTGAGCGCCTCTCTGTCCTGAGACCGTCTGTACTCGCTCCCCGACCCCGAGCCCCTGCCTTTATCTGCAAGGCCTGTGTTGTAAGAAATATGCTTGTCGCCTGGGTGAGAACATACGGCAAGCAGCAGGTAGCCCCCATTCAGCTACCCTTTGTAATTATCAGAAGAAAGAAACCGTTAGAAGAAAGGGGTTACGGTGGAAAAGGCAGAAGAATCCTCTGGAAACTAGCTACTAACTGCCTCAGCTATGTTTTATATTGACTCTGGGAAGAAAAGTGTGTCCTAGAAGTCAGCAGGGAAGCGGATGAGTTAAAGAAAAATAAGTGATTGGAATGAAATTCCCACGCGCTCCGGGCTGCGGCGGGAGGCAGGGAGCGCAGGGGAAGCAGAGTGCACCCGGATGGGAGGCCCCACACACTTTCGGCCACGCACGGATCAAAGGATCAACAGACGGACCAACAGGGGCAAGGAACTTACCTTCAGGGTTGGCGCTGATGAACACTCTGACGCTGCGGCCGGCGGGTACGAGGTGAGAAGGCAGGGCGGTAAGGTTCCCGGAGAACGCCGCCCGCCGGAGCGCGGAGTCCCGGGGACAGGGCAGCTTGGTGCCCGCGCCGGCTGGCCACATCGCCCTGGGGGAGGATTAGCTGCCACCACCACCTCTGTTCTTCGGGTCCCTGACCCTCCGCGGCCCCGCTAGGGTGACGTCGGCCGGCACCGCAGCTCAGAGCCGCTCGGAGCCCCAGGCGCAGCCCGCAAGCTCCCTGGCGCTCAGCTGTTGCCCGCGGGCGGTGGCCATACAGACCCTCGGGTCCCGGGGTTGCGGTCGCTTTCCGCACCTCTGAGGCTGTCTTGGCTCTGGCCCAGGGTTCGGCGCCGCAGCGCGGGAGGTCAGCGTAGAGGATGCTACGCGGGCGGCGCCGGGTTGTGAAAGGAAGAGCCCATTCGGCTCTTGGAGCTCGTAGCCATGGCCCTGCCTGCGCCCTCCGCGGGGACCCTAAGGGCCACCTGAGCAGGTCAAAGTTTAGGAGAAGGTGGCGGGAGTATGTCTGGACTCGCCTCTCTCGCAGCGCAGAATTAACGCGGCTCACTGGGCGGTGTCGATGCGCCGGCTGGGGGACAGCTCGGGGATCTCCCGGCTTCCTCCGAGGACACGCTCCAGAACTCCTGGCTGCTCTCTCAGTGAAAGACAGGAGATCGATCTGCCAGAGATTCCTGCTATTTCCCCCCTCCAACTCTCCTAAAGGTCAAACCAGCCCTGAGCGTTTGCGGGAATCCAGTTGCGCGGGCGTCTGCACGCCTTTGCCAAGTCCCCAAAGTTCAGCGCGCCTCGACACCCCAAGAAGGTCTGGAGCATCAGAGCTCCGGGTATTGAGGAAGGCGGGTCACGGTCGCCCTTCCTCTCGTGGCGTGGGAGGCCGTGTCTCGCCTCTGCGCTCTCTCCCCACGCTCGTGAGAATCAGGGGGTTTTTATAGCTAAGCTACGATGCTCACGTGGTCCTCCCCGCGTAGTCGGGGACCCTTTCTGGAAGCGAATCTCTGCAGGCAGTTCTCCCTAGATTTCTAAAGGACCCAGGGAGCCTTCAGGCTCCCACTGAGATGCCTTCCCTGGCTGTTTGCCCTCCTGCGAACTCAGAGCTGGCTTCCAGGAAGTGCGGAGCCCTGTAAAGTGTGAGCTTTGGCTCCACTGGAGGCTAAGACTCTAGAAAGGGAGACCACCCGCCATGCCCCACGTTTGCAAAGTTCAGGGGACCACAGCTTGGGGGCTGGGTGTCAAAGTTGACCAGAGGTTGTGGGTTGTTTGCACATAAGTTGCTTAACTAAGTCAGTGCAGGATACTGGATTGGCTTCATGTGAGGCAGATACGGTCAATCCCAGACTGGGCATCCAGGGACAAGGATAGGAGATGAACTTCCCACGGTCTGGAGTGAAATGTGATGCAGATAAGCAATTGTAAAATTGCTGTCACACTATGCAACCCTGCAAACCCCAGAGAGGAAATAAGTGTGGTGCTGTTTGTTGTAAGGTAGGGTGGTGATGCGGAAGAGAAGGGAGTATTTGGACCCTGGTTTGCAATTTGGGTTTCAGATGCCACATTCTGAGTTTGGGGCAGGAGTATCAGTCTGTGAGAGGAATCCTCACATCCCAGAGACTGGGGAGAGGATGGGTGGCTACTGAGCTTAGCTGGCCATGGTGGCTCAAGTTTGTAATCACCAGATCTTAAAAACTGGGATTGTTGTTACTTCCAGGAAAGGCAATCCTGGAGTACAGTGTGAAATCCTGTCTCAAGCAAACAAAACGAACGGTATGTTAAGCTTATTTCTCACCTGAAGACTTCTATCTTAGCCTTCTTCTCCATCCCCAGTGCCTGCACTTCCTCTGGGTCCTGCTGGTGGCAGTGAAGTCCTGTGTACCGCTGTTCATAGCTTTAGAGCACCCCACGCCCAACACACATTCTGGGGATAACCTCTTTGGAGAAAATGGGTCTCTAGGTTTTTAAGGCTCCAACTATTCCTGAGACCCTGGAGCAGACAGCACTGGCCACTGTGTGATAATTTCACGGTACCCACAAAGAAGCCCTGAAATAAAACCCAGCCATCTCTTTGATTGATTCGCTGTAGCTAATGCTCTCTCCAGAATCACGGTTTCCAAGTAAGGAAGATACTCAATCGGGAGCCGCATCCACCCAGAGGTTCTCACCCTCCGTGTCCCTTGGTTATATACGGAGAATTCTGGACAGGTAACGAACACACAGTGTTGGCCTCTGCCTCAGCCCTTGTGAAGACACAGCTATTATAGGAAAGCAGCCAAAACTACACTATGCCTCATCTTTTGGCTGCTGTAAAACACGGATAAAAAGCTTACAGATTGTAACCTGCACAACTCCCCCTCCCCATGTTTATGTCCCTGTTCTAAGAATCAAGATTACTGTTTGTGTCTTCTGACCTTTGCTTAAGATCTTGCTCCCGTGCTGAATTTTCTTTGAATGACTTTGGTATTTTTGGCAGCCTTTGTAACCTAATTAACTTCTAGACAGGCTGAAGTTTAGCATCTGCCTGTGTCACTGCAGACCAAGTCTGCTGAGGAGAGCTTTGTCACTGTTTGCAGTGCAATCTCTACATCACCGCCTTGGCTGGAGTAAAAGCAGAACATCTTTCGGGTCGTGAGGAGGTGTTTGCTTGAACATACAGAATCACCTATCCTGGCCCCACCCCACCTCTTTCCTACACACAGAAGCAACTATCCTGACCCCACCCCCACCTCTTTTCTACAGTCTCCCAATCTTTCTCTTTTTAATACTCTGCAAACAAAGACTAATGTCTCAGCATGCAGGTAATGGTCCAAAAAAAGAGGTCAACCATCATGGTAAGATTTCAGTGTTAATTCCTATAATTTCCCAGCTTGAGGAATTCAATTAGTGATAATCATTAGATGGATAAACTCCAGGTTTTGGAGGCTACTTAATTTTTATCTTTGTTTAATATGTTTTAACACTTTGTCTTCTTCAGGAAATAGTAGGAGTGCCATTTCATTTCTGCACATGAGAAAACAAGGCTGAAAACCAGAAATAACTAATACACGGTAGTAAAATTAATCTATACCAGAGCCAGAATCCCAGTATTAGTGCTCTTTTCAAAGATTTTTGCAATATGGTAAGTTCATTTTCTAACTGCCCAAGTCTGGCCCTGGCTGCGATTTTGAACAATCTGGACAATGGCCACCCAGACCTCGTGGACAGATGTGGAAGGTTGACTGGCCTGTCTGCTTTCAAGATGAGCACACAGGTCTACACCCTTCTGACTTACTTCCTTTTTAATTTTTTTATTGTCATCACATGATGAAATCAATACCATCCCAGAAGTAGGCGGGAGAATTTAAAGCCTTCAGAAACAAGAAGAAAAAGAGTCAAGGACCAGGGGCCTGAGACCATGCTGATGAGGCAGTCTCTTTTCTGATCTCACCCACCCCATCCTTTATAATGCTGACCTGTGGGGCCATCAGATCACTGCTTCATTCACTGGACTGGAAAGAGTCATTCCCTCATAGACTCCATCCTCCTTGATACAGAAGTTAATGACCCTGGAATACATTGTCATTGCACTAAACTAATATCTAGTGCTATCCCAAGTGATGCCTGCATGATACACTGTTTTAAGCTTGATTTAGCACTTCATTTAATTATATTGCCTTAAGGGTCTTCACCTAGCATGTCCTATCTCCAGTCTAGCATCCTATCTTACACATTATTGTCCCCTGTTCATCATCTTTAAAATTGTTATTTATTTACTTTTATTTTTATACATTTTAAAATAAACTATTTCCCATTCCTTTTCCTCCCTTTATTGTCTCTCAAGTGCCCTGCTCCAACTCCTTCTGTGCCTGTTTTCTCAATTTTATAGACTCTTCCTTACTATTGTTACATATGTATGTATAAGTATTCAGAAATACTTGAATATAGCACACTGAGTTCATTTTCTTGTCTGTGTATGTGTGTGTATATATGGTTTGTGGGCTAATCACTTTGTATTGGCCCCATCACTGAGATAGACTAATTCTTTCTCTCTCTGTACTCACTAGTTGACTGTAATTCTTTGTCTAGGTGTGGCCCCATGAAATTTCCCCCTTTCTTGTCCTGTTAGCATGTATATTGATACTATCATTTGTTCTGGTCATGCTTATGCATCCTTTTCTAGAAAACTTTCTGCTATTCTGGCTCTAAGAACCTTTCTACTCCTCTTCCATGATATTCCCTGAGCTGTAAATGCGAGCTATTGTGTGCTTGCACACGCAATGCTTCATATTGCATGCTCATATATGATGCAGATGTATACACTGCGGCTGTGCTCCCCACAATGCTATCTCTGCATAGCATCTAGTTGTGGGTTTGTGTTATGATCTCTCCATGTGCTGTAAAGACAAGCTTCTTTGACCACGGGTGGTAGCTACAACTATCCTTGGGTATAAGGATCATACTCAGAATGTATTTGGAAATTATACTGGTCTGATCACATGCTCGTTCAGTCCCAGTCCAGCTGGATTTGGTGAACTCCCATTAGAACACGCACACTGTCTCAGTGGGTGGACCAACCCCTCGTGGTCCTGGCGTTTTTGCTCATCTTCTCCCTCCTTCTGCTCTTCAACTGGACCTTGGGAGCTCAGTCCATTGCTCTGATGAGGGTCTCTGTCTCTGTCTCCATCTGTCGCCAGGTGAAGGTTCTATGGTGATATCTGAGATAATCATCAGTGTGATAGTGGGGCAAGGCCAGTTCAGACACCCTCTTCTTTGCTGCCCAAGAACCTCTGAATGTGGCTGACAATGGGGGCTGACTGAGAAGCCATTGATAAAGGCACTGGGACTTGTTTCTACTGTATGTACTGGCTTTTTGGGACCCTAGTCTATTTGGATGCAAAGCTTCCTAGGCCTGGATATAGGGGGGAGGGCCTTAGACTTCCCACAGGACAGGGTTCTCTGCCCTCTCCTAAGGAGGGCGGGGGAGGAAGGAGGGTGAGTGGGGGAGGGGGAATGGGAGGAGGGGAGTAAGTGTAAATTTTTGAATGGAAAAAAATAAATTAAAAAAAAAGAAATTATACTGGTCTATCAAAATGGTGGTAGTAGCTTTCTCTTTCGAGATTTGTGGCCTTACTACCCCTGGGAAGGTGGCTAGGTTTCTAGTACCAGGCATGATTTCCCTCCTGTTGGGTGGAAATTAAGTCAAATTCTATAGCTTCCGAGATCAGACGAGATTGGGTACGTTCAGGGTGGTATGGCCGTACACTCTACAGCTGTTTCTTATTGCCAACATGTAAGGGACACTTATAGCACATTTAGGGATATATTGCCATGCCAGTCTTTGTTGTAGTTCATAGGTATTGCAGTTGGGTAGAACTAGTGATTGCTTCTCTCCCTTGGCATTTTGCCATATCTAACCATGGAAGTTAGATAGCAGGGAGGAAGATTTCAGGCTAGATCCAGCTTAATTAATACGAGTCCTATACCTTTAGTGTGTGGTGTCTTCAGAAATGGGGGTTTATCTTTAGTCTCTGAGAGGCAACCAAAGGCAACAACAATAGTCTATTGGTCTGGGAGTCGCTTGGATGACCCTGACCAAAGAAAGGAGGTTTCTTGTGCCTGTTACTGGGATTTTGTAAGTACATGGTTATTATAGGGAGCATTGCCAGCATCTTCCTTGATGATGCATATATACATGCATGATACACACACATATATACATACTGTATGTTTTATGTGTAATTTTAGGTAAATACAAAATAATATTTCCTTGAGGCTTTATCAAACAACCCACCTCCCTCTTTCTTCTTCTGCATTGGCCTCCCTCCCTTTCTCCAGCTGGAGCTCCCTCTCCATTTTACATTCTCTATCAAGGGCATCCTGCTAGTCCCCTCTCACAATGGCCCCCCAGTGGTTCCCTTCTACTTTTCTGGTTTCTGAAGTCACCCCATTTTGTATATTCACTTCAGAAGATTTAGAGCTAGGGATTACAGATGAGTGAGTATATGTGACATTTGTCTTTCTGGGTCTGGGTTACCTCACTCAATATGATCTTGTCTAGATCCATTCAAACATTTACCTAAAAATTCCACGATTTCGTGTTCTTTTACAGCTGAAGAGTAATTGCATTGTGAAATGTGCCACATTTTCATTATCCACTCACTTACTGAAGAAAAGTTAGGTTGTTTCCATTTTCTGCCTGTTGTGACTAGAACAGCAATGAACATGGCTGAACAAGTATCTGTGGCATAGGATGTCAAGACTTTTGGACATTTATGTCCTTTGTATTCTGTTTTAAGGCTCATGTGTCCTCCTGTGATCAGCCACAATATACAGACACATCTCACCACTTCCTTTATGTGATAGCTGATAACTGTCACCCAGATTTAGGCTGTGCCACAGGCCCATTTTTTTTTGAATGTGTAATAGGGACTACCAAGGGAAATCCCAGTGTCAGATCTTACACGACTAGCTCTGACCCAGCGTGTGTGACTCCATGTACACTTATGTCTGTGCACATCAAATATTCTGACCAGGAAAGTGGTTTGCTGTTCTGTGTTTGTACTGTTGGTGGGTGGGGACAGTTTTTTTTCTTCTTCTTGAGACAAGATTTCTTTGTGTAATAGCCTGACTGATCTGGGACTGGCTCTGTAGACCAAGCTGACCTCGAACTCACAGAGATCTGCCCTTTTATCCCACGTGTTGGGATTAAAGGTGTGCACCACCACTGCCTGGGTGGGTGGGGCTAGTTTTAAAGCCCCTTGTATTTTAAAGAAAGCCAAACAAACACATATTTCCACTCTCTCAGGAAATCACGCCAATGGAGCCAGACATGCACCGTTTGTGTTTCCCAAACTTGAGGCAAGATCTCAGATACAGTATTACATTCATGCTCCCAGTGGCTTTCTGATTTGGTGATAAATATTTGATTCTGCTTGGCTAATGTGAGAAATGAATAATAC